>NC_067250.2:12500000-13750000 GCF_019359855.2 Lolium perenne | reverse complement strand
ATGAGATGATCATTATTGTATTGTGGCAACCGGCAGGAGCCTTATGGTTGTCTTTAATTTTCATGTTGAGTAGTATTTCAAAGTAGTTGTAATAGTTGCTATAGGAGGTGAACAACCATGAAGACGGTGCCATGGACCTTGACGCTACGCCGACGATGATGGAGATCATGCCCGTTGATGATGGAGATCATGTCCATGCTTTGGAGATGAAGATCAAAGGCGCAAAGACAAAAGGGCCATATCATATCACATATGAATTGCATGTGATGTTAATCCTTTATGCATCTTATTTTGCTTAGAACGCGGTGGTAGCATTATAAGATGATCCCTCACATTAATATCAAGATAATAAAGTGTTCTCCCCTCGTATGCACCGTTGCCAAAGTTCGTCGTTTCACAGCATCTCGTGATGATCGGATGTGATAGATTCAACGTTCATATACAACGGGTGTAAGCCATGTTGCACACGCGGAATACTTGGGTTTGCTTGACGAGCCTAGCAAGTACAGACATGGCCTCGGGACAACGGAAACCGAAAGGTTGAACACAAGTCATATGGATGATATGATCAACATGTTGATGTTCACCATTGAAGCTACATCATCTCACGTGATGATCGGTTTTGGTGTAGTGGATTTGGATCGTGTACCACTTAACAACTATGAGGGATGTTGTATTAAGTGGGAATTCATTAGTAATTAGATTAAAACATGAACTAATTATCATAAACTTAGTCTGAGTAGTATTTTGAATTAATTTTGTAGTTTTGGCATCCGTTTTTCTACCATGCGCTAGTCTTGTTATTGAGATAGAAATACTGTTAAAATCTGACAAGAAACTTTACGGACTGGTACCGTATTGTTAAAGAATCAAGAAGTGATTAAGTCCATGCCTCAAACTTTTAGTAAACCTCACATTGTTGATTCAAAGAGCTATGGTTTCAATTAGTACATAAAGTTATCTTGTCTCCGTGAAAATCGAAGTTCAAATCTGTTTGAAAAGTAAGGAGCTGAAAATTTAGTTTTCAGAAATAATCAAGGTATGAGATATATGTGATATCTAAGACCTTATTGCAAGATGATAGAATATAATTTGGTGAGACTACATAAACTCATAAGTTTTATGGGAATGTACGAAGGTTGAAGATGCAAGGCGTCCCAATCCTCCAACTATTGGGGCACTAACAATATTCGCATATCCATGAAGTTATCATCCTTAGTATGCACCGTTGCTAAAACTCGTCATATCGAAGCATCACGTGATGATCGGGTGTTATAGATTCTACGTGTGCATACAACGGGTGCAAGCCAGATTTACACATGCGAATACCAAGGTTAAAACTTTATGAGCCTAGCATGTACAGACATGGTCTCAGAAAGTCATCATGATACAATGGATAAAATTATGAGTGAAATTGTTCATCATATTACAAGGTTACTAATAGTGAAATCCGGAACACTTTTCATATGATGATCAACTTCAAAGTAAGAACCTCAAGGTTATTGGTATTTGACTAACAAACCGAGAAGTTATTGAAGTTGATGTGTTTTTCTGAATAATGAGGAAAGCTAAAAGAGAAACTACAAAAGATTATTGGCAGAAAGAAAGAAAAGACTAGATTGTCTAGCTCAGGTGTATATAAATGATATACATGTTATGGTTATATTCCTAGTTAGGGTCACACAATGAAATTCTTGGGTATTTGTACCATATTGGTTGGTATGAAGTGTCATACAAAACAACGCAATACAAGAATACAATGGCCTAAGTGACTGACAAGGAATATGATAGGAATGCACGACTGGAACAAAATAAAGTGTTATTATGTTCGTCATTAGCATTCTATCTAGCCCTTAGAATTTATAATAAAGAACTTAATAATTGTTATTTTGCTCTGGTCAAATGAAAACAATGAGTTGTTCAAATTATGACATTACTCCATATACGATGGATAAGTTATTATAAATGGTGAAACACACATACATAACACTGACGCTAAAATGCCATAAGGCAAATGATTTGAATTCCACTTATTTGTGGAACCGCCATTTAGGTCATGTTAGAAAGGAACGCATGAAGGAACTCCATGCAAATGGATTTTTGGAGTCATTTGATTTTTGAATCATTTGGCGCTTGCAAATCTTTTCTAAAGAGAATGATTAAAATACCGTTCATAGGCCAAGAGATGAACGGGCAACTAACTTAGTGAAAACATACATGATGATATATGTGGTTCACTAGGCATAGTTGTGTGCGGGAGATTCTTCTACTTCATGAAAACTTCCAACAATAAATTGAGTATATATATGTGGATATATTCGATAAGGAAGAAGTTTGAAACATTTGAATGGATTCAAATAAATTTCAGCATGAAGTGGAAATCATCGTAATAGAAAAATCAAATATTTATGATTGGATCATTGGGAAAATATTTGAATTACGAGTTTTAGCGAACATCTAAGAGAGTCATGAAATTGTTCTAAAACTCACATTTCTTGGAGTATCATAATGATGATATAGTATCCGAGAGATGTATCCAAACCTTGTTGGATCAATGATGAGATAAAATATTGATGCCATTATATTTTCTGTGGATTATGCTTTAGTGACTACCGCTTTTACACTTAATAGAGCATCATCATGATCCGTTGAAATGACACCATACGAGTTATGGCATGGGTATGAATCCTAATAGTCTTTTCTTAAAATTTTGGTATGCATAGCATAAGTAAATAAGTTTACAACCAAAATCGGATGAATGTCTTTGTTGGTTATCCCAGAGAATTGATTGGGAATTCTTCCCACTATGTAGACAAAGACAAAAGTGTTTGTCAATGTTTCTTATTTCCAAGAAATTGTTTCTAGCAAAGTATTTGAGTGGGAGGACAATAGAACTTGATAAGGTTTATGAACCTGAGCATAATGATCAGAGTAGCGCAGCATCGGAATTGGTTCCGGAAACGGCCACGACAATCATGGCTCCCATGACTACAAAGTGTTTTAGCCATGGAGATCGAAGTACTTATTGAACCTTGTAGGTATGGTTTACTTTGTGATCAAATAAATGATTTGTGGACAAAGGATTGATTTTGAACAATGATAAACCAACTACAAACAAAGAAGTTATGATGGGCCCTGACTCCGTTTAAAATGGCGATACGCCATGAAATCCAAAATAGATGAATACTTATTGAAAGTAAATGGATCTATAAAATAGATGAAGCTTGACTTGTCGAAAAGTTGTTTGCGACAAAGTTCAAAGAGTTCAATACAATAAGATTAGATCTTCTGTAGCAATGCTTATAGTCTATGTGGATTATTCTAGTAATCACTACATTTTTCTTTTATGAGATATGATAGTAGGATGGCAAAATACATTACTTATCAGAAGTGTGTATTAAAGGTGTATACAAGATACAACCAAGAGTTTTGCTGGTCCGTGGAATACTAGATAGGTATACAAACTTCAATTGGATGAAGTAAGTATCATGGAGTTGGAATCTTCACCAGATGAAATAGTCAAAGAGTTTTTGATTTCATCAGAGACGATGAAGAGACTTGCATTTGCAAGAAATTAAGTGGGAGTGCTGAGACATATTTATAATACTTTATGTAGATGACATATAGTTGGTTATAAATGATGTAATTATATACTTGATTAAAAAGGTTTCATTGAGAAATTAACTTCAATGAAAGGATATGGACTGAAACAAAATTAGTGTCAAGATCTATGAAGATAGATTGAAACACATAATAAGTTTAAGTCAAAGTACATAGAATGGATATTGAAGTAGTTCAATATAGAAATATTAAGAAAATGTTCTTGTCATGTGAAGGTTTAACAAGACTTGAGTGTATCTGACACTCGATGAGTAAAAACACATGAGTGATTTTTAGATCATGAATAATATGTACATAATCAGATATCTTGTGCTCTAAAAAGTTAGGAGCATATACCAGAATGATTCATGTGATGATCATTAAAAAACAGTAAGAATATTCTTGAGTACTTAAGAAGAACCAAGAATATATATATATAGTTTTTGTATGAAGAAATGACAAACAAATCGCTGTAAAGTGTTGCACCAATATTTGTTTTGTCACATATGAAAATAAATTTCAATTTCAAACTAGACTAAGTGTTGTTTAAAAGGTAGCACAATGAGTTAGAAGTTGTCTATGCTAGATTTAGAAGAGTTCTAAATATTGTGACGGATTCTACAAAAGAAGGCAGAGTATGTCATTGTTTTGACAATGACAAAGGATGTTAAGTCAAGAGGTTCTTTTAGAACTTGGTGTAGTTCCGACAGAGTCAGAACTTTGAAGCTATATTGTGTGTGACAATATTAGTGACATATTTCAGACCGCGGAATTAAGGTTCCACCAGAAGACCAAACATATTTAATGCCGACTCATTTGGAAATGAGTGATGCGTTGAGACGCAAATGAATTACAAAATACATACGGTTCTGAGCATGTCAGATCCGTTGACTAAAACCTCTCCCGTAAGCAAAACATGATAAAGCACAGGAAGGCCAAGGTGTTATATCTTTACAAATGTAAACTAGATTATTGACTCTAGTGCAAGTGGGAGACTGTTGGAGATATGCCCAAGAGGCAATAATAAAATGGTTATTATAATATCTTTGAGTTTATGATAATGTTTACATACCATGCTATAATTGTATTAACCGAAACATTGATACATGTGTGTTATGTGAACAACAAGGAGTCCCTAGTAAGCCTCTTGTATAACTAGCTTGTTGATTAATAGATGATCATCGTTTCATGATCATGAACATTGGATGTTATTAATAACAAGGTTATGTCATTATGTGAATGATATAATGGACACACCCAATTAAGCGTAGCATAAGATCACGTCATTAAGTTATTTGCTATTAACTTTCGATACATAGTTACCTAGTCCTTATGACCATGAGATCATGTAAATCACTTATACCGGAAAGGTACTTTGATTACACCAAACGCCACTGCGTAAATGGGTGGTTATAAAGGTGGGATTAAGTATCCGGAAAGTATGAGTTGAGGCATATGGATCAACAGTGGGATTTGTCCATCCCGATGACGGATAGATATACTCTGGGCCCTCTCGGTGGAATGTCGTCTAATGTCTTGCAAGCATATGAATAAGTTCATAAGAGACCACATACCACGGTACGAGTAAAGAGTACTTGTCAGGAGACGAGGTTGAACAAGGTATAGAGTGATACCGATGATCAAACCTCGGACAAGTAAAATATCGCGAGACAAAGGGAATTGGTATCGTATGTGAATGGTTCATTCGATCACTAAAGTCATCGTTGAATATGTGGGAGCCATTATGGATCTCCAGATCCCGCTATTGGTTATTGGTCGGAGTGAGTACTCAACCATGTCCGCATAGTTCGCGAACCGTAGGATGACACACTTAAAGTTGGATGTTGAAATGGTAGAACTTGAATATGGAATGGAGTTCGAATATTTGTTCGGAGTCCCGGATGAGATCCCGGACATCACGAGGAGTTCCGGAATGGTCCGGAGAATAAGATTCATATATAGGAAGTCATTTTATGAGATTTAAAATGATCCGGAAGGTTCTATGGAAGGTTCTAGAAGGTTCTAGAAAAGTCCGGAAGAAACCACTATGGAAGGCGGAGTCCCAAAGGGACTCCACCTCCATGGCCGGCCAACCCTAGAGGGGGAGGAGTCCCAAGTGGACTCCCCCTATGGGGGGCGGCCACCCCCCCACATGGAAGGGGGGAATCCCACCCCAAGTGGGATTCCCACCTTGGGTAGGTTTCCCTATCACATGGAAGGTTTTGGGTTCGGGTCTTATTCGGAGACTTGTAGTCCAACACTTGGGGCTTCCACCTATATAATGAGGGACAAGGGGAGGGGGCCGGCCACCCCAAGAACCACCAAGGTGGCCGCACCCCCTAGATGGCCGGCGCCCCCTCTCCCCAAACCCTAGCCGCCCCGCTCCTCCACTTCCTGCACGCTTAGCGAAGCTCCGCCGGATTTCTCCACCACCACCGACACCACGCCGTCGTGCTGTCGGATTCAAGAGGAGCTACTACTTCCGCTGCCCGCTGGAACAGGGAGGTGGACGTCGTCTTCATCAACAACCGAACGTGTGACCGAGTACGGAGGTGCTGCCCGATCGTGGCACCGTGATCAAGATCTTCTACGCGCTTTTGCAAGCGGCAAGTGATCGTCTACCGCAGCAATAAGAGCCTACTCTTATAGGCTTTGGAAATCTTCAAGGGTTAGTCTCGTTCATCCCCTCCTTGCTCCCATCTTCTAGATTGCATCTTGGCTTGTATTGCGTTCTGGCGGTAGAATTTTTTTTGTTTTCTATGCAACGTATCCCAACAAGATCCATGATCAAGAAGAATCTGAAGGAGTGGAAAGAGTGTTTGCCGCATGTGGAGTTTGCTTACAACAGGGCGGTACATTCTACCACAGAGTTGTGTCCTTTTGAGGTGGTGTATGGTTTTAAACCCATTACTCCGCTGGATTTGTTGCCTCTACCCATACATGAGAGAGTCAATATGGATGCATCCAAGAGGGCAGATTTTGTACGGAAGATACATGTGAATACTAAAGAGTTGATAGAAAATAAAGTCAAGAGCAATGCTGCAAGGATGACCAAGAAGCGCAAGGAGATGTTGTTCAAGCCTGGTGATATGGTCTGGGTACATTTTCGCAAGGATAGGTTCCCGAAGCTGCGGAAGTCCAAGTTGCTTCCTCGTGGTGCTGGTCCTTACAAAGTGCTTGCCAAGATCAATGATAATGCATACTCGATAGATCTTCCACTTGATGAGTTTGGTGTCAGTAATTCTTTCAATGTTGCTGATTTGACACCATATGACGGAGAAGACCTTGGAGCGTCGAGGTCGACGCCTTTTGAAGGGGGAGATGATGAGGACATCCCTACCACACTACTACCTCCGTCATTACCAAATGAAGATGAAGCTGATGTGAAGCTCAAGTCCAATGAAGTTCGGATTGGACCTATTACAAGGACTCGTGCGAAGCTACTTAAACAACAGGTACACTTGTTCCTAAACGATACTTTGATTGATGAGAACTTTATACTGCCTAAGTCATGTTACTTATGTATAATCAGGTATGAAGAGGAGACAAGCATCGCACGAGGAGGAGAGTGATACGTCTCCAAGGTATCTATAATTTCTGATGTTCCATGCTAGTTTTATGACAATACCTACATGTTTTGCTCACACTTTATAATGATTTTATGCATTTTTTGGGACTAACCTATTAACAAGATGCCGAAGCGCCAGTTCCTGTTTTCTGTTGTTTTTGGTTCCAGAAAAGCTGTTCATGAAATATTCTCGGAATTGGACGAAACAAAAGCCAAACCTTCTATTTTATCGAGAGGAGCAGTTGGACGTGAAGCTGGACATGGATCTGGACATGAAGATACCCCATGGACGCGCGAGAGAGGAGCGGGAGGCATGCGCGAAAGGAGAAGTCAAAGTCCAGGCCGGTCTAGCACCCGGTCAGACCGGCCGGTGCGCCCGGTCCCTGGCCCGGTCCAACCGGGCGGTACGCCGGCCCCGTCCCGGCGCCAACCGGACGTTCTGCTGATGCCAACCCGGAGGGTTACTGCGCGACACTTCCTGTAATATCCCAGGTATTGGGGTTACAAAATTAGAGGAAACAGATGTGTGCATTGCATTCATGCATAGAAAATCTGGGGAATTTTCGCGCTTTAAAGTAAAACAATCACAGTAACTGAAGTTTCACTTGACCTTGGTGGAATTGAAGTAGCTCATCAAGTCAAGCGCTATAAACCTCAAAGTGACTTTGCTAAAACCTTGTTTTGGGTAGAGATGATTTGATCTAAGGGGTTAGATCAAATGGAACTAATAACCAACTCAACAACACTTTACTCAATGATCAATTGCTTGATCTTATAAAAGATTATAATATGGTAATCCTTGCCATAACCTATGAACATCCATTTAATTGGAAATCAAGTAACAATAAATGGAGAAACCATTCTTCACTTATCTTTTCCATGTCTTAAACTAATCCTTGATCCTACCATGAATCTCATGGTATTCATTTTACTCCATTCTTGGAAACCTGACATGGAGATCAACTCTAGAAATATGTATTCTTCTCTATTCCAAATTATTAAGCATCAAACCTAGAGAGGTGAGAGTTCAATAATAATTATTAGAGAAGCATTAACAAACCTTGAGTTAAACCTTGGATATACATCCAAGTATTCAAAACATTATCTACAAGAGGAACCCTAGAATATTATTCAAGTCATTCCCAAATGAGTGAGACCATTCATACCACTCTTAGCTTTACCTATTTAAGACTCAAGGACAATCATTGAACTAAAGTATTAGGTTGTAAACCAATTCCCTTGGAGTGGTGAGATAACCTAATATCCCATGGAATAAGATGATATCCATGAACTGATAAAGTTAGGAGCAAACTAATCCAATTAAGTTAGACAATTGAATCTTTAGCTTAGCTACCTAAATAAATATTAGGAGTACACCATAAACCCTAGAATAAACCATTCCCTTATAAGAGAGCCAAGCTATGGTGTTACACCCAAATAGTTGAGGCAACACTTAAATGTGAGTGAGAGAATTATCCCTATACCAGATGATTATATCATCCATGATTAAGTAGAACCCTAACAGAATATCTCAGGCATTCTCCTGGGATATAATTTATGGAGACAATTATAGCCATGTCCACCTAAGAAACAATAAGAGGGATATTATACCCTAGTTAAACAAGACAATGCTTGATCATGGAAGTGAGAAACCTATTTAATGAGAGATACCTTAGGAAGCCAACCTTGAACATTATAAATTGAATGATGATCATAAAACCTAAGAACTTGAGGAAATGATATCAAGAACAAGTTGATCATGTCCAACCATGATCATGCTCTTGAGATATGTGAGGATAAGATAAACCCTAATAGGATAAGTAGATATCATTCACCACATGAAATCATGGGGAAATCATTAGTAAGCAACCCTAGACTTATATCCCAACCTTTACTTGTGAATCACTTGGTGCTCCCAATTATAATCCTACCATATCTATAATTCCTAAATTAAGGAACCCAAGAGAACCTTAGAGTTAAACACTATACTTTATGTAGTGAGAAACCATACATCCATGTGACCAAAGTTAACTATAAAAAGAACTTAAATCAATGTAGTTACTTTAATGATAAGTGGGGAGTAATAAAAGAAGTTAATTGGTAGAAGATAAAACCAATTCTCAAATCTTTAGTAATTAGGGAAGCACATGAAATATTAAGCAAGTAAACACCTTATCATGGTTAGGGGAGATTAAACCCTAGCACATGTAATATGATGTCATCCCATCTCACAACCTAGAATTGAACCTCAACCCTAGTTATGTATCACTATGGTGATCATAATATAAACCTAGGCCATGATTATGATTCAAACCAATTGATATTAGGTAAATCTCATTAGAAACCTAGTATGGCACATTAATAAAGTCTTAAGCTATAATTATTAAACCTGGGAAAACTCTTGTGATACATCTTATAATTAGAACCATAAGTGTGATTAACAACCACTTATCTTTATAACCAAAGTCCAACCATGAGGAGAGTAATGTCTACTCTAGGTAATTCAAAGTGTTATTAAAATATAATACTAATGCTAACCTTGACATAGAGTGATAATCAAAATTACAAGATCTTAATAAATAGAGGATCACATAACATCATATGCAGGGAACTAAATTCTTAATTAAGAGCTCCAAACCTAATGAAAAATTCTAAAACACTTAGAGTAGAAATTATCAACCCTAATAATTCAAGATAAATTTGATTACACAAGAAAAAGGAAATTAAAATGAGTGCATAAAATTATGATTAATTACAATTTGTAATAAAGCTCACATATGTGAAATGTTTAATCAAAACAAATGAGTATTACAATAATACTTTTATTAGTCTTTATAAAAGACCCAATGTTTAAACACCTGCAAAACAGAAAAGAGTTAAAATATAAATTTGAATTTGAATATAAAATAGAATGCAAATTAGAAAAGGAAAACAGAAAATAAAAACAGAAATGGAAAAAAGAAAAGGAGAGGAGAAAATCTCACCTGGACCTCCTCTGTCCGCAGAAGCCCACGAGCAGTCCACCAACGCGGCCCAGCAACGCAGTCCAGCAGCAGCCCAAGCCAGCCCGCATAACCCTTCGTCCAAAAATAACGAGGACACGTTCATCCTCATCCTCTCCAAGACGCATGCTGGACAGCACGACGGCGTGCTCCCTTTCTCCTCGCCGGCGATCTCTCCTCGCTCGACGTCGTGACGCGGCCCTCTTCGACGCCCTATAAAAGCTCCAGCACGAACGACAGCCCCGAATTTCTTCCTCCCTGCTCCATTTTCCCCCATACCGAAAACCTGAACCGCTCCGGCACCGATCATCGCCGCCGATTGGGGAAGCCCCAGGCCCCGCCGTGACCACCGTTGGCACCGCCATGCTCGACACCATCACCGGGTAGGAGGAATCGAGCTGACGCGCCTCCTATCAATCGCACCAGGTCGTCTTCTCCGAGGCCGGCATCGAGCAATTCCGGCGGCTGCGACACCCTCTCACCTCGCCGTCAAGCCCATCGTGCTCGCGGTGAGCTACCGAATCTCCCGAGCATCTTAGCTTCCTCTAATTCGTCCTAGATCATGCCCGAAGCCGTATACCTGTGAGCTCCGCCGCGGTACCTCGTCGACGGCCACACTCCGGTGACCTAATCGGGGCGGCGCCGCCACAGGATGGTTCACCGCGACGTGTTGGGTCGAACAAAACCAGTAGTGCGTCTGAGGGGCAGCCCAACGCCGGCGCCGTCGCAGATCGATCGCCGCAGAGTGCCTCTCTGGCCACATCATCGCCACTGGGCAGCTGATGTGGACAATCGGAATCCATGATCAGTGGCTAGGGGTAGTTTAGGTCTGGGTGCATTTAGTAGATTTCAATTTTATTCCAATTCAATAATTGCAGAAACTTTGAAAATGATTATAAAATCCATTATAACTCAGAAAAATATAATTGATACATTAAAATTCTTAGAAAAGAAAACTCTATCCAATAAAAATATAAAACCAAAATTTTATTTTTAATAAAAAAATAATTATTATTTTATACTTGTTATTTAAGCCTTTAATTTTAATTCTAAATTCAATTAAAATTCAATAATTAGTAAAACTTCATGAAATAATTAAAAACCAGTAAGTAATTAAGGAAATCATTAAAAATTATTTCCTTTTATATCAACTTATTAAATCCTTATTAGGAGGATTTAAACCCTAATTAATAATTACCTTAAATATTATTTGTTTAAAAATAATAAAATGTCAAATTCAATATTATTTTTGTGCCCAAAATTATTAATAACTTCAACTTTAAATTGAAGTTATTAATCATAGAATTATAGGGTAATTAGAAAAACCCTAGTTCCATATGGTAGGAAAACAGGAATTCATCATTTCATATGAAACCCTAAAACCCTAATTCAATTAGGAACCTTAGCTCCACTATTTCATATGAACCCTAAACTATTCCCAAACATGAACCCTAAGTAACATGTGATCATGTTACTTCATTAGTAACCATAGATTCATATTTAGCAACTAAATGCTTGTTCAAATCCACATAACATATGGGAACCCCATCACTACTAATTAGTATCCCATGTGTTCATCTTAATCAAACCTAGTTCCTATCACAAGGATCTCATCTATAATTAACCTTAACTAGCATCACACCATTGTGATGAACTCAAATAGCAACCATTCTAATATTGACATCATATCCCATACACACTAAACCCTATTAGTGTGAGATAATTATTAACATCCTATTTAGGAAAGCACTATCCCTTACTTAGTGAATCCTATGGCTAATACAAGACAACCTCAACCTTAATTGCAATCCTTTTTATTATTTAAGAAGTATGTTCTTCAAAAGTTATTCTTTTGAAGAAGATAAGGAATCATCATCAACCCTGCTTATAAAGACCTATAAACCCTAGCCAGCTAACACTAGCAAGATAAACCCACCTTGACAACAACCATGTATAATAAATTGCTTAGGATGCCTAGGCTTATTTCAACCTTACAAGCCCTAGTTGCTGATGAATCCAACTATGTTGTGATCCATCTTATACTTACTCCAGAAACTACTTGAAACCAGAATAAATTATAACAAACCAGAAACCCAATTGTCATACTTGTTCTTTATTAAAGAACATGTTCTTCAAAAGTTATTCTTTTGAAGAATATAACAAGTAATCATTAACCATGCCATATAGTACTAAAAATGACAACTGTTCTTTACATGTTAACATTAGGCCAATCATCATTCTTTGTGTGCTTAATTGATTACTGTGCTTTATTATCCACCTGTTCATGATACCAAGTAATCACACCTGAATAAGAACCTTGTTTGTGAATCACTCTAAAAGTGCAACACACCCTGAATCAATTATTACCACTCATTAATCCTAAATCATCGGGGTTAGGCCACGCTTAGAGCGATTGCATCTCATTCTTATGCATTATTGCATCCTTGCCAATCTTTTAAACATCGTCCTTACCGGACGATGATGCTATTTCAGAACTTGGAGTTATTACGTATCGAAGACCTTGACTGCATAATCTTGCAGTCAAGAAAGGCAAGTTCATCACTTGCTCATGTCATTTGAGTATTTTTATCAAATTACTTGCAAAGTATTATGGCTATCACTATTGCAAAAAAATCAAAACCACTACTTTCATAACTATGAATATGACTATGTGGTGGGCAATGGAACCATGGATTGTGTTGATATGGTGGAGGTTCCATTGCACGGGCTTATATCCATCTAGGATTAAACAACAAATGTCGCCAGTGATTCTTGTGCCGTAATATCCGTGTTAACCATAAGATCCGGAGTGGGACGGAGTAGTCAAAAGTGTTTCCACCTCTCGTTCATCAACGGATGCGCTTTACCGTAGACACTTGTATCTGTCAGGGCAAGCGGTGGGCTGGGGAAGCCTAAAGTCCCCACGGCATAGTCCGTAGACACTTGTCGCTCGAAGTGCAAGCGGTGGGCTGGGGAAGCCTAAAGTCCCCACGGTATTGCGGTCTATGATGGGTTGCAGCTACCGGCGAAGGAGTTTGGTTAACGAGTCCCAAACTGTTGTCGTGGTCGGGGTCCATCCTTAAGTGGTATAAGAGGACCGACGAGGACCCAGGGTCGGGGTATGCAACAAAGGGTGGGTGTTCGAGGTAGCGGAGGAACATGATTGGCTAGACCTTATACCGGGCCTCACACCATAGGAAGTGTGGACGAGCTCGCGGCTCGGTTGGCACCAAGGTTAAGATCTCTTATGGGTAAAGCAACACACCTCTGCAGAGTGTAAAGAACCGTGACCTGTCACTCCTTGTTCCGGGATATTGAACTGCGAACGCGGCCGGAAAGGAGCTCCATGAAGTTCTAGTAAACCGGTGAAGGCTGACGGACATAGTTCTTCTGAATAAAAGCAACCTTTTGAAGAAATGGTTATGAAAACTTGCATTGGTATTAGACTTTCTGGTCTAATGCTGTAGCTAGTGCATTAAACACCTCTTTCCTATAATGAACTTGTTGAGTACGCTCGTACTCATCCCACTCTTAAATCCCCTGCTTAGATATGGAGGCATCGAAGAAGGATCCACAGTGCAACTCGAAGGTCGAGGAGTCAACAACTACTTCAAGAGACAAGACCCTGTCAGAGGAGTCAGATACCACATACATCAAGGAGAAAACCTAGTTTAGTCATAGAAGGGAACTAGCTTCCTCAACCTAGCTCCTACTTAGCTAGAATCTATTCTTAGCCTCTATAGCTAGTCAAATACTCTACAAATAGAGTTCGTGATAGAATTAGACTACGAGTCGTTCTTCTGGAGTTTATTTGCAGATTTACCTCATTGTAAAGTAGGAGGCTGTGCTGATCTTATGTAATAGAGTCAATGTTGTAATTCTATAGACATGCCTTGGACCCGCATATGTTTCTGTTGTACCACTCTGAGCGATATAATACTAGTGGAACGGTGTTTCATTGGTGTTATATCAGACTTGCATACTACACCATGCAGTGGTATGCCGGGTCACCACACTTCCCCCGCCCGGTCACCACCCGGTCACAGGCCCGGTTTGAACCGGCCTGCCCGGTCCCAGGCCCGGTCGACCGGCCCCCAGACCGGCCGTGTCCGAGTCTGTCTCGACCAGATCTATTCTGGGTTGGTTATTTTCGTACTTTTTCGACCTGAGGTCGTCCCGGACGCCTATATAAGTGCCCAGGACGCCCCCAAAGTTGCTTTAGACCACGTTTAAGATAAACCCTAGTTCTTAGTTGTTTGCTCTGCAAAACTATTGAATCCCCTACACCATATTGCTTGATTTGGTGTAGATCTGAAAGTCTTGTGTAATCTGCTGTTCCATTGGAAATTAGAAGGTTGCAACTTACCGCTTCGTGGTCGGTGTCTACGTGCGCAAGTGTGTGGAGTTGCGTATATCTTGCAGGGTTGAGAGCTGTTGCATTGACGACAGGGACCAATCGAGAGATCTCGTTGCGTCATACAAGTTATCATCCACTTCATCATCCGTGATTCTCCGCTGTATTCATCCCGTGATCATCATCACCACCGTTGCTTACTGAGAATATCGGTCCACCCCTTATCAAACATTAGCTGGTGGAGCTGTATTAATAGTAAAATGAACAACTCTCCATACGGATCTCGCAAAAGGGCAGAAAATAAAAAGGTGTTCAAATAATTCACATGAATTACAAAACACACACCTTGTACAACCAGCCCATTTCCGTTTTATCATATTTTATTTAGTAAGAAACACCTTTCGATTTAAGAACCACATGAAAACCTTTATTTTTAGTGGAACTTTCAATATAGAAATGTTATTCGACACTTAAGGTGCATAATATGTAATTTTATACCGAGGTAGTTTTACTTTGTTACATTTAGAATTTATGTTTAAAGTATAAGTAATTACATTCATATTGACTTAAAACAAAAAAAAATGACAAAAGCGGGGAGGCCCTGAGCGTGATCCGGAGCCTTCTCGTCATTGATATAAAACCATTCGGCGTTCTAGTACCGGACGGACTCATGCATAGACATGGACGGAAAATCCTTTTTGCCAGAAGCACAAAGGTCAACTACCATAGTTGACCATTGCTCCATCCCTAGTTTCCCTATCAATCCTATAGAAATACTAGAATAGGCGGAAATCTGGGAGGACCCCCAAGTGTCCTCCACGAAGTTGGAGAGGACGGTGTCGACGTTGGGGCAGATGTTACGTGGCCGTAGGCCATATTTTTCCAGCACTTCCAGAAAGAAATCTGAGGGCGGAAGCGAGAGCCCCTGCTCTACCCATGCCTTGGTTATTAACCACTAATTTTCTTCAAGAGCCGGAAGCACGACGACCCTAGTAAATCGCTAGGAATCAATTTTTATGAATCCCTCGTCCTGAAGGACCATTAGGTCGAATTCATTGAGGTTGCGGGGCCACCACTGCCCTTTCTCGCCCTCGCGCTCCTTGTCCTTGGATATTCTCTCTAGCTCCGCTTCTACAACTTTTTCCGACATTCTGATTTGGCCCTTTTATTCTTCTAAAAGTTCAGCTTCGTTTGGAATCTTCTGGCCAAAGTGGCTACTAGAGGATCCGAGATAACGAGAAGCTAACGTTATGTCTGAAATGTTGGGCGAAAGAAATGATAAAGGTTGAACATCTAAAGGATCTAACGGATTGAGGGGATCATTTTCTGGCATGTTTGCGGTGGAAATGTGAGCTGAGTTTTCAGACATATTCACAACTGCAAATGTAGCGCTAAGTGACCTAGGAAAAATTGAAACTGATAACTTCTTCTTCTACAAGTCCGGCGAGAGCTTACCGGGAATGGTGTGGTGGTTTCCCGTTGACACCGGTGATCAGGAACAATGGAGGGGAGGAAGAATAATTCGCCCCGCTGCTACGTGTCGGAAGCAGAGAAGTTTTCCCGTTCAACCGCGTTGAACTTGGCCAAAGGTGAGCCTTGGAGTGGCGGCGCGGTGAGGTTGACCGGGAAGCTCGCCAGAGATCTAAATCTAAGCGGCGGAGTGGGAGAGAGGTTGAAGACAAAGTGGGGGGGGGGGGTGTGGTGAGAAGTGAGAAAGTTACCACACTCCCGGGATATTTATAGCCATGACTCCGAGATGTGTGCGCCAGATCCTGCAGTGAGAACCACACGGTCACACTGTTAGATTTCTACCACGTGTCATAGGTCATGGGCGGTGAAATTGCTACGAAGGTGCTTTTACTGATAGATTGTTACTTTTCCGGAAATCACTGCATGCTACCAATTCCGCCCGTGAATCCAGGAAGCATCTCAGTACGATTCGTGTCTTGGACGAAACGCAAATTTGCGAACTTACCGTTAGCCTGAAATGTGACTGTTGAGGTCAGTGCTATGGGATTTCCGACGGAAATAACGTCGGAGACAAGATTTTCTCCGAAACAATATGAAACTATAGTTTGACGGAGGAATGGTGAATCTCGGACAAATCCGGGAGCTACTGTCCTGGATATGCTAATTAGGCATACCATGGTTGGCCCTTGATTTTGGTAAGGCCTATGGCCCAACCGGGATGCCCAGTTGCCGGAAAACAGCGAAGGTGGGATCCGTTCCGTAAACAAGCTACCGGATCCGGCCCATGGTGAAGGTCGGTCGGATCCGTGAGGTGCACGACAAGGAATAATTACCATAGTCTAGCTTAGTCATATCTGGTAGGATCTCTACCTCTCTAACCCTAGATCTGGAGCCTTAGCCATGTATTGGGAGGCCTTGATGCAGAACAACTCTCATTGTAATCGCGCACCTATTGCCTTATACTCCCTCTGTTCCATTCTATAGTGCCTATAGTTTTTTGGCACGGAAATTAGCGTAAGAGTATTTTTTACACAAGACCCCTAGCTGAACGATTTGAGATCAACGTAAAATTTGGGAAATCCATATCTTACTAACTTACCATAACAAATTTGGGACCTGAACGATTTGGGAGCTGAAGGGGGAGGGGGTAATTGAAAAAAAAGCTAAGCTACAACCTTATATTCTGAAACAAATGCCAAAAATCTATAGGCACTATAAAAAGGAACGGAGGGAGTAGTAAATTATAGCAGCACATAGGATCTCGCCGATGTGAGATGTCTGGATTTGGGTAACTTGTGTGACCCCGTCCCGGTGACTCCTCGCCATATGGTCTCTCTATCTCCCCTCCGTGAGGATCCCTTCACCGTAATACCGTCGAATACGCAACGACACCCCTTCAAGCTTGATTCAAACCACGTGAAATAAAAATCGGAAAATTGTGTAGAAACATGTTATCCATTCTAGGACATTGGGGAATTTTTCATACACAAAATAATATTTGAAACATATTTTATTATAAGTTTTCCATTATGGATTTATGGAATCTCAAAGGTGCAAATTTTAAAAGAATATGCTTGGAAAAATATGAGATGCATGTCAATGATATGTTGATACCCAGAAGTGTAAAATTTGGGATGTTACGAAGTTTTCATTTAAATCTCACATTTTAAGACACATAGTGGTTGCAGCATAAAGAAATATAAATGACGTTAATGATTAAATGTTGACTCTAGGGCATAACTCGTTCAGCGGCGACAAATAGTGATGAAGCGATCATAGGGGCAGAGAAGCATGGTACAAAGTCGTGCGGCGGGCGGTCTCTCTCTCTCTATCTATCTCTCTCTCTCTCTCATGGTTTAGCCAGATTCACACATATTGTATATCGTATGTGAGAGCACTTCCCGCACGCAAACAATACAGATGACCGCGTTGTACCACCATGACTTGGATAGGCCAACACTAAAGGCGCTGGCACCCACACCGTTGGGGAACTGGAACACCCACGCGCTCCTAAACTTTATCATTGAGTACACCCCTAACCACCGTGAATGAGTGTCGCTGATGCAGGGGACTGGCTGATAGGGGGTCCATCATCCAGCGATGTGTGGTAGAAGTGGCAAATGCTGACAAGGGGGATCTCGCGATGGGATGCGCGGTGAGAACATGGCCGTGAGAGGGTGTTTCTGTCGTGATGGCTCCGCGTGTCCTCGCGCGATCACCATCCAACAATTTACTTTGAAGGAGATGTCGATATAGCCAAAATCACCGAAACTTTCATCAACACTTATTTACTATGATATCCTAATATTTGAATGAAATTCATCGTTTTATTTTTGAATGTTATTTGCTTTGAAATTGATACGAAATTCCCCATGCTTCCGCTATTGAAGTTTCTCAGTAGCAAGCCAACCAGGACACGTCACCAAAGTGGCCACTCCTAATGGCTTGTGCTAGGCACGCCACTAATAAATATTACCAGTGTCGAAAACAGGGGACTGGTCGGAAACACGCCACCGGTAGCAAAATGCAATGCCACTACCTAGCACACCCTTACTGGTGCTATTTTGTGCATATATTAGGATAATGAGAATTCATTTTATTTAAAAAAAGGAAGTTACAAATTACATGTCGTAGATGACAGAAGAAGAAAGCTCAGTAGGTCTACCACATGAATTGGTGGTGGTAGAAATTGGAGGCATAGTATATGAACCTCTTAGCAGACCATTGGCAATAGTTTCATATATTGCTTCTGTCGGATGTATGCCATCCCATGATCCAAAATTTTGCGGGTCATCACACAGCTTGTATTCTCCTTGTCCACAATGTTCAGTCAAAGACACACCATAAGGACCTGCTGCGCCGCAGCAAGCCACCAACGGATTCTCAATCCCTAAAGAAAAAATATCACAAATGAGGGATAGTGGATAATCCAAGGAATCATGTTTTGTTCCTTGAAGAGTTTATATGTTGAAATTTTATATCTCTGTTGGCGATTTAGTTGGACTAGCGTATATCTTATTTAGTAAAGTGTATATTTATTTCCCTATAGAACATAATTAATAGTATGACATAATAATCTTTAGACTCACCAAATTTTTTAGGGGAAACAAATATTTCCATAGCAGCTGCATAGTAATCGGCATATATGATTGATACGTTAGGATGAAGCTTTTGCAACTTCTTCAACTCATCCATAAGAATTTTATTGTGGTACTGTGAGAATTCGTTCAACCAATGGATGCAACCTGTCTCTGGATCATAGTCTTTTGTCTTATTACTCTTGTATGTCGTCAGGTATAATGGTGAGCACCCAATCGGTAGGTTGCCAGGAACTAATAATGTTTTCGCTCCGAGCCCAATGAGATCCTGCAGATTCCACTCAGGTGCATTAGTATGTATTCATACACTATTTCTTGAGTTTAGACTTGAGAGACTAACAATCGTTGCAATGTAAGAAAGAGCAACACCGCAAAATGACTCACAGTGATCGTGGAAGAGATTTTTTCAATTACACTAGGAGTAAAGGACTGAATCATCTCAAAGGGCATCAAAGATTGGAAAGGATTGTTGTAGTCATTGCCCCCAATTTCTCCAACTAAGAACAGAGAATTGTTCATCATGTCCGCACAACCTGTTAAATAAAAAATAAGTTCTGGATCATTATGTTATTTCAAAATTTATAGTCAAGAAATTCCAAAATAAAGGATTCTGAAAATTTTACAAAAACATAGAACCATCTATTATTACAGGAAATCTATTACATACTAAAATCAATATACATAGATTTTTTATTAAATATACATATAAGAAAATAAGTTATTATTGTACATGCAATATAATTTACCTTTTTTATTCTAGAACAACGTATTCAACTCCACTTCCTACTCTAGCTGATTCTTGATATGATGATGATAACTTTCATAAAGTTTATCTTATGTCTAATTATTACAATATCCAATTGAGGTAAAATTAGGGAGTTAAATAAGGATAGGCTAACGGTACACTCAGATGACGAAGTAATTAGTCAGGAAGATACAAACCCTATATCCAACATTTGCAATGCTCTCTCCAGTTTAGTTTAATAGGCGTGCATGTAGTTTAATAAAAACTTCAACCAGTAATTTAGTCAACAAAATATGAACTATATATCATTAAAATTATACCATTGAAAATTCTTTTGAATATGATCTAATGGTATAAACTTTATGACATGTCATATTTCTTCGAATTATTAGTGTTTAGAGTTTTTGTTAAACTAGGTGCACGTTTGTTAAACTGAACAAGAGAGAGCACATATTTCATGTGGTAGTGATTAATTTGATCTACAACAACGAAACTAATATTAATATTCTACTTTATCTACAAACTCGAGTGTTGATGATATCCCTCATCAGGCTTATCGTGTGTGTATTGTACTAGCAAACTGAGAAAAAATTTGGTAGGCAAATATGGAAAAGGCAGTTATCCGGTAACTCATAAAATATATAGTGTGAACTGTGTTATGTATAAACCACAATTTTTTTCTAATATTTCATGTGGTACTCATTAGTTATACAATGGTATGGATGATAGAGAAAGTGCACGTGGTTTAAACAAACATATAAAAAAATAAAGCAGACAATAGTGATAAGTTCCGAAATCCAAAAAAAAAATTTGAAAAACACGGTACAAACGCAGACGCTCACATACACGCGCATACACTCACCCCTATGAACGCACACACGCACACCCCTACCCCTATGTGCACCTCCGGAAGACTGAGCCGGCGGATTGGATCTTGAAATTGACGAAGTCACCACAGGCGCCTCGCTGTCGACGAGAACGTCGCCTCCCACTGAATAAATATTCCGCCTTTATGAGACACACAGATGTCAAACCTGGGATTTGAACTCTGGTGGGCTGGGGGTACAACTCACCGAAATCCAATATGACACGAGCATATTTTCCATTATTATGTAAACTTCAGCATATAAGTATTTGTATACCTAAAACAATCTAATATACTCAAAGTCAATATTATTTTTAAGTTTTGTTTATGCAACTTCAAAGAAAATCTACATACTAAGTTGCGATACAAATTTAATTGTCTAAATTGATCTAATATCACCATGTACAAACGAGATGTATAGTTAATGATACGAGATTTTTCCGAATGGTAAAGTAATCATTCACCCGCAAAATAAATATTATTATTAACGTTTAATCTAGACATGTGATATTTTATTTAGAATATCATTTATTCTGGATTTAATGTTGTAATATCTGAATTTTCCAATATAAATGTCTAGAGTAACATATGTACTTTTTATGCCATTTTTAGATGTTGCCCTCGCATTTGAGAGGGCCACCATGCTAGTACTTATAAGTACGACAGGTCTGACTTCTGACATTGAAGTTGTCTCCTCTAGAAAACAATAATGACACGATGATTTGTTATATCAAAATGAAGCAACCACTACTAGAAAAAATCCTATTAGTGGCGCATCAAAATAGGCTACCAGTCACGCATGTAGGTGTTGTGCTCCTCTGGTATGTCACCTATGTATGTGCAGCACTGCTACGTGGTGCGCCACTGGTATGTCTGGTAAAGGGGGTCTACTATGTTTAAGAATAGCAATGGCGCACCTCTAACCCTAGTGCGCCATTGGTAATGGGCTAGCAATATTGGCGCAGGCTATTTTCCTAGTAGTGCGCTTAGATCTGTTGGGAGCTAGCGAGCGGGAGCATGGGAGGCTACTGATCTACCTAATAAAGGAGGCGGTTCTAGGGTTTTTCTAGCACCAAGAAGGTGTTATGCTTGCTGCATGTCCTCATTGATTTCGTTGGTCACGAGTTTTGGAAGGCTCCACTGGTGATCTACGCCGGGCATATGATTCATGTACATTGCAAGATCGGATGGGATTCGACCGTGTGCACCCCTTTTTTGCCCGTACGGTTTCAGGAAAGCGAGGCGCGAAGCTTCGTTGTCTGTTGTCGTCATGGGATATGCCTTTCGAGTCCCGTAGTGAAGTCAGTGGTGGAGAATGTCATGATGGCTAAGGTTCTAAGGCCTAGTAATGACGGATCATGTCTTCAGAGCAATGATGAACTTGCTTTGTGATTCGTGACTCGCAGCAGTTAACGGCATCGGTAAGTGGGGATGACATCATAGGAGGAGTACAAAGTCTTCCTTTCGGGGTAAAAATTTAAGATCTAGCCTTAATTGGTTGTGCCTAGCAATAACCTTATTGAAAGCATTGTTTTAAGAGCGTGAATTTTCTCCATGCTAAAATCCTAAGATCTATGATTAGGTGATGACGGTGTTTGTGCATTGGTTCTTTCTTGGAGGCGTCGCTTTTGAAGAAATTGGACTTCGGGTGTTGTCTTGGTGGTGGATGTTGCACCTACAAGGAATAGATCAATGTAGCGAGACTTTTCTTTCTTGTCCTTGTTCTTCTTCTTCTTATTATTGTTTTTTGGTAGTGTGTATCGATAATGTGTTTAGGGCATTACGTTGTTGCAGAGGTTGTGTGCAATTACTATCTCCGCAATATTGATGTACTCCCATTGTAAAAAAAAACCACACATGCAGAAAAAAAAGGTTCTATGTGGTGATTTGGCTAGCTTATGGCGTTCTGATTCCAATTAAATCACGTGATCCTAGATGAACTAATGAAGTGCAAGCTATAGCATAGTACCGAAAACAGCTTTACAACTTTCATCGTACTGTGCTCTCCAAAGAGCAACTCTTTTCAAAATCTCAAAACAAAAGGTACTGAGTTGGAATCTCATTCTAAGAATTCTTGTGGTTCCGGGGAATCTAGCTACAGGAGAACGAGGAACGGGGAGATCTCCCTTTTTTTCCGCTCGACTCTTTGATCTTAAACTTAAGAGTTAGAGACTTAGAGTAGAGTAGGTCTCGTAAGTAACTAACCAAGTGCAAGATACAGCATAGATACCCTGATTCCAATTAAATTCCACAAGAAATGTTTTTCGTGTGCATGTACTCAATTGAAATACAAATCCCTTGCTAGTCAACGTACCCGATAAATCGCTTGGGCAGAATAGGTGGAGTAGGTCTCGGAACCAGTTCATCTCCTGGTCGAGATGCACTGTGTCAGCCTTAGCCTTGGAGTAGCCCCTCTCCCAGAAGAATTCCGGGCTCATCGCCGTTGCGCCAGCGACGGCAAAGTTGGCTCCGTGCGCGAAGTCATCCACGCTCTTCCCGCTCCAGTAGGGCGTCACGAATG
Source organism: Lolium perenne (assembly GCF_019359855.2). Lineage (NCBI taxonomy): Eukaryota > Viridiplantae > Streptophyta > Magnoliopsida > Poales > Poaceae > Lolium > Lolium perenne. The sequence continues at coordinate 13,726,777 of NC_067250.2, read as the reverse complement.
GCAGCCCTAGCGCGTGCGCTGCGGCAGACCCACATGGATTTCAAAATTAGCACTCATCTTGATATAGTAAGTTGATCGATCCATGGATTGTGTCGTACCGATGAAATCAACGATGAGGCGGCCATTCGAAAAGCGGCCGGTGGCGCTGTGAAAAAAGGTCTCGCCGTAGGGCAGGGAGAGCCCGGGCTTCAGGGTGTCGTTGGGGAAGACGAAACGGAAGTTACCCGTATCTGTCAGCGAGTCCCCGAAGCTGAACAGCCGCGTGTAGCATGGCGTGTCCGCCCGCGATGGCTGCGCCACCGCCAGTACCAGTAGCACCACTGCCAGTACCGACATGGTGACAGAGGAAGCCATAACCTTCTGCTCCAGGTGGACGGAGAATAAACCCATGGATCGAATCGGACGTGACTGGAACCCGGCGCTGACTAGATTATATAACTGTCGTTCCTGGTAGGATGGTTGGTACGACGGTAGGTATGACGTGCCTCCCAATCTCCATCGTCTATCTAGTTGCAGGGGGGACGGCAGCGACGGAACTGGTAAGCACCATGATAAAAATGGGAAATGGGGGACAGCAGCGACGGAACTGGTAAGCACCATGATAAAAATGGGAAATGGGGGACGGCAGCGATGGAACTGGTAAGCACCATGATAAAAATGGGAAATGCTTGTCGGAGTGTTAACAGACGTGGAGACTGTGCCTTAATTTGGATGAAACATGCGGGCTCTGGTTGCTAAAAGAGCTAGTTGACCAATTATGCTCTGACAAAGAATCCCAACACTAGTGCTCATTCGTCGTAAATTTATAAACAGTTCCAAAAGTCAGACACATAGCACTGGCTAGCTAAAAGGGCAGAATAGAATAGAACGATTATCCAGATGCAGCAAAACTGCCCCATGGCCCTCGATCAGCTGTGGTGGTCGTTCGTCTACCTCCCTCAGCTCGCTCCCTGCCTCGCTCCCCGCGCTCTCGACTCATGGCTCTCCTCAGCAAGACGTGCGATGTAGAGGAGGAAAGCACGAAGTTTGCCGAATCGTGCATCCACGATTCATGCAGTAGTCGCCAAAATAATCGAAGATGCCAACGAAATGGGACAACGCCGGCCCACCTCGCACGGTTCATGGTTCTGAGGAACTCTCCCGCATGTAAAGTGAAAGTTAATCTCTATATCTTTTGTTCTGGCATGAAAACAGTTAGCAGAAAAAACATAATGTAGCTCTCATGTTATGGCACCATAAGCATGGTACTTCATTGGTTTTAACTCCAAGTCACAGGAGAATAGTTTCAACCCATATGACATTACTTGTGGCATTTGGCAAAGATTTGTATTCTGCTTCTTTGCTTGAAAGAGACATCATTGCTTGCTATCTAACAACATATTTTTTTTCGCGGTTGGCTACATTGTAAGACTATTTGTTATTCATCTATTAAGAGATTTTAATAAAATATTCTGATTGTTGATCTAATCATGTGTGATTAGTCCTCACGGGCGAAGACCTAGCCTCACAGCGATATATGCATCTATTGATAGGAGATTGGTGGGCAATGCTGCAATAAATATTCATATATTTGTTTTAAATCTTTTGACGCAGTCATCAGGCCTTGTACTTGTACCCAATACACAAAGATTTGCAAAAGGTAAAAGGTAAGATTAGAAGGAGTATTTATGCACTCAAGTTCGAACCCCGGTGACAATTGGGTAGTTGGCTCGTTGTAGGCTTATTTCTAGGGACTACTATCTCTAGTTCTCTACTATTAACTTGCAAAGCCACCCGTACATCGTACGTCACGTCAGACAAAACCGGTATGTTTTCCACGATCGAACATTAAAATTGTAACCATCACGACCCGCACACGAACGCCGGGCAGGTCTATCTATTATATACTAAAAGCACAATACGGGTTCTAAAATATTTTTAACTATCAGATCTATAATTTACAGTTATGATTTAATTAATAAAATATTACGTAACTTTTTTTTCACCCGAACTGTTTATCGTGTCAAAGAAAAGAAAATAGAAACGTCTAGACTCGATATGCAGACGTGTGCATGCATCTGGCCGGAGAGATGGCAAAAAAACACGCACGCGGCACTATATATAGAAGGTTGCACGGTACAAAATAGAAACGTGTAGATTCACCGTACCAGGTGAGTCCATGCATACGCGTACATCCTGCTAGAGATATGCTGAGAAAAAATCAAACACGTATAAATAATAGCAGTACATGTAACCCATTGCACGATAAAAATATAGAGATTAGTCTCATCGATAAACTTGGGCTCTATATTTTTTCCTATCGACATAAATATATTAATATATTTTTTTAACGACATCAATGTTGTGTCAATAAAAACTAATTCAAAAAATAGTAACAGTGTATTGAAAATGGTGTACGTACATAATAGTAACTAGATGATACCCCGCGCGTTGCGGCGGGAATAGACTTATAAAAATAGTTCAGTTACGTATTATGATTGTGTAGTCGTATCAACTACAAATCACATGTTTGGTATAGCACCCATAATGATCATTATAACATGATTTGTAGTACAAATATGTGAAAGGGACTATCAACTATTATTTGTTATCATCGAGATAAAAGGATGTACTATAGAAGGGGTAAAACTGTACAGAGGCTTAAGCAGCCTAAGAGAAGCAAAGAGAAACACCAAATAAAGACCGAATACACATCGGCTTCTAGTCTTCAATATATGCCAGACAATATACGAAACGGCTAAAAGCTGATGAATATTACAGGCCCATATGAAGTAACCCTGTGATCTAAAATATGTATACATATCTTGATTTCAATTCATGGGCAACATTGATTTTGGAGAAGGATGAACTGAAAACCAGGCTCAAGCCATATAAAAGAGATAGATGATCCAATAAAGAGAAACTCGTCAAGAAAGATATCATGGCGGAATAATATTCATCCGCGGAGGCAGCAGCAACCGCAAGAGGAGATTTGAGATGCGCCATGAGAGAAGCTACGATGCTTCTTCGCTTTTTTTTTTTGACATTGTTGCCACCAACTGGCAATATAATTTGATTGAGGGTAATGAGAACAATCTGAGATGGGAGACAGCAAACAGCTACCAAATAATTTTTTAAAAGGGGCACCTAAGTAATAGGTGCACACCAGATTCTAGCACGTCATCACAAAAGCAGCAATGTAACACCTTATCAGAAGTCCATAAGATGGTTCAGAGACAGCAGCCGGAGGAATAATCACACTTTAGGTTCAGCTCTAATAATCCATATTTTCGCAAGCTCATGTAATTACTTTTGCGAAAAAACCGAGCTTAATAAGCAATCTTTGCTGAATAAACACCATAGACGGAGAGGTTTAAGGAGGATTTGTGAGTGTCAAGCAAAAAGACAGACTGAATTTTTTCTCATAATGACAGAAAGTGATCTAACTGAACTTCATTACAAATCCAATCGAAAACATAGAATACACCAGTAATTCAAATATTGTTTGCAAGAGTGGATCTGCATTGGTTTCTCCAGCTTCATGAAAATACCAGTTACTAAAATTGCATGTGGGATTGTGGGATAAAGAGCACCATATAAAATTCAGATCAACGGATGAACATACAGTGCCGTCAACCCTATAGTTGCATACAGGGTAGCTTAACCTGGGTGCAGAGATAGCCTTAGCTCAACGTCTGAAAATTTCTGAAACTGAAACAGAACAGAACTGAAAAGCAACGTTACTATTATTTCACATTAGGAACGCCCAAGATGACTATTACCGGAGAGAAAATCCAGTGTATCTAACTAAATCAGTGGAGACTCCAGGGTAGCAAATACATGTGAACGCGAGATTAAGAAAATAGAATATGTACGTGGTCATCCAATAAAAATTAAAACAGATGAAAGCTTTTGTACCAGCGTCCGTAGGCAGTAAACGTGATGATCGCTACTTCCTCGTAGCTTCAGCGACCAAGACCAAGAATCCAATAAGCCCACTTGCATGCGGAATCTAATAGATCCAAACAAATCAGAGGGCTTGAGAGAGCATGACACGATCAAATCTTGTGGAGGGGCAAAACGTCGTGCAGCTTTTGAGCTGGAGCGCAGCCGGCCAGATTGACAAACATGGGTTGGGGGATTGAAAAATACTGTAGAACGGAGGATTAAAATCGAGAGAATCGAGAGCGGGCATCTACAGGAGGCCGGTGCCAGTGGAGGCGACGTGAGCATGCTGCTGTGCTTGATGCCGATGGAAGCACGGGTAGGTTTTTAACCTGGAGGCGGCGGCGGATCAGTTCATCGAGCAGTTTCTGCTGCATGAATGTTGGGATGCACCATGCGGTTTCATTAACATTAATGGTTGAGGAGGCTGTAAGTCGCGGTGGCAGAGTATTTATTATCCATGACCAGGAAGACGAAGGGTGTGTTTTTTTTGAGGGTTGTGTGCTGCTCCATTTTCATGACGAACCTTGCGGTATTGCTGTGCAAGCCCACTAAGGCACGTTCAGGAATATGGTTCCGCGAGCCCACGTGGGTCGGCCAGCCCACGAAGGGGTTTAGTACGGGTATAGAGAAACGGAATATGATTGAGGCCCACGTAGGAAGTGGTTCTGTGCGGGAGAATGAATAGCCACGCCCGACGGGACAACGCACGGTGGAACAGAAGGGGTGACGTGGCAGCACGAGAAGCCAGGAAAATTAGGTAGTGGGGGACTCCTATTTAGAGATAATAGATTAAGTAATAACGATGTAATCTACACTATTTATAACATTCTATAAAGAGAAAAAGGCAAAATGTCAAACCGTCCATTCGATAAACATTTTTTTAAAATAATATATTATAATGACAAAAAATTTATAACTTTGTTAAGAAGAGTTTTTTTTCGAAATGGGGTGTTCCCCGGCTTCTGCATCATGATGATGCACACGGCTCTTTATTAAAAGAAAGTTCAAAGTAGCATTGTTTACAAGTCACACAACCTCGAAGATCGATACAACAATCAACCGTCGACAAAGAAACCAAGAAAACATACTAGGACTACACATCAACATAGCCTTTTAGTATGTCGCCAACCAGCCTGGCACAAGATATCCTGAGCGACCATCAGGAGCCGTGTGCATCCAGAAACCATGGCATCCCGCTGCCCCTCTGGAGAGAGTAGAGCCCATAGCTGGACCCAGTGGGAAACCATATGGATAACCTGCAAGAAATGAAAGGAGGTTTTGTTATTAAAAATAATATCATTTCTGACCCTCCAAATAGACCAACATAAAGCAGAAACCCCAATTCGGATAAAAGCCTTAGATTGTCTATCTACTCCATTTAACCAATTACCAAACATATTAGTAACATTGGTTGGAGGTGGAAGATCATATGCAAAATTAACCATACGCCATAAGAGCTTAGCTAAGGGGCATTCAATAAATAGGTGCTGAATAGTCTCCTGTTCCCCACAGAAAACACATTTGGTACACCCATTCCAATGACATTTAGCTAAATTGTCCTTAGTTAATAACACCTTATTACTTAAGAACCACATGAAAAAAATTATCTTTAGTGGGATTTTAACCTTCCATAAATATTTTCTGAGGAAAGGGGTATGGTCACACATAAGATCTTCATACATCGTTTTCACTGTAAACAATCCATTTGTTGTCAAGTTCCAGACAAAACGATCATCCTCTTCACTCAATTGTACCAACATAAGTCTCCGACATAATTGTAACCAGGAATTCCATTTATTACCAATCAACATACGTCGGAATGTAATATTTAGAGGGGATTGGGTTAACACCTGAGCCACCGTAACATTCTTATGATGAATAATATTATAGAGAGACGGATATTGTTGAGCCAGCGGAGTATTTCCTAGCCAGTTATCTTCCCAGAAGTGGGTATTCAATCCATTACCCACTTTGAAAAATCCCCTAGCAAAAAACTCCTGCTTGACCTCCATTAAACCTTTCCAGAAGGCGGAATCAGAGGGTCTCGCTTGAACCTCTGATAATGTCTTCTGTCTTAGGTACTTATTATGCAGCAATTCCTGCCACACCCCGTCTTCATTGAGAAGCTTAAAAAGCCATTTACTCAATAAACATCTATTTTTGATTTCGAGGACCTCAATACCTAAACCCCCTTGATCTTTGGGTCTACATACAATGTTCCACTTTGTAAGCCGGTATTTTCTTTTGTTTTCGTCGGACTGCCAAAAGAACCTTGATCTATAGAAGTCCAAACGTTTTCTTACCCCAACAGGTATTTGCAGGAAAGAAAACATAAACATCGGTAAGCTAGTTAACACTGAATTAATAAGAACTAGCCTATCACCATAGGATAGTAACTTCCCTTTCCAGCATCCTAGTTTACTTTCAAACCATGTTTCTACCGGATACCAATCTGAAATTTTGAGTTTCTTGTAATGAATTGGAATACCCAAGTACCTAAAGGGGAGTTGTCCAGCATCACATACAAAGATCTGTTTATACTGGTCCTCCTCCTCCTTGGCCTTTCCAAAAAAAAATCTCACTCTTATGAAAATTAATTTTGAGCTCCGATAACTCTTCAAAGAGACATAAAATTAATTTCATATTGCATCGGTTAAACCTATGTATTCCTATCACATGCGATTTTAGCACCGTCCGATATCTGGTCAGGCCTAGCATTAGCACATTGTAGTGCGACTGCCATCATTATTCTTCACGCTACCAAGATCAGACTTTCACCAATAGAAAATCAACCAAGCAACGATCCATCAGCATTCTGATGTCTACGCCCCCTCCTTTTCCTGTAGACAGTGTTGGGCCTCCAAGAGCAGAGGTTTGTAGAACAGCAGCAAGTTTTCCCTTAAGTGGATCACCCAAGGTTTATCGAACTCAGGGAGGAAGAGGTCAAAGATATCCCTCTCATGCAACCCTGCAACCACAAAGCAAGAAGTCTCTTGTGTCCCCAACACACCTAATAGGTGCACTAGTTCGGCGAAGAGATAGTGAAATACAGGTGGTATAAATAAGTAGTAGCAACGGCACCAGAAAAGTGCTTTGCCCAGGACAGTAAACAAGCAGTAGTAACGCAGCAGTAGTAACGCAGTAAAACAGTAAACAAGCAGCGATAGCAGTATTTGGGAACAAGGCCTAGGGATCATACTTTCACTAGTGGACACTCTCAACATTGATCACATAACAGAATAGATAAATGCATACTCTACACTCTCTTGTTGGATGATGAACACATTGCGTAGGATTACACGAACCCTCAATGACGGAGTTAACAAGCTCCACAATTCAATGTTCATATTTAAATAACCTTAGAGTGTAAGATAGATCAATACGACTAAACCAAGTACTAACATAGCATGCACACTGTCACCTTCATGCTAAGAAAGGAGGCATAGATCACATCAATACTATCATAGCAATAGTTAGCTTCGCAATCTACAAGAGATCATGATCATAGCATAAACCAAGTACTAACACGGATGCACACACTGTCACCATTACACCGTGCAGGAGGAATAAAACTACTTTAATAACATCACTAGAGTAGCACATAGATGAATAGTGATACAAAACTCATATGAATCTCAATCATGTAAAGCAGCTCATGAGATTATTGTATTGAGGTACATGGGAGAGAGATGAACCACATAGCTACAGCGGAGCCCTCAGCCTCGGGAGTGGATTACTCCCTCCTCATCATGGAGGCAGCGATGGCGGTGAAGATGGCGGTGAAGACGGCGGTGGAGATGGCTCCGGGGGCAATTCCCCGTCCCGGCAGGGTGCCGGAACAGCGACTTCTGTCCCCCGAATTGGACTTTCGCGATGGCGGCGGCTCTGGATGGTTTTCTCTGTTTCCGTCGAACTCCCCGATGTTTTTAGGTCAGGGACGAATATATAGGCGGAGAGGCGGCGCAAGGAGGCGGCTGGGGCCCCCACACCATAGGCTGGCGCGGCCAGGGGGCCACCCGCGCCGCCTTATGGTGTGGGCCCCCTGCTGCCCACCTCCGACTCTCCTTCGGTGTTCCGGAAGCTTCCGGGAATTCTAAGACTTTCGGTGTTGATTTCGTCCGATTCCGAAAATATTTCCTTACTGGGATTTCTGAAACCAAAAACAGCAGAAAATAGGAACTGGCACTTCGGCATCTTGTTAATAGGTTAGTTCCAGAAAATGCACGAATATGACATAAAATGTGCATATAACATGTAGATATCATCAATAATGTGGCATGGAACATAAGAAATTATCGATACGTCGGAGACGTATCACATTCCTACTGTAGTCGTGGGAAAATCAGCAAAACTAAAAGTACCGGACGAGCTAGGCATTGATCCATCGTATCGTCCAAGCATGCTTCAACCTTCGACTAGGCGGCAGAAGTACTTCATTGTTTTCTGTCCAAGATGCTAATCATAAGGCATTTTTATTGCCATTGACTCTCATACCAAGGAAATTGAAAGGTGATGGCTTGATTAAACTATTAGGGGATGAAACACTAATCATGAGAAAATCACTCGGGAAACTATCCATCATTATTATTCACGCTACCAAGATCAGACTTCCACCGATAGAAAATCAACCAAGCAACAATCCATCAGCATTCCTACTGTAGACGTGGGAAAATCAGCCAAACTAAAAATACTGGATGAGCTAGGCATCGATCCATCATATCTTCCAAGCATGCTTCGACCTTCTACTAGGCGGTAGAAGTACTTCATTGTTTTCTGTCTAGGATGCTAATCATAAGGCATTTTTATTGCCATTGACTCTCATACCAAGGAAATTGAAAGGTGATGGCTTGATTAAACTATTAGGGGACGAAACACTAATCACCTATAGTAAGGAGGTAGGGTTACGCTCAAAATTCTTTTCACCCTACATGTGAAGTTGATGTCTCCACACATTACATAGTTATAAAGAGTTGAAGTTCGACACATCTAGAAATTATAAATTATGGTGAGAAAATTAAGTTACATGTGTCCCTAGATCATTAAATTTGAAGAAACTAAAGTTTGTGTGTATAGGGAATATAAGTTTTTCACTGAATATTAAGGTGCATGTTTCAAATAGATACAGCCTGCTGATTTAGATTTCAAGTTTAGGTATTTGGAGCCTCGATGCAATAAATAGAAATGCTAAGTTAATTAATTTTCCATGCTTAGGTATTTACAACCATGTTTTTCTGACCAGGATCTAAGGAAAAAAAATACTTTTACTGCATATCAATACAAATCTTGATTTCAAGATTTGGGAACTTAGCCCTTCGAACTAATGACTGGAAGACCTTCGCATTAATTAATGTATCTCAGTTAGTTATATGCCTTAGTGATTTCTCTAATCATACTATAATTTTGGTTCGAATTGGCTTCCTCTTCTTGCATTTTGGTTATATCTTTTACGTATATTTCAGTTCTGAAAGTTCACTGAATATTTAATTAAGAAGTCCTCTGTTTCTTTGGTCATGAGTACGAAATAATTTGATTACATATTGAATATAGTTGTAGATACATATACTCTCTGATTTCTATTGTGTTCCAAAATACATCCCCACAAAGTGTGACGTCGAACGCATCTATTTGAACTGCTAATTCAAAGATTTATCATTTCTTCAATAAAAAGTATGCATTAGGTCCATCACGCAAAAATTAGTTTACAAAAGTTCAAAATTATTTTCATATTCGTAGTTACAATTGTTCAAAATCTAAATGCCGTCTGCTTTTGAATGGGCAAAGTACTTTCATTAAGAATTGTGTCATTGAAAATATGAAAGTAACGATGGCAAGGTCATGAGGTCACTTTCCCTCTACTGTGACATTAATACAATCAAAATAACAATAAATAAAGAATCAATATCGTGAGATTTTATTTTCTGAGCAATCTGTATCGTAACATTTTTTATTCATATGATTGCCAATTTTATTTTTTATTGCTTAGTAATATAATCATGTACATAATAACTGTAAACAAATTATTTTTGAAATATCTCCATATCAGATGTGTTGTGTATTTTGTAATATAGAAGATAATAGAAAGGGAAAATGAATATTTATAAATAAATAATAAATATTTTCATACTAAAGATGATGTTCTCGCATTTACAAGGGCCACCTTGCTAGTTGAAAAGAAAACTACACGCATGCACTAAGAGTCTAAGAGGTTGAACTCATCCTAGCGAGGCCAAGTCCAATTAAAATTCTACCTTGGGCTGCTAATTGGTGTTAAACTAAATGTTCACAAATTCATTAATTAGTCACGAGCTTAGAGCAATTTCAATAGTGTAGCTAACTGCTGGCTATAAACCATGTTCCATGTCATCTATAGCCAACATATACAATAGTGAGCTATAAAAATATAATATTTTATCAATGTATGGGCCCACCTTTCACTCTCACAAAGTATCTAGGAGCACGTGGTAAAGCTGGCTTTTGCATGAGAGCCCACTCTCCTTCTCTCCTCCTCTCTTTCCTCCAACTAAGTAATAATATACTATTTTAATCATTATAGCCAGCTGACTAGAACTTATTGTACTTGCTTTTAGGTATCCTTCAAATCGATAATCCTACACCTACGACAATTAGTTACCAACTTAACTTGAATGGACGTGGCAAATGCAATTGGTAGAATCGGTATGTTCCAAAACAATTGCTCTCACCACATTAGTCTGTAAGATTGATCCGTATGTAAACTACCCGTAAGACTGCACTTGGAACGTCGATTGATTATCCTGTCCTGAAAAACCGGTCGCATCATTTTGTCGTGCATGTTATAAAAGCGACAAGTAAATAACGATGAACGATAAAGGTAAATGATACGTCTCAAACATATCTATAATTTCTTATGTTCCATGCTAGTTTTATGACAATACCCACATGTTTTATATACACTTTATATCATTTTGATGCATTTTCCGGCACTAACCTATTAACTGTTTTCTGATGTTTTTGGTTTCAGAAATCCTACACAGGAAATATTCTCGGAATTGGACGAAACAAAAGCCCACGGTCTTATTTTCCACGGAGCCTTCCAGAAGTCCGAAGAGGAGACGAAGAGGGGCGACGAGGCGGCCACACCCTAGGGGGCGCTGCCCCACCCCTGGCCGCGCCGCCCTATGGGGTGGGCCCCTCGAGCGTCCCCCGACTCTGCCCCTTCGCCTATGTATTCTCTCCGTCGCGAAAACCCTAGTACCGAGAGCCACGATACGAGAAAAGTTACTGTGACGCCGCCGCCGCCAATCCCATCTCGGGGGATTCAGGAGATCACCTTCGGCACCCTGCCGGAGAGGGGAATCATCACCGGAGGACTCTACATCACCATGCCCGCCTCCTCGGGTGCCTGCCAACAATCTCATACCATGAAGGAGTGCCGTTTTATTTTAGTTTTATTATGATGACACTCCCCCCAACCTTTGCTTACACAAGCCATGGCTAACCGAATCCTTCGGGTGCCGTCCAACAATCACATACCATGGAGGAGTGTCTATTTAAGTTAATTAATTTGGGACTGGGAATCCCATTGCCAGCTCTTTTTGCAAAATTATTGGATAAGCGGATGTGCCACTAGTCCATAATGAAAGTCCGTCAAAAGTAAATGACAAGGTTGAAAGTTAAACACCACATACTTCCTCATGAGCTATGAAACATTAACACAAATTGAGAAGCATTTTGAAGGTTTTAAAGGTAGCGCATGAGAATTTGCTTGGAACGGTTTGAAATGCCATGCATAGGTATTTATGGTGGACACTTTGGAACAACTTGGTTTTTAGGGGTTTGGAAGCACGAGCAGCGTTCCCGCTCAGTACAAGTGAAGACTAGCAAAATACTAGGGAGCGACAAATCAAGAGAGCAGTAACTGTCATAATCATGCTTGCGGCAATATAAATTAACAGAGGCATAAAAGTGATACAAGAACTCTGAAGCAATATAAATCATCGAGGCTTAATTGACTTTTGTTCAGTCATATGCATGCGTGAGCATGTGCCAAGTCGATATAAATGAATTATTCAGAGGAGGATACCACAATGCCATACCTACTTATGAATAAAACAATGCAAGCAAACCTCCATGACATGCTACTCGTATTAATAAATTGGAGCTAAACATGAGAGATCATGAACTACTAGACTTTCTCAAATGACATATACCTCACATGAACCAACTAAGCATGCTCACACGGATGAGTATATGTACAAAAATGAAAACAAATAGAGTTCATACCAGCCTCTCACCACAATCCAATTGTCGTAGATCGTCATTATTGCCTTTCACTTGTGTAGCTTGGATAATATGAAATGAAAACCACGCTCCAGCCACCGAACACCATTGAACTCATGATGAACTTTACAAACCAAAGAAGAACAGCAAATATTTTTGGTGTTTTCGAATTAGAAACAAGAACAAAAAGAAACAAGCAAACAAAGCAAAATCTTTTTGGGTTTTCTTATAGCAAACTAGCAATAGCAAGTAAAGCGAAATAAATGCAAGAAACCAAAGCAAACAAATTATGAAGAAAAACAACAGAAACATTTTTGGTCTTTTTGTGTTTTGGGAAAGAAACAAAGCAAAAAACAAGAAATAGCAAACTAGAAGACTCACATAAACACAAAGCAGCAGAAATTCGTCAAACTTGACAGCAGTACAGTACTCGATTTTTAAGAAATTCTTCCACTGCTCAAATAGAAAAGTGTTCAACTAATGAAAGTTAGATAACAACCTGGGGAACATGCACAAAAATTGTCTTCACAAAATACTGTTCTGGCTATTTTTGGGAATTTTTTCGGTAACAGTCCAGAATCTGTTTTCAGGCAGCACTTCCCCAAATATCATCTCCCTCTCATTAGAAAACCACTCAAACAAACTAAACAAGTATATACAAGTATCCAGAAATCATAATATGCAAAGAATGAGTGATGCCGGTATACCTCCCCCCAAGCTTAGGCTTTTGGCCTAAGTGGAGTTCAATCCCATCGAGGCCATGAGGTAGCATCTCCGTATTACGACGAAGATGGATCATATTCCGGGTATGTGCTAGAGGAAGCACCCGGATACGTGACGGTGTAGTCGTAGGAGGGCTCGGCGTCCTCGGAGTCATGCTGCTGGTGGAAGTCTTGTATCTTCATCTTTTCCTCCACCTCCTCCTTAGTGCGCGACCATGGTTGCCTGTCAATACTGAACAAACCTGGCTGGGGAAGAGGAATTTCCTTCTCATCCCCGTCAGCAAACAACATTCTATAGACCATATTATCTAAAGTGGAATCAGCGGTAACAAAATGATGGCTTTTCATAGCAGCAATATGAAGTCTCCTAGGGGTTAATGGCACATCATTAGAATCAAGAGGAAGTCTTAAATGTGTTAAAATGCGCAATGTAATAGTTGGCGGCGAGCAATAAGAGAACCAAGATGATATGATGTCTGTCCAGTAAGTGCAGCGTTCAAGAAAGCAAGATGGTAGCTAGAAATATTGCTAGTGTTATCCCTACCAAGAATGCTAGTAGCAATATAATAGGCAAAATACTTAATGGCGGGGAGTTGGATGTTTCTTATCTTGCCACGCTGAATGGTGCGACAATCATCATTGGTGATCCCTCGATAGAGATCCAACAGATCCCGGGGGTTGTCATCAATCCTCCTTGCTGTACCTACAGGGGCAATATCCAATGCAACACAAAATTCTTCCAATTCCATAGTAATAGGATTACCATAGATCTTGAATGCAACCGTCGGCCCATATTGCTTGTTGTGGAACTTGAAGCTCTCGACGAAGATTTTGGTGAGCATGTAGTATTGCTCCCTTTCATCTCCCACGTAGGCGGCTAAGCCCGCCCTGTTGACAAGGGTGAAGAAATCATCCAATATCCCTGCATTTCTCAGAAAATCATAACACGGGAAAGACGAAGCATTAGGAGCCCCATTGTCTTCCTCGGGCGCGAAGCTTGGCGCGATGATATCCTCATTGTAGGATCGCCTAAGTCGGGTGGCGGTCCTGGAGGGCCTCCCGGTGCTGGTTGTTCCCCTCTTGAACAATTCTCCAAAGTTGAACTTCTTCATCTTCCTTTTCTGAAATTTTTCAACAAGTGATATAAAACTTGATTTGGTGACATATAATCAAGGGGAACTACTATAGGAACTTTGCTAGAGTGCTAATCATGCATCAAAACTAGTTTATTCAACTTAGAACAAGCATGCAAGCTCACTAAACATGTTACCTACAGCAGCAAAATATTCAAGATATACTCAACCAAACAAAATTCTACTTGGATAGTTGGAGGAGTCACATACCGGAGAACAAATGTGCCAAATTTCAGACAGAAATCTGGGCTGAGCAAAGAGATCGAAAAATCCTGAGCTCTTGAGCAAAAACGCGAGTGAGAGAAAGCTGGTGTCGATTTTTTCGGGAGAGAGAAGAGTCTGGGAGGAAGAGATGCTAAAGTGGGGCAAAGGGGGCCCACACGCCAGGGTGGCGCGCCCCCCTTCCAGGCCGCGCCGGCCTGTGGGGTGCCACCCTGGGGTGCCCCACAGGTCATCCTCTGGTGCTCCCAGGTGCATTTTCGAAAAATAGGACCAACGGTATAATTTTTGTGAATTTTTGAAAACTTTGAAAAATGCACATTTCTGGGTATTAAGTTTATTATTACTGGCCAGGAAAAATTTTGAAATCTCTAATTAACTAAGGAACTTTGCAAATCAAAAGCGCTTCAGCAAGTAAGACAAGTGGAGGAAGAAAGAGATGTTGTTTACCTCCTCTATGCATATAAAAGGTATTTGTTAACAAGGTTGATCAAGTCTTGCCACCAAATAAATTTTACATAGCATATGAAGAAATAAACCTCAAATCAATCATGTTACCTTGAATTGTATTGATATGGATCCAATCATAAGATTTTGATATCCTTCTTTAGGCTCATATATAGGACAATCAATAGTTCCAATTTTGATAGTTCTCACATTAGAAATAGTATTGACTCCACATACTTTATCAATCCTCTTGGGGAAATAGACGGTATGCTCCTTATCATCAACATTGAAAGTAACATTTCCTTTATTGCAATCAATAACAGCCCCTGCGGTGTTAAGAAAAGGTCTCCCAAGAATAATAGACATATTATCATCTTCAGGCATTTCCAACACAACAAAATCAGTTAATATCAAGCAGTTATTAGTAACTTGAACAGGAACATCCTCACATATACCAACAGGAATAGCAGTAGATTTATCAGCCATTTGCAAAGATATATCAGTAGGTATCAACTTATCTAAATAAAGTCTCTTATAAAGAGAAAAAGGCATAACACTAACCCCGGCTCCCAAGTCACATAGAGCAGTTTTAACATAATTATTCTTAATAGAACAAGGAATAGTAGGTATACCTGGGTCGCCCAACTTCTTCGGCACTTTGCCATTGAAAGAGTAATTAGCAAGCATAGTGGAAATCTCCTCATTGGGGATTTTCCTTTTGTTAGTAACAATATCTTTCATATACTTTGAATAAGGAGGCAATTTAATAGCATCAGTCAAAGGGATTTGCAAGAATAAAGGTTTCATCCAATCACAAAATTTATTATAGTGTTCTTCTTCCTTTGATTTTAATTTCTTAGCAGGAAAAGGCATTTGCTTTTGCACCCAAGGTTCCCTTTCATTACCATGTTTCTTAGCAATAAAATCTTCTTTAGTATACTTTTTATTTTTATCATGCTTTTCAGGTTCATCTTCAACTTCTTCTTTATCAGAAGCATCATTCTTATCATTATCATTATCATTATCATGTTCATTTCCACTTTCAGTTTCAGCATCAGAAATAGAAATACTATTAGGATCATTAACAGGTTCAGAGGATTCTACAACATTTTTATGTTTCTTCTTCTTTTTCTTCTTAGAAGGAGCACTAGGTTCAATGCGTTGAGAATCTTGTTCAATTCTTTTGGGATGCCCTTCAGGATATAGAGGATCCTGGGTAGAGACACCACCTCTAGTTGTTACTTCATAAGCATGTTTCTCTTTAGAATTATTATTTAGCAAGTCATTTTGCACTTTAGTGAGTTGATCAATTTGAGTTTGAATCATTTGAAAATGTTTAACAAGCATCTTAACATCATTGGAGGTTCTCTCCACAATATCATGCAAATTGCTAATACCTTGAGAATTTTCCATTAGATGATTCTCTACTCTCATATTAAAATTTTCTTGCTTAACAATATAATTATCAAACTCATCTAAGCATTGAGCAGGAGGTTTTGAATACGGAATATCTTCCCTAGTAAAGCGTTGAAGGGAGTTTACCTCAATCATGGGTGAAGGGGGAATTATCTCACATATATCTTCTATAGGAGGTAGATTCTTCACATCTTCGGATTTAATACCTTTCTCCTTGAGAGACTTCTTAGCTTCCCTCATATCTTCATCATTCAATTCAATTAAACCCCTCTTCTTCAATATTGGCGTTGGAGTTGGTTCAGGTGTATTCCAATCATCATGATTCCGGCTTATTTTAGCCAATAATTCTTGAGCTTCGTCTGGAGTTCTTTTCCTGAAAACACAACCAGCACAACTATCCAAATATGCTCTATATTCAATGGTTAGTCCACTATAAAATATATCAAGTAGATCATTCTTCTCTAAATCATGTCCAGGTCGAGCTCTGATAAGAGAACAAAATCTTGCCCATGCCGCACGCAATTTCTCTTCATCTCCCTGGTCAAACCTATAAATTCTCTGTAAAGCAATGTGTTGAGCACTAGCAGGAAAATATTTTCGAAAGAAAACATCACGCAAATTAGTTGGACTTTTAATAGAACCAGGAGGAAAATTATTATACCAAGTTTTAGCATCATCCTTTAATGAGAAAGGAAAAATTTTAATGACAAAGTAAGTACGCATCTTGTCATCATCAGAAAACAAGCTACTCATAGAAGAAAGTTCATTCATGTGTTCTACAGCACTTTCTTTTTCAGTACCACAAAAGGGTGCTTTCTCTACAATAGCTATATGAGATAGATCAAGAGAAAAATCATAATCTTTATCCTTAATGCATATAGGAGATGTGGCAAATTTAGGATCAGGAGATAGCTTATGTCTAACAGTATATTGTGTAAGAAACTTTTTAATTTTACTTGCATCAGCGGTAGCATTGCATCTATTAATAAAATCATCATTAAGCTCCACATAATCTTCATCAGGATCATCACTAGAATAATCAAGTTCCGGTGAACTAACAGGTGTAGTGGCATTTTCATTAGGAGTTTCAGCATTTTCAATTTGTCTAGACCTAGCAATTGTAGCATCTAGAAAGGATCCCAATGAACCACTATCATCAAGCACAGCAGAAACATTATCAATATTATGAGAGTTTTCAGATTCAGCAGTAGTACCAGCAAGTGAAGCTTGTGGCGGTGAAACAAGTTGACTTATCACAGATGGTGAATCAAGAGTAGCAGAGGTACTCAGAGTTGTACCTTTTCTTGTAGTGGATGGTAATATGGCGACTTTAGAATCGCGAGGTTTACCCATGATGGAGAATTTGCAGCGAACAATATCAATCCAAGTGAACTTCCAAATAAAGCTATACTCCCGACAACGGCGCCGAGCAGATCTTGATGACCCACAAGTATAGGGGATCGCAGCGGTCTTCGCGGGTAGTATAACCCAATTTATTGATTCGACACAAGGGGAGACAAAGAACACTTGGAAGCCTTAACGGCGGAGTTGTCAATTCAGCTGCACTGGAAACAGACTTGCTCGCAAGAGTTTATCGGTAATGTGATTTTATAGCGATAGCGATAGTGAAATAACAGCAGCAGAGTAACAAAGACAGCAGTAGTGATTATAGTAAACAGCAGGATTAAAATACTGTAGGCACGGGGACGGATAACGGGCGTTGCATGGATGAGAGAAACTCATGTAACAATCATAGCAGTGCATTTGCAGATAATAATAAAACGGTGTCCAAGTACAAAGCAATCAATAGGCATGTGTTCCAATTATAGTCGTACGTGCTCGCAATGAGAAACTTGCACAACATCTTTTGTCCTACCAGCCGGTGGCAGCCGGGCATCAAGGGAATCTACTGGATATTAAGGTACTCCTTTTAATAGAGTACCGGAGCAAAGCATTAACACTCCGTGAACACATGTGATCCTCACATCACTACCATCCCCTCCGGTTGTCCCGATTTCTGTCACTTCGGGGCCATCGGTTCTGGACAGCGACATGTGTATACAACTTGCAGGTAAGATCATAAACAATGAATATCATGATGAAACAATAACATGTTCAGATCTGAGATCATGGCACTCGGGCCCTAGTGACAAGCATTAAGCATAACAAGTTGCAACAATATCATCAAAGTACCAATTACGGAAACTAGGCACTATGCCCTAACAATCTTATGCTATTACATGACCAATCTCATCCAATCCCTACCATCCCCTTCGGCCTACAGCGGGGGAATTACTCACACATGGATGGGGGAAACATGGCTGGTTGATGGAGAGGCGTCGGTGGTGATGATGGCGATGATCTCTGATGCGTGTGGTTGACACGTCCGTTGGGAACCCCAAGAGGAAGGTGTGATGCGCACAGCGGCAAGTTTCCCTCAGTAAGAAACCAAGGTTTAATCGAACCAGTAGGAGTCAAGAAGCACGTTGAAGGTTGATGGCGGCGGGATGTAGTGCGGCGCAACACCAGAGATTCCGGCGCCAACGTGGAACCTGCACAACACAACCAAAGTACTTTGCCCCAACGAAACAGTGAGGTTGTCAATCTCACCGGCTTGCTGTAACAAAGGATTAACCGTATTGTGTGGAAGATGATTGTTTGCAGAAAACAGTAGAACAAGATGGCAAGAGATTGTATTTCAGTATAGAGAATTGGACCGGGGTCCACAGTTCACTAGAGGTGTCTCTCCCATAAGATAAACAGCATGTTGGGTGAACAAATTACAGTTGGGCAATTGACAAATAAAGAGGGCATGACCATGCACATACATATTATGATGAGTATTGTGAGATTTAATTGGGCATTACGACAAAGTACATAGACCGCTATCCAGCATGCATCTATGCCTAAAAAGTCCACCTTCAGGTTATCATCCGAACCCCCTCCAGTATTAAGTTGCTAACAACAGACAATTGCATTAAGTATTGCGCGTAATGTAATCAGTAACTACATCCTCGAACATAGCACCAATGTTTTATCCCTAGTGGCAACAGCACATCCATAATCTTAGAGATTTCTGTCACTTCCCCAGATTCACGGAGACATGAACCCACTATCGAGCATAAATACTCCCTCTTGGAGTTACAAGCATCTACTTGGCCAGAGCATCTACTAGTAACGGAGAGCATGCAAGATCATAAACAACACATAGACATAAATTGATAATCAACATAACAAGTATTCTCTATTCATCGGATCCCAACAAACACAACATATAGAATTACAGATAGATGATCTTGATCATGTTCGGCAGCTCACAAGACCCGACAATTAAGCACAATGGGGAGAAGACAACCATCTAGCTACTGCTATGGACCCATAGTCCAGGGGTAGACTACTCACACATCACTCCGGAGGCGACCATGGCGGCGTAGAGTCCTCCGGGAGATGATTCCCCTCTCCGGCACGGTGCCGGAGGCGATCTCCTGAATCCCCCGAGATGGGATTGGCGGCGGCGGCGTCTCTGGAAGGTTTTCCGTATCGTGGCTCTCAGATGCGGGGGTTTCGCGACGGAGGCTTTAAGTAGGCGGAAGGGCAGGTCAGGGGGCCACACGAGGGCCCCACACTACAGGTCGGCGCGGCCAAGGGCTGGGCCGCGCCGCCCTATGGTGTGGCCACCTCGTGGCCCCACTTCGTCTCCTCTTCGGTCTTCTGGAAGCTTCGTGGCAAAATAGGACCCTGGGCGTTGATTTCGTCCAATTCCGAGAATATTTCGTTACTAGGATTTCTGAAACCAAAAACAATGACAAACAAGCGGCACTTCGGCATCTTGTTAATAGGTTAGTTCCAGAAGATGCACGAATATGACATAAAGTGTGCATAAAACATGTAGATATCATCAATAATGTGGCATGGAACACAAGAAATTATCGATACGTCGGAGACGTATCAGCATCCCCAAGCTTAGTTCTGCTCATCCCGAGCAGGTAAAACGATAACAAAGATAATTTCTGGAGTGACATGCCATCATAACCTTGATCATACTATTTGTAAAGCATATGTAGTGAATGCAGCGATCAAAACAATGTATATGACATGAGTAAACAAGTGAATCATATAGCAAAGACTTTTCATGAATAGTACTTCAAGACAAGCATCAATAAGTCTTGCATAAGAGTTAACTCATAAAGCAATAATTCATAGTAAAAGCATTGAAGCAACACAAAGGAAGATTAAGTTTCAGCGGTTGCTTTCAACTTGTAACATGTATATCTCATGGATATTGTCAACATAGAGTAATATAATAAGTGCAATATGCAAGTATGCAGGAATCAATGCACAGTTCACACAAGTGTTTGCTTCTTGAGGTGGAGAGAAATAGGTGAACTGACTCAACAATAAAAGTAAAAGAATGGTCCTCCATAGAGGAAAAGCATCGATTGCTATATTTGTGCTAGATCTTTGATTTTGAAAACATGAAACAATTTTGTCAACGGTAGTAATAAAGCATATGTATCATGTAAATTATATCTTACAAGTTGCAAGCCTCATGCATAGTATACTAATAGTGCCCGCACCTTGTCCTAATTAGCTTGGACTACCGGGATCATCGCAATGCACATGTTTTAACCAAGTGTCACAATGGGGTACCTCTATGTCGCCTGTACAAAGGTCTAAGGAGAAAGCTCGCATTGGATTTCTCGCTATTGATTATTCTCAACTTAGACATCCATACCGGAACAACATAGACAACAGATAATGGACTCCTCTTTTATGCATAAGCATGTAACAACAATTAATTTTCTCATATGAGATTGAGGATATTGTCCAAAACTGAAACTTCCACCATGAATCATGGCTTTAGTTAGCGGCCCAATGTTCTTCTCTAACAATATGCATGCTTAACCATAAGGTGGTAGATCGCTCTTACTTCAGACAAGACGAACATGCATAGCAACTCACATGAAATTCAACAAAGAATAGTTGATGGCGTCCCCTGTGAACATGGTTATCGCACAACAAGCAACTTAATAAGAGATAAAGTGCATAAGTACATATTCAATACCACAATAGTTTTAAGCTATTTGTCCCATGAGCTATATATTGTAAAGGTGAATGATGGAATTTTAAAGGTAGCACTCAAGCAATTTACTTTGGAATGGCGGAGAAATACCATGTAGTAGGTAGGTATGGTGGACACAAATGGCATAGTGGTTGGCTCAAGGATTTTGGATGCATGAGAAGTATTCCCTCTCGATACAAGGTTTAGGCTAGCAAGGTTATTTGAAACAAACACAAGGATGAACCGGTGCAGCAAAACTCACATAAAAGACATATTGAAAACATTATAAGACTCTACACCGTCTTCCTTGTTGTTCAAACTCAATACTAGAAATTATCTAGACCTTAGAGAGACCAAATATGCAAACCAAATTTAAGCATGCTCTATGTATTTCTTCATTAATGGGTGCAAAGTATATGATGCAAGAGCTTAAACATGAGCACAACAATTGCCAAGTATCACATTATCCAAGACATTATAGCAATTTACTACATGTATCATTTTCCAATTCCAACCATATAACAATTTAACGAAGAAGAAACTTCGCCATGAATATTATGAGTAAAGCCTAAGGACATACTTGTCCATATGCTACAGCGGAGCGTGTCTCTCTCCCATACAGTGAATGCTAGGATCCATTTTATTCAAACAAAACAAAAACAAAAACAAACCGACGCTCCAAGAAAAGCACATAAGATGTGATGGAATAAAAATATAGTTTCAGGGGAGGAACCTGATAATGTTGTCGATGAAGAAGGGGATGCCTTGGGCATCCCCAAGCTTAGACGCTTGAGTCTTCTTGATATATGCAGGGGTGAACCACCGGGGCATCCCCAAGCTTAGAGCTTTCACTCTCCTTGATCATGTTGTATCATCTCCCTCTCTTGATCCTTGAAAACTTCCTCCACACCAAACTTAGAACAACTCATTAGAGGGTTAGTGGACAATAAAAATTAACATGTTCAGAGGTGACACAATCATTCTTAACACTTCTGGACATTGCATAAAGCTACTGGACATTAATGGATCAAAGAAATTCATCCAACATAGCAAAAGAGGCAATGCCAGAATCTGTCAAAACAGAACAGTTTGTATTGACGAATTTTATCGAGGCACCAGACTTGCTCAAATGAAAATGCTCAAATTGAATGAAAGTTGCGTACATATCTGAGGATCACTCACGTAAATTGGCATAATTTTCTGAGTTACCTACAGAGAAAACAGCCCAGATTCGTGACAGCAAAGAAATCTGTTTCTGCGCAGTAATCCAAATCTAGTATGAACTTTACTATCAACGACTTTACTTGGCACAACAAAACACTAAACTAAGATAAGGAGAGATTGCTACAGTAGTAAACAACTTCCAAGACACAAAATAAAAACAAAGTACTGTAGTAAAAACACATGGGTTGTCTCCCATAAGCGCTTTTCTTTAACGCCTTTCAGCTAGGCGCAGAAAGTGTGTATCAAGTATTATCAAGAGATGGTGCATCGTTATCATGAGCTCCCCCATCCGTAGTGGTACTAAGGGCTTTGTCAATTTTAGGCCTATAATAATACTTCTTTGGTTTAGGCACTTTAGAGACATACATAAACTTTTGCTCCTTACCCACATAAGCTTTCTCCTTATATTTAAGAGAAGAAAATGTTGAACCCAAGGTTCCCATAGCTTTTTCAAGTTCGTCAATCCTATTGCTTTGATCGTCATGGACAACACAAGTTCCTAGGACACTAATTCTTTCATCAATTCCTCCTAAGGATTTATCAAGTTCATCAGTTTTATCAAGTAACATTTCCAATTTAGCTTCAATACTTGGAAAAATTTTCTCTAAGGTTTCCAATTTTTTCATAACATCTTCAAGAGAGATTTCAGTTTTAACTTCATCAACAGGGGGTATTCCAAATAGACTCTCAATAATGCAGCTAGCTTCTAATGCAGGAGTACTTAGGAAGTTACCTTTCGCGAGACTATCAAGAACATACCTATTCCAGCTAGAGATACCAACATAAAAATTCCTGAGTAGGATAGTGGTGGAGTGTTTCTTAATGCACCTATTATGGGCATCACTAATTTTGTACCAAGCATCTCTTAAACATTCTCCCCCTCGTTGCTTAAACGTACGAACTTCAACTTCAGGATTACTCATTTTAGCAGTAGTAAATAAAGCAAACTAGATAAAGTAAATGCAAGTAACTAATTTTTTTTGTGTTTTTGATATAGAGTGCAAGACAGTAAATAAAGTAAAGCTAGCAACTAATTTTTTTGTGTTTTGATATAATGCAGCAAACAAAGTAGCAAATAAAACTAAGCAAGACAAAAACAAAGTAAAGAGATTGGGAAGTGGAGACTCCCCTTGCAGCGTGTCTTGATCTCCCCGGCAACGGCGCCAGAAATTTGCTTGATGCGTGTGGTTGACACGTCCGTTGGGAACCCCAAGAGGAAGGTGTGATGCGCACAGCGGCAAGTTTCCCTCAGTAAGAAACCAAGGTTTAATCGAACCAGTAGGAGTCAAGAAGCACGTTGAAGGTTGATGGCGGCGGGATGTAGTGCGGCGCAACACCAGAGATTCCGGCGCCAACGTGGAACCTGCACAACACAACCAAAGTACTTTGCCCCAACGAAACAGTGAGGTTGTCAATCTCACCGGCTTGCTGTAACAAAGGATTAACCGTATTGTGTGGAAGATGATTGTTTGCAGAAAACGGTAGAAACGATATTGCAGTAGATTGTATTTCAGTATAGAGAATTGGACCGGGGTCCACAGTTCACTAGAGGTGTCTCTCCCATAAGATAAACAGCATGTTGGGTGAACAAATTACAGTTGGGCAATTGACAAATAAAGAGGGCATGACCATGCACATACATATTATGATGAGTATTGTGAGATTTAATTGGGCATTACGACAAAGTACATAGACCGCTATCCAGCATGCATCTATGCCTAAAAAGTCCACCTTCAGGTTATCATCCGAACCCCTCCGGTATTAAGTTGCTAACAACAGAGACAATTGCATTAAGTATTGCGCGTAATGTAATCGGTAACTACATCCTCGAACATAGCACCAATGTTTTATCCCTAGTGGCAACAAAGACATCCATAATCTTAGAGATTTCTGTCACTTCCACAGATTCACGGAGACATGAACCCACTATCGAGCATAAATACTCCCTCTTGGAGTTACAAGCATCTACTTGGCCAGAGCATCTACTAGTAACGGAGAGCATGCAAGATCATAAACAACACATAGACATAAATTGATAATCAACATAACAAGTATTCTCTATTCATCGGATCCCAACAAACACAACATATAGAATTACAGATAGATGATCTTGATCATGTTCGGCAGCTCACAAGACCCGACAATTAAGCACAATGGGGAGAAGACAACCATCTAGCTACTGCTATGGACCCATAGTCCAGGGGTAGACTACTCACACATCACTCCGGAGGCGACCATGGCGGCGTAGAGTCCTCCGGGAGATGATTCCCCTCTCCGGCACGGTGCCGGAGGCGATCTCCTGAATCCCCCGAGATGGGATTGGCGGCGGTGGCGTCTCTGGAAGGTTTTCCGT
Organism: Lolium perenne; assembly: GCF_019359855.2. Classification (NCBI taxonomy): domain Eukaryota; kingdom Viridiplantae; phylum Streptophyta; class Magnoliopsida; order Poales; family Poaceae; genus Lolium; species Lolium perenne. The sequence goes on along the minus strand of NC_067250.2, from coordinate 13,702,015 downwards.
ATCGTGGCTCTCGGTACTGGGGGTTTCGCGACGGAGGCTTTAAGTAGGCGGAAGGGCAGGTCAGGGGGCCACACGCGGGGCCCACACGACCGGGCGGCGCGGCCAAGGGCTGGGCCGCCGCCTATGGTGTGGCCACCTCGTGGCCCCACTTCGTCTCCTCTTCGGTCTTAGAAGCTTCGTGGCAAAATAGGACTCGGGCGTTGATTTCGTCCAATTCCGAGAATATTTCGTTACTAGGATTTCGAAACCAAAAGCAGAAAAACAAAGAATCGGCACTTCGGCATCTTGTTAATAGGTTAGTTCCAGAAGATGCACGAATATGACATAAAGTGTGCATAAAACATGTAGATATCATCAATAATGTGGCATGGAACACAAGAAATTATCGATACGTCGGAGACGTATCAGCATCGCCAAGCTTAGTTTTGCTCGTCCCGAGCAGGTAAAACGATAACAAAGATAATTTCTGGAGTGACATGCCATCATAACCTTGATCATACTATTTGTAAAGCATATGTAGTGAATGCAGCGATCAAAACAATGTATATGACATGAGTAAACAAGTGAATCATATAGCAAAGACTTTTCATGAATAGTACTTCAAGACAAGCATCAATAAGTCTTGCATAAGAGTTAACTCATAAAGCAATAATTCATAGTAAAAGCATTGAAGCAACACAAAGGAAGATTAAGTTTCAGCGGTTGCTTTCAACTTGTAACATGTATATCTCATGGATATTGTCAACATAGAGTAATATAATAAGTGCAATATGCAAGTATGCAGGAATCAAGTCACTTCAGAAATTATCCTTGTTATCGTTTACCTACTCGAGGGCGAGTAGGAACTAAGCTTGGGGATGCTTGATACGTCTCAAACATATCTATAATTTCTTATGTTCCATGCTAGTTTTATGACAATACTCACATGTTTTATATACACTTTATATCATTTTGATGCATTTTTCGGCACTAACCTATTAACAAGATGCCAAAGCGCCAGTTCCTGTTTTCTTCTGTTTTTGGTTTCAGAAATCCTACACAGGAAATATTCTCGGAATTGGACGAAACAAAATCCCACGGTCTTATTTTCCACGGAGCCTTCCAGAAGTCCGAAGAGGAGACGAAGAGGGGCGACGAGGCGGCCACACCCTAGGGGGGCGTGGCCCCACCCCTGGCCGCGCCGCCCTATGGGGTGGGCCCCTCGAGCATCCCCCGACTCTGCCCCTTCGCCTATATATTCTCTCCGTCGCGAAAACCCTAGTACCGAGAGCCACGATACGAGAAAAGTTACTGTGACGCCGCCGCCAGTCCCATCTCGGGGGATTCAGGAGATCACCTCCGGCACCCTGCCGGAGAGGGGAATCATCACCGGAGGACTCTACATCACCATGCCCGCCTCTGGACTGATGCGTGAGTAGTTCATCCTTGGACTATGGGTCCATAGCAGTAGCTAGATGGTTGTCTTCTCCTCTTGTGCTATCATGTTTAGATCTTGTGAGCTGCCTATCATGATCAAGATTATCTTATTGTAATGCTACATGTTGTGTTTGTTGGGATCCGATGAATATGGAATACTATGTCAAGTTGATTATTGATCTATCATATATGTGTTGTTTATGATCTTGCATGCTCTCCGTTGCTAGTAGAGGCTCTGGCCAAGTTGATACTTGTGACTCCAAGAGGGAGTATTTATGCTCGATAGTGGGTTCATGTCTCCATTGAATCTGGGATAGTGACAGAAAGTTCTAAGGTTATGGATGTGCTGTTGCCACTAGGGATAAAATAACAATGCTTTGTCTAAGGATATTTGTATTGTTTACATTACGCACAGTACTTAATGCAATTGTCTGTTGTTTGCAACTTAATACTGGAAGGGGTGCGGATGTTAACCCGAAGGTGGACTTTTTAGGCATAGATGCATGCTGGATAGCGGTCTATGTTCTTTGTCGTAATGCCCTAAGTAAATCTCATATTAGTCATCATGATATGTATGTGCATTGCTATGCTCTCTCTATTTGTCAATTGCCCAACTGTAATTTGTTCACCCAACATGCTATTTCTTATTGGAGAGACACCACTAGTGAACTGTGGACCCCGGTTCATTCTTTTACATCTGAAATACAATCTACTGCAATCATTGTTCTCTATTGTTCTTTGCAAACAAACATCATTCTCCACACCATACGTTTAATCTTTTGTTTACAGCAAGCCGGTGAGATTGACAACCTCATTGTTAAGTTGGGGCAAAGTATTTTGATTGTGTTGTGCAGGTTCCACGTTGACGCCGGAATCCCTGGTGTTGCGCCGCACTACACTCCTTCACCAACAACCTTCACGTGGCCTTCATCTCCTACCGGTTCGATAACCTTGGTTTCTTTCTGAGGGAAAACTTGCTGTTGTGCGCATCACACCTTCCTCTTGGGGTTCCCAATGGACGTGTGCATCACGCGCCATCAGTAAACGCAGTGGAGACACAAGATTTAACGTGGAAAACACCTTCCAACACAGAAGGGAAAAAACCACGGGCGCCAGCCAGCAAAACTTCACTATATCGGGGAGTGTTTACAAACGCCGTGGGATATCTTATAATCTGATAAACCCCTCGCTCCGCTCGTCAGAAGTTAGCCTCCCTTTAGTATATGAATTTGGATCACAATACAACAGTGCACACCAAATAAGGGCGGGATGCTGCGGAGCATCAGGGTTCTTGAGTTATAAGCGTCAATGAGAACCAGCATGTGGCTGGATGGTTAGGAGGACAGTGGTGCTCCAGACCACCAGAGTTTAAATCTCAGATTTGATACTTTGGTGAGGCGGAATATTCTTCAGTGGGAGGCGATGACAGCGAGGCGCCTGTGGTGACTTCGTCAATCTCAAGATCCACCGGATCAGTTCTTCGACGCAGTCTCTTGGTCGTGCTCATAGGGGTAGGGTATGCGTGTGTATGTTCATAGGGGTGAGTGTGTGCACGTATGTATAAGCGTCTTTGATTGTACTGTGTTTTGCAAAAAAAAAAAGTTATAAGCATCAAACTGTGCCTGCGAAAAAACAGGACCTCGTAAAGTCCTATAAAACAAGCGCTCATTCGGGGTTATTTTGCGGCTATGATTTTGCGGATATTTTGGTTAGAAAACATTCAACCAAGAGAGGCCTAACATGGACGGGGATGAGTCGGTGGCGTGGCATGTATGGGGTGGCAATGCGGGCATGGATGTGGCAGATCAAGCGCGACATGGCGACGGTGGTTGCGTGGCGTGGGATAAAGGGATCAGAGGAGAGGAGTGGTGCGGGGTGGCAAAAGGAGATGGAAAAGAGGAAAGACGAAGGAGTGGTGTGGTGTGGCGTGGGGGTAAAGGCATAAGAGGAGAGGAGTGCTTAGCGGTTTACCAATTCCGCCAAGCGGAAAACACATGGAGCATATGAATTTACTGGCAAAATGCCACCACCAAGTGAAACTGAGCGGTTTGATTATTTCAGCGTCCTCCTAACCGAGCCCTCACGTCCCCTTCTTTCCTCGCCCATGTCCCCACAATGTGTTTTCTCCTCCCACTGACGAACCCCGACCGCCAAAAGCTCGTCGATGTCCTCTGCACTCCCTGCTCCCATCTTCCTCTTCGCATCCCTGATCTCCTCTACGCGAGCCCCTAAGCCCCATCGTCCCAATTCCCCCATTGTGCATCCTTTGCTTTGCAACACTCCTCTCACTCTTCCTTGTTTGAGCTACCGGTCCCGCGCATATTGCCTCCCCCAGTGATAGGCGACGCTCCTGTGCCTGCCTCATAACCAACCGGGACAACAAAAAAAAGCAGGTGCATCAAACAGGCCGAATGATGCATGATTGAACAGACCAAAAGCTCCTTCGTGGATTTCTGGCCCATATAAAAAAACTAGAAGTTGCCGAATGATGCAGGACTGGATAGGCCGAAAGCTCCTTCGTGGGCTTCCTGTCCATATAAAAAACGATAAGTTGGACTAAACATTTGATGCTCTGAGCAAGAAGCTGGATACGTGTCTGTGGAGCCGGATTTGAGGATTTTGAGAAGTTAGAGCATATACGAACTGACCCAGAATTTCGACAGTGATTTTAATTGTTTTTAAAATAGGAGGAAGTGCAATTTTGTACTAGTTTTAATGGAAACATACTCCCTCCATAATGTATTAAAACTAGTTTGCTAAAACGGCTTACATTAATTTTACTACTTCCTCCATTTGTTATGAAATAGAGTACCACCGTGTTATGCGTTCAAAATCAGAATTAGTGCTTCATTCAGGGTTCATTTGGTCAGGAAATAGAGCTGAAAGAACTGTATTTCAGAGTAGACTGCTAAACAAAGATAACTAAACCCCATCAAGCGAAAAAAGTAAAATCTATGTACAGAAATCTGGAACTCTAGATTCACACAGCGAGGCCATCGATGGCTCCTCCGTAAATCGTTCGCAAGTCGAAGTCGGGGGGAAAGAAGCGCGACACCATGACCTGCAGCACGTCGGCGGTGAGCAGGCTGTCAGAGCCAGCGTTGTGCGCGCGTCCGGCGGCGCGCTCGACGCCGAGCGCCGCGGCCACCTGTTCCAGCCCGCCGCGCAGACCGCAGGCCTTGGCAATGTACTTGACGTCGAGCACCGAGGGCCCGAACAGCTTCCCCACCAGGTTCCGGAAGTCGTCCAGCTTGTCCGGCAGCCGCCTGCCGCCGCGGAGCACCTTGGCGAGGTAGGCGAAGTCGTAGGAGCCGGAGAAGGCCACCCACGTGAGGTCGGGAGAGCGGTGGCTGCGCGTGAGGCCGGAGCGCGCGAACTCCGCGGCGAAGTCGAGCGGGTCGATGCCGTGCTCGCGGAGGTTGTGGAAGTCCATGCCGTGGGCCTTGAGCATGGCGACGGAGGCCGGCGCGTGCGGGTCGAGGGCCTCGTCGAAGCCCCAGAAGTTGAACTGCCAGACGACGGGGTGGGGCCCGTCGGCTCCGACGAGGGTCAGGCCGAGCTGCAGCAGCTTCTTGAGCTCGTCGGCGTTACGGCGCACGAGTGTGTAGTTGTGGTGCGGGTCGCGCAGGTAGCGCGGCGTGGGCGAGTCGTAGACGGTGCCCGGGAACTCCGTGTCGATGCACACCACGGGGTGCGTGGGCAGGAGGGCGGTGATGGCGGACATCTCCTCCGCGAGGTTCCAGTACCACACGTCCCGCACCTGGAGCTCCGCCGGCGGCTGCGGATCGAGGTGGAAGCGGGCGAAGGCGAACTGGTCCATCGGCGGCGGGTGCATGTGCACCGGCATCTGCATTGGCAGGTGGACGACCATGCCCGGGTGCGGGTGGAGGAGGTGGTGCCCGGGTGGAGGAGGAGGCGGCGGGAGGACCATCGTGCCGCCGCTGCCGCCGTCGCCGTAGAAGATCATGACTGGGACGGAACTGTCGTGTCGGCGGAAATCTCGATCGTAGGCTGTTATAGACGGGCGATCGACGAGAGGCAGACGGATCGGTTCAGGAAAATAAACGAACACGAGTCTCGATGGGAAGCAAGGCGAAAGTCGGGCTCGGACTGGAACAGCCGCCGGGTTCGACCTGGGCTTTCGGACTCGATCAGACGAACCAGATGAAAGCAAATCGAGCTTTCCTTTCCGGGTGCCATGGTGCGTATTGATTCGATACACAACCCCGTTTCCCTAGTTTCCTTTTTTTTTCCTGGGTCGGTTCGTATTACAGGTGTACCAGTTATGATGTTAGGTTTATTGTCTAGTCGGCAGTATCAACAGGGGATGTAGCTCAGATGGTAGAGCGCTCGCTTAGCATGCGAGAGGCACGGGGATCGATACCCCGCATCTCCAAGTTTTCTTTTTGTTTTGCAAATTCCATTAAACCATATTGGTTTATAATGTGCAGCAGTACAGCTTATATTTTCTGCAATATCCAAGCACCATCAACTGCCGGAGAGAAAGCATCTCATCTCGTCTCCAATGCCATGACATAACTTCCAACCCCAGTTTTATTTTTTTAGGTAAACTTCCAACCGCAGTTGGATTAACAGTAACCAAAATATAAAATTTTATCACAGGCAAAAACTACACCATATGTTCTGCCCTCCTCGGCCCAACCAAAATCATTCAGTTACAACATTCGATGCAGAGAATGCATCATGCAGAAACAGAATATCATCACAACAATCAAGCCCTGTTGGATTAGTACCAACCAAAGTCAGTGCAATAATAATCAGTTTCCATGCAAAATATTACTACATCATATAGTATGCCCTAAGGCTCCACCCAATCAAAATTATTCAGTCATCAATCTAGCCAATGCAGCACAAAGTCACAGTTACAGCATTCCAGCGAAAACAAAACTCGTATCTACACAATAATCTCCTGACTATTCTATCAATGCATTCAGTTCATGAAATGTACACGGCGCTCAAGTTCCTTCCCAGTTTCCATGTATCAATAAGCCTTTTCAACATCTCAGTCCAAACATTTTGAGTACAGACACTGGTCACGCAGGGTATGGCTACCCACCCATGTTTATTCTGGTCCTCGGTTTGTTGTGTATGGTCCGTATGCTCATGCGAGGCTGGTCGGGAGAATCGTGGCTCCCGGTGGAGAGGGAGTCCATGTCATCGTTGATCGTGCGGTTGATCATAAGTAGCTGTCTGTGCTCCATCCGCTGCTTCCTTTCCTGGGACTCGGCGCCGTTGTTGATGAAGTACACGCCACTGCCATATGTCCTCTCGTGGGGCAGCCTATTCAGACGATCTCTGAGATCCTCACCATGAGACCGCATGCCAGGTGCATCACGTGGATATCTTGGTTCTCTTGACCTCCCAATGGAGTCACTTTCTCTCCCAGAGCTTGGCGGGTATCTTGGTTCTCTTGACCTAGCAATGGAGTCCCTTTCTCTCTCAGAACTCGGAGAATATCCTGTCTCTGTTGACCTCCCAATGGAGTCCCTTCCCCTCTCAGAACTCGGAAGATATCCTGCCTCTCTTGACCTCCCAATGGAGTCCCTTTCTCTGTCAGAACTCTGTGGATATCTTGGCTCTCTCGACCTCCCAATGGAGTCCCTTTCTCTGTCAGAACTCGTGCTAGTCATAGGACTCTGTGGACGTTGTGGAGGTTGGTCTCCAAGAATGCCACCCCAACTTGGTTTTCCAGCAGATGTTCTTCCTTTAGATTTCCTGCTTCTGGATGATCTGCTGCCTAGATTACCATTTGGCACGTCAAGCTGCTTCCCCTTGCCGTCATCTGAGGATCTGCTACTTTCTTGTGGAGCTGCTCTGCTAGTTTCTTGTGGAGCTGCTCTACTAGTTTCTTGTGGAGCTGCTCTACTAGTTTCTTGTGGAGCTGCTTCGAGAGGAGTAATGTTCAGCAGTTCTGGATCATCCTTGAAACTGAATGGACGCTTTGCTGGATCCATTTTTCTGAAGGTGATGGATATCCTGTGTATCAGAGCACCCATGTCACAGATGTGAATGAACCAATTTCAGAAAAATAACACAACACACAATTATAACCTTTTGGATGGCACTGCTGGAACGCAATGCTTTGCAACATCAGCACCATTGCCATTTATGATAAGCACAGACCTGTGAAAGTTCACACATAGTGTTTAGCGAAGGAACCAAGTACCAATGAATTGCAGCATAAAACTAGAAAGACCACTACACAAATTACGTAAGATTCATGACAATCAGGTGAGGAAACAAAGACAAAATAACAGATCACAGAAAATAGCTCATCTTAGAGCAAACTTGAAAAAACTTCAGGTCAAAAGCTAACGAGTTTAGCACATCAACGTGCAATGCACAATATCATTTACAAGTATCAAATGGGACATTGCTTAATCTTGGTATTCATATGATAGCAGACCTTTGGATATGTCATTAAATATAATCAATTTGAAACTATCCATGCATAGAGATTAGAGAGTCAAGTGCACATGTACAACTATGACAAGATGTCATGCAGGTGGTGCAGCCAGCAATATCACTAGCAGTAAGAAAATGAGGAAGTCTATGAATTCATATGCTATCAACATTTAAAATCTCAAATAGACTCAATTCTGAACTATGCATACCCTAGATAACAAAGCTCGATTAGTAATATTACAAAAAAGGTTGAATAACACATAATATCCATAAGCATAGAAGAAAACTGGGAGTAGAGAACCAACATACCCGACAGGTAGAGGAATTGCAAATGAGCCCGTAAATTCTCCGGGGCCAGCAATTTTCAGACTAGACCCAAAAAGTATGTTGCATTCACTGAGGAATGAAACAGTACAAAATGGTCGAACAAAATCATGGCTGTCTATATGTGGTGGGATGCAATCTCCAGGGTCATACATATTGACAATGCAACTGTCCGGCACACAGTCGGGAGGCAAAATACGCCACTTTACCAATCTCTTGATCATGACCTTAAATAGTTCAGGAATCGGATCAGAAACAAAAGTTCGGATGATGCCTGGTGGATTTCCATTCTTGTCCTGCCATTAAAATTGTCACCTTGAGATAGATTTACAAATAGGCTTCTTTATTCTTAAATGTAAGTACAAAAAGATGGAACTAAGAATAAGGTACCGTAGCATAGTTATAACAGCATCCAAATTGGATTGTTACCCGCCCTTTACCACGCATCCATTTCTCAGGTTCTGTATATGTTCGATCTGGAAAGGAAAAAAAATAGCTGTGCTCAGGGGTCTAGCCATACGAAGTACAGAAGCTAAAGGAGGGAAGAAATGCAGTAAAGAGTTTGAGAACATGTAATACGAACAACTGAAATATAAATGAAGAAATAACATTACTTGCATTGCATTAGATAAATATAAAAGGTAACACGTTTCCGTTAGGCAATGAATACTTTGTTCTTCGAAATTGCTTTCTTTATATATAAAATGGAAAGTGCTCTAACGAAATTGGATAACCTCAAATAAGATGTCAGTTTAAGAAAATAGTTTTGAGAACCAAGCAGTGCGCGGTTAGCTAGAGCACATGCCTGTGAGCTCAACCCGTGTTTGAGGCACAGCCTCCACAGGTGCCTTACCTAATAAAATACATTTAAGGGAGGGAATTTCCCCCTTTAACCACGCTTTTTTAGTAAGAATATGTAGCAAATGTGAGGTCAATAAGGAAAAGTAGCATTCACTACATTCCTGTCAATCCTGGTTGCATGTTGTATACTTATATGTTATAAGGTTAATTCCTTCAAGGCATTTGCAGTGAGTTACAAAGGTATCAACTATGGTATAGAAACGGGGAAATATTAGGTGCACTAGCACCTTGAGGTGTACTAGTGCATTAGGCAATCAGAAATTTTAGTACAGCTCACAACCATAGGTGACATAAAAAGGACACAAGTGCTTCAAGGAACAGTCATACTAGAATGTGACCGTTACGACGAAGCAACTGTGAGAACAGTTCATTCTAGAATAGTACATCAGAATTTATTTTCAAAATGAAAGGGAAGTATATTTGAAGACCATAAGAAACAGTGGTAGAACAACCCAAAAAATGTGTTTTTAAATAGGAAAGTGGTGAGGACAACCCATTCAACTTCTGAACACCATTGTTACTTCAGTCATGTGTATCATGGGATGCAGGACTGTAAGAAACACCAGGCATGCATGCATGCTATGTTATTCATGCTTTAATTTAAAGTACCATTAGTCATTATATGAGCATAGAAACAATGAAGCAAAATACCATAATGGAGAATACTACAAATGATGCAAAAACTAGCACGCTAAAATTTATGCGACCTGTATCAGAAGTATGTGCACAAAATAAATAGGTAGGTACCAGAAGGTATGGAATTGGTTTTGCAAAATGCTATTCACTAGGTTTCTCCATGATAATCAGGACTCTGGGAGACTGGGAGATACTTTCAGATCTGTAGACTTGGCATTTTATGATAATATGCAAGTTTTGGTATTTTAGTTCCTACAATGAAGAGGCAGATAAAATTTACCAAATACCGATTTACCTTCCTCAATTTTGATTGTCTACACTTCAGACTCACAAAAGCTAAATCTGCTAGTTTTCATAGGCTGATCTAGCAATTAACTAAGACAAAGCTTCCAACTTTGGGTTACGATCACACATATAACATTGCATAAACGTAAAATCTGAGGTCATAACTCCCAGAAATAAATGTCTCTTGCTTTTTTTTGCATGGAGACATTAAGAAAATCTACTAAACGACATAACTACTGCGTCCATATAGATCTTCCTAAGTTGACCTAAAATCTAACCAGGTCACATAGTCCATACTCAAATCAAAATCAAGCATACGGCTCGATTGAGCATATTCCATCCTCTAGGTACTACAGCCTTAGTAGCAGTCTGAAGCGCGCATCAGCGGCAATACAGCTAAAGATGGTGCCGCAAACTTCACATCCTGATGACTAATACTCAGCCCCAGAAACTATCATTTTTTTGGATTCCATTCAATAGAAATACAGTCTAGTATATGAAACTCAAAACACACGGAGCAGTAGTATGTAACTTGAGTGAAGGCCTCACCTCCAAGCTCCCCACGCTTGCCCTTCTCCTGCAGGTCGTAGACGCACTCAACGATGCGCTGCTGCTCGGCGGCACTGAACACGCCGGCGTGGAGCTCTAGGCCTGCGAGGATGTTGACAAGCCGGCCCTTGACCCTCTCGAAGCATATGAAATCGTCCTTCCGCGCCACCTTGCGGAACCGATGCAGCTCCCGCTGCTCCCTGGACGGCTTCGCCCTGGGCTTCCCCGCCTCCTCCCCGTCGTCGGCGGCCGTGGCAGCCGCGTCCTCCTCCGCCGCAGCGGCGAGCTCGTCCTCCTGCGCCATGTCCGCCCAAGACATCCTCGGGGTCTCCGCCGGCTGCTGCGGCGGCGGCGGATCCGAGTCCCAGCCGCTGGCCTCGAACGGCAGGTGCTGCGGGGGAGCCGGATCCAGGTCCCACCCCGAGGGCTCAATCGGCGTGTGCGGCTCCGGCGGCGATTCGTCCGCTGCAAGAAAGTTGGGTGAGGGCGAATGCGAGACGCGGGCGGCAAGAAACCCTAGAAAAGGCCCAAGAACCCTTCTTCCCCGGCGGTTAGGCGGTTAGGCAGTTACCTCGCGGGAGGAGGGACTCGACGCGGCCGCGGAGCGAGTCGGCGCAGGAGGGGCAGAGCCCCGCGGAGAGGAAGGGGAGCCAGGTGGTGAGGAACTCCCCGGCGATGGCGAGCTCGTCGGCGTCGTACTGGCCCCGCACGAGCGCCATCGGGTCGTCGTCGGCGGCGGCGGCGGCGGCCATGGATGACGGCGGTGGTTGGCGGCGGCGCGGCCTCTCAGTCGCTGTCGCTGGTGCGTGGGGTCACACTCTCCGCCGCGGCCTTTCACCCTTTGGGGAGGTTTTGGGTCGCTGTTCCCACGCGGAGACTACTCCGGATAACTTGCGACTTCTGCTAGGTCGGGCTGGGTTAGGAAGAGCTGGGACGGTTTTGGCCGTCCATTGCAACGTCGATGGTCTGGATTGGAAGCTTTTGGAAAAGGGTGAATGGATGAGACACTGACTAATTTAAGTTGCCGCTCTATGATTCTGTTGATTTTTTTTTCATTTAATAACACCTTACAAAAACTCTTTATTCATCTGAAATGATAGTTAAAGATTATTAAGCCATATATGCTCATTCAATCCACGAGCTACCCTAGCTAACTGTTGAGCCACGGTGTTACTTTCGGATTTGACAGTTTTCGGTGTGAGTACTTCATTTGATGTGGTTGTCTATGTGCTCCTCAACTGAGGTGCTATGTAGAGGAGAGGTCACGTAGCCATCCTTGCGATTGATGGTTGAGTTGAATTCCCATCAATTTGGGAATCATCGTCAATGAGTTGTATTCTATAAAAGTATGCCACTAAATGCTTTTTTAACAGGGTGTTCTTCACAGGTAGGCGAAAAAAGTATCGGCTTTCCCCATCCCTTTTCTAAATAGACGGTTAGGGTGGCGACCACTTTGCCCATCCCTATTGGTCTGAAGGTGGTGGATATGGCGTTCTTCCTCGACTTCATGGATGGGATGTGGCAGATCTAGTCCAAATTAGCACAGGACATCCCCCGGTTGACGTGCCACAGCGACATATGCATCGTTGCTCACAGCGGGCCTATTCGTCAACTCACAAAACCTCGTTGGTAATGGTGCTTCCATGTATGTGACAATGGTGTAGGGTCAGTGTATGCCTTGGCAGCGCTGAAGTTGGGAGACAACCGCTAGCTTCGTTGTGAGCAGAAAACCCTATGGATTTAGGTTTTTAGTGCAACCATTTTTTGACGATCTATCTTTTAATCTTTACATGTGTTTGTTTGTGTAACTTGATTTTCTATTAAAAAGTTGTGGTTGCTCTCAAAAATATGATCCTCTATATATATACATATATATTCCCAATTTATCCATGTGATATAGGATTACCGTGAAGGTGTCACTTGATGCCTCCTCTCTACCACGTGTCCAAGGGTAATCCCATCTCTTGTCCTTAGAGGAAAATATTGCATGGTCGACTTCATACAATATCAAGAAAGATAATTAATACACATTGATAAAGGAATAAATAAAACATATTTATTTCAATTATAGTTCATAAGTGGGGTTTCACCACATCCCTAAGTACAAAGGAATCTACTCACACATAAAGGTAGGAGACATCATCATGGTAATGAAATGGATCAAATACATAGCGGAAATAAATTCTTGTTCTGATCTACACCAAAGTATAAGAAGTACAACAAGATGTGAATGGTCGATGGTGGTGATGGTGTTGATGCAGCTAATGGTGATGGAGATGATGCCCAAGCCTCCTTGGATCCGAGTAGTGGCGAGGATTTGTGCCCTTCTGCTAGTTCCGCTTTCAAATCCCTTCCGAAGGTGGCGTTTCTTGCAGTGATCCAGCATATCACTCATGTTGTAGTATACAAGTCGTTGATATGATCTTCATGAAGGGACTTCTTCATAAATATCACATCCCTCAGTGTGGTACAACAAAAACATTGCAGGTCATAACACTCGAGATTATATTACAATCATGGTCTTACCAAGTTGGTATTCTCACAGGTCCGATGAGAACATCCTAAGATACTACTGAAGTACTATTACAACTCAACATAAATATTAAACTGAGCTCAGCAACTTATTTAGTTAAGCTACTACATTGCTCGACTCTATGATAACTAGGGTAAGACACTACTCTTCTTCCTCATTGTTGTCAAGTTCATAGACTATCCCATAGCCCACGCCTTCCACTCCTCCGGACAGATCAAGTTCCTCGTATACCAGCTCGTAATCTCCTTTCGGTGCTCCGTCGGTGGCCTCCACTTCATTATCACACAATCTAGCAAGGGTGTCGAAAGAAAGTGAGTACAGAGGTACTCAACAAGTTCAAAAGAGAAAATGTGTTTGATGCACTACCTACGACCATTGATCAGAAAATCTTAGGTCAATGCATGTTTTGAAAACATTTCTTCAAAAAGTTTATTTTATTCTTAAAACTATGCCCGCCAGTCTTCACAGGTTGAATAGAACTTCACGAACTTCCTTTCCTGCCACGTTCGTAGTTCCCTTCCCGGAACAGGGAGTGATAGCCACAAATTTGATACACTCTGCAGAGGAGCGTTAATTTTCCCATAAGCCCTTTTGTCCATCCGTACATCTCCGGCAGACATCTCCCAATCATACGGCTTTACCCCCGATGTACTATGGATAATCTCTCATAGACGGTAGAGCCTCTCATCCACACGGATGGGGATTTTAAAGTATTTCCCGACCTACTGCAGTGTTATCCCAACACCCAGCCAGCCAGCCAGGCCCTATCAAGTTCGTTGATATGCAAGAGGGAAATGATACAGCTGACTTACCCAGAGCCATTATAGATCTTATGGTCAACGTGAATTGTACGGCGCTAGAATCACTACACGGTATTGGTGATTAGTCCTAGATTAATAGAACCCTTGCAATGGAACCTCCACCATATCAACACATACCATGGTTCCATTGCCCACCACATAGTCATATTCATAATTGGAAAAGTAACATTTGATTTTTAATGCAAGAATGATAAGTATAGTACTTTTGCGGGTAAATTGATATAAAATAATCAAGATGACATGAGCAAGGGTGAACTTGCCTGGTGACTGCGAGATAATGCAGTTCGATGTGTTTGATGGAACCTAGACCTCGGGTTCTGTAAAGAAGCGTCATTGTCCGGTAAGGATAATGTTATAAAATCCAAATAATGCATGCATGAGTGTATTATTTCTTGTTGAATCCCTTACCCCGACATGATTATTAAGATTTAGGTTAGAAGTAAATATTTATGCCTTTGGTAGTAATTTATAATTACTTTAAATCCTTTAACATTGTTTTCCTTTCTAAAAAGAAAAGGATTTAAGAGTAATAGATTTTTCCTGTTGGAAAATATTTATTTCAAATAAGGAATTTAAAATAATTGAGTTTTTCTCCTTTTTGGAAATAAAAGGAATTTTGGAATATTAAGGTATTTCCTTTTTTGGAAAATCTTACTCTTTAAAAGAAAAGATTTGGAATAATAGAATTCCTTTTGAAAAATTTGAATAACAAATGTTTGAATTCATTTGTAATTTTCCTTGATTTTTAGATCCAAGGAAAATTGCAAATTTAAAATTCTAAGTTCATATTTAAATTCAAAAATTCCAAAATTTGAACTTTTTTGGTAAATTATATTTCTTATTTTGTTATTGTTAAGAATAACTTCTTATTTAACAAACCTATTTTCTTGGATTTTTAGAGGTATTTTTCATTGTTTAATATTTGGTAGAACTCACAGGTTATTTTTAAAATGGAAAAGACTAAAATACCCCTCTGGCTGACGAGGGATCACCTCGTCAATGTCTATGTATTGTAGACTTGAGTTTCGGGAGAGAGCGACGATGGAGATTCCGGGAGCGAGATTAGGCACACGACGTACCCAGCTTCGGGTCCCCTCAGCGGAGGATGCCTACGTGCTGCTAGCAATCGAGTATATGATCATAAGTATATTTACAAGGTGCCGACGTAGGCGGAGCTATGTTTATCTTAAGTGCAATGAGAGAGAACCTCGATCCCTTTTAGGTTTGTATGCAATAAGGCGCGAAAATTTCCCTCGTTTTGCGATGAAATACACATCCCAATTCCAAATCTACCCTTCGATGTTCCTAAGTTCTGGGTTATTACATTTATGCGCTTATCTGGTGTCTATGAATGTTGGATCTCCTATGTTTTTCACAGGGTGAAACAAGCTATTTGAAGAGACGAAGCGGTGTAGGGTCGTATGACCGCGCCGTATGAGCGGGTTCTGCCTGTACCAATGGTCGGAAATTCTCTGATTGCTTCATTTTGACTATTTTCTCAGCGAGGTTCTCCCACGTGCTATGGTAAATATCTTTATTGCTTTAAATAGCCTTCAATCAACATATTTGTATCCAAAAATGATTGTTTCATTGATTGTGTCCATTATTTCCTTCCATTAGGGGATCATGTTGAAACTAACATGAAAGATGTGTGTGCACGTGGTAAAAATACTAAAATCCTATCACTATTAATGTGAAAATATTAAGTAAATATGCTTCAAAATTGAACTCATCAGAGAAGCTAGAGAAGCCATAAGGAGGTGGCGGCCACAAACCCATCCAGGTTCTGTTCTCCTCGCCGGCGAAGCCGCTGGTCCGCTCCGTCTCTGGTGGCCTTGGGGGCTTGAGGTGTGGCGAACGACGGTCCCTCTCTAGCCAGGAGTTTCCGTTGTTTTTTCAGATTGTTTTCACTGTCTTTTGGGAGATGGTGAGGCGGTGGCTAATCTAGAAGTAGAATAAGGTCATTTCCGCACTATCCTTACTTCAGTGGAGCGTCTAGAGCTGGTAGAGATTGCTGTAGGGATTCGTTGCATAGAAAACAAAAAAATTCCTACCGCGAGAACGCAATCCAAGCCAAGATGCAATCTAGAAGACAGTAGCAACGAGGAGATGATCGAGACTCACCCTTGAAGATTTCCAAAGCCTACAAGATGAGGCTCTTGTTGATGCGGTAGACGATCACTTGCCGCTTGCAAAAGCGCGTAGAAGATCTTGATCACGGCGCCACGAACGGGCAGCACCTCCGTACTCAGTCACACGTTCGGTGTTGATGAAGACGACGTCCTTCTCCCCGTTCCAGCGGGCAGCGGAAGTAGTAGCTCCTCCTTGAATCCGGCAGCACGACGGCGTGGTGGCGGTGGCGATGGAGAACTCCGGCGGAGCTTCGCTAAGCGTTGCGGGAGAGGTGGAGGAGGTGGGGCGGCTAGGGTTTGGGAGAGGGGGCCGCCGGCCACTATGGGGTGCGGCCACCTTGTGGTGTTGGGGTGGCCGGCCCCCTCCCCTTGGCCCCTCATTATATAGGTGGAAGCCCCAAGTGTTGGACTACAAGTCTTCGAATAAGACCCCAACCCAAAACCTTCCATGTAGTAGGGAAACCTACCCAAGGTGGGAATCCCACTTGCCCCTTCCATGTGGGGGTGGTGGCCGGCCCCCTTTGGTGGAGTCCACCTTGGACTCCACCCTCTAGGGTTGGCCGGCCATTGGAGGTGGAGTCCCTCCGGGACTCCGCCTTCCAATTTGATTTCTTTCGGACTTTTCTAGAACCTTCTAGAACCTTCCATAAAATCTTCCGGATCATTTTAAATCTATAAAATGACTTCCTATATATGAATCTTATTCTCCGGACCATTCCGGAACTCCTCGTGATGTCTGGGATCCCATCCGAGACTTCGAACAATACTTCGAACTCCATTCCATATTCAAGTTCTACCATTTCAACATCAAACCTTAAGTGTGTCACCCTACGGTTCGCGAACTATGTGGACATGGGTGAGAACTCTCTCCGACCAATAACCAATAGCGGGATCTGGAGATCCATAATGGCTCCCACATATTCAACGATGACTTTAGTGATCGAATGAACCATTCACATATAATACCAATTCCCTTTGTCACGCGATATTTTACTTGTCCGAGGTTTGATCATCGGTATCACTCTATACCTTGTTCAACCTCGTCTCCTGACAAGTACTCTTTACTCGTACCGTGGTATGTGGTCTCTTATGAACTTATTCATATGCTTGCAAGACATTAGACGACATTCCACCGAGAGGGCCCAGAGTATATCTATCCGTCATCGGGGTGGACAAATCCCACTGTTGATCCATATGCCTCAACTCATACTTTCCGGATACTTAATCCCATCTTTATAACCACCCATTTACGCAGTGGCGTTTGATGTAATCAAAGTACCTTTCCGGTATAAGTGATTTACATGATCTCATGGTCATAAGGATTAGGTAACTATGTATCGAAAGCTTATAGCAAATAACTTAATGACGTGATCTTATGCTACGCTTAATTGGGTGTGTCCATTACATCATTCATACAATGATATAACCTTGTTATTAATAACATCCAATGTTCATGATTATGAAACTAATCATCCATTAATCAACAAGCTAGTTAAGAGGCATACTAGGGACTCTTTGTTGTTTACATATCACACATGTATCAATGTTTCGGTTAATACAATTATAGCATGGTATATAAACATTCATCATAAACATAAAGATATATAATAACCACTTTTATTATTGCCTCTTGGGAATATCTCCAACAGTCTCCCACTTGCACTAGAGTCAATAATCTAGATTACATTGTAAGGAACCTAACACCCATGGCATTCTGGTGTTGGTCATGCTTTGCCCTAGGGAGAGCTTTAGTCAATGGATCTGCTACATTCAGATCAGTGTGTACTTTGCAAATCTTTACTTCTCCATCTTCGATGTACTCGCGAATCGAGTGATAACGCAGCTTGATATGCTTCAGCCTCTTGTGTGACCTTGGTTCTTGTGTATTGGCGATGGCACCCATGTTGTCACAGTAGATGACTAGTGGGTCCAATGCACTAGGAACCACACCGAGCTCTACAATGAACCTCTTCATCCATACCGCTTCTGATGAAGCCACTGAAGCCGCTATGTACTCTGATTCTGTTGAAGACTTCGCCACCGTGCACTGCTTCGAGCTTGCCCAGCTTACTGCAGCACCATTCAATATAAACACGTACCCAGACTGTGACTTAGAGTCATCAGGATCAGTGTTCCAACTTGCATCGGTGTAACTTGTTACAACGAGCTCTTGGTCACTGATACGTCTCTGACGTATCTATAATTTCTGATGTTCCATGCTTGTTTTATGACAATACCGACATGTTTTGTTCACACTTTATGTCATTATTATGCGTTTTTCGGAACTAACCTATTGACGAGATGCCGAAAGGCCAGTTGTTGTTTTCTGCTGTTTTTGGTTCCAGAAAGGCTGTTCGGGCAATATTCTCGGAATTGGACGAAATCAACGCCAAACCTCCTATTTTTCCCGGAAGGCTCCAGAACACCGAAGGAGAGTCGGAGGAGAGCCAGGGGGCCCCACACCATAGGGCCGCGCGGGCCAGACCCTGGCCACGCCGGCCTAGGGTGAGGCCACCCTGTCAGCCCTCCTGCGCCGCCTCTTCGCCTATAAAACCCCTTTCGACCTAAAAACGCAGTACCAATTGACGAAACTCCAGAAAGACTCCATGGGCGCCGCCACCGTCGCGAAACTCCAATTCGGGGGACACAACTCTCTGTTCCGGCACCCTGCCGGGACGGGGAATTGCCCCCGGAGCCATCTCCACCGCCGTCTTCACCGCCATCTTCACCGCCATCGCTGCCTCCATGATGAGGAGGGAGTAATCCACCCCCGAGGCTGAGGGCTCCGCTGTAGCTATGTGGTTCATCTCTCTCCCATGTACCTCAATACAATAATCTCATGAGCTGCTTTACATGATTGAGATTCATATGAGTTTTGTATCACTACTATTCTATGTGCTACTCTAGTGATGTTATTAAAGTAGTTTTATTCCTCCTGCACGGTGTAATGGTGACAGTGTGTGCATCCGTGTTAGTACTTGGCGTAGGCTATGATTATGATCTCTTGTAGATTATGAAGTTAACTATTGCTATGATGGTATTGATGTGATCTATTCCTCCTACATAGTGTGATGGTGACAGTGTGCATGCTATGTTAGTTCTTGGTGTAATTGTGTTGATCTATCTTACACTCTAAGGTTATTTAAATATGAACATTGAATATTGTGGAGCTTGTTAACTCCGGCATTGAGGGTTCGTGTAATCCTACACAGTTAGCGGTGTTCATCATCCAACAAAAGAGTGTAGAGTAGTCCTGTTATGTGATCATTGTTGAGAGTGTCCACTAGTGAAAGCAGGATCCCTGGGCCTTGCTTCCAAGCATCGAATCTCCGTTTGTTTACTGTTTTACTGCGTTACTACTGCTGCGTTACTACTGCTGCGTTACTACTGCTTGTTTACTGTCCTGGGCAAAGCACTTTTCTGGTGCCGTTGCCACTGCTCATATATATTCATACCACCTGTATTTCACTATCTCTTCGCCGAACTAGTGCACCTATTAGGTGTGTTGGGGACACAAGAAACTTCTTGCTTTGTGGTTGCGGTGGTTGCATGAGAGGGATATCTTTGACCTCTTCCTCCCTGAGATCGATAAACCTTGGGTGATCCACTTAAGGGAAACTTGCTGCTGTTCTACAAACCTCTGCTCTTGGAGGCCCAACACTGTCTACAGGAAAAGGAGGGGGCGTAGACATCAAGCTATTTTCTGGCGCCGTTGCCGGGGAGGAAAGGTAAAAGGCACTCATACTCCGGTTCCAGGTAACAGTACTTTTCTGGCGCCATTGTGTTTGTGCTCGAAGCTATTTCCTTTAGATCCTGCAATTGCATCTTTTTGTTTCTTGTTTTACACTAGTTAGGCATAATGGAATATAACTATGAGCTTCTTAATTTATTTCCTAAGCTAAGACATGAATTGTGTGATGCGAAAATTAAAGAACCTATGGAACCTCATTTGCATGCTAGTAGCAATATTATTGGTATGAACGCAATCACTGCTAATGCTATGAATAAGTCTAAGCTTGGGGAAGCTAGTTTCTGTGATCTTTTTGGCTTCCCATCTTTAGGGGAGAAAATTTGTTCTGATAATGCTTTATCTCCCATATGCGATAACTCTAATGATGCTTCTGATATTTTGAATCCACCAGCTGAAAGTATTCCATATAAAAT
Source organism: Lolium perenne (assembly GCF_019359855.2). Lineage (NCBI taxonomy): Eukaryota > Viridiplantae > Streptophyta > Magnoliopsida > Poales > Poaceae > Lolium > Lolium perenne. The sequence continues at coordinate 13,681,868 of NC_067250.2, read as the reverse complement.
ACCTATGAAAATTATTGAACGCGTTATGGATAACCGCTATAAAGGGGATGGAACTATCCATCCTGGAGATCATTTACTGTTTTTGCATGAATTATGCGGGTTATTCAAGTGTGCAGGTATCTCTATGGATGAAGTGAAGAAGAAGCTATTCTCTATTTCGCTGTCTGGTAAAGCGGCGCATTGGTATAAATTGTTGGAGAATAGTCATTCTCTTGGTTGGGAGGAAATTGTACCTCTCTTTTATTCTAAATTTTATCCTCCTCATGAAGTGCATATTGATAGGAATTATATTTATAACTTTTATCCTCGTGATGGAGAGAGTATTTCTCAAGCGTGGGGGAGATTGAAGTCACTAATGCTCAAATGTCCCATTCATGAGCTCCCCCGTAATGTTATTGTTAATAATTTTTATGCGAGGCTTTCAGGACAACACAAGGACTATCTGGATGCCTGTTCGGAGGGATCTTTCACAAGCAAGGAGGTTGAAGCTAGGTGGGATCTCCTTGATCGGATTGAGGAGAACGCTGAAGGATGGGAGAACGACAAAGGTAAAGAGTCAGGTATAAATTATGATTATGAATGCATTGAAGCTTTTATGGATACCGATAAATTTCGAAATATGAGTGCTACTTATGGTCTTGACTCTCAAGTTGCTGCAAATCTTTATAAAGCCTTTGCTTCTCATTTTGAATTGCCTAAAAAGAATTTTGATAAGTATCATGAACCTTTTAAAGAGGCTTGCATGAAGAATGAAATTGTTGTTAATTATTGCAATAAGCATGCTCAAACTCCTAAGAATGCTATTTCTTATAAGCATGTTAATTTTTGTGGAATACATAGACCTTGTGGAATTAATCAAATCAAAGATGAATATTGTATCCATCATGCTAATGAAAAAACTAGAAAGTGGTTTAGGGCTTTAGATGATCTTGGTAAAAAAAGTTTGTGCCCTCTATCCTTTTATTTGTGAAGTTTGCCATAAAGTGGGTCATTTTAATTTTCAATGCTCCTCCAATGATAATTTGAACCCAATGAGTGCTGCAAATTTGTATTGTGATGATGAAATTACTCCTAATCAGCATGATGAACTTACTTTATTTTTGGGGTGTGAAGAACTGTCGAGAAAAATCTCTTTGTTACATATGAGTGATCTTGATATTGATGATGTCCTGCATGGGTGTTTTTCTTATTGCATTGATAATAGCCATACAAATACTTACATACAAAATATTTTAGAAGATGACACCTTGCCAAAATATGATAGGACCGCTGTGTGTTTTCAACTAATTAATGAAAAGGAGGGATCCTGCCAAGTTTCTTCTATTGTTTCTGAAAGTAAATCAGGTTATGCGGACAAGCCACCCTTCAAGCCTCTTCCTCCTAAAAAAGGGAACGAGGAGAAGGAAGAGAAGAAGAAGAAGAAAAAGGGAACGAAGAAGAAGAAGGAGAATAAAAAGAAAGAGGTAACGGCGTATCCCCGCGTGAATGAGATAACGCTAGGTAACCGTAAGTATGTTGCTCCTAATGATTATTGTGATAATGAATCTGAATACGATGATCTTCCTATGCCCTTTACATACATTAGCAATCATGATTTGAATGAGCACACTACTTTTGATATTGCAAATCTCTGGGAAACTAATTCTGAAAATGATGATGATAATAATTGCCATAGTGTCAGTGCTATCCATGCTTCCTCCCATAATGATATAGAAAGCTCTAAGCTTGGGGAAGAGGTGTTTGAAAATCCTTTAGCTACTGGTCATTATGTTCTTGATACATCTCCTTCTAATAACAATGATGGTGTGGACACAGATAAACCAACTGTGAAAGATAACTATTCTATTTCTTATGATGACACTGTGCCTCTGACCTTTGATGATTATTATAAAGAATGCTATGATATAGGTTATAACTATCCTTATGAAACTTGTCATAGTCATGATTGGATTACCAAAAACAATTCTTTTAATATGCAACTTGTTTACCATGTTCAAATTCTTGATAATAATCTTGCTCCAATTATTATTAATGAGAATAACTCTTCTTATGCCAAAATTAATGATACTTCTATGCATATGAACCATGATAAGAATATTTTAAGTGATGGGTATATTGTGTATTTCATCAATGATGCTACTGAAAGTTATTATGAGAAAGGAAAATATGGTTATATGCACCTTAATAATATTAAGTTTCCCCTCTTTATGTTGAGAATCTTGAAGTTACTCGTGTTTTATCCTCTTATGCTTGTCACTTTGTTCTTCATGAATTCATTTGTGTACAAGACTCCTCTTCATAGGAATCATGTTAGACTTAAATGTGTTTTGGATTTGCTTCTTGATGCTCTCTTTTTGCTCCAAATACTATTTCCTGCGAGTGCAACATTGAAACTGCTGAGCCCATCTTAATGGCTATAAAGAAAGAACTTCTTGGGAGATAACCCATGTGTTATTTTGCTACAGTACTTTGTTTTATATTTGTGTCTTGGAAGTTGTTTACTACTGTAGCAACCTCTCCTTATCTTAGTTTTATGTTTTGTTGTGCCAAGTAAAGTCGTTGATAGTAAAGTTCATACTAGATTTGGATTACTGCGCAGAAACAGATTTCTTTGCTGTCACGAATCCGGGCAAAATTCTCTGTAGGTAACTCAGAAAATTATGCCAATTTACGTGAGTGATCCTCAGATATGTACGCAACTTTCATTCAATCTGAGCATTTTCATTTGAGCAAGTCTGGTGCCTCAATAAAATTCGTCTTTATGGACTGTTCTGTTTTGACAGATTCTGCCTTTTATTTCGCATTGCTTCTTTTGCTATGTGGGATGGATTTCTTTGTTCCATTGACTTCCAGTAGCTTTAGGCAATGTCCAGAAGTGTTAAGAATGATTGTGTCACCTTTGAACATGTGAGTTTTTGATTATGCACTAACCCTCTAATGAGTTTGTTTCGAGTTTGGTGTGGAGGAAGTTTTCAAGGGTCAAGAGAGGAGGATGATATACTATGATCAAGAAGAGTGAAAAGTCTAAGCTTGGGGATGCCCCAGTGGTTCATCCCTGCATATTTCAAGAAGACTCAAGCATCTAAGCTTGGGGATGCCCAAGGCATCCCCTTCTTCATCGACAAATTATCAGGTTCCTTCTCTTGAAACTATATTTTTATTCGGTCACATCTTATGTACTTTACTTGGAGCGTCTGTTTGTTTTTGTTTTAGTTTGAATAAATTCTTGTATGGGAGAGAGACACGCTCCGCTGGTTCGTATGAACACATGTGTTCTTAGCTTTTAATGTTCATGGCGAAGGTTGAAACTGCTTCGTTAATTGTTATATGGTTGGAAACGGAAAATGCTACATGTAGTAATTGGTATGATGTTTTGGATAATGTGATACTTGGCAATTGTTGTGCTCATGTTTAAGCTCTTGCATCATATACATTGCACCCATTAGTGAAGAAATACATAGAGCTTGTTAAAATTTGGTTTGCATGAGTGGTTTCTCTAGAGTCTAGATATTTTCTAGTGAGGTGTTTGAACAACAAGGAAGACGATGTATAGTCTTATAATGCTTGTAATATGTCTTTTATGTAAGTTTTGATGTACTAGTTCGTGCTTGTGTTTGCTTCAAACAACCTTGCTAGCCTAAAACCTTGTATCGAGAGGGAATACTTCTCATGCATCCAAATCCTTGAGCCAAACAACACTATGCCATTTGTGTCCACCATACCTACCTACTACATGGTATTTCCTGCCATTCCAAAGTAAATTGCTTGAGTGCTACCTTTAAACAATTCAAAATTTATCACCTCTGATTTGTGTCAATGTTTTATAGCTCATGAGGAAGTATGTGGTGTTTATCTTTCAATCTTGTTGGGCAACTTTCACCAATGGACTAGTGGCTTCATCCGCTTATCCAATAATCTTGCAAAAAGAGCTGGCAATGGGATTCCCAGTCCCAAATTAATTAAGAAAAATAGACACTCCTCCATGGTATGTGATTGTTGGACGGCACCCGAAGGATTCGGTTAGTCATGGCTTGTGTAAGCAAAGGTTGGGAGGAGTGTCATCATAATAAAACTGAAATAAAAAGGCACTCCTTCATGGTATGAGATTGTTGGCAGGCACCCGAGGATTCGGTTAGCCATGGTTTGTGAAAGAAAGGTTGGAAGGAGTGCCACCCAAAAATAAAATAAAATGGGAGCCGCTCTTTGAAGGTTTGCCTGGCAAGGGGGTTAGAGTACCCGCTACCATTCGTTGACAACAACATACACCTCTCAAAACTTTATTTTTATGCTCTCTTTATGTTTTCAAAATAGAAGCTCTAGCACAAATATCGCAATCGATGCTTTCCTCTTTGAAGGACCATTCTTTTAATTTTATTGTTGAGTCAATTCACCTATTTCTCTCCATCTCAAGAAGCAAACACTTGTGTGAACTGTGCATTGATTCCTACATATTTGCATATTGCATTTGTTATATTGCTTTGCATTGACAACTATCCATGAGATATACATGTTACAAGTTGAAAGCAACCGCTGAAACTTAATCTTTCATTGTGTTGCTTCAATACCTTTACTAAGAATTTATTGCTTTATGAGTAACTCTTATGCAAGACTTATTGATGCTTGTCTTGAAAGTACTATTCATGAAAAGTCTTTGCTATATGATTCAATTGTTTACTCATTGCATTTACATTGTTTCGAATCGCTGCATTCATCTCATATGCTTTACAATAGTATGATTAAGATTATGTTGGTAGCATGTCACCTCAGAAATTATCTTTTATCGTTTACCTACTCGAGGACGAGTAGGAACTAAGCTTGGGGATGCTGATACGTCTCCGACGTATCTATAATTTCAGATGTTCCATGCTTGTTTTATGACAATACCGACATGTTTTGTTCACACTTTATGTCATTATTATGCGTTTTTCGGAACTAACCTATTGACGAGATGCCGAAAGGCTAGTTGTTGTTTTCTGCTGTTTTTGGTTCCAGAAAGGCTGTTCGGGCAATATTCTCGGAATTGGACGAAATCAACGCCAAACCTCCTATTTTTCCCGGAAGGCTCCAGAACACCGAAGGAGAGTCGGAGGAGAGCCAGGGGGGCCCCACACCATAGGGCCGCGCGGGCCAGACCCTGGCCGCGCCGGCCTAGGGTGAGGCCACCCTGTCAGCCCTCCTGCGCCGCCTCTTCGCCTATAAAACCCCTTTCGACCTAAAAACGCAGTACCAATTGACGAAACTCCAGAAAGACTCCAGGGGCGCCGCCACCGTCGCGAAACTCCAATTCGGGGGACACAACTCTCTGTTCCGGCACCCTGCCGGAACGGGGAATTGCCCCCGGAGCCATCTCCACCGCCGTCTTCACCGCCATCTTCACCGCCATCGCTGCCTCCATGATGAGGAGGGAGTAATCCACCCCCGAGGCTGAGGGCTCCGCTGTAGCTATGTGGTTCATCTCTCTCCCATGTACCTCAATACAATAATCTCATGAGCTGCTTTACATGATTGAGATTCATATGAGTTTTGTATCACTACTATTCTATGTGCTACTCTAGTGATGTTATTAAAGTAGTTTTATTCCTCCTGCATGGTGTAATGGTGACAGTGTGTGTGATACGTCTCCGACGTATCGATAATTTCTTATGTTCCATGCCACATTATTGATGTTATCTACATGTTTTATGCACACTTTATGTCATATTCGTGCATTTTCTAGAACTAACCTATTAACAAGATGCCGAAGTGCCAGTTCCTGTTTTCTGCTGTTTTTGGTTTCAGAAATCCTAGTAACGAAATATTCTCGGAATCGGACGAAATCAACGCCCAAGTTCCTATTTTCACCGGAAGCATCCAGAACACCCGGGAAGGACCAGAGGGGGGGCACTGGACCCCCAGACCATAGGCCGGCGCGGCCCAGGCCCTGGCCGCACCGCCCTATGGTGTCGTCGCCCCTTCGACCCTCCTGCGCCGCCTCTTCGCCTATTTAAAGCCCCTGGATCGAAAACCCTGAGGCGTTCGACGAAAACCACAGAAACCTTCCAGAGCCGCCGCCATCGCGAGGCCAAGATCTGGGGGACAGGAGTCTCTGTTCCGGCACGCTGCCGGAACGGGGAAGTGCCCCCGGAAGGCTTCTCCATCGACACCGCTGCCATCTCCACCGCCATCTTCATCACCGCTGCTGCTCCCATGAGGAGGGAGTAGTTCTCCATCGAGGCTCGGGGCTGTACCGGTAGCTATGTGGTTCATCTCTCTCCTATGTGCTTCAATACAATAATCTCATGAGCTGCCTTACATGATTGAGATTCATATGATGATGCTTGTAATCTAGATGTCATTATGCTAGTCAAGTGAGTTTTACTTATGTGATCTCCGGAGACTCCTTGTCCCACGTGTGTAAAGGTGACAGTGTGTGCACCGTGTGGGTCTCTTAGGCTATATTTCACAGAATACTTATTCACTGTTGAATGGCATAGTGAGGTGCTTATTTATATCTCTTTATGATTGCAATGTGTTTGTATCACAATTTATCTATGTGCTACTCTAGCAATGTTATTAAAGTAGTTCTATTCCTCCTGCACGATGTAATGGTGACAGTGTGTGCATCCGTGTTAGTACTTGGTTTATGCTATGATCATGATCTCTGGTAGATTATGAAGTTAATTATTGCTATGATAGTATTGATGTGATCTATTCCTCCTACATATGCATGAAGGTGACAGTGTGCATGCTATGTTAGTACTTGGTTTAGTCTTTTGATCTATCTTACACTATAAGGTTACTTAAATATGAACATCTAATTGTGGAGCTTGTTAACTCCGGCATTGAGGGTTCGTGTAATCCTACGCAATGTGTTCATCATCCAACAAAAGTGTAGAGTATGCATTTATCTATTCTGTTATGTGATCAATGTTGAGAGTGTCCACTAGTGAAAGTGTAATCCCTAGGCCTTGTTCCTAAATACTGTTATCGCTGCTTGTTTACTGTTTTACTGCGTTACTACTGCTGCAATACTACCACCATCAACTACACGCCAGCAAGCTATTTTCTGGCACCGTTGCTACTACTCATATATATTCATACCACCTGTATTTCACTATCTCTTCGCCGAACTAGTGCACCTATTAGGTGTGTTGGGGACACAAGAGACTTCTTGCTTTGTGGTTGCAGGGTTGCATGAGAGGGATATCTTTGACCTCTTCCTCCCTGAGTTCGATAAACCTTGGGTGATCCACTTAAGGGAAAACTTGCTGCTGTTCTACAAACCTCTGCTCTTGGAGGCCCAACACTGTCTACAGGAAAAGGAGGGGGAAGTAGACATCAAGCTATTTTCTGGCGCCGTTGCCGGGAGGAAAGGTAAAAGGTACTCACACTCCGGACCTCGGCTACTAAGCTATTTCCTACGCCGTAAGTACTCAAAGCTATTTCCTTTAGATCCTGCAATTGCAACTTTTTGTTTCTTGTTTACACTAGTTTGGCATAATGGACAAGAATGAGCTTCTTATTCTATTTCCTGATTTAAAACATGGATTGTTTGATGCAAAAATTAAAAAACCTATGGAATCTTATTTGCATGCTGGTAGTAATATTAGTATGAACGCTTTGAACACCATTGTTGATAATGATATAGAAAGTTCTAAGCTTGGGGAAGCTGGTTTTCATGATCTTTTTAGTCCCCCAAGCATTGAGGAGAAAATTTTCTTTGATGATACTTTGCCTCCCATATATGATGATTATAATGATAGTGGTCTTTTGGTGCCGCCTGTTATGGAGGATAAATTTGATTATGATTACAATATGCCTCCTATATTTGATAGCTACTTTGTTGAATTTGCTCCCACTATTACTAATAAAATTGAGTATGCTTATATGGAGAGTAATAATTTTATGCATGAGACTCATGATAAGAATGCTTTATGTGATGGTTATATTGTTGAGTTTGCTCATGTTGCTACTGAAAGTTATTATGAGAGAGGAAAATATGGTTGTAGAAATTTTCATGTTACTAAAATGCCTCTCTATGTGCTGAAATTTTTCAAGCTATACTTGTTTTATCTTCCTATGCTTATTACTTTGCTCTTCATGAACTTGTTTATTTACAAGATTCCTATGCATAGGAAGCATGTTAGACTTAAATGTGTTTTGAATTTGCCTCTGGATGCTCTCTTTCGCTTCAATTACTATTTCTTATGAGTGCATCATTAAAACTGCTGAGCCCATCTTAACGGCTATAAAGAAAGAACTTCTTGGGAGATAACCCATGTGTTATTTTGCTACAGTACTTTGTTTTATATTTGTGTCTTGGAAGTTGTTTACTACTGTAGCAACCTCTCCTTATCTTAGTTTTGTGTTTTGTTGTGCCAAGTGAAGCCTCTAATCGAAGGTTGATACTAGATTTGGATTTCTGCGCAGAAACAGATTTCTATCTGTCACGAATCTGGGCTGTTTTCCCTGTAGAAAAATCAGAAAAATATGCCAATTTACGTGCGTGTTCCTCAGATATGTACGCAACTTTCATTTGTTTTGAGTTTTCTGATCTGAGCAACGGAAGTATTTATTAAAAATTCGTCTTTACGGACTGTTCTGTTTTGACAGATTCTGCCTTTTATTTCGCATTGCTTCTTTCGCTGTGTTGGGTGGATTTCTTTGTTCCATTACCTTCCAGTAGCTTTGAGCAATGTCCAGAAGTGTTAAGAATGATTGTGTCACCTCTGAACATGTGAGTTTTTGATTATGTACTAACCCCTCTAATGAAGTTTATGAGAAGTTTGGTGTGAAGGAAGTTTTCAAGGGTCAAGAGAGGAGGATGATATACTATGATCAAGAAGAGTGAAAGCTCTAAGCTTGGGGATGCCCCGGTGGGTCACCCCTGCATATATCAAGAAGACTCAAGCGTCTAAGCTTGGGGATGCCCAAGGCATCCCCTTCTTCATCGACAAATTATCAGGTTCCTTCTCTTGAAACTATATTTTTATTCGGTCACATCTTATGTGCTTTACTTGGAGCTTCTGTATGTTTCTTATTTTTGTTTGTGTTTGAATAAATTGGATTACATCATGCTTGTGTGGGAGAGAGACACGCTCCGCTGGTTCATATGAACACATGTGTTCTTAGCTTTTAATTTTCATGGCGAAGTTTCTTCTTCGTTAAATTGTTATATGGTTGGAATTGGAAAATAATACATGTAGTAATTGCTATAATGTCTTGGGTAATGTGATACTTGGCAATTGTTGTGCTCATGTTTAAGCTCTTGCATCATATACTTTGCACCCATTAATGAAGAAATACATAGAGCATGCTAAAATTTGGTTTGCATATTTGGTCTCTCTAAGGTCTAGATAATTTCTAGTATTGAGTTTGAACAACAAGGAAGACGGTGTAGAGTCTTATAATGTTTTCAATATGTCTTCTATGTGAGTTTTGCTGCACCGGTTCATCCTTGTGTTTGTTTTAAATAAGCCTTGCTAGCCTAAACCTTGTATCGAGAGGGAATACTTCTCATGCATCCAAATACTTGAGCCAACCACTATGCCATTTGTGTCCACCATACCTACCTACTACATGGTATTTCTCCGCCATTCCAAAGTAAATTGCTTGAGTGCTACCTTTAAACAATTCAAAATTTATTACCTCTGATTTGTGTCAATGTTTTATAGCTCATGAGGAAGTATGTGGTGTTTATCTTTCAATCTTGTTGGGCAACTTTCACCAATGGACTAGTGGCTTCATCCGCTTATCCAATAATTTTGCAAAAAGAGCTGGCAATGGGATTCCCAGTCCCAAATTAATTAACAAAAATAGACACTCCTCCATGGTATGTGATTGTTGGACGGCACCCGAAGGATTCGGTTAGCCATGGCTTGAGAAAGCAAAGGTGGGGAGGAGTGTCATCATAATAAAACTAAAATAAAAAGGCACTCCTTCATGGTATGAGATTGTTGGCAGGCACCCGAGGATTCGGTTAGCCATGGTTTGTGAAAGAAAGGTTGGAAGGAGTGCCACCCAAAATAAAATAAAATGGGAGCCGCTCTTTGAAGGTTTGTCTGGCAAGGGGGTTAGAGTACCCGCTACCATTCGTTGACAACAACATACACCTCTCAAAACTTTATTTTTATGCTCTCTTTATGTTTTCAAAATAGAAGCTCTAGCACAAATATAGCAATCGATGCTTTCCTCTTTGAAGGACCATTCTTTTAGTTTTATTGTCGAGTCAGTTCACCTATTTCTCTCCATCTCAAGAAGCAAACACTTGTGTGAACTGTGCATTGATTCCTACATATTTGCATATTGCACTTATTATATTACTCTATGTTGACAATATCCATGAGATATACATGTTACAAGTTGAAAGCAACCGCTGAAACTTAATCTTCCTTTGTGTTGCTTCAATGCTTTTACTTTGAATTATTGCTTTATGAGTTAACTCTTATGCAAGACTTATTGATGCTTGTCTTGAAGTGCTATTCATGAAAAGTCTTTGCTTTATGATTCAGTTGTTTACTCATGTCATATACATTGTTTTGATCGCTGCATTCACTACATATGCTTTACAAATAGTATGATCAAGGTTATGATGGCATGTCACTCCGTAAATTATACGTGTTATCGTTTTACCTGCTCGGGACGAGCAGAACTAAGCTTGGGGATGCTGATACGTCTCCGACGTATCGATAATTTCTTATGTTCCATGCCACATTATTGATGTTATCTACATGTTTTATGCACACTTTATGTCATATTCGTGCATTTTCTGGAACTAACCTATTAACAAGATGCCGAAGTGCCGGTTCTGTTTCTGCTGTTTTTGGTTTCAGAAATCCTAGTAACGAAATATTCTCGGAATCGGACGAAATCAACGCCCAAGTTCCTATTTTCACCGGAAGCATCCAGAACACCGGGAAGGACCAGAGGGGGGCACTGGGCCCCCAGACCATAGGCCGGCGCGGCCCAGGCCCTGGCCGCGCCGCCCTATGGTGTCGTCGCCCCTTCGACCCTCCTGCGCCGCCTCTTCGCCTATTTAAAGCCCCTGGATCGAAAACCCTGAGGCGTTCGACGAAAACCACAGAAACCTTCCAGAGCCGCCGCCATCGCGAGGCCAAGATCTGGGGGACAGGAGTCTCTGTTCCGGCACGCTGCCGGAACGGGGAAGTGCCCCCGGAAGGCTTCTCCATCGACATCGCTGCCATCTCCACCGCCATCTTCATCACCGCTGCTGCTCCCATGAGGAGGGAGTAGTTCTCCATCGAGGCTCGGGGCTGTACCGGTAGCTATGTGGTTCATCTCTCTCCTATGTGCTTCAATACAATAATCTCATGAGCTGCCTTACATGATTGAGATTCATATGATGATGCTTGTAATCTAGATGTCATTATGCTAGTCAAGTGAGTTTTACTTATGTGATCTCCGGAGACTCCTTGTCCCACGTGTGTAAAGGTGACAGTGTGTGCACCGTGTGGGTCTCTTAGGCTATATTTCACAGAATACTTATTCACTGTTGAATGGCATAGTGAGGTGCTTATTTATATCTCTTTATGATTGCAATGTGTTTGTATCACAATTTATCTATGTGCTACTCTAGCAATGTTATTAAAGTAGTTCTATTCCCTCCCCGCACGATGTAATGGTGACAGTGTGTGCATCCGTGTTAGTACTTGGTTTATGCTATGATCATGATCTCTGGTAGATTATGAAGTTAATTATTGCTATGATAGTATTGATGTGATCTATTCCTCCTACATATGCATGAAGGTGACAGTGTGCATGCTATGTTAGTACTTGGTTTAGTCTTTTGATCTATCTTACACTATAAGGTTACTTAAATATGAACATCTAATTGTGGAGCTTGTTAACTCCGGCATTGAGGGTTCGTGTAATCCTACGCAATGTGTTCATCATCCAACAAAAGTGTAGAGTATGCATTTATCTATTCTGTTATGTGATCAATGTTGAGAGTGTCCACTAGTGAAAGTGTAATCCCTAGGCCTTGTTCCTAAATACTGCTATCGCTGCTTGTTTCTTGTTTCTTTGCGTTACTACTGCTGCAATACTACCACCATCAACTACACGCCAGCAAGCTATTTTCTGGCACCGTTGCTACTACTCATATATATTCATACCACCTGTATTTCACTATCTCTTCGCCGAACTAGTGCACCTATTAGGTGTGTTGGGGACACAAGAGACTTCTTGCTTTGTGGTTGCAAGGTTGCATGAGAGGGATATCTTTGACCTCTTCCTCCCTGAGTTCGATAAACCTTGGGTGATCCACTTAAGGGAAAACTTGCTGCTGTTCTACAAACCTCTGCTCTTGGAGGCCCAACACTGTCTACAGGAAAAGGAGGGGGAAGTAGACATCAGTGTGCATCCGTGTTAGTACTTGGCGTAGGCTATGATTATGATCTCTTGTAGATTATGAAGTTAACTATTGCTATGATGGTATTGATGTGATCTATTCCTCCTACATAGTGTGATGGTGACAGTGTGCATGCTATGTTAGTTCTTGGTGTAATTGTGTTGATCTATCTTACACTCTAAGGTTATTTAAATATGAACATTGAATATTGTGGAGCTTGTTAACTCCGGCATTGAGGGTTCGTGTAATCCTACATAGTTAGCGGTGTTCATCATCCAACAAAAGAGTGTAGAGTAGTCCTATTATGTGATCATTGTTGAGAGTGTCCACTAGTGAAAGCAGGATCCCTGGGCCTTGCTTCCAAGCATCGAATCTCCGTTTGTTTACTGTTTTACTGCGTTACTACTGCTGCGTTACTACTGCTTGTTTACTGTCCTGGGCAAAGCACTTTTCTGGTGCCGTTGCCACTGCTCATATATATTCATACCACCTGTATTTCACTATCTCTGCGTCGAACTAGTGCACCTATTAGGTGTGTTGGGGACACAAGAGACTTCTTGCTTTGTGGTTGCAGGGTTGCATGAGAGGGATATCTTTGACCTCTTCCTCCCTGAGATCGATAAACCTTGGGTGATCCACTTAAGGGAAACTTGCTGCTGTTCTACAAACCTCTGCTCTTGGAGGCCCAACACTGTCAACAGGAAAAGGAGGGGGCGTAGACATCAGTCACCTCCATAACAAAGAAACATATCCTTAGTTCTTTTCAAGTACTTCAGGATATTCTTGACCGCTGTCCAGTGTTCCATTCCTGGATCACTTTGATATCTGCTAGTCAAACTAACAGCATGCGCTATATCCGGTCTAGTACATAGCATGGCATACATGATAGAGCCTACTGCCGAAGCATAGGGGATCTGACTCATCCTTTCTCTTTCTTCTGCCGTAGCCGGTCCTTGAGTCTTACTCAAGACCTTGCCTGGTAGCATAGGTAAGAATCCTTTCTTACTTTCGTCCATTCTAAACTTCTTTAGAATCTTGTCCAGGTATGTACTCTGTGATAGCCCTATTAGGCGTCTTGATCTATCTCTATAAATCTTGATGCCTAATATATATGATGCTTCACCAAGGTCTTTCATTGAAAAACTATTATTCAAATAACCTTTTACACTGCTTAATAGTTCTATATCATTCCCAATCAATAATATGTCATCTACATATAATATCAGGAATGCTACAGAGCTCCCACTCACTTTCTTGTAAATACAGGCCTCTCCATGACACTGTATAAACCCGAAGTCTTTGATCACCTTATCAAAGCGTCGGTTCCAACTTCTCGATGCTTGCTTCAGTCCATAGATTGAACGCTGAAGTTTGCATACTTTGTCAGCATTTTTAGGATCGACAAAACCTTTGGGTTGTACCATATACAACTCTTCCTCAATGTCTCCATTAAGGAACGCCATTTTGACATCCATCTGCCAAATCTCATAATCGAAAAATGCAGCTATTGCTAACAAAATCCTCACAGATTTTAGCTTCGCTACAGGTGAGAAAGTCTCATCGTAGTCAACACCTTGAATTTGTCGGAAACCCTTTGCGACAAGTCGAGCTTTATAGACAGTAATATTGCCATCAGCATCTGTTTTTCTCTTGAAGATCCATTTATTCTCGACAGCCTTGCGGCTATCTGGTAAGTCTACCAAAGTCCATACTTTGTTATCATACATGGATCCCATTTCGGATTTCATGGCTTCTTGCCATTTGTTGGAATTTGGGCTCATCATCGCTTCTTCATACGTCGCAGGGTCTGTTATCACCAGAATTTGACCGAGTCAGAGGTGGGCCGCGATCAAGATAGGCTTGAAGATTATATATGGAAGAATATGTGTGAATCGGCCTTATATGCAAAGTTTGGGCTAGTTGGCCCGTGTATCTGTAATATAGTAGGATACGTATTGATTAGTTAGAGTTTGTCTCGTGCACGGTTGGGATTATTCCCACGTTAGAAAGTCTACGGACTATAAATATGTATCTAGGGTTTATGGAATAAACAACAATCACGTTCACCACAAATCAATCTAGGCGCATCGCCAACTCCCTTGTCTCGAGGGTTTCTTCCGGGTAAGCATCATGCTGCCTAGATCGCATCTTGCGATCTAGGCAGTACAAGTTTATTCGTTGTTCATGCGTTGCTCGTACTGAAGCCTTTTTGATGGCGAGCAACGTAGTTATCTTAGATGTGTTAGGGTTAGCATTGTTCTTCGTATTATATGCTATCGTAGTGCAACCCTTATACATCTAGCCGCCCTTACACCTATCTTAGGTGTAGGGGCGGCACCCCGCTTGATCATTATTTAGTAGATCCGATCCGTTATGGTTGCTCCTTGTTCTTCAAGGATTAGTTTAATATCTGCATAGTTAGGCCTTACAAAGGGTTGGAGGATCCAGCGACGCGTAGGGTGTAGTTTGCTAGCCCTAGACAGGATGTTCCGGGGATCAACCTCGTGTTGGTTTTTAGGCCTTGTCTAGGATCGGCTTACGATCACCGTGCGTGACCGCGAGGCCCAATCACGAGTAGGATGATCCGATTATGTGGTGAAAACCCCAAATCGTCGTAGATCGTTTTAGCTTTATCTTGATCAAGCAGGACCACCATATATTCGTACACCTCGTGCGAATCATGGGTGGATCGGCTCCTTGAGCCGATTCACAGGATAACCTGAGAGCCGATCGAGGCTCGTATTTAATGTTTACGTGTATGCCATGCAGGAAACTAAGCGAGGCATCTCCATCACCTTCCTGACCAGGTATAGGTCAGGTGGCACGCCCTTGCACCAGCATCGGACGTGCGTGCCGGAGTTCTGTGTGGGCCGTCGCTCGGAGGGACCAGGGCCAGCCGCAGCCCTAAGTTGCTCCCGGCTCTCCTATGTTGCCCGTCGCTGCTCGCCGGTGGGTTTCTGACCGCAACACATTCTGGCACGCCCGGTGGGACAATCTTCTACATCAACCACATCGCCATCTACATCTGAGATGGCGGACGGCACTCCAGTCACGTACGAGGATCTGACCGAGGAGCTCAAGAAGAAGTACGACGAGGTCAAAGCGATCCTCGAAGCCGACCTCATCGGCTCTTTTCGTAGAACCCGCTCACATGGTATTCACTGAACGGCTTGGGCCTCTCCCATCTAAGAACAAGCAAGCTGACTCCTCTCGGGAAGAAGACCTCGAGGGGCTAAAAGAATGACTGTGAAAGAGAAGAGGACAGATGCCACCGGCCAAGGTGGTGCCCTGATGGACTCAGCCGTTCCCAAAGGCGTAGGGTTCAGCGACGGCGTGGCTTAGAGGAAGCCGAAAGATAGTACCTGCACGCGCTAAGGAAGGTGCGGCCTGATCTGGCCGCAAAAGTCTGACGAACCCTGGACGAAAAGGGTCGACCACAAAGGAGAGAGTATGGTGCCCCAAACGAAGGAAAGCCGGTGATGAGACATCGGCTGGCACAACGAGATGTAAGCCTCTTTTGAGCAATACAATCAAGATAGGGGCCAATTCCAGCAATCGCCCCGTATTATCCTTGCCATACGCTTCGCCTGCGTCCAGCATCGATCTAACAGGTGACGGAAGGCTGGGGTATGGGTTTACATCGGCTTGCGAGCTCAAGGAAATCGGCATTAGTCCTGACTGCAGAGCCAATGTTCAGGAATAGTCCTATCGATAACCGCAGAGCCGATATCTGCAGTAACCTGACAGATTCGGCTCGGGGGGGCACATAATCAGGTAGACAGACGCATGGGCAATAAAATATTAGGAGCCGATGGAAAATCGGCCAGTAAAAAAAATATAGCAAGTACAGCCGAAGCAGAGTCATCGACTTCAGAAGATCAAGTTCAGTGAAACATGTTTCTCTGAAGGCCCTACTGAAGAAACGCGCCGAGGGCGTGAAGGGCGTCAGCACGGATGCGATCCACCTCGGCGATCTCAGCCTCGTCGTCCTCGTCTTTACCCGTCACTAGCTGACTGCTCAGGGTACGAATTTCAGCCAGATCGGTCTTCAGATCGGCTGTGAGGCCCTTTGCTTCCTCTTGAGAACGGGCAATAAGGGCTTCCTTGTCTTGGATAAGCTGCTTGGTCACCCTGACCCTCTCTTCAAGGCTCTCCAGTTCCTTGCGCAGGGTCTCGAGTTCGGCGCTATTGGCAGAAGTGTCCGTTTTGGCGTCCAAAGCAGCCTTCTTCTCGTTGAGCCGTTGACACTTGTCTGCAATATCGGCTCTCAATGGAAGCTGGGTGTGGCGAAGAGTGATCCTTTGGCGAGCCGATTGCACCCTTGACTTGAAGACCGACAAAGTAACAGCTGGCCAGAGCTTCACTTGCAGTGTCATAGGGAGATGGGGCTGGATATCTTCGAGGATGACTTTGACTTCCTCGGAATTTTCAATCAGGGTCTCAAGTGAGGAAGAGAGCAAATCCTTGAGACGCTGGAGTGGACCATGGACCATGCTAAGACTGGGCTCTCCACTTTCCTTGGAAGTAGTTGGTTCGATGGATTCTGGATCGAACGTCAGCAAGCTCGAGAGATCACAACCCTGACAAGGCAAACAAAGTGGGTTTAGTATGCAACGAAGAAAGTGATGGAGCCAAGGAAAGGGGGTGTACCTCTCCCAAGGTAGGAGGAGCAGCCGATGAAGTGATAATCGGCTTTTCCATGGACTTGGCAAGCTCAGCCACTTGGCCAGCCGCGATCGTCGAGGTGGCTAGGTCTAGCGTGGCGGACGGCATCAATACCTCCTCGACGTCTCCGCTAGAGGTTTCTTTGGTCTGCAAAAGGAGGTGGTTAGCCGATCCAAATGGCAATGGGTTAGCATAAAGTGAAAACCAGGGAGATAATTACATTTGAGACCTCCTGGCTTGATGGGGAAGCTCGTGGGTTTTTACGAGCCCTTTTGACGCATCGACGCTTCACGCGTGACCCCGATTTGGTCGGGGCTTGGGGAGCGGGATGCTCGGGAATCGACCTTTTCTTAGAAGCCGGCGCTGGCGAAGCCGTCTGGCTCTGGGTGGTGGACCTCTCGGAATCGCCCGAGCTCGAATCCCTCTGGCTGGATTCTGCGGCCCCGCTGGAGGTTTCTTCGGTGGAAGTCTGTAGAAAAGAATACGAGCGTGTTGCAAAAGACTCGGAAAGCGGATAAATGTGGACAGGGCACGAATCAACTTACGTGCAAGCTTTCTTGGGCAGGAGCTTTGCGCTTCAGGGTCTTCCTGGCAGCCACCTTCCTCACTGCCGTCCTCGCCTGAGTCGAGGCTCGGGGGGCAACGGGCCCCGAAGATGCTTTACTCTTGGGAGCCGATTTCGGTGAAATCGGCTGACTCTGCATTATGACTTTCTTCAGGGGTGGCGAGCTCTGGCAGAAGAGAACCACTGGGGCCGGAGGAAGGAATACGAAGGGGGAGCCATCGGCTTGCGTGGGAGTTGGGCCATCTTGTTGCTGCCAGGAGATGGAGTCAGGTCACAGACAATCACCATAAGCCATTACAAGAAATGATTAAGTAATGGTACCTGGTCTGCAGGGACGTCATACTCGGCATCAAGTTGTCTCAGCAGCGGTCCTAGAGCCCTTCTGAAGACATGGGTCTTCCACATGGACCACCAAGTCTCGAAACCATCGGTAGTGAAGGAGAAACGGAGGTCGTGGGGAATTGGAATGGCCAAAGCATCAAAGAAGGTATAACACCTTTGGCCGCAAGGATGTCAGGCAGTTCAGCTCTGCTTGCTGTCAGGTGGTGTAAGAAGAAGTGTGGAGGCACCTGCCCGAGACCAAGCTGTCGGGCTACCACTACCGGTTGGTAACACTCATAACCAGGCTTGATGATCCGGTTCGAGGTACTCATGCCAACGGGGAGGAAGCAAGGACGAATCATGATAGAATACAGATGCTGGGTGCTAGCGTCATCGGCAAAGTTATCCAATCGAAAGGAGACTGGGTTTTCGAAGTTCTCCGATTCAGTATAAGGAAAGAATAGGGGGTTGTCCAAACCTTGGAAGAAAATCTTGAACCACCCTGCTGCTTCCTTAGGGATCAGCCTGCTGCCTGGGAGACCATACAAAGCTTGGCCGTAGCTGGTGCATCGGATATCCTTTCCGTTAGCATCTGGAAAGGTGCAGGTGGTCAAAGGTGGGAAGTCTGGGATCTGGTTCTGAAAGTATAGCTGCGCCCATAACTGAATAAACCACCAGGGGCCGCCAGTTTTAACTGTCTTTTGAGAGAACGGTTTGACAGACATCAGTTGAAGAGATCGATAGACCTCTCCAAGAAACAGTTTGCCTAGGCCAAGTTGGGTGCCTTTGGCAAGTTCGTAGGCCAGGGAAAGGTAATTATTGGTAGGGGCAAGTGATGGGCCACAGAATACGAAGTGCTCCAACCAGAAGTTCAGGAAGGCTGTGTGTTCTCTCTCTGTCACAGGGCCCTTGGTTTTCATATAACGATTGAGGTAGGCACCCCAGCTGGTACACTCTTTTTTAGAAGAAAGGGTGAAAGGGACTTTCGGCAGTTTGAATGCAGAAGGGCTTGGGGATGCAATGTCTAGGCCTGTGATCATGGCCACATCCAGCAGAGTTGGTGTCATAGGGCCATGGCCAAACATGAAGCAGTTCAGTGCGTCAGACCAGAAGTAGCCGATGGTTTTCAGAATATTTTCATTCTTCTCAAGGGGAGACAATGATAATGACAAGGCATCGGCTATTCCTATGGCTTCCCAGGTGGCATAATGGGTTTTGGATACTCTATTGTACCATGCTACCCAACCCTCAGGAGGATTAGGCCAGGCTCACAGGCAGTCGGCCCAGGAAGTCAGATCTAAGTTCTGATTCACGAAGGGGATTCTGTTAGCTTCGCATGAAATTAAGAGGGTGGGACTCTCGGAAGAACGAGGACCGAGGCACATAGAATTTGCGAGAGAAGGATGTGGCAGTAGGATGTCCGAAACCTAAATTAATAACGGAACAAAACATCAATTCAGGTGTTTGCTATTAATCCTAACGTCGATTCGAATGGCCAGAGGAGGTTAAGGATTACCTTTAGATCGGAGACCATGACGTTGGTATTGGATGATTCCGCCATTGGATGCGCTGTAGAGTTGGGGGCGGCGCGGTTGAGATCTGGGATGCAGGTGGCCGTGAGTTGGAACTACTCAGGCGGCGATTTGGGGATCTGAGTTTGCTTTCTCAGACGGAGGTCGCAGGTTACCGTTTGGAGGGGCGGCTAGGTCGGCCTTACTCGTGTTTTTATGGTAGAGACCGATGCGATGCCATCAGCTCTTTTGGGAGATCGTTTGACTTTGACTATCGGCAAAAAGTTGACTGGAAATATTTCTTCATTAATAAAAGGAGGGTTTTTTACAATGAAGAGCCGATTTCTCAAGAAAAGGGGAACAAAAGAAGAGCCGATTGCTCGCGTACTACTGATCCTATTTTGCTAATCCTCGCTGCCCTCGTTGTCGGCGTCGTAGCTGCCGCCAGCGCTGCTTCTGGAGAGCTCCTCGTCACTACTGCCCCAGCCTTCGGCCGGAGCTTCTTCCTCTTCGTCATCATCGTCATCTTCGCTGTCCGCCCAAGCACGGAAGCGCTTCGCCGGCGGGTACCCAATGGAGGAGGAGGAGTCGTCTTCCTCCTCTTCTTCCTCTTCCTCCTCGTCTTCCTCTTCCTCCTCCTTATCGGAGGAAGTGGGGTTCCTCCATGAGTGGAGGTCATCCTCGCTCTCGCTCTCCAGTTCCCCTTCAATGAGGAACTGGAGGTCGCCCTCCCCATCAGTCAGGGGCATGTCGCCATCTGACATGAAGGTGGAGTCCCACTCGGGCTCTGACATCGGCTCACTCGAGGAAGAAGATTGGAAAGAGAGGCCGGAGGAGACGGAGGAAGAAGAAGACATTGCTACAGGGAAAGAGGGCTTTTCGGTGCCGATAGCTAGAACAGAGGAGGGGGATAAAAAAGCGAATCAGTCGACACAGTTAAATAAGGGGGAGCCTAATGGAGATTTAATGCCATTGCAGTTTCCAAGGAAGTGGTGCTAAAGCTATCAGATTTTGCAGAGAAGTTGAGAAGACAAGGCATCATGAGGAAGGATACTGCGACGGTTCTGCCACGACATGACCCGATGAAGAAAAAAGCAGAGTGATTTTGGAATTATCAATTCCAAAACCAGGGGGGCATGTGTTATCACCAGAATTTGACCGAGTCAGAGGTGGGCCGCGATCAAGATAGGCTTGAAGATTATATACGGAAGAATATGTGTGAATCGGCCTTATATGCAAAGTTTGGGCTAGTTGGCCCGTGTATCTGTAATATAGTAGGATACGTATTGATTAGTTAGAGTTTGTCTCGTGCACGGTTGGGATTATTCCCACGTTAGAAAGTCTACGGACTATAAATATGTATCTAGGGTTTATGGAATAAACAACAATCACGTTCACCACAAATCAATCTAGGCGCATCGCCAACTCCCTTGTCTCGAGGGTTTCTTCCGGGTAAGCATCATGCTGCCTAGATCGCATCTTGCGATCTAGGCAGTACAAGTTTATTCGTTGTTCATGCGTTGCTCGTACTGAAGCCTTTTTGATGGCGAGCAACGTAGTTATCTTAGATGTGTTAGGGTTAGCATTGTTCTTCGTATTATATGCTGTCGTAGTGCAACCCTTATACATCTAGCCGCCCTTACACCTATCTTAGGTGTAGGGGCGGCACCCCGCTTGATCATTATTTAGTAGATCTGATCCGTTATGGTTGCTCCTTGTTCTTCAAGGATTAGTTTAATATCTGCATAGTTAGGCCTTACAAAGGGTTGGAGGATCCAGCGACGCGTAGGGTGTAGTTTGCTAGCCCTAGACAGGATGTTCCGGGGATCAACCTCGTGTTGGTTTTTAGGCCTTGTCTAGGATCGGCTTACGATCACCGTGCGTAACCGTGAGGCCCAATCACGAGTAGGATGATCCGATTATGTGGTGAAAACCCCAAATCGTCGTAGATCATTTTAGCTTTATCTTGATCAAGCAGGACCACCATATATTCGTACACCTCGTGCGAATCATGGGTGGATCGGCTCCTTGAGCCGATTCACAGGATAACCTGAGAGCCGATCGAGGCTCGTATTTAATGTTACGTGTATGCCATGCAGGAAACTAAGCGAGGCATCTCCATCACCTTCCTGACCAGGTATAGGTCAGGTGGCACGCCCTTGCACCAGCATCGGACGTGCGTGCCGGAGTTCTGTGCGGGCCGTCGCTCGGAGGGACCAGGGCCAGCCGCAGCCCTAAGTTGCTCCCGGCTCTCCTGTGTTGCCCGTCGCTGCTCGCCGGTGGGTTTCTGACCGCAACAGGGTCTTCATCATTGTTGTCCACAATCATGACATTTAGACAAGGATCATACCAATCAGGAGTGGCACGTTCCCTTGTCGATCTGCGAGGTTCAGTAGTTTCCTCGTTCGAAGTTTCATGATCATTATCATTTGCTTCCTCTGTTGCCAGTGTAGACGGTACGGGAACAGTTTCCGGTACTGCGCTACTTTGATCAACGAGTAAAGATTCATCAATCTCATCGAGTTCTACTTTTCTTCCAGTCACTTCTTTAGTGAGAAATTCTTTCTCAAGAAAGGTTCCGTTCTTAGGAACAAAGATTTTGCCTTCGGATCTATGATAGAAAGTGTACCCTATAGTTTCCTTAGGGTATCCTATGAAGACGCATTTCTCCGCTTTGGGTCCTAGTTTGTCCGGTTGTAACTTCTTTACATAGGCTTCGCAACCCCAAACTTTAAGGAACGACAGCTTAGGTTTCTTATTAAACCATAATTCATACGGTGTCGTTTCAATGGATTTTGATGGTGCTCTATTTAAAGTGAATGCGGCTGTCTCTAATGCATAACTCCAAAATGATAACGACAAATCAGTAAGAGACATCATAGAACGAACCATATCTAAGAGAGTTCGATTACGACGTTCGGACACACCGTTTCGTTGAGGTGTTCCCGGCGGTGTCAATTGTGAAAGTATTCCGCATTTCTTTAAATGCATGCCAAACTCATAACTCAGATATTCACCTCCGCGATCAGATCGTAGAAATTTAATCTTCTTGTTACGTTGATTTCCTACTTCACTTTGGAATTCCTTAAACTTCTCGAAAGTTTCGGATTTATGTTTCATGAAATAGATATACCCATATCTACTCAGATCATCTGTGAAGGTTAGAACATAACGATAACCACCGCGCGATGCTACACTCATTGGTCCGCACACATCGGTATGTATGATTTCCAATAAGTCAGTAGCTCACTCCATCATACCAGAAAATGGAGTCTTAGTCATTTTTCCCATTAGACATGCTTCGCATCTATCAAGTGACTCAAAGTCAAGTGATTCAAGTAATCCATCGGTATGGAGTTTCTTCATGTGTTTCACTCCAATGACCAAGACGACAGTGCCACATATAAGTAGAATTATCATTCAATTTAATTCGTTTAGCATCAATGTTATGTATATGCGTATCACTACTATCGAGATCTAACAGAAATAAGCCATTTTTTTCAGGTGCTCGACCATAAAAGATATTATTCATAAAAATAGAACAACCATTATTCTCATACTTGAATGAATAACCGTCTTGCATTAAACAAGATCCAGATATAATTTTCATGCTCAACGCGGGTACAAAATAACAATTATTTAGGCTTAAAACTAATCCCGAAGGTAGATGTAGAGGAAGTGTGCCGACAGCGATCACATCGACTTTGGATCTGTTTCCAACGCGCATCGTCACTTCATCTTTCAGCAGTCTTCGTTTATTCTTTAGTTCCTGTTTCGAGTTACAAATATGAGCAACCGAACCAGTATCAAATACCCAGGTACTAGAACGAGAACCAGTGAGATAAACATCTATAACATGTATATCAGATATACCTTCTTTCTTCTTCTTGACAAGGCCGCTCTTCAGATCAGCCCAATACTTGGAGCAATTACGCTTCCACTGTCCCTTCTCCTTGCAGTAATAGCACTCAGCATCAGGCTTAGGGCCGTTCTTAGGTTTCATAGGAGGCGTGGTAGCTTTCTTGCCACCCTTCTTGAATTTTCCCTTAGACTTGCCCTGTTTCTTGAAACTGGTGGTCTTGTTGACCATCAACACTTGGTGCTCTTTCTTGATCTCAATCTCAGCAGACTTTAACATGGCGAAGAGTTCAGGTAACTCTTTGTTCATGTTCTGCATATTGTAGTTCATCACAAAGTTCTTGTAACTTGGTGGCAGTGATTGAAGGACACGATTAATCCCCAGTCTGTTAGGAATCACTATTCCCAAGTCACTGAGTTTCTTTGCATGCCCGGTCATGGCGAGCATGTGCTCACTAACGGAGCTGCCTTCTTCCATCATGCAGCTGAAGAAGTGTTTCGATGCTTCATAGCATTCCACGGCCGCATGAGTTTCAAATATAGCTTTCAGCTCATTGACCAACTCACGAGGATCGTGGTGCTCAAAACGTTTTTGAAGATCGGCTTCCAGACTGCACAGGATGGCACACTGAACTTGAGAGTACCGAGTTTTCCGAGTAGCGTAAACATTCTTTACTTCATCGGTTTCAGTTTCTGCAGGAGCGTCACCTAGCGGTGCATCAAGCACATATTGCAGATTTCCGCCAGCGAGGAAGATCCTCACATGACGGAACCAGTCGGTGAAGTTGCTACCGTTGCTCTTAAGCTTTTCTTTCTCTAGGAACTGGTTAAAATTGATTGGGGACGCCATATCTACAACATATATTTGCAATAGTTTAGACTAAGTTTATGACAAATTGAGTTCAAATTTTAATTCAACATAATTAAAAATCTAGGTGAACTCCCACTCAAAACAATATCCCTCGCATTGTCTTAGTGATCACACGAACCAAATCCACCACACCTAAGTCCGATCATCACGAGACAAGGTGTAATTTCAATGGCGAACACTCAAAGTGTTCATCATATCAATCATATGATTCATGCTCTACCTTTCGGTATCACGTGTTCCGAGACCATGTCTGTACATGCTAGGCTCGTCAAGGCCACCTTAGTATCCGCATGTGCAAAACTGGCTTGCACCCGTTGTATGCACTTGTTGATTCTATCACACCCGATCATCACGAGATGCTTCGAAACGACAAGTCTTGGCAACGGTGCTACTAAGGATGAACACTTTATTATCTTGATATTTTAGTGAGGGATCATCTTATAATGCTACCGTCGTGATCTAAGCAAAATAAGATGCATAAAAGGATTAACATCACATGCAGTTCATATGTGATATGATATGGCCCTTTTGTCTTTGCGCCTTTGATCTTCATCTCCAAAGCACGGACATGATCTCCATCATCTTCGGGCATGATCTCCATCATCGTCGGCATAGCGTCAAGGTCAATGGCGCCGTCTTCATGATTATTCTCCCATGTAGCAACTATTACAACTTCTTTGAAATACTACTCAACATGAAATTTAAAGACAACCATAAGGCTCCTGCCGGTTGCCACAATACAATAATGATCATCTCATACATATTCATCATCACATTATGGCCATATCACATCACCAAACCCTGCAAAAACAAGTTAGACGTCTCTAATTTGGTTTGCATATTTTACGTGGTTTAGGGTTTTCGAGAGAGATCTAATCTACCTACGAACATGAACCACAACGGTGATACTAGTGTTGTCAATAGAAGAGTAAATTGAATCTTCACTATAGTAGGAGAGACAGACACTCGCAAAGCCTCTTATGGAATACAAGTTGCATGTCGAACGAGGAGCAAGTCTCATGAACGCGGTCATGTAAAGTTAGCCCGAGCCGCTGATACGTCTCCGACGTATCGATAATTTCTTATTTTCCATGCCACATTATTGATGATATCTACATGTTTTATGCATACTTTATGTCATATTTATGCATTTTCCGGCACTAACCTATTAACGAGATGCCGAAGAGCCAGTTGTTGTTTTCTGCTGTTTTTGGTTTCAGAAATCCTAGTAAGGAAATATTCTCGGAATTGGACGAAATCAACGCCCAGGGGCCTATTTTCACACGAAGCTTCCAGAAGACCGAAGGAGTCACGAAGTTGGGCCACGAGGTGGCCAGACACTAGGGCGGCGCGGCCTGGCCCTTGGCCGCGCCGGCCTAGTGTGTGGGCCCCCTATCAGGCCCCCTGACCTATCTCCTCCGCCTACTTATAGCCTTCGTCGTGAAACCCCCAGTACCGAGAGCCACGATACGGAAAACCTTCCAGAGACGCCGTCGCCACCAATCCCATCTCGGGGGATTCAGGAGATCGCCTCCGGCACCCTGCCGGAGAGGGGAATCATCTCCCGGAGGACTCTTCACTGCCATGGTCGCCTCCGGAGTGATGAGTGAGTAGTTCACCCCTGGACTATGGGTCCATAGCAGTAGCTAGATGGTTGTCTTCTCCTTATGTGCTTCATTGTCGGGTCTTGTGAGCTGCCTAACATGATCAAGATCATCTATCTGTAATGCTATATGTTGTGTTTGTCGGGATCCGATGGATAGAGAATACTATGTTATGTTGATTATCAATCTATTACCTATGTGTTGTTTATGATCTTGCATGCTCTCCGTTATTAGTAGAGGCTCTGGCCAATTTTTTACTCTTAACTCCAAGAGGGAGTATTTATGCTCGATAGTGGGTTCATGCCTCCATTAAATCTGGGACAGTGACAGAAAGTTCTAAGGTTGTGGATGTGTTGTTGCCACTAGGGATAAAACATTGATGCTATGTCCGAGGATGTAGTTATTGATTACATTACGCACCATACTTAATGCAATTGTCTGTTGTTTTCAACTTAATACTAGAAGGAGTTCGGATGATAACCTGAAGGTGGACTTTTTAGGCATAGATGCATGTTGGATAGCGGTCTATGTACTTTGTCGTAATGCCCAATTAAATCTCACAGTATTCATCATATCATGTATGTGCATTGTCATGCCCTCTCTATTTGTCAATTGCCCAACTGTAATTTGTTCACCCAACATGCTATTTATCTTATGGGAGAGACACCTCTAGTGAACTGTGGACCCCGGTCCATTCTTTACATCGAATACAATCTACTGCAATACTTGTTCTACTGTTTTCTGCAAACAATCATCATCCACACTATACATCTAATCCTTTGTTACAGCAAGCCGGTGAGATTGACAACCTCACTGTTTCGTTGGGGCAAAGTACTTTGGTTGTGTTGTGCAGGTTCCACGTTGGCGCCGGAATCCCTGGTGTTGCGCCGCACTACATCTCGCCGCCATCAACCTTCAACGTGCTTCTTGGCTCCTACTGGTTCGATAAACCTTGGTTTCTTACTGAGGGAAACTTGCTGCTGTACGCATCACACCTTCCTCTTGGGGTTCCCAACGGACGCGTGTTGAACGGAAAGACATACATCAACTACGCGCAGCAAGCAAATTTCTGGCGCCGTTGCCGGGGAGATCAAGACACGCTGCAATGGGAGTCTCCACAATCCAATCTCTTTACTTTGTTTTTGTCTTGCTTTATTTTATTTAGTACTTTGTTTGCTGCATTATATCAAAACACAAAAAAATTAGTTGCTAGCTTTACTTTATTTGCTATCTTGTTTGCTATATTAAAAACACACAAAAAATAGTTACTTGCATTTACTTTATCTAGTTTGTTTATTTACTGTTGCTAAAATGGGTACTCCTGAAAATACTAAGTTGTGTGACTTCACAACGACAAATAATAATGATTTCTTATGCACACCTATTGCTCCACCTGCTACTACAGCAGAATTCTTTGAAATTAAACCTGCTTTACTGAATCTTGTTATGCGAGAGCAATTTTCTGGTGTTAGTTCTGATGATGCTACTGCCCATCTCAATAACTTTGTTGAATTGTGTGAAATGCAAAAGTATAAGGATGTAGATGGTGATATTATAAAATTAAAATTGTTCCCTTTCTCATTAAGAGGAAGAGCTAAAGATTGGTTGCTATCTCTGCCTAAGAATAGTATTGATTCATGGACTAAATGCAAGGATGCTTTTATTGGTAGATATTATCCCCCTGCTAAAATTATATCTTTAAGGAGTAGCATAATGAATTTTAAACAATTGGATAATGAGCATGTTGCACAAGCTTGGGAAAGAATGAAATCTTTGGTTAAAAATTGCCCAACCCATGGACTGACTACTTGGATGATCATCCAAACCTTCTATGCAGGACTAAATTTTTCTTCGTGGAACCAACTGGATTCAGCTGCTGGAGGCACCTTTATGTCCATCACTCTTGGTGAAGCAACAAAGCTCCTTGATAATATGATGATTAATTACTCTGAATGGCACACGGAAAGAGCTCCACAAGGTAAGAAGGTAAATTCTGTCGAAAAAACCTCTTCCTTGAGTGATAAGATTGATGCTATTATGTCTATGCTTGTGAATGATAGGACTAATATTGATCCTAATAATGTTCAGTTAGCTTCATTGGTTGCTCAAGAAGAACATGTTGATGTAAACTTCATTAAAAATAATAATTTCAACAACAATGCTTACCGGAACAATTCTAGTAACAACTATAGGCCATATCCTTATAATAATGGCAACGGCTATGGTAATTCTTATGGGAATTCTTACAACAATAATAGGAACACACCCCCTGGACTTGAAGCTATGCTTAAAAAATTTATTACTACACAAACTGCTTTTAACAAATCTGTTGAAGAAAAGCTTGGGAAAATTGATATACTTGCTTCTAAAGTCGATAGTCTTGCTGCTGATGTTGATCTTTTGAAATCAAAAGTTATGCCTAATGAAAATCATAATAATAAGATTGTTACTACAGCAAATGCCATCCAAGTTATAATTAATGAGAATATAAGATTGATGGCCGAATTGCGTGCTAGGTGGGAAAGAGAAGAAAATGAAAAAGAAGATAATATAGTTAAAGTTTGGACTATTACCACCACTAGTAATGCTAATGCTCCACATGTTGCTGCACATCCTACTAATAATGGTAAAAGAATTGGTGTTGGCAATGTTACCACTTCTAATGCAAAGCGTGAAAAACTGCCTGAAACTGCTAAAACTATTTGCATCGCTGTGATAAAACTGCTGAAATTTTTTCCAACATTGGGGATGATGATCCCATTGCTTTAGATTATAATGGTTTGGATTTTGATGATTGTCATATCTCTGAAGTTATAAAGTTCTTACAAAAACTTGCTAAGAGTCCTAATGCTAGTGCTATAAATTTGGCTTTCACGAAACATATTACAAATGCTCTCATAAAAGCTAGAGAAGAGAAATTAAATCGCGAAACTTCTATTCATAGGAAGTTAGAGGATGGTTGGGAGCCCATCATTAAGATGAAGGTCAATGACTTTGATTGTAATGCTTTATGTGATCTTGGTGCAAGTATTTCCGTTATGCCTAAGAAAATTTATGATATGCTTGACTTGCCACCATTGAAAAATTGTTATTTGGATGTCAATCTTGCTGATAATTCTACAAAGAGACCTTTGGGGGAGTTGATAATGTTCGCATTACCGTTAACAATAACTTTGTCCCCGTTGATTTTGTTGTCTTGCATATTGAATGCAATGCATCTTGTCCCATTATATTGGGAAGACCTTTTCTTCGAACTGTTGGTGCTATCATTGATATGAAGGAAGGTAATATTAAATATCAATTTCCTCTCAAGAAAGGTATGGAACACTTCCCTAGAAAGAGAATGAAGTTACCTTTTGATTCTATTATTAGAACAAATTATGATGTTGACACTTCGTCTCTTGATAATACTTGATATACACTTTCTGCGCCTAGCTGAAAGGCGTTAAAGAAAAGCACTTATGGGAGACAACCCATGTTTTTACTACAGTACTTTTGTTTTATATTTGAGTCTTGGAAGTTGTTACTACTGTATAAACCTCTCCTTATCTTAGTTTTGTGCATTGTTGTGCCAAGTAAAGTCGTTGATAGTAAGGTTCATACTAGATTTGGATTACTGCGCAGAAACATATTTCTTTGCTGTCACGAATCTGGGTCTAATCCTCATATATGTACGCAACTTTCATTCAATTTGAGAATTTTCATTTGAGCAAGTCTGGTGCCTGTTAGAAATTCGTCTTTACGAACTGTTCTGTTTTGACAGATTCTGCCTTTTATTTTGCATTGCCTATTTTGCTATGCTTGATGGATTTTTCGATTCCATTAACTTTCAGTAGCTTTGCGCAATGTCCAGAAGTGTTAAGAATGATTGTGTCACCTCTGAACATGTAAATTTTAATTGTGCACTAACCCTCTAATGAGTTGTTTTGAGTTTGGTGTGGAGGAAGTTTTCAAGGATCAAGAGAGGGAGATGATACAATATGATCAAGGAGAGTGAAAGCTCTAAGCTTGGGGATGCCCCGGTGGTTCACCCCTGCATATTTCAAGAAGACTCAAGCGTCTAAGCTTGGGGATGCCCAAGGCATCCCCTTCTTCATCGACAACATTATCAGGTTCCTCTAGTGAAACTATATTTTTATTCCATCACATCTTATGCACTTTGCTTGGAGCGTCGATTTGTTTTTGTTTTTTTTTGTTTGAATAAAATGGATCCTAGCATTCATTGTATGGGAGAGAGACACGCTCCGCTGTTGCATATGGACAAATATGTCCTTAGGCCTTACTCATAATATTCATGGCGAAAGTTTCTTCTTCGTTAAATTGTTATATGGTTGGAATCGGGAAATGATACATGTAATAATTGCTATAATGTCTTAGATAATGTGATACTTGGCAATTGTTGTGCTCATGTTTAAGCTCTTGCATCATATACTTTGCACCTATTAATGAAGAAATACATAGAGCTTGCTAAAATTTGGTTTGCATAATTGGTCTCTCTAAGGTCTAGATAATTTCTAGTAAAGTGTTTTGAACAACAAGGAAGACGGTGTAGAGTCTTATAATGTTTACAATATGTCTTTTATGTGAGTTTTGCTGCACCGGTTCATCCTTGTGTTTGTTTCAAATAACCTTGCTAGCCTAAACCTTGTATCGAGAGGGAATACTTCTCATGCATCCAAAATCCTTGAGCCAACCACTATGCCATTTGTGTCCACCATACCTACCTACTACATGGAATTTCTCCGCCATTCCAAAGTAAATTGCTTGAGTGATACCTTTAAATTTCCATCATTCGCCTTTGCAATATATCGCTCATGGGACAAATAGCCTAAAAACTATTGTGGTATTGAATATGTACTTATGCACTTTATCTCTTATTAAGTTGCTTGTTGAGCGATGATACGTCTCCGACGTATCGATAATTTCTTATGTTCCATGCCACATTATTGATGATATCTACATGTTTTATGCATACTTTATGTCATATTTATGCATTTTCCGGCACTAACCTATTAACGAGATGCCGAAGAGCCAGTTGCTGTTTTCTGCTGTTTTTGGTTTCAGAAATCCTAGTAAGGAAATATTCTCAGAATTGGACGAAATCAACGCCCAGGGGCCTATTTTCTCACGAAGCTTCCAGAAGACCGAAGGGAAGACGAAGTGGGGCCACGGGGTGCCGCCACACTAGGGCGGCGCGGCCCAGGGGGGGCCGTGCGGCCCTAGCGTGTGGGGCCCCCGTGATGCCTCCTGACCTGCCCTTTCGCCTACATATAGTCTTCGTCGCGAAACCCCCAGTACCGAGAGCCACGATACGGAAAACCTTCCAGAGACGCCGCCGCCGCCAATCCCATCTCGGGGGATTCAGGAGATCGCCTCCGGCACCCTGCCGGAGAGGGGAATCATCTCCCGGAGGACTCTTCACCGCCATGGTCGCCTCCGGAGTGATGAGTGAGTAGTTCACCCCTGGACTATGGGTCCATAGCAGTAGCTAGATGGTTGTTTTCTCCTCATTATGCTTCATTGTCGGGTCTTGTGAGTTGCCTAACATGATCAAGATCATCTATCTGTAATGCTATATGTTGTGTTTGTTGGGATCCGATGGATAGAGAATACTATGTTATGTTGATTATCAATTTATCTATGTGTTGTTTATGATCTTGTATGCTCTCCATTACTAGTAGAGGCTTTGGCCAAGTTGATGCTTGTAACTCCAAGAGGGAGTATTTATGCTCGATAGTGGGTTCATGTCTCCATTGAATCTGGGGGAGTGACAGAAACCCCTAAGGTTGTGGATGTGCTGTTGCCACTAGGGATAAAACATTGATGCTATGTCCGAGGATGTAGTTATTGATTACATTACGCACCATACTTAATGCAATTGTCTGTTGTTTTCAACTTAATGTTTGGAAGGGGTTCGGATGATAACCTGAAGGTGGACTTTTTAGGCATAGATGCATGCTGGATAGCGGTCTATGTACTTTGTCGTAATGCCCAATTAAATCTCACAATACTCATCATATCATGTATGTGCATTGTCATGCCCTCTCTATTTGTCAATTGCCCAACTGTAATTTGTTCACCCAACATGCTATTTATCTTATGGGAGAGACACCTCTAGTGAACTGTGGACCCCGGTCCATTCTTTAACATCGAATACAATCTACTGCAATACTCGTTCTACTGTTTTCTGCAAACAATCATCATCCACACTATACATCTAATCCTTTGTTACAGCAAGCCGGTGAGATTGACAACCTCACTGTTTCGTTGGGGCAAACTACTTTGGTTGTGTTGTGCAGGTTCCACGTTGGCGCCAGAATCCCTGGTGTTGTGATACGTCTCCGACGTATCGATAATTTCTTATGTTCCATGCCACATTATTGATGATATCTACATGTTTTATGCATACTTTATGTCATATTTATGCATTTTCCGGAACTAACCTATTGACGAGATGCCGAAGTGCCAGTTCCTGTTTTCTGCTATTTTTGGTTTCAGAAATCCTAGTAAGGAAATATTCTCGGAATCGGACGAAATCAACGCCCAACATCTTAGAATCCCCGGAAGCATCCAGAACACCCGAGAGTCGCCAGAGTGGACCCACAGGGGGCCCAGATGATAGGCCGGCGCGGCCCAGGCCCTGGCCGCGCCGCCTTATGGTGTCGTCGCCTCGTTGACCTTCTGACGCCGCCTCTTCGCCTATATAAAGGTCCCAGACCTAAAACTTCGATACCGAGAGCCACGATACGGAAAACCTTCCAGAGCCGCCGCCATCGCGAAGCCAAGATCTGGGGCACAGGAGTATCTATTCCGGCACGCCGCCGGGACGGGGAAGTGCCCCCGGAAGGCTCCTCCATCGACACCACCGCCATCTCCATCAACGCTGCTGTCTCCCATGAGGAGGGAGTAGTTCTCCATCGAGGCTCGGGGCTGTACCGGTAGCTATGTGGTTCATCTCTCTCCTATGTACTTCAATACAATAATCTCATGAGCTGCCTTACATGATTGAGATTCATATGATGATGCTTGTAATCTAGATGTCGTTATGCTAGTCAAGTGAATTTTACTTATGTGATCTCCGGAGACTCCTTGTCCCACGTGTGTAAAGGTGACAGTGTGTGCACCGTGTGGGTCTCTTAGGCTATATTTCACAGAATACTTATTCACTGTTATGAATGGCATAGTGAAGTGCTTATTTATATCTCTTTATGATTGCAATGTGTTTTGTATCACAATTCAACTATGTGCTACTCTAGTGATGTTATTAAAGTAGTTTTATTCCTCCTGCACGGTGTAATGGTGATAGTGTGTGCATCCGTGTTAGTACTTGGCGTAGGCTATGATTGTGATCTCTTGTAGATTATGAAGTTAACTATTGCTATGATGGTATTGATGTGATCTATGCCTCCTTTCGTAGCGTGAAGGTGACAGTGTGCATTCTACGTTAGTACTTGGTTTAGTTGTGTTGATCTGTCATGCACTCTAAGGTTATTTAAATATGAACATTGAATATTATGGAGCTTGTTAACTCTGGCATTGAGGGTTCGTGTAATCCTACGCAATTAGTGGTGTTCATCATCCAACAAGAGAGTGTAGAGTATGCATTTATCTACTCTGTTATGTGATCAAAGTTGAGAGTGTCCACTAGTGAAAGTATGATCCCTAGGCCTTGTTCCTAAATACTGCTATCGCTTGTTTATTGTTTTACTGCGTTACTACTGCTGCGTTACTACTGCTTGTTTACTGTCCTGGGCAAAGCACTTTTCTGGTGCCGTTGCTACTACTTATTTATACCACCTGTATTTCACTATCTCTTCGCCGAACTAGTGCACCTATTAGGTGTGTTGGGGACACAAGAGACTTCTTGCTTTGTGGTTGCAGGGTTGCATGAGAGGGATATCTTTGACCTCTTCCTCCCTGAGATCGATAAACCTTGGGTGATCCACTTAAGGGAAACTTGCTGCTGTTCTACAAACCTCTGCTCTTGGAGGCCCAACACTGTCTACAAGAATAGAAGCTCCCGTAGACATCAAGCTATTTTCTGGCGCCGTTCTTGCAGGAGGAAAGGTAAAAGGCACTCATACTCCGGTTCAGTGCAGGTACTTTTCTGGCGCCATTGTGTTTGTGCTCGAAGCTATTTCCTTTAGATCCCGCAATTGCATCTTTTTGTTTCTTGTTTACACTAGTTAGGCATAATGGAAAACAACAAAAATATGAGAGATCTTTATGAACTTTATCTTGAATTAGGACATGATGTGTTTGAAGAGAGAATTAAAAAACCCATGGAACTTTATATGCATGCTAATGGGAATGTTATTAATATGAATGCTTTGAACACTATTGTTGCTAATGCTATGGAAAATTCTAAGCTTGGGGAAGCTGGCTTTGATGAGCATGATCTTTTTAGTCCCCCAAGCATTGAGGAGGATAAATTTGATTATGATTACAATATGCCTCCTATATTTGATGATGAGAATAATAATGATAGCTACTTTGTTGAATTTTCTCCCACTACAACTAATAAAATTGATTATGCTTATGTGGAGAGTAATAATTTTATGCATGAGACTCATAATATGAATGCTTTATGTGATAGTTATATTGTTGAGTTTGCTCATGATGCTACTGAAAGTTATTATGAGAGAGGAAAATATGGTTGTAGAAATTTTCATGTTACTAAAACACCTCTCTATGTGCTTAAATTTTTGAAGCTGCACTTGTTTTATCTTTCTATGCTTGTTGCATTATGCTTCTTGAACTTGTTTATTTACAAGATTCCTATGCATAGGAAGCATGTTAGACTTAAATGTGTTTTGAATTTGCCTCTTGATGCTCTCTTTTGCTTCAAATACTATTTCTTGCGAGTGCATCATCAAAACTGCTGAGCCCATCTTAATGGCTATAAAGAAAGAACTTCTTAGGAGATAACCCATGTGTTATTTTGCTACAGTACTTTGTTTTATATTTGTGTCTTGGAAGTTGTTTACTACTGTAGCAACCTCTCCTTATATTATTTTAGTGTTTTGTTGTGCCAACTAAAGTCGTTTATAGTAAGGTTCATACTAGATTTGGATTACTGCGCAGAAACAGATTTCTTTGCTGTCACGAATCTGGGCAAAATTCTCTGTAGGTAACTCAGAAAATTATGCCAATTTACGTGAGTGATCCTCAGATATGTACGCAACTTTCATTCAATTTGAGCATTTTCATTTGAGCAAGTCTGGTGCCTCAATAAAATTCGTCAATACGAACTGTTCTGTTTTGACAGATTCTGCCTTTTATTTCGCATTGCCTGTTTTGATATGTTCGATGGATATTTCGATTCCATTGACTTTCAGTAGCTTTGTGCAATGTCCAGAAGTGTTAAGAATGATTATGTCACCTCTGAAAATGTATATTTTGATTGTGCACTAACTCTCTAATGAGTTGTTTTGAGTTTGGTGTGGAGGAGGTTTTCAAGGATCAAGAGAGGGAGATGATACAACATGATCAAGGAGAGTGAAAGCTCTAAGCTTGGGGATGCCCCAGTGGTTCACCCCTGCATATATCAAGAAGACTCAAGCGTCTAAGCTTGGGGATGCCCAAGGCATCCCCTTCTTCATCGACAATATTATCAGGTTCCTCCCCTGAAACTATATTTTTATTCCATCACAGCTTATGTGCTTTACTTGGAGCATCGGTTTGTTTTTGTTTTTGTTTTGTTTGAATAAAATGGATCCTAGCATTCCTTGTGTGGGAGAGAGACACGCTCCGCTGTTGCATATGGACAAGAATGTCCTTAGGTTTTACTCATAGTATTCATGGCGAAGGTTGAAACTGCTTCGTTAATTGTTATATGGTTGGAAACGGGAAATGCTACATGTGGTAATTGCTAAAATGTCTTGGATAATGTGATACTTGGCAATTGTTGTGCTCATATTTAAGCTCTTGCATCATATACTTTGCACCTATTAATGAAGAAATACATAGAGCATGCTAAAATTTGGTTTGCATATTTGGTTTCTCTAAAGTCTAGATAATTTCTAGTATTGAGTTTGAACAACAAGGAAGACGGTGTAGAGTCTTATAATGTTTTCAATATGTCTTTTATGTGAGTTTTGCTGCACCGGTTCATCCTTGTGTTTGTTTCAAATAGCCTTGCTAGCCTAAACCTTGTATCGAGAAGGAATACTTCTCATGCATCCCAAATACTTGAGCCAACCACTATGCCATTTGTGTCCACCATACCTACCTACTACATGGTATTTCTCCGCCATTCCAAAGTAAATTGCTTGAGTGCTACCTTTAAATTTCCATTCTTCACCTTTACAATATATAGCTCATGGGACAAATAGCCTAAAAACTATTGTGGTATTGAATATGTACTTATGCACTTTATCTCTTATTAAGTTGCTCGTTGTGCGATAACCATGTTCCTGGGGATGCCATCAACTACTCATTGTTGAATATCATGTGAGTTGCTATGCATGTTCGTCTTGTCTGAAGTAAGAGCGATCTACCACCTTATGGTTAGAGCATGCATATTGTTAGAGAAGAACATTGGGCCGCTAACTAAAGCCATGATCCATGGTGGAAGTTTCAGTTTTGGACAAATATCCTCAATCTCATATGAGAAAAATAATTGTTGCTACATGCTTATGCATAAAAGAGGAGTCCATTATCTGTTGTCTATGTTGTCCCGGTATGGATGTCTAAGTTGAGAATAATCAATAGCGAGAAATCCAATGCGAGCTTTCTCCTTAGACCTTTGTACAGCCGGCATAGAGGTACCCCTTTGTGACAGTTGGTTAAAACATGTGCATTGCGATAATCCCGGTAGTCCAAGCTAATTAGGACAAGGTGCGGGCACTATTAGTATACTATGCATGAGGCTTGCAACTTGTAAGATATAATTTACATGATACATATGCTTTATTACTACCGTTGACAAAATTGTTTCTTGTTTTCAAAATCAAAGCTCTAGCACAAATATATCAATCGATGCTTTCCTCTTTGAAGGACCATTCTTTTACTTTTATTGTTGAGTCAGTTCACCTATTTCTCTCCACCTCAAGAAGCAAACACTTGTGTGAACTGTGCATTGATTCCTACATACTTGCATATTGCACTTGTTATATTACTTTACATTGACAATATTGATACGTCTCCAACGTATCGATAATTTCTTATGTTCCATGCCACATTATTGATGTTATCTACATGTTTTATGCACACTTTATGTCATATTCGTGCATTTTCTGGAACTAACCTATTAACAAGATGCCGAAGTGCCGATTCTTGTTTTTCTTGTTTTTGGTTTCAGAAATCCTAGTAACGAAATATTCTCGGAATTGGACGAAATCAACGCCCAGGGTCCTATTTTGCCACGAAGCTTCCAGAAGACCGAAGAGGAGACGAAGTGGGGCCACGAGGTGCCCAAACCCTAGGGCGGCGCGGCCTGCCCCTTGGCCGCGCGGCCCTGTGGTGTGGGGCCCTCGTGTGGCCCCCTGACCTGCCCTTCCGCCTACTTAAAGCCTCCGTCGTGAAACCCCCAGTACCGAGAGCCACGATACGGAAAACCTTCCAGAGACGCCGCCGCCGCCGATCCCATCTCGGGGGATCCAGGAGATTGCCTCCGGCACCCTGCCGGAGAGGGGAATCATCTCCCGGAGGACTCTACGCCGCCATGGTCGCCTCCGGAGTGATGAGTGAGTAGTCTACCCCTGGACTATGGGTCCATAGCAGTAGCTAGACGGTTGTCTTCTCCCCATTGTGCTTCATTGTCGGATCTTGTGAGCTGCCTAACATGATCAAGATCATCTATCTGTAATTCTATATGTTGCGTTTGTTGGGATCCGATGCATAGAGAATACTTGTTATGTTGATTATCAAAGTTATGTCTATGTGTTGTTTATGATCTTGCATGCTCTCCGTTACTAGTAGATGCTCTGGCCAAGTAGATGCTTGTAACTCCAAGAGGGAGTATTTATGCTCGATAGTGGGTTCATGCCTCCATTGATATCTCGGGACGGTGTGAGAAAGTTCTAAGGTTGTGGATGTGTTGTTGCCACTAGGGATAAAACATTGGTGCTATGTTCAAGGATGTAGTTACTGATTACATTACGCGCAATACTTAATGCAATTGTCTGTTGTTAGCAACTTAATACTGGAGGGGGTTCGGATGATAACCTGAAGGTGGACTTTTTAGGCATAGATGCATGCTGGATGGCGGTCTATGTACTTTGTCGTAATGCCCAATTAAATCTCACTATACTCATCATAATATGTATGTGCATGGTCATGCCCTCTTTATTTGTCAATTGCCCAACTGTAATTTGTTCACCCAACATGCTGTTTATCTTATGGGAGAGATACCTCTAGTGAACTGTGGACCCCGGTCCAATTCTCTATACTGAAATACAATCTACTGCAATACTGTTCTACTGTTTTTCTGCAAACAATCATCTTCCACACAATACGGTTAATCCTTTGTTACAGCAAGCCGGTGAGATTGACAACCTCACTGTTTCGTTGGGGCAAAGTACTTTGGTTGTGTTGTGCAGGTTCCACGTTGGCGCTGGAATCCCTGGTGTTGCGCCACACTACATCCCGCCGCCATCAACCTTCAACGTGCTTCTTGGCTCCTCCTGGTTCGATAAACCTTGGTTTCTTTCTGAGGGAAAACTTGCTGCTGTGCGCATCATACCTTCCTCTTGGGGTTCCCAACGAACGTGTGAGTTACACGCCATCAAGCTCTTTTTCTGGCGCCGTTGCCGGGGAGATCAAGACACGCTGCAAGGGGAGTCTCCACTTCTCAATCTCTTTACTTTGTTTTTGTCTTTCTTAGTTTTATTTACTACTTTGTTTGCTGCACTATATCAAAAACACAAAAAAATTAGTTACTTGCATTTACTTTATCTAGTTTGCTTTATTTACTACTGCTAAAATGAGTAATCCTGAAGTTGAAGTTCGTACGTTTAAGCAACGAGGGGGAGAATGTTTAAGAGATGCTTGGTATAGAATTAGTGATGCCCATAATAGGTGCACTAAGAAACACTCCACCACTATTTTACTCAGGAATTTTTATGTTGGTATCTCTAGCTGGAATAGGTATGTTCTTGATAGTCTCGCAAAAGGTAACTTCCTAAGTACTCCTGCATTAGAAGCTAGTTGCATTATTGAGAGTCTATTTGGAATACCTCCTGTTGATGAAGTTAAAACTGAAATCCCTCTTGAAGATGTTATGAAAAAATTGGAAACCATAGAGAAAAATTTTCCAAGTATTGAAGCTAAATTGGAAATGTTACTTGATAAAACTGATGAACTTGATAAATCCTTAGGAGGAATTGATGAAAGAATTAGTGTCCTAGGAACTTGTGTTGTCCATGACGATCAAAGCAATAGGATTGACGAACTTGAAAAAGCTATGGGAACCTTGGGTTCAACATTTTCTTCTCTTAAATATAAGGAGAAAGCTTATGTGGGTAAGGAGCAAAAGTTTATGTATGTCTCTAAAGTGCCTAAACCAAAGAAGTATTATTATAGGCCTAAAATTGACAAAGCCCTTAGTGCCACTACGGATGGGGGAGCCCATAATAACGACACACCTTCTCTTGATAATACTTGATACACACTTTCTGCGCCTAGCTGAAAGGCGTTAAAGAAAAGCGCTTATGGGAGACAACCCATGTTTTTACCTACAGTACTTTGTTTTTATTTTGTGTCTTGGAAGTTGTTTACTACTGTAGCAACCTCTCCTTATCTTAGTTTAGTGTTTTGTTGTGCCAAGTAAAGTCGTTGATAGTAAAGTTCATACTAGATTTGGATTACTGCGCAGAAACAGATTTCTTTGCTGTCACGAATCTGGGCTGTTTTCTCTGTAGGTAGCTCAGAAAATTATGCCAATTTACATGAGTGATCCTCAGATATGTACGAAACTTTCATTCAATTTGAGCATTTTCATTTGAGCAAGTCTGGTGCCTCGATAAAATTCGTCAATACGAACTGTTCTGTTTTGACAGATTCTGCCTTTTATTTCGCATTGCCTCTTTTGCTATGTTGGATGAATTTTTTTGATCCACTAATGTCCATTAGCTTTATGCAATGTACAGAAGTGTTAAGAATGATTATGTCACCTCTGAACATGTTAATTTTTATTGTCGCTAACCCTCTAATGAGTTGTTCTAAGTTTGGTGTGGAGGAAGTTTTCAAGGATCAAGAGAGGAGTATGATGCAACATGATCAAGGAGAGTGAAAGCTCTAAGCTTGGGGATGCCCCGGTGGTTCACCCCTGCATATTCTAAGAAGACTCAAGCGTCTAAGCTTGGGGATGCCCAAGGCATCCCCTTCTTCATCGACAACATTATCAGGTTCCTCCCCTGAAACTATATTTTTATTCCATCACATCTTATGTGCTTTGCTTGGAGCGTCGGTTTGTTTTTGTTTTTTGTTTTGTTTGAATAAAATGGATCCTAGCATTCACTTTATGGGAGAGAGACACGCTCCGCTGTAGCATATGGACAAGTATGTCCTTAGGCTCTACTCATAGTATTCATGGCGAAGTTTCTTCTTCGTTAAATTGTTATATGGTTGGAATTGGAAAATGATACATGTAGTAATTGCTATAAATGTCTTGGGTAATGTGATACTTGGCAATTGTTGTGCTCATGTTTAAGCTCTTGCATCATATGCTTTGCACCCATTAATGAAGAAATACATAGAGCATGCTAAAATTTGGTTTGCATATTTGGTCTCTCTAAGGTCTAGATGATTTCTAGTATTGAGTTTGAACAACAAGGAAGACGGTGTAGAGTCTTATAATGTTTACAATATGTCTTTTATGTGAGTTTTGCTGCACCGGTTCATCCTTGTGTTTGTTTCAAATAACCTTGCTAGCCTAAACCTTGTATCGAGAGGGATTACTTCTCATGCATCCAAAATACTTGAGCCAACCACTATGCCATTTGTGTCCACCATACCTACCTACTACATGGTATTTTCCGCCATTCCAAAGTAAATTGCTTGAGTGCTACCTTTAAAATTCCATCATTCACCTTTGCAATATATAGCTCATGGGACAAATAGCTTAAAAACTATTGTGGTATTGAATATGTAATTATGCACTTTATCTCTTATTAAGTTGCTTGTTGTGGGATAACCATGTTCACTGGGGACGCCATCAACTACTCTTTGTTGAATTTCATGTGAGTTGCTATGCATGTTCGTCTTGTCTGAAGTAAGAGAGATCTACCACCTTATGGTTAAGCATGCATATTGTTAGAGAAGAACATTGGGCCGCTAACTAAAGCCATGATCCATGGTGGAAGTTTCAGTTTTGGACAATATCCTCAATCTCATATGAGAAAATTATTAATTGTTGTTACATGCTTATGCATAAAAGAGGAGTCCATTATCTGTTGTCTATGTTGTCCCGGTATGGATGTCTAAGTTGAGAATAATCAATAGCGAGAAGTCCAATGCGAGCTTTCTCCTTAGACCTTTGTACAGGCGGCATAGAGGTACCCCATTGTGACACTTGGTTAAAACATGTGCATTGTGATGATCCGGTAGTCCAAGCTAATTAGGACAAGGTGCGAGCACTATTAGTATACTATGCATGAGGCTTGCAACTTGTAAGATATAATTTACATGATACATATGCTTTATTACTACCGTTGACAAAATTGTTTCATGTTTTCAAAATCAAAGCTCTAGCACAAATATAGCAATCGATGCTTTTCCTCTATGGAGGACCATTCTTTTACTTTCATTGTTGAGTCAGTTCACCTATTTCTCTCCACCTCAAGAAGCAAACACTTGTGTGAACTGTGCATTGATTCCTACATACTTGCATATTGCACTTATTATATTACTCTATGTTGACAATATCCATGAGATATACATGTTACAAGTTGAAAGCAACCGCTGAAACTTAATCTTCCTTTGTGTTGCTTCAATGCCTTTACTTTGAATTATTGCTTTATGAGTTAACTCTTATGCAAGACTTATTGATGCTTGTCTTGAAGTGCTATTCATGAAAAGTCTTTGCTTTATGATTCACTTGTTTACTCATGTCATATACATTGTTTTGATCGCTGCATTCACTACATATGCTTTACAAATAGTATGATCAAGGTTATGATGGCATGTCACTCCAGAAATTATCTGTGTTATCGTTTTACCTGCTCGGGACGAGCAGAACTAAGCTTGGGGATGCTGATACGTCTCCAACGTATCGATAATTTCTTATGTTCCATGCCACATTATTGATGTTATCTACATGTTTTATGCACACTTTATGTCATAT
Source organism: Lolium perenne (assembly GCF_019359855.2). NCBI lineage: Eukaryota > Viridiplantae > Streptophyta > Magnoliopsida > Poales > Poaceae > Lolium > Lolium perenne. The sequence continues at coordinate 13,639,839 of NC_067250.2, read as the reverse complement.
TCGTGCATTTTCTGGAACTAACCTATTAACAAGATGCCGAAGTGCCGATTCTTTGTTTTCTGCTGTTTTTGGTTTCAGAAATCCTAGTAACGAAATATTCTCGGAATTGGACGAAATCAACGCCCAGGGTCCTATTTTGCCACGAAGCTTCCAGAAGACCGAAGAGGAGACGAAGTGGGGCCACGAGGTGCCCAAACCCTAGGGCGGCGCGGCCTGCCCCTTGGCCGCGCGGCCCTGTGGTGTGGGGCCCTCGTGTGGCCCCCTGACCTGCCCTTCCGCCTACTTAAAGCCTCCGTCGCGAAACCCCCAGTACCGAGAGCCACGATACGGAAAACCTTCCATAGACGCCGACGCCGCCGATCCCATCTCGGGGATCCGGAGATCGCCTCCGGCACCTGCCGGAGAGGGGAATCATCTCCCGGAGGACTCTACGCCGCCATGGTCGCCTCCGGAGTGATGAGTGAGTAGTCTACCCCTGGACTATGGGTCCATAGCAGTAGCTAGACGGTTGTCTTCTCCCCATTGTGCTTCATTGTCGGATCTTGTGAGCTGCCTAACATGATCAAGATCATCTATCTGTAATTCTATATGTTGCGTTTGTTGGGATCCGATGAATAGAGAATACTTGTTATGTTGATTATCAAAGTTATGTCTATGTGTTGTTTATGATCTTGCATGCTCTCCGTTACTAGTAGATGCTCTGGCCAAGTAGATGCTTGTAACTCCAAGAGGGAGTATTTATGCTCGATAGTGGGTTCATGCCTCCATTGATATCTCGGGACAAAGTGACGAAAGTTCTAAGGTTGTGGATGTGCTGTTGCCACTAGGGATAAAACATTGGTGCTATGTTCAAGGATGTAGTTACTGATTACATTACGCGCAATACTTAATGCAATTGTCTGTTGTTAGCAACTTAATACTGGAGGGGGTTCGGATGATAACCTGAAGGTGGACTTTTTAGGCATAGATGCATGCTGGATGGCGGTCTATGTACTTTGTCGTAATGCCCAATTAAATCTCACTATACTCATCATAATATGTATGTGCATGGTCATGCCCTCTTTATTTGTCAATTGCCCAACTATAATTTGTTCACCCAACATGCTGTTTATCTTATGGGAGAGATACCTCTAGTGAACTGTGGACCCCGGTCCAATTCTCTATACTGAAATACAATCACGCAATCTTGTTCTCTTGTTTCTGCAAACAATCATCTTCCACACAATACGGTTAATCCTTTGTTACAGCAAGCCGGTGAGATTGACAACCTCACTGTTTCGTTGGGGCAAAGTACTTTGGTTGTGTTGTGCAGGTTCCACGTTGGCGCCGGAATCCCTGGTGTTGCGCCGCACTACATCCCGCCGCCATCAACCTTCAACGTGCTTCTTGGCTCCTCCTGGTTCGATAAACCTTGGTTTCTTTCTGAGGGAAAACTTGCTGCTGTGCGCATCATACCTTCCTCTTGGGGTTCCCAACGAACGTGTGAGTTACACGCCATCAAATATCCATGAGATATACATGTTATAAGTCGAAAGCAACTGCTGAAACTTCATCTTCCTTTGTGTTGCTTCAATGCCTTTACTTTGAATTATTGCTTTATGAGTTAACTCTTATGCAAGACTTATTGATGCTTGTCTTGAAGTACTATTTATGAAAAGTCTTTGCTTTATGATTCACTTGTTTATTCATGTCATTTACATTGTTTTGATCGCTGCATTCATTACATATGCTTACAATAGTATGATCAAGGTTATGATGGCATGTCACTCCAGAAATTATCTTTGTTATCGTTTACCTGCTCGGGACGAGCAGAAACTAAGCTTGGGGATGCTGATACGTCTCCGACGTATCGATAATTTCTTATGTTCCATGCCACATTATTGATGATATCTACATGTTTTATGCATACTTTATGTCATATTTATGAATTTTCCGGAACTAACCTATTGACGAGATGCCGAAGTGCCAGTTCCTGTTTTCTGCTGTTTTTGGTTTCAGAAATCCTAGTATGGAAATATTCTCGGGATCGGACGAAATCAATGCCCAGCATCTTAGAATCCCCGGAAGCATCCAGAACACCCGAGAGTCGCCAGAGTGGACCCACAGGGGGCCCAGATGATAGGCCGGCGCGGCCCAGGCCCTGGCCGCGCCGCCTTATGGTGTCGTCGCCTCGTTGACCTTCTGACGCCGCCTCTTCGCCTATATAAAGGTTCCAGACCTAAAACTTCGATACCGAGAGCCACGATACGGAAAACCTTCCAGAGCCGCCGCCATCGCGAAGCCAAGATCTGGGGGACAGGAGTCTCTGTTCCGGCACGCCGCCGGGACGGGGAAGTGCCCCCGGAAGGCTCCTCCATCGACACCACCGCCATCTCCATCAACGCTGCTGTCTCCCATGAGGAGGGAGTAGTTCTCCATCGAGGCTCGGGGCTGTACCGGTAGCTATGTGGTTCATCTCTCTCCTATGTACTTCAATACAATAATCTCATGAGCTGCCTTACATGATTGAGATTCATATGATGATGCTTGTAATCTAGATGTCGTTATGCTAGTCAAGTGAATTTTACTTATGTGATCTCCGGAGACTCCTTGTCCCACGTGTGTAAAGGTGACAGTGTGTGCACCGTGTGGGTCTCTTAGGCTATATTTCACAGAATACTTATTCACTGTTATGAATGGCATAGTGAAGTGCTTATTTATATCTCCTTATGATTGCAATGTGTTTTGTATCACAATTCAACTATGTGCTACTCTAGTGATGTTATTAAAGTAGTTTTATTCCTCCTGCACGGTGTAATGGTGATAGTGTGTGCATCCGTGTTAGTACTTGGCGTAGGCTATGATTGTGATCTCTTGTAGATTACGAAGTTAACTATTGCTATGATGGTATTGATGTGATCTATGCCTCCTTTCGTAGTGTGAAGGTGACAGTGTGCATGCTACGTTAGTACTTGGTTTAGTTGTGTTGATCTGTCATGCACTCTAAGGTTATTTAAATATGAACATTGAATATTGTGGAGCTTGTTAACTCCGGCATTGAGGGTTCGTGTAATCCTACGCAATTAGTGGTGTTCATCATCCAACAAAAGAGTGTAGAGTCTAGCATCTATCTATTTATTCTGTTATGTGATCAAAGTTGAGAGTGTCCACTAGTGAAAGTATGATCCCTAGGCCTTGTTCCTAAATACTGCTATCGCTGCTTGTTTACTGTTTTACTGCGTTTCTACTGCATGCAATATCACCACCATCAACTACACGCCAGCAAGCACTTTTCTGGCGCCGTTACTACTGCTCATACTTATTCATACCACCTGTATTTCACTATCTCTTCGCCGAACTAGTGCACCTATTAGGTGTGTTGGGGACACAAGAGACTTCTTGCTTTGTGGTTGCAGGGTTGCATGAGAGGGATATCTTTGACCTCTTCCTCCCTGAGATCGATAAACCTTGGGTGATCCACTTAAGGGAAACTTGCTGCTGTTCTACAAACCTCTGCTCTTGGAGGCCCAACACTGTCTACAAGAATAGAAGCTCCCGTAGACATCATGTTGCGCCGCACTACATCTCGCCGCCATCAACCTTCAACGTGCTTCTTGACTCCTACTGGTTCGATAAACCTTGGTTTCTAACTGAGGGAAACTTACTGCTGTACGCATCATACCTTCCACTTGGGGTTCCCAACGGTCGCGTGTTGTACGCGTGTCAAGCTAAATTTCTGGCGCCGTTGCCGGGGAGATCAAGACACGCTGCAAGGGGAGTCTCCACATCCCGATCTCTTTACTTTGTTTTTGTCTTGCTTTATTTTATTTACTACTTTGTTTGCTGCACTAAATCAAAATACAAAAAAATTAGTTGCTAGTTTTACTTTATTTACTATCTTGTTTGCTATATTAAAAACACAAAAAAATTAGTTACTTGCATTTACTTTATCTAGTTTGCTTTATTTACTATTGCTAAAATGGGTACTCCTGAAAATACTAAGTTGTGTGACTTCATAACCACAAATAATAATGATTTCTTATGCACACCTATTGCTCCACCTGCTACTACAGCAGAATTCTTTGAAATTAAACCTGCTTTACTAGATCTTGTTATGCGAGAGCAATTTTCTGGTGTTAGTTCTGATGATGCTGCTGCCCATCTCAATAATTTTGTTGAATTGTGTGAAATGAAAAAATATAAGGATGTAGATGGTGACATTATAAAATTAAAATTGTTTCCTTTCTCATTAAGAGGAAGAGCTAAAGATTGGTTGCTATCTCTCCCTAAGAATAGTATTGATTCATGGACTAAATGCAAGGATGCTTTTATTGGTAGATATTATCCCCCTGCTAAAATTATATCTTTGAGGAGTAGCATAATGAATTTTAAACAATTGGATACTGAGCATGTTGCACAAGCATGGGAAAGAATGAAATCTTTGGTTTAAAATTGCCCAACCCATGGACTGACTACTTGGATGATCATCCAAACCTTTTATGCAGGACTGAATTTTTCTTCGCGGAACCTATTGGATTCAGCTGCTGGAGGTACTTTTATGTCCATCACTCTTGGTGAAGCAACAAAGCTTCTTGATAATATGATGATTAATTACTCTGAATGGCACACGGAAAGAGCTCCACAAGGTAAGAAGGTAAATTCTGTCGAAGAAACCTCTTCCTTGAGTGATAAGATTGATGCTATTATGTCTATGCTTGTGAATAATAGGACAAATATTGATCCTAATAATGTTTCGTTAGCTTCATTGGTTGCTCAAGAAGAACATGTTGATGTGAATTTCATTAAAAATAACAATTATAATAATTCTAGGCCATATCCTGCTAATGGTAACTCTTATGGTAGAAATGCATCACCTAATGAGGAAAAGATGTTAGAAATTGAAAGATCCACCAAGAGCTTTATGCAATCACAATATGAGCAAAATAAATTGTTTACTAAAACTATGAATGAACAATCTACCTTGTTGAAGAATATAGGAAATCAACTTGAAAATCTGAATATGGAGATTTCTGGGTTGCAAACTAAACTTGCAAATGCTGAAAACCGAATCTCATACATGTCTGCGTCACAATCTTCTTTAATTAATAAAATGGCTGCTAAACCTGAGGATATTGATAATAAAATTGTTACTACAGCAAATGCCATCCAAGTTAGAATTAATGAGAATATAAGATTGATGGCCGAATTGCGTGCTAGGTGGGAAAGAGAAGAAAATGAAAAAGAAGATAATATAGCTAAAGTTTGGACTATTACCACCACTAGCAATGCTAATGCTACACATGTTGCTGCACCTCCTACTAATAATGGTAAAAGAATTGGTGTTGGCAATGTTTCCACTTCTAATGCAAAGCGCGAAAAACTGCCTGAAACTGCTAAAACTGCTGAAACTGCTTGTGATAAAACTGCTGAAATTTTTTCCAACATTGGGGACAATGATCCCATTGCTTTAGATTATAATGGTTTGGATTTTGATGATTGCCACATCTCTGAAGTTATAAAGTTCTTACAAAAACTTGCTAAGAGTCCTAATGCTAGTGCTATAAATTTGGCTTTCACAAAACATATTACAAATGCTCTCATAAAAGCTAGAGAAGAGAAACTAGAACGCGAAACTTCTATTCCTAGGAAGCTAGAGGATGGTTGGGAGCCCATCATTAAGATGAAGGTCAATGACTTTGATTGTAATGCTTTATGTGATCTTGATGCAAGTATTTCCGTTATGCCTAGAAAGATCTATAATATGCTTGACTTGCCACCATTGCAAAATTGTTATTTGGATGTTAATCTTGCTGATAACTCTACAAAGAAACCTTTGGGGAGAGTGGATAATGTTCGCATTACCGTTAACAATAACCTTGTCCCCGTTGATTTTGTTGTCTTGGATATTGAATGCAATGCATCTTGTCCCATTATATTGGGAAGACCTTTTCTTCGAAATGTTGGTGCTATCATTGATATGAAGGAAGGTAATATTAAATATCAATTTCCTCTCAAGAAAGGTATGGAACACTTCCCCAGAAAGAGAATGAAGTTACCTTTTGATTCTATTATTAGAACAAATTATGATGTTGACACTTCGTCTCTTGATAATACTTGATATACACTTTCTGCGCCTAGCTGAAAGGCGTTAATGAAAAGCGCTTATGGGAGACAACCCATGTTTTTACTACTGCACTTTTATTTTATATTTGAGTCTTGGAAGTTGTTACTACTGTAGCAACCTATCCTTATCTTAGTTTTATGCATTGTTGTGCCAAGTAAAGTCGTTGATAGTAAGGTTCATACTAGATTTGGATTACTGCGCAGAAACAAATTTCTTTGCTGTCACGAATCTAGGCCTAATTCTCTGTAGGTAACTCATAAAATTATGCCAATTTACGTGAGTGATCCTCAGATATGTATGCAACTTTCATTAAATTTGAGCATTTTCATTTGAGCAAGTCTGGTGCCTCAATAAAATTCGTCTTTACGGACTGTTCTGTTTTGACAGATTCTGCCTTTTATTTCGCATTGCCTGTTTTGCTATGCTCGATGGATTTTTCGATTCCATTAACTTTCAGTAGATTTGTGCAATATCCAGAAGTGTTAAGAATGATTGTGTCACCTTTGATAATGTAAATTTTGATTGTGCACTAACCCTCTAATGAGTTGTTTTGAGTTTGGTGTGGAGGAAGTTTTCAAGGATCAAGAGAGGGAGATGATACAATATGATCAAGGAGAGTGAAAGCTCTAAGCTTGGGGATGCCCCGGTGGTTCACCCCTGCATATTTCAAGAAGACTCAAGCGTCTAAGCTTGGGGATGCCCAAGGCATCCCCTTCTTCATCGACAGCATTATCAGGTTCCTCTAGTGAAACTATATTTTTATTCCATCACATCTTATGTACTTTGCTTGGAGCGTCGGTTTGTTTTTGTTTTTGTTTTGTTTGAATAAAATGGATCCTAGCATTCTTTGTGTGGGAGAGAGACACGCTCCGCTGTTGCATATGGACAAATATGTCCTTAGGCTTTACTCATAATATTCATGGCGAAGGTTGAATCTTCTTCGTTAAATTGTTATATGGTTGGAATCGGAAAATGATACATGTAGTAATTGCTAAAATGTCTTGGATAATGTGATACTTGGCAATCGTTGTGCTCATGTTTAAGCTCTTGCATCATATACTTTGCACCTATTAATGAAGAAATACATAGAGCTTGCTAAATTTGGTTTGCATAATTGGTCTCTCTAAGGTCTAGATAATTTCTAGTATTGAATTTGAACAACAAGGAAGACGGTGTAGAGTCTTATAATGTTTACAATATGTATTTTATGTGAGTTTTGCTGCACCGCTTCATCCTTGTGTTTGTTTCAAATAGCCTTGCTAGCCTAAGCCTTGTATCGAGAGGAAATACTTCTCATGCATCCAAAATCCTTGAGCCAACCACTATGCCATTTGTGTCCACCATACCTACCTACTACATGGTATTTCTCCGCCATTCCAAAGTAAATTGCTTGAGTGCTACCTTTAAATTTCCATCATTCGCCTTTGCAATATATAGCTCATGGGATAAATAGCTTAAAAACTATTGTGGTATTGAATATGTACTTATGCACTTTATCTCTTATTAAGTTGCTTGCTGTGCGATAACCATGTTCCTGGGGACGCCATCAACTACTCTTTGTTGAATATCATGTGAGTTGCTATGCATGTTCGTCTTGTCTGAAGTAAGGGTGATTTACCATGAGTTGAAAGGTTTGAGCATGCATACTGTTAGAGAAGAACATTGGGCCGCTAACTAAAGCCATGATTCATGGTGGAAGTTTCAGTTTTGGACAAACAATCCTCAAATCTCTAATGAGAAAATTAATTGTTGTTGAATGCTTAAGCATTAAAGAGGAGTCCATTATCTGTTGTCTATGTTGTCTCGGTATGGATGTCTAAGTTGAGAATAATCAAAAGCGAGAAATCCAATGCGAGCTTTCTCCTTAGACCTTTGTACAGGCGGCATAGAGGTACCACTTTGTGACACTTGGTTAAAACATATGTATTGCGGTGATAATCCAGGTAATCCGAGCTAATTAGGACAAGGTGCGGGCACTATTAGTATACTATGCATGAGGCTTGCAACTTGTAGGATATAATTTACATAACACATATGCTTTATTACTACCGTTGACAAAATTGTTTCATGTTTTCAAAATAAAAGCTCTAGCACAAATATAGCAATCGATGCTTTCCTCTTTGAAGGACCTTTCTTTTACTTTTATTGTTGAGTCAGTTCACCTATTTCTCTCCACCTCAAGAAGCAAACACTTGTGTGAACTGTGCATTGATTCCTACATACTTGCATATTGCACTTGTTATATTACTCTATGTTGACAACTATCCATGAGATATACATGTTACAAGTTGAAAGCAACCGCTGAAACTTAATCTTCCTTTATGTTGCTTCAATACCTTTACTATGAATTATTGCTTTATGAGTTAACTCTTATGCAAGACTTATTGATGCTTGTCTTGAAGTGCTATTCATGAAAAGTCTTTGCTATATGATTCAGTTGTTTACTCATGTCATTTACATTGTTTTGATCGCTGCATTCATTACATATGCTTACAATAGTATGATCAAGGTTATGATGGCATGTCACTCCAGAAATTATCTTTGTTATCATTTACCTGCTCGGGACGAGCAGAAACTAAGCTTGGGGATGCTGATACGTTTCCGACGTATCGATAATTTCTTATGTTCCATGCCACATTATTGATGATATCTACATGTTTTATGCATACTTTATGTCATATTTATGCATTTTCCGGCACTAACCTATTAACGAGATGCCGAAGAGCCGATTCTTTGTCTGCTGTTTTTGGTTTCAGAAATCCTAGTAAGGAAATATTCTCGGAATTGGACGAAATCAACGCCCAGGGGCCTATTTTCACACGAAGCTTCCAGAAGACCGAAGGGAACACGAAGTGGGGCCACGGGGCACCGCCACACTAGGGCAGCGCGGCCCAGGGGGGCGCGCGGCCCTAGCGTGTGGGCCCCCCGTGACGCCTCCTGACCTGCCCTTCCGCCTACATATAGTCTTCGTCGCGAAACCCCCAGTACCGAGAGCCACGATACGGAAAACCTTCCAGAGACGCCGCCGCCGCCAATCCCATCTCGGGGGATTCAGGAGATCGCCTCCGGCACCCTGCCGGAGAGGGGAATCATCTCCCGGAGGACTCTTCACCGCCATGGTCGCCTCCGGAGTGATGAGTGAGTAGTTCACCCCTGTACTATGGGTCCATAGCAGTAGCTAGATGGTTGTTTTCTCCTCATTATGCTTCATTGTCGGGTCTTGTGAGCTGCCTAACATGATCAAGATCATCTATCTGTAATGCTATATGTTGTGTTTGTTGGGATCCGATGGATAGAGAATACTATGTTATGTTGATTATCAATTTATCTATGTGTTGTTTATGATCTTGCATGCTCTCCATTACTAGTAGAGGCTTTGGCCAAGTTGATGCTTGTAACTCCAAGAGGGAGTATTTATGCTCGATAGTGGGTTCATGTCTCCATTGAATCTGGGGGAGTGACAGAAACCCCTAAGGTTGTGGATGTGCTGTTGCCACTAGGGATAAAACATTGATGCTATATCCGAGGATGTAGTTATTGATTACATTACGCACCATACTTAATGCAATTGTCTGTTGTTTTCAACTTAATACTGGAAGGGGTTCGGATGATAACCTGAAGGTGGACTTTTTAGGCATAGATGCATGCTGGATAGCGGTCTATGTACTTTGTCGTAATGCCCAATTAAATCTCACAATACTCATCATATCATGTATGTGCATTGTCATGCCCTCTCTATTTGTCAATTGCCCAACTGTAATTTGTTCACCCAACATGCTATTTATCTTATGGGAGAGACACCTCTAGTGAACTCTGGACCCCGGTCCATTCTTTAACATCGAATACAATCTACTGCAATACTCGTTCTACTGTTTTCTGCAAACAATCATCATCCACACTATACATCTAATCCTTTGTTACAGCAAGCCGGTGAGATTGGCAACCTCACTGTTTCGTTGGGGCAAAGTACTTTGGTTGTGTTGTGCAGGTTCCACGTTGGCGCCGGAATCCCTGGTGTTGCGCCGCACTACATCTCGCCGCCATCAACCTTCAACGTGCTTCTTGACTCCTACTGGTTCGATAAACCTTGGTTTCTAACTGAGGGAAACTTACTGCTGTACGCATCACACCTTGCACTTGGGGTTCCCAACGGTCGCGTGATGTACGCGTGTCAAGCGATAACCATGTTCCTGGGGACGCCATCAACTACTCTTTGTTGAATATCATGTGAGTTGCTATGCATGTTCGTCTTGTCTGAAGTAAAGGAGATTTACCACTAAAATGGTTAGAGCATGCATAATGTTAGAGAAGAACATTGGGCCGAATTAATGAGAATATAAGATTGATGGCCGAATTGCGTGCTAGGTGGGAAAGAGAAGAAAATGAAAAAGAAGATAATATAGCTAAAGTTTGGACTATTACCACCACTAGTAATACTAATGCTACACATGTTGCTGCACCTCCTACTGATAATGGTAAAAGAATTGGTGTTGGCAATGTTTCCACTTCTAATGCAAAGCGCGAAAAACTGCCTGAAACTGCTAAAACTGCTGAAACTGCCTGTGATAAAACTGCTGAAATTTTTTCCAACATTGGGGAAAATGATCCCATTGCTTTAGATTATAATGGTTTGGATTTTGATGATTGCCACATCTCTGAAGTTATAAAGTTCTTACAAAAACTTGCTAAGAGTCCTAATGCTAGTGCTATAAATTTGGCTTTCACGAAACATATTACAAATGCTCTCATAAAAGCTAGAGAAGAGAAACTAGAACGCGAAACTTCTATTCCTAGGAAGCTAGAGGATGGTTGGGAGCCCATCATTAAGATGAAGGTCAATGACTTTGATTGTAATGCTTTATGTGATCTTGGTGCAAGTATTTCCGTTATGCTTAAGAAAATCTATAATATGCTTGACTTGCCACCATTGAAAAATTGTTATTTGGATGTTAATCTTGCTGATAATTCTACAAAGAAACCTTTGGGGAGAGTTGATAATGTTCGCATTACCGTTAACAATAACCTTGTCCCCGTTGATTTTGTTGTCTTGGATATTGAATGCAATGCATCTTGTCCCATTATATTGGGAAGACCTTTTCTTCGAACTGTTGGTGCTATCATTGATATGAAGGAAGGTAATATTAAATATCAATTTCCTCTCAAGAAAGGTATGGAACACTTCCCTTGAAAGAGAATGAAGTTACCTTTTGATTCTATCATTAGAACAAATTATGATGTTGACACTTCGTCTCTTGATAATACTTGATACACACTTTCTGCGCCTAGCTGAAAGGCGTTAAAGAAAAACGCTTATGGGAGACAACCCATGTTTTTACTACAGTACCTTTATTTTATTTTTGAGTCTTGGAAGTTGTTACCACTGTAGCAACCTCTCCTTATCTTAGTTTTGTGCATTGTTGTGCCAAGTAAAGTCGTTGATAGTAAGGTTCATACTAGATTTGGATTACTGCGCAGAAACAGATTTCTTTGCTGTCACGAATCTGGGCCAAATTCTCTGTAGGTAACTCAGAAAATTATGCAAATTTACGTGAGTGATCCTCAGATATGTACGCAACTTTCATTCAATTTGAGCATTTTCATTTGAGCAAGTCTGGTGCCTCAATAAAATTCGTCTTTACGAACTGTTCTGTTTTGACAGATTCTGCTTTTTATTTCGCATAGCCTGTTTTGCTATGTTTGATGGATTTTTCGATTCCATTGACTTTCAGTAGGTTTATGCAATGTCCAGAAGTGTTAAGAATGATCATGTCACCTCTGAACATATAAATTTTAATTGTTCACTAACCCTCTAATGAGTTATTTTGAGTTTGGTGTGGAGGAAGTTTTCAAGGATCAAGAGAGGGAGATGATACAACATGACCAAGGAGAGTGAAAGCTCTAAGCTTGGGGATGCCCCGGTGGTTCACCCCTGCATATATCAAGAAGACTCAAGCGTCTAAGCTTTGGGATGCCCAAGGCATCCCCTTCTTCATCGACAACATTATCAGTTTCCTCTAGTGAAACTATATTTTTATTCCATCACATCTTATGTACTTTGCTTGGAGCGTCGGTTTTTTTTTTGTTTAAATAAAATGGATCCTAGCATTCATTGTGTGGGAGAGAGACACGCTCCGCTGTTGCATATGGACAAGTATGTCCTTAGGCTTTACTCATAGTATTCATGGCGAAAGTTTCTTCTTCGTTAAATTGTTATATGGTTGGAATTGGAAAATGATACATGTAGTAATTGCTATAATGTCTTGGATAATGTGATACTTGGCAATTGTTGTGCTCATGTTTAAGCACTTGCATCATATACTTTGCACCCATTAATGAAGACATACATAGAGCTTGCTAAAATTTGGTTTGCATAATTGGTCTCTCTAAGGTCTAGATAATTTCTAGTATTGAGTTTGAACAACAAGGAAGACGGTGTAGAGTCTCATAATGTTTACAATATGTCTTTTATGTGAGTTTTGCTGCACCGGTTCATCCTTGTGTTTGTTTCAAATAGCCTTGCTAGCCTAAGCCTTGTATCGAGAGGGAATACTTCTCATGCATCCAAAATCCTTGAGCCAACCACTATGCCATTTGTGTCCACCATACCTACCTACTACATGGTATTTCTCCGCCATTCCAAAGTAAATTGCTTGAGTGCTACCTTTAAAATTTCTATTCTTCACCTTTGCAATATATAACTCATGGGACAAATAGCCTAAAAACTATTGTGGTATTGAATATGTACTTATGCACTTTATCTCTTATTAAGTTGCTTGTTGTGCGATAACCATGTTCCTGGGGACGCCATCAACTACTCTTTGTTGAATATCATGTGAGTTGCTATGCATGTTCATCTTGTCTGAAGTAAGGGAGATTTACCACTAAAATGGTTAGAGCATGCATAATGTTAGAGAAGAACATTGGGCCGCTAACTAAAACCATGATCCATGGTGGAAGTTTCAGTTTTGGACAAATATCCTCAATCTCATATGAGAAAATTAACTGTTGTTGAATGCTTAAGCATTAAAGAGGAGTCCATTATCTGTTGTCTATGCTGTCCCGGTATGGATGTCTAAGTTGAGAATAATCAATAGCGAGAAATCCGATGCGAGCTTTCTCCTTAGACCTTTGTACAGGCGGCATAGAGGTACCCATTTGTGACACTTGGTTAAAACATATGCATTGCAATGATAATCCAGGTAATCCGAGCTAATTAGGACAAGGTGCGGGCACTATTAGTATACTATGCATGAGGCTTGCAACTTGTAAGATATAATTTACATGACACATATGCTTTATTACTACCGTTGACAAAATTGTTTCATGTTTTCAAAATAAAAGCTCTAGCACAAATATAGCAATCGATGCTTTCCTCTTTGAAGGACCTTTCTTTTACTTTTATTGTTGAGTCAGTTCACCTATTTCTCTCCACCTCAAGAAGCAAACACTTGTGTGAACTGTGCATTGATTCCTACATACTTGCATATTGCACTTGTTATATTACTTTACATTGACAACTATCCATGAGATATACATGTTACAAGTTGAAAGCAACCGTTGAAACTTAATCTTCCTTTGTGTTGCTTCAATGCCTTTACTTTGAATTATTGCTTTATGAGTTAACTCTTATGCAAGACTTATTGATGCTTGTCTTGAAGTACTATTCATGAAAAGTCTTTGCTATATGATTCATTTGTTTACTCATGTCATTTACATTGTTTGGATCGCTGCATTCATTACATATGCTTACAATAGTATGATCAAGGTTATGATGGCATGTCACTCCAGAAATTATCTTTGTTATCGTTTACCTGCTCGGGACGAGCAGAAACTAAGCTTGGGGATGCTGATACGTCTCCGACGTATCGATAATTTCTTATGTTCCATGCCACATTATTGATGATATCTACATGTTTTATGCATACTTTATATCATATTTATGCATTTTCCGGCACTAACCTATTAACGAGATGCCGAAGAGCCGATTCTTGTTTCTGCTATTTTTGGTTTAAGAAATCCTAGTAAGGAAATATTCTCGGAATTGGACGAAATCAACGCCCAGGGGCCTATTTTGCCACGAAGCTTCCAGAAGACCGAAGATGATACGAAGTGGGGCCACGAGGTGGCCAGACGCTAGGGCGGCGCGGCCCAAGCCCTGGCCGCGCCGGCCTAGTGTGTGGGCCCCTCGCGTCGCCCCTGACCTGCCCTTCCGCCTACATATAGTCTTCGTCGCGAAACCCCCAGTACCGAGAGCCACGATACGGAAAACCTTCTAGAGACGCCGCCGCCGCCAATCCCATCTCGGGGGATTCAGGAGATCGCCACCGGCACCCTGCCGGAGAGGGGATTCATCTCCCGGAGGACTCTACACCGCCATGGTCGCCTCCGGAGTGATGAGTGAGTAGTTCACCCCTGGACTATGGGTCCATAGCAGTAGCTAGATGGTTGTCTTCTCCTCATTATGCTTCATTGTCGGATCTTGTGAGCTGCCTAACATGATCAAGATCATCTATCTGTAATGTTATATGTTGTGTTTGTTGGGATCCGATGGATAGAGAATACTATGTTATGTTGATTATCAATCTATGTGTTGTTTATGATCTTGCATGCTCTCCGTTACTAGTAGATGCTTTGGCCAAGTTGATGCTTGTAACTCCAAGAGGGAGTATTTATGCTCGATAGTGGGTTCATGCCTCCGTGAATCTGGGGGAGTGACAGAAGCCCCTAAGGTTATGGATGTGTTGTTGCCACTAGGGATAAAACATTGATGCTATGTCCGAGGATGTAGTTATTGATTACATTACGCACCATACTTAATGCAATTGTCTGTTGTTTGCAACTTAATACTGGAAGGGGTTCGGATGATAACCTGAAGGTGGACTTTTTAGGCATAGATGCATGCTGGATAGCGGTCTATGTACTTTGTCGTAATGCCCAATTAAATCTCACAATACTCATCATATCATGTATGTGCATTGTCATGCCCTCTCTATTTGTCAATTGCCCAACTGTAATTTGTTCACCCAACATGCTATTTATCTTATGGGAGAGACACCTCTAGTGAACTATGGACCCCGGTCCTATCTTTTACATCGATACAATCTACTGCAATACTTGTTCTACTGTTCTCTGCAAACAATCATCAGCCACACTATACATCTAATCCTTTGTTACAGCAAGCCGGTGAGATTGACAACCTCACTGTTTCGTTGGGGCAAAGTACTTTGGTTGTGTTGTGCAGGTTCCACGTTGGCGCCGGAATCCCTGGTGTTGCGCCGCACTACATCCCGCCGCCATCAACCTTCAACGTGCTTCTTGGCTCCTACTGGTTCGATAAACCTTGGTTTCTTACCGAGGGAAAACTTGCCGCTGTACGCATCACACCTTCCTCTTGGGGTCCCAACGGACGCGTGCTGTACGCGTATCACTGTACGCATCACACCTTCCTCTTGGGGTTCCCAACGGACGCGTGTTGAATGGAAAGACATATATCAACCACGCGCAGCAGCCGCTTCATCCCACTATACCACAAAGATGCAAAGTACTCAAACTAAAGACAACAAGAGCATCAACGCCCACAAAACCATTGTGTTCTACTCGTACAACCATCTATGCATAGACACGGCTCTGATACCACTGTAGGGATTCGTTGCATAGAAAACAAAAAATTTCCTACCGCGAGAACTCAATCCAAGCCAAGATGCAATCTAGAAGACGGTAGCAACGAGGAGATGATCGAGACTCACCCTTGAAGATTTCCAAAGCCTACAAGATGAGGCTCTTGTTGCTGCGGTAGATGATCACTTGCCGCTTGCAAAAGCGCATAGAAGATCTTGATCACGGCGCCACGAACGGGCAGCACCTCCGTACTCGGTCACACGTTCGGTGTTGATGAAGACGACGTCCTTCTCCCCGTTCCAGCGGGCAGCGGAAGTAGTAGCTCCTCCTTGAATCCGGCAGCACGACGGCGTGGTGGCGGTGGCGATGGAGAACTCCGGTGGAGCTTCGCTAAGCGTTGCGGGAGAGGTGGAGGAGGTGGGGCGGCTAGGGTTTGGGAGAGGGGGGCGCCGGCCACTATGGGGTGCGGCCACCTTGTGGTGTTGGGGTGGCCGGCCCCCTCCCCTTGGCCCCTCATTATATAGGTGGAAGCCCCAAGTGTTGGACTACAAGTCTTCGAATAAGACCCCAACCCAAAACCTTCCATGTAGTAGGGAAACCTACCCAAGGTGGGAATCCCACTTGGGGTGGGATTCCCCCCTTCCATGTGGTGGGGGGGGGGGGGGTGGCCGGCCCCCTTTGGTGGAGTCCACCTTGGACTCCACCCTCTAGGGTTGGCCGGCCATGGGAGGTGGAATCCCTCCGGGACTCCGCCTTCCAATTTGATTTCTTCCGGACTTTTCTAGAACCTTCTAGAACCTTTCATAAAATCTTCCGGATCATTTTAAATCTATAAAATGACTTCCTATATATGAATCTTATTCTCCGGACCATTCCGGAACTCCTCGTGATGTCCGGGATCCCATCCGAGACTTCGAATAATACTTCGAACTCCATTCCATATTCAAGTTCTACCATTTCAACATCAAACCTTAAGTGTGTCACCCTACGGTTCGCGAACTATGTGGACATGGGTGAGAACTCTCTCCGACCAATAACCAATAGCGGGATCTGGAGATCCATAATGGCTCCCACATATTCAACGATGACTTTAGTGATCGAATGAACCATTCACATATAATACCAATTCCCTTTGTCACGCGATATTTTACTTGTCCGAGGTTTGATCATCGGTATCACTCTATACCTTGTTCAACCTCGTCTCCTGACAATTACTCTTTACTCGTACCGTGGTATGTGGTCTCTTATGAACTTATTCATATGCTTGCAAGACATTAGACGACATTCCACCGAGAGGGCCCAGAGTATATCTATCCGTCATCGGGATGGACAAATCCCACTGTTGATCCATATGCCTCAACTCATACTTTCCGGATACTTAATCCCATCTTTATAACCACCCATTTACGCAGTGGCGTTTGATGTAATCAAAGTACCTTTCCGGTATAAGTGATTTACATGATCTCATGGTCATAAGGATTAGGTAACTATGTATCGAAAGCTTATAGCAAATAACTTAATGACGTGATCTTATGCTACGCTTAAGTGGGTGTGTCCATTACATCATTCATACAATGATATAACCTTGTTATTAATAACATCCAATGTTCATGATTATGAAACTAATCATCGATTAATCAACAAGCTAGTTAAGAGGCATACTAGGGACTCTTTGTTGTTTACATATCACACATGTATCAATGTTTCGGTTAATACAATTATAGCGTGGTATATAAACATTCATCATAAACATAAAGATATATAATAACCACTTTTATTATTGCCTCTTGGGCATATCTCCAACAGTTGCGCTGCATTGTCTGCCTAACAGATCTTCCGCGATCCAATCATTTTTCGTGTTCGTTGGTGTGATTTAATATCAGTCTCTTCTTATCTACGGTTGTCATCATTGGTGATAGTTGATGCTTTGGTGTGATTGTCCTTTAAGGTCTGAGCACAACGACTTCACATCTATCTATTACAAGTTATCCGGCTCTAAAGATGGGGGACGAGGATGGCGGCGCGCCTTTGACTTGTGCCAGTATGTCCTCATCGCTAGGTGTACTACCTATTTTTAATTGCTATTAACTCCCAGATCTACTGTCCATGATTATTAGATCGGCGAAATTTTCATAAAAAAAATATACGGAGTACTAGGAAACAGGGAGCGTTGGCTTGTCATAGAGGCCAACGGTCAAAATGCATTACAGCAACAGGGTTGTGAAAAGAGGAAATTTTGGCTTTTTAAACAGTAGGGATTGCTGGATTTGCTGCTGATTCTAGCATGGCGGCCGCGCTGCGCCGCTTCCGCTCACCGCGGCTCCGCCTCGGTGCCAGCTCCCCTTACCACAGCGCCGCCGGTGAGTCCAATCATGTCCAGGACCCGAACCGCCGCATCGCGGACCTAGCGGCCGCCGGGCGCCTCTCGGACGCCCGCAGTCTATTCGACCGAACGGCGGACCGGGACGTGGTATCCTGGACGGCGCTGGTCGCGGCGTACGCGCGCCACGGTATGCTCCAGGATGCCAGGGCCCTGTTCGATCGCCCCGACGCGCGCCGGAACGTGGTCACCTGGACGGCGCTCCTCTCCGGCTACGCCAGAGCCCGCTGCATCGACGAGGCGAGGGCGCTGTTCGAGCGGATGCCGGAGAGGAACGCTGTCTCATGGAACACGATGCTGGAGGCGTACACCTCCGCCGGTCGCTTGGTGGACGCGTGCGCGCTGTTCGACAGTATGCCTGTAAGGGACGCCGGATCCTGGAACATCCTTCTGGCCGCGCTTGTACGATCAGGGATCATGGATAAGGCGCGGAAGCTGTTTGAGAGAATGTCAGAGAGGAACATCATGTCATGGACAACAATGGTTTCCGGCATTGCTCGGAGTGGAAGTGTTGACGAGGCTCGGGCGATTTTTGATGCCATGCCAGAGAGGAATGTCGTGTCTTGGAATGCCATGATCTCTGGATACGCTCGAAACTGCAGGATCAATGAAGCTCTTGATTTGTTCATGGAGATGCCCGTGAGGGACGTTGCTTCTTGGAACATTATGATCACCGGTTTTATCCAGAACAAGGATTTGAACAGGGCAAAAGAACTCTTTGATGAGATGCCTAAAAGGAATGTAGTCACCTGGACTACCATGATGAATGGTTGCTTGCAAGGCAATGAGAGCGAAACAGCGCTACAGTTATTCAATGGTATGCTCATTGATGGGATCAGACCAAATCAGGTGACATTTCTGGGTGCTGTTGATGCGTGCAGCAATCTTGCCGGACTCAGCGAAGGGCAGCAGGTGCATCAGATGATATGCAAAACATCATTTCAGTTTGATACTTTTATCGAGTCCACCCTCATGAAATTATATGCGAAATGTGGAGAAATCATATTGGCAAGAAAGGTGTTTGATCTCTCAAGGGAGAAGGATGTAGTCTCTTGGAACGGGATGATTGCAGCATATGCACATCATGGACGTGGTGTAGAAGCTATAGCATTGTATGCCAAGATGCAAGAAAATGGATATAAGCCTAATGATGTCACATATGTGGGATTGCTCTCAGCATGCAGCCACTCTGGTTTGGTCGACCAAGGGCTTAGGATCTTTGAATATGTGGCAAAGGATATCTCCATTGCAGTGCGGGATGAACATTACACCTGCTTGATTGATCTTTGTAGCCGAGCTGGACGACTTGATGACGCAAAAAGATTAATTCACGGTCTTAAGCTTAAGCCTAAATCAAGTACTGTCTGGAATGCCCTTCTAGGAGGTTGCAATGCACATGGAAACGAAAGTATCGGTGATTTGGCAGCTAGACATCTCTTAGAAGCAGAACCTGATAACGCTGGAACTTACACTCTCTTGTGTAACATTTATGCTTCTGCTGGTAAGTGGAAAGAAGCAGCAAAGATTCGGTCTGAGATGAATGATAGAGGACTAAAGAAACAGCCAGGATGTAGTTGGATTGAGCTGGCAAATAAGGTCCATATATTTGTAGCACGTGATAAGTCCCATAGTGAGTCTGATACGATCAACAGTATGCTGCAAGATATTCATCACATGATGAGGATGGGTGGCACTGTTCAGAGGGACCATATGCAGCTTACAAATGAGGAGCTAGTGGATCTTCAAGTATAATTTGAAATATATTCAGTTAGAGTTCGAGGATTAGTCAAAGGAAGTATCTTGCAGCACTCCATCTGGCAACTAGCCTACAGTCTAGAGTTTATACCTATGGTGTTAGTGTCACCTATGAGCTCAATGCTATGGCATTGTACCTCGGGCTAAGATGGCCCTCATCTTTGGAGCATTATTTCTAGCAAACACCTGGGCTCTTCTCTGTTCCGAGTTCCATGGAATGCCAATATCTTTTTCATGGCTGGGGGATAGTCAAGGACCTTACAGAAGTCTTGATATTTATTTTTGACCCTTGAATCTTATTTCTCTGGTGCACTGTCTGCAGCTTTGCCACGTTTGAGATGCTTCTCGTCCCAGGGTATGTTCTTTATCAGTTTGAAGTAACTCCTCTGTATTTATTAGTTTCTCTGTATATTGTTTGATGAATATGAGCAATTTTTCATACGCTTCTTGCCTTTCAGTATTTAAAATTTAGGCAATCTTAGTAAAATATCAGTAGTTGCTATACATGGAAAAAGAATGATCAAACCTATGTAGAACTCGTGCTTTTGCATGCTTTGTAACTCCATGGTGAATCAAGTTAGAACATGGATGGGGTCTTTTTAGGTTTTCACTTGTTAAGTTCAGGTAAAAAGTAAAGCAACGAAGGATAGAAGTAGCAGAGAACTTACATTTGCCCTGCTTCAGGCAGGACATCAATGTCCTCCAAGAAATCTGTGTTACCCTTTGCAAATTAATTTAATTCAGTGAACTCAATTTTACCGCAGTGTCAGGTAATTTGCATCTTGGACTGTTGGAGGTTATCTGTAGCTCATCTTGCTATTACGGTAGTAGCTGGCAAGAACATTTGGATCACATATGCAATGCTCGGCTTCTGAACTCTTGGGCAAAATCTGAAATAAGCACTGGGACCATCTTAAGCAAACGGTTACTGTCTGCAAAAGCTAGGAGTTTCCTGTGCACTGGAGCTGTGCTCAGAGGGTGGTTTTTCTTGTGCCGGAATGTGAAAAATTGGTAGCTTATACTATACCTAGGATTCTGCAAGACTTCCTCAGCGGTATTTGCGTACTGCAATTGTACATTGTAATTGCCTTTTTTTCACAAGTGCACTGTAATACCTGTCGAACAGAAATGTAACCTAGATTTAAAAGTGGAGTAGTAAAATACCACTAGTTGCTATACAAGTCCAAAAAATGATCAAACGTCTCTAGACCTTCTCCATTTGCATGCTTTGTAACTCCTTGCTGAATCAAGTTAGAGCATGGATGGGATATTCTTAGGTTCAGGTAAGAGGTAAAAACAACTTTAAATGATAGAAGTAGCAGAGAACTTACATTTGCCCTGCTTCAGGCAGGACAGCAATGCTATCAATGTCCTCCAAGAAATCTGTGTTACCCTTTGCAAATTATTTTGATATAGTGAACTCAATTTTACCGCAGTGTCTACACAATTCTGCAGGTAATTTGCATCTTGGATTGTTGGAGGTTATCTGTAGCTCATACTGCTATTATGGTAGCAGGCAAGAACAATGGGATCACATACGCAATGCTCGGCTTCTGAACTCCAGGGCGGAAACTGAAATAAGCACCGGAACCATCTTCAGCAAACGGTTACTGTCTGCAAAAGCAAAGGAATTTCCTGTGCACTAGAGCTATGAAAAACGGATAGCGTATACTAGAACACCTACACCCTGCTGCAAGACTTCCTCAGCGGTATCTGCGTACTGTAATTATACATTGTATAATTGCCTCTTTTTTTCACAAGTGCACCGTAATACCTGTGGAACTGAAATGTAACCTAGATTTAAGGTGGAGTTATGTTTTTTTCAGAGGAGAGTGGGTGTGGGGATATAACAGTTTTGAGTTTTCTCAGGCCCAAAATCATTTGAGTCTCAAGATCACCAATAAGGCCCACCTCGGCCGGGCCCAGTTGGACGAAGCAACCCGACACTCGTCCGTCGACCGCCCGCCTCGAAAACTCCTCGGACCAACCAACCCACCGACGGTAGGTCGCTCGCGGCGCGCTCCTCCGATCCCGATCTCCGCGGCGCCTCCCCTTCCAAGCCGACGCGGCGCGATGGCCCGCGCGTCCTCCGCCGCCGCCGCCGTAGCCTTCCTATGGGCGCTCGCCCTCCTCGCAGCGGCGGCCTCGGCCGCGCGCCTCCCCGGCCGCGCCGCCGAGGGCGCGCAGCCGCGGGGAGGCGGGGGCCCAACGGCCACCGCCGTGTTCGCGCTGGGAAGCTTCTGGCGGTCGGAGGCGGCGTTCGGCTGCCTCCCCGGCGTGGTCCGCACCTCCGTCGGCTACGCGGGCGGCTCCAAGGCCAACCCCGAGTACCGCAACCTCGCCGACCACGCCGAGTGCGTCAAGGTAGGCTCCTCCTCCCTGTCAACTGTGCTAGTTCCATGACTCACCGAGCCAATCCTAATTTGGTAATGCTTACTACTTTCAGTAGTGCCGTAGTCTCTGACTTCTCTGTTAGTTACACCATTTCACCAACTGTGAGTAAATGAATGTTTGTCCAAGAAAATAAAAACCGTAAGCAAATAAATGGATGCTTTTCTGCAAAATAAAATAAAATTGAATGAATGAATGTCTTAGGACTTACTAACATAACATGCCCGAGTAGTTCGGCGTGCAGTGCGCTTGAAGCAATTGGGCGTGTTTTGGTGCTGCTGTGCATGATCGTGCTGCTTTCCTGCGCATTATAAGAGTGTTTTTAAGTTCCTAAGTGTTTTTTAAGAACTTGAGTGTTTTCTGAGGTACGATGGCTGGCTTTGACCTCTGCTTGCCCTTTAATAATCTAGGTTGAGTATAATCCCCGGTTGATTCAGTACAAGCAGCTTCTGGATGTTTTCTGGGCAAGTCACGATCCACGGGAGGTCTTCGGACAAGGACCCGATGTTGGCAACCAGTATAGGTGATTGAATTTCATCTTGGTGCTTTTCCATCAGTAAATCAACCTATTTAAGGCTGTGGTGATCTTCTGTTTGCATCCAGTACTTTTCCATGGTAGATCAATTTTAGTTACAGGATTTAGCATATGATATGTTCACAACAAGGCCATCAGTTTCACCTGAGTTTCATGGCTTCATGGAATCGATCTAAATTACAATGTCAGATCTGCATAACCCACTTTCCCTACTAGCCCAAATAAGAATCTCCATGTGCACAGTAGTATAGACTATAGAACAGCCTTTGTAAACAAATGATCTTCTTGGGAGCACCATGATCATTAAAGTTGATCAATTTATGTGGTCACAGATCTGTTATTTTCACAAATGGAACCCTCGAGGCTAGATTGGCTGGTCTTAGCAAGGAAAGAGAACAAGGCAAGGACCGCAGCAGTGTTATCACCACAGAGATCCATCCAGTGGGGGCATTTTATCCAGCTGAACCAGAACATCAGGTAGATATGTCACTATACTTCTGATATATACAATAGTTTTGCTCTTGTGTGTTTTTTTGCCCTTACATTAAGTCAATTTCAATGCTAGAAATTTGAGCTGAAGCGCAAGCCTTTCCTCGTGCAATTGATCGGTAACCTGCCAGAGGAAGAGCTCCAGTCATCAACACTAGCTGCGAAGCTGAATGCATATGCTGCAGATCTCTGCCCTCCAAAGACCCAGAAGAGGATAAGCTCCAAGATTGACGAGATTGCTAAGAAAGGGTGGCCCATCCTAAGAGACATTTAAGCTCATTGTGGTCCCAGTTCTTCTCGTCAGCTACTCCAATCCAACAACACATGATTTTTGCTGCAAAATTTCATAGGAGAGTCTCAAGCAGCTCACTGCCGACAGTAGCCGGATTGCAGTGATTTATTGTTGACGTGGTCATGGAGATCACAGTGTTTATAGGTAGCATCATCTGTTGATTGCCAGTTTTTTTTTTCTGTTTCACCTACATGTGTATCTTCTTCAGGGCTTACTGAACACGTGAAGTTGTAATGTGTAACTTTGGTTGTTTCACCAGTGAAAATATACAAATGTGTGTTGACCTAAAGGCATCTCCAGCGGGCTGACCCAAACGGTCCGTTTTGGTCCTGCCCCGTGGACAGAATTTCAGTGTTGGTCCGGCTGCCCGGACAGCACGCCTAGCAGCTGGTCCATTTGGTTCAGTGTTTGGGCAAATCTATTACATAGAAAATTCTGAAATTGCATACATATTTGAAATTAAATTTGATTGAAGCAAATTGATAGAACTAAACATAGTACTCCGTAGAAGACTACATTGTTTTCATCTTGGGGTTTCCTAGTCGAGGCGGTGGGGGTGGATATCGAGCCAACTCGACTCAACTCGCAAATACTCGTTAGTTAACGAGCTTGCTCGACTTGACTCATTAACATAACGAGCTCAAAACCTCAGCTTGATAAACTCATTAAGAATTTGAACAATGTAATTAATTCATCGTGCATAAGAGTACAAGAAGAATGGTTAGTCATATGCCTCCATGTTCTTAATGTAGATTTCGGCAAATTTAACCTAAGTGCTCATGTTTCTTTGGTTTACTAGTTTTAGTTTTCCCTTAATGTTGACTAATATATGAGCTACTATATCACCATAATGATATTAGCAAGCTTACCGAGTACTCGCAACTCGACTCATTAAACTTGTTTTCTTAACAAGCTAAAAAGGTCAACTCAGCTCGACTCATTAATGTCCGAGTTCGAGCTGAGTCGATCTGAGCTTCGAGTTTTATTTTCACCCCTAAGTGGCGGCGGCATATGGTCTCGTCGAAGACCTTGACGGTGAAGATGTTGTGGCCGTTGTACTTTAAGACGAAAAAGTGGCTGACTTCAATGGTGTGTGAGCGGGCGACGCGCCTCCACTCGTTGTGGAGGAGCATCTGCCCTTCGCCGTCGAACATCACCTCCGCGGAACATAGGCCGGCTGCGCCGCTGTACATACGCAAGAGGACATGGTGGGGCTCTTTCCCATCGACGATCGAGGCGAACCTCTGGGGCAGGCGCAGGTTGTCCCAGTTCATGCCCTGGTGGATGGTGACGCCGAACTCGAAACCGGAGAAGTCGATGGCCATGGGGCTGGGCGACGATGTAGGCGATGCCTACGAGATGGTGGTGGCTGACTCTGGCCTCTCCCACCGCTCATTCCTCGGCAACCTCGGCCTCACCCACGCGCACGGCCCAGAGGCTGTCCTAGACGCCCTCCCCTCAAGCCTATGCCGCCAGCCATTGTTGCGGAGACGCCTGTGGAATGGAAGAAGTGAGGTTTGTGAAAGAAAATGGTCGTCGCTGGCTGCTTAAAAAGGGACAGAAAATTGGATGTTGGCGCGTCGAACGAAACGACGTTATTGATGAACGGGAAGCAGCATGACCAGAGCAAGAGCGCAGACATCGAGCGGCGCGGTCAGAGCAGGAGCGCCAGAGTCAGCCTACTTTCATTGATGGCCAGAGGAAGAAGGCCGTTGGACCGCTGCCATGCGGGCCATCGGTCCACGCGGGCGGACACGGGAGGACACGCATGCTGTCCGCGCCGATGCATCGGTTCTCCAAATTTAATGCGCCGATCGCAATGGATGGGTCAGTCCGTTTGGATCGCCCCGCTAGAACATACGCGGCCGATACGAATGCGCCAGTACATGGGTCGGCCCGCTGGAGATGGCCTAACCCCTTGTGGGAACTAAATTGTTTATCATGAACTTCTTGTATAGTATTTCAGATGCAAGTTCTTGGCCAATCAAATGAAGCATGAATAACCCCTGGCAGGTTGTAATTTAAGAAGTAAATTT
This sequence comes from Lolium perenne, assembly GCF_019359855.2. Lineage (NCBI taxonomy): Eukaryota > Viridiplantae > Streptophyta > Magnoliopsida > Poales > Poaceae > Lolium > Lolium perenne. The sequence continues at coordinate 13,614,240 of NC_067250.2, read as the reverse complement.
TCCCGCGTGCTTTTTTCTCCATCGTATGAATATATTTGTTCAATTCTTCGGGGATTTGTTCCTGTAGCTAAATAAAGCTGGCATTATTCTTGTACTCGATCCGTAGCTAAATAAAGTTGGGTATCGAATACAGTGTTCGTATCCAAGACGTTGCCTATCTTTTCACAAATTGATATAGCAGTACGTTTTCTTTTACAATACGAATTGCTCTTGGCCTTCTTGTTATTATATAGACTGTCGCGGGGAAAGAAATTTAATCGGCACCCCTCGTGTTGTAGCATCCTCGACAAATAAACACGGAGGGGGACGAGTGCATCAGTACATCTCTTAGTATGGAATCAGGGTTTGAAGAATCCACGGCGACCGAGCCTCACGTGTGCCAGGAGCAGGGAGCGATCGCGGAGCCGGCCTGGAAGAAGAATGTGCAACTCGGGTCGATGCCGGTAAGCGAGCTCTCCCCGGCGACCTGAAGCGTAGGTGCCCCCGAGTCGTCGTGTGCACTAGCTAAGCCTTATGCCCGCGAGAGCTGTAGCTTACTCGTAGATCTTATACTCCATGGCTAGGGCTAATCTTTCTCGAGAGATTTCTTTCCACTTCTTCTGATCGTATTTGGTTGCCGACTGTTGCTAGCTCGCTACGATGAACTGACGATTTCTGAGATTAATCGCATGGATTGTTTTGCAGCGCGTGAAGGTTTATCGCTTGAGAGGTGATGGCGGGTGGGACGACCGCGGCACTGGCCATGTTACAATCGATTATCTAGACGTACCTTCACCAAAGATTCCCAATGCCATCCCCTCCTCGAACTCAAAGACGACGGCTGCGGGTGGGACGATACCGGTACTGCCCATGGAGCACATTGTAAGTTTGCATTTTGCAACACTGAGCTACGATGTATGCCGATTAACTATATTCCATCTATTCCAAATTAAGTGAATCAGTTTTGTCTACGTACACACGTCTAGATAATATTGAGTGAATTAATTTAGGACAGAGGGAGTATAAGAATAATACCCTTCATTTTTTTTAGAGAAAAGAATAATACCCTTCATCATCTTTGTGTACTACTATTATTTTGCAGGGCTCGACATCGCCAAATGAGGTTGCTCTGGCTGTTATAGATGAGAGGGACAACGAAACGATCCTTTTGCACCGCATTACTATGGATGAAATCTACAAGCAGGAAGGTGAAACCATCCTCCAGCCCATGCTTTCTCCTTTCGTTTTTATTTTCTTTGCTCTCTTCTGCTCAATGGCTTCATGCATGATTCACTCCCTTCTCTCTAGCAGAGACGTTCATCGAGTGGAGCGATCCCGAAGTGGGCATCACACTCTGCTTGAGCTTCCAAGACGCCGCAGGGTGCTCCGACGTATGGTATGCTACTGTCACGGAGAATGCAGCTGTTGTTTCGTTGTATCTATGCATGATGTGTGCTCACCTGCACGTTATGCTCAACTGTGTACTTTTCAGGAATGTGATCTCCCAAGTGCGGAGGAAACAACAGCTTGAATTTTGGGACATTTGGTTTGCCAGTTGGCAGTTACACTGATGATAGGATTGCTCTTCAGTCTGCCAGTGACACTAATGGTAGGCTCCGTCTTCGATCTGCCAGTGGCCCTAATGGTAGTTGACCACAGAGGACAGATCCTTGTGATGTTTATTTTACCACCTAAGACAAAAATGTGTCAGCATAAATGCTCATGAGCGACATTTTCCTTGTTTTGTGCAGCTCCCCAAGGATAATTTATTCTTCAAGCAAAGAAAATTGCCCTATGATGTGGAAACAGAGATGGACATCCAGGCTCAGGACATGAAGTCGGTCACCTCCCAAGTTGAAAAAAATGAAGTGTTTCGTCTGTTCAGGATTTCTGGTGAATGTGAGAATCTGTGATGTGTTCACAGTGCGATTTTCATAGTACATTTCCATTATTTTCTGTGTAAAGAGAATAACAAACCAGCAATATGTTAATTTTTTTCAAGGAATAATACTTGGGCTTGGTTTTAAGAGCCGCAGCAACATTGCTCAATACTGTAACCATTGGTAACCTGCTATGAGACCAGGCGTAAGTAACCAGTCACAACTTGGCTCATATGCATCTTCACGACTTCATATATACACATGTCTTCACACAAGGGCGTGCGGTGTTCCACAAAAACCTATTTCTACAGAAACATACGGAACCATGAGAAACAAGGAGCTACTATGGCTATTTCTTGACTCGTTTCGAAGCAGTTTTGGCTAGAGCATTGTAGATATCGTCACGCTTCCTCTTCGCGCTCTCTTCAGCTTTGCCAGAGGCGGCTAAGTTGGCCTGCCTTTCCAATGCTTCCCTAACAAAGTACTTCAGCCTCCAGAGGGTCGTCTCACTCTGTACACACACAGGAAGCACGGTAAACATGCTAAACTATGTGACACATGGAGCGGCGTTGAGAGTAATTTTACCTGAGCGTCCATGTCAAGTTCCACTTCTTCTGCTGAGGTTTGGAAGCTAGGATTGTCTTGTGCGACCAACTCTAGTGCCTTGCTAAGATCTTCGGGAGACAAGTGGCAAAGACCTGCACCGAGTTTTCTCTTCTCGTCTGTGGTCATTTTCCTACAGATATCAAGATTTTAGCAAACGTATCACCTTTTAGGCTCAGCGCCCCTATAAAGTTACAGCAAAATCGATGGGGCACAAGATGAACATCTTTAAGACAAACCTGCATCTCTGAACCACCATTCTCCGGAGCTCATCCAGTTGATTATATAGCTCATTCAGCTGGAAGAAAAGAAAGAAGGTACTGAGTAAACCAAACAGGGAAATACATAAAGGGTGGCAGAAGTCTCATGTAACCGACTTCTGAATATGCAAGGCACATATTTGACAAGGATACAGACGCATGTTCAGACTCACCATACATCTTAGTCAATAACAAGTTTTATATTGGTATACATCAATACGCAGAAAAACACATCGATAAATAACCCTAGTATTATTTTTTATGGATAATTTATTTATAGTTTTATACTGAACAGGAGCCAGGGCCAATTTATAGTGCTTCAATCAATACCCACACAATAAGGAAATATAAGTCTGCTGACCTCATCATCAGTATCTTTTGCTAATTTTCCAACAGTAGCTTCTGGTGTAGTGTTATTTGTGGTTGGAACATCATTTGGTTCCTCCTTTTTCCTTTCCTAAATAAAAGATCCAACTTATTGTTGTCAAATGCTAGTAACACATATTGTATCAAAACAACTATGGTAACATATATCACTAGAAATATCCACCTCGTTCTCAACTTTTGGGAGAAGCTGGAGCCACTTGTCCTCAAATTTCTCAAGCAATAACTTGGCCATTATGTGAACATCGTGATTTTCATCGTTGTACGTCATTGCATTGTCAAAAACTAATCTAACATCAGAATATATTTCTCGGACATTGTTATACTTGGTACCATCCTTCCCTTCCATTTTGTTTTGGATGGTTGAGAAGTCCATAGGTTTGGTTATAATCTGTAAAGAGAGAAATTAAAGATATGAATCACTAGAAGCAATACCTTCAGAAACCATTCATTTGATAGGATATAACCCAAATAGTAAATAAACCAATGAAGTCACTCCATCTTACTGATATATACTCCCTGACTCCCTCCATCCCAAAATATAAGGCTCCCTTAAACTACGCTGGTCAACAGCTTATAACTTTGACTATGATTTGTACTTATAATATGTTCACAAAACTTGTACAAACATATATGAAATAAAAGAGATTTGCAAGACGAATACAACGATACCATTTATACATTCTGAAACAATGTAATTTTGCATATATTAGTGTCAAAGTTGTGTATCAAAGACCGTGCGATAAAAAGCTTGTGTTATATTTTGGGACGGAAGGAGTACTAAATATATAGAAACATATTCTCTACCAACTACAGTGTTTGCATCAATTTGAGCAATCTCTGAGCAATCCTAAGTTGCCATATGTCTTCCATTCTGCCACCTCAGCCCAAAAACATGTACTTAAGATGCACTCAAACATCTGCATGGTCCCCTCTAGAACAGAACACAACTGAGAAGTTAAGTATACGTTTCCATCGTTCGCTTACATTCCAATCAATTCCTGCTATAACTGAATGTTATTTATGCCCTGCTTGCAACACTTGCCACGTACGGTGCATTAGTGTTTCCCACTGGAAACTTCATGTCCTTTTTATAACGGCACCACCACTCTCACACCGGCATGTTCCTCTCCAAAAATTTAATCGAGATGTCCACTCCATCCATGAAAGAAACATGTGGAGGCGGCCAAAGGGACATTGCTGCAGTAATAAAGACCTCGCTAGCTCCACTCGGAGAAGCGCCATTCATGTCGACTTCCACGATACTCCAACGACCACACGAAAGTACTGCAAACCTCACACATCGATGCCCAGGTAGCTATATCACAATGCTCCATGCATAAAAATATGAATTGAAGATGCGTTTCTCCTCTCCTTTTTCAGGCTTTGCTAAACCTAGGTGCTTCTTCCTCCACCGTGGCAATAGTTGTGGCACTGCTTTCTTCCTCCACCGTGCCATCAACAACAGTCTGTTAGGACATATGTTTTCTCTGTTTTTTCTTCTTATAAGATATGTATCACATCCGGATGGTTGCTTTGTGCAGGGGCATAAATCTGAGTATCAGACATAGATCTGTCCCCGCAATTTTTTTATACAAGGATATGCTTCTATGATGGATCTACAAGTGAACTATTAGGCTCTCAAATTATTTACAACATGAGCTGAGTTAAGCTTGCTGAATTTCCTTTTTGATGCTTGATGAAATGCTTATACAGCCTATCAAATCAAGGTTTGAGAAGGTAAAATATTTACTCTCTTTTGCTATCATATTAACTCATTCTATCTGTATCCAATTATATCATGTCAACTAGATCATGCAATGGTTTTGACTGGGTGCATCCAATGGATCTTTTGACTGATTGGAACCCAACTTTTAAGAAGTAACATAGTTCGGAACAAACAAGACAAACTACGGAGACACAAGTAGCAGCCTAGAAGAAACTTTTGTTTCAGTTGTTTATCCTGTTTGTCCAAATATTTGGAAATAATAAAAAAAACGCATACAAAATCCTCCTGTAGCGTAATATTATTGTTAGACGTTTTATCCAAATGATTCCTTTGGGTACAGGATAACTTTTGGCCTTGAGATTTAAAATCTTCTGATAATGTGCAACAGCATGTCAACAGAAAGCAGAACGGAGACAGAAAAGTATAAATCCTGCAGCTACTCATGAGTAAGGTGATATGCAATCGAAGTCAGTTTCTGTTATTCAGATTATGATTGCTTGCAAACATCAGCTAACATAAAACATAATGGTACCATCAAAACCGATTTACATCTATACTAAGCAACCCTACAATTAAATATCTTTCAGTAGGAACAAAAGTCCAGCATCCAGGACAAAATGTGGTGGCAGAGCATTACCTTGTGGTAGTCATCAAGTTGAAGACCTACAACGTCTACTGGCTGCAGAAATGGGTCCGCCCATTCATGAGATGTGATCTGGAAGAAGATGAATGATCAACATACAAACTTTGAAGGGGGGCAGAATAAAAACTTTGTATTGTATTAGGCCATCGAAAACTGGATTAAAAAGGTTTTCTACATATTTTGATCAGATCAATCTCAAAAGCACAGCCTATAGATGAATCTGCATTTCAAATTCACTAAAAGTTCCTTTTTTGCTAGGTTCAGATGATCTCGTTCAGCAAATGTTGCAGATCAATTAGCATAGGCTTATAACATTCACTGCTGCAGAAGGCCACAGGTAGAAAAGGGTCTAGCAATAACCACAGCCCAAAAGATATTAGATTCTATATGTAGAACTACTAGGCTGCCGGACATAGACAGATGGAAAAGAATCTTGTGACAAAGCGCAGCTCAAGAATGAATGATCACCTGGCGAATGATACCACCAAGCTGGCGCGTAAGGTCGGGCGTCCCTTTGCAATCCCTTGCGCCGTTCGTCGCATACCTGCTGCTACCGCCGGCCTTCCGCCCTCCGCTGCCATGCTTCTTGCCGTCAAAGAAACGTGTCACCTCGTTCACTCTCTTCTCTAGCTGCAACACACGCACCAACATCAACATCCAGTCCCAACCTGAGACGACCTTGCCCTAATTCTTTAGGGAAAGAACACAACAGGAAACCGCGAGAACCGAAACCTAGCACCGCAAAACTAAGAATCTCCCCCAAATTATGGGGCAATTCACTTCTCCGGCCGAAGATTCGCATCCTCTACGCAAAGGGAGGGAAGGGTGGGTTACTGCGGAGATCAGCGAGGGGGGCGTTACCACGTCGGTCTTGGAGGCGATGTCGTCGACCTGTCGCTGGTACGATTCCACCGGGGGGAACTCCGCAGCGGCGGGCGAATCCATCGCCGCAGCCGCAGCTGCTGCAGCAGCCGCTGCCGCTCGCGCCCCGTCCTCCGGCACCATCTAGGGTTCTCTCTCGCCGCCGGCCGTGTGCAAGGCTGCGGCTGTCGGCTCAGCTGAGGCGTATGATTGGACCTTCTTTCACTGGGCTTATTGTAGGGCCTTCTTTTCACTGGGCTTATTGTAGGGCCTTCTTTTCACTGGGCTACAGCCTTGGTTCTGTTTCGAGGCCCTGTGGTAAAACCAAAAAAAGGCAGTATCATAGTATATTCTACCGTACCAAGAAATATCATCCCTTGGCCCTTGCAATAATATTGGCTTGTCAAAAGCAGTGGATTAAGTATTGGCTTATGAAAAGCAGTGGAAATCATATGCTTTAGAAATTGAAATTGAATTGTTGATTGACCTACGTTATTTGAAAATTTAAATTTCTGTTAAATTTTTGTATATTCTAATATTTAGCATTGGATATATATTGTCATCAGGTATGTTGTTACAGTAGACTAGAAAATAAAACATAATGAGATTGGAGAACAACAAATATGATGGTCTAAATATGACTCACTTTAATTAACTACATTGGTAAGATTTTCCAATCAATCCCTCCACAATCCCGTGTAAAGAAATGGTTTGAAAAAATAGGCACTCCTCTTGGAGTTGGACTAAATCATGGTGGACAGAGAAATAACGGTACCTTTCCGACAAATCTAACCCCCGGACGAAACTAATTCTCATGTGACCCCTCGATGAAGATGGCACCGAACATGTGTAGGTCAGCGCCACACCCCTGGCGCCGACAGGCTCAGCGGCAAACCCTTTGGCGTCAACCCTGTTCGGTGGCAAAAACCCACAACACCGACCTACATATATTTTGCGCCATCCTTATTGGCGCCGGTCCTAGGGGTCATTCGAAATTCGTTGGAGGGTCTATTGCGACTTAGGATGGTCGAGACTAACACTTGTTATGGCTCGCGGTACCTTGATAGCTTATGTTCACTTCCTAATTAGTAGCCGGTTTCATGTTGTGGAAGCCTTTGCGCGGAGCCCCATTGAGGAAGGTGTTATTGCTTTCTCATGGATCAATAATGCTAATCCCCAGGTTGGCGGCTGGAAGGTCGAAGCACTTTCAGACGTCACGAGCTGGTCCGCAGACTCGACAATGAATTTGTTTGACTAGTGTCCGCTCACGATCACTCCTAGACATGAAAACAATCGCTTTAACATTTTCTGACTCAAGATATTTACGAATGCTGAATGAAAAGAACGGTGGAATTGAACTTTCTTGAGTTAAGTTTCTTGAAGGAGTTAACGAAGATATTTTCATCTAGGGACCATATTTGTCAAAATATACAAAATAATGGGACAAAACAAAACATTTGTGAGCCTCTAGATTCACGAGAAAGTTATTACCTAGCGTGGCACGGTGGCAGCATCTGCGCTGCTTGATGGCACCAACACCTCAGACTTTTTTTTGAAACATTAATCATATAAAACCGCCAGCAAGCCGCCTCATTAAAAACCTTCCAGTTCTCTTCGGTACCCTGGTAAGGAAAAAAGTGCATCTGAAACTTGTTGGACCCAAAGTTACACAATTGTTACATCGTTGATCATGCTGCTAAGAAGAAAACTAGGGGGGTCATCGTCCCAAATACAAGAAGCTTTAGTGTCAAAACCAAACCTAGCAAGCTCATGAGCAACAATATTGGTTGGCCTAGGGCAATGTTTGAACGAAACTTCTCCAATAGAAGTTGCCAGGTCTACACAATCAGCAAGTATAGCCGTTTCTTCGCTCCACCATCTATCACCGTGGTTGCAAGCATTAACAGTCTCCATAGAATCAGACTCGGCTTGGATACGATTACACCCAAATCTGTCAGCAAGAATAAGGCCCTCTTTAAAGGCCAACGCTTCATCCATGGATGTTGTCATCACATGAGGTAGGAAAGTTATAGAGGCCGCAACGAACCATCCTGATAGTCACGAAGAATAGCCCCAGTTGCACCTGTACCAGATTCAGCAATAAAGCTAGCATCAACGTTCAGCTTTAAAAAGCGGGGTTCAGGTTTGGTCTGTTGGAGATATGCCCAAGAGGAAATAATAAATTAGTTATTGTTATATCTTAGTGTTCATGATAAATGTTTACATCCCATGGTATAATTGTATTAACCGAAATATTGATACATGTGTGTTATGTAAACAACAAGGAGTCCCTAGTAAGCCTCTTGTATAACTAGCTTGTTGATTAATAGATGATCATGGTTTCGTGATCATGAACATTGGATGTTGTTAATAACAAGGTTATGTCATTGGGTGAATGATATAATGGACATACACCCAAATAAGCGTAGCATGAGATCAAGTCATTAAGTTCAATTTGCTATAAGCTTTCGATACATAGTTGCCTAAATCCTTCGACCATGAGATCATGTAAATCACTTACACCGGAAGGGTACTTTGATTACATCAAACGCCATTGCGTAAATAGGTGGTTATAAAGATGGGATTAAGTATTTGGAAAGTATGAATTGAGGCATATGGATCAATAGTGGGATTTGTCCATCCTGATGACGAATAGATATACTTTGGGCCCTCTCGGTGGAATGTCGTCTGATTAGCTTGCAAGCATATGATTGGATCATAAGAGATGACATACCATGGTACGAGTAAAGAGTACTTGTCGGTAACGAGGTTGAACAAGGTATGGAGATACCGATGATCGAACCTCGGACAAGTAAAATATCGCATGACAAAGGGAATCGGCATCGTATGTAAATGGTTCAATCGATCACTAAGTCATCGTTGAATATGTGGGAGCCATTATGGATCTCCAGATCCCGCTATTGGTTATTGCTCGGAGAGGAGTCTCGACCATGTCTACATAGTTCACGAACCGTAGGGTGACGCGCTTAAGGTTCGATGTCGCATAAGTAGATTCGGAATATGAGATGGAGACCGAAGTTTGTTCGGAGTCTCGGATGGGATCCAGGACATCACGAGGAGGTCCGGAATGGTCCGGAGAATAAGATTCATATATGGGAAGTCATTTTCAGGGTTACCGGAAAAGTTCAGGATTTTTCGGTATTGTACCGGAGGTTCTAGAAGGTTCCGGAGGGTACCATAGTGGGGCCCACCTATCCCGGACGACCAACATGGACCGGAGGGGTTGCATAGGCCCACATGGGCCATGCACACCAGCCCCCCAAGGCCCATGTGGCTGTACCAAGTGGATAAGATCAAATCCCTTGAAAATGGGGACTTAACTTGGGGGGAAGTTCCCCCCCCCCCCCTTGTTTTGTCCGACCCTTGGGCTTGGAGGAGGGGCCAAGGCAGCCCCCCACGCCTATATAAGAGGGAGGGGAGGGCTGGGGCGTAGCACATCATCCCCCCAAGCCCTAGCCGCCCCTCTCTCCCTCCTCCTTCTTCCTGCGCAGGCTTGGCGAAGCCCTGCAGGAATTTCTCCTCCACCACCACCACCACGTCGTCGTGCTGCTGGGATTCCGTGGAGATCTACCACACCTCCGCTGCCCGCTGGAACGGGGAGAGGAAGGGGCTTCATCGACACCGTACACGCGACCGAGTACGGAAGTGCTGCCGGATTGCAGCACCGGGGACGATCGTCTACACCAACAACGAGATCTAATCTCGTAGGTTTTGGAAATCTTCGAGGGTTAGTCTCATATCAATCTCGTTGCTCAGATCTTGTAGATTAGATCTTGGGTGTTCCATAGATTAGATCTTGGATTTATTCGTTTTGCGGTAGGAAAATTTTTGTTTTCTATGCTATGAACCCCATCAGTGGTATCAGAGCCGTGTCTATGCATAGATCTGTTGCACGAGTAGAACACAATGGTTTTGTGGGCGTTGATGCTTTTGTTGCTTTAGTTTGTGTACTTTGCATCTTGCAGGATGGTGGGATGAAGCGGCCCGGGCTAACTTTACATGACCGCGTTCATGAGACTTGCTCCACGCTTGACATGCAACTTGTATTGCATAAGTGGCTTTGCGGGTGTCTGTCTCTCCCACCATAGTGAAGATTCCAATTTGCACTTTCTATTGTCAACACTAGTATCACCGTTGTGGTTCATGTTCGTAGGTAGATTGGATCTTACTCGAAAACCCTAAACTACGTAAAATATGCAAACCAAATTAGAGGCGGCTAACTTGTTTTTGCAGGGTTTGGTGATGTGATATGGCCATGATGTGATGATGATTATATTTGATGTATGAGATGTTCATTATTGTATTATGGCAACCGGCAGGAGCCTAATGGTTGTCTTTAAATTTGTTAAGACCTGCGTGTCTATTTATCATGTAATAGCTTTATTTCAAGTAGTTGTTATAGTAGCTATAAGTGATGGACAACCATGAAGCGGCGCCATGGACCTTGGTGCAATGCTGGTGATGATGGAGATCATGCTCGTGTGTTTTGGAGATGGAGATCAAAAGCACAAGAAGAAAGGCCATATCATATCACATATTATGAATTGCATGTGATGTTAATCCTTTTTGCATCTTATCTTGCTTAGATCGCGACGGTAGCATTATAAGATGATCCCTCACATTAATATCAAGATAATAAAGTGATCTCCCCTCGTATGCACCGTTGCTACAGTTCGTCGTTTCGAAGCATCTCGTGATGATCGGATGTGATAGACTCTACGTTCACATACAACGGGTGTAAGCCATGTTGCACACGCGGAATACTTGTGTTTGCTTGGCGAGCCTAGCATGTACAAACATGGCCTCGGGACACAGGAAACCGAAAGGTTGAACACGAGTCATATGGATGATATGATCAACATGTTGATGTTCACCATTGAAGCTACATCATCTCACGTGATGATCGGTTTTGGTGTAGTGGATTTGGATCGTGTACCACTTAACAACTATGAGGGATGTTGTATTAAGTGGGAGTTCATTAGTAATTAGATTAAAACATGAACTTATTATCATGAACATAGTCTGAATAGTATTTTGAATTAAATTTGTAGAATTGGCATCCGTTTTCTACCATGCGCTAGTCTTGTAATTGAGATAGAAATACTGTTAAGTCTGACAAGTAACTTTACGGACTGGTACCGTATTGTTAAAGAATCAAGAAATGATTAAGTCCTATTGCAAACTTTTAGTAAACCTCACATCGCTGATGTTGGAGATATGCCCAAGAGGCAATAATAAAACGGTTATTATAATATATCTTTGTGTTTATGATAATGTTTACATACCATGCTATAATTGTATTAACCGAAACATTGATACATGTGTGTTATGTGAACAGCAAGGAGTCCCTAGTAAGCCTCTTGTATAACTAGCTTGTTGATTAATAGATGATCATGGTTTCGTGATCATGAACATTGGATGTTATTAATAACAAGGTTATGTCATTATATGAATGATGTAATGGACACACCCAATTAAGCGTAGCATAAGATCACGTCATTAAGTTATTTGCTATAAGCTTTCGATACATAGTTACCTAGTCCTTATGACCATGAGATCATGTAAATCACTTATGCTGGAAAGGTACTTTGATTACATCAAACGCCACTACGTAAATGGGTGGTTATAAAGGTGGGATTAAGTATCCGGAAAGTATGAGTTGAGGCATATGGATCAACAGTGGGATTTGTCCATCCCGATGACGGATAGATATACTCTGGGCCCTCTCGGTGGAATGTCGTCTAATGTCTTGCAAGCATATGAATAAGTTCATAAGAGACCACATACCACGGTACGAGTAAAGAGTACTTGTCAGGAGACGAGGTTGAACGAGGTATAGAGTGATACCGATGATCAAACCTCGGACAAGTAAAATATCGCGTGACAAAGGGAATTGGTATCGTATGTGAATGGTTCATTCGATCACTAAGTCATCGTTGAATATGTGGGAGCCATTATGGATCTCCAGATCCCGCTATTGATTATTGGTCGGAGAGAAATCTCAACCATGTCTACATAGTTCGCGAACCGTAGGGTGACACACTTAAGGTTTGATGTTGTAATAGTAGAACTTGAATATGGAATGGAGTTCGAAGTATTGTTCGAAGTCTCGGATGGGATCCCGGACATCACGAGGAGTTCCAGCATGGTCGGGAGAATCAGTTTCATATTTAGGTAGTCATATTCCGAGTTTGGTAATGATCCGGTGCATTTATGGAAGGTTCTAGAAAAGTCCGGAAGAAATCACTAAGGAAGGAGGAGTCCCGGAGGGACTCCACCTCCCCATGGCCGGCCAACCCTAGAGGGGGGAGTCCAAGGTGGACTCCACCAAGGGGGTCGGCCACCCCCCTTCATGGAAGGGTGGGAATCCCACTTGGGTGGGAGTCCCACCTTGGGTAGGTTTCCCTACTACATGGAAGGTTTTGGGTTCGGGTCTTATTCGAAGACTTGTAGTCCAACACTTGGGGTTCCACCTATATAATGAGGGGCATAGGGGAGGGGGCCGGCCACCACAAGCCACCAAGCTGGCCGCACCCCTTGAGGCCGGCCACCCCCTCTCCCAAACCCTAGCCGCCCCCTCTCTCCTCCACCTCTCCCGCACGCTTAGCGAAGCTCCGCCGGAGTTCTCCATCGCCACCGCCACCACGCCGTCGTGCTGCCGGAGTCAAGGAGGAGCTACTACTTCTGCTACCCGCTAGAACGGGGAGAAGGACGTCGTCTTCATCAACACCGAACGTGTGACCGAGTACGGAGGTGCTGCCCGATCGTGGCGCCGTGATCAAGATCTTCTACACGCTTTTGCAAGCGGCAAGTGATCGTCTACCGCAGCAACAAGAGCCTCATCTTGTAGGCTTTGGAAATCTTCAAGGGTGAGTCTCGATGATCTCCTCGTTGCTCCCGTCTTCTAGATTGCATCTTGGCTTGGATTGCGTTCTCGCGGTAGGAATTTTTTTGTTTTCTATGCAACGAATCCCTACAGTGGTATCAGAGCCGTGTCTATGCATAGATGGTTGCATGAGTAGAACACAATTGTTTTGTGGATGTTGATGCTTATGTTGTCTTTAGTTCGAGTACTTTGCATCTTTGTGGCATGGTGGGATGAAGCGGCTCGGGCTAACTTTACATGACCGCGTTCATGAGACTTGCTCCACGTTCGACATGCAACTTGTATTGCATAAGTGGCTTTGCGGGTGTCTGTCTCTCCTACCATAGTGAAGATTCAATTTACTCTTCTATTGACAACACTAGTATCACCGTTGTGGTTCATGTTCGTAGGTAGATTAGATCTCACTCGAAAACCCTAAACCACGTAAAATATGCAAACCAAATTAGAGAACGTCTAACTTGTTTTTGCAGGGGTTTGGTGATGTGATATGGCCATGATGTGATGATGAATATGTATGAGATGATCATTATTGTATTGTGGCAACCGGCAGGAGCCTTATGGTTGTCTTTAAATTTCATGTTGAGTAGTATTTCAAAGTAGTTGTAATAGTTGCTACATGAGGTGAACAGCCATGAAGACGGCGCCATGGACCTTGACGCTACGCCGACGATGATGGAGATCATGCCCGTTGATGATGGAGATCATGTCCGTGCTTTGGAGATGAAGATCGAAGGCGCAAAGACTAAAGGGCCATATCATATCACATATGAATTGCATGTGATGTTAATCCTTTATGCATCTTATTTTGCTTAGAACGCGACGGTAGCATTATAAGATGATCCCTCACATTAATATCAAGATAATAAAGTGTTCTCCCCTCGTATGCACCGTTGATATAGTTCGTCGTTTCGAAGCATCTCGTGATGATCGGATGTGATAGACTCAACGTTCACATACAACGGGTGTAAGCCATGTTGCACACGCGGAATACTTGGGTTTGCTTGACGAGCCTAGCATGTACAGACATGGTCTCGGGACAACGGAAACCGAAAGGTTGAACACGAATCATATGGATGATATGATCAACATGTTGATGTTCACCATTGAAGCTACATCATCTCACGTGATGATCGGTTTTGGTGCAGTGGATTTGGATCGTGTACCACTTAACAACTATGAGGGATGTTGTATTAAGTGGGAGTTCATTAGTAATTAGATTAAAACATGAACTAATTATCATGAACATAGTCTGAGTAGTATTTTGAATTAATTTTGTAGTATTGGCATCCGTTTTCTACCATGCGCTAGTCTTGTTATTGAGATAGAAATACTGTTAAAATCTGACAAGTAACTTTACGGAATGGTACCGTATTGTTAAAGAATCAAGACATGATTAAGTCCTATTGCAAACTTTTAGTAAACCTCACATTGTTGATTCAGAGAGCTATGGTTTCAATTAGTACCTAAAGTTATCTTGTCTCCGTGAAACTTGAAGTTCAAATCTGTTTGAAAAGTAAGGAGCTGAAAATTTAGTTTTCAGAAATAATCAAGGTATGAGATATATATGATATCTAAGACCTTATTGCAAGATGATAGAATATAATTTGGTGAGACTACATAAACTCATAAGTTTTATGGGAATGTACGAAGGTTGAAGACGCAAGGCGTCCCAATCCTCCAACTATTGGGGCACTAACAATATTCGCATATCCATGAAGTGATCGTCCTTAGTATGCACCGTTGCTAAGACTCGTCGTTTCGAAGCATCACGTGATGATCGGGTGTTATAGATTCTACGTGTGCATACAACGGGTGCAAGCCAGATTTGCACATGCGAATACTGAGGTTATACTTTACGAGCCTAGCATGTACAGACATGGTCTCGAAAAGTCTTCATGATATGATAATATTATGAGTGAAATTGTTCATCATATTAAAAGGTTACTAATAGTGAAATCCGGAACACTTGTCATATCATGATCAACTTCAAAGTAAGAACCACAAGGTTATTGGTATTTGACCAACAAACCTAGAAGTTATTGATGTTGAAGTGTTTTTCTGAATAATGAGGAAAGCTAAAAGAGACACTACAAAAAGATTATTGGCAGAAAGAAAGAAAAGACTAGAAAGTCTAGCTCAGGTGTATATAAATGATATACATGTTATGAATGTATTCCTTGTTTGGTCACACAATGAAATTCTTGGGTATTAGTACCATATTGGTTGGTATGAAGTGTCATACAAAACAACGCAATACAAGAATACAATGGCCTAAGTGACTGACAAGGAATATGATAGGAATGCACGTCTGGAACAAAAATAAAGTGTTATTATGTTCATCGTTGGCATTCTATCTAACCCTTAGAATTTATAATAAAGAACTTAACAATTGTTATTTTGCTCTGGTCAAATAAAAACAATGAGTTGTTCAAATTATGACATTACTCCATGTACGATGGATAAGTTATTATAAATCTTAATGATGAATCACACATACATAATTACTGACACTAAAATGTCATAAGGCAAATGATTAAGAATTCCACTTATTTGTGGAACCGGCATTTAGGTCATGTTAGAAAGGAACGCATGAAGGAACTCCATGCAAATGGATTTTTGGAGTCATTTGATTTTTTGAATCGTTTGACGCTTGCAAATCTTTTCTAAAGAGAATGACTAAAATACCGTTCATAGGCCAAGAGTTGAACGGGCAACTAACTTAGTGGAAAAATACATGATGATGTATGTGATTCACTAGGCATAGTTGTGTGCGGGAGATTCTTCTACTTCATGAAAACTTCCAACGATGAATTGAGTATATATGTGTGGATATATTCAATAAGGAAGAAGTTTGAAACATTTGAATAGATTCAAATAAATTTCAGCATGAAGTGGAAATCATCGTAATAGAAAAATCAAATATCTATGATTGGATCATGGTGGAAATATTTGAATTACGAGTTTTAGTGAACATCTAAGAGAGTTATGAAATTGTTCTACAACTCATGTTTCTTGGAGTATCATAGTGATGATGAAGTATCCGAGAGATGTATCCAAACCTTGTTGGATCAATGATGAGATAAAATATTAATGCCATTATATTTTTGTGGATTATGCTTTAGTGACTTCCGCTTTTACACTGAATAGAGCATCATCATGATCCGTTGAAATGACACCATACGAGTTATGGCATGGGTATAAACCATAATAGTCTTTTCTTTAAATTTTGGTCTAAAAGTTTACAACCAAAATCGGATGAATGTCTTTGTTGGTTATCCCAAAGAATTGATTGGGAATTCTTTTCACTATGAAGTAAAAGACAAAAGTGTTTGTTAATGTTACTTGCTTATTTCCAAGAAATTGTTTTCTAGCGAAGTATTTGAGTGGGAGGACAATATAACTTGATAAGGTTTATGAACCTGAGCATAATGATCAGAGTAGCGCAGCATCGGAATTGGTTCCGGAAGCGGCCACGACGATCATGGCTCCCATGACTACAAAGTGTTATAGCCATGGAAATCGAAGTACATATTGAACCTTGTAGGTATGGTTTACTTTGTGATCAAATAAATGATTTGTGGACAAAGGATTGATTTTGAACAATGATAAACCAACTACAAACAAAAGAAGTTATGATGGGCCCTGACTCCGTTAAAATGGCTATACGCCATGAAATCCAAGATAGATGAATACTTTTTGAAAGTAAGTGGATCTATAAAATTGATGGACTTGGATGAAATATCCGTTGAAGAAGCTCGACTTGTCGAAAAGTTGTTTACGACAAAGTTTAAAGAGTTGACTACGATAAGATTAGATCTTCCGTAGCAATGCTTATAGTCTATATGGATTATTCTAGTAATCACTACATATTTCTTTTATGAGATATGCTAGTAGGATGGAAAAATACATTACTTATCAGAAGTGTGTATTAAAGGTGTATACAAGATACAACCAAGAGTTTTGCTAGTCCGTAGAATACTAGATAGGTATACGAACTTCAATTGGATGAAGTGAGTATCGCGGAGTTGGAATCTTCACCAGATGAAATAATCAAAGAGTTTTTTATTTCATCAGAAATGATGAAGAGGCTTGCATTTGCAAGAAATTAAGTGGGAGCGCTGAGACATATTTATAATACTTTATGTAGATAACATATAGTTGGTTATAAATGATGTAATTATATACTTGATTAAAAAGGTTTCATTGAGAATTAATTTCAATGAAAGGATATGGACTGAAACAAATTTAGTGTCAAGATCTATGAAGATAGATTGAAATTGAAATACATTATAAAGTTTAAGTCAAAGTACATAGAATAGATATTGAAGTAGTTCAATATAGAAATATTAAGAAAATATTCTTATCATGTGAAGTTTTAACAAGACTTGAGTGTATTTTACACTAAATGAGTAAAAACACATGAGTGATTATAGATCACAAATAATATGTACACAATCAGATGTACTGTGCTCTTAAAAATGTTATGAGCATGTACCAGAATGATTCATATGATGATCATTGAAAAACAGTAAAGAATATTCTTGTCTACTTAAGAAGAACCAAGGATATATATATATAGTTTTGTATGGAGAAATGACAAACAAATCACTGTAAGGTGTTGCACCGATATTTGTTTTGTCACATATGAAAATAAAAATTTCAATCTCAAATTAGACTAAGTGTTGTTTAAAAGGTAGCACAATGAGCTAGAAGTTGTCTATTGTAGATTTAGAAGAGTTCAAACTATTGTGACGGATTCTACAAAAGAAGGCAGAGTATGTCATTATTTTGACAATGACAGAGGATGTTAAGTCAAGAGGTTCTTTGAGAACTTGGTGTAGTTCCGACAGAGTCAGAACTTTGAAGCTATATTGTGTGTGACAATATTAGTGACATATTTCAGACCGCGGAATTAAGGTTCCACCAGAAGACCAAACATATTTAATGCCGACTCATTTGGAAATGAGTGATGCGTTGAGACGCAAATAAATTACAAAATACATACGTTTCTGAGCATGTCAGATCCGTTGACTAAAACTTCTCCCGTGAGCAAAACATGATAAAGCACCAGAAGGCCAAGGTGTTATATCTTTACATATGTAAACTAGATTATTGACTCTAGTGCAAGTGGGAGACTGTTGGACATATGCCCAAGAGGCAATAATAAAACGGTTATTATAATATATCTTTGTGTTTATGATAATGTTTACATACCATGCTATAATTGTATTAACCGAAACATTGATACATGTGTGTTATGTGAACAGCAAGGAGTCCCTAGTAAGCCTCTTGTATAACTAGCTTGTTGATTAATAGATGATCATGATTTCGTGATCATGAACATTGGATGTTATTAATAACAAGGTTATGTCATTATATGAATGATGTAATGGACACACCCAATTAAGCGTAGCATAAGATCACGTCATTAAGTTATTTGCTATAAGCTTTCGATACATAGTTACCTAGTCCTTATGACCATGAGATCATGTAAATCACTTATGCTGGAAAGGTACTTTGATTACATCAAACGCCACTGCGTAAATGGGTGGTTATAAAGGCGGGATTAAGTATCCGGAAAGTATGAGTTGAGGCATATGGATCAACAGTGGGATTTGTCTATCCCGATGACGGATAGATATACTCTGGGCCCTCTCGGTGGAATGTCGTCTAATGTCTTGCAAGCATATGAATAAGTTCATAAGAGACCACATACCACGGTACGAGTAAAGAGTACTTGTCAGGAGACGAGGTTGAACGAGGTATAGAGTGATACCGATGATCAAACCTCGGACAAGTAAAATATCGCGTGACAAAGGGAATTGGTATCGTATGTGAATGGTTCATTCGATCACTAAGTCATCGTTGAATATGTGGGAGCCATTATGGATCTCCAGATCCCGCTATTGATTATTGGTCGGAGAGAAATCTCAACCATGTCTACATAGTTCGCGAACCGTAGGGTGACACACTTAAGGTTTGATGTTGTAATAGTAGAACTTGAATATGGAATGGAGTTCGAAGTATTGTTCGAAGTCTCGGATGGGATCTCGGACATCACGAGGAGTTCTGGAATGGTCCGGAGAATAAGATTCATATATAGGAAGTCATATTCCAAGTTTGGAAATGATCCGGTGCATTTATGGAAGGTTCTAGAAGGTTCTAGAAAAGTCCGGAAGAAATCACTAAGGAAGGAGGAGTCCCGGAGGGACTCCACCTCCCCATGGCCGGCCAACCCTAGAGGGGGGAGTCCAAGGTGGACTCCACCAAGGGGGCCGGCCACCCCCCTTCATGGAAGGGTGGGAATCCCACTTGGGTGGGAGTCCCACCTTGGGTAGGTTTCCCTACTACATGGAAGGTTTTGGGTTCGGGTCTTATTCGAAGACTTGTAGTCCAACACTTGGGGTTCCACCTATATAATGAGGGGCATAGGGGAGGGGGCCGGCCACCACAAGCCACCAAGCTGGCCGCACCCCTTGAGGCCGGCCACCCCCTCTCCCAAACCCTAGCCACCCCCTCTCTCCTCCACCTCTCCCGCACGCTTAGCGAAGCTCCGCCGGAGTTCTCCATCGCCACCGCCACCACGCCGTCGTGCTGCCGGAGTCAAGGAGGAGCTACTACTTCCGCTGCCCGCTGGAACGGGGAGAAGGACGTCGTCTTCATCAACACCGAACATGTGACCGAGTACGGAGGTGCTGCCCGATCGTGGCGCCGTGATCAAGATCTTCTACGCGCTTTTGCAAGCGGCAAGTGATCGTCTACCACAGCAACAAGAGCCTCATCTTGTAGGCTTTGGAAATCTTCAAGGGTGAGTCTCGATGATCTCCTCGTTGCTCCCGTCTTCTAGATTGCATCTTGGCTTGGATTGCGTTCTCGCGGTAGGAAATTTTTTGTTTTCTATGCAACGAATCCCTACAGCTGATTCAAAGAACAATGGTTTCAATTAGTACCTAAAATCATCTTGTCTCCGTGAAACTTGAAGTTCAAATCTGTTTGAAAAGTAAGGAGCTGAAAATTTTGTTTTCAGAAATAAGCGAGGTATGAGATATATGTGATATCTAAGACCTTGTTGCAAGATGATAAAATATAATTTGGTGAGACTACATAAACTCATAAGTTTTATGGGAATGTATGAAGGTTGAAGATGCCAGGCGTCCCAATCCTCCAACTATTGGGGCACTAACGATATTCGCATATCCATGAAGTGATCGTCCTTAGTATGCACCGTTGCTAAGACTCGTCGTTTCGAAGCATCTCGTGATGATCGGGTGTTATAGATTCTACGTGTGCATACAACGGGTGCAAGACAGATTTGCATATGCGAATACTAAGGTTAAACTTTACGAGCCTAGCATGTACATACATGGTCTCAGAAAGTCGCCATGATATGATTATGAGTGAAATTGTTCATCATATTAAAAAGTTACTAATAGTGAAATCTGGAACACTTGTCATGTGATGATCAACTTCAAAGTAAGAACCTCAAGGTTATTGGTATTTGACCAATGGACCTAGAAGTTATTGAAGGTGAAGTGTTTTCTGAGAATGAGAAAAGCTAAAAGAGAAACTACAAAAGATTTTGGCAGAAAGAAAGAAAAGACTAGAAAGTCTAGCTCAGGTGTATATAAATGATATACATGTTATGAATGTATTCCTAGTTTGGTCACACACTGAAATTCTTGGGTATCTGTACCATATTGGTTGGTATGAAGTGTCATACAAAACAACGCAATACAAGAGTACAATAGCCTAAGTGACTGACAAGAAATATGATAGGAATGCACGTCTAGAACAAAAATAAAGTGTTATTATGTTCATCGTTGGCATTCTATCTAGCCCTTAGAATTTATAATAAAGAACTTAATAATTGTTATTTTGCTCTGGTCAAATGAAAATAATGAGTTGTTCAAATTATGACATTACTCCATGTAAGATGGACAAGTTATTATAAATCTTAATGGTGAAACACACATACATAACACTGACGCTAAAATGCCATAAGGCAAATGATTTGAATTCCACTTATTTGTGGAACCGCCATTTAGGTCATGTTAGAAAGGAACGCATGAAGGAACTCCATGCAAATGGATTTATGGAGTCATTCGATTTTTGAATCATTTGGCGCTTGCAAATCTTTTCTAAAGAGAATGACTAAAATACCGTTCATAGACCAAGAGTTGAACGGGCAACTAACTTAGTGGAAACATACATGATGATGTATGTGGTTCACTGGACATAGTTGTGTGCGGAAGATTCTTTTACTTCATGAAAACTTCCAACAATGAATTGAGTATATATATGTGGATATATTCGATAAGGAAGAAGTTTGAAACATTTGAATGGATTCAAATAAATTTCAGCATGAAGTGGAAATCATCGTAATAGAAAAGTCAAATATCTATGATTGGATCATAGTGGAAATATTTGAATTACGAGTTTTAGCGAACATCTAAGAGAGTTATGAAGTTGTTCTACAACTCAAGTTTAAGACTCGTCATTTCGAAGCATCTCGTGATGATCGGGTGTTATAGATTCTACGTGTGCATACAACGGGTGCAAGACAGATTTGCATATGCGAATACTAAGGTTAAACTTTACGAGCCTAGCATGTACATACATGGTCTCAGAAAGTCGCCATGATATGATTATGAGTGAAATTGTTCATCATATTAAAAAGTTACTAATAGTGAAATCTGGAACACTTGTCATGTGATGATCAACTTCAAAGTAAGAACCTCAAGGTTATTGGTATTTGACCAATGGACCTAGAAGTTATTGAAGGTGAAGTGTTTTCTGAGAATGAGAAAAGCTAAAAGAGAAACTACAAAAGATTTTGGCAGAAAGAAAGAAAAGACTAGAAAGTCTAGCTCAGGTGTATATAAATGATATACATGTTATGAATGTATTCCTAGTTTGGTCACACACTGAAATTCTTGGGTATCTGTACCATATTGGTTGGTATGAAGTGTCATACAAAACAACGCAATACAAGAGTACAATAGCCTAAGTGACTGACAAGAAATATGATAGGAATGCACGTCTAGAACAAAAATAAAGTGTTATTATGTTCATCGTTGGCATTCTATCTAGCCCTTAGAATTTATAATAAAGAACTTAATAATTGTTATTTTGCTCTGGTCAAATGAAAATAATGAGTTGTTCAAATTATGACATTACTCCATGTAAGATGGACAAGTTATTATAAATCTTAATGGTGAAACACACATACATAACACTGACGCTAAAATGCCATAAGGCAAATGATTTGAATTCCACTTATTTGTGGAACCGCCATTTAGGTCATGTTAGAAAGGAACGCATGAAGGAACTCCATGCAAATGGATTTATGGAGTCATTCGATTTTTGAATCATTTGGCGCTTGCAAATCTTTTCTAAAGAGAATGACTAAAATACCGTTCATAGACCAAGAGTTGAACGGGCAACTAACTTAGTGGAAACATACATGATGATGTATGTGGTTCACTGGACATAGTTGTGTGCGGAAGATTCTTTTACTTCATGAAAACTTCCAACAGTGAATTGAGTATATATATGTGGATATATTCGATAAGGAAGAAGTTTGAAACATTTGAATGGATTCAAATAAATTTCAGCATGAAGTGGAAATCATCGTAATAGAAAAGTCAAATATCTATGATTGGATCATAGTGGAAATATTTGAATTACGAGTTTTAGCGAACATCTAAGAGAGTTATGAAGTTGTTCTACAACTCAAGTTTCTTGGAGTATCATAGTGATGATAAAGTGTCCGAGAGACGTATCCAAACCTTGTTGGATCAATGATGAGATAAAATAAAATAAAGATTTTTGTGGATTATGCTTTAGAGACTACCGCTTTTACACTGAATAGAGCATCATCATGATCCGTTGAAATGACACCATATAAGTTATGGCATGGGTATAAACCCTAGTAGTCCTTTCTTCAAATTTTGGTATAAGTAAATGAGTTTATGTCGGGGGGAAGACCCCGGATAGGGCAATGGACGCGGAGCAGCCGGCTGGCCACTGGCCGGCTCGCGGCAAGGCCGGCTGAGGAGCAGCCGGCTGGCGCCGTGGCCGGCTGGTCCGGAAGCCGGTTGGCTCTAGGTCCTAGTCGGCCTGGCTGCGGCCACCAATGCTGTAGCTGGGCCGGCTTCTACAAGCCATATCCGACTGGGGTTTGTACCTCAGACCGACTCGAGGCTGGCGAGTCTTGCACTGGAAGGAACCGGGTTGGTGATCCGGGTTCCTAAAGTCCACGCTGACTCCATCTTCCGTAAAGCGCGGGGCACTGTGGAACAATAGTGCCGCGCGATGGACAGGCCGTCAGGGCTTACGACGATCCGTCTTGTCTCTGATGGCCGACGGCGACAGGGACACCTCCTCCATACCGCTGACCGTGGCAGCCGGATGGGACAGGCCACGATGCCTCAACCACTCCTGACGTCACCGCCTCGGGAAGGAGCGGAAGCCGAAGCCGGCCCAGCCGGCCAGTAAACTATAGGGTCTTATATGTAAAGTGCCGGTGCCTATATATGCCGCACTACCCCCTCTCGTGCAGGGGATCGATCATTTATTGCTTTCACCTACCTACAGAGCTGCCCTGTGAGAGAGACCATCGTCTTCCTTAGCCTCCCAGGGCCAGCCGGACACAGCTCTAGGAGCACCAGCATGCTTGTGTGATCATCATATACACTCATAGCAGGAGTAGAGGTTTTACCTCCACCGGAGGGCCTCGAACCTCGGGTACGTCGCCGTGTCGCTCGTGCCCATACCCGCTTCCGGATACCGCCGTGAGATCCCTCGGGGAACCACTTCGATTAGCCACCCTATGGCATATGCCGTGACGATACCACGACATTTGGCGCCCACCGTGGGGCTTTCGGCATCCTCGGCCGGTGTCTTCATCCGGACGGGCCTCACCATCACCACCGGCGAGCGAGTCGCTTCGGCTTGATCCGGAGATTCGGCTCCCTCAAGCTGCGCCGACAACGCTGGCTGCTTCGCTGACCGGCCCTTCCCAGCCGGCGGTAGCGTCATCTCCTTCGGCGGCTTCGACGTTTACGTCGCCACCGTCGCACCGCCGCGCTACCCGCGGCAGGTGCTGCGCTGCGCTAGCCCTCCTCCGCGAGCCGGCAGCAGCGCTCCCGCCAGCCCCGCCGTCGTGCAAGTCATGATGGCTGGCGAGGAGCTCCCGAGAAGAACCCGCGCACCCGCGGCCCCGGCTTGGAGCGCAACATCGACCCCAACGCCTCCGGCTCGGGCCCGAAAGCGCCACCACCACCGTCCCGGCTGGATGCAGTCCGAGGCAAACCGAGCACCCCGCTCACACCGGCGGAGATCCCACCGCCGTCGAGGCGGACTTGGAGGCGCACCGCCAGCTCCTCCTCAAGCAAACCGAAGAACCGGCTGCTGCTAAGCGCCGGATGGAGATCACCCAGCGCGAGTACAACCGCGCCCACGGCCTCACTCCCGGGCGGCGACGAGCTGCCGAGCCGGCCATATCCGCCGCGAGGGCCGCGACCTTGGCGCTGAGATCGCCGCGACGGCGCTCCTTCGCCGGCTCCGTCCATGGAGCTCCCCGTCTACAACACGCCCGACAAGAACATGCGCGCGGCGAAGCCGCCGCGGAAGAGCTGAACCGCCTTGAAGGCGAAGAGTTACGCCGTCGGACCAGGCGGGTGATCGAGCTGCTTAACGCAGCCAACGAGCGGATCGCCGACCCCGGGTATGACAATGCCCCCTGAGCTTCTCACGCTCGTGGAGCTGCGAGCAACGACAGGGAAGGCGCCGGGGACACGGCCGAGTCCGCCTCCCCAGGACCAAGCCGGCGCCATGACTCCCGGGCCACGCACGGCTCGGGCCGGCCAAGCCACCAGCCGAGCGGCAGCGGCCGCAGCCGGCCCCCTCCAAGCCGGAACCAGGAGCAAGACTCGGACCCCGCCGTCATCACCGGCCGGCTCCAGAAACAAGCGGCGCGCGCCAGCCGGCACACTCCCGGGCGGGCCCGCGCATCGAGCCCGCCGACGCCGAGATCGCCTCGACCGGCTGGTCGAATCCCGTATTGCGGAGGAAGAAGCTCCAGCCGGCCCAAAGTGCTTCGGGCCCCGCATCGCCAACGAGCCCACGCTCGAAGGCTTCACGCTCCCCCGCGACACCCCCAAGTACGACGGCACCGCCAAGCCGGAGGACTGGCTGCAGGACTACTCCACCGCAGTCGGCATCGCCCAAGGCAACCAGCGCTGGGCCGTGCGCTACTCCCCCGATCTGGTCGGCTCCGCCCGCACATGGCTCAACAACCTGCCAGCCGGCAGCATAAACGGCTGGCTCGACTTCAGCGGCCTTCATCAGCAACTTCACCGGCACCTATCGCCGGCCGGGTCGCCCCGCAGCTCGAGATGTGCAAGCAGTGGCCCCGAAGAGACGGATCGCGAGTACCTGACGCGTTGGTGCGAGATGCGCAACTCCTGCGAGGGCGTGCACGAGATCCAGGCCATCAGCTTCTTCATGGGAGGCTGTCGGCCCAACACCATGCTGTGGCACAAGTTGCGCCGCAGTGACCCCAAGTCGATGGCCGCCTTGATGGCCATCGCCGACAAGTCTGCGCGAGAGGAAGCCGGCAAGGCGCCGGCTGATATTTCACCGGCTCCAGCAAGGCGGGACAACAACAGGCCGGCTGAGCACAAGCCGGCCGAGGGCGGTTCGCATGGCGGCCGGCGGGACAACTACCGCGGCAAGCGTCACAGCGACCAGCCGGACCGCCGGTCCGGCGCCGCCCACGTAGCCGCCGTGGCAGACAACGCGGCAGGCGGCAGCCGCCGAAGCAAGACCGGCGGTGGAAGCCGAAGTACACCTTTGAGCAAATGCTCGACTCGCCGTGCAAGTACCACAGCGGCAAGAACCCCTCCAACCACACCACCCGCGATCGCCACTTCATGAAGCGGTGACAAGCGGTGAACCTCTACCGCCTCCACCCCGCCTCCACCAGCCGGCGGGCCGGTGGCCCAGCCGGCGCAGAGAACGCCAACCTCGAGCACCACGAGGCTAACCAAGTGCACCATGGCGGCCGATATCTGGCCGAAGACGCCACCTACATCATCTTCACCTCCGAGCCCGAGGACAGGACGAGCCAAGAGCGCCGTTCCTCGAGGTCAACGCGGTCATACCGCCGGTCCCCCGGTACCTAACCGGTCGAGCAGGCCATCACTTTCGATCGCCGTGACACACCGGCTGTCTGCCGGCCGGGCAGCTACGCCATGGTCCTCGACCCCACCATCGGCACAACCCGGCGCAGCGTGCGTTTCGCGCGTCCTCATCGACGGCGGCAGCAGCATCAACATCCTCTACCGCGACACCGCCCGCAAGCTGGGCATCCAGGGAGGCCGAGTTGCGCCCCACCCCCACCGTCTTCCACGGCATCGTGCCAGCCATTGCTGCCAGCCGATCGGCCGGATCACGCTGGAGGTGATGTTCGGGCAGCCGGATCACTTCCGCACCGAAAGAATCGAGTTCGAGGTGGTGGACCTCGTGAGTCCCTACCACGCGCTCCTGGGCAGGCCGGCCCTGACCAAGTTCATGGCGGTGCCCCACTATGGGTACTGAAGATGAAGCTGCCTGGCCCCAAGGGGGTCATCACCGTAGCCGGCGACTATCGCCGCTCCATGGACTGCGCCACGCAGAGCTCCAAGATGGCCCAGACGCTGGTCATCGCCACCGAGAAGCAGCTCATCCACGACGCCGTTGCCCTCGCCAAAGCCACGCGACGGACATGCCGGCTGCAGCAACCCGGCTGGGACGACTCACTTCCAGCCGGCCGACCACACCAAGAAGATCCTGCTGGACCCGGCGCAGCCGGGCAAGTTCGTCACCATCGGTGCCGGCTTGAACAAGAAATAGGAAAGCGAGCTCACCAGCTTCCTCCGTGAGAATCGGGACATCTTCGCATGGACTCCAAGAGACATGCCGGGTGTGCCGAGGGAGTTGGCTGAGCACCACCTCCACGTCCGGCCTGAAGCCAAGCCGGTGAAGCAGCCTCTCAGCGCTTCGCCGAAGAACGAAGGAAGGCCATCGGTGAAGAAATCGCCCGGCTCCTAGCTGCCGGCTTCATCATGGAAGTGCTGCACCCGGACTGGCTGGCGAACCCGGTCCTGGTGTTGAAGAAGAACGGCTCTGGCGCATGTGTATCGACTACACCAGCCTGAACAAGGCGTGCCCAAAGGATCCCTTTCCCTGCCGCGCATAGATCAAGTTATAGACTCGACCGCCGGCTGTGAACTCGTTGTCTTTCCTAGACGCCTATTCAGGCTACCACCGATTCCTTTGAATCCGGCTGATCAAATAAAGACTTCGTTCATTACCCCGTACGGGGCTTATCGCTACACGACTATGCCATTCGGCTTGAAAATGCAGGCGCCACCTACCAAAGGTGCATGCAAAAGTGTTTGCAGGATCAAATCGGCAGAAATGTTCACGCATATGTGGATGATGTCGTTGTAAAAACCAAGGAGATGCCTACCCTCCTTGACGACCTGAGAGAAACCTTCACCAATCTGAGAAGATTCCGGATGAAGCTCAACCCGGCCAAGTGCACATTCGGCGTACCGTCTGGCCAGCTCCTCGGCTACCTCGTCTCTCAGCGAGGGATTGAAGCCAACCCGGACAAGATCAGTGCCCTGGAGAAGATGGAACTGCCGCGGTGCCTCAAGGACGTCCCGAGAAGTTTGCTGGCTGCCTGGCCTCCTTGAGTCGCTTCGTCGCCCGGCTGGGAGAGAAGGCACCGCCCCGTATCAACTAATGAAGAAGGCGGACAAGTTCGTCGGTCACCGCAGGCGGATGAAGCCTTCCGTGACTTAAAGCGCGTGCTCTCAACCGCGCCAATCCTTGCAACGCCGGCTTCAATGGAGCCGATGCTGTTGTACATCGCAGCCACCAACCGAGTGGTTAGCGTTGTCCTGGTGGTGGAGCGCAAAGAAGCCGAAAACAGAGAGAAGCTGGTCCAGCGCCCAGTCTACTACCTCAGCGAAGTGCTCTCCCAGTCGAAGCAAAACTACCCCCACTACCAGAAGGTCACCTACGGCGTCTACATGGCGGCCAAGAAGCTCAAGCATTACTTTCAAGAACATCCCATCAGGGTGGTTGCCACAGCGCCTTTGGCGGAAATCATCGGCAGCAAGGATGCCAACGGCCGGGTTGCCAAGTGGGCCCTGGAGCTAGCCGCCCACACTATCCTCTACGAGCCGCGCACAGCCATCAAGTCGCAGATCCTCGCGGACTTCTTCGTCGACTGGGCTGAGATGGTACCTGCCGCTGTGCCGGATTCCACACATTGGAAGATGCACTTCGACGGCTCGAAGATGCGCAACGGCTTGGGAGCCGGCATCGTCATCACCTCTCCCAAGGGAGACCGGCTGGACTACGTCCTGCAGATCCACTTCGCCGCATCCAACAATGTGGCGGAATATGAAGCGCTCATTCATGGGCTGAAGCTGGCCAAGGAGATTGGCGTGCGTCGCATACTTTGCTTCGGCGACTCCGACTTGGTCATACAGCAAGCATCTGCGGCGGGACGCGAAGGACGCCAATATGGCCTCGTACCGCTTCCATGTCCAGCAGCTATCCGGCTTCTTCGACGGCTGCGAATTCCACCACGTGCCACGAGCAAACAACGAGGCGGCTGATGCCTTATCCAAGATTGGCTCAACCCGGCAAGCCATCCCGCCGGGTGTCGCCTTGGCGGTTCTCAAGAAGCCGTCCATCATACCGTCACCGGACTCGGATTCAATATTCGTGCCGGCTGACCCGGGGCTGCTCGGTCCAACCCGGGGCTTCATCGCCCAAGTCGGGGGCTAACAAGCCAAACCCGCCGGCTAGCATGCCGAACCCGGGAACTTCTCAGTCCAACCCGGGGGCTTCATCGCCAAACTCGGGGGCTAGCAAGCCGAACCCGCCGGCTAGCAAGCCGGACCCGGCGACCATGCAGTCGAATCCGGAAGCTCCCACGCAGGAGGCCCTGTTGGTCAGCGTATTCGAGATAAGATGCGTACCTTCATGGGCACAAGAATTCCTCTCCTACCTCACCGACGGTGTCGCTGATGATAGAGTCCGGGCCAGGCAGATTGAGAGAAGGGCCAAGGCCTACACCATCATCAACCACCAGCTGTACAAACGCAGCGTAAGTGGGGTGTTCCAGCGGTGCGTCGAGCCGGCTGAAGGGATTGAACTCCTACGGAAATCCATC
This sequence comes from Lolium perenne, assembly GCF_019359855.2. Lineage (NCBI taxonomy): Eukaryota > Viridiplantae > Streptophyta > Magnoliopsida > Poales > Poaceae > Lolium > Lolium perenne. The sequence continues at coordinate 13,584,757 of NC_067250.2, read as the reverse complement.
AAGGAGAGTGCGGACATCACGCCTCATCCAGAGCCATAGTGGCCAAAGCCTTCCGGCACGGCTTTTATCGGCCGGGCGCTTAGAGACGCAGAAGATTTGGTGAAGAAGTGCAACGGCTGTCAGCGCTTCGCAAAGCAAAGACACCAGCCGGCTTCCGCCTTGAAAACCATCCCCATCACATGGCCATTTGCCGTATGGGGCTTGGATATGGTGGGCCCATTCAGAACAGCGCGAGGCGGCATGACACATCTCTTGGTGATGATTGATAAATTCACCAAGTGGATCGAAGCCAAGCCAATCAAGAAACTGGACGGGTCCACAGCCGTCACATTCCTCAAGGAAATCATTGTGAGATTCGGCTACCCCCACACCATCATCACCGACAACGGCACCAACTTCTCCCAAGGCATCTTCTCTCGCTATTGCGGGGAAATGGGAATCCGGATGGCCCTATCTTACGTGGCACACCCGAGTCCAACGGACAAGTGGAAAAGGCTAACGGCTTAGTCCTAGCCGGCATCCGGCCCCGGCTGGTGGAGCCGCTCGAGCGAGCAGCCGGCTGCTTGGATTGAAGAATTGCCCGGTGCCGTGGAGCTGCGCACAACGACAAATCGCTCGGTCGGCTTCACACCATTTTTCCTCGTATACGGGGCCGAAGCCGCCCGCCGATCGATATCGAGCACGACGCGCCAAGGATCAAGCTCTACACAGAAGCCGAAGCCAAAGAAGCTCGCGAAGACGGAGTCGACCTGGTCGAAGAGGCCCGGCTGCTGGCTGAGTCTAGATCTACCATCTACCAGCAAAGCCTCCGACGCTATCACAGCCGGAAGGTCCAGCCCTTAGCATTCCGAGAAGGAGACCTAGTGCTCCGGCTGATCCAATGGACAGCCGGACGGCATAAATGTCATCCCCATGGGAGGGTCCCTTCATCGTGAGCAAGGCAGTAGGCAATGATTCCTACTATCTCATAGATGCCCAAGAGGCTAAGAAAAACAAGCCGGACAAGGCTGACGAGGAGACTAAACGTCCCTGGAATATCAGGTTACTCCGCCCATTTTACGCATGAGAGCAGGAATGTATGTATCCCTTGTATCCCCTTTGTGAGTTATGAAAAAGCTTGCGCCAAGAGCGCCGTTTCCGACAAGTTTTTCGCATACTTTACCTTGTTTCGCCAATTGGCTTGAACCCTCTCACGCGGTCGGCTCAGTAACGTGATCCGGTTTCCGACAGCCGGCTTCCGACCAGCTACAGACCGCAACCCGGCTGTCCGGCTGGCGGGAGTAAGGCCTAGGGAGCCGGCACGCGAAAAACGACTAAGGGAAAGAGTAAAAGCGAGTTGACTTGCAACTTTTCCTATAAGTGCCGGATTGCCAAATTCAGCTCGTTCGACTGAAATACTATCGGCCTCACCCAGCGGCCCGCTCTTGATCCGGCGACGGACCGCAAGTCGGACGTACGACCGGCAAGGGCACAGCCAAAGAGTGGGGCGGATGGGAAAAAGCGAACGAGTCGAAAGAAAGCAACTCGGCACATAATTGGTTAACAAACACATTAAAGTGTGGCATAATTAAAAGGCGATAATATTGTCTTACATCTGCACCCGGCATCCCGGGGATTTAATAAATTGTCTTGCAAAAGAACAACAGAATGTCAGGAAATCTAAGCCGGAGGGGCATCAGTGGAGCCGGCGGCCGGGTCGTCCTCAGGCACACCTTCCGCCTCCTCATCATCCAGGTATTCTCCATCGGATGGAGGAGGGTTCGGGTCCGCGACGAAGAGCGTCTTGTCGACGAAGTCGGCGATGGTGCTGGCTCGGGCAAGGCGGGCGGCCTTGAAGTCGGCTGGGAGCTTGTCCTCCACGCCGGCTCGCCGGAACTCAAGCTGCCCCAGGTCCACCTCGTTGTACCAGGAGAGGACGAAGGACAGCGCCATATCGGCACCGGCGCGCGTGGCCGACTCTTTCCCGATCGAGGAAGCGGTCCGGCGCCCGCTCCATCGAGGAGATGAGGCCGGAGATGTCTTGCGGCGCCGCCTCCCCGAGCCACGGCATGGGCACCAGCTCTTCGGCCGCCTTCCGCAGCTCCCAGCCGAGCTTGGTGACGGGCTCGATGCGGGCAGCCATGGACGCCAGATGGTCCTCCATGGAGAAGTACTCCGAGCTGCCCTCGCCGGTTTCCCGCCTCCTGGAATCGCGCGCGACGCCAACGGCTGCCAAAGCCGCCTCCTGCGTCTCCGGGAAGGCCGCTGCAAGAAGAAGAAGCAAGTCAGAAACCATCAAAGCCGAAATAAGCTGAAAAATGCAAATTTTCGAAGTCCTAAACCAAAAGGAAAAGCCTGGCGGCAGCCGGCAAGAACCGACTGCCGCCAGCCCGAAGATGAGGGTAGCGAAGAAATAAGAAGTTTCTGCTGCCGGCTACCAACGAAAGTCGGCAGTCGACAGCCGAAAGCCGGCAAAGGGAAGGAACATAAAGATGCACTCACCCGCCAAGCCGCGATCAAGCGCACTGAAATCGTCGGTCCAACGCTTGGCGGTAGCCGTCAGCTCCGTGGACTTGGCAGTGACCTCCTCTGCAGCGCAAGCAAGCCGCCGCTTCTCCACCTCCGACAGCCGCCGGCTCAGATCATCCACCTTCTCCTTCTCCACCGTCCTGAGGGAGTCGAGCTCGGTGATGTGGTTCTTCTCCGGCGAGCGCAGCCGTGTCGCTCCTGCTCAGCCAGCTTGAGCTTGCCGGCGGCGGATCGGCCCGCCTCCTCGCTCTCGGCGATCGCGCGCGAGCGGCTCGGAGATCCGACTCCAGGCTGCGGGACTTTGGCGGCTTCAGCTGCGGGCGGCCGGAAAGAAATATCAGCCAACCAAGATTAAAAAGAAAATAAGACATCAAGTCGAAAGAAGCGTAGAGCTCACCCTTGACGACCTCCAGCTCACGAGCCAAGGCGGCCCGCTCGATCTTGGCCCGGTGGTAGCTGGTCACCACCTGGTTGTACAAGAGGGTGCGCCGCTCCTCAACCGTCTGAAAGAATCAGTTGTTTAGACGAAACCTGAGCCGGCTTGTGCAGCCGACCCACATCTCGGAGGGCTACCAGGACAAGAAAATCGCAGAAGAAAAGAAAACACACCTTCTCGCATCCTCCGGCGTCGCCACTGGGCAAGGGTCTCGGCGGCCTTGGTCTTGAGACTGGCCCGATAGCCGGAGAAAAGCATCTTCATGGGCGCCGTGCCGAGCTGCCCCTCCCGGCTGAGTACCTCGCAGAGTTCGCCCGATGCCATGCCCTCTCCATGGTTCTGCCGACCCGAAGCTGGAGTCGGAGGCGGACGGCACAGCCACCAGCCGGGCACCCTTGGCCACATGAAGGCCCTCAGACGGGCCCGCTGCGCCCTCCGTCCTCACCAGCGCGCGCGAGTCTGCGCCCTCCGTGCGCGCCGGCTCGTCCCTCGCCGGCTCCTGCCTGGTCGGCTCGTCCCTCGTCGGGCTGCGGCGGCGGCGTCGCTCGGGCGCAGCGGATGGCCCAGCCGGCCCGATTGTCTCCGGCGCACAGGGCGCCTCCGACTCTCGTCCAACTCCACCACGGTGGGCCTGCTGCCGGCTCCGGCCGCAGCGGCGCGGCCCCCGCCGGCGCCGGTCCTAGGAGCAGCCCCGCCGGCTCCGGCCCCGGCCGAAGGCGGCATGCCCCGCCCGGCCCCGGCGGCTGGGTCCGTAAGAGGCGTCCGGCGCGGGAACATGTCGTCCAGCGTCGGCTGCCGCGTTGGTTCGACCCGCATGCCGCGATCGGGCGCGGAGGCCAGCGGCACGGCAAAGGAAGACGCCCCTGTCGCAGGCGGCGGCGGCGGCGTAGGTGCGCGCGAGGAAGGCTGTGGCGTCTGCTCCCTCCTCTGGCGCGGAAGCGGCGACACCACGCGTGGAGCTTGCCGGGAGCCGCCGCCCTGGGCAATCTGGCTAGGGGCCCTCGCCGGTTAAACAGAAAGATAATAAGCACAAAAGTAAGGAAAGAAAAGGAATCAAACAAGAAAGAGAGAGAGAGCTCACCCGGCTTGCTCCGGGACCTTCTTCGGCTGATGCCGGCGCTGTTTCTTCGCCCTCGACTCCGCGGCGGCGGTGGAGCCGGCTCTCTTCGTGCCCTTGGGCGCTGAAGTCGCCGTGGCGCTTGGCGGCCTCGTGCGCGAGGCACGGCGGGGATTGGCCCCGTGCCGGACGTCGCCGGCTCCTCCTCCTCCTGGTGCTACGAGTGAAGGGGGCGGATTGTGCTCCCCCGGCCGCCTAGATCGGGCGCCTGCGGCAGGTCGTCGTCGCCGGCATGGTCGCCGGCTTGGTCAGCCGGATCGACGAGATCCGGCATCCACCTCTTCGTCGCCAGTGTCGCCGTCCTCGGCGTTCGGCGCTCAAAACCTAGAAAGACAGAAAAACATGAGCATAGCCGGAAGTCGGCAGAAGAAAAGGAAGTCGGCCTCGCAGCCGCAAGCCGGAAAATGGCAAAGACACGAAGCCTACCCGCGCGGGTGGATGGTTCTGTCGCAGGCACCAGCCCGTAGCTCCGATCCTCCGCCAGGTTCGCCTTGGTGATGTGGTTCACCCGGCTGGCCACCTGGGCCTTGGTGAGCGGCACCTTGGACGTCCGGTTCGGATCGAACCGGCCGGACATGTGCCCGATCTTGTGGGTGCGCATCTGGAGCGGCAGCACCCGGCGCTCGGCGATGGTGCAGAGAAGATCTTCGGCGATCAGCCCGCCAGCGGTGGCTGTCGCCAGAGATCCCAGAGCAGGTTCACCTCGGCGTTCTGGTCCGTCGAGCGGGCGTTGTGGCTCCAGTTGATCCGGCCGACTGGAGGAGCCGGATTGAACTCCGGCAGGTTGATCCGGTCGACGAGCTCCCCCTCGTTGCGCACGTAGAAGAATGACATTTGCCAGTTCTTCACCGAGTCGACGGTGGGGATCTTGGGGAAAGGCGTACCAGGCCGGGTGTAGATCGAGGCGGCGCCGCAGGCTCGCAGCGGCCGTCGTTGGTCTGCGCCTTCAAGAAGAAGAGCCGGCTCCGAAGTCGATGTCGGGCCACAAGCCGGCGTAAGCCTCCATGAACGCTACGAAGCAGCTCGGGAGGACGCACGCGTTGGCCGGCAGGTGATGCGGCTGAAGGCCGAAGTGGTCGAGGAATTGCCGGAAGAACGGCGGCCGGCAGACCCAGCCCGCGGTCGAGGTGCGCGCCGAAGACGACGCGCTCGCCGTTCCTCGGCTCGGGCTCCGTCTCCTCGCCGGGCACCCGGGTGTTGATCGAGCGCGGGACTCGCCGGAGGCGCACCAGGGGTTCGATGTCGTCCTCCCGCATGTAGGAGCCCTCCACGATCCACCGGGGACGCCATTGACGAGGTCGAGGAAGAAGATGACCAGGAGAGGCTGAACGGCGAGGAAGAACCTTGCGATCGCGGCGGCGACAGCGGCGGCTGAGGACGCTCCGTCGAGACGCGCGCCCCGTGGCGCCGGATTGGCGGGGTGGCGGCGGCGGATCGGTGGAGATTCGCCCGCCGGAGTTCGCCAGCGGAAGATGTTCGCCGGAGCAGCAGCGAGCGAGCTCGAGCGCGCAGAGGATAGCGATGGGAGCAAGAGTGCGAGGAAGAAGAAATGGCAAGTGGTCGCCTCGAGGCGCCCCCCCGCGGCATTTATAGCCACCCGACGCGGGCGGTTGGCCTCCAAGTGGCGGTCGTGGGCCGTAACTCCTCCCACGTCGCCGGATTTACTGCGCCGTAATCGCGCCGTAACTCCTCCCACGTCCACGACGGTTACCGAAACGGCCACACCACGTCGCCCACTACCGCACCGGATCCGGGGGAACATTGATGTGACCAGACGAACCGACCACCGGGCCAGGCGACAGACCCGTCAAGTCGGGCGCAGGACCCGAGGCGGCGGAGACTCCGGCGCGCCGCAAGCCGGAGCCGGACCAAAAGTTCCACTCAAGCCAAAATTCATCAGCAAGGCGGAGGCGCCGTCGATCTTGCAAGAAAGCAAAACTGTACAAGTGTAAAAGCGGCCGGTGGGAAGCAGCCGGCAGGAACGAGCCGGATGAGGGCGCAGCCGGCTGAATGGAAATTCTCAGTCGGCCCCTCCAAGTGCCGTCTAATATATTCGAGAAGCCGGGAAAACCTGCCTAGGTCCTTCTAAACGCAGGACCTTGCCAGCTTCGGGGGCTAATGTCGGGGGGAAGACCCCGGATAGGGCAATGGACGCGGAGCAGCCGGCTGGCCACTGGCCGGCTCGCGGCAAGGCCGGCTGAGGAGCAGCCGGCTGGCGCCGTGGCCGGCTGGTCCGGAAGCCGGTTGGCTCTAGGTCCTAGTCGGCCTGGCTGCGGCCACCAATGCTGTAGCTGGGCCGGCTTCTACAAGCCATATCCGATCGGGGTTTGTACCTCGGACCGACTCGAGGTGGCGAGTCTTGCACCGGAAGGAACCGGGTTGGTGATCCGGGTTCCTAAAGTCCACGCTGACTCCATCTTCCGTAAAGCGCGGGGCACCGTGGAACAATAGTGCCGCGCGATGGACAGGCCGTCGGGGCTTACGACGATCCGTCACGGCTACGATGGCTGACGGCGACAGGGACACCTCCTCCATACCGCTGACCGTGGCAGCCGGATGGGACAGGCCACGATGCCTCAACCACTCCTGACGTCACCGCCTCGGGAAGGAGCGGAAGCCGAAGCCGGCCCAGCCGGCCAGTAAACTATAGGGTCTTATATGTAAAGTGCCGGTGCCTATATAAGCCGCACTACCCCCTCTCGTGCAGGGGATCGATCATTTATTGCTTTCACCTACCTACAGAGCTGCCCTGTGAGAGAGACCATCGTCTTCCTTAGCCTCTCAGGGCCAGCCGGACACAGCTCTAGGAGCACCACTGTACTGTGTGATCATCATATACACTCATAGCAGGAGTAGAGGTTTTACCTCCACCGGAGGGCCTCGAACCTGGGTACGTCGCCGTGTCGCTCGTGCCCATACCCGCTTCCGGATACCGCCGTGAGATCCCTCAGGAACCACTTCGATTAGCCACCCTATGGCATATGCCGTGACGATACCACGACATTTGGCGCCCACCGTGGGGCTTTCAGCATCCTCGGCCGGTGTCTTCATCCGGACGGGCCTCACCATCACCACCGGCGAGCGAGTCGCTTCAGGCGTGAGGTGGAGAATCGGCTCCCTCAAGCGCGCCGACAACGCTGGCTGCTTCGCTGACCGGCCCTTCCCAGCCGGCGGCAGCGTCATCTCCTTCGGCGGCTTCGACGTTTACGTCGCCACCGTCGCACCGCCGCGCTACCCGCGGCAGGTGCTGCGCTGCGCTAGCCCTCCTCCGCGAGCCGGCAGCAGCGCTCCCGCCAGCCCCGCCGTCGTGCAAGTCATGATGGCTGGCGAGGAGCTCCCCGAGAAGAACCCGCGCACCCGCGGCCCCGGCTTGGAGCGCAACATCGACCCCAACGCCTCCGGCTCGGGCCCGAAAGCGCCACCACCACCGTCCCGGCTGGATGCAGTCCGGGCAAAACTGAGCACCCCGCTCACGCCTGGCGGAGATCCCACCGCCGTCGAGGCGGACTTGGAGGCGCACCGCCAGCTCCTCCTCAAGCAAACCGAAGAACTGGCTGCTGCTAAGCGCCAGATGGAGATCACCCAGCGCGAGTACAACCGCGCCCACGGCCTCACTCCAGGCGGCGACGAGCCAAGCCGAGCCGGCCATATCCGCCGCAGGGGCCGCGACCTTGGCGCTGAGATCGCCCGCGACGGCGCTCCTTCGCCGGCTCCGTCCATGGAGCTCCCCGTCTACAACACGCCCGACAAGAACATGCGCGCGGCAGAAGCCGCCGCGGAAGAGCTGAACCGCCTTGAAGGCGAAGAGTTACGCCGTCAGACCAGGCGGGTGACTGAGCTGCTTAACGCAGCCAACAGGCAGATCGCCGACCCCAGGTATGTCAATGCCCCCAGAGCTTCTCACGCTCGTGGAGCTGCAGGCAACGACAGGGAAGGCGCCAGGGACACGGCCGAGTCCGCCTCCCCAGGACCAAGCCGGCGCCATGACTCCCGGGCCACGCACAGCTCTGAAGCATAAAAGTGATACAAGAACTCTGAAGCAATATAGATCATCGAGGCTTAATTGACTTTTTGTTCAGTCATATGCATGCGTGAGCATGTGCCAAGTCGATATAAATGAATTATTCAGAGGAGGATACCACAATGCCATACTTACTTATGAATAAAACAATGCAAGCAAACATCCATGACATGCTACTCATATTAATAGATTGGAGCTAAACATGAGAGATCATAAACTTCTAGACTTTCTCAAATAACATATACCTCACATGAACCAACTAAGCATGCTCACATGGATGAGTATATGTACAAAAATGAAAACAAATAGAGTTCATACCAGCCTCTCACCACAATCAGATTGTCATAGATCGTCATTATTGCCTTTTCACTTGTGTAGCTTGGATAATATGAAATGAAAACCACGCTCCAGCCACCGAAGACCATTGAACTCATAAAGAACTTTACAAACCAAAGAAGAACAGCAAATATTTTTGGTGTTTTCGAATTTGAGAATAAGAACAAGAGGAAACAAGCAAACAAAGCAAAATCTTTTTGGGTTTTCTTATAGCAAACTAGCAATAGCAAATAAAGCGAAACAAATGCAAGAAACCAAAGCAAACAAATGGTGAAAAGAAACAACAGAAATATTTTTGGTCTTTTTGTGTTTTGGGAAAGAAACAAAGCGAAAACAAGAAATAGCAAATTAAAAGAAACACAGAAAAGCGAGATGGCGGAAATCTGCCAAAACCTGACAGCAGTACAGAAATCGATTTTTACAAAAATCTTACGTTGCTCAGATCGAAAAGTGTTCAACTAATGAAAGTTAGATAACAACCTGGGGAACCTGCTCAAAAATTGGCAGTTCAAAATGACGCTCTGGCTATTTTTGAGAATTTTTACGGTAACATTCCAGAATCTGTTTTCAGGCAGCACTTCCCCAAATATCATCTTCCTCTCATTAGAAAACCACTCAAACGAACAAAACAAGTATGTACAAGTATCCAACAACCATAATATGCAAAGAATGAGTGATGCCGGTATACCTCCCCCCAAGCTTAGGCTTTTGGCCTAAGTGGAGTTCAACCCCAACGAGGATCGTTGTTCCTTGCCGGTGGGTAATTCATGGAGTAGTCATAGTAAAGTTCCTGTGCAGAAGAAAAGCGTGGAGGCTCCGCATATCCACCATGTTGATGCGAGGAACTTGCTGCATCGGATGATGAGTCGAGGTGCTCCTCGACCTCCGTGTCGTCTCTTGCATGTTGACCTCCTCTCTCTATGTGTGCATCCAGTGCACCTTCTGTGACCGACCAATCTCCCCTGGAATCAAGGTTAGACAAAACAAAGCAGGCAATCTTACTATTTTCTCAGTTTTCTTAGTTATTCTCCAGACTTTCTTATAAAATGTCATCTTGTAAAACAGGTTACCCAAGTTGGAGGAATCTGAAACAAATTCATGTTTAATCATAGAGGCTATGTCAAGTTTTTCTATGGGGAATGGAATATCAAAATGATGAGGTTCTACATTATGAAAAGCTAGTAAACGAGAGGCGATGAGACCTCCACAAATTCCACCTTTCTCACGGTTAGTAGCAAGTCTATAAGCTATCAATGCCCCCAAATTATAAGTCTTACTACCTTGAAGTGCTGCAGCTAGAAAAGCCAAATCCGGGATAGAAAGTTTACCACCAATCTTTTTAGCAAGAACGCATTTAGTAATAAAATAGGCAAAGTAGCGGATAGCCGGGAGCTGAATACTAGTGATTTTACCATTGTCCCCTAAGAAACTCCTTCCATCGCAAATCGTCTTGAAGAGGTCCAAGAGTTCTTGCGGCGATCCCCTTATCTTCTCACATGACCCCCATTGCGGTACTCTAATTGCTGCACAAAAAACACTAAATGGCAAGTTGACAGCTTTATTGTAAATTTTATACTGGACCGTGGGGTTAGATCGCGACCAATTGAACTTGAAGTCCTGCACAAAAGACATGGTTAATTTTACATATTGTCTTGGCTCTCCTTCAACAAAGTCACTCAGCCCTGCACGAGAAATTAGACTTTGAACATCTTCAAGTATTCCCGCGCTTCTCATAAAATCCGCGCACGGGTAGTAAGAGGGGTATACTCCCTCTTCACGATTGACTCTCATAACTTGTTGGACTTCCAATTCTTGCTGGTTCAAGTGATATCTACTCCACTCCATTTTCTGAAATTTCAACAAATGATATAAAAATTTGATTTGGTGACATATAATTGAGGGAAACTACCATAGGAACTTGCTAGAGTACTAATCATGCATCAAAACTAGTTTCTACCACTTAGAACAAGCATGCATGCTCACTAAACATGTTACCTACAGCAGCAAAATATTCAAGATATACTCAACCAAACAAAATTCTACTTGGATGGGTGGAGGAGTCACATACCAAGGAGCAAATGTGCCAAATTTCAGCAGGAAATCTGGGCTGAGCAAAGAGATCGAGAAATCTGGAGCTCTGGAGCAAAAACGCGAGAGAGAGGAACTTGGTACGAGTTTTTTCGGGAGAGAGAAGGTGCTGGGGGAAAGAGATGACAAAGTGGGGCAAAGGGGGGCCCACACCACATGGTGGCGCGGCCACCTCCTTGGCCGCGCCGGCCTGTGGTTTGGCGCCCTCTGGTGCCCCACAGGTCATCCTCTGGTGCTCCCAGGTGCCTCGTCAAAAAATAGGACCAACGGTATAATTTTTGTGAATTTTTGAAAACTTTGAAAAATGCACATTTCTGGGTATTTAGTTTATTATTACTGGCCAGGAAATTTTTTGAAATCTTCAAATAACTAAGGAACTTTGCAAACTAAAAGTGCTACAGCAACTAGAGCAAATGGAGGAAGAAAGAGATGTTGTTTACCTCCTCTATGCATATGAAAAGTATTCGTTAACAAGGTTGATCAAGTCTTGTCACCAAATAACTTTTTCATAGCAACCTCAAATCAATCATGTTACCTTGAATTGTATTGATATGGATCCAATCACGAGAGTTTGATATTCTTCTTTAGGCTCATATATAGGACAATCAATAGTTCCAACTTTGATAGTTCTCACATTAGAAATAGTATTAACTCCACATGCTTTCTCAATCCTCTTGGGAAAATAAACGGTATGCTCCCTATCATCAACATTGAAAGTAACCTTTCCTTTGTTGCAATCAATAACAGCCCCTGCGGTGTTAAGAAAAGGTCTCCCAAGAATAATAGACATATTATCATCTTCAGGCATTTCCAACACAACAAAATCAGTTAATATCAAGCAGTTAGTAGTAACTTGAACAGGAACATTCTCACATATACCAACAGGAATAGCAGTAGATTTATCAGCCATTTGCAAAGATATATCAGTAGGTATCAACTTATCTAAGTAAAGTCTCTTATAAAGAGAAAAAGGCATAACACTAACACCTGCTCCCAAGTCACATAGAGCAGTTTTAACATAATTATTCTTAATAGAACAAGGAATAGTAGGTATACCTGGGTCGCCCAACTTCTTTGGAACCTTGCCATTGAAAGAGTAATTAGCAAGCATAGTGGAAATTTCCTCATTGGGGATTTTCCTTTTGTTAGTAACAATATCTTTCATATACTTTGAATAAGGAGGCAATTTAATAGCATCAGTCAAAGGGATTTGGAAGAATAAAGGTTTCATCCAATCACAAAATTTATTATAGTGTTCTTCTTCCTTTGATTTTAGTTTCTTAGCAGGAAAAGGCATTTGCTTTTGCACCCAAGGTTCTCTTTCATTACCATGTTTCTCAGCAATAAAGTCTTCTTTAGTGTACTTTTTATTTTTAGCATGCTTTTCAGGTTCTTCTTCAACCTCTTCTTTATCAGGAGTATCATTCTTATCATTATCTTTATCATTATCATGTTCATTACCACTTTCAGTTTCAGCATCAGAAATAGAAATACTATTAGGATCATTAACAGGTTCAGAGGATTCTACAACATTTTTATGTTTCTTCTTCTTTTTCTTCCTAGAATGAGCACTAGGTTCAATGCGTTGAGAATCTTGTTCAATTCTTTTGGGATGCCCTTCAGGATATAGAGGATCCTGGGTAGAGACACCACCTCTAGTTGTTACTTCATAAGCATGTTTCTCTTTAGAATTATTTCCTAACAAGTCATTTTGCACTTTAGTGAGTTGATCAATTTGAGTTTGAATCATATGAAAATGTTTAACAAGCATCTTAACATCATTGGAGGTTCTCTCCACAATATCATGCAATTCACTAATAGCTCGAGAATTTTCCATTAAATGATTCTCTACTCTCATATTAAAATTTTCTTGTTTAACAATATAATTATTAAACTCATCTAAGCATTGTGCAGGAGGTTTCGAGTACGGAATATCTTCCCTAGTAAAGCGTTGAAGGGAGTTTACCTCAATCATGGATGAAGGGGGAATTATCTCACATATATCTTCTATAGGAGGCAGATTCTTCACATCTTCAGATTTAATACCTTTCTCCTTGAGAGACTTCTTGGCTTCCCTCATATCTTCATCATTCAATTTAATTAGACCCCTCTTCTTCAATATTGGCGTTGGAGTTGGTTCAGGCGTAGTCCAATCATCATGATTCCGGCTTATTTTAGCCAATAATTCTTCAGCGTCGTCTGGAGTTCTTTTCCTGAAAACACAACCAGCACAACTATCCAGGTATGCCCTAGACTCAATGGTTAGTCCGCTATAAAATATATCAAGTAAATCATGCTTTTCCAAATCATGATCAGGCCGAGCTCTAATAAGAGAGCAAAATCTCGCCCAAGCCTCAGGCAATTTCTCTTCATCTCCCTGGTCAAAATTATAAATTCTCTGCAAAGCAATATGCTGAGCACTAGCAGGAAAGTATTTGCGGAAGAAAACATCAAGCAATTCTTTTGGACTTCTAATAGAATTAGGTGGCAAATTATTATACCATGTTTTAGCGTCATCCTTTAATGAAAATGGAAAGATTTTAGCAACAAAGTAAGTACGCATCTTGACATCATCAGAAAACAAGCTACTTAGAGTAGATAACTCAGTCATGTGTTCAACAACACTTTCTTTTTCAGTACCACAAAAGGGTGTTTTCTCAACAATAGCTATATGAGATAGATCAAGAGAAAAATCATAATCTTTATCCTTAATATTTATAGGAGATGTAGCAAACTTAGGATCAGGAGACAGTTTATATCTAACAGCATGTTCTGCAAGCAACTTTTTAATTTTTCTTGCATCAGTAGTAGCATTGCATTTTTCAATAAAATCATCATTAAGCTCCACATAATCTTCATCAGGATCATCACTAAAATAATCAAGTTCAGGTGAACTAACAGGTGTAGTAGCATTAGGAGTTTCAGTATTTTCAATTTGTCTAGACCTAGCAATTGTAGCATCTAGAAAGGATCCCAAAGAACCACTATCATCAAGCACAGCAGAAATATTATCAATATTATGAGAGTTTTCAAATTCAGCAGAAGTACCCGCATTTGAAGCATGCGGCGGTGAAACAAGTTTATCAATCACAGATGGTGAATCAAGAGCAGCAGAGGTATTCAGAATTCTACCTTTTCTTGTAGTGGATGGTAATATGGCGATCTTAGTATCGCGAGGTTTACCCATGATGGAGAATTTGCAGCGAACAATATTAATCCAAGTGAACTTCCAAATAAAGCTATGCTCCCCGGCAACGGCGCCAGAAAATAGTCTTGATGACCCACAAGTATAGGGGATCGCAACAGTCTTCGAGGGAAGTAAAACCCAATTTATTGATTCGACACAAGGGGAGACAAAGAACACTTAGAAGCCTTAACAGCGGAGTTGTCAATTCAGCTGCACCTGGAAACAGACTTGCTCGCAAGAGTTTATCAGTAGTAACAGTTTTATAGCAGTAGCAGTAGTGAAATAACAGTAGCAGAGTAACAAAGACAGCAATAGTGATTTTAGTAAACAGCAGGATTAAAATACTGTAGGCACGGGGACGGATGACGGGCGTTGCATGGATGAGAGAAACTCATGTAACAATCATAGCAGGGCATTTGCAGATAATAATAAAACGGTGTCCAAGTACAAAGCAATCAATAGGCATGTGTTCCATATATAGTCGTGCGTGCTCACAATGAGAAACTTGCACAACATCTTTTGTCCTACCAGCCGGTGGCAGCCGGGCCTCAAGGGAAACTACTGGATATTAAGGTACTCCTTTTAATAAAGTACCGGAGCAAAGCATTAACACTCCGTGAACACATGTGATCCTCACATCGCTACCATTCCCTCCGGTTGTCCCGATTTCTGTCACTTCGGGGCCATCGGTTCCGGCCAGCGACATGTGTATACAACTTATAGGTAAGACCATAAACAATGATTATCTTGATGAAACAATAACATGTTCAGATCTGAGATCATGGCACTCGGGCCCTAGTGACAAGCATTAAGCATAACAAGTTGCAACAATATCATCAAAGTACCAATTACGGACACTAGGCACTATGCCCTAACAATCTTATGCTATTACATGACCAATCTCATCCAATCCCTACCATCCCCTTCGGCCTACAGCGGGGGAATTACTCACACATGGATGGGGGGAAACATGGCTGGTTGATGGAGAGGCGTTGGCGGTGATGGCGGTGATGATCTCCTCCAATTCCCCGTCCCGGCGGAGTGCCAGAACGGAGACTTCTGGCTCCCGCGACGGAGTTTCGCGATGTGGCGGCGTTCTGGAGGGTTTCTGGCGACTTCGACTTCCCCCCGTGCGTTTTTAGGTCGAGGCCGATAAATAGTCCGAAGGAGGGCGTCGGAGGCCGGCCGAGGGGGCCACACCACAGGGCCGCGCGGGCCCCCCCTGGGCCGCGCCGCCCTATGGTGTGGGGCCCTCGGGCCTCCACCTTAATTGTCCTTCTGGCTCCGTCATTATTCTGGGAAAATAGGGCCTTCTGCATAAATTCCGAGGATTTTCCCGAAAGTTGGATTTCTGCACAAAAACGAGACACCAGAACAGTTCTGCTGAAAACAGCATTAGTCCGTGTTAGTTGCATCCAAAATACACAAATTAGAGGCAAAACAATAGCAAAAGTGTTCGAGAAAGTAGATACGTTTTGGACGTATCACGGGGGATCCAGGAGATCGCCTCCGGCACCCTGCCGGAGAGGGGATTCATCTCCCGGAGGACTCTACGCCGCCATGGTCGCCTCCGGAGTGATGTGTGAGTAGTCTACCCCTGGACTATGGGTCCATAGCAGTAGCTAGATGGTTGTCTTCTCCCCATTGTGCTTCATTGTCGGATCTTGTGAGCTGCCTAACATGATCAAGATCATCTATCTGTAATTCTATATGTTGCGTTTGTTGGGATCCGATGAATAGAGAATACTTGTTATGTTGATTATCAAAGTTATGACTATGTGTTGTTTATGATCTTGCATGCTCTCCGTTATTAGTAGATGCTCTGGCCAAGTTGATGCTAGTAACTCCAAGAGGGAGTATTTATGCTCGATAGTGGGTTCATGTCTCCGTGAATCTGGAGGGGTGACAAGAACCTCTAAGGTTATGGATGTGCTGTTGCCACTAGGGATAAAACATTGGTGCTATGTTCAAGGATGTAGTCACTAATTACATTACGCGCAATACTTAATGCAATTGTCTGTTGTTAGCAACTTAATACTGGAGGGGGTTCGGATGATAACCTGAAGGTGGACTTTTTAGGCATAGATGCATGCTGGATGGCGGTCTATGTACTTTGTCGTAATGCCCAACTTAATCTCACTATACTCATCATAATATGTATGTGCATGGTCATGCCCTCTTTATTTGTCAATTGCCCAACTGTAATTTGTTCACCCAACATGCTGTTTATCTTATGGGAGAGACACCTCTAGTGAACTGTGGACCCCGGTCCAATTCTCTATACTGAAATACAATCTACTGCAATACTTGTTCTACTGTTTTCTGCAAACAATCATCTTCCACACAATACGGTTAATCCTTTGTTACAGCAAGCCGGTGAGATTGACAACCTCACTGTTTCGTTGGGGCAAAGTACTTTGGTTGTGTTGTGCAGGTTCCACGTTGGCGCCGGAATCCCTGGTGTTGCGCCGCACTACATCCCGCCGCCATCAACCTTCAACGTGCTTCTTGGCTCCTCCTGGTTCGATAAACCTTGGTTTCTTTCTGAGGGAAAACTTGCTGCTGTGCGCATCATACCTTCCTCTTGGGGTTCCCAACGAACGTGTGAGTTACACGCCATCAAGCTCTTTTTCTGGCGCCGTTGCCGGGGAGATCAAGACACGCTGCAAGGGGAGTCTCCACTTCTCAATCTCTTTACTTTGTTTTTGTCTTGCTTAGTTTTATTTACTACTTTGTTTGCTGCACTAAATCAAAATACAAAACAATTAGTTGCTTTATTTGCTATCTTGTTTGCTATATCAAAAACACAAAAAAATTAGTTACTTGCATTTACCTTACTTGATTCATCATGTTTCCTTTTAATTTTACCACGAAAGACATACCGGTAGGACGTGGGTCTATAATTGGGAGAAATAATATAGAAGAATTCTTCAACCATGTTAGTACCATTGACGATTTTGAGGATAGACACTTGGTAGACCTTGCCCCTACCTATGAAATTGCTGCTGCTGCTTTAGTTCGCATGTTGGAAACTAAATTTGTTAATCTCAATCCTATAATCCAACACATGTTTCTCACACTTGGTGATATGGAAGAAGGGGAAAAGAAAGATTTTGTTTTAGAAACCCTTCTTAGAGAATTTGGTGGTATAGCGAGAGAGGCTAGAAAGGTCTTTGCTAAATTTAATATGCTTGGTTCTTACACCAATTTTGTTAGTCTCTTTGAAAAGATGGATATGGATAGAATAAAGTACACTAATAATATTAATGATGGAGGGGAGATCAAAGCACCAATACCATGTAAACTCTTAGCTATGAATGATGTACTAGAAAATAACTATGCTTGGCTTGTTCCTGAAAATTTGTTTGATGAGAGTAGCACGCCTAAGACTAATGAAAAGGGAGATGCTAAAACTTATGTATCTAATATACTATGCCTGGTTGAGAAAACTCCACACCCCGCTGAGAATGCACCACCCTTTGATAATACTTGATACACACTTTTTGCGCCTAGCTGAAAGGCGTTAAAGAAAAGCGCTTATGGGAGACAACCCATGTTTTACCTACAGTACTTTGTTTTTATTTTGTGTCTTGGAAGTTGTTTACTACTGTAGCAACCTCTCCTTATCTTAGTTTAGTGTTTTGTTGTGCCAAGTAAAGTCGTTGATAGAAAAGTTCATACTAGATTTGGATTACTGCGCAGTTCCAGATTTCTTTGCTGTCACGAATCTGGGTCTACCTCCCTGTAGGTAGCTCAGAAAATTAAGCCAATTTACGTGCATGATCCTCAGATATGTACGAAACTTTCATTCAATTTGAGCATTTTCATTTGAGCAAGTCTGGTGGCCTAATAAAATTCATCAATACGAACTATTCTGTTTTGACAGATTCTGCCTTTTATTTCGCATTGCCTCTTTTGCTATGTTGGATGAATTTCTTTGATCCATTAATGTTCAGTAGCTTTATGCAATGTCCAGAAGTGTTAAGAATGATTGTGTCACCTCTGAACATGTTAATTTTTATTGTCACTAACCCTCTAATGAGTTGTTCTAAGTTTGGTGTGGAGGAAGTTTTCAAGGATCAAGAGAGGAGTATGATGCAACATGATCAAGGAGAGTGAAAGCTCTAAGCTTGGGGATGCCCCGGTGGTTCACCCCTGCATATATCAAGAAGACTCAAGCGTCTAAGCTTGGGGATGCCTTGGGCATCCCCTTCTTCATCGACAACATTATCAGGTTCCTCCCCTGAAACTATATTTTTATTCCATCACATCTTATGTGCTTTGCTTGGAGCGTCGGTTTGTTTTTGTTTTTTGTTTTGTTTGAATAAAATGGATCCTAGCATTCACTTTATGGGAGAGAGACACGCTCCACTGTAGCATATGGACAAGTATGTCCTTAGTTTCTACTCATAGTATTCATGGCGAAGTTTCTTCTTCGTTAAATTGTTATATGGTTGGAATTGGAAAATGATACATGTAGTAATTGCTATAAATGTCTTGGGTAATGTGATACTTGGCAATTGTTGTGCTCATGTTTAAGCTCTTGCATCATATGCTTTGCACCCATTAAGGAAGAAATACATAGAGCATGCTAAAATTTGGTTTGCATATTTGGTTTCTCTAAGGTCTAGATAATTTCTAGTATTGAGTTTGAACAACAAGGAAGACGGTGTAGAGTCTTATAATGTTTTCAATATGTCTTTTATGTGAGTTTTGCTGCACCGGTTCATCCTTGTGTTTGTTTCAAATAAGCCTCGCTAGCCTAAACCTTGTATCGAGAGGGAATACTTCTCATGCATCCAAATACTTGAGCCAACCACTATGCCATTTGTGTCCACCATACCTACCTACTACATGGTATTTTCCGCCATTCCAAAGTAAATTGCTTGAGCGCTACCTTTAAAATTCCATCATTCACCTTTGCAATATATAGCTCATGGGACAAATAGCTTAAAAACTATTGTGGTATTGAATATGTAATTATGCACTTTATCTCTTATTAAGTTGCTTGTTGTGCGATAACCATGTTCACTGGGGACGCCATCAACTATTCTTTGTTGAATTTCATGTGAGTTGCTATGCATGTTCGTCTTGTCTGAAGTAAGAGAGATCTACCACCTTATGATTAAGCATGCATATTGTTAGAGAAGAACATTGGGCCGCTAACTAAAGCCATGATCCATGGTGGAAGTTTCAGTTTTGGACAAATATCCTCAATCTCATATGAGAAAATTATTAATTGTTGTTACATGCTTATGCATAAAAGAGGAGTCCATTATCTGTTGTCTATGTTGTCCCGGTATGGATGTCTAAGTTGAGAATAATCAATAGCGAGAAATCCAATGCGAGCTTTCTCCTTAGACCTTTGTACAGGCGGCATAGAGGTACCCCTTTGTGACACTTGGTTAAAACATGTGCATTGCGATGATCCGGTAGTCCAAGCTAATTAGGACAAGGTGCGGGCACTATTAGTACACTATGCATGAGGCTTGCAACTTATAAGATATAATTTACATGATACATATGCTTTATTACTACCGTTGACAAAATTGTTTCATGTTTTCAAAATCAAAGCTCTAGCACAAAAATAGCAATCGATGCTTTTCCTCTATGGAGGACCATTCTTTTACTTTCAATGTTGAGTCAGTTCACCTATTTCTCTCCACCTCAAAGAAGCAAACACTTGTGTGAACTGTGCATTGATTCCTACATATTTGCTTATTGCACTTATTATATTACTCTATGTTGACAATATCCATGAGATATACATGTTACAAGTTGAAAGCAACCGCTGAAACTTAATCTTCCTTTGTGTTGCTTCAATGCTTTTACTTTGAATTATTGCTTTATGAGTTAACTCTTATGCAAGACTTATTGATGCTTGTCTTGAAGTGCTATTCATGAAAAGTCTTTGCTATATGATTCACTTGTTTACTCATGTCATATACATTGTTTTGATCGCTGCATTCACTACATATGCTTTACAAATAGTATGATCAAGGTTATGATGGCATGTCACTCCAGAAATTATCTGTGTTATCGTTTTACCTGCTCGGGACGAGCAGAACTAAGCTTGGGGATGCTGATACGTCTCCGACGTATCGATAATTTCTTATGTTCCATGCCACATTATTGATGTTATCTACATGTTTTATGCACACTTTATGTCATATTCGTGCATTTTCTCGGAACTAACCTATTAACAAGATGCCGAAGTGCCGATTCTGTTTCTGCTGTTTTTGGTTTCAGAAATCCTAGTAACATAATATTCTCGGAATTGGACGAAATCAACGCCCAGGGTCCTATTTTGCCACGAAGCTTCCAGAAGTCCGAAGAGGAGACGAAGAGGGGCCACGAGGGGGCCACACCCTAGGGCGGCGCGGCCCCCCTTGGCCGCGCGGCCCTGTGGTGTGGGGCCCTCGTGCCGCCTCCTGACCTGCCCTTCCGCCTACTTAAAGCCTCCGTCGCGAAACCCCGGTGCGAGAGCCACGATACGGAAAACCTTCCGAGACGCCGCCGCCACCGATCCCATCTCGGGGATCCAGGAGATCGCCTCCGGCACCCGCCGGAGAGGGGATTCATCTCCGGAGGACTCTACGCCGCCATGGTCGCCTCCGGAGTGATGTGTGAGTAGTCTACCCCTGGACTATGGGTCCATAGCAGTAGCTAGATGGTTGTCTTCTCCCCATTGTGCTTCATTGTCGGATCTTGTGAGCTGCCTAACATGATCAAGATCATCTATCTGTAATTCTATATGTTGCGTTTGTTGGGATCCGATGAATAGAGAATACTTGTTATGTTGATTATCAAAGTTATGTCTATGTGTTGTTTATGATCTTGCATGCTCTCCGTTATTAGTAGATGCTCTGGCCAAGTTGATGCTAGTAACTCCAAGAGGGAGTATTTATGCTCGATAGTGGGTTCATGTCTCCGTGAATCTGGAGGGGTGACAAGAACCTCTAAGGTTATGGATGTGCTGTTGCCACTAGGGATAAAACATTGGTGCTATGTTCAAGGATGTAGTCACTAATTACATTACGCGCAATACTTAATGCAATTGTCTGTTGTTAGCAACTTAATACTGGAGGGGGTTCGGATGATAACCTGAAGGTGGACTTTTTAGGCATAGATGCATGCTGGATGGTGGTCTATGTACTTTGTCGTAATGCCCAACTAAATCTCACTATACTCATCATAATATGTATGTGCATGGTCATGCCCTCTTTATTTGTCAATTGCCCAACTGTAATTTGTTCACCCAACATGCTGTTTATCTTATGGGAGAGACACCTCTAGTGAACTGTGGACCCCGGTCCAATTCTCTATACTGAAATACAATCTACTGCAATACTTGTTCTACTGTTTTCTGCAAACAATCATCTTCCACACAATACGGTTAATCCTTTGTTACAGCAAGCCGGTGAGATTGACAACCTCACTGTTTCGTTGGGGCAAAGTACTTTGGTTGTGTTGTGCAGGTTCCACGTTGGCGCCGGAATCCCTGGTGTTGCGCCGCACTACATCCCGCCGCCATCAACCTTCAACGTGCTTCTTGGCTCCTCCTGGTTCGATAAACCTTGGTTTCTTTCTGAGGGAAAACTTGCTGCTGTGCGCATCATACCTTCCTCTTGGGGTTCCCAACGAACGTGTGAGTTACACGCCATCACGGTGTCGATAGAGAAGCCTTCCGGGGGCACTTCCCCGTTCTGGCGGCGTGCCGGAACAGAGGCTCCTGTCCCCCAGATCTTGGCTTCGCGATGGCGGCCGCTCTGGAAGGTTTCTGTGGGTTTCGTCGAACGTCCTAGGGTTTTCGCGACGGAGGCTTTAAATAGGCGGAAGGGCAGCCTCGGAGGGGGCCTGGGGCCACCACACCATAGGGCGGCGCGGCCCCCCCTCTGGCCGCGCCAGGGTGTAGTGTGGGGCCCCCAGGGCTTCCCTCTGGCGGCTCTCGGGTGTTCTGGATGCTTCGGGCAAAATAGGAACCTGGGCGTTGATTTCGTCCGATTCCGAGAATATTTCGTTACTAGGATTTCTGAAACCAAAAACAGCAGAAAACAGGAACTGACACTTCGGCATCTTGTTAATAGGTTAGTTCCAGAAAATGCACGAATATGACATAAAGTGTGCATAAAACATGTAGATAACATCAATAATGTGGCATGGAACATAAGAAATTATCGATACGTCGGAGACGTATCAGCATCCCCAAGCTTAGTTCTGCTCGTCCCGAGCAGGTAAAACGATAACAAAGATAATTTCTGGAGTGACATGCCATCATAACCTTGATCATACTATTTGTAAAGCATATGTAGTGAATGCAGCGATCAAAACAATGTATATGACATGAGTAAACAAATGAATCATATAGCAAAGACTTTTCATGAATAGTACTTCAAGACAAGCATCAATAAGTCTTGCATAAGAGTTAACTCATAAAGCAATAATTCATAGTAAAAGCATTGAAGCAACACAAAGGAAGATTAAGTTTCAGCGGTTGCTTTCAACTTGTAACATGTATATCTCATGGATATTGTCAACATAGAGTAATATAATAAGTGCAATATGCAAGTATGTAGGAATCAATGCACAGTTCACACAAGTGTTTGCTTCTTGAGGTGGAGAGAAATAGGTGAACTGACTCAACATAAAAGTAAAAAGAATGGTCCTCCATAGAGGAAAAGCATCGATTGCTATATTTGTGCTAGAGCTTTGATTTTGAAAACAAGAAACAATTTTGTCAACGGTAGTAATAAAGCATATGTATCATGTAAATTATATCTTACAAGTTGCAAGCCTCATGCATAGTATACTAATAGTGCCCGCACCTTGTCCTAATTAGCTTGGACTACCGGATCATCGCAATGCACATGTTTTAACCAAGTGTCACAATGGGGTACCTCTATGCCGCCTGTACAAAGGTCTAAGGAGAAAGCTCGCATTGGATTTCTCGCTATTGATTATTCTCAACTTAGACATCCATACCGGGACAACATAGACAACAGATAATGGACTCCTCTTTTATGCATAAGCATGTAACAACAATTAATAATTTTCTCATATGAGATTGAGGATGTATGTCCAAAACTGAAACTTCCACCATGGATCATGGCTTTAGTTAGCGGCCCAATGTTCTTCTCTAACAATATGCATGCTTAACCATAAGGTGGTAGATCGCTCTTACTTCAGACAAGACGAACATGCATAGCAACTCACATGAAATTCAACAAAGAGTAGTTGATGGCGTCCCCAGTGAACATGGTTATCGCACAACAAGCAACTTAATAAGAGATAAAGTGCATAATTACATATTCAATACCACAATAGTTTTTAAGCTATTTGTCCCATGAGCTATATATTGCAAAGGTGAATGATGGAATTTTAAAGGTAGCACTCAAGCAATTTACTTTGGAATGGCGGAAAATACCATGTAGTAGGTAGGTATGGTGGACACAAATGGCATAGTGGTTGGCTCAAGTATTTTGGATGTATGAGAAGTATTCCCTCTCGATACAAGGTTTAGGCTAGCAAGGTTATTTGAAACAAACACAAGGATGAACCGGTGCAGCAAAACTCACATAAAAGACATATTGTAAACATTATAAGACTCTACACCGTCTTCCTTGTTGTTCAAACTCAATACTAGAAATTATCTAGACCTTAGAGAAACCAAATATGCAAACCAAATTTTAACATGCTCTATGTATTTCTTCGTTAATAGGTGCAAAGCATATGATGCAAGAGCTTAAACATGAGCACAACAATTGCCAAGTATCACATTACCCAAGACATTTATAGCAATTACTACATGTATCATTTTCCAATTCCAACCATATAACAATTTAATGAAGAAGAAACTTCGCCATGAATACTATGAGTAGAAACTAAGGACATACTTGTCCATATGCTACATCGGAGCGTGTCTCTCTCCCACACAAGCATTTATTCAAACAAAAACAAAAACAAAAGCACACAGACGCTCCAAGAAAAGCACATAAGATGTGATGGAATAAAAATATAGTTTCAGGGGAGGAACCTGATAATGTTGTCGATGAAGAAGGGGATGTCTTGGGCATCCCCAAGCTTAGACGCTTGAGTCTTCTTAGAATATGCAGGGGTGAACCACCGGGGCATACCCAAGCTTAGACTTTTCACTCTTCTTGATCATAGTATATCATCCTCCTCTCTTGACCCTTGAAAACTTCCTTCACACCAAACTTCTCATAAACTTCATTAGAGGGGTTAGTACATAATCAAAAACACACATGTTCAGAGGTGACACAATCATTCTTAACACTTCTGGACATTGCTCAAAGCTACTGGAAGGTAATGGAACAAAGAAATCCACCCAACACAGCGAAAGAAGCAATACGAAATAAAAGGCAGAATCTGTCAAAACAGAACAGTCCGTAAAGACGAATTTTTAATAAATACTTCCGTGGCTCAGATAAGAAAACTCAAAACTAATGAAAGTTGCGTACATATCTGAGGAACACGCACGTAAATTGACATATTTTTCTGAGTTACCTACAGAGAAAACAGCCCAGATTCGTGACAGATAGAAATCTGTTTCTGCGCAGAAATCCAAATCTAGTATCAACCTTCGATTAGAGGCTTCACTTGGCACAACAAAACACAAAACTAAGATAAGGAGAGGTTGCTACAGTAGTAAACAACTTCCAAGACACAAAAATAAAACAAGGTACTGTAGCAAAATAAACACATGGGTTATCTCCCAAGAAGTTCTTTCTTTATAGCCATTAAGATGGGCTCAGCAGTTTTAATGATGCACTCGCAAGAAATTGTATTTGAAGCAAAAGAGAGCATCAAGAAGCAAATTCAAAACACATTTAAGTCTAACATGCTTCCTATGCATAGGAATCTTGTAAATAAACAAGTTCATGAAGAGCAAAGTAACAAGCATAGGAAGATAAAACAAGTGTAGTTTCAAAAATTTCAGCACATAGAGAGGTGTTTTAGTAACATGAAAATTTCTACAACCATATTTTCCTCTCTCATAATAACTTTCAGTAGCATCATGAGAAAACTCAACAATGTAACTATCACACAAAGCATTCTTATCATGAGTCTCATGCATAAAATTATTACTCTCCACATAAGCATAATCAATTTTATTAGTAATAGTGGGAGCAAATTCAACAAAGTAGCTATCATCAAATATAGGAGGCATATTGTAATCATAATCAAATTTACTCTCCATAGTAGGTGGCAACAAAAGACTACTATCATTATAATCATCATAAATAGGAGGCAAAGTATCATCAAAGAAAATTTTCTTCTCAATGCTTGGGGGACTAAAAAGATCATGAAAACCAGCTTCCCCAAGCTTAGAACTTTCTATATCATTATCAACAATGGTGTTCAAAGCGTTCATACTAATATTACTACCAGCATGCAAATAAGATTCCATAGGTTTTTTAATTTTCGCATCAAACAATCCATGTTTTAAATCAGAAAATAGCATAAGAAGCTCATTCTTGTCCATTATGCCAAACTAGTGTAAACAAGAAACAAAAAGTTGCAATTGCAGGATCTAAAGGAAATAGCTTCGAGTACTTACAACGGCGAAAATAGCTTAGTAGCTGAGATCCGGAGTGTGAGTACCTTTTACCTTTCCTCCCCGGCAACGGCGCCAGAAAATAGCTTGATGTCTACGCCCCCTCCTTTTCCTGTAGACAGTGTTGGGCCTCCAAGAGCAGAGGTTTGTAGAACAGCAGCAAGTTTTCCCTTAAGTGGATCACCCAAGGTTTATCGAACTCAGGGAGGAAGAGGTCAAAGATATCCCTCTCATGCAACCCTGCAACCACAAAGCAAGAAGTCTCTTGTGTCCCCAACACACCTAATAGGTGCACTAGTTCGGCGAAGAGATAGTGAAATACAGGTGGTATGAATATATATGAGCAGTAGCAACGGCACCAGAAAATAGCTTGCTGGCGTGTATTTGATGGTGGTAGTATTGCAGTAGTAGTAACGCAGTAAAACAGTAAACAAGCAGCGATAGCAGTATTTAGGAACAAGGCCTAGGGATTACACTTTAACTAGTGGACACTCTCAACATTGATCACATAACAGAATAGATAAATGCATACTCTACACTCTTGTTGGATGATGAACACATTGCGTAGGATTACACGAACCCTCAATGCCGGAGTTAACAAGCTCCACAATTCAATGTTCATATTTAAATAACCTTAGAGTGCATGAAAGATCAATACGACTAAACCAAGTACTAACATAGTATGCACACTGTCACCTTCACACTATGTAGGAGGAATAGATCACATCAATACCATCATAGCAATAGTTAACTTCATAATCTACAAGAGATCATAATCATAGTCTACGCCAAGTACTAACACGGATGCACACACTGTCACCATTACACCGTGCAGGAGGAATAAAACTACTTTAATAACATCACTAGAGTAGCACATAGATAAATTGTGATACAAAACACATTGCAATCATAAAGAGATATAAATAAGCACTTCAATATGCCATTCATAACAGTGAATAAGTATTCTGTGAAATATAGCCTAAGAGACCCACACGGTGCACACACTGTCACCTTTACACACGTGGGACAAGGAGTCTCCGGAGATCACATAAGTAAAATTCACTTGACTAGCATAATGACATCTAGATTACAAACATCATCATATGAATCTCAATCATGTAAGGCAGCTCATGAGATTATTGTATTGAAGTACATAGGAGAGAGATGAACCACATAGCTACCGGTACAGCCCCGAGCCTCGATGGAGAACTACTCCCTCCTCATGGGAGCAGCAGCGGTGATGAAGATGGCGGTGGAGATGGCAGCGGTGTCAATGGAGAAGCCTTCCGGGGGCACTTCCCCGTCCCGGCGGCGTCTTGAACAGACTCTGTCCCCCAGATCTTGGCTTCGCGATGGCGACGACTCTGGAAGGTTTTCTCTGGTTTCGTCGAACGTATCAGGGTTTTCGCGACGGAGGCTTTAAATAGGCGGAAGGGCAAGGTCGGTGGACTTCTGGGGGGCCCACACTATAGGGGGGCGCGGGCCCCCCCTTGGCCGCGCCGGCCTAGGGTTTGGTGGCCCTGTGCCCCCTCTCTGGCGGTTCTCGTGTGTTCTGGATGCTTCCGGGCAAAATAGGAACCTGGGCGTTGATTTCGTCCGATTCCGAGAATATTTCGTTACTAGGATTTCTGAAACCAAAAACAGCAGAAAACAGGAACTGGCACTTCGGCATCTTGTTAATAGGTTAGTTCCAGAAAATGCACGAATATGACATAAAGTGTGCATAAAACATGTAGATATCATCAATAATGTGGCATGGAACATAAGAAATTATCGATACGTCGGAGACGTATCAGGAAGCTTCCGGGAAAAATAAGATACTGGGCGTTGATTTCGTCCAATTTCGAGAATATTTCCTTTGTAGGATTTCTGAAACCAAAAACAGCAGAAAATAGGAACTGGCACTTCGGCATCTCGTTAATAGGTTAGTTCCGGAAAATGCATCAAAATGATATAAAGTATGAATAAAACATGTAGGTATTGTCATAAAACTAGCATGGAACATAAGAAATTATAGATACGTTGGAGACGTATCAAGCATCCCCAAGCTTAGTTCCTACTCACCCTCGAGTAGGTAAACGATAACAAGGATAATTTCTTAAGTGACATGCTACCAACATGATCTTGATCAATACTATTGTAAAGCATATAAGATGAATGAAGTAATTGAAAGCAATGGTAAAGACAATGACTAAACAACTGAATCATATAGCAAAGACTTTTCATGAATAGTACTTTCAAGACAAGCATCAATAAGACTTGCATAGGAGTTAACTCATAAAGCAATAGATTCAAAGTAAAAGGCGTTGAAGCAACACAAAGGATGATTAAGTTTCAGCAATTGCTTTCAACTTGTAACATGTATATCTCATGGATAGTTGTCAACATAAAGCAATATAACAAGTGCAATAAGTAAACATGTAAGAATCAATGCACACAGTTGACACAAGTGTTTGCTTCTAAGATAGAAAGAAGTGGGTAAACTGACTCAACATAAAGTAAAAGAATGGCCCTTCGCAGAGGGAAGCATGGATTACTATTTTTGTGCTAGAGCTTTTCATTTTGAAAACATAGAAACAATTTTGTCAACGGTAGTAATAATTCATATGTGTTATGCATAATACATCCTATAAGTTGCAAGCCTCATGCATAGATTACCAATAGTGCCCGCACCTTGTCCTAATTAGCTTGGATTTACATGGATTATCATTGCATAGCATATGTTTCAACCAAGTGTCACAAAGGGGTACCTCTATGCCGCATGTACAAAGGTCTAAGGAGAAAGTTCGCATTGGATTTCTCGCTTTTTGATTATTTTGAACTTAGACATCCATACCGGGACAACATAGACAACAGATAATGGACTCCTCTT
This sequence comes from Lolium perenne, assembly GCF_019359855.2. Classification (NCBI taxonomy): domain Eukaryota; kingdom Viridiplantae; phylum Streptophyta; class Magnoliopsida; order Poales; family Poaceae; genus Lolium; species Lolium perenne. Next base: position 13,556,617 of record NC_067250.2, on the reverse strand, counting down.
TAATGCATAAGCATTCAACAACAGATAATATTCTCATAAGAGATTGAGGATTAATGTCCAAACTGAAACTTCCACCATGATTCATGGCTTTAGTTAGCGGCCCAATGTTCTTCTCTAACAATATGCATACTCAAACCATTTGATCATGATAAATCGCCCTTACTTCAGACAAGACGAACATGCATAGCAACTCACATGATATTCAACAAAGGTGTAATAGTTGATGGCGTCCCCAGAAACATGGTTACCGCTCAACAAGCAACTTATAAGAAATAAGATACATAGCAACATATTCAATACCACAATAGTTTTTAAGCTATTTTCCCATGAGCTATGTATTGCGAAGACAAAGAATAGAATTTTAAAGGTAGCACTCAAGTAATGTACTTTGGAATGGCAGTGTAGTAGGTAGGTATGGTGGACACAAATGGCATAGTTTTTGGCTCAAGGATTTGGATGCACGAGAAGAATTCCTCTCAATACAAGGCTTAGGCTAGCAAGGTTGTTTGAAGTAAACTCAAGTATAAACCGGTACAACAAAATTTACATAATTGCAAGCATTATAAGACTCTACACTGTCTTCCTTGTTGTTCAAACACCTTAACCAGAAAATATCTAGACTTAGAGAGACCAATCATGCAAACCAAATTTTAACAAGCTCTATGTAGTTCTTCATTAATAGGTGCAAAGTACATGATGCAAGAGCTTAAACATGATCTATTTGAGCACAACAATTGCCAAGTATCAAATTATTCAAGACAATCTACCAATTACCACATGAAGCATTTTCTGTTTCCAACCATATAGCAATTAACGAAGCGGTTTTCAACTCCGCCATGAACATTAAAAGTAAAAGCGAAGAACACTAGTGTTCATATGAAAAAGCGGAGCGTGTCTCTCTCCCACACAAGCATGAATTTATTCAGAGAATGAAAATAAAAAAACGAAAATAAAAGCACACAGACGCTCCAAGTAAAGTACATAAGATGTGACTGAATAAAAATATAGTTTCACTAGAGGTGACCTGATAAGTTGTCGATGAAGAAGGGGATGCCTTGGGCATCCCCAAGCTTAGATGCTTGAGTCTTCTTGAAATATGCAGGGATGAACCACGGGGGCATCCCCAAGCTTAGACTTTTCGCTCTTCTTGATCATAGTATATCATCCTCCTCTCTTGACCCTTGAAAACTTCCTCCGCACCAAACTTAAAACAAACTCATTAGAGGGTTAGTGCATAATCAAAAATTCATATGTTCAGAGATAACACAATCATTCTTAACACTTCTGTACATTGCCCAAAGCTACTGAAAGTTAATGGAACAAAGAAATCCATCAAACATAGCAAAACAGGCAATGCGAAATAAAAGGCAGAATCTGTCAAAACAGAACAGTCCGTAAAGATGAGTTTTTCTGGGGCACTTAACTTGCTCAGATGAAAAAGCTCAAATTGAATGAAAGTTGCGTACATATCTGAGGATCACACACGTAAATTGGCAGATTTTTCTGAGTTACCTACAGAGAATTCTACTCAAATTCGTGACAGTAAGAAATCTGTTTCTGCGCAGTAATCCAAATCTAGTATCAACCCTACTATTAAAGACTTTACTTGGCACAACAATGCAATAAAATAAAGATAAGGAGAGGTTGCTACAGTAGTAACAACTTCCAAGACTCAACAAAACAGTAGCAAAATAAAAACATGGGTTATCTCCCAAGAAGTGCTTTCTTTATAGCCATTAAGATGGGCTCAGTAATTTTAATGATGCTCACATAAGAAATAAGAATTGAAGCAAAAGAGAGCATCAAGAAGCAAATTCAAAACACATTTAAGCCTAACCCACTTCCTATGAAAAGGAATCTTGTAAATAAACAAGTCATGTAAGCACAATGCAACAAGCATAGAAAGGCAACACAAGTGCAACTTCAAGATTCTCAACATAAAGAGGGGAAACTTAATATTATTAAGATGCATATAACCATGTTTCCCCCTCTCATAATAACTTTCAGTAGCATCATTGATGAAATCCACAATGTAACCATCACTTAAACATTCTTATCATGGTTCATATGCATAAAAGTATCATTAATTTTGGCATAAGAAGAATTCTTCTCATTAATAGTAATTGGAGCAGGATCATTATCAAGAATTTGAAGATGGTAAACAAGTTGCATACTAAGGGAATTGTTTTTGGCAATCCAATCATAACTATGACAAGTTTCATAAGGATAGTTATAACCTATATCATAGCATTCTTTATAATAATTATCAAAGATTGGAGGCACAGTGTCATCATAAGAAATAGAATAGTTATCTTTCATAGTATGTTCATCTGTGACCATACCATCATTGTTACTAGAAGGAGATGTATCAAACATATAATGATTAGTAGCAAAAGGATTTTCAAACACCTCATCCCCAATCTTTGAGCTTTCTATATCATTATGGGAGGAAGCATGGATAGTACTGATACTATGGCAATTATTAACATTATCATTTTCAGAATTAGTTTCCCTGAGATTTGCAATATCAAAAGTAGTGTGCTCTTTCAAATCATGATCGCTAATGTAGGTAAAGGGCATAGAAAGATCATTGTACTCAGATTCATTATCATAATAATCATCAGGAGCAACATACTTACGGTTACCTATCGTTATCTCATACACGCGGGGATATGCTGTTACCTCTTTTTTTATTCCTCTTCTTCTTCTTCTTCGTTCCCTTCTTCTTCTTCTCATTCTCCTCATTCCTTTCTTTAGGAGGGAGAGGCTTGACGAGAGGCTTCTCCACATAACCTGTTTTATTTCCAGAAACAATAGAAGAAACTTGGGAGGATTCCTCCTTTTCATTAATGAGTTCAAAACACACAGAGGTCCTATCATATTTTGGCAAAGTGTCATCTTCTAAAATACTTTGTATGTAAGTATTTGTATGGCAATTATCAATGCAATAAGAAAAACACCCATGCAGGACATCATCAATATCAAGATCACTCATATGTAACAAAGAGATTTTTCTTGATAACTCTTCACACCACAAAAATAAAGTAAGTTCATCATGCTGATTAGGAGTAATTTCATCATCACAATACAAATTTGCAGCACTCATGGGGTTCGAATTATCATTGGAGGAGCATTGAAAATTAAAATGTCCCGCTCTATGGCAAAGTTCACAAATAAAAGGATAGAGGGCACAAACTTTTTTACCAAGATCATCTAGAGCCCTAGACCACTTTCTAGTTTTTTCATTTTTGTGATGGATACAATATTCATCTTTGATTTGATTAATTCCACAAGGTCTATGTATTCCACAAAAATTATCATGCTTATAGGAAATAGCATTCTCAGAAGTTTGAGCATGTTTATTGCAATCATTAACAACAATTTCATTTTCCATGCAAGTGTCTTTGAAAGGTTCATGATACTTATCAAAATTCTTCCTAGGCAATTCAAAATGAGAGGCAAAAGCTTTATAAAGATTTGCAACAACTTGAGAGTCAAGACCATAAGTAGCACTCATATTTCGAATTTTATCAGTATCCATAAAAGTTTCAATGCATTCATAATCATAATTTATACCTGACTCTTTACCTTTGTTGTTCTCCCATCCTTCAGTATTCTCCTGAATCCGATCAAGAAGGTCCCTTTTAAACTCTTCTTCATTGCGTGTAAATGATCCAGAACAAGTAGTATCCAGCAAGGTTTTATCTTGAAAAGAAAGTCTTGCATAGAAATTATCAATGATGATATTACCAGGAAGCTCATGAATGGGGCATTTGAGCATTAAAGACTTCAATCTTCCCCATGCTTGGGCAATACTCTCTCCATCATGAGGCCAGAAATTGTATATGCGGTTTCGGTCTTTGTGAATTTCACTTGGAGGATAGAATTTAGAATAAAATAGAGGCACAATATCCTTCCAATCAAGAGAATGCCCATCCTTCAGCAGTTTATACCAATGCGCCGCTTTACCAGACAACGACATAGAGAATAATTTCTTCCTAACTTCATCCATAGAAATACCTGCACACTTGAATAACCCGCATAATTCATGTAGAAACAGTAAATGATCCCCAGGATGAACAGTTCCATCCCCTTCATAGCGGTTATCTATAACTCGTTCAATAATTTTCATGGGTATCTTGAAAGGAACACTTTCAGTAGGTGGATTTAAAATATCACAAGCATTATTAGAGTTATCGCATATGGAAGATAAAGTATTATCAGAGCAAATTTTCTCCCCTAAAGATGGGAAGCTAAAAAGATCATGAAAACTAGCTTCCCCAAGCTTAGACTTCTCCATAGCATTAGCAGTAATTGCGTTCATACTAATAACATTGCTACTAGCATGCAAATAAGGTTCCATAGGTTTTTTAATTTTCGCATCAAACAATTCTAACTCAGGAAAAAGATTAAAAAGCTCACCAAATTTTTTGTTGTTTTCCATTATGCCTAACTAGTGAAAAATAAAAACAAGAAACAAAAAGATGCAATTGCAGGATCTAAAGGAAATAGCTTCGAGCACTCACACACCGGCAACAGTGCTAGGAAATAGCTTAGTAGTCGGAGGATGTGAATACCTTTTACCTTACCTCCCCGGCAACGGCGCCAGAAAATAGCTTGATGTCTACGCACGCTTCTATTCCTGTAGACAGTGTTGGGCCTCCAAGAGCAGAGGTTTGTAGAACAGCAGCAAGTTTCCCTTAAGTGAATCACCCAAGGTTTATCGAACTCAGGGAGGTAGAGGACAAAGATATCCCTCTCAAGCAACCCTGCAATTACGATACAAGAAGTCTCTTGTGTCCCCAACACACCTAATACACTTGTCAGATGTATAGGTGCACTAGTTCGGCGAAGAGATAGTGAGATGCAAGTGATATGGATGAATATGAGTGGTAATAGCAATCTGAAATAAAGATGGCAGCGAGTAAACATGCAACAGAACAGTAGATAGACGGAGTTTCAGTGCTTGGAAACAAGGCCTATGCATCATACTTTCACTAGTGGACACTCTCAACATTGATCACATAATAAATAAGTTCTCTTCCTTTGTACTACTTTCAAAGACTCTATTGTTGGATAACAAACACCATTCATTGTGTAGGGCTACGAGAGCACCCTCAAGCCGGAGTAAACAAGCTCCACAACGTCATAAAGGAATCACACAAGATGCAAACAACATCCTTTGTCACACCATAGAGAGTAATTCCGGAGTTCATATAAAGTAACTCTAGAGTGCATAGTAATAGTTAACTTCACAATCTACAAGAGATCACGATCATAACCTACGCCAAGTACTACATGATGCACACACTGTCCACATTACATCATGAAGGAGGAATAGACTACTTTAATAACATCACTAGAGTAGCACATAGATTAATAGTGATACAAAGCTCATCATATGGATCTCAATTATGCAAGGCAATTCATGAGATCATTGTATTGGGGTACATGAGAGAGAGATTAACCACATAGCTACCGGTACAGCCCTTAGCCTCGGGGGAGAACTACTCCCTCCTCATCATGGGAGACAGCAGCGGCGATGAAGATGGCGATGGAGTCGATGGAGATGCCTTCCAGGGGCAATTCCCCGTCCCGGCGGCGTGCCGGAACAGAGACTTCTGTCCCCCGAATCTTGGCTTCGCGATGGCGGTGGATCTGGAAGGTTTCTCGTATCGTGGCTTATTCTTTTAGGGTTTTCGCGACAGAGGCTTTATATAGGCGGAAGGGCAGCCTCGGAGGAGTCCTGGTGGAGCCAGACCATAGGGGGGCGCGCCCCCCCCTTGGCTGCGCCGCCTTGTGGGGTGGGCCCCCTGGCTCCCCTCTGGCCCCTCTTCGGTGCTCTGGAAGCTTCCGGGAAAAATAAGATACTGAGCGTTGATTTCGTCCAATTCCGAGAATATTTCCTTTGTAAGATTTTTGAAACCAAAAAACAGCAGAAAACAGGAACTGACACTTCGGCATCTCGTTAATAGGTTAGTTCCGGAAAATGCATCAAAACGATATAAAGTATGAATAAAACATGTAGGTATTGTCATAAAACTAGCATGGAACATAAGAAATTATAGATACGTTGGAGACGGTGGGATAGGAAAGGAGGAGTCTTTTGCATGCAATAATGAATCAGTTTTACTCCCACATTAAATGGAAATGTGCCTAGGAGGTGAGGCATTTTAGGATAAATATTTTTTGGAACTTTGCCTTGCGAACTGGGACGGAGGGAGTACTTCTTTCATGAGTAAAGAGAACATCCTCAAAACCTTAGGGGAGCCATCCGTGTAGGTTCAGATGGCCTAACAATTTGACCAAATGGCAAGGGAGCTCAAGGCTCCTCTAGTGAAGGGCTGAACGCGGTAGTCAAAATCCGGTGAACGGCCTCGCACACTAGACGATGGGCCTCTAGCGGGCTTCAGTACAATGGATACATTGTGTTTTTCAGAAAGAGCATAATGGTCACTCTGCCTCATCGACTCGGTTTATTATACTAGCACAGAAAAGATAAATAGTACCATACCGGTAGCTGAGATGCACGCGAACTAGCATATATACGTGACTCTAACCTGGGTTACCGGCCAGGCGCGGTGGTGCGCGCCTATGACTCCAGCCTCGGAGGGCCAGGGTCGGCATGTTTGTGAGTTTGGGTTGAGGTGGGCTCGAGCCTCCCGGGGCATTGATGGATCAAAAGATTCTGTCGAAATTTAGCATCCATGCTTCGGGCTTGGGGGTGGACTCTTGAGCCTGTCGCTCTTCATGGATCAAAATGCGTGTGAAACTTTAGCATCCATGGCTTGGAGGGCAATGGTGCTGCGGGCCTATAGCTCCCAGCCGTAACACAAGTACCTCTGCTGGCCACTCGGCTCTGCCCCATAGGTTCGCCCATCTTAGCCCCACATATATGCCGGCTCTCTTTTTTTTGCATGTTTTTCTAGCTAAATGCAGAGGACAATCTGAAAATGGTGCTGCCTCCTACAACTGCAAGTTCTCTGCGAGGTTGGGGGAAAATATCTACCACTTCATAAAATTCAAATTTGTACGTGTTATAAAAATTTAAAATAAATTTGTGGCTGTTCACAAGATGTGTGTTTACATTGTTTGGAATTTTCAAGATCCAAATTTAAAATACACAAAGACAAACAAAAAAAGACATGCTATGTAAATAGTGGCATTTTGTGTTTTTGTCTTTATGTGACATTATTCATGTTGGATTTCTCTTTTTTGTTTCTCTGAACACACATCTTGTGAACACCCAAAATTTTATTTCCAGATTTTTTAACACTTATAATTTAAATTTTGAAGAGTAGTATCATGATATCAAATAAGGGTAAATGTTCTCCGAAGTTTGGTTAGCCGAAACAAATGTTAAACTGCATACTGTCTCCAAAAACGGGGGCTACCATGTTCGGCGGCATGCCCATTTTGCCCGCACGACCATGGCAGGCAACAATCGAGCTGTAGCGAGCGCTGTCCACCCTTAGAGCAGCGTCGACAACAATGCCCACCCATGGAGCAGAGACAACCAGATTGCCTGGGGCTCCACCCGGCACCCAAGGCCGCGTTGCCCCGCCGCCCTCACGGCCAGGGACGTGAGCCACGCACGGCCACCCGCTCGGAGAGACTGTAACATCTCAAAAATTTCAAAACAAAGAAAATGAATTTCCCTATTTCCAAATTTTGGAACCAACAAAAACTTTTCTGAATGAGGTGCTATGCATACTACTTGTGCTTGATACTTGTGTTATTGCCATGATGGTTTGTTTATTACTTTGAAATGATCTTAAACACTAAACCTCACCCCTAGTCTCACCACCCAAGTCAAATTAAAATAAAAAGAAATTAAATAAGAAAAAGGCCTATGTGCCTAGGACTATTTTTGTGAAACTTCTAATTAGACCTTTCTACCTTTTTTTTTGATGTTTTGAAAACATCAACAAACTTCATCTAGTACTTCCCCAATCAAAACCAAGGTGAAACGAAAAGAAATAAAAGAAAATTAAACATATGCATAGAAGCATATGTGGCACTTAGCCATTTTATCAAATCTTGTCGTATGCACTTCTACTTTGCCCAAATGGTGTGAAACCATCTCTAGACCTAATCTAATACTAAATAAACCCTAAACCATGCCTAAGTGAAGCAAAGAAAAAGAAAATAAGAAATTAAGAAAAATGCACTTCATCACATATATGTGGCTATGGCCAATTTGGCAAATCTTCAATCTAGACCATTTTGGTTTGCACCATTGGTTGTAAATGGATACTAAACACATATTAACAACTTTGGAAACAATCAAACTCCATTCAAATCAAAATTGAATCAAATATGAGCTCACATGTGATTATGGTCATATGGGAGAATTTTAGTCTGATGCTCACTTTGAGCCCCTGGTTTGTGAGTTTTCACTTCTACACTTTGCCCACTCTTTGCACCTCATCCAAGACAACAACATGGTGAACAAATTTGCCCAAAACCATCACCCCAAATTCTGTCTCTATTTCAAATGACAAGCAAGCAAAGTGGAGACTTTTTAACAAATACAAGATCATATACAAATTGGGTTTTTGCATTCCAATTCCATTTTGATCACCATCACCACCAATATACTCCATTTAATCTATGATTACACTCCACCAAAAATATTCTCAAAATTCGAAATTTATTTTCTTGCGGGCATTACATCAAACACCTTGCTGGCAGCAGTAAAATTGCAGCCCATACTGATTTTTACCTTGGACTTGGTCCAAGCCTGGGCCTCTCTGCACCCCTGGAGCCCCCTCTCACTTCCCCACACCAGTGCCACCACTTGCCAAGCACTGGAGATGACCAAACTTGACCAAAGCTTGCCATGTCGTGGCATGGCATGCCACCATCATGCCACCATCGCCTCTGGCCACTTCTGGCCTGCACCACCATGCCCTTCCCTTCCCTCTCACTCACCTGACACTGCCCAGACCATGACTCGACGAAACCATGCATCAGAGACGCCAGAACACGCGCGCCCAGTAGCGCCCAGAACACGCCCATGCCTCGCCAGAGCGCGCGTGGCGCCAACTCTGGACGCGCCAGAGCGACAGCCGCCTAGAGCCCCTGCGTCACCTCCGCTCACCATCTCTCGCCAGTGGACGCGCCAAGACACCAGCTCGCTCGTGGACACCCCCGTTTGACCGCGGGAACGCCAGGACCGTCGTCATCGTCGACGAGACCCGCCACGGCACTGCCCCTTCCCATCAAACGCGCCATCGCCACAGAGCCTCTGCGGAGCCACGATCAAGCGCGTCATCGTCGCCAGTACAGCAGCAACCAGACGCGCCCACTCCTTGCCCCTTCGCAGCCCTGGACCGACGACGACGCCGGCGACCCTAGCTCCGCCCCACAGCCACCTCCCGCTCCTATAAAAGGAGGACTCCTCCTCTCAATCCGAGCACACCATTCACTTCCCCTCCTCACCACAGCTCTCCTCGCCACCTCAATTCGTTCGATTAGCCACCACCCTGCTCCAATTGCGAGCTCGCCGCCGCCGCCAGTACACGGAGCTCGCCGGAGAAGGAGGCCACCCCAGGACACGCCGCTGCTACCAGGGTGATCCTCGTCCTCGACAACGACGCGGCGCACCACTCCGACGCTCGCCGGAGCTCCGACGCGCCCTCCGACCCCCTACCTCCGCTTCCAGTAAGTCTCCGTCTCGCCGGAGATGACGACCCCTCTGGGCCATCGATCTGTCGCCTAATCGCACGGCCAGCAACTCCCTTACCGTTTCGCTGGGGAAAACCCGCTGACAGGTGGCCCCCACCCCATCAGGTGGCCCGCTGCGCTAGACACAGAACTGGGCCGGCCCACCTCTTTCTCCCATGTGCAGCCCATTTGCTTTTCCCGCCAGCCCAGCTATTCAAATTCGAAATTTCCATATAGATGTAATATGCAATCTGATGTTAACTTTGAAATTTAATAGGGACAAACCTACTTGGCCAAATTTTACAAATTTTATATATTTGGAAAGCTTAGGATTTTATCTACACAATGCCACTGGATTGAACCCTAGATCTGCTATAGAATTAAAGTGAGAAAATAAATAAGGCAGGGACTTTTCTGCCTTAGAATAATTCTAAAAAAATCAACCATAAATGCTTTTCAGTTAATTCCAACTCCTATAATTCACTTTTCACTTATACTAATTGTTTCTACAAAAATATGCCATGCTTACTTTGAATGATCATGGCCTAGTTTAATTAAAAGGACTATATGGCTAGTTCTAGTCAAAGATATTGTCCAAAACTATTAATAAATCCTATGGGAGTGTTTCTCTCATTTAAATCTTGTCACAAACAATTCAAAATGAGGTAGAGACTCTGGTCATTTAGGTCTCATATGATTTGTTTGATGATATTAAATCATTACCATGTTAGGATTAAATTGCATGAGGTGCATCACCTCATTTAAATCATTTTCTTAAAGGATGAGTATGAAGAGGTTGACTTAGTCAACCTAGGTCATATATTATTCATGAGAGAAATTAAATCTTAATAAGATAATGAGAGGAAATTATTTCTCTAAGTAATTAAAAGTAACACCCTAATTAGTATGAGAGGAAATTATTTTTCTTAAATAAGAAAAACACATCTACCCACTTAATAGTAATGTGTGATGCTAGTTTAAGTTGTGTGAATCATGTGTGTGCTTAGTTTAGTAAATAAGTTTGGTATGATGATTGTGTACCCCGTATTCGTATTTTAGACGCTAGTACCGAGGAATATCAAGAGGAGGAGGAGGTCTATTTCCAAGGAGAAGAAGACCACTTTGATCAATACGCCAACCAAGGAAAGCTAATATTCTTGCTAAGTGCAAAGCTCTACAAGAGCAAGGCACCACCACCTTTTACTTTATGCTTAATGATCCCATCCCAAGTTTTACTTTACAAGCTTTATTGATTTAGATTTATCAAAGTTTACTTTTTGATTCATGATTCACTTGGTCTAGAGTAGAACAAGATCATCAAATTTAGCCTAGAGCAATGAAAGCTAGATAGCACCCCTCATGATTAGTTGCTAGTGCTAACAAATAAAATTGACTACTCTAGATGGGAACTTGTGAAATGAAATGACTTTGAAAACCTTGGAATGATGAGTCATTCTATTGAAAGATTTTGAAGGTGAATATGACTGGTGAATGACATGGTGAACTTTACAAAAACTGATGGTTGGGTTCGGATGCGATACCATTCCAATTTTGCAAGTACCCCCACAATACCTGAATATCGGTAAGGGCTTAACTAGAAGTTTATGTATCTTAGTATGGGTTTCCTCTAAACAAGCGTCATCGGGGTTAGGCCGGAGGCTGCCTCTACAACAAAAGAAATGATGAGAAATGACGTGAAACGAGGTGAATGTCCGGCCCAAGCCCTGTGCAGTTCCCAGGCTGACAGTTGGTCTTCACTGGGAGGCCAAGCTCATGGGGAGAGGTGCCTATACTAGGGTATGTAAGTGAAAGGTTATGGTTGGTAGTCCGCACACGGAGTGTGATAAATCAGGGCCAGTTAACCCTGACGGATTATTGCAAATGTTGTGGCACAAGTGTACGACCTCTGCAGAGTGTAGAACTATTCGAATAGCCGCGTCCACGGTTATGGACGGTTGGAAAGGCCATACTGTTCCGTCATCAGACCATTTTAAAAAATGTGACATGTGAAGGGTGACTTGTGATTTGAACTTGAGATGGTGAATTTGATTTGAATCACAACAGAGTTGTGGGAATGACACTAATGTTCCCACTTGAGTTAGTTAGCAAATGAAGAGGCTTTTACTAAATGTTTGTGAACTAAAATTGGCTTTATGCAAATAAACTTAGAGCTTAGCACCCCCTTACAATAGTTGATAGTGCTTACATTAGTATTAGTTTGCGAGTACTTTAAAGTACTCATGGCTTTGTCCCTGGCTATTCAAATGGCCAGACTATGAAGGAGAACAGAAGTACGAAGAAGATGGACAACAGGACGTCTACGACAACTAGGATCACTCCTGACGTCAACAGTTGCCTGTGGAATAGATGGACTACTACTACGCTACTTTGCTTCCGCTATGTGTTTTGTAATTGATCAATAGATCATCTACTATTGTAATGAGATTGGATCATGTGATCCTTTGTTGTAAGACAATTACGATGTTGTAATGAATGATGTTCTGTAATATCAATCTATTATGTCTCGCAAAAACAATATTCCTGGGATTGCGATGAATGGCATAATAGGCATCTGGACTTAAAAATCCGGGTGTTGACAAGTTGGTATCAGAGCCATTGTTTGACCTTAGGAGACCCTAGTTAGAATGGACGTCTGAAAAACTTAGTTTCAAAACCAATGAAGTAGATATTTATGAAAACTTATTCTCACTCTTATCCTTGAGATCTTTTAAAAACAAGAAATCCATGCTCTACTTTTCCTTGAAATTCTACCTAAAATTTTGCACACTTGATCACTTTAGTAGAACTCACACCTACGCAAGAGAGCACTAGAGTGAGTTTTGTATTAGGATCCCCTTGTATCATAGAGCGATGAATGGTTCTTAAAACCAACGGTGTGTTAGCTTTGTAATGTGTGATGTTTGGTATGAATGAAAAAGTGTTGTTGGCTTTTACCCCCTCAACACTACTCAAGTTTTGAAACTTTTCAAATTTTATCTCAAACAAACCCTAGAAATTTCCCTCTTATCTTATGATCTACCTCATTGTTCAGATGGCCCCTCCTACCCGCAACAACTCCCGTGCCCAGGCCAACCGGATGCACATTGAGCACGCCAAGATGACTGACACCATCAACATCCTTGCAATGGAGCGCAAGGCACTTCGCCATCAGCACGCCAAGAAGGACTACCTCCTTGCTCGCCTCCGCGTGAGGATAGCATCACTGGAGCAGCTCATCCCAATACCCAACCATGCCCCCAGAGACAAGTCCACTGTGACTTGCTATGAATGTGGTGTTACTGGTCATTACTCTAATAAGTGCCCAATGAAAGCCGCCAACAATGCCCCAAGGACTGGAAGCAATGTTGTACCCATTGCCCAAAAGGACAAGTCAACGGTAACCTGCTATGAATGTGGAACTGTAGGTCATTACTCCAATGAATGCTCCAAGAAGCTTGCCAAGACTGCCCCCAATACCGTTGCACCTGCCCAGCAGCAGCGCTGTGTCGCAACTGGAAGGAAGTTTGCCCCAAACTACCCGAACAACCGCAACGGTCGTTACTACCACATGACTGCCACTGAAGCCCAGGAAGCACCCCAAACCATGCCCAGTATGTTTTCCTGTTAATCAAAATGCTCAATCTCTCTTAGGAACCTAACTTTTCTTAAAATCTCAGGATGAGATTTGTTTAAGGGGGAAGGGTTTGTAACATCTCAAAAATTTCAAAACAAAGAAAATGAATTTCCCTATTTCCAAATTTTGGAACCAACAAAAACTTTTCTGAATGAGGTGCTATGCATACTACTTGTGCTTGATACTTGTGTTATTGCCATGATGGTTTGTTTATTACTTTGAAATGATCTTAAACCCTAAACCTCACCCCTAGTCTCACCACCCAAGTCAAATTAAAATAAAAAGAAATTAAATAAGAAAAAGGCCTATGTGCCTATGACTATTTTTGTGAAACTTCTAATTAGACCTTTCTACCTTTTTTTTGATGTTTTGAAAACATCAACAAACTTCATCTAGTACTTCCCCAATCAAAACCAAGGTGAAACGAAAAGAAATAAAAGAAAATTAAACATATGCATAGAAGCATATGTGGCACTTAGCCATTTTATCAAATCTTGTCCTATGCACTCCTACTTTGCCCAAATGGTGTGAAACCATCTCTAGACCTAATCTAATACTAAATAAACCCTAAACCATGCCTAAGTGAAGCAAAGAAAAAGAAAATAAGAAATTAAGAAAAATGCACTTCATCACATATATGTGGCTATGGCCAATTTGGCAAATCTTCAATCTAGACCATTTTGGTTTGCACCATTGGTTGTAAATGGATACTAAACACATATTAACAACTTTGGAAACAATCAAACTCCATTCAAATCAAAATTGAATCAAATATGAGCTCACATGTGATTATGGTCATATGGGAGAATTTTAGTCTGATGCTCACTTTGAGCCCCTGGTTTGTGAGTTTTCACTTCTACACTTTGCCCACTCTTTGCACCTCATCCAAGACAACAACATGGTGAACAAATTTGCCCAAAACCATCACCCCAAATTCTGTCTCTATTTCAAATGACAAGCAAGCAAAGTGGAGACTTTTTAACAAATACAAGATCATATGCAAATTGGGTTTTTGCATTCCAATTCCATTTTGATCACCATCACCACCAATATACTCCATTTAATATATGATTACACTCCACCAAAAATATTCTCAAAATTCGAAATTTATTTTCTTGCGGGCATTACATCAAACACCTTGCTGGCAGCAGTAAAATTGCAGCCCATACTGATTTTTACCTTGGACTTGGTCCAAGCCTGGGCCTCTCTGCACCCCTGGAGCCCCCTCTCACTTCCCCACACCAGTGCCACCACTTGCCAAGCACTGGAGATGACCAAACTTGACCAAAGCTTGCCATGTCGTGGCATGGCATGCCACCATCGCCTCTGGCCACTTCTGGCCTGCACCACCATGCCCTTCCCTTCCCTCTCACTCACCTGACACTGCCCAGACCATGACTCGACGAAACCCTGAATCAGAGACGCCAGAACACACGCGCCTAGTAGCGCCCAGAACACGCCCATGCCTCGCCAGAGCGCGCGTGGCGCCAACTCTGGACGCGCCAGAGCGATAGCCGCCTAGAGCCCCTGCGTCACCTCTGATTCATGATGCTTATATACATGATTCATGATGCTTATTATTATATGTTGGTACCTTTCCATGATTGACATAGCTATTAGATGATCTTATTTGCATGTATCTTATTATGAACTGCCTAAGTGTTAGCCATAGCATGAGAATATTTACATCATATGAACAAATGTGTTCGTGAAAGTTCTTTTATCGCTCAGTTGTTAACTGAATTGCTTGAGGACAAGCAATAAGCTAAGCTTGGGGGGAGTTGATACGTCCAAAACGTATCTACTTTCCCGAACACTTTTGCTATTGTTTTGCCTCTAATTTGTGTATTTTGGATGCAACTAACACGGACTAACGCTGTTTTATTGAGAACCTGTTTCCGGTGTCTCGTTTTTGTGCGTAAATCCACCTGTCAGGAAAATCCTCGGAATTTATACAGAAGGCCCTATTTTCCCAGAATACTTACGGAGCCAGAAGGGCAAGTCAGGTGGAGGCCCGAGGGCCCCACACCCTAGGGCGGCGCGGCCCAGGAGGGGGGCGCGCGGCCCTAGCGTGTGGCCCCCTCGGCCGGCCTCCGACGCCCTCCTTCGGACTACTTATCGCTTTCGACCTAAAAACGCACGGGGAGAAGTCGAAGTCGCCAGAAACCCTCCAGAACGCCGCCACATCGCGAAACTCCGTCTCGGGAGCCAGAAGTCTCCGTTCTGGCACTCCGCCGGGACGGGGAATTGGAGGAGATCATCGCCATCATCACCACCGACGCCTCTCCATCGACCAGCCATGTTTCCCCCATCCATGTGTGAGTAATTCCCCCGCTGTAGGCTGAAGGGGATGGTAGGGATTGGATGAGATTGGTCATGTAATAGTCATAAGATTGTTAGGGCATGGTGCCTAGTATCCGTAGATGTTACTTTTATGATATTGTTGCAACTTGTTATGCTTAATGCTTGTCACTAGGGCCCGAGTGCCATGATCTCAGATCTGAACATGTTATTGATTCATGAAGATATTCGTTGTTTATGATCTTACCTGCAAGTTGTATACACATGTCGCTGTCCGGAACCAATGGCCCCGAAGTGACAGAAATCGGGACAACCGAAGGGAATGGTAGTGATGTGAGGATCACATGTGTTCACGGAGTGTTAATGCTTTGCTCCGGTACTCTATTAAAAGGAGTACCTTAATATCCAGTAGTTTCCCTAGAGGCCCAGCTGCCACCGGCTGGTAGGACAAAAGATGTTGTGCAGGTTTCTCATTGCGAGCACGTACGACTATATATGGAACACATGCCTATTGATTGATTAGTACTTGGATACCGTTTTATTATTATCTGCAAATGCCCCTGCTTTGATTATTACATGAGTTTCTCTCATCCATGCAACGCCCGTTCATCCGTCCCCGTGCCTACAGTATTTTAATCCTACTGTTTACAATAATCACTGCTGCTGTCTTTGTTACTCTGCTGCTGTTATTTCACTACTGCTACTGCTATAAAACTCATTACCTCGATAAACTCTTGCGAGCAAGTCTGTTTCCAGTGCAGCTGAATTGACAACTCATATAAGGCTTTCAAGTATTCTTTGTCTCCCCTTGTGTCGAATCAATAAATTGGGTTTTACTACCCACGAAGACTGCTGCGATCCCCTATACTTGTGGGTCATCAAGACTATTTTCTGGCGCCGTTGCCGGGGAGCATAGCTTTATTTGGAAGTTCAATTGGATTGATATTGTTCGCTGCAAATTCTCCATCATGGGTAAACCTCGCGATACTAAGGTCGCCATATTACCATCCACTACAAGAAAAGGTACAACTCTTAGTACCTCTGCAGCTCTTGATTCGCCATCTGTGATAAGTAAACTTGTTTCACCACCACAAGCTTCAAATGCTGGTACTTCTGCTGAATCTGAAAACTCCTCTTATAATTTTGATGATGCTTCTGCTATGCTTGATAATGATGGTTCGTTAGGATCTTTTCTAGATGCTACAATTGCTAGGTCTAGACAAATTGAAAATACTGAAACTCCTAATGAAAATGCTGCTACACCTGTTAATTCACCTGAGTCTGTTGAATACTATAGTGATGATCTTGATGAAGATTATGTGGAACTTGATGATGATTTTATTGAAAAATGCAATGCTACTACTGATGCAAGAAAAATTAAAAAGTTGCTTGCAGAACATGCTGTTAGATATAAACTGTCTCCTGATCCTAAATTTGCCACATCTCCTATAAACATTAAGGATAAAGATTATGATTTTTCTCTTGATCTATCTCATATAGCTATTGTTGAGAAAACACCCTTTTGTGGTACTGAAAAAGAAAGTGCTGTTGAACACATGATTGAGCTATCTACTCTGAGTAGCTTGTTTTCTGATGATGTTAAGAAGCGTACTTACTTTGTTGCTAAAATCTTTCCATTCTCATTAAAGGATGACGCTAAAACTTGGTATAATAGTTTGCCACCTGATTCTATTAATAGTCCAAAAGAATTGCTTGATGTTTTCTTTCGGAAATACTTTCCTGCTAGTGCTCAACATATTGCTTTGCAGAGAATTTATAATTTTGACCAGGAAGATGGAGAGAAATTGCCTGAGGCTTGGGCGAGATTTTGCTCTCTTATTAGAGCTCGGCCTGAACATGATTTGGAAAAGCATGATTTACTTGATATATTTTATAGTGGACTAACCATTGAGTCTAGGGCATACCTGGATAGTTGTGTTGGTTGTGTTTTCAGGAAAAGAACTCAGGCACGACGAAAGAATTATTGGCTAGAATAGGCCGGAATCATGATGATTGGTCTACACCTGAACCAACCCCGACACCAATATTGAAGAAGAGGGGTATGATTAAATTAAATGATGAAGATATGAGGGAAGCCAAGAAATCTCTTAAAGAGAAGGGTATTAAATCCGAAGATGTGAAGAATTTACCTCCTATAGAAGATTTATGTAAGATAACTCCCCCTTCATCCATGATTGAGGTACACTCTCTTCAACGCTTTACTAGGGAAGATATTCCGTATTCGAAACCTCCTGCACAATGTTTAGATGAGTTTGATAATTATATTGTTAAGCAAGAAAATTTTAATATGAGAGTGGAGAATCATTTAATGGAAAATTCTCGAGCTATTAGTGAATTGCATGATATTGTGGAGAGAACCTCCAATGATGTTAAGATACTTGTTAAACATTTTCATATGGTTCAAACTCAAATTGATCAACTCACTAAAGTGCAAAATGACTTGTTGGGAAATAATTCTAAAGAAAAACATGCTTATGAAGTAACAACTAGAGGTGGTGTTTCTACCCAGGATCCTCTCTATCCTGAGGGGCATCCCAAAAGAGTTGAACAAGATTCTCAACAAACTAAAACTAGTGCTCCATCCAAGAAAAAGAAAAAGAAACATAAAAATGTTGTAGAATCCTCTGAACCTGTTAATGACCCTAATAGTATTTCTATTTCTGATGCTGAAACTGAAAGTGGTAATGAACATGATAAAGATAATGATAAGAATGATGCTTCTGATAAAGAAGAGGTTGAAGAAGAACCTGAAAAGCATGTTAAAAATAAAAAGTACACTAAAGAAGATTTTATTGCTGAGAAACATGGTAATGAAAGAGAACCTTGGGTTCAAAAGCAAATGCCTTTTCCTGCTAAGAAATTAAAATCAAAGGAAGAAGAACACTATAATAAATTTTGTGATTGGATGAAACCTTTATTCTTGCAAATCCCTTTGACTGATGCTATTAAATTGCCTCCTTATTCAAAGTATATGAAAGATATTGTCACTAACAAAAGGAAAATTCCTAATGAGGAGATTTCCACTATGCTTGCTAATTACTCTTTTAATGGTAAGGTTCCAAAGAAGCTTGGCGACCCAGGTATACCAACTATTCCTTGTTCAATTAAAAATAATTATGTTAGAACTGCTCTATGTGATTTGGGAGCGGGTGTTAGTGTTATGCCTTTTTCTCTTTATAAGAGACTTTACTTAGATAAGTTGATACCTACTGATATATCTCTGCAAATGGCTGATAAATCTACTGCTATTCCTGTTGGTATATATGAGGATGTTCCTGTTCAAGTTACTAATAACTGCTTGATATTAACTGATTTTGTTGTGTTGGAAATGCCTGAAGATGATAATATGTCTATTATTCTTGGGAGACCTTTTCTTAACACCGCAGGGGCTGTTATTGATTGCAATAAAGGAAAGGTTACTTTCAATGTTGATGATAGGGAGCACACTGTCTATTTCCCCAAGAGGGTTGATAAAGTATGTGGAGTTAATACTATTTCAAATGTGAGAACTATCAAAGTGGGAACCATTGATTGTCCTATATATGAGCCTAAAGAAGAATATCAAACTCTTGTGATTGGATCCATATCAATACAATTCAAGGTAACATGATTGATTTGAGGTTTATTTCTTCTTATGCTATGTAAAATTTATTTGGTGGCAAGACTTGACCAACCTTGTTAACAAATACTTTTTATATGCATAGAGGAGGTAAACAACATCTCTTTCTTCCTCCACTTGTTCTACTTGCTGTAGCACTCTTGTTTTGTAAAGTTCCTTAGTTAGTTAGAGATTTCAAAAAAATTCCTGGCCAGTAATAATAAACTTAATACCCAGAAATGTGCATTTTTCAAAGTTTTCAAAAATTCACAAAAATTATACTGTTGGTCCTATTTTTCGACGAGGCTCGATAATGCTGCTATGAAGAGTCATCAATTTGTTACAACAGACTCTAGTTTAGATAAGATTGTCTATAGAATATTGTTTGCTGACGGGGAAGAGAGGGAAATCCTTTTGCCGCAGCCAGATTTGGTCAGTATTGACAGGAAACCATGGTCGCGCACTAAGGAGGAGGTGGATGAGCAATTGAAGATACAAGGCTTTCACCAGCAGCATGACTCCGAGGACGCCGAGCCCTCCTACGACTACACCGTCATGTATCCGGGTGCTTCTTCTAGCACATGCCCGGAATATGATCCATCTTCGTACTACGGAGGTGCTACTTCATGGGCACCATGGGATTGATCTCCACTTAGGCCAAAAACCTAAGCTTGGGGGGAGGTATACCGGCATCACTCATTCTTTGTATATTATGGTTGCTGGATACTTGTATATACTTGTTTAGTTTCTTTGAGTGGTTTTCTAATGAGAGGGAGATGATATTTGGGGAGGTGCTGCCTGAAAACAGATTCTGGACTGTTACTAGAAATATTCGTGCGCACAGCCAGAACGTTATTTTGAGCTGCCAATTTTTTTGCATGTTCCCCAGGTTGTTATCTAACTTTCATTAGTTGAACACTTTTCGATCTGAGCTACGGAAGATTTTTGTAAAAATCGATTTCTGTACTGCTGTCAGGTTTTGGCAGATTTCTGTCATCCTGCTTTTATGTGTTTCTTCTAGTCTTCATTCTCTTGTTTTTGTTTTGTTCCTTTCCTAAAACACAAAAAGACCAAAAATATTTCTGTTGTTTCTCTTTACCATTTGTTATTTTGGTTTCTTGCTTTCATTTTGCTTTATTTGCTATCGTTAGTTTGCTATAAGAAAACCCAAAAAGATTTTGCTTTGTTTGCTTGTTTCCTTTTGTTCTTGTTTGAAATTCGAAAACACCAAAAATATTTGCTGTTCTTCTTTGGTTTTGTAAAGTTCTTTATGAGTTCAATGGTCTTCGGTGGCTGGAGCGTGGTTTTCATTCCATATTATTCAAGCTACACAAGTGAAAAGGCAATAATGACGATCTACGACAATCTGATTGTGGTGAGAGGCTGGTATGAACTCTATTTGTTTTCATTTTTGTACATATACTATTCCATGTGAGCATGCTTGGTTGGTTCATGTGAGGTATATGTGACTTAAGAAAGTCTAGTAGTTCATGATCTCTCATGTTAAGCTCCAATTTATTAATATGAGTAGCATGTCATGGATGTTTGCTTGCATTGTTTTATTCATAAATAGATATGATATTGTGGTATCCTCCTCTGAATAATTCGTTTGAATTAACTTGGCACATGCTCACGCATGCATATGACTGAACAAAAGTCAATTAAGCCTCAATGATTTACATTGCTTCAGAGTCCTTGTATCACTTTTATGCCTCTGTTAATTTATTTTGCCGCAAGCATGATTATGACAGTTACTGCTCTCTTGATTTGTCGCTCCCTAGTCTTTTGCTAGCCTTCACTTGTACTGAGCGGGAACGCTGCTCATGCCTCCAAACACATGAAAACCAAGTTATTCCAGAGTGTCCACCATAAATACCTATGCATGGCATTTCAAACCATTCCAAGTAAATTCTCATGTGCTACCTTTAAAACCCTTCAAAATGCTTCTCAATTTGTGTTAATGTTTTATAGCTCATGAGGAAGTATGTGATGTTTATCTTTCGATCTTGTCATTTACTCCGGACGGACTTTCACCAATGGACTAGTGGCACATCCACTTATCCAATAAATTTGCAAAAAGAGCTGGCAACGGGGTTCCCAGCCCCAATTAACTAACTTTCATAAATTTACAAATAGACACTCCTCCATGGTATGAGATTGTTGGCAGGCACCCGAGGATTCGGTTAGCCATGGCTTGAGAAAGCAAAGGTGGGGAGGAGTGTCATCTAAATAAAACTAAAATAAAAAGGCACTCCTCCATGGTATGAGATTGTTGGCAGGCACCCGAGGATTCGGTTAGCCATGGTTTGTGAAAGCAAGGTTGGAAGGAGTGCCACCCAAAAATAAAATTTCATGGGAGCCGCTCTTGAAAGTCCGGTTGATGAGGTAGTTAGAGTGCCCATTACCATTCATTGACAACAACAAACACCTCTCAAAACCATTTTACTTCTGTCTTTATAAAAATGAAAAGCTCTAGCGCATGTTAATCCCTGCTTCCCTCTGTGAAGGGTCAATCTTTTACTTTTACATTGAGTCTCCATCTTTTCTTTGAGTACTTTCTTGAGAGCACAACTGTCATTCTTAGTGTAATATGCTTGTCTCAAAATATGATTGATTGTGGTATAACTTTGATGCTTTTATCTTTGACAATCACTATTTCTAGTCTTTATATGAACTTCAGAGGTGCCTGAGCATTTATGTTTTGCTGATCAAATATGGGCAAGCGAGATACCACTCTATCATACTCTTTTATGAACATTGCAATCCTGCTTATATACATGATTCATGATGCTTATTATTAATTGTTGGTACCTTTCCATGATTGACATAGCTATTAGATGATCTTATTTGCATGTATCTTATTATGAACTGCCTAAGTGTTAGCCATAGCATGAGAATATTTACATCATATGAACAAATGTGTTCGTGAAAGTTCTTTTATTGCTCAGTTGTTAACTGAATTGCTTGAGGACAAGCAATAAGCTAAGCTTGGGGGGAGTTGATACGTCCAAAATGTATCTACTTTCCCGAACACTTTTGCTATTGTTTTGCCTCTAATTTGTGTATTTTGGATGCAATTAACACGGACTAACGCTGTTTTCAGCAGAACTGTTCTGGTGTCTCGTTTTTGTGCAGAAATCCAACTTTCAGGAAAATCCTCGGAATTTATACAGAAGGCCCTATTTTCCCAGAATACTTACGGAGCCAGAAGGGCAAGTCATGTGGAGGCCCGAGGGCCCCACACCCTAGGGCGGCGCGGCCCAGGAGGGGGGCGCGCGGCCCTAGCGTGTGGCCCCCTCGGCCGGCCTCCGACGCCCTCCTTCGGACTACTTATCGCTTTCGACCTAAAAACGCACGGGGAGAAGTCGAAGTCGCCAGAAACCCTCCAGAACGCCGCCACATCGCGAAACTCCGTCTCGGGAGCCAGAAGTCTCCGTTCTGGCACTCCGCCGGGACGGGGAATTGGAGGAGATCATCGCCATCATCACCACCGACGCCTCTCCATCGACCAGCCATGTTTCCCCCATCCATGTGTGAGTAATTCCCCCGCTGTAGGCTGAAGGGGATGGTAGGGATTGGATGAGATTGGTCATGTAATAGTCATAAGATTGTTAGGGCATGGTGCCTAGTATCCGTAGATGTTACTTTTATGATATTGTTGCAACTTGTTATGCTTAATGCTTGTCACTAGGGCCCGAGTGCCATGATCTCAGATCTGAACATGTTATTGATTCATGAAGATATTCGTTGTTTATGATCTTACCTGCAAGTTGTATACACATGTCGCTGTCCGGAACCAATGGCCCCGAAGTGACAGAAATCGGGACAACCGGAGGGAATGGTAGTGATGTGAGGATCACATGTGTTCACGGAGTGTTAATGCTTTGCTCCGGTACTCTATTAAAAGGAGTACCTTAATATCCAGTAGTTTCCCTAGAGGCCCGGCTGCCACCGGCTGGTAGGACAAAAGATGTTGTGCAAGTTTCTCATTGCGAGCACGTACGACTATATATGGAACACATGCCTATTGATTGATTAGTACTTGGATACCGTTTTATAATTATCTGCAAATGCCCCTGCTTTGATTGTTACATGAGTTTCTCTCATCCATGCAACGCCCGTTCATCCGTCCCCGTGCCTACAGTATTTTAATCCTGCTGTTTACTATAATCACTGCTGCTGTCTTTGTTACTCTGCTGCTGTTATTTCACTACTGCTACTGCTATAAAACTGTTACTACTGATAAACTCTTGCGAGCAAGTCTGTTTCCAGGTGCAGCTGAATTGACAACTCCGCTGTTAAGGCTTTCAAGTATTCTTTGTCTCCCCTTGTGTCGAATCAATAAATTGGGTTTTACTACCCGCGAAGACTGCTGCGATCCCCTATACTTGTGGGTCATCAACCTCCGCTCACCATCTCTCGCCAGTGGACGCGCCAAGACACCAGCTCGCTCGTGGACACCCCCGTTTGACCGCGGGAACGCCAGGACCGTCGTCATCGTCGACGAGACCCGCCACGGCACTGCCCCTTCCCATCAAACGCGCCATCGCCTCAGAGCCTCTGCGGAGCCACGATCAAGCGCGTCATCGTCGCCAGTACAGCAGCAACCAGACGCACCCACTCCTTGCCCCTTCGCAGCCCTGGACCGACAACGACGCCGGCGACCCTAGCTCCGCCCCACAGCCACCTCCCGCTCCTATAAAAGGAGGACTCCTCCTCTCAATCCGAGCACACTATTCACTTCCCCTCCTCACCACAGATCTCCTCGCCACCTCAATTCGTTCGATTAGCCACCACCCTGCTCCAATTGCGAGCTCGCCGCCGCCGCCAGTACACGGAGCTCGCCGGAGAAGGAGGCCACCCCAGGACACGCCGCTGCTACCAGGGTGATCCTCGTCCTCGACAACGACGCGGCGCACCACTCCGACGCTCGCCGGAGCTCCGACGCGCCCTCCGACCCCCTACCTCCGCTTCCAGTAAGTCCCCGTCTCGCCGGAGATGACGACCCCTCTGGGCCGTCGATCTGTCGCCTAATCGCACGGCCAGCAACTCCCTTACCGTTGCGCTAGACGCAGAACTGGGCCGGCCCACCTCTTTCTCCCCTGTGCAGCCCATTTGCTTTTCCCGCCAGCCCAGCTATTCAAATTCGAAATTTCCATATAGATGTAATATGCAAGCTGATGTTAACTTTGAAAT
Organism: Lolium perenne; assembly: GCF_019359855.2. Taxonomy (NCBI): domain Eukaryota; kingdom Viridiplantae; phylum Streptophyta; class Magnoliopsida; order Poales; family Poaceae; genus Lolium; species Lolium perenne. Next base: position 13,532,198 of record NC_067250.2, on the reverse strand, counting down.
TTAATAGGGACAAACCTACTTGGCCAAATTTTACAAATCTTATATATTTGGAAAGCTTAGGATTTTATCTACACAATGCCACTGGATTGAACCCTAGATCTGCTATAGAATTAAAGTGAGAAAATAAACAAGGCAGGGACTTTTCTGCCTTAGAATAATTCTAAAAAAATCAACCATAAATGCTTTTCAGTTAATTCCAACTCCTATAATTCACTTTTCACTTATACTAATTGTTTCTACAAAAATATGCCATGCTTACTTTGAATGATCATGGCCTAGTTTAATTAAAAGGACTATATGGCTAGTTCTAGTCAAAGATATTGTCCAAAACTATTAATAAATCCTATGGGAGTGTTTCTCTCATTTAAATCTTGTCACAAACAATTCAAAATGAGGTAGAGACTCTGGTCATTTAGGTCTCATATGATTTGTTTGATGATATTAAATCATTACCATGTTAGGATTAAATTGCATGAGGTGCATCACCTCATTTAAATCATTTTCTTAAAGGATGAGTATGAAGAGGTTGACTTAGTCAACCAAGGTCATATATTATTCATGAGAGAAATTAAATCTTAATAAGATAATGAGAGGAAATTATTTCTCTAAGTAATTAAAAGTAACACCCTAATTAGTATGAGAGGAAATTATTTTTCTTAAATAAGAAAAACACATCTACCCACTTAATAGTAATGTGTGATGCTAGTTTAAGTTGTGTGAATCATGTGTGTGCTTAGTTTAGTAAATAAGTTTGGTATGATGATTGTGTACCCCGTATTTGTATTTTAGACGCTAGTACCGAGGAATATCAAGAGGAGGAGGAGGTCTATTTCCAAGGAGAAGAAGACCACTTTGATCAATACGCCAACCAAGGCAAGCTAATATTCTTGCTAAGTGCAAAGCTCTACAAGAGCAAGGCACCACCACCTTTTACTTTATGCTTAATGATCCCATCCCAAGTTTTACTTTACAAGCTTTATTGATTTTGATTTATCAAAGTTTACTTTTTGATTCATGATTCACTTGGTCTAGAGTAGAACAAGATCATCAAATTTAGCCTAGAGCAATGAAAGCTAGATAGCACCCCTCATGATTAGTTGCTAGTGCTAACAAATAAAATTGACTACTATAGATGGGAACTTGTGAAATGAAATGACTTTGAAAACCTTGGAATGATGAGTCATTCTATTGAAAGATTTTGAAGGTGAATATGACTGGTGAATGACATGGTGAACTTTACAAAAACTGATGGTTGGGTTCGGATGCGATACCATTCCAATTTTGCAAGTACCCCCACAATACCTGAATATGGGTAAGGGCTTAACTAGAAGTTTATGTATCTTAGTATGGGTTCCCTCTAAACAAGCGTCACCGGGGTTAGGCTGGAGGCTGCCTCTACAACAAAAGAAATGATGAGAAATGACGTGAAACGAGGTGAATGTCCGCCCCAAGCCCTGTGCAGTTCCCAGGCTGACAGTTGGTCTTCACTGGGAGGCCAAGCTCATGGGGAGAGGTGCCTATACTAGGGTATGTAAGTGAAAGGTTATGGCTGGTAGTCCGCACACGGAGTGTGATAAATCAGGGCCAGTTAACCCTGACGGATTATTGCAAATATTGTGGCACAAGTGTACGATCTCTGCGGAGTGTAGAACTATTCGAATAGCCGCGTCCATGGTTATGGACGGTTGGAAAGGCCATACTGTTCCGTCATCAGACCATTTTCAAAAATGTGACATGTGAAGGGTGACTTGTGATTTGAACTTGAGATGGTGAATTTGATTTGAATCACAACAGAGTTGTGGGAATGACACTAATGTTCCCACTTGAGTTAGTTAGCAAATGAAGAGGCTTTTACTAAATGTTTGTGAACTAAAATTGGCTTTATGCAAATAAACTTAGAGCTTAGCACCCCCTTACAATAGTTGATAGTGCTTACATTAGTATTAGTTTGCGAGTACTTTAAAGTACTCATGGCTTTGTCCCTGGCTATTCAAATGGCCAGACTATGAAGGAGAACAGCAGTACGAAGAAGATGGACAGCAGGACGTCTACGACAACTAGGATCACTCCTGACGTCAACAGTTGCCTGTGGAATAGATGGACTACTACTACGCTACTTCGCTTCCGCTATGTGTTTTGTAATTGATCAATAGATCATCTACTATTGTAATGAGATTGGATCATGTGATCCTTTGTTGTAAGACAATTACGATGTTGTAATGAATGATGTTCTGTAATATTAATCTATTATGTCTCGCAAAAACAATATTCCTGGGATTGCGATGAATGGCATAATAGGCATCTGGACTTAAAAATCCGGGTGTTGACAGAGACATCGCCAAAAACCACCACCCAAAGCCGCCGCTCTAGCGCCCAGGAGCCCCCTACCGATGCCACCATCAGCATCATCTCCCGCACCAGCAAGCGCTCCAGCCTCGACATGTCCATATCCACGCGTCCCCGCATGGGAGAGGGCGGCCACTGAAGCCACCGACCTAGGGAGAAGTGCATGTCGAAGGGGAAGCCGCGGAGCGATGACCTTAGCACCGACGAGCCACGTTTAGTGACCTCCCTCCATGTGGCCACGCAGAGGAGCTAAAGGGCCGAAATCCCCGTCATCCCCTTCATCAGCGTCGTGGTCTTTGACCGGTAGCACCTCCGGGGGCGGCGAGGAAGGGAGGGAGGGCGAAGGGGAGCAGGTTCCCCCTCCCCCCAGTGCCCCCGCGTCGCCTAGAGGAGATGATGCGAGGCACAACAATAACCTGAATTCTTATGAGCGCACCTGCGCCAAATCAACCTCGCGTTGAATTCACTCTGGAAGTTCATAAATCGAAGCATTTAAGCCTCAATGAAGTAGGGCGGCTACCTTGCTTGTGTGCATTCGTTTGAATCAAATTGCCATGGGTTCGCACATCTTTGATCCAATAAGTATTCCAACTCTTTTTTATTACTAATTATACTATCCGTACCGGTTTATTAGGCTGACATGTAGTTTAAGGGAAAGGTCAAAAGACAAATTTGGTTAGCAAAATATGAAATCATATGTTAGAAAACCATTGGATTTGATTGTGAATCCAATGGTATATTTGTTCTAATATATAATTTTAGCCAAATACCGGTGATGTGGTCCTCTTGTGGTGCACCGCCGCCATCTTTTCCTCCTATAGACTATTTTCTACTAGTGTGTGTACCATCGCCTGCACTGCCTAGTCGCAAAACAAGCAGCTTGCGGATGTCTTGGTGGGTGAGCCGCTGAACCATACAACACCTATTCTTGCAAGCAAGTCGGATAAAGAACTTCATCCTCGCAAGCAAGTGATACGTCTTAAACGTATCTATAATTTCTGATGCTCCATGCTTGTTTTACACCAATTCATATATGTTTTGTTTACACTTCGTTGCACTTTTACATGATTTCCGGCACTAACCTATTAACAAGATGCTATAGTGTTAGTTCCTGTTTTCTGCTGTTTTTGTATTTCAAAAAAGTTGTCCAGAAAATATTCTCGGAATTGGACGAAACAAAAGCCGAAGTCAATATTTTACCGAAACGAAGACGAAGTCCAGGGGGGCGAAGAGGCGCAGCAGGTCGGCCAGACCTGCCCTAGGCGCGGCCTAGGCCTGGCCCACGCCTAGGGGTGGTCTGGGCCCACTAGGTGCCCAACCGATCTCAATCCTCTGCATATTTATACATCTTCTCGAGAAAACCCTGGATACCCGAGCCTCCATCCACAAAAAGTTCCGTCGCGGCCGCCATCGCAGAACCCATCTCGGGGGGTTTTGAAGCTCTTCCGGCACCCTTCCTGAGGGGCAAATCATCGCTGGAGGCATCTACATTGCCATGCCTGCCTCCAAAGTGATGCGTGAGTAATTCATACCTGGACTATGGGTCCATAGCAGTATCTAGATGGTTGTCTTCTCCACTTTGTGCTTCATGTATCGATCTTGTGAGCTGCCCTACATGATCAAGATCATCTTTATGTAATCCTCTATGTTTGGTTTGCTGGGATCCGATGAATGTTGAATACTATGTTGAGATTGATTATATATTCATGTCATATGTTATTTGTGATCTTGCATGCTCTCCGTTGCTAGTAGAGACTCTGGCCAAGTGGACACTTGTGAATCCAAGAGGGGGTATTTATGCTCTCCGTTCCTAGGAGAGTGAATTTATAACTTCTAAGGTTGTAGATGTGATGTTGCTACTAGGGAGAAAACAACAATATTTTATCCAAGGGTAATTTTATTGTTTACTTTACACACATTGCTTAATGCGATTGCGGATGCTAACATGAAGGTGGATTATTAGTCATAGACGCATATGAATTACGGTATATGTATTATGTTGTAATGCCCAATATCAAATATCATAGTAATCATCTTGTCATGTATGGTCGATATTCTGTAAATTACCCAGCTATAATTTGTTCACCAACCATGCTATTTCTTTATGGAGAGACACCTCTAGTGACCTGTGAACCCCGGTTCTATTTCCTTTACTGATAAATCCAACCGCAATCATGTTACGTTTACTTTATCCAAACATCTCCTTTCATTCAATACATCTAATCCTTTGTGTTCACCAAACCGGTGAGATTGACAACCTCACTGTAAGTTGGGGTAGAGTACTTTGTTTGTGTTGTGTGCAGGTTCCACGTTGTTGCTGATAACGCGTGAAGCACACGTCTGTTGGGAACCCAAAGAGGAAGGTGTGATGCGTACAGCAGCAAGTTTTCCCTCAGTAAGAAACCAAGGTTATCGAACCAGTAGGAGATGAAGGCCACGTGAAGATTGTTGGTGAAGGAGTGTAGTGCGGCGCAATACCAGAGATTCCGGTGCCAACGTGGAACCTGCACAACACAATCCGAATACTTTGCCCCAACTTAACAGTGAGGTTGTCAATCTCACCGGCTTGCTGTAAACAAAGGATTAAACGTATGGTGTGGAGAATGATGTTTGTTTGCAAAGAACAACAGAGAACAATGATTGCAGTAGATTGTATTTCAGATGTAAAAGAATAGACCGGGGTCCACAGTTCACTAGTGGTGTCTCTCCCATAAGATAAATAGCATGTTGGGTGAACAAATTACAGTTGGGCAATTGACAAATAGAGATGCACATACATATATCATGATGACTACTATGAGATTTAATTAGGGCATTACGACAAAGAACATAGACCACTATCCAGCATGCATCTATGCCTAAAAAGTCCACCTTCGGGTTAGCATCCACACCCCTTCCAGTATTAAGTTGCAAACAACAGACAATTGCATTAAGTACTGCGCGTAATGTAATCAACACAAATATCCTTAGACAAAGCATCGATGTTTTATCCTTAGTGGCAACAACACATCCACAACCTTAGAACTTTCTGTCACTGTCCCAGATTCAATGGAGGCATGAACCCACTATCGAGCATAAATACTCCCTCTTGGAGTTACAAGTATCAACTTGGCCAGAGCCTCTACTAGCAACGGAGAGCATGCAAGAACATAAACAACACATATATGATAGATTGATAATCAACTTGACATAGTATTCAATATTCATCGGATCCCAACAAATGCAACATGTAGCATTACAAATAGATGATCTTGATCATGATAGGCAGCTCACAAGATCTAAACATGATAGCACAAGAGGAGAAGACAACCATCTAGCTACTGCTATGGACCCATAGTCCAAGGATGAACTACTCACGCATCAGTCCGGAGGCGGGCATGGTGATGTAGAGCCCTCCGGTGATGATTCCCCTCTCCGGCAGGGTGCCGGAGGCGATCTCCTGAATCCCCCAAGATGGGATTGGCGGCGGCGGTGTCACAGTAACTTTTCTCATATCGTGGCTCTCGGTGATAGGGTTTTCGCGACGGAGAGAATATATAGACGAAGGGGCAGAGTCGGGAGGCGCCCGAGGGGCCCACCCCATAGGGCGGCGCGCCCAAGGGTGGGGCCGCGCCCCCTAGGGTGTGGCCGCCTCGTCGCCCCTCTTCGTCTCCTCTTCGGACTTCTGGAAGGCTCCGTGCAAAATAAGACCGTGGGCTTTTGTTTCGTCCAATTCCGAGAATATTTCCTGTGTAGGATTTCTGAAACCAAAAACAGCAGAAAACAGGAACTGGCGCTTCGACATCTTGTTAATAGGTTAGTGCCGGAAAATGAATCAAAATGATATAAAGTGTATATAAAACATGTGAGTATTGTCATATAACTAGCATGGAACATAAGAAATTATAGATACATTTGAGATGTATCAGCCTACTCACCCTCGAGTAGGTAAACGATAACAAGGATAATTTCTGAAGTGACATGCTACTATCATAATCTTGATCAATACTATTGTAAAGCATATGAAGTGAATGAAGTGATTCGAAGCAATGGTAAAGATAATGACTAATCAACTGAATCATATAGCAAAGACTTTTCATGAATAGTACTTTCAAGACAAGCATCAATAAGTCTTGCATAAGAGTTAACTCATCAAGCAATAGATTCTTAATAAAAGGTTTTCACTACTAGGGAATAGCTTATAGCCGCACTCCTTACCGCCGGCAAATACGAGTTGAAGATGCCAGCGGTAATAGCTTCCAGGGGGGCCTAACACTACCGCCGGCGAAAGAGGTAGGAAGGTGCCGGGGGTAACTCCATTACCGCCGGCGAAATGGGAACGGAGGCGCCGGGGGTGCAATGGGCCGCAGGATCCCAATTGGGCCTGGCCTTACCGCCGGCGATTTTGGCCCAAAAACGCCGGGGGTAGCGGGCCTTACCGCTGGCGAACCCGAACCGAAGATGCCGGGGGTAACGGGTGGGCTTCAAATGACTAGAAACAATAAAAGAGGTCTTAGAAAAGGGTAAAAAAGGGTGGCTTTTTTGCGCCCACAGGGATTCGAACCCTGGATGCTGCGGCTGTGCACAAGTGAGTGGAACCACTGTGTTACTGAATCATTTTTGAGAAACTACATGGTTTACGGAACTAAACGTGTCCCCAGCGAATTAGTCGTTTTCGCCGGTGGTAACTGCACTTGGTCCCACCTGATAGTGGCTGAAATGTTACCGCCGGCGTTTACGACAAAACGCCGGGGTACGCGTTCCACGACTTAAGTCGTGTGGCCGTCGTTCCCCACAGCCAAATCGACCAAAAATCCCCCACCGCATCTCGATCCCCTGCCGCCGTCGATCCGCCACCTGCTGCCGTCGTTGCCGTCGCCCTCCACCGCAGGTGCGTCCCTCTCCCCTGCCTCCCCCTCTCCCCTGCCTCCCTCTCTCCCTTGCCCCGTTCCTCACCTCGCCCCGTCGCCCTCCGCCGCAGCACCTCGCCTCGTCGCCCTCCGTCGCAGCACCTCGCCCCATCACCCTCCGTCGCAGCAGCTCGCCTCGTCGCCCTCCGTCGCAGCATCTCGCCTCGTCTCCCTCAGCTCTCCCTCCCCTGACTTCTCCACATCTTCGCTGCCGTGCATCTCCACAGACGCTTGCTCAAGGTATCCCCAAATCTGACTCCTTTATTTTCGATCTTGTGCTATGTGCGTGCATGACTGCTCAAGGATGAATGAATGGATCTGGTGTTTGCTGGAAATTTTGTTCACTGAAATTTGCAACTGAAATCATGAGTCTGAATATTGGCATGCTCATTTAGTTTGTTCACTGAAATTTGCAACTGAAATAGGATTTAGTTTATCATGTATATAATTCCAACTGGACATGTACCTCCTAGAACTTGACATTCACTTGGCATTCCCTGTCCAGACCGAGATGCATCGCAATGTCATCGTGTAGCTCTTCCATCTCCTTACTGTTAATCCCTGCAATTTTGCAAATCAGATATAGTCCAATAACTGTGGTAGAGAAATGGAGATCCTCTTTCATTGCACACTAACTGCTTTACTTGTTGGTATGCTGATTGATTGTTATTTGTATAAGGATTAAACAACAACTGAGGTCTTAAATCAGTCAAGTTCAGAATTCTACTGCATTTGGGTGAGAACAGGTCAGGGCTTTAATTTAATTCAATATCAACGGCTGGTTGACAATTTTGTGGGTGAAAATAGTGAGAAATAAGATATATTAACAGATTTTACTTTTAGAGGATAAGACAACTATGAGTCCATTAGATGGGAATAAAGCAATACTTCTATAAGTGCATCTTCTAACATATTACAAACTCGCTGTCAAGCTTGGTTTAGTTTCAGTGAGAAATTAATTGTTCAGTTGTACTATTATTTAGGACTATGAAGTTTTGGTAGCTCATTTGGCAGTGATAGGACGTGTATCATTGGCATCACACTCGGGTGAGATGAAGACATGTACCCAGTACTCTTCAACAATCCTCCATAAAAATACTGAAATTAGCCAAAACTTTGAAAATCTTGATGTTAATAATTACAACTCACTGCCTGGACTTGAAAAACATTGTCCTTCATGTGTCTAAGTAACATGGTAGCTACTCTAAGTGATTGTGGTGTAGTTCTGAACTTCTGAATTTTGCTAGACATTTATTTTATGATAGTAGCACTTTCTGGAAGCTACTGTAAGTGATTGTGGTGTAGTTCTGATCATGTGGTTTATGCTAATGGAGCTGATGCTTGATCATCCAGAAATGGCTGCATTTGAAATGACTTCACTGTATGCTTGGTCATGGCAGTTTGTTGCCCAGATGTGGAGGACCCCTTTCATCGCGATGATGCTTGCCGCCACCGCCTCTCTAGTCTACTATGTCATTGTTGTTTAGCTAGGTCGTCGACTGAACTTATATGTATTTGTATAATATGTGCTACTTCGAGTCACGATGTTTGAACCATTTGGTCAACTAGCTACTATCTAAACTTGTGTTATTGATGCATTTTTTTGAGGTTATGAACATTTGGGACTTTCTATATAACTGTGTATCTGTGTATCTGGCTGTAATTCTAGTAATAACTGTGTTATTGATTGATGTGTGTATTCCTGTGTATGTACTGTGTATTCTGGTGTATATACAGTACATTTCGAGTTTTATTTTTTTAATCCTATAATCAATACCACCGGCACCCCTAAACTGTACCCCTGGCGAAATTGAAATCGCCAGCGCTGTAGCAGATTACCCCTGGCGAATTTGCAAACCGCCTGTGCTAAGTCATTACCGCCGGCGATTCTGGGAAAGCGCCGGGGATAACAGCAGTTACCACCGGCGATTTGGAAAACGCCGGCGATAAGACATTACCACCGGCGAGGTGATCGCCGGCGAATGCGAAAACGCCGGCGGTAAGGCATTTTGGGACGCCGGCGGTAAGGCATTTCTTAGTAGTGTTTGAAGCAACACAAAGGATGATTAAGTTTTAGCAATTGCTTTCAACTTGTAACATGTATATCTCATGGATAGTTGTCAACATAAAGCAATATAACAAGTGCAATAAGTAAACATGTAAGAATCAATGCACATAGTTGACACAAGTGTTTGCTTCTAAGATAGAAAGAAGTAGGTAAACTGACTCAACATAAAGTAAAAGAAAGACCCTTCGCAAAGGGAAGCATGGATTACTCATGTGCTAGAGCTTTTTATTTTGAAAACATGGAAACAATTGTGTCAACGGTAGTAATAATTCATATGTGTTATGCATAAGACCTCTTATAAGTTGCAAGCCTCATGCATCGAATACCAATAGTGCTCGCACCTTGTCCTAATTAGCTTGGATTTCCATGGATTATCATTGCATTACATATGTTTCAACCAAGTGTCACAAAGGGGTACCTATATGCCGCCTGTACAAAGGTCCAAGGAGATAGATCGCATTTGATTTCTCAGTTTTGATAGATCTCAACTTGAGGACATCCATACCGGGAAAACATAGAAAACAGATAATGTACTCCTCTTTAATGCTTAAACATTCAACAACAGATAATATTCTCATAAGAGATTGAGGATTATTGTTCAACTGAAACTTCCACCATGATACATGGCTTTGGTTGGCGGCCCAATGTTCTTCTCTAACAATATGCATACTCAAACCATTAAATCATGATAAATCACCCTTACTTCAGACAAGACGAACATGCATAGCAACTCACATGATATTCAACAAAGGTGTAAAAAGTTGATGGCGTCCCCAGAAACATGGTTACCGCTCAACAAGCAACTTATAAGAAATAAGATACATAAGCGACATATTCAATACCACAATAGTTTTTAAGCTATTTTCCCATGAGCTATGTATTGCAAAGACAAGGAATGAAATTTTAAAGGTAGCACACAAGCAATTTACTTTGGAATGGCAGAGAAATACCACATAGTAGGTAGTTATGGTGGACACAAATGGCATGGGTTTTGGCTCAAGGTTTTTGGATGCACGAGAAGCATTTCCTCTCAATACAAGGCTTTGGCTAGCAAGGTTGTTTGAAGCAAACACAAGTATGAACCGGTACAGCAAAACTTACATAAGAACATATTACAAGCATTATAAGACTCTACACTGTCTCCTTGTTGCTCAAACACTTTTACCAGAAAATATCTAGACCTTAGAGAGACCAATCATGCAAACCAAATTTCAACAAGCTCTACAGTAGTTCTCCACTAATAGGTTTAAACTACATGATGCAAGAGCTTAAACATGATCTATGAGATCTCAAAACAATTGCCAAGTATCAAATTATTCAAGACCATATACCATTTACCACATGAAGCATTTTCTGTTTCCAACCAAATAGCAATCAACGAAGCGGTTTTCAACTCCGCCATGAACATTAAAAGTAGAACTAAGAACACCCGTGTTCATATGAAAAAGCGGAGCGTGTCTTTGATGGCGTGTAACTCACACGTTCGTTGGGAACCCCAAGAGGAAGGTATGATGCGCACAGCAGCAAGTTTTCCCTCAGAAAGAAACCAAGGTTTATCGAACCAGGAGGAGCCAAGAAGCACGTTGAAGGTTGATGGCGGCGGGATGTAGTGCGGCACAACACCAGGGATTCCGGCGCCAACGTGGAACCTGCACAACACAACCAAAGTACTTTGCCCCAACGAAACAGTGAGGTTGTCAATCTCACCGGCTTGCTGTAACAAAGGATTAACCGTATTGTGTGGAAGATGATTGTTTGCAGAAAACAGTAGAACAAGTATTGCAGTAGATTGTATTTCAGTATAGAGAATTGGACCGGGGTCCACAGTTCACTAGAGGTGTCTCTCCCATAAGATAAACAGCATGTTGGGTGAACAAATTACAGTTGGGCAATTGACAAATAAAGAGGGCATGACCATGCACATACATATTATGATGAGTATAGTGAGATTTAATTGGGCATTACGACAAAGTACATAGACCGCCATCCAACTGCATCTATGCCTAAAAAGTCCACCTTCAGGTTATCATCCGAACCCCCTCCAGTATTAAGTTGCAAAGCAACAGACAATTGCATTAAGTATGGTGCGTAATGTAATCAACAACTACATCCTTAGACATAGCATCAATGTTTTATCCCTAGTGGCAACAGCACAACACAACCTTAGAACTTTCTCACATCGTCCTGTGTCAATGCGGGCATGAACCCACTATCGAGCATAAATACTCCCTCTTGGAGTTACAAGCATCTACTTGGCCAGAGCATCTACTAGTAACGGAGAGCATGCAAGATCATAAACAACACATAGACATAACTTTGATAATCAACATAACAAGTATTCTCTATTCATCGGATCCCAACAAACGCAACATATAGAATTACAGATAGATGATCTTGATCATGTTAGGCAGCTCACAAGATCTGACAATGATAGCACAATGGGGAGAAGACAACCATCTAGCTACTGCTATGGACCCATAGTCCAGGGGTAGACTACTCACACATCACTCCGGAGGCGACCATGGCGGCGTAGAGTCCTCCGGGAGATGAATCCCCTCTCCGGCGGGGTGCGGAGGCGATCTCCTGGATCCCCGAGATGGGATCGGCGGCGGCGGCGTCTCCGGGAAGGTTTTCCGTATCGTGGCTCTCGGTGCGGGGGTTTCGCAACGGAGGCTTTAAGTAGGCGAAGGAAGGGCAGGTCAGGAGGCGGCACGAGGGCCCCACACCACAGGGCCGCGCGGCCAAGGGGGGGGCCGCGCCGCCCTAGGGTGTGGCCCCCTCGTGGCCCCACTTCGTCTCCTCTTCGGACTTCTGGAAGCTTCGTGGCAAAATAGGACCCTGGGCGTTGATTTCGTCCAATTCCGAGAATATTTCGTTACTAGGATTTCTGAAACCAAAAACAGCAGAAACAAAGAATCGGCACTTCGGCATCTTGTTAATAGGTTAGTTCCAGAAAATGCACGAATATGACATAAAGTGTGCATAAAACATGTAGATAACATCAATAATGTGGCATGGAACATAAGAAATTATCGATACGTCGGAGACGTATCAGCATCCCCAAGCTTAGTTCTGCTCGTCCCGACCAGGTAAAACGATAACACAGATAATTTCTGGAGTGACATGCCATCATAACCTTGATCATACTATTTGTAAAGCATATGTAGTGAATGCAGCGATCAAAACAATGTATATGACATGAGTAAACAAGTGAATCATATAGAAAAGACTTTTCATGAATAGCACTTCAAGACAAGCATCAATAAGTCTTGCATAAGAGTTAACTCATAAAGCAATAATTCAAAGTAAAGATATTGAAGCAACACAAAGGAAGATTAAGTTTCAGCGGTTGCTTTCAACTTGTAACATGTATATCTCATGGATATTGTCAACATAGAGTAATATAATAAGTGCAATAAGCAAATATGTAGGAATCAATGCACAGTTCACACAAGTGTTTGCTTCTTGAGGTGGAGAGAAATAGGTGAACTGACTCAACATTGAAAGTAAAAGAATGGTCCTCCATAGAGGAAAAGCATCGATTGCTATATTTGTGCTAGAGCTTTGATTTTGAAAACATGAAACAATTTTGTCAACGGTAGTAATAAAGCATATGTATCATGTAAATTATATCTTACAAGTTGCAAGCCTCATGCATAGTGTACTAATAGTGCCCGCACCTTGTCCTAATTAGCTTGGACTACCGGATCATCACAATGCACATGTTTTAACCAAGTGTCACAAAGGGGTACCTCTATGCCGCCTGTACAAAGGTCTAAGGAGAAAGCTCGCATTGGATTTCTCGCTATTGATTATTCTCAACTTAGACATCCATACCGGGACAACATAGACAACAGATAATGGACTCCTCTTTTATGCATAAGCATGTAACAACAATTAATAATTTTCTCATATGAGATTGAGGATATTTGTCCAAAACTGAAACTTCCACCATGGATCATGGCTTTAGTTAGCGGCCCAATGTTCTTCTCTAACAATATGCATGCTTAACCATAAGGTGGTAGATCTCTCTTACTTCAGACAAGACGAACATGCATAGCAACTCACATGAAATTCAACAAAGAATAGTTGATGGCGTCCCTAGTGAACATGGTTATCGCACAACAAGCAACTTAATAAGAGATAAAGTGCATAATTACATATTCAATACCACAATAGTTTTTAAGCTATTTGTCCCATGAGCTATATATTGCAAAGGTGAATGATGGAATTTTAAAGGTAGCACTCAAGCAATTTACTTTGGAATGGCGGAAAATACCATGTAGTAGGTAGGTATGGTGGACACAAATGGCATAGTGGTTGGCTCAAGTATTTTGGATGCATGAGAAGTATTCCCTATCGATACAAGGTTTAGGCTAGCAAGGCTATTTGAAACAAACACAAGGATGAAGCGGTGCAGCAAAACTCACATAAAAGACATATTGAAAACATTATAAGACTCTACACCGTCTTCCTTGTTGTTCAAACTCAATACTAGAAATTATCTAGACCTTAGAGAGACCAAATATGCAAACCAAATTTTAGCATGCTCTATGTATTTCTTCATTAATGGGTGCAAAGCATATGATGCAAGAGCTTAAACATGAGCACAATAATTGCCAAGTATCACATTACCCAAGACATTTATAGCAATTACTACATGTATCATTTTCCAATTCCAACCATATAACAATTTAACGAAGAAGAAACTTCGCCATGAATACTATGAGTAGAAACTAAGGACATACTTGTCCATATGCTACAGCGGAGCGTGTCTCTCTCCCATAAAGTGAATGCTAGGATCCATTTTATTCAAACAAAACAAAAAACAAAAACAAACCGACGCTCCAAGCAAAGCACATAAGATGTGATGGAATAAAAATATAGTTTCAGGGGAGGAACCTGATAATGTTGTCGATGAAGAAGGGGATGCCTTGGGCATCCCCAAGCTTAGACGCTTGAGTCTTCTTGATATATGCAGGGGTGAACCACCGGGGCATCCCCAAGCTTAGAGCTTTCACTCTCCTTGATCATGTTGCATCATACTCCTCTCTTGATCCTTGAAAACTTCCTCCACACCAAACTTAGAACAACTCATTAGAGGGTTAGTGACAATAAAAATTAACATATTCAGAGGTGACACAATCATTCTTAACACTTCTGGACATTGCATAAAGCTACTGGACATTAATGGATCAAAGAAATTCATCCAACATAGCAAAAGAGGCAATGCGAAATAAAAGGCAGAATCTGTCAAAACAGAACAGTTCGTATTGACGAATTTTATTAGGCCACCAGACTTGCTCAAATGAAAATGCTCAAATTGAATGAAAATTGCGTACATATCTGAGGATCATGCACGTAAATTGGCTTAATTTTCTGAGCTACCTACAGGGAGGTAGACCCAGATTCGTGACAGCAAAGAAATCTGGAACTGCGCAGTAATCCAAATCTAGTACTTACTTTTCTATCAACGACTTTACTTGGCACAACAAAACACTAAACTAAGATAAGGAGAGGTTGCTACAGTAGTAAACAACTTCCAAGACTCAAAATAAAAACAAAGTACTGTAGGTAAAAACCATGGGTTGTCTCCCATAAGCGCTTTTCTTTAACGCCTTTCAGCTAGGCGCAGAAAGTGTGTATCAAGTATTATCAAAGGATGGTGCATTCTCAGCGGGGTGTGGAGTTTTCTCAACCAGGCATAGTATATTAGATACATAAGTTTTAGCATCTCCCTTTTCATTAGTCTTAGGCGTGCTACTCTCATCAAACAAATTTTCAGGGACAAGCCAAGCATAGTTATTTTCTAGTGCATCATTCATAGCTAAGAGTTTACATGGTATTGGTGCTTTGATCTCCCCTTCATCATTAATATTATTAGTGTACTTTATTCTATCCATATCCATCTTTTCAAGGAGACTAACAAAATTGGTGTAAGAACCAAGCATATTGAATTTAGCAAAGACCTTTCTAGCCTCTCTCGCTATACCACCAAATTCTCTAAGAAGGGTTTCTAAAACAAAATCTTTCTTTTCCCCTTCTTCCATATCACCAAGTGTGAGAAACATGTGTTGGATTATAGGATTGAGATTAACAAATTTAGTTTCCAACATGCAAACTAAAGCAGCAGCAACAATTTCATAGGTAGGGGCAAGGTCTACCAAGTGTCTATCCTCAAAATCGTCAATGGTACTAACATGGTTGAAGAATTCTTCTATATTATTTCTCCCAATTATAGACCCACGTCCTACCGGTATGTCTTTCGTGGTAAAATTAAAAGGAAACATGATGAATCAAGTAAGGTAAATGCAAGTAACTAATTTTTTTGTGTTTTTGATATAGCAAACAAGATAGCAAATAAAGTAAAACTAGCAACTAATTTTTTTGTATTTTGATTTAGTGCAGCAAACAAAGTAGTAAATAAAACTAAGCAAGACAAAAACAAAGTAAAGAGATTGAGAAGTGGAGACTCCCCTTGCAGCGTGTCTTGATCTCCCCGGCAACGGCGCCAGAAAAAGAGCTTGATGGCGTGTAACTCACACGTTCGTTGGGAACCCCAAGAGGAAGGTATGATGCGCACAGCAGCAAGTTTTCCCTCAGAAAGAAACCAACGTTTATCGAACCAGGAGGAGCCAAAAAGCACGTTGAAGGTTGATGGCGGCGGGATGTAGTGCGGCGCAACACCAGGGATTCCGGCGCCAACGTGGAACCTGCACAACACAACCAAAGTACTTTGCCCCAACGAAACAGTGAGGTTGTCAATCTCACCGGCTTGCTGTAACAAAGGATTAACCGTATTGTGTGGAAGATGATTGTTTGCAGAAAACAGTAGAACAAGTATTGCAGTAGATTGTATTTCAGTATAGAGAATTGGACCGGGGTCCATAGTTCACTAGAGGTGTCTCTCCCATAAGATAAACAGCATATTGGGTGAACAAATTACAGTTGGGCAATCGACAAATAAAGAGGGCATGACCATGCACATACATATTATGATGAGTATAGTGAGATTTAATTGGGCATTACGACAAAGTACATAGACCGCCATCCAACTGCATCTATGCCTAAAAAGTCCACCTTCAGGTTATCATCCGAACCCCCTCCAGTATTAAGTTGCAAAGCAACAGACAATTGCATTAAGTATGGTGCGTAATGTAATCAACAACTACATCCTTAGACATAGCATCAATGTTTTATCCCTAGTGGCAACAGCACAACACAACCTTAGAACTTTCATCACCGTCCTGTGTCAATGCAGGCCTGAACCCACTATCGAGCATAAATACTCCCTCTTGGAGTTACAAGCATCTACTTGGCCAGAGCATCTACTAGTAACGGAGAGCATGCAAGATCATAAACAACACATAGACATAACTTTGATAATCAACATAACAAGTATTCTCTATTCATCGGATCCCAACAAACGCAACATATAGAATTACAGATAGATGATCTTGATCATGTTAGGCAGCTCACAAGATCCGACAATGATAGCACAATGGGGAGAAGACAACCATCTAGCTACTGCTATGGACCCATAGTCCAGGGGTAGACTACTCACACATCACTCCGGAGGCGACCATGGCGGCGTAGAGTCCTCCGGGAGATGAATCCCCTCTCCGGCAGGGTGCCGGAGGCGATCTCCTGGATCCCCCGAGATGGGATCGGTGGCGGCGGCGTCTCTGGAAGGTTTTCCGTATCGTGGCTCTCGGTACTGGGGGTTTCGCAACGGAGGCTTTAAGTAGGCGGAAGGGCAGGTCAGGAGGCGGCACGAGGGCCCCACACCACAGGGCCGCGCGGCCAAGGGGGCCGCGCCGCCCTAGGGTGTGGCCCCCTCGTGGCCCCACTTCGTCTCCTCTTCGGACTTCCGGAAGCTTCGTGGCAAAATAGGACCCTGGCGTTGATTTCGTCCAATTCCGAGAATATTTCGTTACTAGGATTTCTGAAACCAAAACAGCAGAAAACAAAGAATCGGCACTTCGGCATCTTGTTAATAGGTTAGTTCCAGAAAATGCACGAATATGACATAAAGTGTGCATAAAACATGTAGATAACATCAATAATGTGGCATGGAACATAAGAAATTATCGATACGTCGGAGACGTATCAGTCTTTCTCCAATACAAGGAATTCTAGGATCCGATTTTATTCAAACAAAAACAAAAACAAAAACAAACAGACGCTCCAAGTAAAGAACATAAGATGTGACGGAATAAAAATATAGTTTCACTAGAGGTGACCTGATAAGTTGTCGATGAAGAAGGGGATGCCTTGGGCATCCCCAAGCTTAGATGTTTGAGTCTTCTTGAAATATGCAGGGATGAACCACGGGGGCATCCCCAAGCTTAGACTTTTCACTCTTCTTGATCATAGTATATCATCCTCCTCTCTTGACTCTTGAAAACTTCCTCCACACCAAACTCAAAACAAACTCATTAGAGGGTCAGTGCATAATCAAAAATTCACATGTTTAGAGGGGACACAATCATTCTTAACACTTCTGTATATTACCCAAAGCTACTAAAAGTTAATGGAACAAAGAAATCCACTCAACACAGTAAAAGAGGCAATGCGAAATAAAAGGCAGAATCTGTCAACACAAAACAGTCCGTAAAGACGAATTTTTTAGAGGCACTTAACAGGCTCAGATGAAAAAGCTCAAAACTAATGAAAGTTGCGTACATATCTGAGGATCACGCTTGAATTTTCACAGATTTTTTTGATTCTTCTACAGAGAGAGCTACTCAAATTCGTGACAGGTAAAAATCTGTTTCTGCGCAGGAATCCAAATCTAGTATCAACTTTACTATCAAAGACTTTACTTGGCACAACAATATGATAAGGAGAGGTTGCTACAGTAGTAACAACTTCCAAGACACAACAAAACAGTAATAAAAACATACATGGGTTATCTCTCAAGAAGTGTTTTTCTTTAACGCCTTTCAGCTAGGCGCAGAAAGCGCAAATCAAATATTATCAAGAGAAGAAGCATCAACAGAGGAGTTTGGAGTTTTCTCAACTATGCATTGTATCTTATCTATGTAAGAAACTCTTTTTTCATTACCTTTAGGCTTACTATCCTCCTCAAATAAATTTTCAGGAACAATCCAATCAAAATTCTTTTCTAATGCCTCATGCATTCCTATGAGTTTATAAGGTATTGGTATTTTAATCCCCCCCTCACAATTGGCTTTATTAGTGTATCTTAGCCTATCTTTTTCCCTCTTTTCAAGGATATTTGCAAAATTGGTACAAAAGCCTAGCATCTTATGTCGAATAAAGACTTTCCTAGCTTCTCTAGCTACTTCTCCAAATTATCTAAGAAGGGTTTCTAAAACAAAATATTTCTTCTCTCCTTCTTCCATATCACCGAGTGTAAGAAACATATGTTGCATTATTGGATTAAGATTAACAAATCTAGCTTCCAACACGTGCACTAAAGAGGCTGTAGCAATTTCATAATTAGGAGCAAGTTCTACCAAGGATCTATCTTCAAAATCTTTAACTCTACTACCAGGAGTGAAAAATTCTTCTATATTATCTCTTCCAATCATAGACCCACTTCCTACCAATATATCTTTCAAAGTAAACTTAGGGTGAAGCATGATGAAATAAAAAAAGGTAAACTAATAAAGTAAATGCAAGTAACTAATTTTTTTGTGTTTTTGATATAAAGAAAGCAAACAAAACAGAAAATAAAATAAAGTAAAGCAAGACAATAAACAAAGTAAAGAGATTGGATGTGAGAGACTCCCCTTGCAGCGTGTCTTGATCTCCCCGGCAACGGCGCCAGAAAATATGCTTGATAACGCGTGAAGCACACGTCCGTTGGGAACCCCAAGAGGAAGGTGTGATGCGTACAGCAGCAAGTTTTTCCTCAGTAAGAAACCAAGGTTATCGAACCAGTAGGAGATGAAGGCCACGTGAAGGTTGTTGGTGAAGGAGTGTAGTGCGCCGCAACACCAAGGATTTCGGCGCCAACGTGGAACCTGCACAATACAATCAAAATACTTTGCCCCAACTTAACAGTGAGGTTGTCAATCTCACCGGCTTACTGTAAACAAAGGATTAAACGTATGGTGTGGAGAATGATTGCAGTAGATTGTATTTCAGATGTAAAAGAATGGACCGGGGTCCACAGTTCACTAGTGGTGTCTCTCCCATAAGATAAATAGCATGTTGGGTGAACAAATTACAGTTGGGCAATTGACAAATAGAGATGCACATACATATATCATGATGACTACTATGAGATTTAATTAGGGCATTACGACAAAGAACATAGATCGCTATCCAGCATGCATCTATGCCTAAAAAGTCCACCTTCGGGTTAGCATCCGCACCCCTTCCAGTATTAAGTTGCAAACAACAGACAATTGCATTAAGTACTGCGCATAATGTAATCAACACAAATATCCTTAGACAAAGCATCGATGTTTTATCCCTAGTGGCAACAGCACATCCACAACCTTAGAACTTTCTGTCACTGTCCCAGATTCAATGGAGGCATGAACCTACTATCGAGCATAAATACTCTCTCTTGGAGTTACAAGTATCAACTTGGCCAGAGCCTCTACTAGCAACGGAGAGCATGCAAGAACATAAACAACACATATATGACAGATTGATAATCAACTTGACATAGTATTCAATATTCATCGGATCCCAACAAACGCAACATGTAGCATTACAAATAGATGATCTTGATCATGATAGGCAGCTCACAAGATCTAAACATGATAGCACAAGAGGAGAAGACAACCATCTAGCTACTGCTATGGACCCATAGTCCAAGGATGAACTACTCACGCATCAGTCCGGAGGCGGGCATGGTGATGTAGAGCCCTCCGGTGATGATTCCCCTCTCCGGCAGGGTGCTGGAGGCGATCTCCCGAATCCCCCGAGATGGGATTGGCGGCGGCGGCGTCACAGTAACTTTTCTCGTATCGTGGCTCTCGGTGATAGGGTTTTCGCGACGGAGAGAATATATAGGCGAAGGGGCAGAGTCGGGAGGCGCCCGAGGGGCCCACCCCATAGGGCGGCGCGCCCAAGGGTGGGGCCGTGCCCCCCTAGGGTGTGGCCGCCTCGTCGCCCCTCTTCGTCTCCTCTTCGGACTTCTGGAAGGCTCCGTGACAAATAAGACCGTGGGCTTTTGTTTCGTCCAATTCCGAGAATATTTCCTGTGTAGGATTTCTGAAACCAAAAACAGCAGAAAACAGGAACTGGCGCTTCGGCATCTTGTTAATAGGTTAGTGCCGGAAAATGCATCAAAATGATATAAAGTGTATATAAAACATATGAGTATTGTCATATAACTAGCATGGAACATAAGAAATTATAGATACGTTTGAGACGTATCAATTGCTGATGCCAGTAATGCGCCCTACCACTAGTCAGCCAACAACACCTTTAGAAGTCACACCTTTCTCCTACTGATCGATTAAACCTTGGTTTCATACTGAGGGAAAATTTGTTGTTGTGCTCATCACACCTTCCTCTTGGGGTTCCCCAATAGCATGTCCACATACGCCGAGTACACGCCATCAAGCTTGTTTTCTGGCGCCGTTGCCAGGGAGAAAGAGGATTTCTGCAAGGGGAGTCTCTCATCTCCAATATTTTTACTTTGTTATAATTTGCTTAGTCTACTTTATTTTGTTTTATTTGCTTCATTATATCAAAAACACAAAAAAATAGCTTACTTTTATATATAGCTGTCTTTATATCTAAAACACAGAAAAATTAGTTACTATTATAGCTGTTATTTCTGTTGCTTAGTTTTAATTTTGCTAAAATGGGTTCCGCCGAAAATACTAAGTTGTGTGACTTTACTAGCACCAACAATAATGATTTTATTTGTACACCTATTGCTCCACCCGCTTCCGAAGCAACCTTCTATGAAATTAAACCTGCTTTGCTAAATATTGTTATGAAAGAGCAATTTTCTGGTGTTAGTACTGAAGATGTCGCTTCTCACCTTAATAATTTTGTTGAACTTTGTGAGATGCAAAAAATATAAGGATATACATGGTGACATTATTAAACTGAAATTGTTTCCTTTCTCTTTGAGAAGTAGAGCTAAAGATTGGTTGCTATCTTGGCCTAGAAATAGAATAGATTCTTGGGTTAAATGCAAAGATGCTTTTATTGGAAAATATTATCCTCCTGCTAAGATTATATCTTTGAGAAGCGACATAATGAAATTTGGACAATTTGATAATGAACATGTTGCTCAAACTTGGGAAAGAATGAAATCTTTGGTAAAGAATTGTTCCACTCATGGACTGACTACTTGGATGATCATAAAAACTTTTTATGCAGGACTAAATTTTCTTCAAGAAATATCCTGGATTCAGCTGATGGAGGTACCTTTATGTCCATTACTTTGGGGGCTGCAACTAAATTACTTGATGATATGATGATAATTTATTCTGAATGTCACACCGAGAGAGCTCCACAAGGTAAGAAGGTAAATTCTGTCGAAGAATCCTCCTCCTTGAGTGATAAGACTGATACTATTATGTCTACGCTTGTTAATGGTAAAGCACATGTTGATCCAATAATATTCCGTTAGCTTCTTTGGTTGCTCAAGAAGAGCATGTTGATGTGAATTTCATTAAAAACAACAATTTCAATAACAATGCTTATAGTAATAATTTTGGTAGCAACAATAATATGCCATATCCTTCTAATAATGGTAATGCTTATTTCAATTCTTATGGTAATTCCTACAACAATAATAAAAGTGCACCCTCTTATCTTGTAGTCATGCTCAAGGAATTTATTAGTAAACACATTGCTTTCAATAAAACTGTTGAGGAAAAGCTTGGCAAAATTGATATTCATGCTTCTAAAGTTGATAGCCTTGCTCATGATGTTGAATTTCTTAAACTAAAAGTGTTACCTCATGATTTTAAAGAAATTAAAACTTTGAATACCATTCAAGTTAGAATTGATGAAAATGTTAGGATGTTAGCAGAATTGCATGCTAGGTGGAAAAGAGAAGATGAAATTGCTAGAAATAATAATTTGACTAAAGTTTATACCATCACCACCACCAGTAGTAATGAAGTTTCAAATGCTAGCCACTCTCCTACTATTAATAATAAAGTAAATGGTGTAGGAAAAGTCCCCGTTCCTTCTACAAAATTGCCTAAAATCACTGAAACTGCTCCTGATAAGTGTGCTGAAATTTTTCGAAGTATGGGAGACAAGATTCATTTTACCTTTGATAAAAATGAGTTTGATTTTGATGATTGCAATATCTCTGAGGTAATTAAGTTCTTACAAAAGCTTGCTAGAAGTCCTAATGCTAGTGCTATAAATATGGCTTTTACAAAGCACATTACAAATGATCTTATGCAAATGAGAGAGGACAAATTAAAACGCGAAGCCTCTATTCCTAAAAATTTAGAAGATGGCTGGGAGCCCATCATTAAGATGAAAATAGATGGTTTTGATTGCAATGTTTTATGTGACCTTGGTGCAAGTATTTCTCTTATTCCTAGAAAAATCTATGATATGCTTCAATTGCCACCGTTGAAAAAATGTTATTTGGATGTTCATCTTGTTGATATTGCTGCAAAGAAACCTTTGAGGAAAGTTGGTAATGTTCTTATTATGGTTAACAATAACTTGGTCCTGTTTATTTTGTTGTTTTAGATATTGAATGCAATGTTTCTTGTCCGATAATATTGGGAAGACCGTTTCTTAGAACTGTTGGTGCTGCTATTGATATGAGAGATGGGATTATTAAATATAAATTCCCACTCAAGGAAGGTATGGAACACTTACCTAGAAAAATAAAGAAGTCATCTTATGACTCTATCATTAGAAAAAAATATGATGTTGATGTTTCTTTACTTGATAAAACTTGATGCTCGCATTTTTACTGCGCCTAGCTGAAATGCGTCAAAGAAAAGTGCTTATGGGAGACAACCCATATTTTATTTACAGTAATTTTTCTTTTTGTTGAGTCTTGGAAGTTATTACTACTGTAATGACCGCTCCTTATCATTTTTATTTCCTTTTTGTGCCAAGAATAGCCTCTAATAGGAAGAAAGTAATGTTTGGGGAAGTTGCTGTCCTGAGAACAGATTCTGTGCTGTTACCATAAAATTTCGTATAAATAGCCAGAGCGGAATTTCGAGCTGTCATTTTTATGCATATGCGCCAGCTTATTATCTAACTTTCATTAGTTGACCACTTTTCGAGATAATAATCAAAGGATTTTCAAATAAATCGATCTTTACCTGTTGTTCTGTGTAGACAGATTTCTGCACTATTTGCATTTGCCTCTTTAAATCTCTTTCTTTTTTTAGTTCTTTTGGTCAAAGAAATTTTTGAAATGTTGCTACAGTATCTTATGTTTTAATAGATGTTTGATATATGTTAGTACTGCACACAAATGGATTTGTTTATTTTGATTGTATTAATGCTGCTAATGAAGAATTGTGTGAAGTTTTTGTATGAAGGAAGTTTTCAAGTGTAGGGAAAGAAGAATGATGTGATGGAATGAAGAATGGAAAAAAGCTCAATCTTGGGGATGCCCCTTTACCCCCAAGACATATTCAAGAGGTACAAGCTTCAAAGCTTGGGGATGCCCAAAGTATCCCCTCTTCATCAACAAAGCAACAGGTCATCTCTCTATACGCTATATTTTTATTGCTTCATACGCTATGTGTTGTTCTTGGAGAAATTTTATTTTTGTTTTTAGTTTAGTTTAGTTTTATTTGCTATATCATATGTTGGATCCCGGCACATTTGTTTTGGAGAAAGACCCGCTCCTTTTTAATTGCATAGAACGCTCTAGTTTTCACTGTTATTGTTCTGCGAATGTTCTAGTTTTTCGGTACTGCGTTTAGCTCTTGTTCTTTCACTTGAATTTTATTCAGAGCACGTTAGTATTATTTATTTGTGTATGATTATCTCTCTGGTCCATATTATATTTCATCTGTAAGAGTTATTTTAAATAAGTTGATTGGTGTTGGATCCGAGTAAAATATTTCATGACTATAGTGATGGAAATGGAAGCTTGTCTAGACTGTGGCATAGACTTTGGCATGTCATATTGGATGTTATTCTTATCATATTCTTAGTATTTATTGTTTTAGCATGACTTGTTTCAAATGGCTGAGAGTGCATAATGTGCCATTGAAAGAATCATGTGTTGTTTCTATCATAAGCATAATATTGTGGTATTCTCCTTTGATGTTTTATTGGGCTGACTTGGCGCATGCTTATACCATGTTATGACTATAACCAGTCAACTAAAGCCTCTATGATCATTTAGTTTTTGATTTGTAATATCACTTTATGCTTTGATTGATAATGTTTTGTTGCTATGCATGATTATGGCCATTATTGCTCTCTTTGTTAGTCGCTTCCAGTCTTTTTGCTAGCCTTCACCTGTACTGAGTATGAGTTCTACTCGTGCATCCAACCACCAAAAACCAAAGTGCCAATTGTGTCCACCATATATACCTATATGTGGTATTTCACCGCCACTCCAAAGTAAATTGCTTTTGTGCTACCTTTAAACTTTCAAAAATAATCACCTGTTTTGTGTAAATTATAGCTCATGGGAAAGTAGTCTAAAAACTATTGTGGTAGGTATTATGTCCTATGCATTTTTAGTTCTTATAAGTTGCTTGTTGTGTGATAACCATGCTATCATGGGGAACACCATCAATATGCTTTTGTTGAATATCATGTGAATTACTATGCATGCTCATCATGTTTGAAGTAAGGGAGATTTACCATGAGTTGCAAAAATTTAAGTATGCATATTGTTAGAGAAGAACATTGGGCCACCAACTAAAGCCATGTTCACATGGTGGAAGTTTCAGCTGGGCAAAAGTCCAAATATATGTTGTCCTTGATTTCCCGGTATGGATGTCCAAAAATTTAAGATACATCAAAATTGAGAAATCAAATGAGATTCATCTCCTAGGACCTTTGTACAGGAGGCAAGGAGGTACCCCTTTGTGACACTTGGTTAAAACATATGTATGTGATGAAAATCCATGGAAATCCAAACTAATTAGGACAAGGTGTGACCACTATTGGTATATTATGCATGAGGCAAGTAAACTTATAGGAAGTAATTATGCATAAGCCATACTATTTATCACTACCGTTGGCATGAGTAGCACCTCTCAAAATAAATATTTTCAACACTCCCATTGCTTTCAAAATAAAAAGCTCTAGCACATGGGTAATCCCTGCTTCCCTCTGCGAAGGGCCTTTCTTTTACTTTCATGTCGAGTCTTCATCTTCTACCTTATGCACCGATTAAGAGAGCATAGTTGTCATTCTTAGTGCAATGTCCATAGTACCAAAATTATTATTGATTGATTCATGATTGTGCTATTGCTTGCTCTCAAATTAATTGTATCTAATCACCCTTTAAACTTTGAAGGTGTTCTTGCATTTATGTTTTGCTATTCCATAAGGACATGTTGAGTACTACTTTATTATGTTTACTCTATGATCATAAACACACAGTTGCTTTCAATGCACTACTATTCATGATCCTTTGTTTGAGTTACTCTTCATGTTATAACATAATTGCTAAATTCAAATGAATCATATATATCATGCCTATGTTAGAGTACTTAGATCCCAGCTCACAATGCTTTACATGCTTGATCAAGATTGTGTTGGCTTCATGTCACCTTAAAAATTATCTTTGTTATCACTTACCTACTCGAGGATGAGCAGGAGTTAAGCTTGGGGATACTGATACGTCTCAAACGTATCTATAATTTTTTATGCTCCATGCTTGTTTTACACCAATTCATATGTGTTTTTTACACTTCGTTGCACTTTTACATGATTTTCGGTACTAACCTATTAACAAGATGCTGCAGTGCCAGTCCCTGTTTTCTGCTATTTTTGTATTTCAAAAAAGTTGTACAGGAAATATTCTCGAAATTGGACGAAACAAAAGCCGAAGTCAATATTTTATCGAAACAAAGACGAAGTCCAGAGGGGGGACGAAGAGGCGCATTAGGTCGGCCAGACCTATCCTAGGTGCGGCCTAGGCCTAGCCCGCGCCTAGGGGTGGTCTGGGCCCACCAGGTGACATAGGCATCCCCAATGGGCCTGCCGATAATAGTACCCGGGGTTTACTGAAGGCCCACTACCCGAAGAATAAGAAGACTCGGAAGCCCAAGATATTGTTAAGGAAAGCTAGAGTTGTAATAGGAAGCATTATTTGTAATCTTGCGGGAGGAGTTAGAAACTTTACCGGACTCTGTAACTTGTACAATACGAATCCCTCGGCTCCGCCTCCTATATAAGGGGGAGCCGAGGGACACAAAAAGCATCGAATCATTGTTTCTCAAACCCTAGTTTTCATATTCGTCGAGTACTTTTCAGCTGAAACCTTCGAGATCTACTTGCCCTCTACATCCAACTAAACCCTAGTCTACAATCCGTAGGCATTGACAAGTTGATACCTTGTCAATTGGCGCCGTCTGTGGGGTTTAGAGGCGACAAGGAGCTGATCTCGATGGCACGTTCAAGATCGTCGACTTCATCAGTAGCAAGCAACATCATGGACAGAGGTAAACAGATCGAAACTGGTCTCGTTGATTTTCTTCCTCACCGCCCTCCCGTTTGGATGCATACGCGTATCTGGAGGAGCCCATGAAGATGACGTTTGGAAAATTCCACTTCCACGTCGAGAAGAAAGGATCGTATCGTCTCGAAGTTCCGATCTCGTCGGGATTACCAGCGGTTGGTCCTAATTTCTCAAACTCAGTATCATCCGTCGAGTCAAGCAACAAGGAGATTTCGTCGCCACGCTTCATCGGCAGCAGGGCAAGTGAAAAACTCGCCAAAATCTTCAGCGACATGTCCTTCGAGTCATCGGCGGACTCCTATATAAGCGATGATTCGAGCGACACCGATAGCTTCGACTTCATCGACAAATCCATCTCTATTGGGAAGGTCTTCACCAATCTCTATGATGGTGTCACCAAACCAAACAAAGCAAAAACTCCAAAATATCACCAAGTTTATGCCATTGGAGAAGCAAGTCGCGATCAAGAGGAAACATCAGAGGCTTTCGACGATTTGGGAAACCCCTATGTCGATCCCTCAGATCTAAGGAGAGGTTTGGGCACTAAATATGTCGGGCCCACACCACGTGCCAGAGTTCAACTTCCACAAGCAGCCTAGGATAGAGCTGCGAAAGCTTTGGATGGCTCTGAACCAATGGAGACAACTGCTACAGTCGAATAACTGCAAGCTTATCAATATAGACTCGCCCGAGCTGGAAGAGAGTTGGAAAAACAGACAGCTGCTTTGAACAGAAGAAGGGAGGCAGCTTCTGCATCAAGCAGGCGACGAGCGGAATTAAGTCGACACTCAGAAACTTCGGGAGATAGTCACAGAGAAGCTCGGAGGAGAGCAAGATCTCGGCTGCAAAATATACCGGAAGCCTAAAGAGAGACTCTAATCCAAAACCTCGACATGTCCTTTATGTCAATCGACACGAGGGGGAATATCATCCCAAAAACACCGGAAGCAGGGTACATGGCGACACAAGCTTTCATCTTAGCGTCCAGGCCACCTCCCGGAGATCCAAGAGAAGCGTTGTACAACATGGCCATGGCAGGATGTGGAGCCATGGGAGCAGCGTTCACAGCCACACCTCCCGAAGGAACTGCAAGGCAAAATAGTCCGAGACCTACCGCAAAGACCTTTGCAAGATCCACCAAGAGCAAGTGGAGCCAGGGACACAACAACTCAGGCCAGAGTTGATAGAGCGCGACAAGAAAGAAGGGAACGTCGGCATTCACCAGAACTTGCTGAAGAGGACATGTGTGGACTTCCATGTTTCACACGACGGGTCCGAAAAACTCGAGTTCCATCAGGATTCAAGCTACCCGATAGTTTCAAGAAATTCGATGGCCTGCAAGACCCCGAGGATTGGCTTGTGGATTACCTCGAGACAGTAAAATTGATAGGCGGGACCAGAGCGACAGCCATGCAGAGCATCCAGATACATCTGAGCGGAGCCGCCAGATCATGGATAAAAAAGCTTCCCCCAGGTTCCATCGACAGCTGGGAAAGTTTCGAGGACGTATTTATCAAGAATTTCCGGTCAACCTGCAAGAAACCTGCGACACTAGAGGAGTTGAGGTCATGTCGACAAAAGCATGATGAATCAATGAGGAAGTACATCCAAAGGTGGAACATCATCAAAAACTCGGCAGAAAATATATCTGACGAAAGAGCGATAGATGCATTTGTTGCAGGAGTTCGACGAGGAGATTTCGTGGAGGACTTGGGGAGGACAAACCCAAGAACAGTATCAGCTTTAATGGAGATAGCAAACAGATGGGCATATGGCGAAGATGCGGTACATAACAAACGACATAGGTCCCCAGAGGAAGATCGCAGTCGAAATTTTCAAAATAGACGTCGATTCCCCCGTCAATTTTCAAGTTACGATGCACCTGGCCAAATATCGGCTGGCTTTCGGGGAAACAATGGAGGAAACAGTAGAGATGACTACCAGAGAAGTAATGCACAGCAAGGCGACAATAGAGATAACAGGCAAAATAGCGGGCCAAGGTTCCAGAGACCTTTTGTGTCTCCCGAAGAGATGATGAACGGGCCGTGTCAGATGCATTTCTTTCTCAATAACAATGGAAAAAGACAGTCGGGACACTTGCAAAAGGATTGCTGAAATTTCCAGGCAATGCTAAGATGGGCAGGACATGCAAATGCTCAGGCAGCACACAGAAACCCTCAAGGACCTAGGAGTGAGATTCACTTGCCACCTCCTCCCGCGGTTACAGACGAAAATCGACATCAACTCAGAATAGCGGCAGCACCTGCTCCACCACCCTACGTCGATCCTAACTCTAACGGAGCGGTCTCGGTGATTCAGAAAGGCAGGCCATCCAATAGAGCTCAGAAAGTAATCTCGCGACAGGTGTTTATGGCAGAGAAGATGCCACCACCAACAGTCGAGTACCTTAACTGGTCAGGGCAAGATATTGGCTTCACAATAGCTGATCATCCACAGCAAGTTCCTCGACCAGGGCAGTCAGCACTGATCTTACCACCAGTAATTGCGGGATTCGATGTATCTTGAGTATTCATAGATGGCGGCAGCAGTCTAAACCTTATGTACGCAGATACGGTAAGGAAGATGAATATTTCCCTCGCAAATTTGAAACCAACCGACACACGTTTCCACGGCATCACACCAGAGAAGCCAAGTTACCCACTGGGGAAGATCAATCTCGACGTTCAGTTTGGGACCCGAGAAAACTACAGGATCGAGAGGTTGGAATTCGAAGTTGTGGATTTCCCGTCGCAGTATCACGCTCTGTTGGGGCGACCAGCATATGCCAGGTTTATGGCGGTACCACATTACACGTACTTGCTTTGGAGGTTACCTGGACCTAAGGGACCAATCACAGTCAAAGGAAGCTTCGCGCTAGCCGATAAATGCGACAAAGATTTTCATCGACTAGCAGAAAATTTCGGGATGCAGGCAGAGTACGCAGCGTCAAGGCTCATGACTGATTATGATGTGCTGCCAGACGTAGGGAGGCCCAACAAGGAATCAACTTTCAATACAGCAAAAGATTCTAAGGAAGTGCAGATTCACCCGATAGATCCGAAGAAAACAACATCCATCGCAACAAACATGGACCTCGCATAGGAAAGCGTGCTCGTCGAGTTCCTCCGTGAGCACTGGAAAATCTTCTCATGGTGTCCAGCTGACATGCCAGGAGTACCCAGGGAACTTGCCGAGCACCACCTAAACTTGGATCCTATTGCGAGACCAATCAAGCAACCTTTGCGGCGTTTTTTGGAACCAAACCGCAAAGCCATGCTGTCAGAAATTGATCGACTTAGAGAAGCTGGTTTCATCAAAGAGATATCTACTGAGGCCACTTGGGTAGCTAACCCAGTGATGGTGCCGAAGAAAAACACGAAAGTCCTTCGCATGTGTGTCGACTTTACGTGCCTCAATAAACATTATCCAAAGGATCACTTTCCCCTCCCAAGGATCGATCAGATTATCGACTCCACAGCAGGATGTGAACGTATTTCCTTCTTGGACGCATATTCTAGTTACAATCAGATCAGATTAAAAGAAGACGACGAAGCCAAAACAGCGTTCATCACACCGTATGGCGTATTTTGTTAGAAAACAATGCCCTTCGGGTTGAAAAACGCGGGAGCAACATATCAACGGATGATGCAGAAGTGCCTAGCAACACAGATTGGGAAAAATGTACAAGTGTACATCGATGATGTCGTCATCACATCAAAAAAGGGGGCAACATTAATCGAGGACTTGAAGGAAACTTTCGACAACCTTGACAAATTTTGTCTCAAGTTGAATCCGACGAAATGTTCTTTCGGCGTCCCTGCAGGAGAACTTCTCGGGTTCCTAGTTTCAGCAAGAGGGATTGAAGCAAATCCCGAAAAAATCCAAGCTATCGTAACAATGAGGAAGCCAACAAAGTTGAAGGAAATACAGCAGTTAACTGGGCGAGTCGCAGCTTTAAGTAGATTCATCGCCAGGCTGGGAGAAAAGGCGCTACCATTCTACGCCCTAATCAAACAAGGAGAGAAGTTCCAGTGGAACGAAGAGGCAGATAGGGCCTTCGAGGACCTCAAACGGAAAATTTCGACACCACCAATTCTAGTGGCGCCAAAAGAGAAAGAACCGCTCCTGTTATATATTGCGGCTACACCTCAGGTGGTCAGCACGGCACTAGTTGTCGAAAGAGAAGAAGAAGGAAAACTCCATGGCGTGCAGAGGCCAGTATATTTCATCAGCGAAGTATTATCGCCTTCAAAATAGAGGTACCCGCAGTACCAAAAGCTAGCATATGGAGTATTTACAACCGCAAGAAAATTGCGCCACTATTTTTCGGCGCATCCGATAATAGTGGTCAATGAGGCGCCTTTATCCAACATACTCAATAATCCAGAAGCTACAGGCCGTGTCTCCCTTTGGGGAATAGAACTTTCTCCTCGGGACATCACGTATGAAAAAAGAAAGGCAATAAAGTCACAAATTCTACCAGACTTCATCGCAGAGTGGATGGAGTTGCAAAACACAGGACCTCCGGATTTATCGAGAACCTGGACTATGAACTTCGACGGGTCCAAAAGGTTAGAAGGAGCTGGAGCAGGGGTAATACTCATATCACCTGAAGGCGACAAATTGAAATACGTCCTGCGGATGATGTTCCCAAACGCATCTAATAATGAGGCAGAATATGAAGCCCTTATACATGGGATGAAGATGGCGAAAGCCTGTGGCGCAACTCGACTAAAAATATTTGGCGACTCACAATTAGTAGCTCAGCAAGTCATGAACCAATGTGATGCGGTCAATAATAGCATGGTGGCGTACAAAGAGATGTATAATGAGCTGGAGAAGCTGTTTGACGGATGCGAAGTAAACCATATCAGTAGGCTGAGCAATGATGAAGCCGATGTTCTTGCAAACATCGGGTCGCAGTGCCTCGCAATTCCCCCAGGTGTGTTCTGGGAAGAAATAACAGAGAGGTCCACGAAGCCGAAGAAACCAACAAAGAAAGAGAAGAGCGAGAAACCCTCGGGGGCTGTGAAAGAAGCATTGGAAGAAGAAGACGAGGAACAGGATCTAGTACTGATGGTACAAATCCCATGGATGCAAGCGTACATATCATACATCCTAAGAAAGACAATACCCGATGATCCAGTTGAAGCAAGGCGAGTTATTAGGCGATCCAAAGCTTTCACGGTGGTCAAAGGGGAGTTGTACAAACGCAGTATTTCGGGTGTGTTACAAAGGTGCGTCACACCTGAAGAAGGAAGGATAATTCTGAAGGACGTACATGAAGGAGTATGTGGCCACCACGCGAGCAGTCGAGCTATTGCAGCCAAAGTTTTTCGAGCAGGATTCTACTGGTTGACAGCAATTGAGGACGCGAAGGAGATAGTGCGAACTTGCGATGCATGTCAAAGATTTGCCGCAAAACCTCACTCTCCGGCAGCAGAATTAATGCCAATACCCTTATCTTGGCCTTTTTCTCAATGGGGTCTCGATATGGTGGGAAAATTACACAAAGCTTCGCCAGGAGGATACGAGTACATGTTGGTTGCTGTTGACAAATTCACCAAGTGGATAGAAGCAAAGCCGATAAATTCACCAGATGCAGCATCAGCAATAAAGTTCGTGAAGGGCATCGTTTTTCGATTTGGAGTACCTCACAGCATCGTCACAGACAATGGCAGCAACTTTACGTCAAAGGAGTTCAAGGCGTACTGTGCAGAGGTAGGCATCAAATTGCACTTCGCGTCAGTTGCACATCCTCAAACCAATGGTCAAGTCGAGAAAGCCAATGGCATCATCTGCAATGGCATCAAGAAACGCTTGTTAGGACCACTGGAAAAAGCTCGACATACCTGGCCAGAAGAGTTACCAAGTGTGTTATGGAGCATCCGAACAACACCGAATACAACAACATAGGAGACCCCGTTCTTCCTAGTCCACGGAGCAGAGGCAGTACTACCGATAGAGATAGAGCACGACTCCCCCAGAGTCACAGAGTACAATGAAGAAGTATCCAGGACAGCTTTGGAAGACGACGTCGATGCACTCGACGAAGCTCGAGATGAAGTATTGTCAAGGGTAACTAAATATCAGCAGGACCTGAAAAATTACCACAGTCGACGTTTGCGACCAAGATCCTTTCAAGTTGGAGACCTAGTTTTGCGACTCAATCAAGAGCGTACTGAAAAACTCGAGTCACCATGGCTTGGCCCTTACGTCATTACGGAAGTAATCGAAGGAGGAGCGTACAGGATAAAAGACAAGAAGACAGGGGTTCCCGAGAAAAACCCCTGGAACGTGGCACAGCTAAGGCGTTTTTACGCTTAGCGTCAAAATATAGTCCTCCTTGTAAAAATAAATGTACTGAAATGCCCGCGAGTTTTCAGACGCACTCTTTTCCTTTTTCGGGGCACCGAGTGGGGCCGAGAAAGGTTTTTAATGAGGCGGGCTCGCGGTGCTGCAATATAATAAAGATAGTGGAGATACACTTCTTATTCTTCGACACGCCCGGGGGCTCAATGCCTTCAAGTTACAAAATATATACAATATAGATAAACTAGACTTACCGAAATATTTCGCCTTGGTACAAGAATACCTCGCCAAATAGAACATCGGAAGCTAACAACCGTAAATATAGCGTACTCATCAAAATATTATTGCTTTGGTCTGAAAACCTCGCAACAAAAATATAGAACGTCACCACCAAGACACTCGGAGGCTCATGCCCATTGATAGCAAAATATATATACCTTCTCGCAATAAGAGAAAAATCTTTGGGATAACAAAATAGTACAAGCTCCAGCCAAAGGCTCGGGGGCTAGACGATCAAAAATAGAAACAATACATACTTACAGAGCTGACAGTTTTACAATATAGATCATGTGTACAAAGACGTATCAATGGTGAAACTACAGCAAGAAAAAAGGAAAAACCCTCAATGGATACCTAGCACATGGTCTATGGTTATTCGTTCATTGGAAGGACGAGTACTGTGCTCGGCATAGCTACCCTTCACGAAGAACTTAGCATCCATCCGAAGAAGTTCATCCATCAAATCTTCGGCTACAGGAGTCACCAGATCATCAATCTTGCTCATGTTTCTCTTTTTCTTCGACATTTTAGCCAAGCACATGGGAACGATTTGATTCATAGGAAATTTTGGATAGCAAATCTTTATCATCATCATAGCAAATCTTGCGCCAGCAGAAAGTTGAGCCCGCACAAAGCCATGGATTCGAGGAGCATCTCGAAATTTTTCCATTAATGCAGGAAGAGTTTCTGGCATCTTGTTGCGAGGAAACATGGTTCCATAAACTAAAAATAAAGTCTTCGTACAGAAGTCAAGGAAGTCACGGACCTGAGCCGCGCGATCTTGGAATCTGACAATTTGGCGGGTACGCTCAGGAGTAACCCAAAAGTTAGAACCATGTTGTGCAGCCAGTCTGAGCAGAACATCGGCTCGAGCTTCAACACGTTGATCTTCGGCAGCAGTATCCAAAAATGAGCCTGGTACAGCAAATAAATTGATAAGGAAGGAAAATAGCAAATATAACATCCAGCATGGTTATGAACAAGAAACATACCTGTCATGTCCAGGCTGGCGTCAGTCATTAGCTGAAGCATATAATTTTCTCGAGAGGAAGCTTCGGTAGCCTCAGCAACAGCAGCATCCTTTGCAGCAATGGCTTCTTTTGCTTGTTGAAGGGCAATTTTTTCTCTCTCGGATGCTTGTCGAGATTGTTCCATCATTGCAAGAGTTTGTTTCTTCATGGATTGGAGTTGCTGGCGCAATTCTTCCAAATCTTGCGACAAATGTTGTCTTGAAGAACCTTCGATAAGGTTATCATTGACTAGTGTTTTCTTCGAGAAGGAGGAAGCAGGAGAAGTATCGGCAGAATAAGGATTGACAGAGTAGTTATCAAATATCAACTGGAAAAGAAAACACCAATATCAAAGGATTGCACAAGACAGAATTCCATTGATCTTCAAGAAATTTACATGGATATTACAGAAGGAGTTCTTCAAAAGGACTACTAACGAAACCGTCGCCAAAGCTAATATGGCGACAATAGCTAAAGAAACAGGAAAAATAAAAAGAAGGGGCATTCAACTAGACCTCCGGATTTGATGAGCTAGGAGTTGAAGATGGCTTGATCCCGAGATAGGACAGGATTTTCTTCGTGTTGGGCTTTGCCGCCTTGATCAACGATCGCCATTTTGTCTGCTCTATTTGTTCTGTGTCACCTACTTTCGCCCAGTCGATAGTTTGTTGGCTATGTTGTCGTCAGAAACCCACCGGCGGGCAGCGACGGGCAACACCGTAGAGCCGGGAACAACCTAGAGCTGCGGCTGGCTGAGGTCCCTCCGAGCGACGGCCCGCAAAGCCTTCTGGTCACACGTCCGATGCTGATGCAAGGGCGTGCCACCTGACCTATACCTGGTCAGGGAGGTGATGGAGATGCCTCGCTTAGTTTCCTGCATGGCATACACGTAAACATTAAATACGAGCCTCGATCGGCTCTCAGGTTATCCTGTGAATCGGCTCAAGGAGCCGATCCACCCATGATTCGTACGGGGTGCACGAATATATGGTGGTCCTGCTTGATCAAGATAAAGCTAATGAGATCTACGACGATTTAGGGTTTTCACCGCATAATCGGATCATCCTACTCCAGGTTGGGCCTCGCGGCCACGCACGGTGATCGTAAGCCGATCCTAAACAAGGCCTAAAAACCAACACGAAGTTGATCCCCGGAACATCCTGTTTAGGACTAGCGAACGACACCCTACGCGCCGCTGGATCCTCCCCCCCCTTTGTAAGGCCTAACTATTGCAGATATTAAACTAATCCTTGTAGAACAAGGAGCAATCGTAACGGATCAGATCTACTAAATAATGATCAAGCGGGGTGCCGCCCCCACACCTAAGATAGGTGTGAGGGCGGCTAGACATGCAAGGGTCGCACTACGATAGCATGTTACGCGAAGAACTATGCTAACCCTAACACATCTATGATAACTACGTTGCTCGCCATCAACAAGGCTTCGATCGAGCAACGCATGAACAACGTGGAGCTTGTGCTGCCTAGATCGCAAGATGCGATCTAGGCAGCATGTCGCTTACCGGTAGAAACCCTCGAGACGAAGGAGTTGGCGATGCGCCGAGATTGATTTGTTTGGTTGAACGTTGGTTGTTGTTTATTCCATAAACCCTAGATACATATTTATAGTCCAAGGGACTTTCTAACTTTAGACGTGCACCTAACCGTGCACGGGCAAAACTCTAACTAATCGACACGTAACCTAATATATTACAGATACAAGGGCAAACTAGCCCAAACTCAGCATAACAGGCCGATTCACGTAATTCTTCCATGTATATTTCCTTAAGTCCATCTTGATCGCGGCCCACCTCTTGACTCGGTCAAATTCTGGTGATAACACATGCCCCCCTGGTTTTGGAATTGGTAATTCCAAAATCACTCTGCTTTCCTTCGTCGGGTCATGTCGTGGCAGAACCGTTGCAGTATCCTTCATCATGATGCCTTGCCTTCTCAACTTCTCCGCGTGACCTGGCAGTTTTTTTTTTCTTTAGGCACCACTTCCTCGGAAACTGCTGTGGCATTGAATTTCCACTATATCCCCTTTTATTTAACCGCTATGAACAGTTCTCCTCTGCATCTCCTTCGCATTAGCACTCCAAAAGCCCTCCTGCGCCACCATGTCTTCTTCCTCCTCTGCTCCATCGGATCTTTCCAGCCAGTCCTCCCCTTCCTGTGAGCCGACGCCAGAGCCGACCCAGGAGGAAGTCCACGCGGCGAACACCCGCCGCGCCGTCGAAGCTGGGGAGGAGTCCAGCCACGACTTCTCCGTCTGGTCCGAGGACGATAAGTCCTCGACCGACGGGGAAGGCGACCTCCGCTTCCTCGCCGTCGGGGAAACGGAGGAGGAGAGCGATGACGATCGCTTCTCCTACGACTTCACCTCTTCCGAGGAGGAGGAGGAGGAGCAGGAAGAGGAGGAGGATGACACCTCCTCCGACGAGCCGCCAGCCAAGCGGTTCTGCCCCTGGCCGGGCAACCTCAGCGACTTCGACAGCGACGATGATGCTGACGAAGAAGATGAGGACAATGAGGGCCCGGTCGGCGGCCACTGGAGCGACGACGAGCCCGTCGGGAGCAGCGCCGACAGCGGCGACGACGGCGACGATGAGGGCAGCGACGGCCCGTAGATAGGACCTCTAGTGTAGGGCCAGTAGCAGTAGATGGGGCAATGTATCCCCTAGTATTTCCTTTTGAGAGCAATCAGCTCTTTATGTAAGAAATCTCGCCTATCAATGAAGAACTTTTCCCCAATTTGATTTTGCCGATTTCCTTTGAGCTTAATTTAGCCGATTCCCTCTCATACTGACCTTGCCGATTCGCCCCCTTTGCCAATGCGTAATGAGCCGATAGCAACGCATCAGTCCTTTACAATTCTCCCTTCAAATGATGATTTTGAAATCTGGTGGATAATGTAGAATCTTCAGGGAAGCTTTTGAATTCTCCCAACCAAACCTCATGGTCTTCTTTAGCACTCATCATTTGTGAAGAAGGTTGCAACGAAAGATCAGCCGATGGTATCCCAATCGGCTTCTGAACAAAGCAAAACAGAGTATCCACCAGGCCTGCTGCCCCCCGAGCCTTACTCGAGGCGAGAATGTCAGAGAGGATGCGCCAAAACCGATCACCTTTCTT
The DNA here is from genome assembly GCF_019359855.2 of Lolium perenne. Lineage (NCBI taxonomy): Eukaryota > Viridiplantae > Streptophyta > Magnoliopsida > Poales > Poaceae > Lolium > Lolium perenne. The sequence continues at coordinate 13,494,573 of NC_067250.2, read as the reverse complement.
CCTCAGACAGCCGATACACCCTTTTTGTCAACACGGCTGAACTAGTATCAAAGATTGGAAATCCTCGACAAGAAGGTTCAGGAACCCGGATCGGCTCAAAACAGCTGAAGAAGTTCTCATTGTTTTACTCCACGAAGAAGCAGAAGGCCCCCACAGCTCAACTGGATTTGGTGGAGATCCGGTAAACCTCGCATAATTGCACTAGAGTCGATGGCCGCGCATCGGCTGTCCCAAATTTTTTTTTTTACTGGCCAATTTTCTCCTATCGGCCCCAATATTTCGCTGCACACATGTTTACACACGTTTATCTGCACATGTTCATCTGACTGTATGCCCCCCGAGCCGATTCTGTCAGGGAATGGCAGATATCGGCTCTGTAATTCGCACGTCGGCTCCTGATAGGATCAAGGACGAACACAAGCAGAACATGTGGTGAGGATAATTTTGGCCGATCGCTAGAATCGGCCTCCATATCTATTGAAGTGTTGACTGAAGGTTCTGTAATGCTCCTTCATAATTTTTTGGGGCCGATCACAAGGATCAGCCTCGCCCCGTTTGCTCATTGGTTTAATCTTGCTACTCGGTCAGGCTGGTGGAAACCAGCCCAACCTTTGACTTGATGCGCCTGCTGTCGTCCACCTTGAGTGCATCGTAGAATCGTGGTGCACTAAGCTCCGTCGGAAGGACGAGCACCATGTTCGTACCAGCCGATGTTTCATCATCGGCTTTCCTTTGCTTGGGGCGCCACTCCATTTTCCGTGGACGACCCTCTTCGTCCAGGGTTCGCTGAACTTTCACAGCCAGATCAGGTCGTGCCTTCCTTAACGTATGCAAGTATAACCTTTCGGCTTCCTCCAGGCCGCGCAATCGCTGAACCCTGCGCTTTTGTGAACGGCTGAGTCCGTCAGGGCACCACCTTGGCCGGTGGTACCTGTCTTCTTCTTCTTGTCCCTCGTCTTCGGAATCCTCGAGATCTGCCCACCGAGGGGACTCAGCACGTTTGCTTTGTGGCGGGAGAGGCCCTAAGCGCCTGAACACAGACACGTTGGCTGCCTCCTTCTTCTTCTGGTTGCATTCTGGGCAATTGCCGATTGTGGGCAATCGGCTCATTCCTGAATCCCAGCAGTGTCTGAAGAAGGGGCAGTCCCAGTGCCTGGCGGTGTCATCTTGCTCCCTTGATTTTTCTATGGCACGGCGCTCGTGCTCCTCCTCCTCATGATCATGCCGACGATATCTTCTGGCTTCTCTAGCCAGACGATCTCCTTCATCATCATAGCTGGACCGTCGGCGTTGGTCATACTGACTTACATACTTGTTGAGGAGGTGATCAGAGAGGGGTCGCTGATATCTCATGTTCTTCACTTCTCCCTCCGTGACGTAGCGCTTGCCATCATGACGGAGCCGATCGCGTGGAGCGGCCTCCTCTGTGTCCTTGCTATGAGAGCAGCTGCCCTCGTCTCCATCTTTGCCAGAGTGGTTCCCAGGTCCTACCATGTTGATGCTGAACGAGGATCCTGGCTGGCAACCTTCAGGGTAAGTGCACTCCACCATGTTAACGGCAGGAAAGGGCTGGGTGTCGACCTTCATGGCGTACTGGTTGAAAATTAGACGCCCTTTTTCTATCGCTGCTTGGATGTGCTGACGCCATACCCTGCAGTCGTTGGTGGCATGGGAGAGCGAGTTGTGCCATTTGCAGTATGGCTTTCCGTTCAGCTCTTGCACCGTGGGGAATTTGAGACCTTCAGGAATCGTCAACTGTTTCTCCTTGAGCAGGAGGTCGAAGATTTGCTCAGTCTTGGTCACGTCAAAATCAAATCCCCTGGGTGGGCCTGGTGGCTTTACCCATTTGCAGGACACGGGGGTTCCTCCCCGAGTCCATTCAGCCATCGCTACCTCTTGGTCTCCGCAGAACTTCGTCTTCCTCTCGCATCGACCAGGACTATCGCACGCTTGAACTTGTCTTGGTACAGGTCCGGGTGGCGCTGTTCATATGCCGATAGTTTCGAACCATGTGCGCCATGAGGGATATTCTGCTTGGGAGGCCATGTCCTTGAGCTGTGTTGCAAGGCCTGCTACCGCCAACTCGATCGCTTCTTTTTCAGCTTATACGAACCGAATAACATCGGTTCCTAAGATTCCTAAAGCGCTGGATGTATTCTCGTCACAGTTTCTCCGCGCTTCGACGTAGTTGTGCTAGATCGGCAATGCCGGACTCGGAAGCCTCGAATGGTACCGCATATGGAACTGCTCTTCCAATCGCTTCCAAGTCCGGATGGAGTCTGGTGGCAAAGAGGTATACCATCCGAAAGCCGATCCCGTGAGGGACCGGCAGAGGAGCCTCACGCGTAGTTGATCCGACACCGAAGCCGGTCCTAGTTGCGCCAAATATCGGCCGACGTGCTCGATGGAGCTGGAACCATCGATCCATCGAATTTGGAGAAATCAGGGAGCCGATATTTAGGTGGCAGCGGGATCATCTCGTAGTCGTCGGGGTACGGCTTGGAATAGCCGATTGCCCTCCTTTTCGGCACCATGCCGAACTGGTCTCTCAGTATGGTACTGATCTGATCCGCTGTGCTGGCTGCAGGAGTTGAATTCTGAAGATTCGCCGGGGTGGCGTACTTAGCCAGCCATGTTTGCTTTTCTAACTCTGAGCCAACTGCAGGAGCTGAGCTCTGGAGGTTCGTCGGGGTGGCGTACTTAGTTAGCCACGTCTGCTTCTCAAGCTCTGTCGCTGACGTCCCTCCTGTTTTCCCGTAAGTCCCTGATGTTGTGGCCTGGTTTGTGAGTGCCCAGTTGCCACAATCTGGCACATACGTGCACGTGTACCCGTGAGGGATCTCCTTAGGCGCCTCGGGCAAGAACTGGTAGTCACTAGGGTCACCACCAATCTTGTAGACGACGAATGCCGGTGTAGCCGGCACTTCTGGTGCTGCCAACGCATATGGCAGCGGTGGACGGGACTGGAGTGGCAACTCTCCTTGATGCGTCCCGAGAGCTGGTCCTGACGGCGAGTACTGGTGCCTCATGATCTCCTGGATCACGCGAAGAGCGACACGCTCCAACGTGTTGACCAGGTTCTCAGAGTGACGGTGTAGCGAGTGAGCCACCAAGTAGTTGATCTCCGCCGCAGGGACTGGTGCGTTCCTCCGACGGGGCAGAGAGGTCTATCCCATCGAGTGCACCTTGCGGTGAGAACCCCTTCCATCTCGATGCCATGTGAACGGGTTCTCTGAAAAGAGCCGATGAGGTCGGCTTCGAGGGTGACTTTGATCTCGTCATACCTCTTCTTGAGCTCGTCGGGCAGCTCCTCGTAGGTGACTGGCGTGCCGTCCGCCATCTCAGATGTAGATGGCGATGTGGTTGATGTAGAAGCTTGTCCCACCGGGCGTGCCAGAATGTGTTGTCGTCAGAAACCCACCGGCGGGCAGCGACGGGCAACACCGTAGAGCCGGGAACAACCTAGAGCTGCGGCTGGCTGAGGTCCCTCCGAGCGACGGCCCGCAAAGCCTTCTGGTCACACGTCCGATGCTGATGCAAGGGCGTGCCACCTGACCTATACCTGGTCAGGGAGGTGATGGAGATGCCTCGCTTAGTTTCCTGCATGGCATACACGTAAACATTAAATACGAGCCTCGATCGGCTCTCAGGTTATCCTGTGAATCGGCTCAAGGAGCCGATCCACCCATGATTCGTACGGGGTGCACGAATATATGGTGGTCCTGCTTGATCAAGATAAAGCTAATGAGATCTACGACGATTTAGGGTTTTCACCGCATAATCGGATCATCCTACTCCAGGTTGGGCCTCGCGGCCACGCACGGTGATCGTAAGCCGATCCTAAACAAGGCCTAAAAACCAACACGAAGTTGATCCCCGGAACATCCTGTTTAGGACTAGCGAACGACACCCTACGCGCCGCTGGATCCTCCCCCCCTTTGTAAGGCCTAACTATTGCAGATATTAAACTAATCCTTGTAGAACAAGGAGCAATCGTAACGGATCAGATCTACTAAATAATGATCAAGCGGGGTGCCGCCCCCACACCTAAGATAGGTGTGAGGGCGGCTAGACATGCAAGGGTCGCACTACGATAGCATGTTACGCGAAGAACTATGCTAACCCTAACACATCTATGATAACTACGTTGCTCGCCATCAACAAGGCTTCAGTACGAGCAACGCATGAACAACGTGGAGCTTGTGCTGCCTAGATCGCAAGATGCGATCTAGGCAGCATGTCGCTTACTGGTAGAAACCCTCGAGACGAAGGAGTTGGCGATGCGCCGAGATTGATTTGTTTGGTTGAACGTTGGTTGTTGTTTATTCCATAAACCCTAGATACATATTTATAGTCCAAGGGACTTTCTAACTTTAGACGTGCACCTAACCGTGCACGGGCAAAACTCTAACTAATCGACACGTAACCTAATATATTATAGATACAAGGGCAAACTAGCCCAAACTCAGCATAACAGGCCGATTCACGTAATTCTTCCATGTATATTTCCTTAAGTCCATCTTGATCGCGGCCCACCTCTTGACTCGGTCAAATTCTGGTGATAACAGGCTATCAGTGACCAAGGCAACAGTGCTTTCAACAGCAATCTTCATGTTCTCCTGGCGCATCTTCAGTCCAAGATCTTCTGGTGGATTAAAGCACTTGGCAAGAGCAAGGAAAGTTGCGGGTTCCTCTTTCTTCGGGAAGAAATAGGGGAAGAGTCGCGACAACTCTGCTTTAGCTTGATCAATGCCCTCGCGTGCTTCGGTTCCATGAAATTCAAGGAACGAAATGGTGTCAAGAAGAGGATCGTTGTCGGGATCTTCAAGTTCAAATTCTTGAGATGTTTTACCTGTCAAGATAAAAACTTATTGATCAACAAACGAGTGAAGGAAAGAAAGCCGAAAGAATGTGAAGTGGTTCAGATACTTGCTGACAAAGCGACGGTTTTGCGACCTTACGCGCTTAATGATCGCTTCCTCGCGAGCAGATTGTGCGGCTACATGCTCGCTCAGCGAAGTCTCGGCATCGTGAAGTTTCTTCTTAAGATCTTCGACACCAGCAGCATCGGTCCCTTGGCCTTGTCAGCCTCTTCTCTAGCTTGAATAGCATCTGATTCGGCCTTCTTACGAGCCTCTTCACTTTGCTCTAATTTTTGAGCAAGTGCATTGGCACGCTCGTTGGCCTCCGCCAGTTTTTCTGCCAAGGAAAAATTAAACTTAGTTAAAAACATCGACAACGAAGGAGTAAGAAGGCAAGGGCAAAAATAAGCAGCAAGGCATTACCTTCAGTCTTACTAGCATACTCACGGTACCCAATGAATTGGGCACCGATGCGAATAAGCTCTTTGATCATAGGCTGTCAAAGAAGGACAAAGAAAAAATGTCGATATGGGAAAAAATATGATGGCACAAAGAAGCAAACAGAAGAAATATAGACAGTGACAAGAAAATTAAGAACTTACATCATCCAAGAGAGGGTTAGAGGAGCTACTCAATTGGAGAGTAGGATCCGGGATTGTTTCAATCCTTGCCCTTTTTGGTGAAGGGACAAGGGGGCTTGAAGGAGGAGTAGAAGCGCCGACGTTTTGTTGAGGAGGCGAGGATTCCTCTCCATCAACTGGCGTCTCCGAAACAACTAAAGTATGTGACGTACTCGTTCGAGCAGCCACATCAAAAGCTGGTACTTCTTCCGCATCATCACTGCGATTAAATGTTGGCAGCATAAAAAGCAAGATAGACAAAAATCTTCGAGTACAAAAATAAAAATAAAAATAAAAATAAAAAGAGGTGACTTACGAACTGATGAGGGCCTCAAGGTATGGATCATAAGCTGCCTTCTGATGTGAAGGAACAGCTTCTTCGGCTTTGGAGGTGCCGGAATCTTCGACATCACTCCTTTTCCTCTTGTTCTTTGGAGAAACAGCAGGAGGAGGAGATTGTGCTGATGCAGTACCTTCAGAGGCAGCCTCCTTTTCAACAGATCCCGCAGATTTTCGAGAATCTGCGGGTTCATTCACAAAAGAGGGGGCATCTTGGTTGTCATCGGTGACAACGGCCCTTTCCTCGACTTCTCCACCTTCAGGAAGGGGAGGAAGCGAGACAAGATTTGGATGGTTCTATATAAAAACAGGTTAAGATGTCAAAAAAGGAGTTACAAAAAGATAGCAAGGCAATAATAAATCAATCGACAAAGTTTATCTTGGGAATCGCATTGGTGGCGCTGTACGGTTTTACACGACAAGAAGAAGGGACAGAATCTTTTTTGCTGAGAGAGGAGATTTTTCGGACAAGCTTTTCTAAATCCTTGACCTCCAAATCCACTGACAACCGATCTGCGTCCTCGTCGCCAGCATACTTCCAGAGAGGGTTTTTGCGAGCCTGAAGAGGCTGCACTCTAGTTTTAAGAAAATACGCTGTGATTTGGATACCTGACAATTCTTTGCCGCGAGTATTTTGCAACTCATGGATGCGAGTCATCAAGGCCTCTGTCGATGTTTTTTCTTCCTCGGTAGCCTCTGCATCCCAGGAGCGGCGGCGAAGGATTTTCTCGGCACCATCGAAAGGAGGGATGTTGTCTTCAGCGCATCCATGGTTCTCCTCCTGAATGTACAACCACTTCTTGCGCCACCCTTGAACTGAGTCAGGGAGTTTGACGTCGAAGTAATCGACTGTGGGGCGAACAGAAATAACAACGCCGCCTATATTATAGGCGACGTTGGGGGAGCCATTGCGGCGACAAAAGAAAATGCGCTTCCATAGCGCCCAGTTAGGCTGGACGCCAAGGAAGGCCTCACAGAGGGTGATGAAAATGGAGATATGGAGGATTGAGTTGGGCGTGAGGTGGTGAAGTTGAAGACCATAAACAAAAAGCAATCCACGGAGAAAAGGATGAATGGGGGCGGAAAGACCGCGGATGAGATGGTCAACAAAACTTACCCGATACCCCATTGGAGGGGTTGGGTAGCTTTCTTCACTAGGGAAGCACATCGCTTTGGGCTTCTTGCTAATCCCTAGCTTCTTCAAGAGATTGATGTCCTGAGAGGAAATTTTGGACCTTTCCCACTCCGCGCTTCCTAGATCTACGGCAGCCATTGACGATTCAGGCGTGCTGCGCTTGATCAACCGACACGGTGGCATCAACAATGGCGCAGGAATACAGCTTGGAGAAGATGAGCTTAGGGTATTGTGGGGCGCAGGAGGAGGTTTTGCAGAGGAGAGTAGGAGAACGGCGCGAGCGGAAGTGCTCGAGGAAGAAGAAGGAGATCTTATATAGAGGTGCGGTGAAGCGGCGGACCGTTGGATGGAAAAAATGTGTGACAGATGATAACCACGTAGAAACAAGGGTAAAAAAGTATTTTAACACTGGAGAAGTTACGGTACATGCGCCAGGAAAAGCGGAGGACGTGTGTCCCCCACCTACACGACGTGTCAAGATAATGGATAATTTGGGCCCGCAAGGCAGCGGGAGAAAATTTCTCGCAATTTTCGGATTTGCAATCGTGGCTATCGTCAACAACAACGTCACCTTGTCAGAAAGAAAAAATCGACTCAACAGCGATATAAAAAGGCGACATGAAAAAATATTGGAGAGCCTTTGATCAAATACAAGTTTTTGATCAAATGCTCGGGGGCTACTCTGAAAAAATGAAAAGATCAAGAAAGACAAAATAGAAATGGCATGAGCCTATGATCAAATACAAATATTTGTTCATAGCCTCGGGGACTACTCCCATCGGGAGCGCTGTTCGCGCACCCGAGAAATTATAAAACTTCGGGAGAGAAAGAAAATATAGAGGCATAAGGCGTGGAGCCTACAACCAAGCACAAGTCCTTGGCTGTAGCCTCGGGGGCTACTCCCATCGGGAACGCTGTTCGCTTGCCCGATGAAATTATACAAAAGAAAGATAGAAGAGCAAAAGAGTATATTTCGAGTTATAAATAACTCTGCATATACTCCCATCGGGAGAGCAATATAAGTCATCTTCAACTCAATAAAATGTGCCATTCCAACAGCCGAATAAGCACTCGACAATTGATACGTCTCCGACGTATCGATAATTTCTTATGTTCCATGCCACATTATTGATGTTATCTACATGTTTTATGCACACTTTATGTCATATTCGTGCATTTTCTGGAACTAACCTATTAACAAGATGCCGAAGTGCCAGTTCCTGTTTTCTGCTGTTTTTGGTTTCAGAAATCCTAGTAACGAAATATTCTCGGAATCGGACGAAATCAACGCCCAGGTTCCTATTTTGCCCGGAAGCATCCAGAACACCCGAGAGCCGCCAGAGGGAAGCCCTGGGGGCCCCACACCACACCCTGGCGCGGCCAGAGGGGGGCCGCGCCGCCCTATAGTGTGGGCCCCCAGGCCCCCTCCGAGGCTACCCTTCCGCCTATTTAAAGCCTCCGTCGCGAAAACCCTACCACGTTCGACGAAAACCACAGAAACCTTCCAGAGCCGCCGCCATCGCGAAGCCAAGATCTGGGGGACAGGAGTCTCTGTTCCGGCACGCCGCCGGAACGGGGAAGTGCCCCCGGAAGGCTTCTCCATCGACACCGCTGCCATCTCCACCGCCATCTTCATCACCGCTGCTGCTCCCATGAGGAGGGAGTAGTTCTCCATCGAGGCTCGGGGCTGTACCGGTAGCTATGTGGTTAATCTCTCTCCTATGTACTTCAATACAATGATCTCATGAGCTGCTTTACATGATTGAGATCCATATGATGAGCTTTGTATCGCTACTAGTTGTGTGCTACTCATGTGATGTTATTAAAGTAGTCTATTCCTCCTGCATGGTGTAAAGGTGACTAGTGTGTGCACCGTGTGGTTCTTGTCGTAGGCTATGATCATGATCTCTTGTAGATTGTGGAGTTAATTATCATTATGATAGTATTGATGTGATCTATTCCTCCTTCATAGTGTAATGTGGGCAGTGTGTGCACTATGTTAGTTCTTGGTTTATTTTGCAATGATCTATTATGCTCTAAGGTTATTTAAATATGAACATTGAATTGTGGAGCTTGTTAACTCCGGCATTGAGGGTTCGTGTAATCCTACGCAATGTGTTCATCATCCAACAAAAGAGTGTATGTAGCACATATGAGAAAGAGTTATTTATTATGCGATCCATGTTGAGAGTGTCCACTAGTGAAAGTATAATCCCTAGGCCTTGTTCCTAAATACTGCTATCGCTGCTTGTTTACTGTTTTACTGCGTTACTACTGCTGCAATACTACCACCATCAACTACATGCCAGCAAGCTATTTTTTGGCACTGTTGCTACTGCTCATATATATTCATACCACATGTATTTCACTATCTCTTCGCCGAACTAGTGCACCTATTAGTTGTGTTGGGGACACAAGAGACTTCTTGCTTTGTGGTTGCAGGGTTGCATGAGAGGGATATCTTTGACCTCTTCCTCCCTGAGTTCGATAAACCTTGGGTGATCCACTTAAGGGAAAACTTGCTGCTGCTCTACAAACCTCTGCTCTTGTAGGCCCAACACTGTCTACAGGAAAAGGAGGGGGCGTAGACATCAAGCTATTTTCTGGCGCCGTTGCCGGGGAGGAAAGGTAAAAGGTACTCACACTCCGGATCTCGGCTACTAAGCTATTTTCGCCGTTGTAAGTACTCGAAGCTATTTCCTTTAGATCCTGCAATTGCAACTTTTTGTTTCTTGTTTACACTAGTTTGGCATAATGGACAAAAATGAGCTTCTTATGCTATTTCCTGATTTAAAACATGGATTGTTTGATGCGAAAATTAAAAAACCTATGGAATCTTATTTGCATGCTGGTAGTAATATTAGTATGAACGCTTTGAACACCATTGTTGCTAATGATATGGAAAATTCTAAGCTTGGGGTAGCTGGCTTTGATGAGCATGATCTTTTTAGTCCCCCAAGCATTGAGGAGAAAATTTACTTTGATGATACTTTGCCTCCTATTTATGATGATTATAATGATAGTAGCCTTTTGGTGCCGCCTACTATGGAGAGTAAATTTGATTATGATTACAATATGCCTCCTATATTTGATAGCTACTTTGTTGAATTTGCTCCCACTACAACTGATAAAATTGATTATGCTTATGTTGGGAGTAGCAATAATTTTATGCATGAGACTCATGATAAGAATGCTTTATGTGATAGTTATATTGTTGAGTTTGCTCATGATGCTACTGAAAGTTATTATGAGAGAGGAAAATATGGTTGTAGAAATTTTCATGTTACTAAAACACCTCTCTATGTGCTTAAATTTTTCAAGCTACACTTGTTTTATCTTCCTATGCTTGTTACTTTGCTATTCATGAACTTGTTTATTTACAAGATTCCTATGCATAGGAAGCATGTTAGACTTAAATGTGTTTTGAATTTGCCTCTTGATGCTCTCTTTTGCTTCAAATACTATTTCTTGTGAGTGCATCATTAAAACTGCTGAGCCCATCTTAATGGCTATAAAGAAAGAACTTCTTGGGAGATAACCCATGTGTTATTTTGCTACAGTACTTTGTTTTATATTTGTGTCTTGGAAGTTGTTTACTACTGTAGCAACCTCTCCTTATCTTAGTTTTATGTTTTGTTGTGCCAAGTGAAGCCTCTAATCGAAGGTTGATACTAGATTTGGATTTCTGCGCAGAAACAGATTTCTATCTGTCACGAATCTGGGCTGTTTTCTCTGTAGAAAAATCAGAAAAATATGCCAATTTACGTGCGTGTTCCTCAGATATGTACGCAACTTTCATTAGTTTTGAGTTTTCTGATCTGAGCAACGGAAGTATTTATTAAAAATTCGTCTTTACGGACTGTTCTGTTTTGACAGATTCTGCCTTTTATTTCGCATTGTTTCTTTTGCTGTGTTGGGTGGATTTCTTTGTTCCATTACCTTCCAGTAGCTTTGAGCAATGTCCAGAAGTGTTAATAATGATTGTGTCACCTCTGAACATGTGAGTTTTTGATTATGTACTAACCCCTCTAATGAAGTTTATGAGAAGTTTGGTGTGAAGGAACTTTTCAAGGGTCAAGAGAGGAGGATGATATACTATGATCAAGAAGAGTGAAAGCTCTAAGCTTGGGGATGCCCCGGTGGTTCACCCCTGCATATATCAAGAAGACTCAAGCGTCTAAGCTTGGGGATGCCCAAGGCATCCCCTTCTTCATCGACAAATTATCAGGTTCCTTCTCTTGAAACTATATTTTTATTCGGTCACATCTTATGTGCTTTGCTTGGAGCATCTGTATGTTTCTTGTTTTTGTTTTTGTTTGAATAAATGATTGTGTGAGAGAGAGAGACACGCTCCGCTGGTTCATATGAACACATGTGTTCTTAGCTTTTAATTTTCATGGCGAAGGTTGAAACTGCTTCGTTAATTGTTATATGGTTGGAAACGGAAAATGCTACATGTAGTAATTGCTATAAATGTCTTGGGTAATGTGATACTTGGCAATTGTTGTGCTCATGTTTAAGCTCTTGCATCATATACTTTGCACCTATTAATGAAGAAATACATAGAGCATGCTAAAATTTGGTTTGCATATTTGGTCTCTCTAAGGTCTAGATAATTTCTAGTATTGAGTTTGAACAACAAGGAAGACGGTGTAGAGTCTTATAATGTTTACAATATGTCTTTTATGTGAGTTTTGCTGCACCGGTTCATCCTTGTGTTTGTTTCAAATAAGCCTTGCTAGCCTAAACCTTGTATCGAGAGGGAATACCTCTCATGCATCCAAAATACTTGAGCCAACCACTATGCCATTTGTGTCCACCATACCTACCTACTACATGGTATTTCTCCGCCATTCCAAAGTAAATTGCTTGAGTGCTACCTTTAAAATTCCATCATTCACCTTTGCAATATATAGCTCATGGGACAAATAGCTTAAAAACTATTGTGGTATTGAATATGTACTTATGCACTTTATCTCTTATTAAGTTGCTCGTTGTGCGATAACCATGTTCACTGGGGACGCCATCAACTACTCTTTGTTGAATTTCATGTGAGTTGCTATGCATGTTCGTCTTGTCTGAAGTAAGAGAGATCTACCACCTTATGGTTAAGCATGCATATTGTTAGAGAAGAACATTGGGCCGCTAACTAAAGCCATGATTCATGGTGGAAGTTTCAGTTTTGGACATATAACCTCAATCTCATATGAGAAAATTATTAATCGTTGTTACATGCTTATGCATAAAAGAGGAGTCCATTATCTGTTGTCTATGTTGTCCCGGTATGGATGTCTAAGTTGAGAATAATCAATAGCGAGAAATCCAATGCGAGCTTTCTCCTTAGACCTTTGTACAGGCGGCATAGAGGTACCCCTTTGTGACACTTGGTTAAAACATGTGCATTGTGATGATCCGGTAGTCCAAGCTAATTAGGACAAGGTGCGGGCACTATTAGTATACTATGCATGAGGCTTGCAACTTGTAAGATATAATTTACATGATACATATGCTTTATTACTACCGTTGACAAAATTGTTTCATGTTTTCAAAATCAAAGCTCTAGCACAAATATAGCAATCGATGCTTTTCCTCTATGGAGGACCATTCTTTTACTTTCATTGTTGAGTCAGTTCACCTATTTCTCTCCACCTCAAGAAGCAAACACTTGTGTGAACTGTGCATTGATTCCTACATACTTGCTTATTGCACTTGTTATATCGCTTTGCATTGACAATATCCATGAGATATACATGTTAGGAGTTGAAAGCAACCGCTGAAACTTAATCTTCCTTTGTATTGCTTCAATGCTTTTAATTTGAATTATTGCTTTATGAGTTAACTCTTATGCAAGACTTATTGATGCTTGTCTTGAAAGTACTATTCATGAAAAGTCTTTGCTATATGATTCAATTGTTTACTCATTGCATTTACATTGTTTTGATCGCTGCATTCACTACATATGCTTACAAATAGTATGATCAAGATTATGATGGCATGTCACTCCAGAAATTATCTTTGCTTATCGTTTACCTGCTCGGGACGAGCAGAAACTAAGCTTGGGGATGCTGATACGTCTCCGACGTATCGATAATTTCTTATGTTCCATGCCACATTATTGATGTTATCTACATGTTTTATGCACACTTTATGTCATATTCGTGCATTTTCTGGAACTAACCTATTAACAAGATGCCGAAGTGCCAGTTCCTGTTTTCTGCTGTTTTTGGTTTCAGAAATCCTAGTAACGAAATATTCTCGGAATCGGACGAAATCAACGCCCAGGTTCCTATTTTGCCCGGAAGCATCCAGAACACCCGAGAGCCGCCAGAGGGAAGCCCTGGGGGCCCCACACCACACCCTGGCGCGGCCAGAGGGGGGGCCGCGCCGCCCTATAGTGTGGGCCCCCCAGGCCCCCTCCGAGGCTGCCCTTCCGCCTATTTAAAGCCTCCGTCGCGAAAACCCTACCACGTTCGACGAAAACCACAGAAACCTTCCAGAGCCGCCGCCATCGCGAAGCCAAGATCTGGGGGACAGGAGTCTCTATTCCGGCACGCCGCCGGAACGGGGAAGTGCCCCCGGAAGGCTTCTCCATCGACACCGCTGCCATCTCCACCGCCATCTTCATCACCGCTGCTGCTCCCATGAGGAGGGAGTAGTTCTCCATCGAGGCTCGGGGCTGTACCGGTAGCTATGTGGTTAATCTCTCTCCTATGTACTTCAATACAATGATCTCATGAGCTGCTTTACATGATTGAGATCCATATGATGAGCTTTGTATCGCTACTAGTTGTGTGCTACTCATGTGATGTTATTAAAGTAGTCTATTCCTCCTGCATGGTGTAAAGGTGACTAGTGTGTGCACCGTGTGGTTCTTGTCGTAGGCTATGATCATGATCTCTTGTAGATTGTGGAGTTAATTATCATTATGATAGTATTGATGTGATCTATTCCTCCTTCATAGTGTAATGTGGGCAGTGTGTGCACTATGTTAGTTCTTGGTTTATTTTGCAATGATCTATTATGCTCTAAGGTTATTTAAATATGAACATTGAATTGTGGAGCTTGTTAACTCCGGCATTGAGGGTTCGTGTAATCCTACGCAATGTGTTCATCATCCAACAAAAGAGTGTATGTAGCACATATGAGAAAGAGTTATTTATTATGCGATCCATGTTGAGAGTGTCCACTAGTGAAAGTATAATCCCTAGGCCTTGTTCCTAAATACTGCTATCGCTGCTTGTTTACTGTTTTACTGCGTTACTACTGCTGCAATACTACCACCATCAACTACACGCCAGCAAGCTATTTTCTGGCACCGTTGCTACTGCTCATATATATTCATACCACCTGTATTTCACTATCTCTTCGCCGAACTAGTGCACCTATTAGGTGTGTTGGGGACACAAGAGACTTCTTGCTTTGTGGTTGCAGGGTTGCATGAGAGGGATATCTTTGACCTCTTCCTCCCTGAGTTCGATAAACCTTGGGTGATCCACTTAAGGGAAAACTTGCTGCTGCTCTACAAACCTCTGCTCTTGGAGGCCCAACACTGTCTACAGGAAAAGGAGGGGGCGTAGACATCAACAATATATTCTCAGAATGCCAAAGTTGCGATCAATTTCTGAATGCCGCAAAACTTTGCGAAGGTAAGACCCCACATCCGTTCTGTGAGGCGTGGCACAGTCTCTGACGTCGGTCTGCTACTTTTATCCGTATCAACAGATACGAAGAAAAATCCTAACGGACGCGTTAGGTACCCGATAAATTTAACTGGGACTCGACAGAATGGTAAGACCTTAAGCGGCACCTGTCGAAGTTTACACCAGCATCCCGAGATCATGTCCAGGGACGTGATTTTGAAGTAGGTTTTTGCGGATTACCACTAGAGCAGTTAACTAGTACCTGATCCGTCAGATGAACTAGCCCCAACTACCATTATCCCTGTACAATATAGAAATTTATGTGAAGAAATATAGAAAGGTTTTAAGTTGTCGAGTAAAAAATAAACAGCGGAGATTTTCCCTGACTCTACGATTCAAGCAAAATCTCGGGGGCTACTGACATAGGCATCCCCAATGGGCCTGCCGATAATAGTACCCGGGGTTTACTGAAGGCCCACTACCCGAAGAATAAGAAGACTCGGAAGCCCAAGATATTGTTAAGGAAAGCTAGAGTTGTAATAGGAAGCATTATTTGTAATCTTGCGGGAGGAGTTAGAAACTTTACCGGACTCTGTAACTTGTACAATACGAATCCCTCGGCTCCGCCTCCTATATAAGGGGGAGCCGAGGGACACAGAAAGCATCGAATCATTGTTTCTCAAACCCTAGTTTTCATATTCGTCGAGTACTTTTCGGCTGAAACCTTCGAGATCTACTTGCCCTCTACATCCAACTAAACCCTAGTCTACAATCCGTAGGCATTGACAAGTTGATACCTTGTCACCAGGCGCCCAACCAACCTCAATCCTCCGCCTATTTATACATCTTCTTGGGGAACCCTGGATACCCGAGCCTCCATCTACGAAAAGTTCCATCGCGGCCGCCATCGCCGAACCCATCTCGGGGGGTTCTAAAGCTCTTCCCAGCACCCTGCCGGAGGGGGAAATCATCGCCGGAGGCATCTACATCGCCATGCCCGCCTCCAAAGTGATGCGTGAGTTGTTCATCCCTGAACTATGAGTCCATAGCAGTAGCTAGATGGTTGTCTTCTCCACTTTGTGCTTCATGTATCGATCTTGTGAGCTGCCCTACATGCATGATCAAGATCATCTTTATGTAATCTTATATGTTTGGTTTGCTGGAATCCGATGAATGTTGAATACTATGTTGAGATTGATTCCATATTCATGTCATATGTTATTTGTGATCTTGCATTCTCTCCGTTGCTAGTAGAAACTCTGACCAAGTGGACACTTGTGACTCCAAGAGAGGGTATTTATGCTCGATAATAGGTTCATGCCTCTAGTTTCCTGGGAGAGTGACTTTATAACTTCTAATGTTGTAGATGTGTTGTTGCTACTAGGGAGAAAACAACAATGTTTTATCCAAGGGTAATTCTATTGTTTACTTTTGAAAGTGCATGGAGCCCCCATGTGTGGTTTTGGTAATTAATGACAATCCCTATGGACTAATGTTTGCATTGAGTTATATTTGTAGGAGTTGTCCATAGGCAATTCTTGAACCATTTGTTGGCTTCAAGGTTGCAATAAGAAGAAATTGATGAAGGATATCAAGTGTCAAGTATGTCTTGAAGATGAAGATGAAGTGAGCCCTCAAGTTACTTCAAGACATCAATATGATGAAGAATGAAGAATGAAGTGCAAGTTCAAGATGAGCCAACTCGAAGAGTTCATAAGCTTGAAGCTTGCCATGGAGAAATGAAGTGCAAGTTCAAGATGAGCCATCTCAAAGAGATCATTTGCTTGAGTCTTGCCATCCATATGGTGATCATGGATATGTGAAGATGCGCCGAAGAAGAAGCTCTCCCATGGTGGATTATGGGGGAACAATCCACATGGTGGTCATGGTTATGTGAAGATGCGCCGTAGAAGAAGCTCTCCCATGGTGGATTATGGGGGAGCAATCCACAAGACTTCGTCAAGCAAGCACAAGCAAGAAAGGCGTTCCATCTTGTTGAGGTCAAGATCGTCGTCATCGAGCTCAAGTGGAATGTGCAAGTATAAGGTTTGCTCTTGATAGGGTTTCTTTCTCACCGGTCTCATAGTGTAGTTGGAGACCGGTTTATAGTTTAGTTGCCATACTATCAAGAGGGCTCTCGAGTGAGTAACTCGATCGTATCGTTCGGAGAGAGCTCAAACCTTTGCATCCTTGCATCATCTTTCTTGGTTGTTATTTGGACCTTATCCATGTGATGTTTTAGAGCTTGTGCTTATTCTCATGACAAGTTCTAGTTCATCGAAAACGGATTTCGCATAGATCACTTGTTGCGTTTTCGAGTTTGATTCATCATCTTTCTTGGTTGTTATTTGGATCTTATCCATGTGATGATTTAGAGCTTGTGATTATTCTCATGACAAGCTCTAGTTCATCAAGAATGGTTTTTGCACGGGCAACTTGTTGCATTTTCGAGATTGGAGGTTTTACCGGTATGTCTTTTTTAGATAGGTCAAACCTTTCATCATTTGTTTCTATCCTCCCTTGTTGGACTATGATGGTTTCCTGCATGATCTTGTAGAGCTTGTTCCTAGCTTCAAAACAAGCCCAAGATCATCAAAATCGGAGTCCGGATGCTAAAGTTATGCCTGTTTTAGTTTTGGTGTTTCTGCAGTTTGCGAGGCCGGATTTTCCGGGCCGGATTATCCGGGCCGGATATTTCAGAAATATCCAGCCCCCTCGAAATCGGCTAAGGACCAGAAGAAAAGCAGCTCTGGACAGGGGCCGGATTTTTACCAGGTTTTGTCCCTGAGGCCGGATTATCCGGGGGGGCGGATTATCCGGCCCTTACTTAGGCCGGATTATCCGGCCCTGTTTTTGCCCAACGGCTCGATTTTCTTGGGGGGTATAAATACCCCCCTTCTTCCTCCTTGGGTTGTGGCTTCTCTCACTCTCTCTCTCCTCCATTGTTGAACTAGAGAAGCTTGCACTATCTCTCAATCCCTCCATGATTCTTGCCCCCATTTGAGGGAAAAGAGAGAGGAGATCTAGATCTACATTTCTACCAATCAAATCCATCTCTTTGTGAGTGGAACTCTCTAGATCTTGATCTTGGTGTTCTTTGTGAATTCCTTTGTTCTTCCTCTCTTATTCCCCCAATAGCTTTTGTAGCTTTGTTGGAATTTGAGAGAGAAGGTCTTGAGCATCTTTGTGGTGTTCTTGCCATTGCATTTGGTGCATCGGTTTGAGTTCTTCACGGTGATTCGTGGAGGTGAAAGCAAGAAGGTTGTTACTCTTGGGTTCTTGGAACCCTAGACGGATTCTAGGCCTTTGTGGCATCTTAGTGGTGTTCTTGGGGACTCCAATTAAGTTGTGGAGAATCTTCAAGGGCAAGGCCTTTGTGGAAATTTATTGGGAGCCTCCAATTAAGTTGTGGAGATAGCCCCAAGCTTTGTGCGGGTTCGGTGACCTTCCTAAGGTCCCATAGTGGATCGAGGACATCCCTTTTGGTGGGAATTCTCGAGGAGAATACGGTGGCCCTCGTGCATTTGGAGTGACTTGTCCTCCACACCGCTCCAACGGAGAGTAGCACTCGCAAGAGTGTGAACTTTGGGCTACATCATTGTCTCCGCGTCACTTCGATTATTCCTATACCCGAGCTCTTTACTTATGCACTTTACTTTGTGATAGCCATCGTGTTTGAAGTTATATATATATCTTGCTATCACATAAGTTGCTTGTCTTGCTTAGCATAAGTTGTTGGTGCACATAGGTGAACCATTGCTTAGAATAAGTTGTTGGTGCACATAGGTGAACCATAGTTTATAGGCTTTGGGCTTGACAAAGTAAACGCTAGTTTTATTCCGCATTTGTTAAGCCCGTCTCGTAAAAGTTTTAAATCGCCTATTCACCCCCCCCCCCTCTAGGCGACATCCGTGTCCTTTCAATTGGTATCAGAGCAAGGTCTCTCATTCTTAGGCTTCACCGCCTTGAGAGTAAAGATGTCGGTTAGGGGATTAGCGCACAATAACTTGTTTATATTTGATGGCACAAATTATGATCTATGGAAATTTTATGTGCTTAAAATCTTACGGGGTATGTCCCCGGACATGGAGCAATATCTTGGCATGGGTTTTTCTTCTCCTAAGGATCCTCAAAATTTATCTCTTGAGGAGGAGAAAAACTCTTGCCTCGATGCTCTTGCTTCTCATGTGTTTTCCACTGTTGTGAGCAATGTAGTTACTTCGTCAATCATGCCTTTTGGGAGCTCTCATGAATTATGGACAAAGCTTCAAGATAAATATGATGTGTCCAATATTATTGAGGATGATTGTATTGCTTCCACTTCCGGCCGTGATGAGTTCTCATCTTCATCCACTTCACCAAAGTGTGTCAAGACACAAGGTAATGATATGGTGAGTGGTGATGAAAATTGCAATGTTGATATTGAGCTTACTATTGATGATTCGTCATCTCTATCTCATTGCAATGCTTCATCTACGGACTCAAACACATCTAGCACTAGAAATGATTTACATGCTTGTGTTGATAGTCCTTGCATATCATGTGTAAGTTGCTTGAATAAATCTAATGATGATATGCTTGCATTGTCTTGTGGCCATGATAAAAATGCTTCTATTTCCTCTAGTGGTTGTGTGTCTAACAATGTAGAGGAAACCAAAGATTCTATTGGTCAAGACAAGATCTTGAAAGGAGCCTCAAGTAACTCCTCATCTTTATCTCACGGTTCTCATATATGCCTTATGGCCAAGGGTTCCACGGTACCTCCTACCATGGAACCTAATATGTCTCGTGGTGATAAGGATGAGGATGAATATGAAGAAGAGGATTGGGTTGTCTCTCTACGCGATAAGGGTAAGAGCGTATTCAAGGTTATTTGCAAAGATAAAATTGCTAGCACTCACTTCTTTGAAATCTTGACTACCGCTATTGAGAGCCAAAAACTTATTTGGATGCATGAGAACACCATTGATAAAAAGGGTGCTCTTGAACGAGAGTATGCCAATGATGTGGCATCTCTAAAGGATGAACTTGAAGAAGAACAAACCACCAAGGAAGCTCTTGAGGAAACCTTTGCTCTAGAATTGTCTAGAGAAAAGGAAAACCATGATAGAGCTCTTGAGGTGGCAAATGAACTAAAGCTAAAAAATGATAAGCTTGTGTTTGTTAATGCTAAACTCCTTGAGGATTTTGAGCAACTCAAAAAGGGCTCAAGGGTTATTGAGAGTGCGCTCACCAAACTCACCGAGTCGCATGAGCAACTTAAAGCTTCTTAGCTAAAAGAGCATGACAACTTGCCTTCTTCCATTTCTATTAATAATGATTCTTGTGCTACTAACTCTACTTCTTGTGAAGCATCTATCTTGAAGGAGAATGATGAGCTAAGGGCTCATCTTAAATTGCTAACTAGCAATTATGGGAAATTGGAAGAAAATCATGGAAAGCTTTCTAGCTCCTATGAGGGTCTTCTAGCCTCTCATGATAGGCTAAAGTTAGCTCATGAGGCTATAATATCTAAGGCAACACCTTGTGAGCCTCATGTGGGTACTAGCACTACTACTCAAAATGTTATATTGCCATGTGCTAGTCCTAGTAATTCATCCACTCATAATATTGCTAAATCTTGTGATGAATTATCTTCCTTGCCTTGTTGCTCTAACAATGAAGGTTCTACTTCCTCTAGTACTTGTGTTGTTACTAACCATGTAGAGGAAATCAAAGAGCTCAAGGCCCAAGTCTCTTCTTTGAAGAACGACTTGGTAAAGGGTCATGAAGGGAAATGCAAACTTGATAAGATGTTAAGTGTGCAACAATCCCCCAATGGCAAGAGTGGACTTGGATTCAACTCCAACAACAAGATCAAGTCCAAGAACAACAAGATTAAGAAGGGTCAATTACAAGTCAAAGACCCGGCCAAGATTGTTTGCTTCAAGTGCAAAATTGAAGGGCATCATGTTAGATCTTGCCCTTTGAAGAAGAAGCAAAAAGGGGAGCGGCCTCAAGCTCAAACTCATATTCAACCTCAAGTTGAAGAAATGTCACTTCCCAAGAAGAATCAAGCCAATGCTCCCATTGTGGAGAAATCTAGTGATAAGAAGGAGAAGAAAATAACTTGCTACATATGCCGCGAGAAGGGCCACATCTCCTCCTTTTGCACTATTGGTACCTCATCCAACTCTATCACCGTTGATGATGTTTATTCTCTTCGTAAGGATGAGGGTGGCAATGTGTTTGCCAAATTTGTTGGTGCTCAAAGTGGTGTCAAGAAAAGAACCATTTGGGTTGCCAAGCCTATTGTGACTAACCTCTTAGGACCCAACTTAGTTGGGGACCAACAATCCAAAACTTGATCAATAGGTGCTTGTTGGAAGGCATTGGAGACTTGGCTACATCATGAAGAATTAAGGGATCTTCATCATTTATATTATATCAAGCCAAGTCTTTTGATTATCTTGCTACTATCATATATCCAATGTTCCTCCTTGCGGTAACATATTCTCAACTCATTTATATTGAAAGTTACTCACCCCTTTGCATGTGTTAGTTTTGTTCCTAACATGTGTTTGTATATGTTGTGCTTCCTAATAGTTTTGCTTGAGAAATCAAGTCTATGCATGTTGGGTTGCACACCATGTATTTGTGTTTGTGTTGGAGCCTCTTTGCATCTTGTTGTATCTTATATGACTCTTATGAGCGATTAATGGACAATCCCATTTTGGGGGAGTGATATTCCTTTGGGAATTTCATGATCCTAAACAATGTGTGTACATGAGGAATATCACTTAGAATTGATATTGCGAGATTATCTAGTCGCTATGTGGTATGTCATCTTCATGAGAAATTCAAATTCTAATGTCCATTAATATCTCGACTTGGATCTTATTTGCCTCTTGTGAAAATAAATTCCTTTTCACATTATGGGGGAGTAATAAACTCTGTGCATATTACAAGCCTAGAAAATGTGAACATTTGAGGTTGTGTCACATAGAATTGATACTGTAAATTATCTCTCTTCTATGTGGCATGTTTGCTCAAACAAGCTCCAATTTGCTTAAATGACTTCATTGCTAATATCTTTGTGGATCTTATTTGTGAAAGTTTTTCTTGGCATGGTTTTTCACAACGTGTCCCTCAATACATTTTTTGGAAAACCATGTGCTTCAAGTTATACTATTAATTGCTTTGCATGTTGGTATGAATACTATTAATTGCCTTGCATGTTGGTATGACTAAATGAAGCTATCAAGAAACTATCTTTGCATGATGGTTAACTCTTATCTTTTACCATATGCTTTGTTCGTTGTAAATATGATCTTATGTATACTTACAAACTACCACCAGGAAATATTTCCTAATACCTCTTGTCCTAGGACAATTGGTAATCAATTATTAGGTAGATATTTGTTGATCATATCTACATTGGCTCTTGTATTTATATTGCCTTATTTATTGCCATGAATTTGTTGTGCTTTGACTCCCATGTGTCTTCCTTGCATCTTATGGATCTAAGTTGTATATTCAAACTTTCTTAGCATTGAGATATAGGTAGCGTGATGATCCTAGTTTTGTGCATTTTGTATTCATATAAAAAATCCTAGATAATGCACCAAACTTGGGGGAGCTCTTCTATATTATTAGAATGCTTAACATCTCTTGATCTTTATCAAAAATTTGGTTTTGGGAGACATAAAATTTTCTTTTTGGTACTTTGTGCCATCATAAAAAGTTTCGAGGGTTTGGTTTATTTGTTAGAACCTTGCTCTCTTGGGAGTTGGTTATCTCATTCCTTTGTGTTTAGGTTTAATTAGCTTCTTATAATGAGATAAGTCTTTGGAGTCAATCTTGTGTTGATTTGATTCTTTGATATAATTTGGACAACCATTGTCTCTTGGTTTATTTGGTGTTTTGTCCAAATTGTATCTTCCTTTGGTTTTTGAAAGTATTGTGCATGCATATTTAATATATGTATATCTTATGGCATGTGTCACTTTCTTTGATCCAATATATAGGGTAAACTCCATCAAATCCTAATTTGGCTAAGATGTGCATGAAATTCAATTTCATATCTATATGCACATAGAATTGTGGAGTTTGTCCTATATGTTGTAGTGTGTCTAACTACTTCGGACCCAATTAGTTTGGGGACCATTTTGCACTTACCTTTGTGTTAGGTACAATGGATATGCATTGAATGCTTGTCTCACTCTTGGAAAGAAGTGGTGACTCAATGGTAACTTGAGGCAAGCTAGGATGGTCAACGAACACATATCTACTACATCCACACCAATGCTATCTTGGTAACAAGTATCTTCTCATGCATATTTTTCTTGTATCCAACCTTATGGTTGCATCTTGGCATGAATCTCTTGATTTCAAATGTTGTGCTTCTTGCCAAAGTCTTAATGAAACCTCTTTATTGTGAATGTGAGTAATTTGAGATGAGTGCATTTGTTGGGAAGTATTTTAAATCATGCTCATGATTCATCCATCCCAACTATGCCTATCTAGCAATTTTGTTGCATATCAATTCCTCAAGGCTCTCACATGTGCAATATAGATGAAAGTGCAAATTTAGTTACTTCTTTTGGTATTCCCGTTTGTGATACTTGTTGCCTTTCTCAAATGCATCCCAACTATCTTCTATCCCTTGTTGATATTTGTGATGTATTTTAGTTGTTTGTGGTTGAAGTTCATGAATGTACAATAAGATAAAATTGAGCCTTTGGCCATGCTATTAAGCAAAAATTCTTATTGGTATATTGCATGACTTCGCCTTGGATATCATACTATTTTTTTTGCGTATCTATTTTATGTGTGCATGTTTCTTTGTGGATAAATATCTTTGTGATATTGCCCACTTAGAGAAACTTATACACATAAGAGATGATACATCTCCTTTTGATATCTTATTTATTTATTGTGTGTTGATTGGTCATGCTAAGCAATATAATTCATTGAAGACTATGATGATGCTTTTTGCTCATCCTTGTAATAGTCTTATATGCTTTATCATGCCTTTCACATATCCTCTTGGTTGAGCCTTTTTATTATGGTGCCTCTTACTTGTTGCTCAACTATTTGTTTGTTGCAAGTGTTTAGCTTACTTTTCTATCTATGATCTATTACAAATGTTTGTGTTTTAAATGAGGGAGTGAGGATTCCATGTTATGCATATTGTATTCAAATGCAACATTTTATTTTATGCATGTACCTTGGGGAGCTTCCTCATTTGATTTAGAACACTATATTGTGGTGATCATTAGAGTTTGATTCACTTGGTATCTTTTGTTTTTGAATGATATTATGGGAGTGATGATTCCATGTTTGTGCACTTTATACTCCAATGCAAATTGTCTAGTTTTGTGCACAAATCTTGGGGAGCTTCCTCATATTATTTAGAGCAATCTTCTTGATCTTATCATAATATCTATCTTTCTTTTGGTATCTTCCTTGTGGTTCATTTGGTTGCTTGCTTCATTTGTTGAAGCTTCTTGACTTTGTTATCTTTTTGCAATCTTTGATCCTATCTATAGTGTGTTTCCTTCCGAATATTCGTCATTGGATATGTGCATTTGATTCCACTCAAATTATGAGAAATGCACACGCTATGGAGGAACTCTCACTATATTGGCCTTCTAAATTTTTCACCCATTTCGGCAATTGGTGCCAATGGGGGAGAAGTTTGGAGGGTTTAAGGGAATTTGGTTATGTCTTTGCTTTGTGCTTAATCATGTGCCTTTATTTCATTGCATCTTGTTGCTTTGCATAGTTGAATATTTAGAGGAAACTCCACTAGGCTTTGAATGCCAATATATGCAATGAAAGTCAAGATCATTCACACATGCATATATTATGGGGGAGTTTGCTCTATATATTCAACTTATTTGTTACTTAAATTCCTTATATAAACCCTCTCAAAGAGATTGTCATCAATTACCAAAATGGGGGAGATTGAAAGTGCATGGAGCCCCCATGTGTGGTTTTGGTAATTAATGACAATCCCTATGGACTAATGTTTGCATTGAGTTATATTTTTTGGAGTTGTCCATAGGCAATTCTTGAACCATTTGTTGGCTTCAAGGTTGCAATAAGAAGAAATTGATGAAGGATATCAAGTGTCAAGTATGTCTTGAAGATGAAGATGAAGTGAGCCCTCAAGTTACTTCAAGACATCAATATGATGAAGAATGAAGAATGAAGTGCAAGTTCAAGATGAGCCAACTCGAAGAGTTCATAAGCTTGAAGCTTGCCATGGAGAAATGAAGTGCAAGTTCAAGATGAGCCATCTCGAAGAGATCATTTGCTTGAGTCTTGCCATCCATATGGTGATCATGGATATGTGAAGATGCGCCGAAGAAGAAGCTCTCCCATGGTGGATTATGGTGGAGCAATCCACAAGACTTCGTCAAGCAAGCACAAGCAAGAAAGGCGTTCCATCTTGTTGAGGTCAAGATCGTCGTCATCGAGCTCAAGTGGAATGCGCAAGTATAAGGTTTGCTCTTGATAGGGTTTCTTTCTCACCGGTCTCATAGTGTAGTTGGAGACCGGTTTATAGTTTAGTTACCGTACTATCAAGAGGGCTCTCGAGTGAGTAACTCGATCGTATCGTTCGGAGAGAGCTCAAACCTTTGCATCCTTGCATCATCTTTCTTGGTTGTTATTTGGACCTTATCCATGTGATGTTTTAGAGCTTGTGCTTATTCTCATGACAAGTTCTAGTTCATCGAAAACGGATTTCGCATAGATCACTTGTTGCGTTTTCGAGTTTGATTCATCATCTTTCTTGGTTGTTATTTGGATCTTATCCATGTGATGATTTAGAGCTTGTGCTTATTCTCATGACAAGCTCTAGTTCATCAAGAATGGTTTTTGCACGGGCAACTTGTTGCATTTTCGAGATTGGAGGTTTTACCGGTATGTCTTTTTTAGATAGGTCAAACCTTTCATCATTTGTTTCTATCCTCCCTTGTTGGACTATGATGGTTTCCTGCATGATCTTGTAGATCTTGTTCCTAGCTTCAAAACAAGCCCAAGATCATCAAAATCGGAGTCCGGATGCTAAAGTTATGCCCGTTTTAGTTTTGGTGTTTGTGCAGTTTGCCAGGCCGGATTTTTCGGGCCGGATTATCCGGGCCGGATATTTCGGAAATATCCGCCCCCCCTCGAAATCGGCTAAGGACCAGAAGAAAAGCAGCTCTGGACAGGGGCCGGACTTTTGGCCGGATTTTTACCAGGTTTTGTCCCTGAGGCCGGATTATCCGGGGGGGCGGATTATCCGGCCCTGTTTTTGCCCAACGGCTCGATTTTCTTGGGGGGTATAAATACCCCCCTTCTTCCTCCTTGGGCTGTGGCTTCTCTCACTCTCTCTCTCCTCCATTGTTGAACTAGAGAAGCTTGCACTATCTCTCAATCCCTCCATGATTCTTGCCCCCATTTGAGGGAAAAGAGAGAGGAGATCTAGATCTACATTTCTACCAATCAAATTCATCTCTTTGTGAGTGGAACTCTCTAGATCTTGATCTTGGTGTTCTTTGTGAATTCCTTTGTTCTTCCTCTCTTATTCCCCCAATAGCTTTTGTAGCTTTGTTGGAATTTGAGAGAGAAGGTCTTGAGCATCTTTGTGGTGTTCTTGCCATTGCATTTGGTGCATCGGTTTGAGTTCTCCACGGTGATTCGTGGAGGTGAAAGCAAGAAGGTTGTTACTCTTGGGTTCTTGGAACCCTAGACGGATTCTAGGCCTTTGTGGCATCTTAGTGGTGTTCTTGGGGACTCCAATTAAGTTGTGGAGAATCTTCAAGGGCAAGGCCTTTGTGGCAATTTATTGGGAGCCTCCAATTAAGTTGTGGAGATAGCCCCAAGCTTTGTGCGGGTTCGGTGACCTTCCTAAGGTCCCATAGTGGATCGAGGACATCCCTTTTGGTGGGAATTCTCGAGGAGAATACGGTGGCCCTCGTGCATTTGGAGTGACTTGTCCTCCACACCGCTCCAACGGAGAGTAGCACTCGCAAGAGTGTGAACTTCGGGCTACATCATTGTCTCCGCGTCACTTCGGTTATTCCTATACCCGAGCTCTTTACTTATGCACTTTACTTTGTGATAGCCATCGTGCTTGAAGTTATATATATATATCTTGCTATCACATAAGTTGCTTGTCTTGCTTAGCATAAGTTGTTGGTGCACATAGGTGAACCATTGCTTAGAATAAGTTGTTGGTGCACATAGGTGAACCATAGTTTATAGGCTTTGGGCTTGACAAAGTAAACGCTAGTTTTATTCCGCATTTGTTAAGCTCATCTCGTAAAAGTTTTAAATCGCCTATTCACCCCCCCCCCCCCTCTAGGCGACATCCGTGTCCTTTCAACTTTACACACATTGGTTAATGCGATAGTTTGTTGCTTGCAACTTTATCCTGGAAGGGGTGCGGACGCTAACCTGGAGGTAGATTATTAGTCATAGACGCAGTTGGATTACGGTCTATGTATTATGTTGTAATGCCCAATACCAGATATCATAGTAATCATCTTGTCATGTATGATCGATATTCTGTCAATTGCCCAGTTGTAATTTGTTTATTCAATATGTTATTTCTTTATGGAGAGACACCTCTTGTGAACTGTGGACCCCGTTCCTATTTTCTTTACTAATAAATTTAACTGCAATCCTAGACGGAGACCACGTAACAAAAACATTGTGTTATTGTAGCAAAATAGATTTGTTGTTGTAGCAAAACCAACCTCATCAGAGACCTCGCCAGAGACAACGCCACCGGAGACCTTGCCAGAGACCTCAACGGAGATATTGTAGCAAAAAGAATTTACTAATGTAGCAAGAAAGCGGAACAAATGTAGCAACGCCTAATTTCGACGCAGACTCGTCAGAGACATTGTATCAAAATAATTAAAATATTATAGCAAAACCACATAACAAATGTAGCAAAATAGATTTCGCCGAAGATTTCGCCGAAGACATTGTAGCGAACAATTTACGCTATATTAGCATAACCTCGGAACAATTGTAATGGAAAAAACTACTATTGCAGCATCATATTTTTTGTAGTAAGATCCTTCTTGTATCTCCAACGAAAGTACAACTATTGTTCGGGCCTCTACCATGGCCGGCACTTCGGCGCTCCCAGGATAGGCGGCCATGGTGCACATGTGGGAGGCATGGCTAAGGGAGGTGTACCCGTGGGGGGGCGTGTGCTCGCGGAGCTAGTGGCCGGCGGCGGGAGGCTCGCGGAGGTGGAGGCCATGGCGCGCTCGTGGTGGTGGAGGTGACGGGGCGGCTCGCAGAGGTGGAGGCCATGGCGGCTATGCATCCCTGCTCCTCACCGAAATATTCCGCCGAAATTTAGCATCCATGGTGTGCGACCGTGCGATCGAAATTCGTGTGAAAATTTAGCTTCCATGACCATGGGAGGCCATGGTGCTCCGGGTGATAAACTCCCAGCCGTAACCACAAGTACCTCCGTCGGCCGCTCGGCTCTCTGCCTGCCCCATAGGTTCGCCCGTCAGCCCCTACACACACATGCCGACTCCTTTTTGTATTTTCTTTCTCAATTTGTTCAACATTTTTCAGCCGGCCAAAGTCAAAATCGGAGCAAGCACACCAACATAAAAGAAACACCCTTGGACACTTTGCAGGTAATATAAGGATGTTGTGAGCACATTGTTTCCTTCTTGATCATAGCATCATACTAACCGCTTCCTCCTGTTCCGCTTCCGTTTCAGTCACGCCGGTCAGCTCCCACTATGGTCCTGATCAAGCTGTCTTGCGATACTTGGGTCGTCTCCATGGTTCTGTGGAACTTGGACCAGCAAGTAAATTTTGGAAGGCAATCTTCAGTACCCACTCGTCTTCTCTGGCTCTATCTTACCAGCCCTGTCTCCTTCCACCACGGAGTAGAAACTAGCAGCTAGCACAGCAGTGTGTCTGCGTCGGTTGGGAAGGAGGCAGATAGAAGAAGCATCAGTTACTAGCATCGAGCAATTACTAGGCCAAGGCACAAGAGGGCCGAACCTAGGAACCTTAGGTTCAGCAACTACAATGTTAGTTGTCTTGGCCGGCCCTTCCCCAGCGAACTACAAACATACCTGGAGATTCAGGCCACCTATGAGCTAGCAAAATGATGTGGAGTCTCCTCTGCAACAAAATTTGATGTGGAATCAAACTGCAAATTGACTAACCAGCGGCTTACTTCAGGACATTTGCTCAAGATTTTTTTTTTGCTGGGACAAAACATTGAAGAGATTAAAGATGTCATAATCAAGACAAAAAGGCAAAGTGACGATTTTAAAAGTATAGACAATTTTTCTGTGCCGTCTATTGCCCATATGAAACAACTTTGCCACTTTGCGAATAATAAATTACATGGAACAAGTTAACAATATTCGTAATCAGGGTAAAAGGAATCAGCACAGTACAAACAACATGGTGGATTTCTAAGTGTTCTTCTTTTATATACAAAGCATTCTGAAAAATTTAATACCATTCCATAGTTCCTCAATATGAGCGTACAACTGTGTGAACAAGTTTCAAGGAATCCAATAGAACATGACATTTTTTCCCGGAAAAATGAAAGCTCTACAAATATAAGCAGAATGCTATGATTAAATCAAGCAAACGACTTGATCTTTATAGCGGATTATGTAACACGGAGAAAAGAGTAAAAAACGAGTAAGCATAAATGTATAGATGTTGATGTGATCATAATAAAAACCATGGAGTTAATTGAAACTTTACCTTTAGGACAAAGAAGGCTGCTTGCATGGTTGCTGCCTAATAGCAGTGCCAGTCTGTTGGTTTGAAGAAAATAATGTGGTAGCGAAGCAATGAAATCCCGTTGCACGAAATGATGGATTGGAAGAACTCTACATCAGCAGTGGAACTCTTAGATCAAAAATAAAATCAGACTGTGAGCAGTCTAAATAAAATCTAAGGTAACAAATTAGAAACCAGAGTAACATCCGAGATGTCCACACCCAGGGAAATTGTTATGAGCAGACAGCTAGAAATTTTCAAAGCCACTAAATAAAAAGATAATTCCAGCTCTATGGCTCATACCTATTCCCTAATAAGTACAACCTCCGGTCCATAATAAGTGTCTCAGATTTGTCTAGATTCGCATGTATCGATCTTTCAAAAAAAGATTTGCTTGTATCTACACACTAAAACGCATCTGTGTATCTAGACAAATCTGTGACCCTTATTATGGAACGGAGGGAGTAGTAGCTAGTACAACATACATATTTGGTAGCTGCTGTGGCCCTTGGGTGCCTTGGGTTGCACAATTCATCTCAAGCACCATAGGTGGCATACCTGATAATACGAATGTCACAGCTTGAGCTCTCAATTCCACTGTAAAATGTAAGATAATTCATTCCATCCAATAAAATGGTCAATACACTAACATCACTGGAAGGGGATAATGCCAGGGACATTTGCAAAAGTGTACCGATGTATATGTATTCAGCAGACAGCCAAACCTGTGGAATTCAGGAGTGTCAGCACCATCCAGGACAAGGCCCGTGGTGTATGTACAGGTGGTGGCCGAGGATCAGCAAACACATGACCAACATGATCAGGACAAACAGAACTTAGATTTGCAATCATAAATAATAGGTGTTTCATATTAGAGTATATAGTATATTATGGTAATACCAGCTTCAGTCATCATAATAACTTGGCACAGTACAAACCTGGCAATGACTTCATATATTGCTGATGATAGACTAGATGCATCCTTATAGATTAACTTTTTTGTCCAATGTGACAAGGCTTTCATATGCTTTGGCAGATACCAGAGATGATGAAGCTAAAATTAGGCCAACACAAGAGCATAACTGACAGCATTAATACTTGCTAAACATAGTATTACAATCTAATCAGTAATCAACTGTCAAACAAATACTCTCAGTTCTACAACTAAATGACGAAAGGGTGGAAATTACACGGCAGATTCAATATCCGGCTGAGCAGGATGAGCATTTGGACTATCTGTCTTGTACGCATCATAAGCCCTCTCATAATTCTGCTTGAGCTCCTCATGGCGCTTCAGTGAAGCCTCGGAAAACTTTGTCAGACGATCAAGGACCGTAGTCAGTTTTGAATGTAACCCTTCCACCGCTGCTACCCCTCCACTTGCTTCCTGCTCATTGTTTTCCAGCATCCCACATTCCTGAGACTCACTCAAGGAATGCGGCTCGTTTCCCATTTTAGTTTGATCAGTCTGATGCTCAATTGAGTCACGCAATAGCTGCATTGCTTCTTTAATGGACTTGCATAACTCATCAGTGGGGAGTGACTCCATCATGGCAAGCCAGCCACTGCATAGGACGAAAATCGGAGGGGAGAGTGCCTGGCGGGGAGGAAATGAGACCTTCCGCTTCCGCCTGCGTCGGTCCTGTGGTGGTTGCAGGATGCACTTCTGGAGCCATGCGTTGAGGGCCTCCACATATGACTTCTGAGCCGTGACCCAGATCCTGAAGGTGGACGAAAAGCAATCCATCTCGTTCAAGAGATGCACTGTCGCCTGACGGTGATGCTCTCCTTGTGGCATCGAGGTTGAACTTTTGACATGGTACGCCAGTGAGATTGTAATGAATTGTTTGTGGTGGCATTCCAGCATTGCTTTCCACATCCTGATTAATCTGCGAAAGGAATGTATGGAATTTCAGTGTTCATGTTAATGTGGATAAGAAAAATAAACCAAAGTATTGCAAATCAATGTGTCCATAAAACATTTTATCAGCCAGATTAAAGTTAAATGTCAGGCATCAGATAGCTTAGCAAAACAGAGGTTCTTCAGAGAATAACTAGTGAATGATGTAAAAAAATTATGCCGTTCTCCTGATTTTCAGTATTGTACTACCAAAAAAAAATCTGGACTAGCGCTGACAGTTTAAACACTTGCATATTTTACACTAAAAAGGTAATATCAAGCATCAACAAGGAACTGCAATTAATAAATCTCCCCAAAATCAATGTAAGGCCATACATATCTGAAAACAAAGTTTGCTACTCCCTTCCTATCACAAATAGATATCGTTTTGGACAATGACATGGTCTTCAAGATGCAACTTTGACCACTAACTTCTATTAAATATATGTATAAAAGCAAAAAAAAATAGCAATATTCTAGAAATACTTCTGGGCACACATTTATACTAGTAAACTTCATGTGCTTTGCACGTTAAGACATTTAACAAAGAAAACGACTTTTAGAAAGTTAAAATGTATCCATATGAATAACTTGAGTATTGGACATTCCTTGATTCATTTACATATCCAATTGTTGGGGTACATGACATGTGTAGGCAATTTCTTACTAAAAGGAAATTAGGGGTATAAGGAAACCTAAGTAGCTCTGTTTGGAAAATCAGTTTTTTCAAAAAGAAAGTATTTACTTCAATACCATAATATTCTAGTGCCCATCCAAGCAATACTGCAGTTTTTCTCCTTTCTTGTTTTTTTTATTAAAAAAAGGATTAGGCCTATTTTTCTAATACTTAAAAAATATAGTTTTGAGGCTACCACGGTATTCAAAACTACAACATTTGTTAAAGCCAGACACCTCAAACTATATTAAACCATCATATTTTATAAACCACATTATTCTCACAAAATATTAAACTTGTTGACTCAAGTAACCAACTCATTTCATTTTCCTTGTCATCTCGTAGATAAAATGTAAGGAAAAAGAGTGAGATGATATTTCCAATATTTAATAAATTTACATAATTGTATCAAAAGTTTTTTTCATGCTTCTATCATGTCAGAAGATATGTTAATTTCTAGGGTTTTGAAAATATTGATTGATGGGGTAAAATGTGGAGTGGACTGTTTAAATGGGTTAGCCTGAAGTTTTTTCGTAAAAAGGTGAAAAAGAGACTATCAGAGAGTTTATAAATATAATATATCGTATGTATGCGGTGGATTATTTTCACCTATAAGACACACTTCCAAAGAACTAAAGTTATGGCATACGAAACCTTCATAAAGACATGAGATGAGATAGGCAGTGCTGGAACCTACCATGTACCACAACCTATCAAGGCTCAACTTTCTCTTTCAGATCTTCCCTATCCATGCCTTGTTACTAGTCTAGTCCAAATTGCTCTAGTCTAGTTCAAATTATCCACAGAAGATCCTAGAGAATAGAAAGTTAACAGAGACCAGGCAATTCAGGTTCACGTGTCGGGTAGTCTGCCGCTTTCTAGAAAAATTGCTTGCCCCTAGATGTAGGTTTTGCACATGCTGAGCCACGCATATGCAGGAGCGAATCCAGCTCATGCTGGCCGTTAGATTCTTCTCGGTGGTCTCTGATGAACGGCAGATGTCGATCCATTCCGCAAAATCAATGGTGGTAGTCGCTCTAGGGATGTTTTGGCGGGAGAACCAAGAAGGAAGTGGTAAATCCAAATTTTGAACTGCTACACTATAGTAGTAAAGATAGAGAAATATGATTTTTGAAATTCCGATTTTTATAATTAAAATGATACATAGTGAAAGCTTTAGAAGTTTGACTGAACTAGTGAAGGCATGACCAAAACAACATGTGCTTTTTTTAACAAGAACAACATGTATATTTTATATGGAAAAAGGGGGTATAAGTGTATAACTTAGGTAAAAATACCCTTGAATGAGCTCGACAAGTTGTGGCTGCAGTTCTCCATCCCTTATTTTCTCAATTCTTTTTGAGATTACATCAACAGCCTGGATTGCAACAGATACCCTGGAATGCAGATCCTTCACAACAGCCCGAGTCTTATCAATCAGTTTTGCATTCAGACCTTGTGCAAATTGGTTCCGGAGAAGCTTACATTTCTCGTCATAAGTCTTTCTGACATTTTCACTTGCCTGAATAAAAAAAAAAGCAGTTTCAACGACTCATTAAACAAATATCAGACATATTTAATGAGCAACCTTCATTTCACAAATATCAGCCTTTATTCTATTACTCGATAGTTAGCATACAGCATGTAATATACAAAGTAAACTTCAACTATTAAACAAATCATTTTTTTACGATTTGTACGGATGAAGTAGTATGTATGCTACATTTTATCAACTCTTCTTCCAAGAGACAGGAGTTGCCAATTAAACCTAGTCTTGCGAACTGCAAGATTAATACGCAAAAAAAAAAAAAAAAATCACTAGAGATCTACAAAACACCAGCCATTTGTGTAGAGAAATCATGAATTCATGATAGCTAGCTGAGAGTTAAGATTGGCAAGTCATACTAGAAGAGCTTCCTTAAATACTGCAAATTTACCTTGATTTCATCATATAGTTTTCTCTCCCATGCATGTAGCCTATCCAATGTAGAGGAATGGCTTCCAGACACCATGGCAAATTCCTCAACAAAATCATTATTGCTATCATCAACATCATCTTGTATCATTGAAGTTGTAAGTCGACTTCTAGATGACGATGATAGCGATGAGACTGAACGTTTCCAAGTAACAACATTTGAAACATGTTGTGCAGTTTCTACAGAAACATAACAAAGAGTATTTCCTCAGGCACATGTTATTGTAGCAATGACGAGAAAATGTCAGTTATACATACATCTTGCTTACCCTGGTTGAGATGAATTTGACGATTGCAGCAGACTCGAAGCGCTGATGCAAATCGGGCAGTAGATTTTCCTGGGGAACCTAGGGTTAAGGGGGAAAAAGATTCATCAAACAATCATAAATACCTCACATAAAAAAAGTGAAAAAATCGTCTTGTCTTTTTGGGAACACTTTGGTTCGAGAGCCCACCAAATGGTAGCTGGTCTTTTTGGCCAAGCCAAATTTTGATATAACCAAGAAACGCCCAAAAATACAAGATCATGTATGATTATCACCTGGTACTTTAGCACATATATCAAGTCTGATCTTCTTTGTCTCAAGCATTCTCGAAACCTCATTCCCAGCTTCCGCTGCACGTATAAAGCGCATTTCAATTTCCTTCATGCTTGACACAAAATCTTTTGCTCGATGAGTGATGAACTCGGAAGGATCTTCCGTGTCTGTGTGTGACTCTTTTTTCTTGCCGCCTTCATCTGCCTTTGCCACAACCTGCTCAGAAGAAGCTCCTTTGTTAGAAGCATCGGCCAACCCACTTGTTTGACCGATCTCTCTTTTTGTTGCTTTGGTTTCCTGCTTCTGCACCGCACTATCATCAACAATATCTGCATCCGAATGCATTCTAACAGACCTGTTTTCTGGTTCTTCACTCAGTGGCACCAGGTCGGCTTCCCATGACTCTCTCAAACCCTTCAACCTATTAAAGTCCAGGGTCAGCCCATCCACATTGTTTGGCGCGGCACTACCAGCACCATCGAAGAAATCCCACTCCGATGGCAGCGGCGGCGGCATCGGTACAAAGGCAGAGACAGGGGATCCCTGCCCCACAAATTCAGCAGCGGACGGATCGACCGTGAATGTCAAAGGAGTAGTTCCCGCAGCTTTCATGCAGTGTACCCTTGCCAGCGGAGAAGCTCGATGCTGCATCGGGGAGCCGGTGCTCTCCGCCGCCGCGCGAGACGGCGACGGCGACGCCATGGAGGAGTGCGACGGCGACCTGCCGGCCTCCGAAATGGAGAGCGAGGACTCGGGCGTGGAGATGCTGGAGGACTCGGCGTGCCGCCGCAGCGCCGTCCCCACGCTGCGCAGGGAGTGGGTGTAGGAGAGGTGCGCCGCCGAGAGCGCGTCCCTGGAGTCGATTGCCCGCTTGATGCGGCGCAGCCGCTCCTTGCACATGACCAGGGCATCTTCGCCGCCGGCCTTGGAGGGCGAGGAGCCCATCGAGGTGAGCTCCGCAAATCTCCTCCCTGCAGACTGTAGGGTACACACACAGTATGAAATCGAGGAAGGTCGCAGTGGGATTTCAGTAGACAATCGATGAATGAGAACAGGCTCGTACCTCGAACCCCAATGCCGGAAGATTTGCGCGCAGGGGTGGAGACAGCAGCTAAGGGACGCAATATCGCGATGACGGGAAAACGGCAATGCCGGAGACAAGCGCGAGAGGCGGAGGAGTCGGGGGTAGTCCGGGCTAACTGTATCCAAGAGCTAATCTACCACTCCGCGGTGGCGCCGCGGCGGAGGAGGAAGTGAGCTCCGGCGTGTCTCCGATTTGGGAAGGGGAAGACGAGGGCATTTCGATTTGCAGCAGCAGCAGCAGGAACAACTTACTGGGCTCACCAAGCCGGCCCACTATGTCCATGTTTGGTGCGGCCTGCCCATTTCAGGTCCAACCATGCATACCATGCATCGAATCCAGTGAGGCGGTGATGCTTTTTTTTCTGAAAAAATAAACACACACACACACACTAACTATATTCTTCCTAGAAAAACAAACATACACAGTTACACACACTATATTCGGATGTTGGAATGCTGTAAGCTAGCTAGCCCCCATTTTTCATATTGATACATGAGATACCTATATAGATACAAATACAGGATGAAGCAATACGTACACTATATTTGGCATATTTTAATACTCTATCTCCCTATTTTCTACTCCCTTGTTTCTCGTGTATAGATCATGCATGTACCCTAAACCCTATATTTTTATAAACATGTATTATTAGTACTAGTAAGTAGTACGTGCTTTGTGTGTTGTGCCATATTAGTATAAGAGTACCCCTTTCTCTTAAAAAAAAGGTAGAAGGGTACTCCTACAACTTAAGAGAAACTCTATCGGATCCCTTAAAAGTTATTTCCGGTAAACCATTCACTACTTTTGCAGTATGGCGCCGGTTTGTAGGTGATGGTCTCCTAAACTGGTACCATAAAACGAAATATTCTTCGTCTTGTGATAGGTCGGCTTCTTCATAAAATTTGGCCTAGATGCCGCTGTTTTTGCCCACCTTCGAGACGGCACCGTCCCGGTAGAGAAAACAATGGTACCGCCAACATGGGAGATAGCCTGGATGATGCGGCTGCAATGTGGATCGCTGCATGTGAATTGTGATGATGCACTTCTAGGCGGCGCAAGCGCGATAGGATGCCCCAATTAGGCCCACACGACCTCTGAGCTGATGGGTGACGACACATAAAGCAAGGATATTGGCATTGGCACGGGGGTGGGAAACAAGTGGCTAAAATGTCCCTCACACCAAGCTCGGGTCGACTATGCGGGTCGGAAACATGGCCACATGTTATGCAGATTATTTCGGCCATTTTGAGTTTCCCGACAATAATATTTGTTGGTCGGGCCGTTATGCAGGATTTATTCGGCGTGCTTTTTTTACCCCAAACCACGAAATTGCGGGTATTTTGCGGTTTCGGCTGTTTTGCAGGATTAGCTTGAAATGCTCTAGAGAAACATATATGAATAGGATGTAAGGACATATGGTGCCATGAAAATATTAAAATTTTAGTATATATGAAATAGAAGTATAGTCTATTAAAGTTTAAATATAAAAGTGTCACAATTTTTTGTATGGAAAACTCAATATGAGTATGTAAATGTTTGCACTAAATGTGTGAAAATCTAAGGTCTTATTTTACTTGTACTAACACTTATTGAATTTAATTTCTTACGCTAGGTGAGTCTCAAATTGTAGATAAAAGGTGTCAATCACATTTATTTTTAAACGTTTCTGGATATAACCATGTCTAACGTAGACATTTAGATTATTCATAATGTCCGCCATTGAACATTTATATTTTGAAATTATAGATAGAGAGAAGAGGAACCTGATCGGGTACTTCATGGTGACACGGTCGTTGATCGTAGAACGTCTAGCAGGTCGTACTCCTGGCGCCTCAATAAAAAATAAAAAAAAAAAAAAAAAAAATCGGCCTAGAGAACCCATGCGCTGCAAGTTTGTACTGACTCCGTGCTCCTTCTTGAAGGCGACATCGAGGTTGTATCCCTCCCTCCCCTGCTCTGCTTATCTCGGGCGAAAGCCCAAAACTTCGGTTTGGACGGCGGCGGCGCTCTGGCGTCGTTCCCTCGTTGGAGGCGCTGGTCGGAGATAGCGGATACGGGTGGACGAGCTCGGCGGCGGTTGGTAGGCAATGTCTGTGCCTGCTCCTGGCAGCTTGGTCTAGTGTGTTGTGGTGCGGGCTGCGGGTGGCGGTGATGTTCGTGGGTGGCGGTGCGGCGAGGCGAGTGCTTGAAGTCCTTCTCCCCGGCAGTGACCTCCGATATCCATGCGTGCTCAGGGAGAGCAGTCTACCTCTGACAGGTCCGGCGCCTCTCGATCCGGGGCGAGAAAGCAGGGAGCTTTCTGCGGAGGTAGAAACGGATGGTGCTTGGGTTTGTGCGTGGCCTCTGGAGGTTGACTAGGGCGTGAGCTCTCAATGGCGGTCCTCTTCACCAGCTTCGTGCCTCTTGATCGGATCGCAAGGCTGGACAACGGACACGAAGCTCAAGCTGTGTTTCTTTTTCTTTCTTATATGCTTGTTGTTTTTCGTCTCCTGTTAGCTGTTCTTCAGCACCATGTAACAACTTGCCGGCAACGGCCTTATTAATTTAAGGCAGGGCTACGGCCTTCTCTTTAAAAAAAGTTTGTACTGACTCTTCTGTGGAAAATTCTTTTAGCTTCAAAAAGGCCTCACACGCGCACATTGATTTTTCTCTAGAAAATTCTTCAAGCTCCATGGAGGTCCGCGCGCGTGTGGGAAGGAGCGAATCCAGCACGTGGTGGCCGTCCGATTATTCCCATTGATATTTGATGGATCTCGTGGGATGGTAGTTTTGAATTGAAAATGAACGGCTACAATAGTTCCATAGCTAGCGGGAAGCTGGGAGGAGTGTGGTAAGTTTAAATTCAAAACTACCATATTATAGTAGTAGGAGATAGATGTTATACTTTCTAATGGTATATTTTTTATGTTATATAATTATTATATTTATTAAATTAATGATCTAGTGATACGTGGGGCGGAGGGAATACAGCATATTTGTATACCGGGTCAAAAGAGGGTATTGGCTCACTCAGATGTTAAAATTTGTGATGTTTGCCCCAAGAAGAAATGTACATACAAGAGTTGATGTATGGGGTAAGATGAACGAAACCATGTCAAAGAGTTAGAGGTAGTGAAGTTACTGCTGGGAGCTACTCCGACTTCACCTTTTCACTACCACCTATGAA
The DNA here is from genome assembly GCF_019359855.2 of Lolium perenne. NCBI lineage: Eukaryota > Viridiplantae > Streptophyta > Magnoliopsida > Poales > Poaceae > Lolium > Lolium perenne. The sequence continues at coordinate 13,455,880 of NC_067250.2, read as the reverse complement.
GCCCTCACCCCAAATAAGCGTCGAATGTTGACTCATGCCAATGATAGACAACGACTTTGACTAGGAGCAACATATGAGAAATATATATGTAGGAATTGCGCTGGCTGAGCCTTTCCCAAAATTCCACTGGTTGGTCATTATCGTTACCGTCTGGACACGTTTTACCGCAGCTCCGAGTCCGCAACAACACAAGAAAAGCACACACCATTAGACACGTTAGGAAGACCGACTACCAAAACCCGAGCCGTGATGCAAACTATGCAACGCTCCCGGACAGCTGCCCCCGGCAACAAATCTCTCTATGTTAGAGTGCTTGTGGATCCATAGCAATAGTAGTAGTCGGCTCTAAGCCGGTTTCCCATTAATTAACCTGTCGATTCTCTCCCACTCACTACAGGGATCTGTAGAGGTACTGATGGTCACAGGCCCTCGGCGTAGCCTTAAAAGGCCGTCGGCGTAGTCTACGCCGAGGGCTACCATCGGCGTAGCTCCTCGGGCAATATCCGTCTCGGCAGAGCCACGTGTGCCGTCAGCGTAGACATGGCCCTCGGTGTACCTATGATACGCCGACGGTGGCCGTCGGCGCAGGCCACGCCGTCCCATCCGTTAACTTCAAGATTTAAATTTTTTTGACTTTTTTACAAAAAAATTTAATCTCTCCCATGAATTATTTTAATTCTAACACTACACTTAATCTTAGGCCAAATTACCCCTCATAGTCAAACTTCTCACCTAGGTCACCCATCATCACACTACTCCACCCCTAGCACGTTTAACATCTTGGTTCCTTCGGGTTGAGCTTCCACCTTCTTCACGAAATATTACTAGTAATACTACCATATCAATCCTATTTTTCTAAAAAAATTGATATATTATTTGTATTTTTCCGAATTATAATAATTTAGTTATGAGTTTTTGAAGATTAATGTGGTAAAATGGAAAATAGCTACGCCGACGGTGACCCTCCGCGTAGACGTGACGCCGTCACAGGGCCGTTAGGGCACGGTCGAGCAGGGCCAGCTACTCGTGGCTACGCCGATGGCCAGGTGTACCCCGATAGTGGCGTAGCAACTAGTACGCCGTGGGGTAAACCGAGGGGCTAGGCTGGCCGGCTTGTACACCGACGGACAAATAGCAAGGCCGTCGGCACCTCGTGCCATTCCTGTAGTGACTATTTTAAATAAAATGAGGCAATATTGTTAGTTGTGTTCAATAAAAAAAATAGTAGTAGCAGCAATTTTCAGAGGTTAAGGTAATGAAACCAGAATACACACTCGAATTAAAAGAAACAACGAACAGTACAAAGCACCTTAAGAAAAATAAAAATAACAACGAGATCCTTGAGAAGCCCTTCATCTTCAACCTTCAGACCGTGTCGACGGCACGCCACCGTTGCCGCTCCTTCCTGAGTCGGCCTGACGTTGTTGGTTGCGGACGGGAAGTCGCTGAACAGGTCAAAAAGGCGGCATCCGTTCCAGAGACGAAGAAGAAGGAAGAACTGCCGATGAAGCTCCTTAAGGATCCCCACAACCAGAGAAAATCTTCGAAGACCACACCACTCCCATCCTCTCTTTTCTGTGGCGGTTTTGGGTCGATGGCCCGTTGGTGTTAAAACGTGTGTTCTGTGTGGCATGAAAGAAAAAGGAAAAGAGTTGGCGTGCATGGGGGTGAGATGAGCGAAGCCATGACAAGGCACGGTCGAGCAGGGCCAGCTACTCGTGGCTACGCCGATGGCCAGGTGTACCCCGATAGTGGCGTAGCAACTAGTACGCCGTGGGGTAAACCGAGGGGCTAGGCTGGCCGGCTTGTACACCGACGGACAAATAGCAAGGCCGTCGGCACCTCGTGCCATTCCTGTAGTGACTATTTTAAATAAAATGAGGCAATATTGTTAGTTGTGTTCAATAAAAAAAATAGTAGTAGCAGCAATTTTCAGAGGTTAAGGTAATGAAACCAGAATACACACTCGAATTAAAAGAAACAACGAACAGTACAAAGCACCTTAAGAAAAATAAAAATAACAACGAGATCCTTGAGAAGCCCTTCATCTTCAACCTTCAGACCGTGTCGACGGCACGCCACCGTTGCCGCTCCTTCCTGAGTCGGCCTGACGTTGTTGGTTGCGGACGGGAAGTCGCTGAACAGGTCAAAAAGGCGGCATCCGTTCCAGAGACGAAGAAGAAGGAAGAACTGCCGATGAAGCTCCTTAAGGATCCCCACAACCAGAGAAAATCTTCGAAGACCACACCACTCCCATCCTCTCTTTTCTGTGGCGGTTTTGGGTCGATGGCCCGTTGGTGTTAAAACGTGTGTTCTGTGTGGCATGAAAGAAAAAGGAAAAGAGTTGGCGTGCATGGGGGTGAGATGAGCGAAGCCATGACAAGGCTTTAGAGGTACTCAGGTTTACGGCTGGGAGCTAACCCGCAGCGCAGCGCCCTCCGGCCGACGGCACCCGTCGGCGAACCGACGGGCCCGCAACATAACTCTTAGCTGTTGCCGTCACTGTGAACACACAGTTCATCTGATCTGGATCTGACTTATCCGACATGATATATATACGAGAGAGCAAGCTCGCTCGTAGTAGAAGCCACTGGAATCCAAGAGTCAGCTAATTCCAGGGCAGATCCCACTTGCCACGGCCTCCCAGCTCAACACCACCTCAAACGTGCCAACTCTCCGCCCTCCGTAGCTGGAGTCACAGGCGTGCACCACCACGCCCGGCTGGTGAACGTTACGGGTCGCACGCTTATGTACCGGTGCGCAGAGTGCTAGACTAGCGGTATGGTACTATTTATTTTTGTTGACACGGAAGCGATGTGGTATTTTTTGGCTTTAGGAACCACTCGGGCTAACGCTGGCACGCGGCCCGCTAATATAAAGGCCAGGCATTCACCAAAAGAGTAGCCCATTATTAGATCATCTTGAATTCTTGATCACGTAGGTGCAAATATACTCCATCTTACACACAAAAAAAAGTGCAACTATACATCACGTGGGGCTCGTGATGTAAAACGAGCGAATGGCAGCCACTTGTCTTTTCCTGCCCCCACCACCCACCCGCGACCAAATCAGGCCCGCCGCCACCGGGATTTGTTCCATCTTCACTTCCCCGTCGCACCTCGCCGAAATCGCCCGAGATAGCCGGAAACGAGCGTGATCAATGGGTCATCCGGTGCGGCCGTCTTCCCAACAAGACCGCGTCGCCCGCTTCATTGAGTAATATCACATGATTCGGGATGAAGATACCGGTGAAGATTTTCAGAAGGATCTCACGGAGGAGTGGTGGGCATGGTGGGGGCGACAGAAGAGTGGTGGTCGTCGTTGAATTGTGTGATGAACTATATGTGTTTGTGTCGAACTATGCCTATTTGTGAGCTGATTTTGTGTAATTTGATGATGAATTATTCGTGTAATAATGATGAACTATTTGTGTTGTGTACTATTTAGCATTATCTAGATTTTATTTGTGTTCTAAATCATTTATATATGAGTTTCAACTATGTGTTTGCAAATCTGAAATATGCACCACGTAAATATGCACCATCTGCTAGAGCACTTGGTGGTGTATTTTACACTGATGTAAAACCTAAAAAGGATCAAAAGTAAAATACTGTCGGTGGTGGTGGTGTATATTATACAGCATCTGATCAAGATGCACTTAGCTAGTTTATAGTTGTGGTGTTTGGAGTGGTAATTTGTTCCCTATACACCGATTAGGTCGGTGATTACCGGGTGCCGCACACCCCGCATGGTGCGATTGGCCTAGTTCATAGAATCTTGATTCGGCTTTTCACCAGTTTTGTTGTTTTTCTCTCCGGTTTTGGGTTTTGTTTCTAGGTTCATTTGATTTTCATCTGTTTTTTATTTTTATAAAATGATTTTTTTGAAAATTGTTTGATTTTAAAAAAGATCATTACAAAATTCAATATTGAAAATAATCAAATTTTGAAAAATGTTCAGATATTAAAAAGTTTCAAATTTTATATTTTAAAAATATTTACAAGGATTGTATGTGGCCTACACGAAAATGTCAAAATAACACTATAATGATTGGTTTTGTAAATAGGAAATCCCATTTTTACATTTATGTGTAGGTCACACGTAGTCGTTTTTTATGCCAAATTCTGCACAAGTAAGTGTCAACAAAATATATACATGCGTGTTTTTTTTCAAAATTTTCTGCACGTGCACCCAAATTCACGTCGTCCGCCTCCATATCCTATTCTGCTTTGTTAAGAACCATGGTTCGTAGTATGTTAGCGTGCTAGGTGTTTTGATGTGGTTGGCAACCTCACCACTGAAAAGGAAGTTTGCCATAGCGGCCGGTGTGCAGACAACCACAAACGACACAGTTGTATTAATCTCGCTCGAAATTGCAATGCATGTAACCACACAGCCGCACACAGCTTTTTTCAAAGGAGAAAACGTTGATGTGCAGGCGACCAAACAACTGTCGCTACATGCCTCACAGGCTATTTTCGTGAGGCTCTCGGAGCATCTTCAGCTGTTGGCGCTCCCACGATTGAATTCGGTGTTAATAGCGTCGGATTGAATGAAACTTTTGATCGGGAAGCGTCGAAGTTTTAGCTGTCTTCCCGTTAGACACCCGTGTTCGACGTTTTTCAGGAAAAACGTTCCCGAAAACGTCCATGGCTACCAAATTTCCAGCATAATTCGTCGAATTTGACCAGTTTTGCCAATATTTGACTTATTTTTACAAATAAATGTTACAATTCAATAAAACAAGATAAGTTTTCAAACAAATCAAATGGAAACTAGTTGGTGTTGCCTCGAAGCATCCATATGTGCTTCACCAGCCTGCAGCTGTTGATGTATTGTGGAGTCTCGAATCTCCTGACGCATAGCGATGAACGCAGTCCACGATGCCAGCACCTGGTGGTTAGGCTGTGCAAGAGACCCTCTCTTTCATATAGTGCAGCTTGTTCACTCAAAGGAATAATATACTTTCGCTCATTCTCGATAATCATGTTGTGTAAGAACACACAACAGTTCATCACCTCCCACATCTGATCTTTGGACCAAGTCAAAGCAGGGAACCGGACTACAGCAAATCTCTGCTGGAGGACACCAAATGCACGCTCGATGTTCTTTCGGCAACCTTCTTGTTCCTTGACAAACCCCACCTCCTTCTGGAGGGCTGGACTTGAGATAGTCTTCACAAATATTGCCCACTTTGGGTAGATACCGTCTGCAAGATAGTACCCCTTGTTGTAGTGCCGGTCATTGATCAGAAAGCTAATCGGGGAAGCATGACCCTCAACAAGCTTGGAGAAGATCGGCGAGCACTGCAAGACGTTGATGTCATTGTTGGATCCCGCCATACCAAAGAAGAAGTGCCAAATCTAGAGATCATGGGTAGCCATTGCCTCAAGTATCACAGTGCAACCTTTTTTGTGACCCAGGCAAACGGACAGTTCTTCTATTTCCAATGCATGTAGTCAATGCTTCCAAGCATCCCTGGAAATTCTCGAGCTTCATTTACAGCGAGGATCTTAGCAGTGTCTTCGACACTGGGTGATCTCAAGTAGATGTCCCCGAACACTGCTATCACCGCCTTGCATAACCGGTAGAAACAATCAAGGACGGTGGACTCCGCCATCCGAAGATAGTCATCAGCAGAATCACTAAGAGCTCCATATGCTAGCATCTGCATAGCCACCGTGCACTTTTGGAGGGCGGAAAACCCTGCCATGCCGGTGCAATCCAATTTGCATCTGAAATAAGAGTCATACTCTCGAAGGGCATACACAATTCTTAAGAAGAGCTTTCGGCTTATCCTGAAACAACGCCTAAAAACAGCCTCACCGTGCAATGGGTCGTCGGTGAAGTAGTCAGCGTAGAGCATGCAGTAGCCCTCCATTCGCTGCCTCTGCTTGCACTTGCGGCGACCTGGTGCCGACCCACCACGGCGACCAATGGCCGACTCGGCGTACAAGTCGGACATGCAAGCTAGGATCAACATGTGCTCCTCGTCTTGGGCGACGGCTGCCATTCTTTTTTTCAAAAAGCTCGGCGAACATCTGCTCATCCTCCTCGTCGGAGTCCATGTCCGGCCAGGCAATTGGACGAACACCTGTCGGGCGTGTCGACGAGGAGCGACGCGAGGGAGCTGCCCGACGGCGGATATAGGAAGAGGTCACAAGGGACGGCGAAACAGGCAACCGGCCGGCGGATTGGCGAGGGATGGTGTCGGCGGCGACAAAGCAACAAGAGGGGAGGGGGATTTACGTCGATAAAGTGGTGGGGTTCGTGTGTTCTCTCGGCGACATAGCGGGCCCGTCCCCACTTTTCTCTCGTCCCGAGTCCCCGAGCGCACCCCGGGAGGCCAGGGATGGCCTAGGCTTTCCGGATGGATTAAAGGCCAAATCTGGGGGAAACGAAGAACCGAGGACGCGGCTAGGCCGAATAACGCAGTCCGGATGTAAAAAAGGGCTACCAGGGGGCCTCATCGGGGAGACGGGCCCCGACAGCTGGAGGGGGCGTAAAATCATCCTAGGCAACCAATCGCCACAAAGGTCATTGTAAATGTTTATATTTACGCAGATGTATCATATTTATGTATGTCTGTATTTCCACTAGTCTATGTACTTTCTCCCTCTATCTTAAGATAGAATTAGACAAGTACAGAACAGCACATGTTAAAAAGAAGTAAAATCAGCCACTATCTTTATAAATGTGCAACTATCCAACTCCAAATATCGCAAAATCAAATTGAAAATTGTCAGTGAAGTTAGAAATAGACAGGCTCTTACTTTCCATATACAATAAAGAGCGCATTTTTTAGCTGACCAAAATAACAAGGATAGACTCAAGTCTCAACTGGCCTCTGGAAAGAATGGCAAATATGTAAATCCCTCCTAACAATTCCAAATTTCTTTTGCAAAATAAGTATTTCAATAGAGATCAGCTGAAGAGTAACACTGTTTTTCTTATTAAATGCTAGTAATAAAAAGTCTAGGCACATCATACACCAATAACTCACACAAGCAAGCATCGTATCCTCACCAGGTTCACAGGACACTGACCAGCAAGCAATGTATCCCTCCAGGTTCAAAGAAACTGAAAATTGTTTAGTCACTATCCGAGAGATGGCCAAAACAGCTTTTCATTACATTTAGATCGTTGTTTAAGCACCCAAAGATTATCAGAGTAGAATGTTTATACTATACTTTTGTCTGCTGAAGCATGAAGGTAGATATAGTTACTAGTTTCTGCCCAGCAGCTTCTCAAACTTAGCAAACAAACAAAATGCAATACAAAATGTCAATGCTTGTCCTGAAGCCCAAAATGTTCAAATCGTGTTGGATCTTTCTTGTCCTTCCTGGATGCACACTAACTGGGAGTTAGTTATATATTATGCCAGTCATATTCAAGGATAGTGACCTCATACTCAGGACAAAATGCTTAGTGCCCGAAAAACAAAATAGGCAAGAAGAAAGCATGCAAATGAAAGTTCCATGACAAGACTCCCATTTCATTTAACTGTAGGACTGTAGTTCAGCTCATACTCTTCAGGTATGAGAAGTATGGGCCAACATATTCACCCTTTTAATTATGTATGTTGACTACATTCTAGAGCTGTGCCAATTTAAATATCCCCATTGCAATGTGGTATTGAGAAATGCTACTAAGATGGATGCCAAAGATAACAGCTCCAAAATTTTAATTAAGACTCGACCAATCAACAATACAGAAAGACAAGGCTGGTTTCATAATCAGACTGACGATTTCCCTTCAAAAATGGCACTGACTGGTTCATTCAAATTTGATAAAATCACACCCGTAGTAACATAATTAAAGATATTGTATAACCAAATTGCAAACCTCCTTATTTCTACCTTGAGATAAACGATAATAACCTGAGCCAACCTTTACTGCAATTACCACACTGTATCAGCTTCAAGGGCGAAAACCCAAATCAACCTCCATCGATCAAAGTATTGCTACAAATTCTATGGCTGCTGCTTGGCGTCGCGGTACCCAGCATCCACAAGGACCTTCTCCTTCCTGGCAAGCTCAATGTCATTATCAACCATCATCTCAACTAGCTGCTGGAACCCAACCTTGGGCTTCCACCCAAGCTCTCTCCTCGACTTGGATGAATCCCCCTGGAGGCTGTCCACCTCTGCAGGGCGAAAGTACTTCTTGTCAATGACCACATGATCTTTCCAGTCCAGCCCGGCGTACCCAAAGGCAGCCTGCAAGAACTCCTCCACAGTATGGGACTCTTCTGTGGCGACAACGTAGTCACCAGGCTTGTCCTGCTGCAGCATCAGCCACATTGCCTCAACGTAATCCCCAGCGAAGCCCCAATCCCTGGCGGCGGAGAGGTTGCCGAGGAAGACCTTGGTCTGGAGGCCGACCTTGATGCGGCCGACAGCACGGGTGATCTTGCGGGTGACGAAGTTCTCGCCGCGGCGGGGGGACTCGTGGTTGAAGAGCACGCCGTTGCAGGCGAAGAGGCCGTAGGCCTCGCGGTAGTTGACGGTGTACCAGTGCGCGGCGACCTTGGCGGCGGCGTAGGGCGAGCGGGGGTGGAAGGGCGTGGTCTCGCTCTGCGGCGGCGGGGTGGAGCCGAACATTTCAGAGGAGCCGGCCTGGTAGTAGCGCATGGGCTTGGAGGAGAGGCGGACGGCCTCGAGGAGGCGGAGGGCGCCGGTGGCGGTGACGTCGGCGGTGTAGTCCGGGATCTCGTAGGAGACGGCGACGTGGGACTGCGCGGCGAGGTTGTAGACCTCGTCGGGCAGGACGTGGTCGAGCGCGCGGCGGAGGGAGGAGGCGTCCGAGAGGTCGGCGTAGTGGAGGCGCATCGGCGGCCGGTCCGCCGAAGGGGCGGCGTGAGGGTCGTGGTAGATGTGGTCGAGCCGCTGCGTGTTGAAGTTGGAGGAGCGGCGGATCAGGCCGTGCACCTCGTACCCCTTGGAGAGGAGCAGCTCCGTCAGGTAGCTCCCGTCCTGCCCCGTGATGCCCGTCACCAGCGCCACCTTCCGCGGAGGCGCCAGCGAACGGGGCACCGAGGGGCTCTCCTCGCCGGCGGCGCCGCCGTTGGAGTGCGGCGTTGAGGAGTCGGCCATTTTCTTGGTTAGATCTGGGAGGGTGGAGGGAAGGGGGATATGAGGTGAAGAAGAATTGAGCGGGCCCACGAGTATTTGTAGGGCCGGAAGACTTCTGGTCTGGGTCCGCTTCTGAAAAAATTGAACAGCCACAGAAATGGGAGAGGGAGGGAGGGCTGGAGGGGAATTGGGGTTAAACCCTAATTTGACTTTTAGATATAAGAGCATCTTTACTCGAAACTCCCATACAAGATCCGGCATTTGCTTGTATAGGGGCACATCGACGATTTTTTGATTATAGGGGGAGTATGCCCACTCATAGCCCTCATTTTCGCTTTTTGGGTGGTTCCGTAGAACATGTGGCATGTTTTCGTTGATCGCGGTGTTAGTTGGCACCCTCGGTTGCCTCCCTATAGGCTGGGTTGGCCTGAGGGAGCCATATAAAGAAAATTTTGCATCAGTGTAAAAGTTGTTTATATGGGACGAGGTTAGGAGCGTTTTCTCTCCCCGGCGTTCCCATTTTAGCTTTTTTTGCTGTTTGGGGAGGACGGGTGGAGATGCTCTAAGAGCATCTTCAACGGTGGGAGACAACTTCACTCCGCAAAACACTTTTTTTTGCAAAAGAGAGAGAAGCTGTTGACATTCCATAAAACTGTAAATGTAGCAAAAGGAGAAAACTGTAGCCCCAAAAAATTTATGTTGTCCAATTAACTACGAAATTTTGAACTTAATATTTTACCTTTGAAACAAACCATACATAATTAAAATAATTTTTGCAATTTAGTACATAAATAAGTTCCTCACAATACAAACAATGAACAAATAAGTTCGAATACAAGTTATAAGTTCAAATAAATAACCTAGTTCATCATAATACAACCATCAAACAAATAAGTTCAACAAACAAATCAATTGTTGCCACATATCTTCCAAAGCTCCTCAATCAAGTCATCCTAGAGTTGGGTATGCACCTCATAGTTATCGATCCACCTCGAGAAACTATTGGATTGTAGCTTCACCACTTCTTTTTGGCCGAATTCTTCTCCCCATACACTCATAAAGATATGACAAATGTTGGCCACACTCATCTTTTATAATCATGTTATGCATGATTATAGAGGCTAACATGATCATTCACAAAGTTTTCTCATCCTAGAACTTGGCCGATCCTTGCACAATGGTGAACCGAGATTGTAAAACCCTAAAGGCTCTCTCCACATCTTTCCTACATGCAAGTTGCATTTTAGTGAAGTGAACGTCCTTCTAACCTTGGGGGCTTGACATTGGCTTCACAAATGTCACCCACCGAGGGTAAATTCCATCAACAAGATAATAGCTCCATGTGTACTTGTGGTCATTAATCATTCAGAGGCGGATGCAGGGGGGGGCGAGCGGTGGCCAGGCCCCCCCTATGCTTCGGCCCCCCCCCAACGTCATGTAGCAGGGGCCACTAGGTATATACATGCATTAGGCTTAATATTTCGGCCATTAGCCGGCCTAATACTAATTTCTTAATCTAGCTCAGCCCAAACCAATTAGTCAATGGTTAAAGCCCACAATGGCACGTACGTACTAGCCTAGGGCCTAGGCAAAATAGAAGCGATCGCTTGATGCACGGTTGTACGTATTTCCGATCGATTCAGTTTCCCAGCTCGATCCAATCTACTCGTTTAGCCGCCGACGACGGACGACTTCCTCTTCGACGAGAACTCACCCTTCTGCCGTCCCCCGCGCCGCGTTGCCAGTTGCCACACCAACTCACCAAGGTATTGACGGTCTGTAGACTGTAGCTTGAACACCAACTCACCAAGTTGCAGTGCATGGATTGTGATGCGTATTGCAGTATTACTAGTCTACTGTGAAGTCAAGGCTAGTATTAACGTACTGCAAATCAGATAGGATCTTAACGTATTGCAGTATTAAGCCGCGTTCTAGTTTGATCACTAAATAAATCCAATCACTGCTATGTGCTACTGCTAGTATGTTTGCCAATTTTAATAGTTTACTAATTATTTTTACCAGTGGATCTGCCTGTCATGAAGAGGAAGACACCGCCAATTAGTAGTTTTTTCAAACCTGTTGGTTCGACTTGCAACTCTACAGCTGAAGATGCTAATCCACCCAAGGAGACGGAGATTACAGCAGTTGATGCGCAAACGCCGGATAAAAATATCGAGTCATCTGTCGTAGTCTCAGAACAAGCTAGAGTTGGAAGCACAGCATATGAGCGAGACCCGGGAAAGCGTCAACAGGTTTGGGATCTGCCTATTGATAAGCAAGTGGAAGCACGTCAGTTCTATGTTTCTGAGGGGCCATACCAGCCATATATGAGAGAGTATCCATATAACACTGATGAACCAAAACATCGTCGCCGGTTCCAATTTAGTTGGTTCAAGCAATTCCCTTGGCTAGAGTATTCACCTTATTCAAAGCGTGCATACTGCTTGCCTTGTTTTCTCTTTTCAAGAAAGCCAGTTGGGAAGAGTGGCTCAGATACTTTCACGGTTGTGGGCTTCGATAGGTGGAAGAAGGTAAATAGTGGAAAAGATTGTGCTTTCTTAACTCACATGGGTAAAGATGCTAGTTCAGCCCATAACTACTCAACTCGGTGTTTTGAGAATTTTAAAGATGGCACCACTCATATCGACAAGGTGATTGAGAAATCATCCGCAAAAACAATTGCAGATGCAAGACTAAGACTCAAAGTTACAATTGATTCCATCAGGTAAGCAATAAATTTATTTCATCTTCTATTACAATATTTACAGTATATGTTGTCGCATTTAACAAACTTTTTTGTGACATGATGCAGGTGGTTAACATTTCAGGCTTGTGCTTTTAGAGGCCATGATGAATCTTCAGGATCCATAAACCAGGGAAATTTCCTCGAACTAGTAAAGCTTCTGGCTTCTTACAATAAGGAGGTGAATGGTGTTGTCTTGGATAATGCTCCTGGAAATGCAAAATACATTGCTCATTCGGTTCAGCAGGAGATTCTTGATTTACTTTCTCGGAAGGTACAAAAATCAATTAGAGAAGAAATTGGTAATAGCAAATTTTGTATAATGGTTGATGAAGCCCGTGATGAATCTAAGAAGGAGCAAATGGCATTGGTACTGCGCTTTGTCAATAATGAAGGGATTATAATGGAGCGTTTCCTTGATGTCGTTCATGTGAGTGACACTGCTGCATTGACTCTCAAGCAGTCAATTTACGCTGTTCTAGCGGATAATAATTTAAGTGTGCAAGATATTAGAGGCCAAGGCTATGACGGGGCAAGTAATATGCGAGGGGAGTGGAATGGTCTGAAGGCTTTGATTTTGAAGGATTGCCCTTATGCATATTACGTTCACTGTATGGCTCATCAACTACAATTGGCTCTTGTTGCAGCATCAAGAGAGGTACATGAAGTGCATAATTTTTTTCAGCATGCAATTTTCATTATAAATGTTGTTAGTGCATCATCTAAACGAAATGATGAGTTGCTAGCAAATCAAGCAGCTGAAATTGCACGTGAAATTGAATTGGGGGATTTGGATACTGGAAAAGGGGCAAATCAGATAGGATCTTTACAGAGGCCAGGAGACACTAGATGGAGTTCCCACTTTAAGTCAATTCAGAGCTTGAAGAGGATGTTTGGTGCTACAATTTCTGTCTTGCGAAGTATAGCAACCGACCGTTCGGTCTCAAGATATTCCCGAGGAGATGCTGGAGGCGCGTTAAAGATAATCATCTCTTTTGATTTTGTATTTATTATGCACCTCATGGAGAAAATTATGAAAATCACCGATGTCTTGTGTCAGACACTCCAGAGGAAGTCATTGGATATTTTAAATGCATTAGAATCAGTTTCAAACACAAAAATACTATTGGGTAATCTGAGAGAAGATGGTTGGGAACCTCTTTTAGTGGAGGTTAACGCTTTTTGTGTGAAACATGAAATTGAGATCCCTGATATGACTCTCAAGTAAGTTCCTTCTTTCTATATTCTCTACAGTACAGTAATGCCTGATCAAAACTATTCTCTAACATGCATTATATTTTTAATATTTGTAGGTATGTTGATGTTACTAAGTCTCGGAACAAACATGATAACACCACAATGAATCATCATTATAAAGCAGATGTGTTCAATGTGGCGGTTGATCAACAATTGGTTGAGCTAAATGAGCGATTTGGTGTTCAAACTACAGAGCTTCTTACACTTTGTGCATCATTGGATCCAAGACATGAGTCATTTGACATGTCAAAGATTTGCACGCTTGCAGAAAAATTCTATCCGGCAGATTTTTCTAATCAAGAACGGGCTCAGTTGGAGTCAGAACTTCCACATTTCCAGTTAGATGTTTGCAACCATCCAGACCTGAAGTCGTTGCCATCACTTGCTGATTTGACAGCCGGACTAGTCAAGACGGGTAAAGTTTCTATGTATTCAATGGTTGATAGGTTGTTGCGTTTGGTCATCACTCTCCCAGTGTCAACTGCAACCACAGAGCGAGCATTTTCAGCAATGAAGCTTATCAAGACACGTCTTCGAAATAAAATGGGTGACGACTTTCTTCGGCACTACATGGTGGTATATATTGGAAAAGACATAGCTGCAAAAATTGATGTTAATGAGATTATTGATTTGTTTGATAGGCCCGGTCGTAGATCCACATTCAAACTAGTAGAAATGTAGTCAGACCCCTGAATGTAGTTCTCTTTTCAGTATATTGTTACATTTTAATATCCATAGTATACACTTATAAGAATTGCTATTTTCGTATTATTTTTATTTTATGGTCAATGTTTTCGACTTTTCGTCGCCCGGCCCCCCCTATGCTCAAATCCTGGATCCGCCCCTGATAATCATGAACTCAACATGGAGAGCCTCTCCATTATCTAACATGATAAAGAGTGGTGGTCGGTGCAAGACATAGATATCATTGCAAGATCCCACGACGCTAAAGAAAGCATGTTAAATCCACTAGTTCCTCCAAGGGTGGAAATTTCAGGGTGAATTGGTTGAGCCCACGCCTAGGCCAGCATTTTGCGACTAGTTCCTCAATGTGCATCATGAGATCCATGACCAGGACACTCACAATCAACTTCAAGCAGATTTGAGCATACAGGCTCACGAAAGAAACAATTAGTCGTCTCCTCTCTTTTTATTTAATTTTTTTTGAACACAAGTGGGGTCAGAAGACCCCGGTGGAGCTTTTATATATCACCAGGTGGCAGGTACAATTTATAGAAAGACCCCTTATCATCTCTTGCCCTAAGAAACCTAACATTTGAAGAAGAGGCCTTCCACTTTACAAAAAGCACCCTGAAAGATAACAAGAAAAAGCAATCGAGGATAGCAGTGCCTCTGCCACAGAACGCCAGCGAACTCGAGGCGTTTCCGCCGAGTTCCGAGCGCGGAGAGCTCGAACGCTCAACTCCGGCGAGAAGATCTAACCCCTGGCTACCGCTGGATGGTCGGGGACGAACCTCTTGACCCTCCACCGGCGTCGAGCTCCAGCAGTCGATCATCAGGGCCTCCGCCATGGAGGTTGAAGAAGGGCCACCATCTTGGCTGAAGATCGCGATGACGAGCTTGTTCATCGCGTGATGCGCACGAAGAAGATCTGCTCCAGTGTGCTGCTCAGAAGATGGAAGAAAAGCGGCTTCATCTAGCTTCCTTTCCACACCACCACCACCACGGTGGCATGGAAGAGGAGCAACCAGATCAAATCCGCCCAGATCTCGTGAGCAACGAGAGAGCTTTATTGAAGAGGCATCCGGAGATCTGACGCCGCCCGCCTCAGTCTCCGACCATTGGAGCACCACGAGCAGCATCAGCGCCACCACACGCTGCAGGGAGCAGCTCGAACTCCGCCGCCGCCTCAAAACGGGCATGACGCCAAGATCCACAAGGGTACACAGGGAAAACTAGACAAGAACTAGAACTATACTAACCCTAGACTACTTCGGCGCGTCACCGCAACCAACTCCGGCCGGCTAATCCGGCGGAGCGGCCTTGGATCGAACCGGTCGGAAGGAGGAGATGACCAGGTACTGTAGCGCGGTGGGAGGGAGAAAGGGGGAAAGTCGCGGCTCTTCTTTTTATTTAATTTGATTTTCTTGTGAACTATGTTTGATTGTGAACTATGTTATTTAATTGATTGTGAACTATTTAAATTTCTTTGATTGTAAACTAGATTATTGTGTTATTTTCAAAATGGGCAAAATGGCTGAACTAGGAAAAATGGGCATAAAAGGCATGCGTAGACCAAATGGGGTGCCCCGCTGGGTGCACCCCACCACCACCACCCACCAGCACCAGCACCACAAAACGGGCCACATGAGGAGACTGTTCTATGGTCTGTCCACAGATCCCATCCAAACGGACTAAAACGAATATCTTTGATCTCTAAAATGGGTCGACCTGCTGGAGATGTTCCATGGTTTGAAAAGGCTTTGGGAAAGCTTTGATTTCCAAAACATAGTTGAAGTAATAAATTTCTCAACCAACTAGGATACAAGGTATCGATTACCCCTAGTTTATTTGTGGTTGAACACATCAGTTTTACTTTCTATTTCTAATTACATATTTGACCAAATATGGTCCTTCGTGGCCTTAGCATGGCAATTTTTGTTTGTCTACTACGACAAGCATTGCCCAGTTCCGTTGATGGAGGGAGAGGATGGCGGCGGGTCTTGGACTCACGCCAGTGTATGTTGTCCTTGTGTGGTCTAAGGACCTACTTATATAATTTTTGTTGTGTTTTGAATGTGATACCTTACCTACGCAACTATTTGATGTCACATGAGCGTTCATAATGCCGAATCATCTGCATTTCGATCGGGTGGATGACTGATACGTCTCAAACGTATCTATAATTTCTTATGTTCCATGCTACTTTTATGATGATACTCACATGTTTTATACACACTTTATGTCATATTTATGCATTTTCCGGAACTAACCTATTAACAAGATGCCGAAGAGCCAGTTGCTGTTTTCTGCTGTTTTTGGTTTCAGAAATCCTAGTAAGGAAATATTCTCGGAATTGGACGAAGTCAACGCCCAGTATCTTATTTTTCCACGAAGCTTCCAGAACACCGGAGAGAGACCAGAGGGGAGCCAGGGGGGCCCACACGCCAGGGCGGCGCGGCCAAGGGGTGGGGCGCGCCCCCCTATTGTGTGGCCCCACCAGGGCCCCTCCGAGGCTGCCCTTCCGCCTACTTAAGGACTCCATCGCGAAAACCCTAGAGGAATAAGCCACGACACGGAAAACCTTCCAGAGCCGCCGCCATCGTGAAGCCAAGATTCGGGGGACAGAAGTCTCTGTTCCGGCACGCCGCCGGGACGGGGAATTGCCCCCGGAAGCCATCTCCACCGCCATCTTCACCGCCATCGCTGTCTCCATGATGAGGAGGGAGTAGTTCTCCCCCGGGGCTGAGGGCTCTACCGTAGCTATGTGGTTCATCTCTCTCTCTTTGTGATCTAGTTGAATATCATCTATGTGCTACTCTAGTGATGTTATTAAAGTAGTCTATTCCTCCTCCATGATGTAATGTTGACAGTGTGTGCATCATGTAGTACTTGGTATAGGTTATGATTGTAATTTCTCGTAGATTATGGAGTTAACTATTACTATGATAGTATTGATGCGATCTATTCCCCCTTTCATAGCCTGACGGTGACGGTGTGCATGCTATGTTAGTACTCGGTATAATTGCAATGGTCTATCATGCACTCTAAGGTTACTTAAATATGAATTCCGGATGTTGTGGAGCTTGTTAACTCCGGCATTAAGGTGCTCTTGTAGCCCTACACAATGAATGTTGTTTGTTATCCAACAAGAGAGTGTAGAGTAGTTTCAGTTATGTGATCAATGTTGAGAGTGTCCACTAGTGAAAGTAGGATCCCTAGGCCTTGTTTCCAAACATCGAATCTCCGTTTATTTACTGTTCCACAACATGTTTACTCGCTGCCATATTTATTTCAGATTGCTATTACCACTCATATACATCCATATTACTTGTATTTCACTATCTCTTCGCCGAACTAGTGCACCTATACATCTGACAAGTGTATTAGGTGTGTTGGGGACACAAGAGACTTCTTGTATCGTGATTGCAGGGTTGCTTGAGAGGGATATCTTTGACCTCTTCCTCCCTGAGTTCGATAAACCTTGGGTGATTCACTTAAGGGAAACTTGCTGCTGTTCTACAAACCTCTTCTCTTGGAGGCCCAACACTGTCTACAGGAATAGAAGCGTGCGTAGACATCAAGCTATTTTCTGGCGCCGTTGCCGAGGATCTGAAGAAAAGTTATACCACAAAGATTTCTAACTCCCACGTCAACTGCACGCCAGCAAGCTATTTTCTGGCGCCGTTGCCGGGGAGGTAAGATAAAAGGTATTCACATCCTCCGACTACTAAGCTATTTCCTAGCACTGTTGCCGGTGTGTGAGTGCTCGAAGCTATTTCCTTTAGATCCTGCAATTGCATCTTTTTGTTTCTTGTTTACACTAGTTAGGCATAATGAAAAACAACTGTGAGCTTTTTAATCTATTTCCTGAGTTAAGACATAAATTGTGTGATGCAAAAATTAAAAAACCTATGGAACCTTATTTGCATGCTAGTAGCAATGTTATTAGTATGAACACTATTGTTGATAATGCTATGGAAGAATTTAAGCTTGGGGAAGCTGGTTTTGATGAGCATGATATTTTAAGTCCCCCAAGCATAGAGGAGAAAATTTACTTTGATGATACTTTGCCTCCCATTTATGATGATTATAATGATATTGGTATTTTGGTGCCACCTACTATGGAGGATAAAGTTTATTATGATTATACTATGCCTCCTATATTTGATGATGAAAATAATAATGATAGCTACTTTGTTGAATTTGCTCCCACTACAATTAATAAGAATGACTATGCTTATGTTGGGAGTAGTAATTATTTTATGCATGAGACTCATGATAAGAATGCTTTATGTGATAGTTATATTGTTGAGTTTGTTCATGATACTACTGAAAGTTATTATGAGAGAGGAAAATATGGTTGTAGAAATTTTCATGTTACTAAAACACCTCTCTACATGCTGAAAATTTTGAAGTTACTTGTGTTTTATCTTCCTATGCTTGTCACTTTGTTCTACATGAATTTATTTGTGTAGAAGATTCCTTTTCATAGGAAGTGGGTTAGACTTAAAAGTGTTTCTTATTTGCTTTTGATGCTCTCTTTTGCTTCAACTCTTATTTCTTGTGCGAGCATCATTAAAATTTCCGAGCCCATCTTAATGGCTATAAAGAAAGCACTTCTTGAGAGATAACCCATGTCTTTATTTTACTACAGCAATTTTTGTTTTATATTTGTGTCTTGGAAGTTGTTACTACTGTAGCAACCTCTCCTTATCTTTATTTTATTGCATTGTTGTGCCAAGTAAAGTCTTTGATAGTAAAGATGATACTAGATTTGGATTACTGCGCAGAAACAGAATTCTTACTGTCACGAAATTGAGTAGCCCCGTCTGTAGGTAACTCAGAAAAATCTGCCAATTTACGTGCGTGATCCTCAGATATGTACGCAACTTTCATTCAATTTGAACATTTTCATCTGAGCAAGTTAAGTGCCCCAGAAAAATTCGTCTTTACGTACTGTTCTGTTTTGACAGATTCTGCCTTTTATTTCGCATTGCCTGTTTTGCTATGTTGGATGGATTTCTTTGTTCCATTAACTTTCAGTAGCTTTGTGCAATGTACAGAAGTGTTAAGAATGATTATGTCACCTCTGAATATGTGAATTTTTGGTTATGCACTAACCCTCTAATGAGTTTGTTTTGAGTTTGGTGTGGAGGAAGTTTTCAAGGGTCAAGAGAGGAGGATGATATATGATTAAGAAGAGTGAAAAGTCTAAGCTTGGGGATGCCCCCGTGGTTCATCCCTGCATATTTCAAGAAGACTCAAGCATCTAAGCTTGGGGATGCCCAAGGCATCCTCTTCTTCATCGACAAATTATCAGGTCACCTCTAGTGAAACTATATTTTTATTCCATCACATCTTATGTGCTTTACTTGGAGCGTCTTTATGTTCTTGTTTTTGTTTGTTTGAATAAAATTGGATCCTAGCATTCATTGTGTGGGAGAGAGACACGCTCCGCTGTTGCATATGAACATATATGTTCTTAGCTTTATTCTTAATGTTCATGGCGAAGGTTGAAACTACTTCGTTAATTGTTATATGGTTGGAAACAGAAAATGCTACATGTGGTAATTGGTATAATGTCTTGAATAATTTGATACTTGGCAATTTTTGTACTCATATAGATCATGTTTAAGCTCTTGCATCATGTACTTTGCACCTATTAGTGAAGAAATATTGTAGAGCTTGTTGACATTTGGTTTGCATGATTGATCTCTCTAAGTCTAGATATTTTCTGGTGAGGGTTTGAACAACAAGGAAGACAGTGTAGAGTCTTATAATGCTTGCAATATGTTCTTATGTAAGTTTTGCTGTACCGGTTCATACTTGTGTTTGCTTCAAACAATCTTGCTAGCCTAAGCCTTGTATTGAGAGGGAATACTTCTCGTGCATCCAAAATCCTTGAGCCAAAAACTATGCCATTTGTGTCCACCATACCTACCTACCTACTACATGGTATTTTTCTGCCATTCCAAAGTAAATTGCTTGAAGTGCTACCTTTAAAATTCCATTCTTTGTCTTTGCAATATATAGCTAATGGGAAAAATAGCTTAAAAACTATTGTGGTATTGAATATGTACTTATGTGTCTTATTTCTTATAAGTTGCTTGTTGAGCGATAACCATGTTCCTGGGGACGCCATCAACTATTTCACCTTTGTTGAATATCGTGTGAGTTGCTATGCATGTTCGTCTTGTCTGAAGTAAGGGTGATTTATCATGATCAAATGATTTAAGTATGCGTATTGTTATAGAAGAACATTGGGCCGCTAACTAAAGCCATGATCCATGGTGGAAGTTTCAGTTTGGACAACAATCCTCAATCTCTTATGAGAATATTATCTGTTGTTGAATGCTTATGCATTAAAGAGGAGTCCATTATCTGTTGTCTATGTTGTCTCGGTATGGATGTCTAAGTTGAGAATAATCAAAAGCGAGAAATCCAATGCGAACTTTCTCCTTAGACCTTTGTACAGGTGGCATAGAGGTACCCCTTTGTGACACTTGGTTGAAACATATGCTATGCAATGATAATCCATGTAAATCCAAGCTAATTAGGACAAGGTGCGGGCACTATTGGTAATCTATGCATGAGGCTTGCAACTTATAGGATATCTTACACATAACACATATGCTTTATTACTACCGTTGACAAAATTGTTTCTTGTTTTCAAAATAAAAGCTCTAGCACAAATATAGCAATCCATGCTTCCCTCTTCGAAGGGCCATTCTTTTACTTTTATGTTGAGTCAGTTTACCCATTTCTTTCTATCTTAGAAGCAAACACTTGTGTTGACTGTGCATTGATTCTTACATACTTGCTTATTTGCATTCATCATATTACTTTGTATTGACAATTATCCATGAGATAAACATGTTGAAGTTGAAAGCAACCGCTGAAACTTAAATCTTCCTTTGTGTTGCTTCAATGCTTTTACTAAGAATATATTGCTTTATGAGTTAACTCCTATGCAAGTCTTATTGATACTTGTCTTGAGAGTACTATTCATGAAAAGTCTTTGCTATATGATTCAGTTGTTTACTCATTGTCTTTACCATTGCTTCGAATCGCTGCATTCATTACATATGCTTACAATAGTATTGATCAAGATTATGATAGCATGTCACTTCAGAAATTATCTTTGTTATCGTTTACCTACTCGAGGACGAGTAGGAACTAAGCTTGGGGATGTTTGATACATCTCAAACGTATCTATAATTTCTTATGTTCCATGCTACTTTTATGATGATACTCACATGTTTTATACACGCTTTATGTCATATTTATGCATTTTTCGGAACTAACCTATTAACAAGATGCCGAAGAGGCACTTGCTGTTTTCTGCTGTTTTTGGTTTCAGAAATCCTAGTAAGGAAATATTCTCGGAATTGGACGAAATCAACGCCAGTATCTTATTTTTCCACGAAGCTTCCATAACACCGGAGAGAGACCAGAGGGGAGCCAGGGGGCCCCACACGCCAGGGCGGCGCGGCCAAGGGGTGGGGCGCGCTGATGGCGTGTAGACACACGTTCGTTGGGAACCCCAAGAGGAAGGTGTGATGCGCACAGCAGCAAGTTTTCCCTCAGAAAAAACCAAGGTTATCGAACCAGTAGGAGCCAAGAAGCACGTTGAAGGTTGATGGCGGCGAGATGTAGTGCGGCGCAACACCAGGGATTCCGGCGCCAACGTGGAACCTGCACAACACAACCAAAGTACTTTGCCCCAACGAAACAGTGAGGTTGTCAATCTCACCGGCTTGCTGTAACAAAGGATTAGATGTATAGTGTGGATGATGATGTTTGCAGAAGATAGTAGAACAAGTATTGCAGTAGATTGTATTCGATTAAAAGAATGGATCGGGGTCCACAGTTCACTAGAGGTGTCTCTCCCATAAGATAAATAGCATGTTGGGTGAACAAATTACAGTTGGGCAATTGACAAATAGAGAGGGCATGACAATGCACATACATGACATGATGAGTATTGTGAGATTTAATTGGGCATTACGACAAAGTACATAGACCGCTATCCAGCATGCATCTATGCCTAAAAGGCCCACTTTCAGGTTATCATCCGAACCCCTTCCAGTATTAAGTTGCAAACAACAGACAATTGCATTAAGTATGGTGTGTAATGTAATCAATAACTACATCCTCGGACATAGCATCAATGTTTTATCCCTAGTGGCAACAGCACATCCACAACCTTAGAACTTTCTGTCACCTGTCCTGCATTTAATGGAGGCATGAACCCACTATCGAGCATAAATACTCCCTCTTGGAGTTAAGAGTAAAAACTTGGCCAGAGCCTCTACTAATAACGGAGAGCATGCAAGATCATAAACAACACATAGGTAATAGATTGATAATCAACATAACATAGTATTCTCTATCCATCGGATCCCAACAAACACAACATATAGCATTACAGATAGATGATCTTGATCATGTTAGGCAGCTCACAAGATCCGACAATGAAGCACATAAGGAGAAGACAACCATCTAGCTACTGCTATGGACCCATAGTCCAGGGGTGAACTACTCACTCATCACTCCGGAGGCGACCATGGCGGTGTAGAGTCCTCCGGGAGATGATTCCCCTCTCCGGCAGGGTGCCGGAGGCGATCTCCTGAATCCCCCGAGATGGGATTGGCGGCGGCGGCGTCTCTGGAAGGTTTTACGTAAAGTGGCTCTCGGTACTGGGGGTTTCGCGACGAAGGCTATTTGTAGGCGGAAGGGCAGGTCAGGGGGCCACACGAGGGCCCCACACAACAGGCCGGCGCGGCCAAGGCCCAGGCCGCGCCGCCTTAGTGTGTCGGCGCCCCGTGGCCCCACTTCGTGACTCCTTCGGTCTTCTGGAAGCTTCGTGTGAAAATAGGCCCCTGGGCGTTGATTTCGTCCAATTCCGAGAATATTTCCTTACTAGGATTTCTGAACCCAAAAACAGCAGAAAACAGCAACTGGCTCTTCGGCATCTCGTTAATAGGTTAGTGCCGGAAAATGCATAAATATGACATAAAGTATGCATAAAACATGTAGATATCATCACTAATGTGGCATGGAACATAAGAAATTATCGATACGTCGGAGACGTATCAGCATCCCCAAGCTTAGTTCCTGCTCGTCCCGAGCAGGTAAACGATAACAAAGATAATTTCTGGAGTGACATGCCATCATAACCTTGATCATACTATTGTAAGCATATGTAATGAATGCAGCGATCAAAACAATGTAAATGACATGAGTAAACAATTGAATCATAAAGCAAAGACTTTTCATGAATAGTACTTCAAGACAAGCATCAATAAGTCTTGCATAAGAGTTAACTCATAAAGCAATAATTCAAAGTAAAGGTATTGAAGCAACACAAAGGAAGATGAAGTTTCAGCGGTTGCTTTCAACTTGTAACATGTATATCTCATGGATATTGTCAATGTAAAGTAATATAAAAAGTGCAATATGCAAGTATGTAGGAATCAATGCACAGTTCACACAAGTGTTTGCTTCTTGAGGTGGAGAGAGATAGGTGAACTGACTCAACATAAAAGTAAAAGAAAGGTCCTTCAAAGAGGAAAGCATCGATTGCTATATTTGTGCTAGAGCTTTGGTTTTGAAAACAAGAAACAATTTTGTCAACGGTAGTAATAAAGCATATGAGTTATGTAAATTATATCCTACAAGTTGCAAGCCTCATGCATAGTATACCAATAGTGCCCGCACCTTGTCCTAATTAGCTTGGATTTACATGGATTATCATAGCATAGCACATGTTTCAACCAAGTGTCACAAAGGGGTACCTCTATGCCTTTGTACAAAGGTCTAAGGAGAAAGCTCGCATTGGATTTCTCGCTTTTGGTTATTCTCAACTTAGACATCCATACCGGGACAACATAGACAACAGATAATGGACTCCTCTTTAATGCATAAGCATTCAACAACAGATAATATTCTCATAAGAGATTTAGGTTTGTTGTCCAAACTGAAACTTCCACCATGGATCATGGCTTTAGTTAGCGGCCCAATGTTCTTCTCTAACAATATGCATGCTCAAACCATTTGATCATGATAAATCACCCTTACTTCAGACAAGACGAACATGCATAGCAACTCACATGATATTCAACAAAGAAATAGTTGATGGCGTCCCCAGGAACATGGTTATCGCTCAACAAGCAACTTATAAGAGATAAGACACATAAGTACATATTCAATACCACAATAGTTTTTAAGCTATTTGTCCCATGAGCTATATATTGCAAAGATAAAGAATGGAAATTTTAAAGGTAGCACTCAAGCAATTTACTTTGGAATGGCGGAGAAATACCATGTGGTAGGTAGGTATGGTGGACACAAGTGGCATAGTATTTGGCTCAAGGATTTTGGATGCATGAGAAGTATTCCCTCTCGATACAAGGTTTAGGGTAGCAAGGTTGTTTGAAACAAACACAAGGATGAAGCGGTGCAGCAAAACTCACATAAAAGACATATTGTAAACATTATAAGACTCTACACCGTCTTCCTTGTTGTTCAAACTCAATACTAGAAATTATCTAGACCTTAGAGAGACCAAATATGCAAACCAAATTTTAGCATGCTCTATGTATTTCTTCATTAATAGGTGCAAAGTATATGATGCAAGAGCTTAAACATGAGCACAACAATTGCCAAGTATCACATTATCCAAGACATTTTAGCAATTACTACATGTATCATTTTCCAATTCCAACCATATAACAATTTAACGAAGAAGAAACTTTCGCCATGAATACTATGAGTAAAGCCTAAGGACATATTTGTCCATATGCAACAGCGGAGCGTGTCTCTCTCCCACACAATGAATGCTAGGATCCATTTTATTCAAACAAAACAAAAACAAAAACAAACAGACGCTCCAAGCAAAGTACATAAGATGTGACGGAATAAAAATATAGTTTCAGGGGAGGAACCTGATAATGTTGTCGATGAAGAAGGGGATGCCTTGGGCATCCCCAAGCTTAGACGCTTGAGTCTTCTTGATATATGCAGGGGTGAACCACCGGGGCATCCCCAAGCTTAGAGCTTTCACTCTCCTTGATCATGTTGTATCATCCTCCTTTGTTGATCCTTGAAAACTTCCTCCACACCAAACTCGAAACAAACTCATTAGAGGGTTAGTGCACAATCAAAATTTACATATTCAGAGGTGACACAATCATTCTTTACACTTCTGGACATTGCACAAAGCTACTGAAAGTCAATGGAATCGAAAAATCCATCAAGCATGGCAAAACAGGCAATGCGAAATAAAAGGCAGAATCTGTCAAAACAGAACAGTTCGTAAAGACGTATTTTTAAGAGGCACCAGACTTGCTCAGATGAGAAAACTTAAAACTAATGAAAGTTGCGTACATATCTGAGGATCACTCACGTAAATTGGCATAATTTTCTGAGTTACCTACAGAGAATTAGACCCAGATTCGTGACAGCAAAGAAATCTATTTCTGCGCAGTAATCCAAATCTAGTATCATCCTTCTATTAGAGACTTTACTTGGCACAACAATGCAATGAAACTAAGATAAGGAGAGGTTGCTACAGTAGTAACAACTTCCAAGACTCAAATATAAAACAAGAGTACTGTAGTAAAAACATGGGTTGTCTCCCATAAGCGCTTTTCTTTAACGCCTTTCAGCTAGGCGGAGAAAGTGCATATCAAGTATTATCAAGAGACGAAGTGTCAACATCATAACTTGTTCTAATGATAGAATCAAAAGGTAACTTCATTATCTTTCTAGGGAAGTGTTCCATACCTTTCTTGAGAGGAAATTGATATTTAATATTACCTTTCTTCATATCAATGATAGCACCAACAGTTCGAAGAAAAGGTCTTCCCAATATAATGGGACAAGATGCATTGCATTCAATATCCAAGACAACAAAATCAACGGGGACAAGGTTATTGTTAACCATAATACGAACATTATCAACTCTCCCCAAAGGTTTCTTCGTAGAGTTATCAGCAAGATTAACATCCAAATAACAATTTTTCAATGGCGGCAAGTCAAGCATATTATAAATTTTCTTAGGCATAATGGAAATACTTGCACCAAGATCACATAAAGCGTTACAACCAAAGTCATTGACCTTCATCTTAATGATGGGCTCCCAACCATCCTCTAGCTTCCTAGGAATAGAAGTTTCGCGTTCTAGTTTCTCTTCTCTAGCTTTTATGAGAGCATTTGTAATATGTTTCGTGAAAGCCAAATTTATAGCACTAGCATTAGGACTCTTAGCAAGTTTTTGTAAGAACTTTATAACTTCAGAGATATGACAATCATCAAAATCCAAACCATTATAATCTAAAGCAATGGGATCATTATCCCCAATGTTGGAAAAAATTTCAGCAGTTTTATCACATGTGCAGGTTATTGAGCTTTTAGCAGTTTCAGGCAGTTTTTCGCGCTTTGCATTAGAAGTGGAAACATTGCCTACACCAATTCTTTTACCATTATTAGTAGGAGGTGCAGCAACATGTGTAGCATTAGCATTGCTAGTGGTAGTAATAGTCCAAACTTTAGCTACATTATTCTCTTTAGCTAGTTTTTCATTTTCTTCTCTTTCCCACCTAGCATGCAGTTCAGCCATTAATCTTATATTCTCATTAATTCTAACTTGGATGGCATTTGCTGTAGTAACAATTTTATTATCTATATCCTTATTAGGCATAACTTTCAATTTCAAAAGATCAACATCAGCAGCAAGACTATCAACTTTAGAAGCAAGTATATCAATTTTCCCAAGCTTTTCTTCAACAGATTTGTTAAAAGCAGTTTGTGTACTAATAAATTCTTTAAGCATAGCTTCAAGTCCAGGGGTTGTGTTCCTATTGTTGTTGTAAGAATTCCCATAACCATTACCATTATTATAAGGATATGGCCTATAGTTGTTACTAGAATTGTTCCGATAAGCATTGTTGTTGAAATTATTATTTTTAATGTAGTTTACATCAACATGTTCTTCTTGAGCAACCAATGAAGCTAACGAAACATTATTAGGATCAATATTTGTCCTATCATTCACAAGCATAGACATAATAGTATCAATCTTATTACTCAAGGAAGAGGTTTCTTCGACAGAATTTACCTTCTTACCTTGTGGAGCTCTTTCCGTGTGCCATTCAGAGTAATTAATCATCACACTATCAAGAAGCTTTGTTGCTTCACCAAGAGTGATGGACATAAAGGTACCTCCAGCAGCTGAATCCAATAGGTTCCGCGAAGAAAAAATTCAGTCCTGCATAAAAGGTTTGGATGATCATCCAAGTAGTCAGTCCATGGGTTGGGCAATTTTTAACCAAAGATTTCATTCTTTCCCATGCTTGTGCAACATGCTCAGTATCTAATTGTTTAAAATTCATTATGCTACTTCTCAAAGATATAATTTTAGCAGGGGGATAATATCTACCAATAAAAGCATCCTTGCATTTAGTCCATGAATCAATACTATTCTTAGGCAGAGATAGCAACCAATCTTTAGCTCTTCCTCTTAGTGAGAAAGGGAACAATTTTAATTTTATTATGTCACCATCTACATCTTTATACTTTTGCATTTCACAAAGTTCAACAAAATTATTGAGATGGGCAGCAGCATCATCAGAACTAACACCAGAAAATTGCTCTCTCATAACAAGATTCAGTAAAGCAGGTTTAATTTCAAAGAATTCCGCTGTAGTAGCGGGTGGAGCAATAGGTGTGCATAAGAAATCATTATTATTTGTGGTTGTGAAGTCACACAACTTAGTATTCTCAGCAGTATTTATTTTAGCAATAGTAAATAAAGTAAACTAGATAAAGTAAATGCAAGTAACTAATTTTTTTGTGTTTTTGATATAGCAAACAAGATAGTAAATAAAGTAAAACTAGCAACTAATTTTTTTGTGTTTTGATTTAGTGCAGCAAACAAAGTAGTAAATAAAATAAAGCAAGACAAAAACAAAGTAAAGAGATTGGATTGTGAAGACTCCCCTTGCAGCGTGTCTTGATCTCCCCGGCAACGGCGCCAGAAAATATTGCTTGATGGCGTGTAGACACACGTTCGTTGGGAACTCCAAGAGGAAGGTGTGATGCGCACAGCAGCTAGTTTTCCCTCAGAAAGAAACCAAGGTTATCGAACCAGTAGGATCCAAGAAGCACGTTGAAGGTTGATGGCGGTGAGATGTGTGCGGCGCAACACCAGGGATTCCGGCGCCAACGTGGAACCTGCACAACACAACCAAAGTACTTTGCCCCAACGAAACAGTGAGGTTGTAAATCTCACCGGCTTGCTGTAACAAAGGATTAGATGTATAGTGTGGATGATGATGTTTGCAGAAAACAGTAGAACAAGTATTGCAGCAGATTGCATTCGATTAAAAGAATGGACCGGGGTCCACAGTTCACTAGAGGTGTCTCTCCCATAAGATAAATAGCATGTTGGGTGAACAAATTACAGTTGGGCAATTGACAAATAGAGAGGGCATGACAATGCACATACATGACATGATGAGTATTGTGAGATTTAATTGGGCATTACGACAAAGTACATAGACCGCTATCCAGCATGCATCTATGCCTAAAAAGTCCACTTTCAGGTTATCATCCGAACCCCTTCCAGTATTAAGTTGCAAACAACAGACAATTGCATTAAGTATGGTGCGTAATGTAATCAATAACTACATCCTCGGACATAGCATCAATGTTTTATCCCTAGTGGCAACAACACATCCACAACCTTAGAACTTTCTGTCACTGTCCCAGATTTAATGGAGGCATGAACCCACTATCGAGCATAAATACTCCCTCTTGGAGTTAAGAGTAAAAACTTGGCCAGAGCCTCTACTAATAACGGAGAGCATGCAAGATCATAAACAACACATAGGTAATAGATTGATAATCAACATAACATAGTATTCTCTATCCATCGGATCCCAACAAACACAACATATAGCATTACAGATAGATGATCTTGATCATGTTAGGCAGCTCACAAGATCCGACAATGAAGCACATAAGGAGAAGACAACCATCTAGCTACTGCTATGGACCCATAGTCCAGGGGTGAACTACTCACTCATCACTCCGGAGGCGACCATGGCGGTGTAGAGTCCTCCGGGAGATGATTCCCCTCTCCGGCAGGGTGCCGGAGGCGATCTCCTGAATCCCCCGAGATGGGATTGGCGGCGGCGGTGTCTCTGGAAGGTTTTCTGTATCGTGGCTCTCGGTACTGGGGGTTTTGCGACGAAGGCTATTTGTAGGCGGAAGGGCAGGTCAGGGGGCCACACGAGGGCCCCACACAACAGGCCGGCGAGGCCAAGGCCCAGGCCGCGCCGCCTTAGTGTGTCGGCGCCCCGTGGCCCCACTTCGTGACTCCTTCGGTCTTCTGGAAGCTTCGTGTGAAAATAGGCCCCTGGGCGTTGATTTCGTCCAATTCCGAGAATATTTCCTTACTAGGATTTCTGAAACCAAAAACAGCAGTAAAAACAAAGAATCGGCTCTTCGGCATCTCGTTAATAGGTTAGTGCCGGAAAATGCGTAAATATGACATAAAGTATGCATAAAACATGTAGATATCATCAATAATGTGGCATGGAACATAAGAAATTATCGATACGTCGGAGACGTATCACGCGCCCCCTATTGTGTGGCCCCACCAGGGCCCCTCCGAGGCTGCCCTTCCGCCTACTTAAGGACTCCGTCGCGAAAACCCTAGAGGAATAAGCCACGACACGGAAAACCTTCCAGAGCCGCCGCCATCGCGAAGCCAAGATTCGGGGGACAGAAGTCTCTGTTCCGGCACGCCGCCGGGACGGGGAATTGCCCCCGGAAGCCATCTCCACCGCCATCTTCACCGCCATCGCTGTCTTCATGATGAGGAGGGAGTAGTTCTCCCCCGGGGCTGAGGGCTCTACCGTAGCTATGTGGTTCATCTCTCTCTCTTTGTGATCTAGTTGAATATCATCTATGTGCTACTCTAGTGATGTTATGAAAGTAGTCTATTCCTCCTCCATGATGTAATGTTGACAGTGTGTGCATCATGTAGTACTTGGTATAGGTTATGATTGTAATCTCTCGTAGATTATGGAGTTAACTATTACTATGATAGTATTGATGCGATCTATTCCCCCTTTCATAGCCTGACGGTGACGGTGTGCATGCTATGTTAGTACTCGGTATAATTGCAATGGTCTATCATGCACTCTAAGGTTACTTAAATATGAACTCCGGATGTTGTGGAGCTTGTTAACTCCGGCATTGTGGTGCTCTTGGAGCCCTACACAATGAATGGTGTTTGTTATCCAACAAGAGAGTGTAGAGTAGTTTCAGTTATGTGATCAATGTTGAGAGTGTCCACTAGTGAAAGTAGGATCCCTAGGCCTTGTTTCCAAACATCGAATCTCCGTTTATTTACTGTTCCACTGCATGTTTACTTGCTGCCATATTTATTTCAGATTGCTATTACCACTCATATACATCCATATTACTTGTATTTCACTATCTCTTCGCCGAACTAGTGCACCTATAGATCTGACAAGTGTATTAGGTGTGTTGGGGACACAAGAGACTTATTGTATCGTGATTGCAGGGTTGCTTGAGAGGGATATATTTGACCTCTTCCTCCCTGAGTTCGATAAACCTTGGGTGATTCACTTAAGGGAAACTTGCTGCTGTTCTACAAACCTCTGCTCTTGGAGGCCCAACACTGTCTACAGGAATAGAAGCGTGCGTAGACATCAATGACCAGTTGTCCCTCTCTCGCCAATATATCTATGTTGCCAATTATCCACTATATCAGGATTTTGATGATTGGCACCTTCATATACAACCAAACATGGTTGTTCCACTATAGAAAGACATCAAGATAAAACCAAAGATTCTTGTTGTCGTCAAATCAACTCGGTACCTCCCATATCTAGGGATATCGAGACTTGCGTGGAGGCATGCACGAGGTGGACATAGACTATGGAGCCACACAAGTGATTGAGAAAAATTCCTGACATAAGAGGTTGGACTTGGTTGAGTCGGTGTGAAATATCAGGGTGCCAAGCGGAAGGAAGCTTTGTGTCCTCCCTATTTCAGGGTCTGTTCTAGGGTCCCTAGTGAACTTCCTTTTCCCCCTCTAGCCTTGAAACATATTTTGGGGAATTATTGGAGATGCTCTTCGTCGGTATCCAAATGTCATTATTCACAAAGTTGATGATATGGTTGTGATACTATCTGATCGTGACATTTTCAATCTTTGAATTGTACAGTCAACCAACAAGGATAAAAATAAATTACTAAACAAAACAATTTTGAAGGAATTCACTTCAGCAAACTTGTGGTCGTGGGCGAGACAAGTTATGTGACTACAACATTGGCGATGTAATCAAGATGAGATGGAGGCGGAGGATGCACTGGTGACATCACCATGAGCGAAGGAGGGAGGGTCAACAAGGTTGGAACCCTCACTAACAAAGAGAGGGTTTTGCGAGCAAGTTTGAAGAGCGTCGAGATTATATGGAGGCTTCATGTGCGAGGAGCTATTGGTGGTGGGGTTTTGTGGTAACTTTTGGAGAAACCCATGAGCACTTACAAAACATCAAGGCGGTGTAAAGCTCAAAAAACAACTCGAAGGCAACTTCTTGCTATGTGCTTGAGCAAAGTTGTAAGAAATAATTTATTCAATAAAGAGTTTTTATTAATTCACGATAGAAAAACAAAAGAGCTTACACCCGATAACAAAAATACACACAACCTCTATTAAAACAAGTAGTTTTTTTTAGAAAAAGGCATAAAGCCTTATAATTTCCGAAACCAGCCCTTACAAGAACATCCTTATAGAAAAAAAATAAAACACAAATTCTTAAGAAGTTTAGCATGTCTTTCTTCTGCATCTCACGATGGCGCGCCTACGTGAGAAGGCTAAAAAAAGCGACTCTCAGATGACAATATCACAGACAAGAACAAGATCGGACCTCT
Source organism: Lolium perenne (assembly GCF_019359855.2). Taxonomy (NCBI): domain Eukaryota; kingdom Viridiplantae; phylum Streptophyta; class Magnoliopsida; order Poales; family Poaceae; genus Lolium; species Lolium perenne. Next base: position 13,424,149 of record NC_067250.2, on the reverse strand, counting down.
TGTTCTCTTCTTCTTTTTCCTTTCTTTTTCTTCCCTTTGCATGTGATGGGTCCAAAGTTGTGAGCCATGTGGTGATGTGGGGGACAAGTCAAAATCTGTATCTGTCCGTACCCCTATAATAAGGCGCAAAAGAAAAGTCGTGCTAGCTTAGTGAGCTGAGAATGATAATCTTAATTAGCCTAGTTGTTTGTTCAAAAAATAAAATAGCCTAGTTGTTGTGGAGTTATGGTGGGCAGCGCCGTGAGCATACTAGGAAAAGCCAACAAGTACTTTGCATTTATCAGGTCGTATCACGCATGATAGCAGTGCAACGTGCTGGGACTGTACCGTTTTTTTTTGTGTGGCACGTCTCAGCTTAAATCCTAAGGGCATCTCCAACCGGGCGACCCATCTCGCGCCCGCGCGTCCGGATGGGTCTAAACGGAAAAAAACGCGGCCCAGCGCGCGGATCCATCCCTAAAACGGACGGCCGCGGTGTCCGGGACGACCCAAACCCGGCCCAAATCTTGGACGAGTTTGCGTGGCCGCGGATGCGAAAGGCTGGTCGCTCGCGTCCTCCCCTTGTCCGCCCTGGCCCGCATGTCTGCCACCCAAAACACAAGGCCGTCGCACATATCTCCCCACCGCTCCGCCGCCACCCACGGACCGGCGATTTGGGAGCGCGTCGACACCGGCCATCGTCGTCGAGACGCCGGCAAGCGGGGCGGAAGCATAGGTCGAGGTCCCGCGCTGCTATCGCCGAGTCGTAGCAGAGTCGGAGGACGCCGCCGCCGGCGCTGTTGTCCTCTCACCGTCGCGACACCTCCCGCCGTTCGCACCTGCGCCGTTTCCCCCGGAGGTGAGCTCTCCTGCACCGTCTTTCCAGACCGCAAGTCGGCTGAGACGGCCATGGCTGTAGGTCCCTAGAGAAGCATTTGGATCGCCTCCGCCTGCAAGGTGTTCGTTCAAATGCTCGAACTAAAATGTGTCCTTGATTACATGGACTATGTAATGTGTAATACATTTTGAGCATTTGAACTACTTTATATATTTTTTCTATAATTTATTTTGCGTTTTTCTAGTGAATTTACAAGAAAAACATACCATGGGGCGCCGCGACCCAAATCTGGCGAAACGGACGCGCGGACGCGGGGCTCCGTGCGCGCGTCCGCTCGGGTACGCAAACGGCCCAAAACGGACGGCCCAGCGCGTCCGTTTGGGTCGCCGGGTTGGAGATGGCCTAAGCCTTGCATCACTCACCCAGTCACCCGTACAAGGAAATCTGCAAGACGGGAAGCTCTGGCACAAACATGTTGGCGTGAAGTGATCCGGATGATACGCCGGTTCGTTTGTGGTCAAAGAGGCAATAAGCGCGATCCATCGTTGGCTGGTGGTCGTGTAAGAATGGGGACAGTCGAAAACTTGTAGGAGCGTCCATGCAGTCATGCTTTCTTGCTCACTACTTGGGTTATCAGCGTGTAGGGAGCTTGATTCGCCAAAAAAAAAAAAAAAAAAAAAAAACGTGTAGGGAGCTCATTCTCATCCCTCTAGAGTGCGTTTGGTAGCCTGTAGAGGGTAGAGGTCTTTTTTGCATGGGCTGAGATGTGAAAGGGCTGTTTGGTTGCCTGCAGTCCATCGCGCTATTGCACGAACTGGGTTTTAAAGCACCCAGGGACAGGTCCTGAAGGAACGCCCGGAATGGTAGTTTCTGTGGAGACAGGTCCGTTGTCGCGAGAAGGTTGCACGCGTGGAGAAGAGAGACGAAAACGCCGCGTCCCTTCGGGAACACCCGCCATAACTAGCCTCACCGCCCCCTCTCCTTCGTCTCACTCGCGACCCCACTCTCATCCCCCGAACTGTCACATCACCAAGGCGGTTCCCCTACCGTCGACCAATCTTCCGCACCGCCGCAAGGAGGAGCATCGGGACCGGGGAGGATACGACGGCGAGAAGCACCGTGACATCGGCCGGAACCTGCACCGCGCTCTTCACCGGCATCTGGAGTTCGACCGCGAACTCGGCCTCGTCCTCGAGCGGAACAATGGAGCTAAGGTCCTCTTCCTCTTGCTTGCGTCGTCGTTGTGCGACAACAGGCTTGCTTGAGCATTTGCGACGACGTGCAGATTAGATCTGCTAGGGTTTCCATTAGGATAGGGTTCGGATAGACGTTTGCTAGGTGTTCGTCTCGATTGCTTGTTGTTCTTGTCGAGTTCTTGGTGTTCACGGTCGCGATTTGCTTAGATCTGTTAGTGTCTCTATCGTCGTGGTGAACAAACAGAAGCCATGGGTAGGCTAAAGTTTGGGGCCGGATATACACAAGGGCATCCGGAGGAGGGAAAGATAGAGGAAGAAAACACACAAACACACGATCTACCCAGGTTCAGGGCCCTCGCAAGAGGTAACACCCCTACTCCGGCATGTCTGTACTAGATGAACTCAACAGGGAGCTACAATGGTGTTCTTCAGCTCTTGGCCAAAGGTAGAAAATGAAGCTAGAGGGAGAAGGCACTGCAGAACTCAATGGGAACCTCCCGCGCAAGGGAGTTGCCCCTCTCCTTATATAGCAGAGAGGTGGCTTACAAGAGAAGGAACCAGAGAGGGAATGTATGTTGATACGTCTCAAACGTATCTATAATTTCTTATGTTCCATGCTAGTTTTATGACAATACTCACATGTTTTATATACACTTTACATCATTTATACGCATTTTCCCGCACTAACCTATTAACAAGATGCCGAAGCGCTAGTTCCTGTTTTCTGCTGTTTTTGGTTTCAGAAATCCTACACAGGAAATATTCTTGAAATTGGACGAAACAAAAGCCCAGGGTCTTATTTTTCCACGAAGCTTCCAGAAGACCGAAGAGGATACGAAGTGGGGCCACGAGGGGCCGATACCATAAGGCGGCGCAGCCAGCATGGGGCCCGCGCCGGCCTATGGTGTGGGGCCCCCGTGCCTCTCCCGACTCTGCCCTTCCGCCTACTTATACTCTCCGTCGCGAAAACCCTATTACCGAGAGCCACGATACGAGAAAAGTTCCAGAGACGCCGCCGCCGCCAATCCCATCTCGGGGGATTCAGGAGATCGCCTCCGGCACCCTGCCGGAGAGGGGAATCATCACCCGGAGGACTCTACATCACCATGATCGCCTCCGGACTGATGTGTGAGTAGTTCATCCTTGGACTATGGGTCCATAGCAGTAGCTAGATGGTTGTCTTCTCCTCATGTGCTATCATGATTAGATCTTGTGAGCTGCCTATCATGATCAAGATCATCTATTTGTAATACTACATGTTGTGTTTGTTGGGATCCGATGAATATGGAATACTATGTCAAGTTGATTATCAATCTATCATATATGTGTTGTTTATGTTCTTGCATGCTCTCCGTTGCTTGTAGAGGCTCTGGCCAAGTTGATACTTGTGACTCTAAGAGGGAGTATTTATGCTCGATAGTGGGTTCATGCCTCCATTGAATCTGGGACAGTGACAGAAAGTTCTAAGGTTGTGGATGTGATGTTGCCACTAGGGATAAAACATCGATGCTTTTTCTAAGGATATTTGTGTTGATTACATTACGCACCATACTTAATGCAATTGTTTGTTGTTTGCAACTTAATACTGGAAGGGGTGCGGATGCTAACCCGAAGGTGGACTTTTTAGGCATAGATGCATGCTGGATGGCGGTCTATGTTATTTGTCGTAATGCCCTAAGTAAATCTCATATTAGTCATCATGATAAGTATGTGCATTGTTATGCCCTCTCTATTTGTCAATTGCCCAACTGTAATTTGTTCACCCAACATGCTATTTCTTATTGGAGAGACACCACTAGTGAACTGTGGACCCCGGTCCATTCTTTTACATCTGAATACAATCTACTGCAATCATTGTTCTCTACTGTTCTTTGCAAACAAACATCATTTTTCACACCATACGTTTAATCCTTTGTTTGCAGCAAGCCGGTGAGATTGACAACCTCACTGTTAAGTTGGGGCAAAGTATTTTGATTGTGTTGTGCAGGTTCCACGTTGGCGCCGGAATCCCTGGTGTTGCGCCGCACTACACTCCTCCACCAACAACCTTCACGTGGCCTTCATCTCCTACTGGTTCGATAACCTTGGTTTCTTACTGAGGGAAAACTTGCTGCTGTACGCATCACACCTTCCTCTTGGGGTTCCCAACGGACGTGTGCTTTACGCGTTATCAAGCTCTTTTTCTGGCGCCGTTGCCAGGGAGATCAAGACACGCTGCAAGGGGAGTCTCCCACATCCAATCTCTTTACTTTGTTATTGTCTTGCTTTACTTTATTTTATTTTCTACTTTGTTTGTTATCTCTATATCAAAAATACAAAAAAATTATATCAAAAATATAAAAAATTAGTTACTTGCATTTACTTTATTTTGTTGTCTTGTTTGCTTTCTCTATATCAAAAACACAAAAAAATTAGTTACTTGCATTTACTTTATTTTGTTATCATGACTAGTCCTGTAAAACTGAACCTAAAATGACTCTAAGCCTGCTTCTTAGTAACTTTTATTTTGGGCTTATTCTTCGCTATAGATATGCCTTGGATTCTGTAGTGGGAGGAGATTTCCTTCATTGCGATGGGGATCAAGCCTTTAATGCCATAAAAAAATTGGTTGCATCATCTAGCTCAGCTAATAATTTTGATTCATGTCTTGCTAGTATTTATAATAGATTAAACACCCTCGAGACAAATATATCTTGTTTAAAAGAAGGGTATAGCAAGATTCGTGAGCATCTTGATTATGTACCAGTAAACTCTGAACCTTCAATGTGGGACCCTACTATTAAAGTTACTATTTGTGGTGAAACTTTTTATGCCCGTTGTGATATTATGTCTGAGTTTTACCTTATGCCTAAAAGTATCTATGAATCTTTGACACTTTGGGGACTTACTGAAGGAGGAGAAGGAATACCTCTTACTGATAACTTTGTTATAATTCCCAAGGGAATAGCTGAAGGTGTGTTCAGGAAGAACGGTATCCACTGATTATCTCGTTATTGAATGTGTAGGGACATGACAAATCACACTTGGAAGATCCCTGCTGAAACTCGTGGGAGCAACCATAGATGTTGGGAAAGGCACTCTAAATTTTACCTCTACACCCAAATGCGGGCATATATTCCCTAAACCAAAGAGTAAGAATAAGAGTAAGAAGTGTAGGCGCAAGGCCCCTGGTAATAATGATGCTTCATCTCTTGATAATACTTGAGTTACACTTTCTGCGCCTAGCTAAAAGGCGTTAAAGAAAAGCGCTTATGGGAGACAACCCATTATTTTACTACATCAATTTTTGTTTTATATGTGTGTCTTGAAAGTTGTTACTACTGTAGCAACCTCTCCTTATCTTTATTTTATTGCATTGTTGTGCCAAGTAAAGTCTTTGATAGTAAGGTTGATACTAGATTTGGATTTTTGCGCAGAAACAGATTTCTTGCTGTCACGAATTTGAGTAGATCCCTCTGTAGGTAACTCGGAAAAATCTGCCAATGTTCATGAGTAATCCTCAGATGTGTATGCAACTTTCATTCAATTTGAGCTTCTTCATCTGAGCATGTTAAGTGCCTCGAAAAAATTCGTATTTACGGACTGTTCTGTTTTGACAGATTCTGCCTTTTATTTCACATCGCCTCTTTTGCTATGTTGAATGGATTTCTTTGTTCCAATAACTTTCAGTAGCTTTGGGCAATGTCCAGAAGTGTTAAGAATGATGATGTTACCTCTGAACATGTGAATTTTTGATTATTCACTAACCCTCTAATGAGTTTGTTTTGAGTTCGGTGTGGAGGAAGTTTTCAAGGGTCGAGAGAGAGGAGGATGATACAATATGATCAAGAAGAGTGAAAAGTCTAAGCTTGGGGATGCCCCCGTGGTTCATCCCTGCATATTTCAAGAAGACTCAAGCATCTAAGCTTGGGGATGCCTTGGGCATCCCCTTCTTCATCGACAACTTATCAGGTCACCTCTAGTGAAACTATATTTTTATTCCGTCACATCTTATGTGCTTTACTTGGAGCGTCTGTATGTTTTTATTTTTGTTTTTGTTTGAATAAAATCGGATCCTAGCATTCCTTGTGTGGGAGAGAGACACGCTCCGCTGTTTCATATGAACACTGGTGTTCTTAGCTTTACTTTTAATGTTCATGTCGAAGGTTGAAAACTGCTTCGTTCATTGCTATTTGGTTGGAAACAGAAAATGCTTCATGTGGTAATTGGTATATTGTCTTGAATAATTTGATACTTGGCAATTGTTTTGCTCAAATAGATCATTTTTAAGCTCTTGCATCATGTAGATTGCACCAATTAGTGGAGAACTACTGTAGAGCTTGTTGAAATTTGGTTTGCATGATTGGCCTCTCTAAAAGTCTAGATATTTTCTGGTAAAGTGTTTGAACAACAAGGAAGACAGTGTAGAGTCTTATAATGCTTGCAATATGTTCTTATGTAATTTTTGCTGTACCAGTTGATACTTGTGTTTGCTTCAAACAACCTTGCTAGCCAAAGCCTTGTACTAAGAGGGAATACTTCTCGTGCATCCAAATCCTTGAGCCAAAAACTATGTCATTTGTGTCCACCATACCTACCTACTATGTGGTATTTCTCTGCCATTCCAAAGTAAATTGCTTGAGTGCTACCTTTAAAAATTTCATTCCTTGTCTTTGCAATATATAGCTCATGGGAAAATAGCCTCAAAAACTATTGTGGTAAAGAATATGCCTTATGTGTCTTATTTCTTATAAGTTGCTTGTTGAGCGATAACCATGTTTCTGGGGACGCTATCAACTATTACACCTTTGTTGAATATCATGTGAGATGCTATGCATGTTCGTCTTGTCTGAAGTAAGGGTGATTTATCATGATCAAATGGTTTGAGTATGCATATTGTTAGAGAAGAACTTTGGGCCGCCAACTAAAGCCATGTATCATGGTGGAAGTTTCAGTTTGGACATTAAAACCTCAATCTCGTATGAGAATATTATCTGTTGCTGAATGCTTATGCATTAAAAGAGGAGTCCATTATCTATTTTATGTGTTGTCCCGGTATGGATGTCCTAAGTTGAGATCTATCAAAAACGAGAAATCAAATGCGATCTATCTCCTTGGACCTTTGTATAGGCGGCATAGAGGTACCCCTTTGTGACACTTGGTTGAAACATATGTAATACAATGAGAATCCATGGAAATCCAAGCTAATTAGGACAAGGTGCGGTCACTATTGGTATTCTATGCATGAGGCCTGCAACTTATAGGATGTCTTATGCATAACACATATGAATTGTTACTACCGTTGACAAAATTGTTTCTATGATTTTGAAAACAAAAAGCTCTAGCACAAAAATAGCAATCCATGCTTCCCTCTGCGAAGGGCCCCTTTCTTTTACTTTATGTTGAGTCAGTTTACCTACTTCTTTCTATCTTATAAGCAAACACTTGTGTCAACTGTGTGCATTGATTCCTACATACTTGCTTATTCGCATTCATCATATTACTTTGTGTTGACAATCATCCATGAGATATACATCCATGAGATATACATGTTGAAGTTGAAAGCAACTGCTGAAACTTATACCTTCCTTTGTATTGCTTCAAAACTTTCTACTAAGAATTTATTGCTTTATGAGTTAAACTACTATGCAAGTTTTATTGATGCTTGTCTTGAAAGTACTATTCATGAAAAGTCTTTGCTATATGATTCAGTTGTTTATTCATTGTCTTTACCATTGCTTCGAATCACTTCATTCATCTCATATGCTTTACAATAGTATTGATCAAGATTATGATAGCAGTATGTCACTTCAGAAATTATCCTTGTTATCGTTTACCTACTCGAGGGCGAGTAGGAACTAAGCTTGGGGATGCTTGATACGTCTCAAACGTATCTATAATTTCTTATGTTCCATGCTAATTTTATGACAATACTCACATGTTTTATATACACTTTACATCATTTATACGCATTTTCCCGCACTAACCTATTAACAAGATGCCGAAGCGCCAGTTCCTGTTTTCTGTTGTTTTTGGTTTCAGAAATCCTACACAGGAAATATTCTCGGAATTGGACGAAACAAAAGCCCAGGGTCTTATTTTTCCACGAAGCTTCCAGAAGACCGAAGAGGATACGAAGTGGGGCCACGAGGGGTCGACACCATAAGGCGGCACGACCAGCATGGGGCCCGCGCCGGCCTATGGTGTGGGGCCCCCGTGCCTCTACCGACTCTGCCCTTCCGCCTACTTATACTCTCCGCCGCGAAAACCCTATTACCGAGAGCCACGATACGAGAAAAGTTCCAGAGACGCCGCCGCCGCCAATCCCATCTCGGGGGATTCAGGAGATCGCCTCCGGCACCCTGCCGGAGAGGGGAATCATCACCCGGAGGACTCTACATCACCATGATCGCCTCCGGACTGATGTGTGAGTAGTTCATCCTTGGACTATGGGTCCATAGCAGTAGCTAGATGGTTGTCTTCTCCTCATGTGCTATCATGATTAGATCTTGTGAGCTGCCTATCATGATCAAGATCATCTATTTGTAATGCTACATGTTGTGTTTGTTGGGATCCGATGAATATGGAATACTATGTCAAGTTGATTATCAATCTATCATATATGTGTTGTTTATGTTCTTGCATGCTCTCCGTTGCTTGTAGAGGCTCTGGCCAAGTTGATACTTGTGACTCTAAGAGGGAGTATTTATGCTCGATAGTGGGTTCATGCCTCCATTGAATCTGGGACAGTGACAGAAAGTTCTAAGGTTGTGGATGTGCTGTTGCCACTAGGGATAAAACATCGATGCTTTTTCTAAGGATATTTGTGTTGATTACATTACGCACCATACTTAATGCAATTGTTTGTTGTTTGCAACTTAATACTGGAAGGGGTGCGGATGCTAACCCGAAGGTGGACTTTTTAGGCATAGATGCATGCTGGATGGCGGTCTATGTTATTTGTCGTAATGCCCTAAGTAAATCTCATATTAGTCATCATGATAAGTATGTGCATTGTTATGCCCTCTCTATTTGTCAATTGCCCAACTGTAATTTGTTCACCCAACATGCTATTTCTTATTGGAGAGACACCACTAGTGAACTGTGGACCCCGGTCCATTCTTTTACATCTGAATACAATCTACTGCAATCATTGTTCTCTACTGTTCTTTGCAAACAAACATCATTTTCAACACCATACGTTTAATCCTTTGTTTACAGCAAGCCGGTGAGATTGACAACCTCACTGTTAAGTTGGTGTTATCACCTGAATTTGACCAAGTCAGAGGTGGGCCGCGATCAAGGTGGACTTGAAGATTATATATATTGAAGAATATACGTGAATCGGCCTTGAATAGCAAGTTTGGGCTAGTTTGCCCTTGTATCTGTAACATAGTAGGATACGTGTCGATGTAGTTAGAGTTGGGCCCGTGCCCGGTTGGGACTATTCCCACGATTAGAGAGTCTACGGACTATAAATATGTATCTAGGGTTTATGGAATAAACAACAACCAACGTTCAACCAACACAAATCAATCTCGGCGCATCGCCAACTCCTTCGTCTCAAGGGTTTCTACCGGTAAGCGACATGCTGCCTAGATCGCATCTTGCGATCTAGGCAGCGCAAGCTCCACGTTGTTCATGCGTTGCTCGTACTGAAGCCTTGTTGATGGCGAGCAACGTAGTTATCATAGATGTGTTAGGGTTAGCATAGTTCTTCGTATCGTATGCTTGCGTAGTGCAACCCCTGCATATCTAGCCGCCCTTACACCTATCTTAGGTGTAGGGGTGGCACCCCGCTTGATCATAATTTAGTAGATTCGATCCGTTACGGTTGCTCCTTGATTCTTCAAGGATTAGTTTAATATCTGCAATAGTTAGGCCTTACAAAGGGTTGGAGGATCCAGCGGCACGTAGGGTGTCGTTCGCAAGTCCTAGACAGGATGTTCCGGGGATCAACCTCGTGTTGGTTTTTAGGCCTTGTCTAGGATCGGCTTACGATCACCGTGCGTGGCCGCGAGGCCCAATCGTGGGTAGGATGATCCGATTATGCGGTGAAAACCCTAAATCGTCGTAGATCTTATTAGCTTTATCTTGATCAAGCAGGACCACCATATATTCGTGCACCTCGTACGAATCATGGGTGGATCGGCTCCCATGAGCCGATTCACAGGATAACCTGAGAGCCGATCGAGGCTCGTATTTAATGTTTACGTGTATGCCATGCAGGAAACTAAGCGAGGCATCTCCATCACCTTCCTGACCAGGTATAGGTCAGGTGGCACGCCCTAGCATCAGCATCGGACGTGTGACCAGAAAGCTTTGCGGGCCGTCGCTCGGAGGGACCAGGGCCAGCCGAAGCCCTAAGTTGTTCCCGGCTCTACTGTGTTGCCTGTCGCCGCCCGCCGGTGGGTTTCTGATGACAACACATTCTGGCACGCCCGGTGGGACAAACTTCTACATCAACCACATCGCCATCTACATCTGAGATGGCGGACGGCACGCCAGTCACATACGACGACCTAACCGAGGAGCTCAAGAAGAAGTACGACGAGATCAAAGCACCCCTCGAAGCCGACCTCATCGGCTCTTTCCACAGGACCCGTTCCCATGGCATCAGATGGAAGGGGTTCTCGCCTAACGGTGCACTAGATGGGATAGACCTCTCTGCCCCGTCGGAGGAACGCACCAGGTCCCTGCGGCAGGAGATCAACTACTTGGTGGGACACTCGCTACACCGCCACTCTGAAAACCTGGTAAACACGTTGGAGCGTGTCGCTCTTCGCGTGATCCAGGAGATCATGAGGCACCAGTACTCGCCGTCAGGACCAGCTCTCGGGACACATCAAGGAGAGTTGCCACTCCAGTCCCGTCCACCGCTGCCATTTGCGTTGGCAGCGCCAGAGGTGCCGGCTTCACCGGCATTCGTCGTCTACAAGATCGGTGGTGACCCTAGTGACTACCAGTTCTTGCAGGAGGCACCTAAGGAGATCCCTCACGGGTACATGTGCACGTATGTGCCAGATTGCGGTAACTGGGCGCTCACAAACCAGGCCGCGACATCAGGGGCTTCCGGGAAAACAGGAGGAACGTCAGCAACGGATCGTGAGAAGCAGACGTGGCTAACTAAATACGCCACCCCGACGAACCTCCAGAGCACAGCTCCCGCAGTTGGCTCAGAGCTGGAAAAACAAGCGTGGCTGGCTAAGTACGCCACCCCGGCGAATCTTCAGAGTTCGACTCCTACAACCAGCACCGTGGACCAGATCAGCACGATCCTGAGGGACCAGTTCGGCATGGTGCCGAAAAGGAGGACGATCGGCTATTCCAAGCCGTATCCCGACGAATACGAATTGGTCCCACTACCACCTAAGTATCGGCTCCCTGATTTCTCCAAATTCAGTGGATCGGATGGCTCCAGCTCCATCGAGCATGTAAGCCGATACTTGGCGCAGCTTGGAACGGCTTCAGTGTCGGATCCACTACGCGTGAGGTACTTCTCACAGTCCCTCACGGGATCGGCTTTCGGGTGGTACACCTCGTTACCACCGAACTCGATCCAGACTTGGAAGCAGTTGGAAGAACAATTCCACATGCAGTATCACTCAGACGCTGCCGAGTCTGTTCTTGCCGATCTAGCACAAGTACGTCAGAAGCGTGGAGAAACCGTGGCAGAATACATCCAGCGCTTCAGAAATCTGAGGAACCGATGTTATTCGGTTCGTGTGACTGAAAAAGAGGCAGTCGAGTTGGCAGTAGCGGGCCTTGCCTCACAAATCAAGGACATGGCCTCCCAAGCAGATTATCCTTCACTGGCACACATGGTTCAGAAACTGTCAGCATATGAACAGCGCCACCCGGACCTGTACCAGGATAAATTCAAGCGTGCAGTAGTCCTGGTCGATGCAGAGGAAGACGCGGTTTCTGCGGGAGATCAAGAGGTAGCAGTGGCTGAATGGACTCGGGGGGGCAACCCCCGTGTCCTGCAAATGGGTAAAGCCACCAGGCCCGCCCAGGGGGTTTGATTTTGACGTGACCAAGACTGAGCAAATCTTCGACCTGTTACTCAAGGAGAAGCAGTTGAAGATACCCGAAGGTCTCAAATTCCCCACGGTACAGGAGCTGAATGGAAAGCCATACTGCAAATGGCATAATTCGCTCTCCCATGCCACCAACGACTGCAGGGTGTGGCGTCAGCAGATCCAAATGGCGATAGAACAAGGACGGCTGATTTTCAACCAGTACGCCATGAAGGTCGACACTCACCCCTTCCCCGCCGTTAACATGGTGGGATGCACTTACCCTGAAGGTTGCCAGCCAGGACCCTCGTTCAGCATCAACATGGTAGGACATGGGAACCACTCTGGCAAAGATGGAGACGAGGGCAGCTGCTCTCGTAGCAAGGACACAGAGGAGGCCGCTCCACGCGATCGGCTCCGTCATGATGGCAAGCGCTACGTCACAGAGGGAGAAGTGAAGAACATAAGATATCAGCGACCCCTCTCTGATCACCTCCTCAACAAGTATGTAAGTCAGTATGACCAACGCCGACGGTCCAGCTATGATAATGAAGGAGATCGTCTGGCTAGAGAAGCCAGAAGATATCGTTGGCATGATCACGATGAAGAGGAGCACGAGCGCCGTGCCATAGGAAAATCAAGGGAGCAAGACGACAACGACAGGCACTGGGACTGCCCCTTCTTCAGACACTGCTGGGACTCAGGAATGAGCCGATTGCCCACAATCGGCAATTGCCCAGAATGCAACCAGAAGAAGGAGGAGGCAGCCAACGTGTCTGTGTTCAAGCGCCTAGGGCCTCTCCCGCCACAAAGCAAACGCGCTGAGTCACCTCGTTGGGCAGATCTCGAGGATTCAGAAGACGAGGAAGAAGAAGAAGACAGGTACCACCGGCCAAGGTGGTGCCCTGATGGACTCAGCCGTTCACAAAAGCGCAGGGTTCAGCGATTGCGCGGCCTGGAGGAAGCCGAAAGGTTGTACTTGCATACGCTAAGGAAGGCACGACCTGATTTGGCTGCGAAAGTTCAGCGAACCCTGGATGAGGAGGGTCGTCCGCGGAAAATGGAGTGGCGTCCCAAGCAAAGGAAAGCCGACGATGAAACATCGGCTGGTACAAACATGGTGCTCGTCCTTCCGACAGAGCTTAGTGCTCCTCGATTCTACGATGCACTCAAGGTGGACGACAGCAGGTGCATCAAGTCAGAGGTTGGGCTGGTTCTATCCACCAGCCTGACTGAGTAGCAAGAACAAACCAATGAGCAAAGGAGGCGAGGCTGATCCTTGGGATCGGCCCCAAAAAAAATAAATTATGAAGGAACATTGCAGAACCTTCAGTCAGTGCTTCAATTGATATGAAGGCCGATTCCAGCAATCGGCCAAAATTATCTTCACCACATGTTCTGCTTGTGTTCGTCCTTGGTCCTATCAGGAGCCGACGTGCGAATTACAGAGCCGATATCTGCCATTCCCTGACAGATTCGGCTCGGGGGGCACCTAAACACGATGAACATGGGAACAGGTGCAGGAGGACATGTGTGCAGTAAAATATTGGGGCCGATAGGAGAAAATCGGCCGGTAAAAAAAAAAAAATTTTGGACAGCCGATGCGCAGCCATCGACTCTAGTGCAATTATGCGAGGTTTACCGAATCTCCACTGAATCCAGGCCAGCTGTGGTGCGTTCTGCTTCTTCACGGGAGTAAAACAATGGGAATTTCTTCAGCTGCTTCGAGCCGATCCGGGTTCCTGAACCTTCTTGTCAAGGATTTCCAACCTTTGATGCTAGTTCAGCCATGTTGACAGAAGGGGTTATCAGCTTTCTAAGGAGGAAAGGTGATCGGTTTTGGTGCATCCTCTCTAACATTCTCGCCTCGAGTAAGGCTCGGGGGGCAGCAGGACTGGTGGATGCTCTGTTGAAGAGCCGATTGGGGTACCATCGGCTGATCTTTCGTCGCAATCTTCTTCACAAGATGATGAGTGTAAAAAGGACCATTAGGTTTGGTTGGAAGAATTCAAAGGCTTCCCTGAAGATTCTACATTATCAACCAGATTTCAAAATCATCAGTTGAAGAATGGAAGGGTAAATTTTAAAGGACCGATGCATAGCTATCGGCTCATTACGCATTGGCAGAGGGGAAAATCGGCTAAATTAAGCTCAAAGGAAATCGGCAAGTCGAAAAAGGAATTCTCCATTGATAGCCAAATTTCTTACATAAAGAGCCGATTGCTCAAGGAAGGAAGAACAAAAGAAGGATCTGTTGACCAATGTGCTACTACTAGGCCTACGCTAGTAGATCCTATCTACAGGCCATCACTGCCCTCGTCGTCGTTCTCGGAGCTCTCATCGGCACTACTGCCGATGGGCTCCTCGTCGCTGCTCCCGTAGCCCTCTACGGGAGTTTCATCCTCCTCGTCATCATTACTGTCGTCATCGCCCCACCACATGCGGAGGCGTTTCGCCGGCGGGTAGCCCTCGAGGGAGTCGTCGTCGTCTTCCTCCTTCTCTTCTTCGGAAGAGGGACAGCCGTCCCAGGGGAACAAGTCATCCTCGCTTTCCGATTCCAGTTCCCTGTCAGCAAGGAATTGGAGATCTTCATCCCCGCTGGTCAAGGACTTGTCATCCTCGGACCAGACGGAGGAGGCATGGTCCTCCTGGTCCCATTCTTCTGGTGCGCGTATGTCCGGTGGCGTCTCGCGGGAGGAGGAAGACCGATAGGAAAGATCGGAAGAGGAAGAGGAGGAAGAAGACATGGTGGCGCAGGAGGGTTTTTTGATTGCTAATGCGAAGGGGATGTGGAGATAAACTGTTCGAAGCGGTTAAATAAAGGTGATGTAGTGGGGATTCAATGCCACAACAGTTCCCGAGGAGGTGGTGCCCGAAGAATAAACTGCCAAATCATGCGGAGAAGTTGAGAAGACAGGGCGTCATGATGAAGGATACTGCGATGGTTCTGCTCTGCTATGACATGACCCGGTGAAGAAGGACAGAGTGATTTTGGAATTATCAATTCCAAAACCAGGGGGGCATGTGTTATCACCTGAATTTGACCAAGTCAGAGGTGGGCCGCGATCAAGGTGGACTTGAAGATTATATATATTGAAGAATATACGTGAATCGGCCTTGAATAGCAAGTTTGGGCTAGTTTGCCCTTGTATCTGTAACATAGTAGGATACGTGTCGATGTAGTTAGAGTTGGGCCCGTGCCCGGTTGGGACTATTCCCACGATTAGAGAGTCTACGGACTATAAATATGTATCTAGGGTTTATGGAATAAACAACAACCAACGTTCAACCAACACAAATCAATCTCGGCGCATCGCCAACTCCTTCGTCTCGAGGGTTTCTACCGGTAAGCGACATGCTGCCTAGATCGCATCTTGCGATCTAGGCAGCGCAAGCTCCACGTTGTTCATGCGTTGCTCGTACTGAAGCCTTGTTGATGGCGAGCAACGTAGTTATCATAGATGTGTTAGGGTTAGCATAGTTCTTCGTATCGTATGCTTGCGTAGTGCAACCCCTGCATATCTAGCCGCCCTTACACCTATCTTAGGTGTAGGGGCGGCACCCCGCTTGATCACAATTTAGTAGATTCGATCCGTTACGGTTGCTCCTTGATTCTTCAAGGATTAGTTTAATATCTGCAATAGTTAGGCCTTACAAAGGGTTGGAGGATCCAGCGGCACGTAGGGTGTCGTTCGCAAGTCCTAGACAGGATGTTCCGGGGATCAACCTCGTGTTGGTTTTTAGGCCTTGTCTAGGATCGGCTTACGATCACCGTGCGTGGCCGCGAGGCCCAATCGTGAGTAGGATGATCCGATTATGCGGTGAAAACCCTAAATCATCGTAGATCTTATTAGCTTTATCTTGATCAAGCAGGACCACCATATATTCGTGCACCTCGTACGAATCATGGGTGGATCGGCTCCCATGAGCCGATTCACAGGATAACCTGAGAGCCGATCGAGGCTCGTATTTAATGTTTACGTGTATGCCATGCAGGAAACTAAGCGAGGCATCTCCATCACCTTCCTGACCAGGTATAGGTCAGGTGGCACGCCCTAGCATCAGCATCGGACGTGTGACCAGAAAGCTTTGCGGGCCATCGCTCGGTGGGACCAGGGCCAGCCGAAGCCCTAAGTTGTTCCCGGCTCTACTGTGTTGCCTGTCGCCGCCCGCCGGTGGGTTTCTGACGACAACAGTTGGGGCAAAGTATTTTGATTGTGTTGTGCAGGTTCCACGTTGGCGCCGGAATCCCTGGTGTTGCGCCGCACTACACTCCTCCACCAACAACCTTCACGTGGCCTTCATCTCCTACTGGTTCGATAACCTTGGTTTCTTACTGAGGGAAAACTTGCTGCTGTACGCATCACACCTTCCTCTTGGGGTTCCCAACGGACATGTGCTTTACGCGTTATCATATGCCTACATCAGCCACCTTTATAAAGTAGCTTTGACCCTGGCTTGTTGATGTCCCTGCCTGCGCCCCCTGCACGCTAACCTCTGCCGGTCTGCGCACTGTAGCTGCTTCGTCATCCATGTCTTCTGCTCCTAGTTGAATGCTAGCGGGGCTTCGTCATAAATTTTATCTTGCGTATCTCCTCGATGTCCTATAGCGCCAGGGAGGAATCTTTGACCCTGGCCCGGCAAGTAACCGTTGGACCTATACTAGACCCATTGTAGGTTTATCCGGATTAAACCGGAGGCTCTCCTTTTGTTGCCCCTGATGCTTGATTCAACCTTTATATTTCTGACTTAGTCTACAACGGTAACACCTGTTCCGGCATACCCCTTAGGTATACCAGATTGTTCAACCCAGGTGACCTTTAAAACGGTCACCCTTATCTTTAACAAGAACCGATCATGTCCGGATTACCTGTGTAAACCAGTTTCTAGCCATCTTACTTAGGAAAACTTGCCATACTCTTGACCTACCGGGGGTCATCCCCCTGGCATTAGTCTCCGAAGCTGGTGTGGCTCAGTGGTGCTAGCCGACGGGCCATACCAGGTTCACTCAAACTTCATACCGGATTAATTATTCCGGTTTCTATATTTGCCGGTCCGAACATCGTTCGCAGACCTCCAACGCAGGACTGCGCTAAACTGGAAACATCCATAACGTATCCGATGTTTAACCGGTGGGCCCGCCTAATCAATACATCCTCGAAAGTGTCGATAATATTTTGAAACTTGGACCCGTCAGAGACATGCGCCACTGTTCCTGACAGCGCAACGGTCAGCGAGGGTTAAATCCGTCAGACTAGGGGTCGCGTTGCCCCGTTTACTATGCGCATTAAGTGCGGCGCACTTGATCCATGCGTCCTCCCGTGTGGCCGCAGGTTTGCGTGTACCCCCATGCCACGTGGGCATGTGCACGTGTAGTGGGATGTGCGGTTCCACAACCCACGATCTCCTTGTGGCTATAAAGGGCGGGGGTCGGTCCCACTTCATCTTCGCCATCACTTCTCATCCTTTGCACCGCTCCAGTGACCGTTGCCCCTGCAGAGAACCTCTCCGACGCTGCACGCCGCTGCTACACAAGCGTTACTCATCTTCTCTCCCTTCTCGCTGATGAGCCCTCCGACGCTGCGTACCCTTTCTCTGCCGGCGCCACCGTTCTTTGGTCAGTAGGTCTGATCTGTATTCCTCCTCTGATATTTTTATGGTTCTATGTTCTTCGTGTTCTTCGTGGCATCCCATTAGAACTCAAACCGTTTTCTTATCATTTCTCGTTCTTTTCATTTCTTCTTCTAGATCTTCACTTGCGCCTAGAGTTGCGGGGAAGTAGTTTATCGCCTTCTGGATTCACCCCTCTCTCAGATGGATCCCGAGGAGCAAGAAATCATGGTCATGGAGGAGGCAGAAGCCGTACCTAGTTCTGCGGATTATTCCCACGGCCGGTGGGACGGTTCTGACGTCACCGAGGACGAGATAGAGTGGTTATACCAGACCCGGCGTATTCCGGAGGGTGTTACCTGCCGGATTCCCGGGGAGGAACTAATGCCTATACCAGAACCTAGCGAGGTGGTAGTTTTTACGGCCCACTTTGTCCGCAGCTTAGGTTTTCAGGTTAGCGATTTCTTCCGCAACCTCCTTGACTTTTACGAACTTCAACCGCACCATCTTCTGGCAAACACCTTGTTTATCCTCTTGTCATTCACTACTTTCTGCAAGGGGTACGTTGGACTCTGGCCCTCCCTCCGGCTTTGGGCTCGTTTATACATCCTTCGGATTAACTCAATCCAGGATCGTAATGTACCGCTTCCCAAGCCGGTAGTACAGTGCGGGGCCTGCATAGTTGTTCCTCGCCAGAAGAGCCCACACGCGAAGATGACCGGTTTGGAATCATGCCAGAAATGGCAGAAGAGTTTCTTCTACATCAAGAATACCGGCGAGGCCGATCTTATTAATCTTCCGGCGTACGTCCCTGGCGAACCTTCTCGGGCCAACTGGCTGTACAACCCCAAGGATTCCCAGAAGGAGACCAACCGGATTGTTCAGTACATCGAGGGGCTCCAGAGGGATCAAGAGCCGACGGATGATGACATTGTGGGCACCTTTATCACGTATCGGGTTCTGCCGCTTCAGCGCCGTGCTCATAAGATTTGCCAGATGAGCTGGTTGCTGCACCCCACCCGGATTTCAACCTTCGAACTATCTAAACCGGATGTGGTCACGAAGGTCAAGGCCATCGCCAAGACCAAGATGCCGGTTGATTGGAAATGGGGCTTGGAACCCTTCTTCCGCGCCAATCCGCCCCCCGATGTAAGGGCTTCGCGGGGCTCCAGAATACTTTTTTCCAGAATACTCATATATGCATATGTCTAACTGATGACTTTTCTTTCAGAACTTCAAGCGCCAAGCACGCGAAGTTGCTGCTGAGTTCACCGCCGATCGGACCGAGTGGGACCAAGAGGATCCGGACTCTGTGAAGAACACTCCGGTGCATGAGATGGACGCCATCCTTGACCCGGGTTCCGATAAGACTTATGTGCCTTCCTCATCTCCAGCCCGGGCCGATGATACCGGCAGTGACGATGACTGCACGATCTTAGAGGTATATGACCCCATGCCCATCTCCTACGCATATCCCGCGGATCCGGCTTCATCTGATCTAGAAACTCAGGTGGCGGAAGACGTTGTCCTACTCGCCGATGTAAGGACCACGGTGCCACCGGCCTCTTGCGCCCAGAAAGCTACCACTTTAGACTCCGGTCCCAGCGCTGCTCCACCTGCCAAAAGTCGGAAGATTCCAGGCACATGCCCATCCAGGGACAAGAAGAGGTCGAGGGCTATCCCGACCTCCACTGGGTGAGCCTTTACTATAGACCTCTTCCGGTATTACTCTATTTCGGTATCTTTCTACTTTCAGCATTTAACTCTTTCTTTGTACTTCTAGGCCTACGCTCGAGGTTAACCGGAGCGCTCCCGGTAGGACTCGTATGCCGCCCAAGACCACCAACATACCGCATGATGACATAGAATAAGAAGAACAAGCGCCTCTCCAGATACCCAGCCCTTCTAAGGGCAAACAGAGTGCTTCTCGGGTTACTCCTTTAGAGCTTGATGTTGGCGGGTCCCGTCCTACTCCCAAGGAGAAAGCAACAAGTGAGGGGAAGGTGGCCCCCAGAACTGATGATCACCATGATGAGATGGATTTCACATCGCCTCCCGAAAGATATGAAGACCCCGGCGCTGGTAACATGGGTGCCGGTTTTGACCAAACCAGGTCGTCGGAACCCTTGGTGGTTTCGACGGCCTCCGACAAAAGCTCCTCTGATGCACCACCGGTTTCTTCAATACCGGTTTCATCTTCTCCTTTGTCGGCGGCTTCAAGGCCGGGGAGCTCTTCTGTTATTCCGCTAGCTCCACCAGCCAAATTACCAGCCAAGAGCTGATCTTCATCACCAACGGTTTCTTCTACCAGCAAACCTCCGGTCGCTCCCAGTGTTGGTACGAAGAAGAAGTTGTTATCTCGGAAGACTCCTGAGGTCACTGTTGACCAGCTTTCTGGCGCTCTGGAAGCTACCCTGGCTTTGCTGACCAGCTCTCGAGCCATAACTATGCACACTAGCCGGGCTGCGGCTGCTATTGGCGACAAGCTGATGCTGCAACTTGGCTGGATAACTGAGAATAGCCGAGACAACGAGGATCTGGGCTCGCCACAGAAGTATGCCGACAAGTGGAATAACTCGGATTTGACCGAAGTGACTTCCGAGCTGGGGAAGGATGGCCAGCCCGTCATAGATCCTCGCGGGCTTCGCAGCACGGTCCAGCAGATGAGCCGGCTTAAACGATGCATGCGAGACTTTGACACGGCGTGGTACGACGTCGATAAGAATATCTCGGTAAGCACCCGCTGAGACAACTTTTGTACTTTCATAGCATGATTTTAGTCAATACCGGTTTACCCATGAACTCCGATATATATACTCATAGTCCCCGAGGCCCGGGTTAAGTGAGCAACACTTAGCACGAATCTTTGTAGAAACTGAAACTCATAGTCCCCGAGTTTCGGTTTGAGCGCGTAGCTCTTAAGATGAAACTCGTTGAAACTTCACTACTTATAGCTTTCTGCGGTATAACCATCCATCCGGTTTAACTTCCCCGGGTGGTGCTGGAGTCCCGGAAAAAACTGTTCGAGGAGCTGTTGTGGGAGCACCGACAACTTTCGAGCTCTCACAAAACGCTTCAGATTTCCCATGGTTAGTTCTTGTTTTCATCCTTTTCTTTTACTGGCATCTTTTTCATACCGGTTTAGGCCTTACTGGTTTTGCTTCTGTTCAGCCAAGCCCCAGGACACCTCCTAGTTGGAAGAACTTGTCGGCCGTGTGTCAGCCCTTCAAGGTTTGTTTCATTGTGCTTTGTGTTTGCACTTCTCAAACGTGTACTCATATTCCCTGTTCCGCTTCACGTGAAAAGGAAAGTCTCTCTTCTCAGCATCAGGCTGAACTTCAAAAGCTGAGGGACGAAACCGCTCGCCTGAAGGAGGAGTTGATCCAGCTCAAGCTGAGGCATATCACCGAACTAAAGCAATGTGTTGAGGCCAGGAAATCTGAGCTGGACCACACCCGGAAGGAACTCGAAGAACTGCATGCCCGCGAGGTGAAGGGGGTACAAGATCAGCTGCATGAGGAGCTCAAATCCGAGAAGGATTTACGTGCATTGGAGAAGAAGCGCAACGATGCCCTCAAGGAGGTCCGGGATAGCCAAGCAAAGATAATCGCTGACTTGGATGAGAAAATCCGGCGTAAGTTATTCCATCCTCTTCTCTAAGTTTCTTTGTCATATTGGATTTTTCTCATGCCGCTATTGCTTGTTCCTTTCTGCAGTAACTTTTCCGGAATCCCAAGCTCGAGCCATTGAGGCCGTTGCGAAGTTCCAGCACGGAGATCCGGATTCTGGTGCCACTTCTTGGACTACTGATGAGTGCTTGACGGCCTTGTCTGCACGTGTTTCATACATGGGCAAACTTGGTAAGCACATGCCTGGCGCCACTATCCAGGTATTTGCCAATCTTTGGCCTGACAAGAAGGTATCGAAATGCATCGAGGTCATCGCCGCCCGCCTAATGGAAAACGGCGCCCGGCTTGCTGAATAGCGGCGCTCTGTTGCGCGTGTTGGGGCTGATATGGCGCTTCAGTTTGTGTGCTCCTAGTACGAGGGCATCGATCTTGACACCCTGGCCACTCTTCACGCTTCTGCCCCAACTATGACCAAGCCGGTTCCCCAAGAGCAACGCCAGTAGCGGGCCTACCAGATCGCCCAGTATGCCCCGGTCAGAAAGTTTATTCCGACACCGCTAGATGCAGAAGATGAAGAGAGCGATGAAGAGGAGAGAGATGAAGAAGCCGTGGATGAAGAGACCGTTGTAGAAGATTCTACTGCCATTCTGGTTGATCTTGCACCTCAAGATTCGTCTTCCTCTAGCCAAGTTCCCAGAAGCTGCCCTCCTGGTGCCACCGAAGCCGGTGCGCCTTGAAAACTATGATTTGTTGCCTCAAAACATTAAATTTGTTAATATACCGGTATGCCGGGTTGGTGATGTAAGATACAATTAAGTACTTTTGGTTCATTGCTACTGCTTAGACTTATCGTTACAGACGTTATTAAAGCTCTGGGCTTGGTCCCCGAGTTTGTTTTCATGCTCATTTTGCTTTCATGATGTTTGGATCTATCTACCTCTTTTGGGCGTTCAACGTATGAGTTCCAAAATTATTGGGCTAAGCAAGCAATCTTTGAACTTAGAGAGAAAAGCTTCGATTAAACCGAAAATTTTGCAAAAAAACCCAATATAACCGAGGTTAGTTACATTTTATTCTGGATGGCTTATTTTTGCCTTCTTATCCGTTTTTCATGTGTTCAAATTCCTCCAGTTTTTCTTGCTTGCCATGAAGCCGGGTTGCGAACAACAACTAAGTCGAAGATCTACCTTTCGTTTAGACACGCTACTGAACAGGAACAGAAAATGTCGAATAAGCCAACGGGCACACACCGAAAAATAAAACATATAACATGCGAGTATGGTAAAGGCAGTCCCCGGGTTTCGTTCGGGATGCCGGTATTTCATTCATAGCAATATTGAAAAGGGTGCAAGGACACCTTACATTGCATCCTCAGGAATAGAAAGGGCGAAGGAGTGCTACATTCTGTGGGCGTTTGGTTTGCTCACCCGACTTATCTGCAACATCTTTCTTTCCCTCTTGTGCATCTATAAGATAATAAGCATCATTGTGCAGTGCCTTGCTGACAATAAACGGCCCCTCCCATGGGGGTGCGAGCTTATGTTGTCCTGCAGTGCATTGCACCAAGCGTAGCACTAAGTCTCCCTCTTGGAATACCCGTGGGTTCACCTTTCGGCTGTGATAGCATTGGAGGTTTTGCTGGTAAATAGCTGACCTAGAAAGTTCCAACTCTCTTGCTTATTCGAGAAGATCGACATCATTTTCTCGGGTCTCTTTGACCTCTTCCTCTGTATAGAGTTGCACTCGTGGTGAGTCATGGATGATGTCGGTTGGAGTAACCGCTTCTGCTCCATATACCATGAAAAATGGCGTATATCCGATTGACCGGTTTGGCGTGGTTCTCAAGCTCCACAATATTGATGGTAATTCATCAAGCCATCATCCTGACGTTTTTTCAAGAGGCTCAATAATTTGTGGCCTTATTCCGGATAGCACCAAGGCATTGGTCTGTTCCACATGTCCATTTGTATGAGGGTGCGCTACTGATGCAATATCAAGCCATATGTTTTTATCCTCGCAAAACCGAGCAAACTCTCCCACCGCAAAGTTTGTCCCATTGTCAGTAATGATGTCGTGCGGGTATCCATACCACAGGATAATGTCCTTCAGGAACTTCATGGTTGTGTTCCCATCGCACTTCCGGATTGGTTTGACTTCCACCCACTTGGTAAATTTGTCCACCATAACCAAGTTGTGAGTCATGTTCCCTCTTGCCGGCCTGAATGGTCGAACCATATCAAGGCACCATACGAAAAATGACCAAGTTATTGGGATTGTTTTTAAGCCAGAAGCTGGAGTGCGATTCTGCTTGTTGTATTTCTGGCATCTGTTGCATTTCCGAACCATATCTTCTGCATCCTCTAGTGCAGCGGGCCAATAGAATCCATGCCAGAAAACTTCGGCGACTAAGGCTCTAGATGAAGCATGGTGCCCACATTCTCCTTGGTGGATTTCCCGCGGTATTTCTTTGCCTTCTTCTGGTTCCACACAGTATTGCAACACTCTTGTAACACTTTTCTTGTACATCTCGCCATTGATGATGGTGTAAGCCTTTGCTCTCCGTTGGATCCTCTTGGCTACGACTTCTTCAGCCGGTAAACTGCCATTGACCATAAATTCCATGATCAGTTTCACCCAAGATGGTGCCTCCCGAACGACGAAACCCGGCATATCAACTTCCATGTAATCTACCAACATAGCTTCTCCCGGATTTGAGTTTAGTCCCCGGGTTAGCTGAAGCAGTCCCCGGGTTTACTTTATCAATGTCCACTGGGACTACATGTGATTCCGGAACGGAGATTGACTCGGACTCTAGGCTCGGCTTGATCGAAGGCTTCCGAAGATGATCTGCTATTCCAGGGGGAACTTCCTGTCTAGATGAGCCAAGCTTGGACAAGGTATCCACTGCATCATTCTCTGCGCGCGGCACGTGGTGGAACCCACATCCTTCAAAGAAACCGGAAATTTGCTGCACATGAAACCGGTATGATGCCATGTTAGCATCTTTTGCGTTCCAATCTCCGGAACATTGCTGAACCATCAGATCTGAGTCTCCATAGCATATGATGTGTCGTACTCCCACTTCCTTTGCCACTTTAAGCCCATGGACCAAAGCTTCATACTTAGCGATAGTGTTCGATGCCATGAAATGTGATGAGGACATCCCTACCACATTACTACCTCCATCATTGCAAGATGAAGATGATGCTGCTGTGAAGCTCAAGTCCAATGAAGTTAGGATTGGACCAATGACACGAGCTCGTGTGAAGCTACTTAAACAATAGGTGAACTTGTTCCTAAGTGATACTTTGATCGATGAGGGGCGTGGCACCGCCTCTGACGGCGCTTAGCTACTTTTTTCTGTGTCAACAGATGCGAAGAAAAATCCTAACGGACGCGTTAGGTACCCGATAAAACTATGACTGGAATTCGACATTTGGTAAGACCTTAAGCGGCGCATGTCGAATTACACCAGTATCCCGAGATCATGTCCAGGGACGTGATCTTGAAGTAGGTGTTGGTGGATTGCCACAAGAGCAGTTAACTAGTACCTGATCCGTCAGATGAACTAGCCCCAATTACCGTTATCCCTGTACAATATATGATTGAATGTTTTAAAATATATGATCAGCTCGAAGAAGTTGTGTCAATTCGAAGAAGTTATATTAAAATTATAAAGTTGGAGGTTTTCCCTGATTCTCCGATTCAAGCAAAATCTCGGGGGCTACTGACATAGGCATCCCCAATGGGCCTGCCAGAGAAGGTACCCGGGGTTTATTGAAGGCCCACGACCCGAAGATTGTGAAGTCCAGAAGCCCAGTTAGGAGAGAGTTTGGAAAGATAGAATTGTATTAGGAATATCGACTTGTAATTACTACGGGACGGACTCAGATTGTCTCCCGAACTCTGTAACTTGTTTATCACGAAACCCTCGGCTCCACCTCCTACATAAGGGGGAGTCGAGGGACGAAGAGAGGATCGATTCATTGTCAACACAATCCTAATTTTCTATTCGTCGAGTACTTTTTGGCTGAAACCTTCGAGATCTACTTGTCCTCTACTTCCAACTAAACCCTAGTCTACAATCCGTAGGCATTGACAAGTTAATCCCTTGTCACCACGAGAATCCTCTGAAGTGGATATTGGTGGTTTACCCTCTGTAGAGACTGGTGGTCTACCTGGAGCTGGTATTGTAGAGATTTCAGCAAACGGTTCTGTCTCACCCAACTCCTATGAACTGGAGCATGTACCTGATGTGCCTTCTATAGAACCTGATGCACCTGTAAGTAGTGGTGATGATTCCGCTGAATCTGATCAACAAGGATCTGCATCTCGAGGACAAGATGTCAGCTGTCATTCACCTGAACCCGAGCTGAAGTCAGCAACGATAGCTTATATGGCACGGACTGTCCTTCAAGCTCTAAAGATCCAATTGGGTGGTTCACGGGACCAGCTACTCCAAGCCATTGTCACTACAAAAGACCAGCCAGCATGCTTCGTCATCTCCTGCATACTGTTTGACAAGATGAAGTACTGCAACTGGCGCATTGTTCAATCCCATCAGCATGGAGAGAGGAGCTATGTTTATGTCAAGATGATTCATGCTGATTTGGTAAGGTTCCATGATAAGATGTATGGGTGGGGTGAGACAAGAGCCACATTTTGCAACATTCACACAGTCTTCGCTCTTGAGCCAGACCCCATGGATGCTTACCCAGTGGTGCAGCTGTCCTGACTTGATATATGTTTTATGATCAGTATGCTGTTGTCGTGGAACTGTGATGTGGAGCTACCTTTCTTATGGTTTCTAGGCTTTTGGTTTCAACATGTATTATGGAGCTTACCTTAGGACTTTCGCATGCGTTTGGCTCTTGACCTGTAATGTTTGTGGTTGGTTGTCTAATCTACTTGGCACAATCACATTGCAAAGGCAACTGTTCTTTTTCTCTTTAATTGTTATTATGACTTATGTGTTATAACCAGGCAAGAATATGCAATCTTGGTTTTCTGACCGATATATATGTACATACAACTTTTGTTCACATAATAACACTTACACGGGAAAAGAGTAGCTTTCTCTGTTGGACAAACACCAAACCACAAAAGGATAACAACACAATATCCAAACTAGGTACGTCACCTGTTGAGCATACATGACTTTTGGCGTAAAATCACCTTAACCAACACTAGGAGGATCTTTTTCTTTGGAAGGTGCTATGCTCATCAGTCTAATCCCAACACCACCTACTTCAGGTGGCACGATGATATCAGGTGCAGGCTCACCAGTACCAACTCTCTTGCATCGGTCTCAATTGAAGGTACGCCACTGCTGCAGTAGACACAATTAGCAATGCAAGCTGAAGGTGTTCTTATCCTCATATCAGGATCACATAATACAGGTGTCAAGCTTCATGCACTAGCCAACACAATCAAAAGTCTGAACTAGGATCGCAAGGAAAAAAACATGAAGATCTTTTTTTCGAATCCCACGCTGAACATCTTTTTCACTAATTAGGTAAGCTCCTGCTGACAAACATATTACAGCAACTCCAGTAGTGGCTCTATATTTTGGCGATGTGGACTGATGCTGCGCATGGAGCCGGCAATAACTTCACCGGAAGGTGCAAACTGTGGCGGCCAAATGCAGGGCTGAAACAGCGTATTTTCAGAGGCGCTATAATGCAGCGCCAAAAACAGAATATAATGAAAAATAGAATGCAGTAAAACAAAAGATCACACAAAGACTAGAAATAGACATAAAATAGGATAAAATTAGCTTAGTATATACTCCGTAGTTCATATTTTTATAAAGTAGTGCGATAAAACTAAACTAAAACTCGACATCTGACGAGTCCGGTGTCGTGCCCGACACCGGATCCGATGAGAAGAGGTCAATCCAACGGGGGTCGTCCTCGCCAATGGTGGTCGGCCCGGCGAGCTGCGCTTCGATGAAGGCCCGCTTCGTCGCCTTCTCCGCCCTCCGTCGTGCGCGGTCCTCCTTCTTCGCAGCCCGCCTCGTCGCCTTCTCCGTCCTCCGTCTGCGGAAGTGCTCGTTCTCGGCAGCTCGGGGAAGCGGGCCGCCCACTCGCGCGCCGCACGCTCGTCCCGCTCGGCGATGCGCAAACGGCGCTCCGTCTCGCGGCGGCGGCACTGTTTCTCCTGTCTAACGATGTACGGCGACGGCGCGAGATCCTCGGCCTGCTGGCGCGTCCACACGTCATGGAAATTCATCGACGATCGCGGGCGCCCGAGCCACCACGCCACAGTGTCGTACGCGCGCGCGGCCTCGTGCGTGGTCTCGTAGGTGCCGAGGCCGATGCGCTCGCCGCCGTCACATATCTCCGCGTAATACGTACCTTTGGGGCGCGCGCGGACGCCGCGGTACCCCGTGCTTGAGACGCGGCAGTACCGCGAGATCGACGCGAGACGAGGCATGGCGGCGACGGCGGTAGCGGAGCCGCGGCGGCGATATTAGGCGCTGCTTGTGAAGGTACAACACACGTCCGTTGGGAACCCCAAGAGGAAGGTATGATGCGTACAACGGCAAGCTTTTCCCTCAGAAAGAAACCAAGGTTATCGAACTAGTAGGAGCCAAGAAGCACGTTGAAGGTTGTTGGTGGTGGAGTGTAGTGCGGCGCAACACCAGGGATTCCGGCGCCAACGTGGAACCTGCACAACACAATCCAAGTACTTTGCCCCAACTTAACAGTGAGGTTGTCAATCTCACCGGCTTGCTGTAACAAAGGATTAGATGTATAGTGTGGAAGATGATGTTTGCAAAGAACAGTAAGAACAAGTATTGCAGTAGATTGTATTCGATGTAAAAGAATGGACCGGGGTCCACAGTTCACTAGTGGTGTCTCTCCAATAAGAAATAGCATGTTGGGTGAACAAATTACAGTTGGGCAATTGACAAATAAAGAGGGCATGACAATGCACATACATATCATGATGAGTAGTGTGAAATTCAATCGGGCATTACGACAAAGTACATAGACCGCTATCCAGCATGCATCTATGCCTAAAAAGTCGACCTTCAGGTTATCATCCGAACCCCTTCCATTATTAAGTTGCAAACAACAAACAATTGCATTAAGTATGGTGCGTAATGTAATCAACACAAATATCCTTAGACAAAGCATTGATGTTTTATCCCTAGTAGCAACAGCACATCCACAACCTTAGAACTTTCTGTCACTGTCCCAGATTAAATGGAGGCATGAACCCACTATCGAGCATAAGTACTCCCTCTTGGAGTTACAAGTATCAACTTGGCCAGAGCCTCTACTAGCAACGGAGAGCATGCAAGATCATAAACAACACATAGATGATAGATTGATAATCAACATAACATAGTATTCCATATTCATCGGATCCCAACAAACGCAACATGTAGCATTACAAATAGATGATCTTGATCATGATAGGCAGCTCACAAGATCCAACAATGATAGCACAATGAGGAGAAGACGACCATCTAGCTACTGCTATGGACCCATAGTCCAGGGGTGAAATACTCACACATCAATCCGGAGGCGATCATGGCGATGAAGAGTCCTCCGGGAGATGATTCCCCTCTCCGGCAGGGTGCCGGAGGCGATCTCCTGAATCCCCCGAGATGGGATTGGCGGCGGCGTCTCTGGAAGGTTTTCCGTATCGTCGCTCCCGGTACAGAGGGTTTCACGACGAAGGGAATAAATAGGCGGAAGGGCAGCGTCGAAGGGCTGACGAGGGGCCCACACCATAGGGCGGCGCGGGCCCCTCTCTGGCCGCGCCGGCCTATGGTTACGGGTCCTCGTGGCCCCACTTCGTATGCTCTTTGGTCTTCTGGAAGCTTCATGGAAAAATAAGACCCTGGGCGTTGATTTCGTCCAATTTCGAGAATATTTCCTTTGTAGGATTTCTGAAACCAAAAATAGCAGAAAACAACAACTGGCTCTTCGGCATCTCGTCAATAGGTTAGTGCCGGAAAACGCGTAATAATGACATAAAGTGTGTATAAAACATGTGAGTATCATCAATAAAGTAGCATGGAACATAAGAAATTATAGATACATTTGAGACGTATCAAGCATCCCCAAGCTTAGTTCCTACTCGTCCTCGAGTAGGTAAACAATAACAAAGATAATTTCTGAAGTGACATGCTATCATAATCTTGATCAATACTATTGTAAGCATATGTAATGAATGCAGCGATTCGAAGCAATGGTAAAGACAATGAGTACACAACTGAATCATATAGCAAAGACTTTTCATGAATAGTACTTTCAAGACAAGCATCAATAAGTCTTGCATAAGAGTTAACTCATAAAGCAATAAATTCAAAGTAAAGGCATTGAAGCAACACAAAGGAAGATTTAAGTTTCAGCAGTTGCTTTCAACTTGTAACATGTATATCTCATGGATAATTGTCAACATAAAGCAATATAACAAGTGCAATAGGTAAACATGTAAGAATCAATGCACAGAGTTGACACAAGTGTTTGCTTCTAAGATAGAAAGAAGTAGGTAAACTGACTAAACATAAAAGTAAAAGAATGGCCCTTCGCAGAGGGAAGCATGGATTGCTATATTTGTGCTAGAGGTTTTATTTTGAAAACAAGAAACAATTTTGTCAACGGTAGTAATAAAGCATATGCGTTATGTATAATATATCCTATAAGTTGCAAGCCTCATGCATAGATTACCAATAGTGCCCGCACCTTGTCCTAATTAGCTTGGATTTACATGGATTATCATTGCATAACATATGTTTTAACCAAGTGTCACAAAGGGGTACCTCTATGCCGCCTGTACAAAGGTCTAAGGAGAAAGTTCGCATTGGATTTCTCGCTTTTGATTATTCTCAACTTAGACATCCATACCGGGACAACATAGACAACAGATAATGGACTCTTCTTTAATGCATAAGCATTCAACCACAGATAATATTCTCATAAGATATTGAGGATTGTTGTCCAAACTGATACTTCCACCATGGATCATGGCTTTAGTTAGCGGCCCAATGTTCTTCTCTAACAATATGCATACTCAAACCATTCAACTCATGATAAATCACCCTTACTTCAGACAAGACGAACATGCATAGCAACTCACATGATATTCAACAAAGGTGAAATAGTTGATGGCGTCCCCAGGAACATGGTTATCGCTCAACAAGCAACTTATTAAGAAATAGGATACATAAGTACATATTCAATACCACAATAGTTTTTAAGCTATTTTTTCCCATGAGCTATATATTGCAAAGACAAAGAATGGAATTTTAAAGGTAGCACTCAAGCAATTTACTTTGGAATGGCAGAGAAATACCATGTAGTAGGTAGGTATGGTGGACACAAATGGCATAGTTTTTGGCTCAAGGATTTTGGATGCACGAGAAGTAATCCCTCTCAATACAAGGTTTAGGCTAGCAAGGTTGTTTGAAGCAAACACAAGTATGAACCGGTACAACAAAACTTACATAAGAACATATTGCAAGCATTATAAGACTCTACACTATCTTCCTTGTTGTTCAAACCCTCACCAGAAAATATCTAGACTTAGAGAGACCAATTATGCAAACCAAATTTTAACAAGCTCTACAGTATTTCTTCACTAATAGGTGCAAAGTACATGATGCAAGAGCTTAAACATGATCTATTTGAGCACAACAATTGCCAAGTATCAAATTATTCAAGATGTTATACCAATTACCACATGTAGCATTTTCTGTTTCCAACCATATAACAATTAACGAAGCAGTTTCAACCTTCGCCATGAACATTAAGAATAAAGCTAAGAACATACGTGTTCATAAGCAACAGCGGAGCGTGTCTCTCTCCCACACAATGAATGCTAGGATCCAATTTATTTCAAACAAAACAAAAACAAAAACATAAAGACGCTCCAAGTAAAGCACATAAGATGTGACAGAATAAAAATATAGTTTCACTAGAGGTGACCTGATAATTTGTCGATGAAGAAGGGGATGCCTTGGGCATCCCCAAGCTTAGATGCTTGAGTCTTCTTGAAATATGCAGGTATGAACCACGTGGGCATCCCCAAGCTTAGAGCTTTCACTCTCCTTGATCATATTGTATCATCCTCCTCTCTTGATCCTTGAAAACTTCCTCCACACCAAACTCAAAACAAACTCATTAGAGGGTTAGTGCATAATCAAAAATTCACATGTTCAGAGGTGACATAATCATTCTTAACACTTCTGGACATTGCACAAAGCTACTGAAAGTTAATAGAACAAAGAAATCCATCAAACATAGCAAAACAGGCAATGCGAAATAAAAGGCAGAATCTGTCAAAACAGAACAGTACGTAAAGACGAATTTTTCTGGGGCACTTAACTTGGTCAGATGAAAATGCTCAAATTGAATGAAAGTTGCGTACATATCTGGGGATCACGCACGTAAATTGGCAGATTTTTCTGAGTTACCTACAGACGGGGCTACTCAATTTCGTGACAGTAAGAATTCTGTTTCTGCGCAGTAATCCAAATCTAGTATGAACTTTACCATCAAAGACTTTACTTGGCACAACAATGCAATAAAATAAAGATAAGGAGAGGTTGCTACAGTAGTAACAACTTCCAAGACTCAAATATAAAACAAAAGTGCAGAAGTAGAATCATGGGTTGTCTCCCATAAGCGCTTTTCTTTAACGCCTTTCAGCTAGGCGTAGAAAGTGTGAATCAAGTATTATCAAGAGATGAAGCATTAGCATTCTTACCAGGGGCTTTGCGCCTACCCTTCTTACTCTTATTCTTACTCTTGGTTTAGGGAATATATGACCACATCCTGGTATAGAGGAATTTAGAGTGCCTTTCCCCACATCTATGGTTGCTCCCAAGAGTTTCAGCAGGGATCTTCCAAGTGTGATTTGTCCTGTCCCTACACATTCAATAACGAGATAATCAGTGGATACCATTCTTCCAAGAAGGGTTGTGAATACTCCTTCAGCTATTCCCTTAGGGATTATAACAGAGTTATCCGTAAGAGTTATTCCTTCTCCACCTTCAGTAAGTCCCCAGAGTGTCAAAGATTCATAAATACTTTCAGGCATAAGGCAAAATTCAGTCATAATATCACAACGGGCATTAATTTTTTTACCATCAATAGTAACTTTAATAGTAGGGTCCTGACGAGGGAATACCTCGGAAATGCCTACATATTGTAGACTTGGGTTTCGGGAGAGAGCGACGATGGAGATTCCGGGGACGAGATTAGGCACACGACGTCTTCGGGTCCCCTCGGTGGAGGATCCCTACGTGCTGCTAGCAATCCAGTATATGATCATAGATGTGTTTACAGGGTGCCGCCATAGGCAGAGCTATGTTGTCTATATTCTGTCTATCTGTTGGCCCTCCTTATTTCGTGTGCCCTGGCTAGCTTTATATATGCAACCAGCCTAGGGTTTTACAAGAGTCCTAGTCGACTACTTCTTCGGGTTGCCTTGTTGGGCCTTCTCCATATTGGGTCTTCTCCATATTGGGCCGAGCCAGGTATACTAATAATGGGTACCCGAAGAGTATGCCCATGTCAGTAGCCCCCGAGTTTATAGGGAAGTCGAAGACTTGCGTAGAAACTCCAAGCATAACCATCTCCGAAGTCGAAGAAATACAAGGCGAGGTTCATGTCGTAGATCATGTGTAGCGTAGATGATGTCGACGATTCTTGAAATTATCGGGTGCGCGGCAGCGTGATGTCTACGCCCCCTCCTTTTCCTGTAGACAGTGTTGGGCCTCCAAGAGCAGAGGTTTGTAGAACAGCAACAAGTTTTCCCTTAAGTGGATCACCCAAGGTTTATCGAACTCAGGGAGGAAGAGGTCAAAGATATCCCTCTCATGCAACCCTGCAACCACAAAGCAAGAAGTCTCTTGTGTCCCCAACACACCTAATAGGCGCACTAGTTCGGCGAAGAGATAGTGAAATACAGGTGGTATAAATAAGCAGTAGCAACGGCACCAGAAAAGTGCTTTGCCCAGGACAGTAAACAAGCAGTAGTAACGCAGCAGTAGTAACGTTAAAGAAACAAGAAACAAGCAGCGATAGCGATATTTAGGAACAAGGCCTAGGGATCATACTTTCACTAGTGGACACTCTCAACATTGATCACATAACAGAATAAATAGATAGATGCTAAACTCTACACCCTCTTGTTGGATGATGAACACCACTAACTGTGTAGGATTACACGAACCCTCAATGCCGGAGTTAACAAGCTCCACAATATTCGATGTTCATATTTAAATAACCTAAGAGTGCATGACAGATCAACATAACCAAACCAAGTACTAACATAGCATGCACACTGTCACCATCACACTACGAAAGGAGGCATAGATCACATCAATACTATCATAGCAATAGTTAACTTCATAATCTACAAGAGATCACAATCATAGCCTACGCCAAGTACTACACGATGCACACACTGTCACCATTACACCGTGCAGGAGGAATAAACTACTTTAATAACATCACTAGAGTAGCACATAGATGAATAGTGATACAAAACACATTGCAATCATAAAGAGATATAAATAAGCACTTCACTATGCCATTCATAACAGTGAATAAGTATTCTGTGAAATATAGCCTAAGAGACCCACACGGTGCACACACTGTCACCTTTACACACGTGGGACAAGGAGTCTCCGGAGATCACATAAGTAAAATCCACTTTACTAGCACAATGACATCTAGATTACAAGCATCATCATATGAATCTCAATCATGTAAGGCAGCTCATGAGATTATTGTATTGAAGTACATAGGAGAGATATTAACCACATAGCTACCGGTACAGCCCCGAGCCTCGATGGAGAACTACTCCCTCCTCATGGGAGACAGCAGCGTTGATGAAGATGGCGGTGATGTCGATGGAGGAGCCTTCTGGGGGCACTTCCCCGTCCCGGCAGCGTGCCGGAACAGAGAGTCCTGTCCCCCAGATTTTGGCTTCGCGATGGCGGCGGCTCTGGATGGTTTCTGTGGGTTTCGTCGATCGTGATAGGGTTTTCGCGACGGAGGCTTTAAATAGGCGGAAGGGCAGCCTCGGAGGGGGCCTGGGGCCACCACACCATAGGGCGGCGCGGCCCCCCCTCTGGCCGCGCCAGGGTGGCGTGTGGGGCCCCCAGGGCTTCCCTCTAGCGGCTCTCGGGTGTTCTAGAAGCTTCGTCCAATTATAAGACTCTGGGCGTTGATTTCGTCCGATTCCGAGAATATTTCCTTACTAGGATTTCTGAAACCAAAAACAGCAGAAAACAGGAACTGGCTCTTCGGCATCTCGTTAATAGGTTAGTGCCGGAAAATGCATAATAATGACATATAATGTGTATAAAACATGTGAGTATCATCATAAAAGTAGCATGGAACATAAGAAATTATCGATACGTCGGAGACGTATCAGCATCCCCAAGCTTAGTTCCTGCTCGTCCCGAGCAGGTAAACGATAACAAAGATAATTTCTGAAGTGACATGCCATCATAACCTTGATCATACTATTGTAAGCATATGTAATGAATGCAGCGATCAAAACAATAGTAATGACATGAGTAAACAACTGAATCATAAAGCAAAGACTTTTCATGAATAGTACTTCAAGACAAGCATCAATAAGTCTTGCATAAGAGTTAACTCATAAAGCAATAAATTCATAGTAAAGGAATTGAAGCAACATAAAGGAAGATGAAGTTTCAGCGGTTGCTTTCAACTTGTAACATGTATATCTCATGGATAGTTGTCAATGCAAAGTAATATAACAAGTGCAATATGCAAGTATGTAGGAATCAATGCACAGTTCACACAAGTGTTTGCTTCTTGAGGTGGAGAGAAATAGGTGAACTGACTCAACAATAAAAGTAAAAGAAAGGCCCTTCGCAGAGGGAAGCATTGATTGCTATATTTGTGCTAGAGCTTTGGTTTTGAAAACAAGAAACAATTTTGTCAACGGTAGTAATAAATCATATGTGTTATGTAAATTATATCTTACAAGTTGCAAGCCTCATGCATAGTATACCAATAGTGCCCGCACCTTGTCCTAATTAGCTTGGATTTACATGGATTATCATAGCATAGCACATGTTTCAACCAAGTGTCACAAAGGGGTACCTCTATGCCGCCTGTACAAAGGTCTAAGGAGAAAGCTCGCATTGGATTTCTCGCTTTTGGTTATTCTCAACTTAGACATCCATACCGGGATAACATAGACAACAGATAATGGACTCCTCTTTAATGCATAAGCATTCAGCAACAGATAATATTCTCATAAGAGATTGAGGTTTGTTGTCCAAACTGAAACTTCCACCATGGATCATGGCTTTAGTTAGCGGCCCAATGTTCTTCTCTAACAATATGTATACTCAAACCATTTGATCATGATAAATCACTCTTACTTCAGACAAGACGAACATGCATAGCAACTCACATGATATTCAACAAAGAAATAGTTGATGGCGTCCCCAGGAACATGGTTATCGCTCAACAAGCAACTTAATAAGAGATAAGATGCATAAGTACATATTTACTACCACGATAGTTTTTTAAGCTATTTGTCCCATGAGCTATATATTGTAAAGGTGAAGAATGGAAATTTTAAAGGTAGCACTCAAGCAATTTACTTTGGAATGGCAGAGAAATACCATGTAGTAGGTAGGTATGGTGGACACAAATGGCATAGTTTTTGGCTCAAGGATTTTGGATGCACGAGAAGTAATCCCTCTCAATACAAGGTTTAGGCTAGCAAGGTTGTTTGAAGCAAACACAAGTATGAACCGGTACAGCAAAACTTACATAAGAACATATTGCAAGCATTATAAGACTCTACACTGTCTTCCTTGTTGTTCAAACCCTCACCAGAAAATATCTAGACTTAGAGAGACCAATTATGCAAACCAAATTTTAACAAGCTCTACAGTATTTCTTCACTAATAGGTGCAAAGTTCATGATGCAAGAGCTTAAACATGATCTATTTGAGCACAACAATTGCCAAGTATCAAATTATTCAAGATGTTATACCAATTACCACATGTAGCATTTTCTGTTTCCAACCATATAACAATTAACGAAGCAGTTTCAACCTTCGCCATGAACATTAAGAATAAAGCTAAGAACATACGTGTTCATAAGCAACAGCGGAGCGTGTCTCTCTCCCACACAATGAATGCTAGGATCCAATTTATTTCAAACAAAACAAAAACAAAAACATAAAGACGCTCCAAGTAAAGCACATAAGATGTGACAGAATAAAAATATAGTTTCACTAGAGGTGACCTGATAATTTGTCGATGAAGAAGGGGATGCCTTGGGCATCCCCAAGCTTAGATGCTTGAGTCTTCTTGAAATATGCAGGTATGAACCACGTGGGCATCCCCAAGCTTAGAGCTTTCACTCTCCTTGATCATATTGTATCATCCTCCTCTCTTGATCCTTGAAAACTTCCTCCACACCAAACTCAAAACAAACTCATTAGAGGGTTAGTGCATAATCAAAAATTCACATGTTCAGAGGTGACATAATCATTCTTAACACTTCTGGACATTGCACAAAGCTACTGAAAGTTAATGGAACAAAGAAATCCATCAAACATAGCAAAACAGGCAATGCGAAATAAAAGGCAGAATCTGTCAAAACAGAACAGTACGTAAAGACGAATTTTTCTGGGGCACTTAACTTGGTCAGATGAAAATGCTCAAATTGAATGAAAGTTGCGTACATATCTGGGGATCACGCACGTAAATTGGCAGATTTTTCTGAGTTACCTACAGACGGGGCTACTCAATTTCGTGACAGTAAGAATTCTGTTTCTGCGCAGTAATCCAAATCTAGTATGAACTTTACCATCAAAGACTTTACTTAGCACAACAATGCAATAAAATAAAGATAAGGAGAGGTTGCTACAGTAGTAACAACTTCCAAGACTCAAATATAAAACAAAAGTGCAGAAGTAGAATCATGGGTTGTCTCCCATAAGCGCTTTTCTTTAACGCCTTTCAGCTAGGCGTAGAAAGTGTGAATCAAGTATTATCAAGAGATGAAGCATTAGCATTCTTACCAGGGGCTTTGCGCCTACCCTTCTTACTCTTATTCTTACTCTTGGTTTAGGGAATATATGACCACATCCTGGTATAGAGGAATTTAGAGTGCCTTTCCCCACATCTATGGTTGCTCCCAAGAGTTTCAGCAGGGATCTTCCAAGTGTGATTTGTCCTGTCCCTACACATTCAATAACGAGATAATTAGTGGATACCATTCTTCCAAGAAGGGTTGTGAATACTCCTTTAGCTATTCCCTTAGGGATTATAACAGAGTTATCCGTAAGAGTTATTCCTTCTCCACCTTCAGTAAGTCCCCAGAGTGTCAAAGATTCATAAATACTTTCAGGCATAAGGCAAAATTCAGTCATAATATCACAACGGGCATTAATTTTTTTACCATCAATAGTAACTTTAATAGTAGGGTCCTGACGAGGGAATACCTCGGCAATGCCTACATATTGTAGACTTGGGTTTCGGGAGAGAGCGACGATGGAGATTCCGGGGACGAGATTAGGCACACGACGTACCCAGCTTCGGGTCCCCTCGGTGGAGGATCCCTACGTGCTGCTAGCAATCCAGTATACGATCATAGATGTGTTTACAGGGTGCCGCCATAGGCAGAGCTATGTTGTCTATATTCTGTCTATCTGTTGGCCCTCCTTATTTCGTGTGCCCTGGCTAGCTTTATATATGCAACCAGCCTAGGGTTTTACAAGAGTCCTAGTCGACTACTTCTTCGGGTTGCCTTGTTGGGCCTTCTCCATATTGGGTCTTCTCCATATTGGGCCGAGCCAGGTATACTAATAATGGGTACCCGAAGGGTATGCCCATGTCAGTAGCCCCCGAGTTTATAGGGAAGTCGAAGACTTGCGTAGAAACTCCAAGCATAACCATCTCCGAAGTCGAAGAAATACAAGGCGAGGTTCATGTCGTAGATCATGTGTAGCGTAGATGATGTCGACGATTCTTGAAATTATCGGGTGCGTGGCAGCGTGATGTCTACGCCCCCTCCTTTTCCTGTAGACAGTGTTGGGCCTCCAAGAGCAGAGGTTTGTAGAACAGCAACAAGTTTTCCCTTAAGTGGATCACCCAAGGTTTATCGAACTCAGGGAGGAAGAGGTCAAAGATATCCCTCTCATGCAACCCTGCAACCACAAAGCAAGAAGTCTCTTGTGTCCCCAACACACCTAATAGGTGCACTAGTTCGGCGAAGAGATAGTGAAATACAGGTGGTATAAATAAGCAGTAGCAACGGCACCAGAAAAGTGCTTTGCCCAGGACAGTAAACAAGCAGTAGTAACGCAGGCGTAGTAACGCAAAGAAAAACAAAGAAACAAGCAGCGATAGCAGTATTTAGGAACAAGGCCTAGGGATCATACTTTCACTAGTGGACACTCTCAACATTGATCACATAACAGAATAAATAGATAGATGCTAAACTCTACACCCTCTTGTTGGATGATGAACACCACTAACTGTGTAGGATTACACGAACCCTCAATGCCGGAGTTAACAAGCTCCACAATATTCGATGTTCATATTTAAATAACCTTAGAGTGCATGACAGATCAACATAACCAAACCAAGTACTAACATAGCATGCACACTGTCACCATCACACTACGAAAGGAGGCATAGATCACATCAATACTATCATAGCAATAGTTAACTTCATAATCTACAAGAGATCACAATCATAGCCTACGCCAAGTACTACACGATGCACACACTGTCACCATTACACCGTGCAGGAGGAATAAACTACTTTAATAACATCACTAGAGTAGCACATAGATGAATAGTGATACAAAACACATTGCAATCATAAAGAGATATAAATAAGCACTTCACTATGCCATTCATAACAGTGAATAAGTATTCTGTGAAATATAGCCTAAGAGACCCACATGGTGCACACACTGTCACCTTTACACACGTGGGACAAGGAGTCTCCGGAGATCACATAAGTAAAATCCACTTTACTAGCACAATGACATCTAGATTACAAGCATCATCATATGAATCTCAATCATGTAAGGCAGCTCATGAGATTATTGTATTGAAGTACATAGGAGAGAGATTAACCACATAGCTACCGGTACAGCCCCGAGCCTCGATGGAGAACTACTCCCTCCTCATGGGAGACAGCAGCGTTGATGAAGATGGCGGTGATGTCGATGGAGGAGCCTTCCGGGGGCACTTCCCCGTCCCGGCAGCGTGCCGGAACAGAGAGTCCTGTCCCCCAGATCTTGGCTTCGCGATGGCGGCGGCTCTGGATGGTTTCTGTGGGTTTCGTCGATCGTGATAGGGTTTTCGCGACGGAGGCTTTAAATAGGCGGAAGGGCAGCCTCGGAGGGGGCCTGGGGCCACCACACCATAGGGCGGCGCGGCCCCCCCTCTGGCCGCGCCAGGGTGGCGTGTGGGGCCCCCAGGGCTTCCCTCTGGCGGCTCTCGGGTGTTCTAGAAGCTTCGTCCAATTATAAGACTCTGGGCGTTGATTTCGTCCGATTCCGAGAATATTTCCTTACTAGGATTTCTGAAACCAAAAACAGCAGAAAACAGGAACTGGCTCTTCGGCATCTCGTTAATAGGTTAGTGCCGGAAAATGCATAATAATGACATATAATGTGTATAAAACATGTGAGTATCATCATAAAAGTAGCATGGAACATAAGAAATTATCGATACGTCGGAGACGTATCACAGCGCTCCCGATGGGAGTAGCCCACGAATCTATGGGCAAGTGCCTGCACTTGGGCATAGACTCAAGTTGTACTACTCGATGAAGAATTTGACTATACTTCTAGGCGCAGCCCCCTTTTTTTATCGACTCATGTTAGAGGACTTACCAGCACTCCCGATGGGAGTAGGCTCCACTCGAGTCG
The DNA here is from genome assembly GCF_019359855.2 of Lolium perenne. Taxonomy (NCBI): domain Eukaryota; kingdom Viridiplantae; phylum Streptophyta; class Magnoliopsida; order Poales; family Poaceae; genus Lolium; species Lolium perenne. Next base: position 13,383,983 of record NC_067250.2, on the reverse strand, counting down.
TAGAATCGAGTTGAGTCTACAAACCTTGATTGTCGTAGATGCTGTCGAAGTTATTTTTCTATCGGGTGCGCGACCAGCGCTCCCGATGGGAGTAGCCCCCGAGGCTACAGCCAAGTGTTTGCACTTGGGTGTAGGCTCAACTTGCTTTTAATCGACACCACAATTTTTCCTCTTTCTTGTATCTTATCGGGAGGGTGAACAATACTCTCGATAAGAGTAGCCCCCGAGCCTATGGGCAGGTGCTTGCACCTAGGCATAGGCTCAAGTTGTACTACTCGATAAAGAACGTGGCGCAACCCCTCTTTTTATCGACTCAAGGCCGTTGCTATTTTTATTTGACATCCATATCTATATTGTACAGGGATAATGGTAGTTGAGGCTAGTTCATCTGACGGATCAGGTACTAGTTAACTGCTCTAGTGGCAATCCGCAAATACCTACTTCAAGAGCACGTCCCTGGAAATGATCTCGGGATACTGGTGTTAACTCGACAGGTGCCGCTTAAGGTCTTACCATTCTGTCGAGCCCCAGTAATATTTTATCGGGTACCTAACGCGTCTGTTAGGATTTTTCTTCGTATCTGTTAATACGGATAAAAGTAGCAAACCGACATCAGAGACGGTGCCTCGCCGCTCAGAACGGATCTGGGGTCTTACCTTCGCAGAGTTTTGCGTCATTCAGAGATTATTCGCGACTTTTAGCGCTCTGAGAATATATTGTCGAGTGCCTTGTTTGGCTGATGCAATGACCCATTTTGCGGGTTCTTCTATATTTTTCTCGGGCGTGATGAGACAACCGCATATATTGGATTCTTCTATATTGTCGGATACATCACCGATGCTCTTGCTCGGAACAAATGACGAGTCAATGGACCCGAAGATTTGTTCATCCTCTCTTTTTTTTGGTTCCTCCCTTATGATAATTTCATCGAGTTCCTCCTTGAAGAAAATTTCTTCGGGTCCTCCTTGAGGACAATTCTTCGGGTCCTCCCTGAGGACAATTCTTCGGGTCCTCCCTGAGGACAATTCTTCGGATCCTCCTTAAGGAAAATACTTCGGGTCCTCCTTGAGGATAATTCTTCGGATCCTCCCTGAGGAAAATACTTCGGGTCCTCCTTGAGGATAATTCTTCGGGTTCATCCTTGAAGACAATTTCCTCGGGTTCTCTCTTGAAGACAATTTTGTCGGGTCCTCCCTAAAGAAGATTTCTTCGAGTTCTCCCTTGAAGACAATTTCGTCGGGTTCTCTCTTGAAGACAATTTCAACGGGTCCTCCCTGAAGAAGATTTCTTCGAGTTCTCTTTTTTTGTAGATAATTTCGTCGGGTCCTCTCCTGCACAAATAAACAAACTTTTTCTATCTTTTCCTTGACTCTTTTTTTTCGCATGCGGTGTCAGATGCTCAGATTCGATGATATGTAAAGTAAATCTACGCCGCGCAGCCCCCGGGCATCGGGTGCGGCAAAAGTAAACGATAATCAACTTTGTACAAAATAAAAGAACACTTAGCTTTTTGGACACGACGAAGTCGCTGCATGATGAAGTCTTCGAGTGTAGATAAGAAATCTAGTCAAAGTAGAAACCATCAAATAGCAAAAGTGGATGCCGCGAAATTGTTGATGAAGAAATAGCCGAGCCCCCGAGCGTTGCTGAGCTGATGTCATGATTGTTGTGTCGCAGTCGTGACACGAGGCGAAATCGTTGTTGAGCCCCCGAGCGTTAGGCGTGACGTCGAAATAGGTCGATGGAGTCGCGGCGTCATATTTGGTGAAGCCATTTAGGATGAAGCCATAGACAATAATATAATATAAATCCATGAAGAGGAAGCCAAGATGAGGTATTTGAGATGAATCGACATTGGATATGACGCCATTAAATATGAATCCGCCGATATCATAGAGGATGAATCCATTGACCCGAAGAATCCAGTGATAACCATAGAAGATGACTCTGTTGATATCATAGAGGATGAATCCATTGATCCGAAGAAAATAATTCCAGTAATAACCATAGAAAATGAATCCATTGACCCGGAAACGCATCGGGTAATATTGTATAAGCGAACCAATTATTAACCAAAGAAAACCAATCCAGTAATCCGAAGAAATTAAATCCACTGAGCCGAAGAAGATAAAGCCACTAAGTCGAAGAAAATAATTCCACTGAGCCGAAGAAAATAATTCCACTGAGCCGGAAAAGATATATCCAGAACCGAAGAAAAGAAATTCACCAAGTAACCGAGTATATTTGTGGTGACGAAGTAATGGCGCAGCCCCCAGATATTTTGAGTGTAGCGAAAGTAAACAATAATTAACTCTCAAAAGAGAAATACTTAACTTCTTTTTATCGGATGCGGTGGAGCCGACGTGGAATCAAGTCATGTGGCGGACACAGTTGATGTAGTCGTCCGGCGCCCGGCCGAAAGTAGTCGATGTAGTAGAGTAGTCGATGAAAAGAACACAGTCGGCGTGGCGAATGCACGACGGGTTAGCCTGATGTTTCTTGTATCGAATGGCGAGTTCACGACGGGGTCATGATACTTTGGATGTTCAGTCAATTTCCGGGTGGGTGCACCTTACGTTCTCCCCATGCCGATTGAACTATTATACCAGTAACGCATCATGCTGTGTTCCGTGAAGTGGAAACTTCTGATTGCTCATTAGGACAAGATCGTGTAGTGTTGGAAAACACGATGCTCCTTTGTCGACATGGTTTGCTCTTCTTCCCTTCAAATCGTCTAGGGTCTTTTTCGTTTCTTTTCTTTTGGAGATCCTTGCTAGATGCATTGACTACTGCTGTTGCTGGACATCATCATCTGGCACCCGACAGAACCAGCACACGTACTCCCGAAAAAATTCTGATTTGTGCCAAGTCCAATGATCGGTGAAAGACATGAGAGGCCTCCGAAAAATATCCACGAGTAGCTAGGTAACGTGTTTGCAATGCTTGTCCAATCTTTTCTTAGACTCACCATTGTTTCAGTCAAACATGCATATAAAATAGGTGTATACTTGCGTGGGATTAGAACCAAGTATGAATAAAATAATAATTAAAGAAAGAGATTGAGTAGTCAGAAATTCCGATCACGGGATAGAGTTACGTGGTGCTGATCGGTACCCGATACGATTACCTATTCAGGCCAGACCAATTACTTTTCGATTGGACCTGCTCTAAGCCTTCCATCAGTTGCGACGCCTGAAGTTCGCCATGCAAGTCCAGTCTCTGAAGACAAATCCACGCGTGATGATATGTTGTTGTTGATGGCCGGAGTTACAATGCGGCGTATTTGCTTCCGCCAATCGATCTTCTTCTTTTTCTCGTCTTCAGTCTTGATCTTGATGATATTGATGATGAACTCGATGGATCTCGCCCGGATGACAAAATCTAGTCGTCGCAGTTCCCACAGACGGCGCCAATTGACGAGGGAATACCTCGGCAATGCCTACATATTGTAGACTAGGGTTTCGGGAGAGAGAGACGATGGAGATTCCGGGGACGAGATTAGGCACACGACGTACCCAGCTTCGTGTCCCCTCGGTGGAGGATCCCTACGTGCTGCTAGGAATCCAGTATATGATCATAGATGTGTTTACAGGGTGCCGTCATAGGCGGAGCTATGTTGTCTATATTCTGTCTATCTGTTGGCCCTCCTTATTTCGGGTGCCCTGGCTAGCTTTATATATGCAACCAGCCTAGGGTTTTACAAGAGTCCTAGTCGACTACTTCTTCGGGTTGCCTTGTTGGGCCTTCTCCATATTGGGTCTTCTCCATATTGGGCCGAGCCAGGTATACTAATAATGGGTACCCGAAGGGTATGCCCATGTCAGGTCCCACATTGAAGGTTCAGAGTTTATTGGGACATAATCAAAATGCTCACGAATCCGACCATACCCTTCTTTTAAGCAAGATACACTTGTCTCAAGAGTGTTCAATCTATTATGAATACTAACAAGAGATGGATCAAAATTATTAGCGGAGCTAGATGATGTAACCAATTTTTTTATGGGGATCAAAGCTTGATCCCCATCACAGTGAAGGAAATCTCCTCCCACTACAGCATCTAAGGCATATCTATAATGAAGAATAAGCCCAAAATAAAAATTACTAAGAAGCAAACTTAGCGTCATTTTAGGTTCAGTTTTACTATAAGAATCAAAAATTCTAGACCAAGCTTCTTTAAAACTCTCTTCACCTCCTTGTTTAAAAGTGAAAATCGATTCCTCAGGTGATAGAGTAACAACTACAGGACTAGTCATGATAATAGAATAAAGTAAATGCAAGTAACTAATTTTTTTGTGTTTTCGATATAGAGAACGCAAACAAGACGGTAAATAAAGTAAAACAAGTAACTAATTTTTTTTTGTATTTTGATATAAGAAAGCAAACAAAGCAGTAAATAAAATAAAGTAAAGCAAGACAAAAACAAAGTAAAGAGATTGGAAGTGGAAGACTCCCCTTGCAGCGTGTCTTGATCTCGCCGGCAACGGCGCCAGAAAAACGTTGCTTGTGACGGTATAGCACACGTCCGTTGGGAACCCCAAGAGGAAGGTATGATGCGTACAACGGCAAGCTTTTCCCTCAGAAAGAAACCAAGATTATCGAACCAGTAGGAGCCAAGAAGAACGTTGAAGGTTGTTGGTGGCGGAGTGTAGAGCGGCGCAACACCAGAGATTCCGGCGCCAACGTGGAACCTGCACAACACAATCCAAGTACTTTGCCCCAACTTAACAGTGAGGTTGTCAATCTCACCGGCTTGCTGTAACAAAGGATTAGATGTATAGTGTGGAAGATGATGTTTGCAAAGAACAGTAAGAACAAGTATTGCAGTAGATTGTATTCGATGTAAAAGAATGGACCGGGGTCCATAGTTCACTAGTGGTGTCTCTCCAATAAGAAATAGCATGTTGGGTGAACAAATTACAGTTGGGAAATTGACAAATAAAGAGGGCATGACAATGCACATACATATCATGATGAGTAGTGTGAAATTCAATCGGGCATTACGACAAAGTACATAGACCGCTATCCAGCATGCATCTATGCCTAAAAAGTCCACCTTCAGGTTATCATCCGAACCCCTTCCAGTATTAAGTTGCAAACAACAGACAATTTCATTAAGTATGGTGCGTAATGTAATCAACACAAATATCCTTAGACAAAGCATTGATGTTTTATCCCTAGTAGCAACAGCACATCCACAACCTTAGAACTTTATGTCACTGTCCCAGATTAAATGGAGGCATGAACCCACTATCGAGCATAAGTACTCCCTCTTGGAGTTACAAGTATCAACTTGGCCAGAGCCCCTACTAGCAACGGAGAGCATGCAAGATCATAAACAACACATAGATGATAGATTGATAATCAACATAACATAGTATTCCATATTCATCGGATCCCAACAAATGCAACATGTAGCATTACAAATAGATGATCTTGATCATGATAGGCAGCTCACAAGATCCAACAATGATAGCACAATGAGGAGAAGACGACCATCTAGGTACTGCTATGGACCCATAGTCCAGGGGTGAACTACTCACACATCAATCCGGAGGCGATAATGGCGATGAAGAGTCCTCCGGGAGATGATTCCCCTCTCCGGTAGGGTGCCGGAGGCGATCTCCTGAATCCCACGAGATGGGATTGGCGGCGGCGGCGTCTCTGGAAGGTTTTCCGTATCGTGGCTCTCGGTACAGAGGGTTTCGCGACGAAGGGAATAAATAGGCGGAAGGGCTGCGTCAGAGGGCTGACGAGGGGCCCACACCATAGGGCGGCGCGGGCCCCTCTCTGGCCGCGCCGACCTATGGTTACGGGCTCTCGTGGCCCCACTTCGTATGCTCTTCGGTCTTCTGGAAGCTTCGTGGAAAAATAAGACCCTGGGCGTTGATTTCGTCCAAATCCGAGAATATTTCCTTTGTAGGATTTCTGAAACCAAAAACAGCAGAAAACAACAACTGGCTCTTCAGCATCTCGTCAATAGGTTAGTGCCGGAAAATGCGTAATAATGACATAAAGTGTGTATAAAACATGTGAGTATCATCAATAAAGTAGCATGGAACATAAGAAATTATAGATACGTTTGAGACGTATCAGGCGCAGATGAGAAAATTTCAGTAACCCGTGATCCATCTTTTTTTGGCAGGATAACGCCATTTACCACCTTCCAATTAGAAAATAGTACTGTTCAGCCTTCCCCTGTTGGGCCCAATATTTCACTTTGGGTTGCCAACGGCCATCTACATGGTAATTGCTATCGGCCTACTTGCTCCAGCTGACAAAGCCCAATAACTACAAATGGGCCTTTCTGCTCATGCAATTTCGGCCCTTTTCTAATGAAACACAAATCCTATGATTGGCAAAAAAAAACACGGAGATTCTACATAAAAGTTGTTTTTATTTATTTTGAATTATTGGGTTCCAATTTTTGAAACTTCACATGCCCAATATGAAAATCCTTGATCGCTCCATACCCACATGGATAGCGGTATTTTTAAAAATTCATAAAGTGGATTTGAAATTTAAAACATATCGTAATAATTCCATGATTTGATCTATCAACTTGCAAGATCTTGGAGAGAAAGAGCTTGTATTAGTGTGCAGAATCCTCAACGTTTCAAACGCGGCAGGGGATCAAAAGAAAAAGGAAGTAGCCATAAATTAGGGGTAAAAATAACTCCAAGAAAAAGGAAACTTTTATTGTTCGTAGAGGATGACATGCGGGACCCATGAGCCAGCAGCTTACTCAACGTTTCAAAGGCGACATGAGATCAAAAGAAAAAAGGCAAGTGACCAAATATCAGGAGCCAAAAATAATCCAAGAAATGAAACTTTATTGTACATAGAGGATGACATGCGGGTCCCATTTTGCAGCAGCGGTCAGGTTGCAAGCGGGGCGGGTTGCGGCTGGCCGCTACAAAGCATCACGGGACAGCTCCGCGCCTGCGGACGCTGGCGGCTTACCGCGACATACCACTAGAATTAGCGCGGACAGTATGGCAGGAGTGCAGCGCCCGCATCATCCCGCAAACGCACGCGTTGATCGAGCCGTCTCGCTAGCTAGCTCTATGCTGGAACGTTTTCCGCTCGTATGTCACACATTGCCTAGCAGAAAAGAAAAGAAGGCGCAGCGTGCGGAAGCACGATGTGCTGGTGCTGGTGGAGGTGGTGGCCGCGCTCTCCGACCACGGTGTCTGCGTCCGGAAGTGCTACATCTCCTCCGATGATGGCCTCTGGTTCATCGGACGTCCTCCACGTCGCCGATGGGCTGCTCGCACGCCTCGAATCCGTGCTCTCCGCCGCCGCCTTGGCCGCCAACGCGTTTCTGAGGGCGTGCGACAATGCCGGCCAAGGAGAGGAGGCTCTGCGTGCTTGAGCTCGTCGGCGACGACCGCCCGGGCCTCCAATCCGAGGTGTTCGCCCTGCTGCACGACCTGCGCTGCGGCACCGTCGATGCCAGGGCGTGGACACACGGCGGTCGCGTCGCCGCGCTGGTCTTCGTTCGCGAAGAGGACACTGGCGAGCCCATCCACGAGCCATCCCGGATCAGGTGCATCGAGTCCCGCCTCCGGCACGTCCTCCGCGGCGGTGCGCGCGGCGTCAAGACGGTCCTGGTTGACGCGGCGCATTAGCGAGGAGGGAGGTCGGGGCATTAGCGAGGAGGGAGGCGGCGTCCGGGTCAACGAGGCCACGAGGGACTATTTGCGGGACTCTGTGGTTCTGCGGGATGGCTGGTAGACAACGCGGCCAGACCGCTTCGGCCCGCTCAAACAATGCGGTCAGCCTAGCGGCACCGCTCAGGCCTTTTTTGCGGGGCGGCGTAGCGGCCTAGCGGGACATCCCGCACCGCTTGCAACCTGAAGCAGCGGTCTCAACGTTTCAAATGCGGCTTGAGATCAAAAGAAAAAGAAAGTAGCCAGAAATTAGGGGGTAAAAAACTCCAAAAAAAAGAAAGTTGATTGTACATAGAGGATGACATGCGGGTTCCATGAGTCAGCAGCTTACTTAACGTTTCCAAGGCGGCAGGGGATCAAAAGAAAAAGGAAATAGGCAAAAATCAGAGGGTGAAAAAAGTCCAAGAAAAGAAACTTTTATAGTACATAGAGGATGACATGCGGGTCCCATGAGCCAGCAGGTTCCTCAACGTTTTCAAAGGCCGCTGGGGATCAAAACAAAAAGGCAAATAGCCAGAAATTAGGGGTAAAAAATAAATCCAACAAAGGAAAGGTTTATTGTTCATAGAGGCTGACATGTGGGACCCATGAGCCGGCAGCGTCCTCAATTTCAAAGGCGGCACATGATCGAAAGAAAAAGGCAAGTGACCAAAAATTAGGGGGTAAAAAAATCCAAGAAAAGAAACTTTATTGTACATAGAGGATGACATGCGGGTCCCATGAGCCACCACCTTACTCAACATTTCAAAGGCGGCATGAGATCGAAAGAAAAAGGAAAGTGACCAAATATCAAGAGAAAAAAAAATCCAAGAAAGGAAACTTTTATTGTACATAGAGGATGACATATGGGTCCCACTAATGCAAGCTCTTTCGCTCCAAGATCTTGCAAGTTGATTGTACATAGAGGATGACATGCGGGCCCCATGTGTCAGCAGCTTACTCAACGTTTCCAAGGCGGCAGTGGATCAAAAGAAAAAGGAAATAGCCAAAAATCAGAGGCTGTAAAATAAATCCAACAAAGGAAAGTTTTATTGTTCATAGAAGCTGACATCTGGGACCCATGAGCCAGCAGCGTCCTCTACGTTTCGAAGGCGACTGGGGATCGAAAGAAAAAAGATCCAGAAATTAGGGGTACAAAATAATTCCAAGAAAGGAAATGTTTATTGTTCATAGAGGCTGACATGTGGGACCCATGAGCCAGCAAAGTCTTCAACGTTCCAAAGGCGGCATGGGATCAAAAGAAAAAGGAAGTAGCCAGAAATTAGGGGTCAAAAATAACTCCAAGAAAGGAAACTTTTATTGTTCATAGAAGATGACATGCGGGACCCATGAGCCAGCAGCTTACTCAACCTTTCAAAGGAGGCATGAGATCGAAAGAAAAAGGCAAGTGACCAAATATCAGGACCCGAAAATAATCCAAAAAAAGAAATTTTAGTGTACATAGAGGATGACATGCGGGACCCATTTAGCAGCAGCGGTCTCAATGTTTCCAAGGCGGCACGGGATCATAAGAAAAAGGAAGTAGCCAGAAATCAGGGGGTCAAAAAATCCAAGAAAAGATATATTTCAATTGGGCTGCATCTGGCCATCTGGGCCTTCGAACTATCGTGCTGGACGCCTTTTGACTCGTACAATTTCAGCCCACTCCAAAACATGAAAGTCCTATGTTTCGCAAAAACAAAAAACAAGGAGATTCAACATATAAGTTTGTTTATGTGAAAATAAAGATTTAATTTATCCGTTTGCAAAGCTCATAGCGAAATACACTATTTATTGTCTGCAAAATAATCAAGATATCACATGTTTCTTGTACGGGGAGGCTGACATCGGGGACCCATGAGCCAGCAGCGTCATCAACGTTTTAAAGGCGGGTGTGGATCGAAAGAAAAAATAAACCAAAAATCAGTTGGTAAAAAATCCAAGAAAATAAACATTTATCGTTCTAAGAGGATGACATGCGGGACCCATGAGGCAGCATCATCCTCAACCTTTACATAAAGAGGATTTGCAGTACGGGGAGGCTGACATTGGGGACCCATGAGCCAGCAGCATCGTCAACGTTTTAAAGGCGGCAGGAGATCGAAAGAAAAAATAAGCCAAAAATCAGTTGGTAAACAAAATCCAAGAAAAGAAACATTTACCTTTCTGAGAGGATGACATGTGGGACCAATGAGGCAGCAGCATCCTCAACTATTCCAAGGCGGCAGGGGATCAAAAGATAAAAATGAAATAGCCAAAAATTAAGTAGGGTCAAAAATAAATCCATCAAAGGAAACTTTTATTGTTCATAGAGGTGATGGGGTTCGTAGCATAGAAAACAAAAATTTTCCTACCGCAAGACGAATAAATCCAAGATCTAATCTATGGAACACCCAAAATCTAATCTACAAGATCGAAGCAACGAGATTGATGTACGAGACTAACCCTTGAAGATTTCCAAAGCCTACGAGATCAGATCTCGTTGTTGATGTAGACGATCGTCCCCAGTGCTGCAATCCGGCAGCACTTCCGTACTCGGTCGTGCGTACGGTGTCGATGAAGCCCGTCCTCTCCCCGTTCCAGCGGGCAGCGGAGGTGTGGTAGATCTCCACGGAATCCCAGCAGCACGACGGCGTGGTGGTGGTGGTGGAGGAGAAAAACTGCAGGGCTTCGCCAAGCCGGTACAGCACTATGGAGGAGAGAGGGGGGCGGCCAGAGCTAGGTCTGAAGTGGTGAACGCCCCCCCTGCCCCCTCCCCTCTTTATATAGGGGGGGAGGTCGGTTTGGGTGGCCCCCCAAAGCCCCAAACCCATCTAGGGCCGGCGGCCAAAGGGGGGAGGGGGAATTCTTCCCCCCCAAGTTGATCCCCCCTAGGGTTTTGGGGAAAACCCTAGGGTTGGCCGGCCTGGGCCTTGAGGGGCAGGTGCCCCTGGCCCATTAGGCCAGGGAGCATCCCCTCGGCCCATGCTAGGCCTCCTAGGGTCGTGGGCCCACTGGTGGGACCCCCGGAACCTTCTAGAACCTTCCCGGTCTTTCACCGGAAAAATCCCGAACTTTTCCGAAACCTAGAAATCAACTTTCCTTATATGAATCTTATTCTCCGGACCATTCCGGACCTCCTCGTGATGTCCTGGATCCCATCCGAGACTCCGAACAAACTTCGTCTCCATACCATATTCCAAATCTACTTATGCGACATCAAACCTTAAGCGCGTCACCCTACGGTTCGCGAAGTATGCAGACATGGTCGAGACTCCTCTCCGAGCAATAACCAATAGCGGGATCTGGAGATCCATAATGGCTCCCACATATTCAACGATGACTTAGTGATCGATTGAACCATTTACATACGATGCCGATTCCCTTTGTCACGCGATATTTTACTTGTCCGAGGTTCGATCATCAGTATCTCCATACTTTGTTCAACCTCGTTACCGACAAGTACTCTTTACTCGTACCGTGGTATGTCATCTCTTATGATCCAATCATATGCTTGCAAGCTAATCAGATGACATTCCACCGAGAGGGCCCAGAGTATATCTATCCGTCATCAGGATGGACAAATCCCACTATTGATCCATATGCCTCAACTCACACTTTCCAAATACTTAATCCCATCTTTATAACCACCCATTTACGCAATGGCGTTTGATGTAATCAAAGTACCCTTCCGGTGTAAGTGATTTACATGATCTCATGGTCGAAGGACTTAGGCAACTATGTATCGAAAGCTTATAGCAAATTGAACTTAATGACTTGATCTTATGCTATGCTTATTTGGGTGTGTGTCCATTATATCATTCACCTAATGACATAACCTTGTTATTAATAACATCCAATGTTCATGATCACGAAACCATGATCATCCATTAATCAACAAGCTAGTTATACAAGAGGCTTACTAGGGACTCCTTGTTGTTTCCATAACACACATGTATCAATGTTTCGGTTAATACAATTATAGCATGGTATGCAAACATTATCATAAACACAAAGATATACTATAATAACCATTTTATTATTGCCTCTTGGGCATATCTCCAACAAGAGGATGACATGTGGGACCGACCTGCCAGCTGCGTCGTCATCGTTTCAAAGGGGGCAGGGGATCAAAAGAAAAAGGCAAATAGCGAGAAATTAGGGGTAAAAAATAAATCCAACAAAGGAAACTTTTATTGTTCATAGAGGATGACATGCGGGACCCATGAGCCAACAGCTTCCTCAACGTTTCAAAGTCGGCATGAGATCGAAAGAAAAAGGCAAGTGACAAAATATCAGGAGCCAAAGATAATCCAAGAAAAGAAACTTTATTGTACATAGAGGATGATATGCGGGTCCCATATTGCAGCAGCGGTCTCAACGTTTCCAAGGCGGCACAGGACCAAAAGAAAAATGAAGTAGCCAGAAATCAGGGGGTGAAAAAAATCCAAGAAAATAAAGATTTCAATTGGGCTGCATCTGGACATCTGGGCCTTCGAACTATCCTGCTAGACCTTTTGACTCGTACAATTTCAGCCCACTCCAAAACAGTAAAGTTCGAATTTTTCTAAAACAAACAGGAAAGTCCTATGCTTCGCAAAAACAAAAAAAAGGAGATTCAACATATAAGTTTGTTTATGTAAAAATAAAGATTTAATTTATCCGTTTGCAATAGCTCAGAGCGAAATACATTGTTTATTGTCTGCAAAATAATCAAGATATCATATGTTTCTTGTACGGGGAGGCTGACATCGGGGACCCATGAGCCAGCAGCGTCCTCAACGTTTTAAAGGCGGCAGGAGATCGAAGGAAAAAATAAGCCAAAAATCATTTGGTAAACAAAATCCAAGAAAATAAACATTTACCGTTCTGAGAGGATGACATGCGGGACCCATGAGGCAGCAGAATCCTCAACGATTCCAAGGCGGCAGGGGATCAAAAGAAAAAAATGAAATATCTAGAAATTAATTAGGGGTTCAAAATAAATCCATCAAAGTAAACTTTTATTGTTCATAGAGGATGACATGTGGGACCGAGCTGCCAACAGCGTCCTCGTCGTTTCAAAGGGGGCAGGAGATCAAAAGAAAAAGTCAAATAGCCAGAAATTAGGGGTCAAAAATAACTCCAAGAGAGGAAACTTTTATTCTTCGTAGAGGATGACATGCGGGACCCATGAGCCAGCAGCTTACTCAACGTTTCAAAGGCGGCATGAGATCGAAAGAAAAAGGCAAGTGACAAAATATCAGGATCCAAAGATAATCCAAGAAAAGAAACTTTATTGTACATAGAGGATGACATGAGGGTCCCATTTAGCAGCAGTGGTCTCAACGTTTCAAATGCGGCTTGAGATCAAAAGAAAAAGAAAGTTGATTGTACATAGAGGATGACATGCGGGTCCCATGAGTCAGCAGCTTACTCAACGTTTCCAAGGCGGCAGGGGATCAAAAGAAAAAGGAAATAGCCAAAAATCAGAGGGTGAAAAAAAATCCAAGAAAATAAACTTTTATAGCACATAGAGGATGACATGCGGGTCCCATGAGCCAGCAGGTTCCTCAATGTTTCAAACGTGGCATGAGATCGAAAGAAAAAGGCAAGTGACCAAATATCAGGAGCCAAAAATAATTCGAGAAAGAAACTTGATTGTACATAGAGGATGACATGCGGGTCCCATTTAGCAGCAGCGGTATCACCGTTTCAAACGTGGCATGAGATCGAAAGAAAAAGTCAAGTGACCAAATATCAGGTGCCAAAAAATCCAAGAAAATAAAGTTTTATAGTACATAGAGGATGGCATGCGGGTCCCATTTAGCAGCAGCGGGATCGCCGTTTGAGAGGCGACACGGGATCGAAAGAAGAAGGCAAGTGACCAATTATGAGGTGCCAAAAAAAATCTAAGAAAAGAAAGTTTTATAGTACATAGAGGATGACATGCGGGTCCCATTTAGCAGCAGCGGTATCACCGTTTCAAACATGGCATGAGATCGAAAGAAAAAGGCAAGTGACCAATTATGAGGTGCCAAAAAATCCAAGAAAAGAAAGTGTTATAGTACATATAGGATGACATGTGAGTCCCATGAGCCAGCAGGTTCCTTAACGTTTTAAACGTGGCATGAGATCGAAAGAAAAAGGCAAGTGACCAAATATCAGGTGCCAAAAAAATCCAAGAAAATAAAGTTTTATAGTACATAGAGGATGACATGCGGGTCTCATGAGCCAGCAGGTTCCTCAACGTTTCAAACGTGGCAGGGGATCGAAAGAAAAAGGAAAGTGACCAATTATGAGGTGCCAAAAATAACCAAGAAAAGAAAGTTTTATAGTACATAGAGGATGACATGCTGGTCCCATTTAGCAGCAGCGGTATCACCGTTTGAGAGGCGGCATGGGATCGAAAGAAAAAGGCAAGTTACCAATTATGAGGTGCAAAAAAGAATGCAAGAAAAGAAAGTTTTATAGTACATAGAGGATGACATGCGGGTCCCATTTTGCAGCAGCGGTATCACCGTTTGAGAGGCGGCACGGGACCGAAAGAAAAAGGCAAGTGACCAAATATGAGGTGCCAAAAAAAAACTCCAAGAAAAGAAAGTTGATTGCACATAGATGATGACATGCGGGTCCCATTTAGCAGCAGCGGTCTCAATGTTTCCAAGGCGGCACGGGATCAAAAGAAAAAGGAAGTAGCCAGAAATCAGGGGGTCAAAAAAATCCAAGAATAGAAAGAATTTTGGTTCATAGAGGATGACATGCGGGACCCATGATCCTGCATCGTAAACGGCTCGATCGGAGAGCGTTGAACGAGATGGCGCGATCGAGAAAAAAAACAATGCTAGAGAGGCTGCCATCTGGGCCCTACATCCCTGGGCGGTGCGGATTTGCGTTGACTCGACCGGCGAACCCAAGAATTCACGATGCACCACGTCCCGGGCCACCATAGGAGACGTTTTGGCCGCTTTCGTCGGGCTAGGTGGCCTCAAAAGCGAGAAAAAAAAGTTTTGACATGCACCACGGAGAGACCCAAAATCGTCGGCCATGGTGCACCAGCAACCACGGCGCGACTTCAACTTCGTCGGCCATGGCAACTTTTCTTGTAGTGTCACTTTGGGGCCTCGGGTTCCGGATCAAAATGGAATAAAATCGGCGCAAATATTAAACCAATACTCATCCTACCGACAGATCGGCAAGTAATCATGGAACCAGCAAAAATAGGATTGAAAAAGAAAGGGAAGGGGAACAACAAGGGAGCAAACCGTAGTTACCTTGTTCCAAGGGTCTTCCATGCAGGTGTCATAGGGGTTCGACGGACAGTTGTACGGCACCACCTCGTAGGGGTCCCATCCCGGCGGGATCTGACCGCCACCGGCGGCAGCCTCCGATGTACCGGCGGCAGCCGCCAATGCACCGGCGGCGACAACCGTAGAGGGGACGGCGCCGAAGACGGAGGCGCCATGCTTAGCGGGGACGGCGTCGAGGACGGAGGACGGATTCGCATTCTCCTTGTCCATCGCCGGCAGAGGAGAGGGAGCGCGGAGAGGCAGAGGGTTTTTTGCTTTGGAGAAGATGATGGGACGTGAGAGGCGGCGTTGCGTGAGGGAGCGAGAGTGACAGTGAGATAGTGGGAGGAGGCGAATAGGGAGAGGCGTCTATAAAGGCTAGGGGTCGTAAATGCCACCCGTGTCCTACGCGTGCACGGTTGCACGACTGCACGTCTTCGACTTCTGCACCGCGACACGCGTCCACGACTGCACGTTGCACCGCGACCCGCGTCCTACGCGTCAACAATTGCACGTCTTCTACTTCTGCACCGCAACACGTGTCCTCGATTCTAACCCTCGAAATTTAGATATACTCAGGTATACCCTCGAGTCTTATACTAGCATTTTTTGTGTGCTCGATTTTCCCTTGAGTGCTAATACTAGCTACTGCAATATACTCAGTTTTACCCTCAAGTGGCTGGTCAACAGAGAGTCAACAAATGGGATTAAGCTATCTAATTGAGTCATTTCATGCGCAAAAAATTCCAAAAAAGATAAAACCATATTGGCACTTACTCATGGAGTCTTCTTACGCGACCTGCCACGTTGGGAACCATAACAATCATAGATAAATCAAGTTTTACCAGTAATTGCCACTTCTCAAATCACCTAGTAGCTATGAAGGTGCATGGCTTTCCACAATAAGCCCTTCCCAAAACAGCTTTACCCAAAACATACTTTGTCTGAATGAGGCTGATACGTCTCAAATGTATCTATAATTTCTTATGTTCCATGCTACTTTATTGATGATACTCATATGTTTTATACACAATTTGTGTCATTATTATGCATTTTCCGGCACTAACCTATTGACGAGATGCCGAAGAGCCAGTTGCTGTTTTCTGCTGTTTTTGGTTTCAGAAATCCTACAAAGGAAATATTCTCGGAATTGGACGAAATCAACGCCCAGGGTCTTATTTTTCCACGAAGCTTCCAGAAGACCGAAGAGCATACGAAGTGGGGCCACGAGGGCCCGTAACCATAGGCCGGCGCGGCCAGGGAGGGGCCCGCGCCGCCCTATGGTGTGGGCCCCTCGTCAGCCCTCCGACGCTGCCCTTCCGCCTACTTAAAGCCTTCGTTGCGAAACCCTCTGTACCGAGAGCCACGATACGGAAAACCTTCCAGAGACGCCGCCGCCGCCAATCCCATCTCGGGGGATTTAGGAGATCGCCTCCGGCACCCTGCCGGAGAGGGGAATCATCTCCCGGAGGACTCTTCATCGCCATGATCGCCTCCGGATTGATGTGTGAGTAGTTCACCCCTGGACTATGGGTCCATAGCAGTAGCTAGATGGTCGTCTTATCCTCATTGTGCTATCATTGTTGGATCTTGTGAGCTGCCTAACATGATCAAGATCATCTATTTATAATGCTACATGTTGCGTTTGTTGGGATCCGATGAATATGGAATACTATGTTATGTTGATTATCAATCTATCATTTATGTGTTGTTTATGATCTTGCATGCTCTCCGTTGCTAGTAGAGGCTCTGGCCAAGTTGATACTTGTAACTCCAAGAGGGAGTACTTATGCTCGATAGTGGGTTGATGCCTCCATTTAATCTGGGACAGTGACATAAAGTTCTAAGGTTGTGGATGTGCTGTTGCTACTAGGGATAAAACATCAATGCTTTGTCTAAGGATATTTGTGTTGATTACATTACGCACCATACTTAATGCAATTGTCTGTTGTTTGCAACTTAATACTGGAAGGGGTTCGGATGATAACCTGAAGGTGGACTTTTTAGGCATAGATGCATGCTGGATAGCGGTCTATGTACTTTGTCGTAATGCCCGATTGAATTTCACACTACTCATCATGATATGTATGTGCATTGTCATGCCCTCTTTATTTGTCAATTGCCCAACTGTAATTTGTTCACCCAACATGCTATTTCTTATCGGAGAGACACCACTAGTGAACTGTGGACCCCGGTCCATTCTTTTACATCGAATACAATCTACTGCAATACTTTTTCTTACTGTTCTTTGCAAACATCATCTTCCACACTATACATCTAATCCTTTTTTATAGCAAGCCGGTGAGATTGACAACCTCACTGTTAAGTTGGGGCAAAGTACTTGGATTGTGTTGTGCAGGTTCCACGTTGGCGCCGGAATCCCTGGTGTTGCGCCGCACTACACTCCGTCACCAACAACCTTCAATGTGCTTCTTGGCTCCTACTAGTTCGATAACCTTGGTTTCTTTCTGAGGGAAAAGCTTGCCGTTGTACGCATCATACCTTCCTCTTGGGGTTCCCAACGGACGTGTGTTGTACCGTCACAAGCAGAGGTCACAATCACACTCATGTATATTTGTATTGCAAGTAGCTTGAGGTAGGCCAAGATGGGTTTCATTGTACAAAACACGCATTTTCCATTTTTTAAATCTCATATTTGAATCCATTAGTCTGTTTACTACACACGTGCCCTTGGTTTCTTGATACTACTCAGTTTTGCCCTCTCCCTTCACAAATTCTCACAGGGGACGCCCAACCCTTGCCCTTATTGGTCTAGCCCTTTTCACGTGGATCGTGCCCGCCGACCCTTGGTCGTATGATCTAACGGGCAGGATAACCCCTTTCTCTCTGTCTGTCGGCGGCTAGCTTCCACCCTCTATCTGTATTATTTTTCACGCGCTAAAAATTATAAACTCTTGTAGGCATTCCTATTCTTTTAGAAAATATAGTTTGGGATATAGTTTTGGTTATTTGAAACGTCCCAAAGTGGTATAATTTTGGTACAAACACGAGGCATACATATTTGTGGGATTTCGGTGAATGGATTATTTATCACCCCTCTAACAATTATCAACTTTCTTTAGCATTCCTTTTCTTTTAGGGAATATAGTTTTCGTAATTTGAAACGGCCCAAAAGTGGTATAAGTTTGGTATAAACATGAGGCATACATATTTATCACCCCTCTAACAATTATCAACTTAGCATTCCTTTTCTTTTAGGGTATAGTTTTCGTAATATGAAATGGCCCAAAAGTGGTATAATTTCTGTATAAACATGAGGCATACATATTTGGCATATTTGTGGGATTTCGGTGAATGGATTATTTATCACCCCTATAACAATTATCAAATTTCTTTAGCATTCCTTTTCTTTTAGGTAATATAGTTTGGGATATAGTTTTGGTAATTTCAAACTTCTCAAAAGTAGTATAATTTTGGTATAAACATGAGGCATACATATTTGTGGGATTTCGGTGAATGCATTATTTGTCATCCCTCTAACAATTATCAACTATCTTTAGCATTCCTTTCCTTCTAGGGAATATAGTTTTGGTAATTTGAAACGGCCCAAAAGTGGTGTAATTTTGGTATAAACATGAGACATACATATTTGTGGGATTTCGGTGAATGTATTATTTATCACCCCTCTAACAATTATCAACTATCTTTAGCATTCCTTTTCTTTTAGGGAATATAGTTTTGGTAATTTCAAACGTCCCAAAAGTGGTATAATTTTGGTATAAACATGACGCATACATATTTGTGGGATTTCAGTGATGCATTATTTGTCACCCCTCTAACAATTATCAACTATCTTTAGCATTCCTTTTCTTTTAGGGATTATAGTGTTGGTTATTTGAAACATCTCAAAAGTGGTATAATTTTGGTATAAACATGAGACATACATATTTGTGGGATTTCGGTGAATGCATTATTTGTCACCCCTCTAACAATTATCAACTATCTTTAGCATTCCTATATTCCCTAACACTTTGAAAACAACTACAAGTACATGTAACTGAATAATGGATTTGTAACAAGGGATCCCTTGTAGGCTTGTAACAACTTCTAGCGCCTGATGAGCAATTATAAGAATCTGATCGCAATTATACAACAAAAAAAACAACTAGCCATCAAATTAGCTTGCTTCTTCAACTCGATCAGCTACCTTAACTGCTTGTTCATTTTCCTCAGTTCTCTCTTCACTTCCACCAGTTCTGCATTGGGAGCATTAGGCATAATCGGAAGGACCCTAATCGGAACGGCACCTCTCTCCGCCGCATTCTCTACAGCAAGTCCCCCTCCCAAATTGCGCTCCCCAATAGCTCCAATTGATTCCTGCATTTGAAGCCTCTGAATGTACACATCGATCCACTGAAATGCCCGCATTTCTTCAGGGTCTGAAAACAACAACGTGAATCCTAGATCCCAAATTCAAGGGAATAGCAAGAAAATCGAGAGAAAGCAGAGCAATTGGAGCGTGATCTAACCTTATCCCCATCTCTATATGGCAAGCTCTCGCATGCAAGGTACTCACGTCCACGGTTGCCGTTGTCGTCCGTCTTACAGATCGACCGCTTCAGAGGCTCCTTGCGTGGGCAGTCAGGGCATCTTGTCAAAGGCACGGGGCCATACTACGGCCATGAAGAACGGGAGGTCGAAGAGAAACTAGACATCACCCGCCTGCCGGAGAAGGGCTGCCGCTGGCGGAGAAGAAGAACAATGGGGCTGGGGAAAGAAAGGGGAAGCAATGGCACGGGCACGGGCGCGGGGCTGGCTCGGGCTCCCATTTTACAACGGTCACCTGGGTAAGATGTGGGTCCGGCGCGCTAGCATGGACAAGTTGTGGGTCCCACGATAATCTAGATAAGTGGAGACGTGTCCACGGCGGGGTACCAACAGCGACACCACTAACGGTCAACTTAATGGGATTCCTCCCGTCCGAGCTCCTTCTACGGGTTTCAGACAAGGCCTAGGGAAAATTGAGGAAAAACTAAGGAGCTGGGGGAAACTGAGCACAACTAAAGACCCGAGGGCACAGAAATAGAAAACCGTTTCTTTAATGCCTTTTAGCTAGGCTTGATAGTTTTAATGATGCTCTCATGAAAATAGAAAATGAAGAAAAAGGAGCATCAAGAAGAAAATTCAAAACACATTTAAGTCTAACCCACTTCCTATGCATAGGAATCTTGTACACAAATAAATTCACATAGAACAAAGTGACAAGCATAGGAAGATAAAACAAGAGTAACTTCAAAACTTTCAGCATATAGAGAAGTGTTTTAGTACCATGAAAACTTCTACAACCATATTTCCCCCTCTCATAATATTTTTCAGTAGCATCATGAATAAACTCAACAATATAACTATCACATAAAGCATGCATTTAATGATCTACAAACACATAATTTTTATCAAGCTCAAAAATAGTGGGATTAAAACATTCAAACCCACATTTAACAATTTATAACAAGGTGATTGATCATTCTCAAGAGGTATGGGGCTCAAAGATAAAGTCAAGACCCCACCAATCTCATTTTCAATAGTAGAACAATTAATATTATCAACCAATATAGGATCATCATCTAGAGCTTTATCATAAACATTTTCTGAGCAAAACTCTTTAGTACCATGTATTTCAAAGTTAGGCACAAACAAAGGATTATCACAAGATTTATCAAAATAGAATGGATTATCATAGATAACAGGAGCATAATTATTATCACAAGTTTTATCATAGTAGATATTTCAAGAGAATCCACAGGAACATAACATTCATCCACCTTTGGTAAGCATGGAGGATAATCAAATAGTGTAAGAGGTAAAGAGTTACTCTCATTAGAAGGTAGGCATGGGTAGCTAATCCATTCTTCCTCCTTTTGTTCATCACTCTCCTCCTCTTTTTCATCTAATGAGCTTTCAGGTTCAGCAATTTCTTCTTCAACAATTTCTTGTCCCATCGGTTCCTGCAAATTATGGATACATTCTTGTGCATGACCGAGTCTCTCTTTATAATCAATGATATAACAATTATTGCTGAAATTTTCTATGCAATAATCAAGGATAGAAGAGACCATATCTTTAAGTTTATTACAAGCAACACAAGTTTCATAATTTTTAGACATTAAGGATTCTATTTCAGAAGCTCCCATAAATAAAACAAATTGTTCTGCTTCTTGAAATCCAAGATGAATATAGTTATTCCAATGATAGTTCGAAATTAAAAATTCTTTACTAAAGCCACACTGGAATTTAAGATATTTAGTATCTGTTCAGTGCAACAATTTATATCATAGCGTTTAAGCAAAATTTTAGAAATTTGATTCAACTTTTGTAACACACCTCTCATGACTTCAACCTTATATCATTCTCTATACTTTATAAATAGCTCCATGGAGGTTCTAGCATGTTCCTCCATAACAACAGTTTTTTAGATTTTCGGTTTTTCAAATTTTTATGGATTTTCGGGTATATAAGAAGAAAAAAATAAAACAAGACAAAAGAAAACTAAATAAAACTCAGCTAAACAGAAATAAACGAAGAAAAAATAAAGTCGACAAGAAAAAATAAAATGAAATGAAAAATAGAGAGACGGGTAAGTGTACTCCCCAGGTGAACTTATGAGTAGAGCTATGCCTCCCCGGCAATGGCGCCAGAAAATAGTCTAGATAAACCACAAGTATAGGGGATCGCAACAGTCTTCGAGGGAAGTAAAACCCAAATTTATTGATTCGACACAAGGGGAGGTAAATAATACTTATAAGCATGAACAGCGGAGTTATCAATTCAGCTGCACCCGGAAAAACAGTAGTAACATGGGTAATGTGAAAGCAGCAGTAATATGAGAGCAATAGCAATAGTAACACAGAGGAGATGGCACCAGAAAGTATTACAGTGTGAAGTTGACTGTTGAGCAATGGTGATAACAGAAGGACCGGGGTTCCCAGCTATCTACACTAGTGGTAACTCTCCAAATAATATGTGTTGGGTGAACAAATTACAGTTGGGCAATTGATAATTGTGAGGGCATGACAATGCATGCTATGATAAGATAAAGTTACTGTAGTATTTAATTGGGTATTACAACATAATACATAGACCGTAATCCAACTGCATCTATGACTAATAATCCACCTTCAGGTTATCATCCGAACCCTTTCAGTATTAAGTTGCAAGCAACAAATTATCGCACTAAGAAATGTGCGTAAATTAAAAAAATAGAATTATCCTTAGACAAAATATTGTTGTTTTCTCCCTAGTAGTAACAACACATCTACAATCTTAGAAGTTATTGTCACTTTTCCAGAAACCTAGAGGCATGAACCCACTATCGAGCATAAATACTCCCTCTTGGAGATACAAGCAACTACTTGATCAGGGTAACTCCAAGTACCGGTGAGCATGCAAGATCTTAAATAACAGTAGTATGATAATATGATGAACAATCTGATCACAATTCCACAATTTATCGGAACCCAACAAACACAACACCGATTACATCATATGTATCTCAATCATGTAAAGCAGCTCATGAGATCATTGTATTGAAGTACATGGTGTTGGAGATATGCCCAATAGGCAATAATAAAGTGGTTATTATAATATATCTTTGTGTTTATGATAAATTTTTGCATACCATGCTATAATTGTATTAACCGAAACATTGATACATGTGTGAACAACAAGGAGTCCCTAGTAAGACTCTTGTATAACTAGCTTGCTGATTAATAGATGATCATGGTTTCGTGATCATGAACATTGGATGTTATTAATAACAAGGTTATGTCATTGGGTGAATGATATAATGGACACACACACCCATATAAGCATAGCATAAGATCACGTCATTAAGTTTGATTTGCTATAAGCTTCCGATACATAGTTACCTAGTCCTTCGACCATGAGATCATGTAAATCACTTATACCGGAAGGGTACTTTGATTACATCAAACGCCACTGCATAAATGGGTGGTTATAAAGATGGGATTAAGTATTCGGAAAGTATGAGTTGAGGCATATGGATCAAGAGTGGGATTTGCCCATCCGATGACGGATAGATATACTCTGGGACCTCTCGGTGGAATGTCGTCTGATTAGCTTGCAAGCATGTGACTAGTTCACAAGAGATGACATACCACGATACGAGTAAAGAGTACTTGTCGGTAACGAGGTTGAACAAGGTATGGAGATACCGATGATCAAACTTCGGACAAGTAAAATATCGCGTGACAAAGGGAATCGGTATCGTATGTAAATGGTTCAATCGATCACTAAGTTATCGTTGAATATGTGGGAGCCATTATGGATCTCCAGATCCCGCTATTGGTTATTGGTCGGAGAGGAGTCTCGACCATGTCTACATAGTTCACGAACCGTAGGGTGACACACTTAAGGTTTGATGTCATTTTAAGTAGATATGGAATATGGAATGGAGTTCGAATGTTTGTTCGGAGTCTTGGATGGGATCCAGGACATCACGAGGAGGTCCGGAATGGTCCGGAGAATAAGATTCATATATAGGAATTCACTTTCCAAGTTTGGAAATGATCCGGTGCATTTATGGAAGGCGCTAGAATGTTCTAGAACCTTCCAGAAGAAATCACCATGGAAGGTGGAGTCCGATGGGACTCCACCAACCCTAACCAGCCAACCAAGTGGGAGGGTGGAGTCCATGGTGGACTCCACCTCCTTGGCCGGCCAAGCAAGGGGGAAAGGGAGAGTCCCTGTCCCTATAGGTTTTGTCCATATGGAAGTTTTTGAATTGGGGTCTTATTCGAACACTTTGGGCAAACCCTAGGGATTCCACATATATAAAGAGGAGGAGAGGGAGGGGGCTGGTTACACTAAGTTGGCCGCACCCGCAGGGCTCCCAGGCCGGCGCCCAAGCAGCCCCCTCTCCCAAACCCTAGCCTCTCCCCTCCTCCATCTTCTCCCATGGTGCTTAGGCAAAGCCCTGCTAGAGATCTCCACCACCACCGACACCACGCCGTCGTGCTATCGGGATTCCGAGGAGGATCTACTACATCCGATGCCCGCTGGAACAGGGAGAAGGATGTCGTCATCAACACCGAACGTGTGACCGAGTACGGAGGTGCTGCCTGATGACCCACAAGTATAGGGGATCGCAGCAGTCTTCGCGGGTAGTAAAACCCAATTTATTGATTCGACACAAGGGGAGACAAAGGATACTTGAAAGCCTTAATAGCGGAGTTGTCAATTCAGCTGCACCTGGAAACAGACTTGCTCGCAAGAGTTTATCGATAATGCAGCTTTATAACAAAGGCGTAGTAGAATAACAGCAGCAGAGTAACAAAGACAACAGTAGTGATTATAGTAAACAGCAGGATTAAAATACTGTAGGCACGGGGACGGATAACGGGCGTTGCATGGATGAGAGAAACTCATGTAACAATCATAGCAGGGCATTTGCAGATAATAATAAAACGGTGTCGAAGTACAAAGCAATCAATAGGCATGTGTTCCAATTATAGTCGTACGTGCTCGCAATGAGAAACTTGCACAACATCTTTTGTCCTACCAGCCGGTGGCAGCCGGGCCTCAAGGGAATCTACTGGATATTAAGGTACTCCTTTTAATAGAGTACCGGAGCAAAGCATTAACACTCCGTGAACACATGTGATCCTCACGTCACTACCATCCCCTCCGGTTGTCCCGATTTCTGTCACTTCGGGGCCATTGGTTCCGGACAGCGACATGTGTATGCAACTTGCAGGTAAGATCATAAACAATAAATATCATGATGAAACAATAACATGTTCAGATCTGAGATCATGGCACTCGGGCCCTAGTGACAAGCATTAAGCATAACAAGTTGCAACAATATCATCAAAGTACCAATTACGTACACTAGGCACTATGCCCTAACAATCTAATGCTATTACATGACCAATCTCATCCAATCCCTACCATCCCCTTCAGCCTACAGCGGGGGAATTACTCACACATGGATGGGGGAAACATTGTTGGTTGATGGAGAGGCGTCGGTGGTGATGCTGGCGATGATCTCCTCCAATTCCCCGTCCCGGTGGAGTGCCAGAACGGAGACTTCTGGCTCCCGAGACGGAGTTTCGCGATGTGGCGGCGTTCTGGAGGGTTTCTGGCGACTTCGACTTCTCCCCGTGCGTTTTTAGGTCGAAGGCAATAAGTAGTCCGAAGGAGGGCGTCGGAGGCCGACCGAGGGGGCGACACACTAGGGCCGCGCGCCCCCCTCCTGGGCCGCGCCGCCCTAGGTGTGGGGCCCTCGGGCCTCCTCCCGACTTGCCCTTCTGGCTCCGTCAGTCTTCTGGTAAAATAGGGCCTTTCGCATAAATTCCGAGGATTTTCCTGAAAGTTGGATTTCTGCACAAAAACGAGACACCAGAACAGTTCTGCTGAAAACAGCGTTAGTCCGTGTTAGTTGCATCCAAAATACACAAATTAGAGGCAAAACAATAGCAAAAGTGTTCGGGAAAGTAGATACGTTTTGGACGTATCAACTCCCCCCCAAGCTTAGCTTATTGCTTGTCCTCAAGCAATTCAGTTAACAACTGATGCGATAAAAGAACTTTCACGAACACATTTGTTCATATGATGTATATATTCTCATGATATGGCTAATACTTAGGCAGTTCATAATAAGATGCATGCAAATAAGATCATCTAACAGCTATGTCAATCATGGAGAAGTACCAACAATTAATAATAAGCATCATGAATCATGTCTATAAGCAGGATTGCAATGTTCATAAAAGAGTATGATAAAGTGGTATCT
Source organism: Lolium perenne (assembly GCF_019359855.2). Lineage (NCBI taxonomy): Eukaryota > Viridiplantae > Streptophyta > Magnoliopsida > Poales > Poaceae > Lolium > Lolium perenne. The sequence goes on along the minus strand of NC_067250.2, from coordinate 13,358,316 downwards.
CGCTTGCTCATATTTGATCAGCAAAACATAAATGCTCAGGCACCTCTGAAGTTCATAGAAAGACTAGAAGTAGAGATTGTCAAAGATAAAAGCATCAAAGTTATACCACAATCTATAATATTTTGAGACAAGCATATTGCACTAAGAATGACAGTTGTGCTCTCAAGAAAGTGCTCAAAGAAAGGATGGAGACACAACATAAAAATAAAAGATTGACCCTTCGCAGAGGGAAGCAGGGATTAACATGCGCTAGAGCTTTTCATTTTTAAAGCAGGAGTAAAATTATTTTGAGAGGTGTTTGTTGTTGTCAACGAATGGTAATGGGTACACCAACTACCTTGCCAACCGGACTTTCAAGAGCGGCTCCCATGAAGGACGTTATCTCTACCAGCAAGGTAGATCATCCCTCTTCTCTTTTGTTTACACACGTATTTTAGTTTTATTATGGGTGACACTCCCCCCAACCTTTGCTTACACAAGCCATGGCTAACCGAATCCTCGGGTGCCTTCCATCAATCACATACCATGGAGGAGTGTCTATTTGCAAAATTAAGTTGCTTACTGATGAATCAGAGCAAAACATGCGAAGAGAATTATCAATGAAGTTTGATTAATCGGGGCTGGGAACCCCATTGCCAGCTCTTTTTGCAAAATTATTGGATAAGCGGATGTGCCACTAGTCCATATGAAAGTCCGTCAAGAGTAAATGACAAGGTTGAAAGATAAACACCACATACTTCCTCATGAGCTATAAAACATTACACAAATTGAGAAGCATTTTGAAGGTTTTAAAGGTAGCGCATGAGAATTTACTTGGAATGGTTTGAAATGCCATGCATAGGTATTTATGGTGGACACTTTGGAATAACTTGGTTTTCAGGGGTTTGGAAGCACGAGCGGTGTTTCCACTCAGTACAAATGAAGGCTAGCAATAGACTGGGGAGCGACAATCAAGAGAGCAGTAACTGTCATAATCATGCTTGCGGCAAAATAAATTAACTGAGGCATAAAAGTGATACAAGAACTCTGAAGCAAATTAAATCATCGAGGCTTAGTTGACTTTTGTTCAGTCATATGCATGCGTGAGCATGTGCCAAGTCGATATAAATGAATTATTCAGAGGAGGATACCAAAATGTCATACCTACTTATGAATAAAACAATGCAAGCAAACATCCATGACATGCTACTCATATTAATAAATTGGTGCTAAACATGAGTGATCATGAACTACTAGACTTTCTCAAATGACATATACCTCACATGAACCAACTAAGCATGCTCACATGGATGAGTATATGTACAAAAATGAAAACAAATAGAGTTCATACCAGCCTCTCACCACAATCCAATTGTCGTAGATCGTCATTATTGCCTTTCACTTGTGTAGCTTGGATAATATGAAATGAAAACCACGCTCCAGCCACCGAAGACAATTGAACTCAAAATGAACTTTACAAACCAAAGAAGAACAGCAAATATTTTTGGTATTTTCGAATTGGAAACAAGAACAAAACGAAACAAGCAAACAAAGCAAAATCTTTTTGGATTTTCTTATAGCAAACCAACGATAGCAAATAAAGCAATATAAATGCAAGAAACCAAAACAAACAAATGGTGAAGAGAAACAACAGAAATATTTTTGGTCTTCTTGTGTTTTAGGAAAGAAACAAAGCAAAAACAAGAAATGGTAAACTAGAAGAGTCACATAAACACAAAGCAGCAGAAATTTGTCAAACTTGACAGCAGTACAGTAATCGATTTTTAAGAAATTCTTTCACTGCTCAAATCGAAAAGTGTTCAACTAATGAAAGTTAGATAACAACCTGGGGAACATGCACAAAAATTGGCTTCGCAAAATACCGTTCTGGCTGTTTTTGAGAATTTTTATGGTAATAGCCCAGAATCTGTTTTCAATCAGCACTTCCCCAAATATCATCTCCCTCTCATTAGAAAACCACTCAAACAAACTAAGCAAGTACATAATATGCAAAGAATGAGTGATGCCGGTATACCTCCCCCCAAGCTTAGGCTTTTGGCTCTTCTTGATCACATTATATCACCCTTCTCTCTTAACCCTTGAAAACTTCTGCCACACCAAACTTCTCATAAACTTTATTAGAGGGGTTAGTACTCAAAAACTTTAATCCACTTTAGTCCTGTAGTGACACATTGCAAGAACTCAATAAAACATTATCTACAGCTCTCCACGTCTAGAAAGCCTTACTTAAAGTCCACAAGAGACAATGCAAAAAAAACAGAGACAGAATCTGCCAAAACAGGACAGCCAGTAAAGACGAATTTTTTAGAGGTACTTCCGTTGCTCAAATCAGAAAACTCAAAACTAATGAAAGTTGCATACATATCTGAGGATCACAGGTGAATTTTTACAGAATTTTTAGATTCTCCTACAGAGAGAAAAACTCAAATTCGTGATAGCTAAAAATCTGTGTCTGCGCAGAAATCCAAATCTAGCATCAACTTTCTATTAGAGACTTTACTTGGCACAATAATGCAATAAAATAAAGATACAAAGGTATTGCTACAGCGAGTAAAACAAGTGGAGGAAGAAAGAAATGTTGTTTAACCCCTCTATGCATATAAAAAGTATTTGTTAACAAGGTTGATCAAGTCTTGCCACCAAATAAATTTTACATAGCATAAGAAGAAATAAACCTCAAATCAATCATGTTACCTTGAATTGTATTGATATGGATCCAATCATAAGATTTTGATATCCTTCTTTAGGCTCATATATAGGACAATCAATAGTTCCAATTTTGATAGTTCTCACATTAGAAATAGTATTGACTCCACATACTTTATCAATCCTCTTGGGGAAATAGACGGTATGCTCCTTATCATCAACATTGAAAGTAAGCTTCCCTTTGTTGCAATCAATAACAGCCCCTGCGGTGTTAAGAAAAGGTCTCCCAAGAATAATAGACATATTATCATCTTCAGGCATTTCCAGCACAACAAAATCAGTTAATATCAAGCAGTTATTAGTAACTTGAACAGGAACATCCTCACATATACCAACAGGAATAGCAGTAGATTTATCAGCCATTTGCAAAGATATATCAGTAGGTATCAACTTATCTAAATAAAGTCTCTTATAAAGAGAAAAAGGCATAACACTAACACCGGCTCCCAAGTCACATAGAGCAGTTTTAACATAATTATTCTTAATAGAACAAGGAATAGTAGGTATACCTGGGTCGCCCAACTTCTTTGGAACTTTACCATTGAAAGAGTAATTAGCAAGCATAGTGGAAATCTCCTCATTAGGAATTTTCCTTTTGTTAGTGACAATATCTTTCATATACTTTGAATAAGGAGGCAATTTAATAGCATCGGTCAAAGGGATTTGCAAGAATAAAGGTTTCATCCAATCACAAAATTTATTATAGTGTTCTTCTTCCTTTGATTTTAGTTTCTTAGCAGGAAAAGGCATTTGCTTTTGCACCCAAGGTTCTCTTTCATTACCATGTTTCTTAGCAATAAAATCTTCTTTAGTATACTTTTTATTTTTAGCATGCTCTTCAGGTTCATCTTCAACTTCTTCTTTATCAGAAGCATCATTCTTATCATTATCATTACCATTATCATGTTCATTACCACTTTTAGTTTCAGCATCGGAAATAGAAATACTATTAGGATCATTAACAGGTTCAGAGGATTCTACAACCTTTTTATGTTTCTTCTTCTTTTTCTTAGAAGGAGCACTAGGTTCAATTCGTTGAGAATCTTGTTCAATTCTTTTGGGATGCCCTTCAGGATATAGAGGATCCTGGGTAGAGACACCGCCTCTAGTTTTTACTTCATAAGCATGTTTCTCTTTAGAATTATTTTTTAACAAGTCATTTTGAACTTTAGTGAGTTGATCAATTTGAGTTTGAACCATTTGAAAATGTTTAACAAGCATCTTAACATCATTAGAGGTTCTCTCCACAGTATCATGCAATTCACTAATAGCTTGAGAATTTTCCATTAGATGATTCTCTACTCTCATATTAAAATTTTCTTGCTTAACAATATAATTATCAAACTCATCTAAGCATTGAGCAGGAGGTTTTGAATACGGAATATCTTCCCTAGTAAAGCGTTGAAGGGAGTTTACCTCGATCATGGATGAAGGGGGAATTATCTCACATATATCTTCTATGGGAGGTAGATTCTTCACATCTTCGGATTTAATACCTTTTTCCTTGAGAGACTTCTTAGCTTCCCTCATATCTTCATCATTCAATTCAATTAAACCCCTCTTCTTCAATATTGGCGTTGGAGTTGGTTCAGGTATATTCCAATCATCATGATTCCGGCTTATTCTAGCCAATAATTCTTCAGCTTCGTCTGGAGTTCTTTTCCTGAAAACACAACCAGCACAACTATCCAAATATGCTCTAGACTCAATGGTTAGTCCACTATAAAATATATCAAGTAGATCATTCTTTTCTAAATCATGTCCAGGTCGAGCTCTGATAAGAGAACAAAATCTTGTCCAAGCCTCAGGCAATTTCTCTTCATCTCCCTGGTCAAACCTATAAATTTTCTGTAAAGCAATATGTTGAGCACTAGCAGGAAAGTATTTTCGAAAGAAAACATCACGCGGCTCAGTTGGACTTTTAATAGAACCAGGAGGCAAATTATTATACCAAGTTTTAGCATCATCCTTTAATGAGAAAGGAAAAATTTTAGCGACAAAGTAAGTACGCATCTTGATATCATCAGAAAACAAGCTACTCATAGAAGAAATCTCAATCATGTGTTCTACAGCACTTTCTTTTTCAGTACCACAAAAGGGTGTTTTCTCTACAATAGCTATATGAGATAGATCAAGAGAAAAATCATAATCTTTATCCTTAATGCATATAGGAGATGTGGCGAATTCAGGATCAGGAGATAACTTATGTCTAACAGTATATTGTGCGAGAAACTTTTTAATTTTTCTTGCATCAGTAGTAGCATTGCATCTATTAATAAAATCATCATTAAGCTCCACATAATCCTCATCAGGATCATCACTAGAATAATCAAGTTCAGGTGAATTAACAGGTGTAGTAGCATTAGGAGTTTCAGCATTTTCAATTTGTCTAGACCTAGCAATTGTAGCATCTAGAAAGGATCCCAATGAACCACTATCATCAAGCACAGCAGAAACATTATCAATATTATGAGAGTTTTCAGATTCAGCAGAAGTACCAGCAAGTGAAGCTTGCGGCGGTGAAACAAGTTGACTTATCACAGATGGTGAATCAAGAGCAGCAGAGGTACTCAGAGTTGTACCTTTTCTTGTAGTGGATGGTAATATGGTGACTTTAGGATCGCGAGATTTACCCATGATGGAGAATTTGCAGCGAACAATATCAATCCAAGTGAGCTTCCAAATAAAGCTATGCTCCCCGGCAACGGCGCTAGAAAACAGTCTTGATGACCCACAAGTATAGGGGATCGCAGCAGTCTTCGCGGGTAGTAAAACCCAATTTATTGATTCGACACAAGGGGAGACAAAGGATACTTGAAAGCCTTAACAACGGAGTTGTCAATTCAGCTGCACCTGGAAGCAGACTTGCTCGCAAGAGTTTATCAGTAGTAACAGTTTTATAACAGTAGCAGTAGTAGAATAACAACAGCAGAGTAACAAAGACAGCAGTAGTGATTATAGTAAACAGCAGGATTAAAATACTGTAGGCACGGGGACGGATAACGGGCGTTGCATGGATGAGAGAAACTCATGTAACAATCATAGCAGGGAATTTGCAGATAATAATAAAACGGTGTCGAAGTACAAAGCAATCAATAGGCATGTGTTCCAATTATAGTCGTACGTGCTCGCAATGAGAAACTTGCACAACATCTTTTGTCCTACCAGCCGGTGGCAGCCGGGCCTCAAGGGAATCTACTGGATATTAAGGTACTCCTTTTAATAGAGTACCGGAGCAAAGCATTAACACTCCGTGAACACATGTGATCCTCACGTCACTACCATCCCCTCCGGTTGTCCCGATTTCTGTCACTTCGGGGCCATTGGTTCCGGACAGCGACATGTGTATACAACTTGCAGGTAAGATCATAAACAATAAATATCATGATGAAACAATAACATGTTCAGATCTGAGATCATGGCACTCGGGCCCTAGTGACAAGCATTAAGCATAACAAGTTGCAACAATATCATCAAAGTACCAATTACGGACACTAGGCACTATGCCCTAACAATCTAATGCTATTACATGACCAATCTCATCCAATCCCTACCATCCCCTTCAGCCTACAGCGGGGGAATTACTCACACATGGATGGGGGAAACATTGCTGGTTGATGGAGAGGCGTCGGTGGTGATGATGGCGATGATCTCCTCCAATTCCCCGTCCCGGTGGAGTGCCAGAACGGAGACTTCTGGCTCCCGAGACGGAGTTTCGCGATGTGGCGGCGTTCTGGAGGGTTTCTGGCGACTTCGACTTCTCCCCGTGCGTTTTTAGGTCGAAGGCAATAAGTAGTCCGAAGGAGGGCGTCGGAGGCCGACCGAGGGGGCGACACACTAGGGCCGCGCGCCCCCCTCCTGGGCCGCGCCGCCCTAGGGTGTGGGGCCCTCGGGTCTCCTCCCGACTTGCCCTTCTGGCTCCGTCAGTCTTCTGGTAAAATAGGGCCTTTCGCATAAATTCCGAGGATTTTCCTGAAAGTTGGATTTCTGCACAAAAACGAGACACCAGAATAGTTCTGCTGAAAACGGCGTTAGTCCGTGTTAGTTGCATCCAAAATACACAAATTAGAGGCAAAACAATAGCAAAAGTGTTCGGGAAAGTAGATACGTTTTGGACGTATCACTGCCCGACTGTGGCACCGTCAAGATCTTCTACGCGCTTTTGAAAGCGGCAAGTGATCGACTACAGCAACAACGAGATCTAATCTCGTAGGCTTTGGAAATCTTCGAGGGTTAGTCTCATGATCTACTTGTTGCTACCATCTTCTAGATTGGATCTTGGCTTGTTATTCGTTCTTGCGGTAGGAAACTTTTTGTTTTCTATGCTACGAATCCCATCACATGGGAGAGAGACTACCAACTAGCTACAATCGAGAACCCATAGTCTAGGGGGAACTACTCACGAGCCATCATGGAGTTGAAGTGGAGGCGGATGAGTCGATGGAGATGGCTCCGGGGGTCAATCCCCATCCCAGCAGGGTGCCGGAACAGGAACTTCTAACCTCCGAAACTTTTCTGGACGATGGCGGCGGCGACGAAACTTTTTATGGACGGAGGCTGGATGATTTAGGGTTTTTGCATCGAAGGCATTATATAGGCGGAAGGGCGAGGTCGGTGGGTGCTAGGAGGCCCCACATCACCCCATGGCGCATCCAAGGGGGGCCCGCGCCAAGGGATGGTGTGGCCTCCTGATAACCCACAAGTATAGGGGATCGCAACAGTCTTCGAGGGAAGTAAAACCCAAATTTATTGATTCGACACAAGGGGAGGTAAAGAATACTTATAAGCCTTAACAACTGAGTTGTCAATTCAGCTGCACCTGGAAAAACACTAGTAACAGGGGTGATGTGAAAGCAAAGAGAATATGAGAGCAAGAGTAACAAGAATAACACAACAGCAGTAATAGTAACACAGAGGTAATGGCACCAGAAAATAGTTGATACTACTTCCAATGACATGTAGAACGAGTATATGATGATGAAAGATGGACCGGGGTTCCCAACTATCTTCACTAGTGGTAACTCTCCAATAACAAGCGTTGGGTGAACAAATTACAGTTGGGCAATTGATAGGATTGAAATAGCATTAAGACAGAACATCAAGATTATTAATCATGTAGGCATGTTTTCCATATATAGTTATACGTGCTCGCAATGAGAAACTTGCATAACATCTTTTGTCCTACCAGCCGGTGGCAGCCGGGCCTCAAGGGAATCTACTGGCAATTAAGGTACTCCTTTTAATAGAGCACCGGAGCAAAAAGCATTAACACTTGGTGAAAACATGTGATCCTCATATCACAGCCTTCCCCGCCGGTTGTCCCAATTTCTGTCACTTTGGGGCCTCGGGTTCCGGACAGCAATATGTGCAAACAACTTGTAGATACAATCTAAGCAATACATATAGAGCTTAAATCTAAGATCATGCCACTCGGGCCCTAGTGACAAGCATTAAACACAACAAGATTGCAGCAACAATAACTTCACAAACTTTATAGATAGACTAATCATAATGTAACAATCCATCGGATCCCGACAAACACAACACCGATTACATCAGATGAATCTCAATCATGTAAGGCAGCTCATGAGATCATTGTATTAAAGTACATGGGAGAGAGAGTACCAACTAGCTACATCTAGAACCCTTAGTCCATGGGGGAACTACTCACGGAGCATGATGGAGGTGGTGGCGTTGATGGAGATGGCTTCCGGGGGCACTTCCCTATCCCGGCAGGGTGCCGGAACAGAGACTTCTGTCCCCAGAATTGGAGTTTCGCGATGGCGGCGGCGCCCCTGGAGTCTTTCTGGAGTTTCGTCAATCTGTATCGCATTTTTAGGTCGAAAGGGCTTAAATAGGCGAAGAGGCAGCGCAGGAGGGTGCATGGGCCCCCCTCACACTAGGCCGGCGCGGCCAGGCCTGGGGCCGCGCCGCCATGTTGTGTGGTGGCCCCCTGGCCCCTCTCCGACTCTCCTTCGGTGTTCTGGATGCTTCCGGGAAAAATAAGATGTTGGGTCTTCGTTTCGTCGAATTTCGAGAATATTGCCCGAACAGCCTTTCTGGAACCAAAAACAGCAGAAAACAGGAACTGGCACTGTGGCATCTTGTTAATAGGTTAGTTCCGGAAAACACATAAAAACATTATAAAGTGTGAGCAAAACATGTAGGTATTGTCATAAAACAAGCATGGAACATCAGAAATTATAGATACGTTGGAGACGTATCAGCATCCCCAAGCTTAGTTCCTACTCGCCCTCGAGTAGGTAAACGATAAAAAGAATAATTTCTGTAGTGACATGCTACTTACATAACCTTGATCATACTATTGTAAAGCATATGAGATGAATGAAGTGACTCAAGGCAATGATCTATAGTTGCTAACAAATAGATAACATATAGCAAAACTTTTCATGAATAGTACTTTCAAGACAAGCATCAAAAGTCTTGCATAAGAGTTAACTCATAAAGCAATAAATTCAAATTAAAGGCATCGAAGCAACACAAAGGAAGATACAAGTTTCAGCAGTTGCTTTCAACTTTCAACATGTATATCTCATGGATAATGGTCAACACAAAGTAATATGATGAATGCAAATAAGCAAATAAGCAAATATGTAAGAATCAATGCACAGTTGACACAAGTGTTTGCTTCTAAGATGGAAGGAAGTAGGTAAACTGACTCAACATAAAGTAGAAGAAAGGCTCTTCGCAGAGGGAAGCAGGGATTAAATCATGTGCTAGAGCTTTTTTAAGGTTTTGAAATCATATAGAGAGCATAAAAGTAAAGTTTTGAGAGGTGTTTGTTGTTGTCAACGAATGGTAGTGGGCACTCTAACCCCCTCGCCAAACAGACTTTCAAAGAGCGGCTCCCATGAAGGACGTTATCTCTACCAGCAAGGTAGATCATCCCTCTTCTCTTTTGTTTACACATGTACTTTATTTTTTATTTATGGGTGACACTCCTCCCAACCTTTGCTTACACAAGCCGTGGCTAACCGAATCCTCGAGTGCCTTCCAACAATCTCATACCATGGAGGAGTGTCTATTTGAAAAATTAAGTTGCTTACTGATGAATCAGAGCAAAACATGTGAAGAGAATTATTAATGAAGTTAATTAATTGGGGGCTGGGAACCCCGCGCCAGCTCTTTTTGCAAAATTATTGGATAAGCGGATGAAGCCACTACTCCATTGGTGAAAATCTGCCCAACAAGATTGAAAGATAAAGCACCACATACTTCCTCATGAGCTATAAAACATTGACACAAATAAGAGATAATAACTTTTGAATTGTTTAAAGGTAGCACATGAAGTATTTACTTGGAATGGCAGAAAAATACCACATAGTAGGTAGTTATGGTGGACACACATGGTATAGGTTTTGGCTCAAGGTTTTGGATGCACGAGAAGCATTTCCGCTCAGTACAAGGCTTTGGCTAGCAAGGTTGTTTGAAGCAAACACAAGTATGAACCGGTATAGAAAAACTTACAGAAGAACATACTGCAAGCATTATAAGACTCTACACTGTCTTCCTTGTTGCTCAAACACTTCTACCAGAAAATATCTAGACCTTAGAGAGACCAATCATGCAAACCAATTTCAACAAGCTCTACGGTAGTTCTCCACTAATAGGTTTAAACTACATGATGCAAGAGCTTAATCATGATATACTTGAGAGCTCAAAACAATTGCCAAGTATCAAATTATCCAATACAATATGAAACATTTTCTGTTTCCAACCAAATAACAACAAGTGCAATAGCTTCCAACTTTTGTCATGAACATTAAAAGTGAAGAACACAAGTGTTCAAATGAAAAAGCGGAGCGTGTCTCTCTCCCAAACAAGGATTGCTAGGATCCGATCTTATTCAAACATAAACAAAACGAAAATAAACACACATACGCTCCAAGTAAAGTACATAAGATGTGACCGAATAAAAATATAGTTTCAATAGAAGAAACCTGATAAATTGTTGATGAAGAAGGGGATGCCTTGGGCATCCCCAAGCTTAGATGCTTGATTCTTCTTGAAATATGCAGGGATGAACCACGGGGGCATCCCCAAGCTTAGACTTTTCACTCTTCTTGATCATATATCATCCTCCTCTCTTGACCCTTGAAAACTTCCTCCACACCAAACTCAAAACAAACTCATTAGAGGGTTAGTGCATAATAAAAAATTCACATGTTCAGAGGTGACACAATCATTCTTAACACTTCTGGACATTGCCCAAAGATACTGAAAGTTAATGGAACAAAGAAATCCATCCAACACAGCAAAAGAGGCAATGCAAAATAAAAGGCAGAATCTGTCAAAACAGAACAGTCCGTAAAGACGAATTTTTCTGGGGCACCAGACTTGCTCAGATGAAAATGCTCAAATCGAACGAAAGTTGCGTACATATCTGAGGATCACGCACGTACATTGGCCGATTTTTCTGAGTTACCTACATGCAGGGCGACTCAATTTCGTGACAGCAAGAAATCTGTTTCTGCGCAGTAATCCAAATCTAGTATCAACCTTACTATCAAAGACTTTACTTGGCACAACAATGCAATAAAATAAAGATAAGGAGAGGTTTCTACAGTAGTAAAAACTTCCAAGACACAACAAAACAGTAGCAAAATAAAGACATGGGTTATCTCCCAAGAAGTGCTTTCTTTATAGCCATTAAGATGGGCTCAGCAGTTTTAATGATGCACTCGCAAGAAATAAAAGTTGAAGCAAAGGAGAGCATAAAAAAGCAAGTTCAAAACACATTTAAGTCTAACCCACTTCCTACGCATAGGAATCTTGTACTCAAATAAATTCATGAAGATCAAAGTGACAAGCATTGTAAGATAAAACAAGAGTAACTTCAAAATTTTCAGCATATAGAGAGGTGTTTTAGTACCATGAAAATTTCTACAACCATATTTTCCTCTCTCATAATAATTTTCAGTAGCCTCATGAACAAACTCAACAGCATAACTATCACATACAGCATGCTTTTCATGATCCACAAACATATAATTTTTATCAAGCTCAAAAATAGTGGGATTAAAACTTTCAAACCCACTTTTATCAATAATATAACAAGATGATTGATCATTCTCAAGAGATATGGGACTCCTAGATAAAGTCAAGACTTCTCCAATCCCATTTTCATTAGTAGTACAATTAATATTATCAAGTAACATAGGACCATCATCTAGAGATTTATCATAAACATTTGCTAAGCAAAATTCTTTAGTACCATGCATTTCGACGTCAGGCACAAACAAAGCATTATCATAAGATTTATCAAAGTAGCATGGATTATCATAAATAACAGTAGCATAATTATTCTCACAAGTTTTACTCATAGGGAATATTTCAAGAGAATCCACAGGAACATAACATTCATCCTCTTTTGGTAAGCATGGAGGACAATCAAATAGTGTAAGAGATAAAGAGTTACTATCATTAGAAGGTTGGCATGGGTAGCTAATCCATTCTTCCTCCTTTTGTTCATTACTCTTCTCTTCTTTTTCATCCAATGAGCTTCCGGGTTCATCAATTTCCTCCTCTTTTTCATCCAATGAGCTTTCAGGTTCATCAATTTCTTCTTCCACTGGTTCCTGCAAATTGTGAGTGCATTCTTGTGCATTAATGAGTCTCTCTTTATAATCAATGATATAAGGATTATCGCTGTAACTTTCTATGCAAAAATTAAGGATAGAAGAGACATAATCTTTAAGGTCCTTACAAACAACACAAGTTTCATAATTTTTAGACATGAAGGATTCTATTTCAGAAGCGCCCATAAACAAAACAAATTGTTCTACTTCTTCGAACCCAAAATGAATATAGCTATTACAGTTATAGTTCTTAATTAAAACTTCTTCACTAAAGCCACATTGAAATTTAAGATGTTTAGTATCCTGTTGAGAGCAACAGTTTATATCATGGCGTTTAAGCAAGATTTTAGCAATTGTATTCAATTTTTCTATCACAACACTCATAACTTTACCTGCTCTTGATTCTCTACAATTATTATATATTTCAATAAGCTCCAAAAAGGTTGTGGGTTCTCCCATAACAACAGTTTTTAATTTTTCGGTTTTTCAAATTTTTATGGATTTTTGGGTATATAAGAAAAGTAAAACAAGACAAAAAGAAACTAGACAAAAGTAAACTAAGCAAAATAATACTAGACAGAAATAAACTAAGCACAAATAAACTAGGAAAAAGTAAACTAAGCAAAACAAAATAAAATAAAATAAAAATAGAGAGAGATGTACAGTGTACTACCCAGGTGAACTTATGAGTAGAGTTATGCCTCTCCGGCAACGGCGCCAGAAAATAGTCTTGATAACCCACAAGTATAGGGGATCGCAACAGTCTTCGAGGGAAGTAAAACCCAAATTTATTGATTCGACACAAGGGGAGGTAAAGAATACTTATAAGCCTTAACAACTGAGTTGTCAATTCAGCTGCACCTAGAAAAGCACTAGTAACAGGGGTGATGTGAAAGCAGCAGTAATATGAGAGCAGTAGTAACAGTAACACAACAGCAGTAATAGTAACACAGAGCTAATGGCGCCAGAAAATAGTTGATACTACTTCCAATGACATGTAGAACGAGTATATGATGATGAAAGATGGATCGGGGTTCCCATCTATCTTCACTAGTGGTAACTCTCCAATAACAAGCGTTGGGTGAACAAATTACAGTTGGGCAATTGATAGGATTGAAATAGCATTAAGACAGAACATCAAGATTATTAATCATGTAGGCATGTTTTCCATATATAGTTATACGTGCTCGCAATGAGAAACTTGCATAACATCTTTTGTCCTACCAGCCGGTGGCAGCCGGGCCTCAAGGTAATCTACTGGCAATTAAGGTACTCCTTTTAATAGAGCACCGGAGCAAAGCATTAACACTTGGTGAAAACATGTGATCCTCATATCACAGCCTTCCCCTCCGGTTGTCCCAATTTCTGTCACTTTGGGGCCTCGGGTTCCGGACAGCAATATGTGCAAACAACTTGTAGATACAATCTAAGCAATACATATAGAGATTAAATCTAAGATCATGCCACTCCGGCCCTAGTGACAAGCATTAAACACAACAAGATTGCAGCAACAATAACTTCACAAACTTTATAGATAGACTAATCATAATGTAACAATCCATCGGATCCCGACAAACACAACACCGATTACATCAGATGAATCTCAATCATGTAAGGCAGCTCATAAGATCATTGTATTGAAGTACATGGGAGAGAGAGTACCAACTAGCTACAGCTAGAACCCGTAGTCCATGGGGGAACTACTCACGGAGCATGATGGAGGCGGTGGCGTTGATGGAGATGGCTTCCGGGGGCACTTCCCCGTCCCGGCAGGGTGCCGGAACAGAGACTTCTGTCCCCCGAATTGGAGTTTCGCGATGGTGGCGGCGCCCCTGGAGTCTTTCTGGAGTTTCATCAATCTGTATCGCGTTTTTAGGTCGAAAGGGCTTAAATAGGCGAAGAGGTGGCGCAGGAGGGTGCCTGGGCCCCCCTCACACTAGGCCGGCGTGGCCAGGCCTAGGGCCGCGCCGCCATGTTGTGTGGTGGCCCCCTGGCCCCTCTCCGACTCTCCTTCGGTGTTCTGGATGCTTCCGGGAAAAATAAGATGTTGGGTCTTCGTTTCGTCGAATTCCGAGAATATTGCCCGAACAGCCTTTCTGGAACCAAAAACAGCAGAAAACAGGAACTGGCACTGTGGCATCTTGTTAATAGGTTAGTTCCGGAAAACACATAAAAACATTATAAAGTGTGAGCAAAACATGTAGGTATTGTCATAAAACAAGCATGGAACATCAGAAATTATAGATACGTTGGAGATGTATCACCTCCCTGGTGCCCTCCTACGTCTCTGCTCTGGACTCCGTCTTTGTGTCGGGGAAAATAGGAGGTTTGGCTTTTGTTTCATCCAATTCCGAGAATATTTCCTATATAACTTTTCTGAAATCAAAAATAGCAGAAAACAGGGAACTGTCACTGTGGCATCTTGTCAATATGTTAGTTCCAGAAAATGCATAAAAGTGCCATGAAGTATGAACAAAACATATAGAAACTGGTGTAAAACAAGCATGGAGCATCAAAAATTATAGATACATTTGCAACGTATCATTGAGAGCTGGCTGGGCACGTACACTTCATTGGCACCATCGAGGAGGGTCCGGTGCTGAGCCTCCAACTTGGCCTGCGTGAGGGTCGCGTTGGCGTATGGCGTGATGGGAATGTATAGCACGTCAACTACGGCTTGCAGCGGAGTGGATACCGGCGGCACAGCGGAGGTACCGACGATGTTCTCATCTCGCTCCAGCACCGCTTTGGTCGTGCGGCCTGACTTGGTGGGGGCGTCCTTCCCATCGGCCACCGCTTTGTCGGCGCCGCCTGCGCCATCATCATCACCTCCACGCTGCCAGCGGTGCGATCGGTACACATCCCGCGAGCATCACAAAGTATTGGTGGATCCGTCGCCACCAGCTCCTGGGTCAGATACTTGCGTACCGACACCGTGCCGACGTAGATGCGGTGCGTGCCGAAGATCATCATGCCGCCGTTCCTGGGGAAGTCCGTGCCGTTGGCGAAGCTACCGGCATTGTCGCTGATGAAGTCCAGCGAGCCGAGGCGTTGGATGAGGCCGGTGACCACGTGCTCGCCGGAGGCGGTGATGAAACCCGTCCGGATGTGAACCCCAACATGCGAAGCTGCTGGCCCCATGGTGGGCGCCAACTGTCATCATGGTGAACAAACAGATGGCATGGGTAGGCTAAAGTTTGGGGCCGGATGTACGCAAGGGGATCCGGAGGAAGGATAGATAGAGGAAGCAAGCACACAAACACACGATCAACCCAGGTTTAGGGCCCTCGTGAGGAGGTAACACACCTACTCTTGCATGTTTGTACTAGATTAACTCAATAGGGAGCTACAATGGTGTTCTTCAGCTCTTGGCCAAAGGTAGAAGATGAAGCTAGAGGGAGAAAACCCTAAGAGAGAGGCATTGTAGAACTCAATGGAAACCTCTTGTGCAAGGGAGCTGCCCCTCTCCTTATATAGTGGAGAGGTGGCTTACAAGAGAAGGAACCAGGGAGGGAATCTATGCCTACATCAACCACCTTTATAAAGTAGCTTTGACCCTGGCTTGTGATGTCCCTGCCTGCGCCCCCTGCACGCTGACCTCTATCGGTCTGCGCACTGTAGCTGCTTCGTCATCCCTGTCTTATGCTCCCAGTTGGATGCTAGTGGGGCTTCGTCATAAATTTGATCCTACGTATCTCCTCGATGTCCTGTAGCGCCAGGGAGGAATCTTTGACCCTGGTCCGACAAGTAACTGTTGGACCTATACTGGACCCATTGTAGTTTTATCTGGAGTAATCGGAGGCTCTCCTTTTGTCGCCCCTGATGCTTGATTCAACCTTTATATTTCTGGCTTAGTCTACACCGGTAGCACCTGTTCCGGCATACCCCTTCGGTATACCAGATTTTTCAAGCCAGGTGACCTTTAAACCGGTCACCCTTATCTTTGACAAGAACCGATCATGTCTGGATTACCTGTGTAAATCGGTTTCTAGCCATCTTACTTAGGCAAACTTGCCATACTCTTGACCTACCGGGGGTCATCCCCCTGACAATCTCCAATCGCGGTAGATCCTTTGTAGATCGGACTGAGGATTTGTCAAACTATCAGATTTTACTGTACATGCAAAGAGGGGAAGAGTTTTTTGTGCTGGGGTTTAGCATTTTGTGATTGATGTGCTAAAGATTAAATTTAGTCACGCTAGTTTGTTCAGACACAAGAGGAGATAGAGGTCTTGAAGAACAAATTTGCTCTGCTCAAGAATCTGCAGAGAACAGAACCACAATTGATGAGGGCTAAGAAATAGGAATGGGAGGCAAAAAGAAAGGCTTTGGAGGCTGAAAAGGGAGAGCTAGAGTATGACATATCCGATCCGCTCCAAGTGAACTTCGCAATCAAGGATATGCTTAAGAGGATGAGGGCTATTTGTGATGAGTGATCAATGTGTTGTAGATGTACTTTAGGAGATCCCGTGAAATGTTGAGCTAGGGAGAATTTGTAATGTACCCTAAGTAGACTTTGTAATGTACCCTAAGTACCACTCGTAATGTACTCTATTTCAACTGCTACTTGTGTTGTTTCTGATTGAACTAGGCCGATGGTTATAACTTGGGATCATAGTATGAGGATATGATTGATCAGAACCTATGGCATGACTGAACATGACTGATACGTCTCCAACGTATCTATAATTTCTGATGTTCCATGCTTGTTTTATGACAATACCTACATGTTTTGCTCACACTTTATAATGTTTTTATGTGTTTTCCGGAACTAACCTATTAACAAGATGCCGAAGTGCCAGTTCCTGTTTTCTGCTGTTTTTGGTTCCAGAAAGGCTGTTCGGGCAATATTCTCGGAATTCGACGAAACGAAGACCCAACATCTTATTTTTCCCGGAAGCATCCAGAACACCGAAGGAGAGTCGGAGGAGAGCCAGGGGGCCACCACACAATAAGGCGGCGCGGCCCCAAGCCTGGCCGCGCCGGCCTACTGTGAAGGGGGGCCCAGGCACCCTCCTGCGCCGCCTCTTCGCCTATTTAAGCCCTTTCGACCTAATAACGCGATACAGATTGACGAAACTCCAGAAAGACTCCAGGGGCGCCGCCGCCATCGCGAAACTCCAATTCAGGGGACAGAAGTCTCTGTTCCGGCACCCTGCCGGGACGGGGAAGTGCCCCCGGAAGCCATCTCCATCAACGCCACCGCCTCCATCATGCTCTGTGAGTAGTTCCCCCATGGACTACGGGTTCTAGCTGTAGCTAGTTGGTACTCTCTCTCCCATGTACTTCAATACAATGATATCATGAGCTGCCTTACATGATTGAGATTCATCTAATGTAATCGGTGTTGTGTTTGTCGGGATCCGATGGATTGTTACATTATGATTAGTCTATCTATAAAGTTTGTGAAGTTATTGTTGCTGCAATCTTGTTGTGTTTAATGCTTGTCACTAGGGCCCGAGTGGCATGATCTTAGATTTAAGCTTTATACTTACTGCTTAGATTGTATCTACAAGTTGTATGCACATGTCTATGTCCGGAACCAAAGGCCCCAGAGTGACATCAACTGGGACAACTGGAGGGGAAGGCTTAGGTATGAGGATCACATGTTTTCACCAAGTGTTAATGCTTTGCTCCGGTGCTCTATTAAAAGGAGTACCTTAATTGCCAGTAGATTCCCTTGAGGCCCGGCTGCCACCGGCTGGTAGGACAAAAGATGCTATGCAAGTTTCTCATTGCGAGGACGTATAACTATATATGGAAAACATGCCTACATGATTAATAATCTTGATGTTCTGTCTTAATGCTATTTCAATCCTATCAATTGCCCAACTGTAATTTGTTCACCCAACACTTGTCACTTGTTATTGGAGAGTTACCACTAGTGAAGATAGCTGGGAACCCCGGTCCATCTCTCATCATCATATACTCGTTCTACATGTCATTGGAAGTAGTATCAACTATTTTCTGGTGCCATTACCTCTGTGTTACTATTACTGCTGCTGTGTTACTGTTACTACTGCTCTCATATTACTGCTGCTTTCACATCACCCCTGTTACTAGTGCTTTTCCAGGTGCAGCTGAATTGACAACTCAGTTGTTAAGGCTTATAAGTATTCTTTACCTCCCCTTGTGTCGAATCAATAAATTTGGGTTTTACTTCCCGCGAAGACTGTTGCGATCCCCTATACTTGTGGGTTATCAAGACTATTTTCTGCCGCCGTTGCCGGGGAGGCATAGCTCTACTCATAAGTTCACCTGGGGAGTACACTCTACATCTCTCTCTGTTTTTGTTTTATTTTATTTTGGTTTGCTTAGTTTGCTTTTTCCTAGTTTATTTGTGCTTAGTTTATTTCTGTCTAGTATTATTTTGCTTAGTTTACTTTTGTCTAGTTTCTTTTTATCTTGTTTTATTTTCCCTATATACCCAAAAATCCATAAAAAATTGAAAAACCGAAAAATTAAAAACTGTTGCTATGGGAGAACCTACAACCTATTTGGAGCTTATTGAATTATATAATAATTATAAAGAATCAAGAGCGGGTAAATTCATGAGTGCTGTGATAGAAAAATTGAATACAATTGCTAAATCTTGCTTAAACGCCATGATATAAACTGTTGCTCTCAACAGGATACTAAACATCTTAAATTTCAATGTGGCTTTAGTGAGGAATTTTTAATTAAGAACTATAATTGGAATAGCTATATTCATTTTGGGTTCGAAGAGGTAGAACAATTTGTCTTATTTATGGGAGCCTCTGAGATAGAATCCTTCATGGCTAAAAATTATGAAACTTGTGTTGTTTGTAAGGACCTTGAAGATTATGTCTCTTCTATCCTTAATTTTTGCATAGAAAGTTACAGCGATAATCCTTATATCATTGATTATAAAGAGAGACTCATTAATGCACAAGAATGCACTCACAAATTGCAGGAACCTGTGGAAGAAGAAATTGATGAACCTGAAAGCTCATTGGATGAAAAAGAGGAGGAAATTGATGAACCCGAAAGCTCATTGGATGAAAAAGAAGAGGAGAGTGATGAACAAAAGTAGGAAGAATGGATTAGCTACCCATGCCAACCTTCTAATGAGAGTAACTCTTTATCTCTTACACTATTTGATTGTCCTCCATGCTTACCAAAGGAGGTTGAATGTTATGTTCCTGTGGATTCTCTTGAAATATTACCTATGAGTAAAACTTGTGAGAATAATTATGCTACTGTTATCTATGATAATCCATGCTACTTTGATAAATCTTATGATAATGCTTTGTTTGTGCCTGATGTCGAAATGCATGGTACTAAAGAGTTTTGCTTAGCAAATGTTTATGATAAATCTCTAGATGATGGACCTATGTTACTTGATAATATTAATTGTACTACTAATGAAAATGGGATTGGAGAAGTCTTGACTTTATCTAGGAGTCCCATATCTCTTGAGAATGATCAATCATCTTGTTATATTATTGATAAAAGTGGGTTTGAAAGTTTTAATCCCACTATTTTTGAGCTTGATAAAAATTATGTGTTTGTAGATCATGAAAAGCATGCTGCATGTGATAGTTATATTGTTGAGTTTGTTCATGAAGCTACTGAAAATTATTATGAGAGAGGAAAATATGGTTGTAGAAATTTCCATGGTACTAAAACACCTCTCTATACGCTGAAAATTTTGAAGTTACTCTTGTTTTATCTTCTTATGCTTGTCACTTTGTTCTCCATGAATTTATTTGTATACAAGATTCCTATGCATAGGAAGTGGGTTAGACTTAAATGTGTTTTAAATTTGCTTTTTGATGCTCTCTTTTGCTTCAACTCTCATTTCTTGCGAGTGCATCATTAAAATTGCTGAGCCCATCTTAATGGCTATAAAGAAAGCACTTCTTGGGAGATAACCCATGTTTTTATTTTGCTACTGTTTTGTTGTGTCTTGGAAGTCGTTACTACTGTAGCAACCTCTCCTTATCTTTATTTTATTGCATTGTTGTGCCAAGTGAAGTCTCTAATAGAAGGTTGATACTAGATTTGGATTACTGCGCAGAAACAGATTTCTTGCTGTCACGAATTTGGGCAGTGTTCTCTGTAGATAACTCAGAAAAATCTTCTAATTTACGTGAGTGATCCTCAGATATGTATGAAACTTTCATAGTTTTGAGTTTTCTCATCTGAGTAAGTTTAGTGCCCCAGAAAAATTCGTCTTTACGGACTGTTCTGTTTTGACAGATTCTGCCTTTTATTTCGCATTGCCTCTTTTGCTGTGTTGGATGGATTTCTTTGTTCCATTAACTTCCAGTAGCTTTGAGCAATGTCCAGAAGTGTTAAGAATGATTGTGTCACCTTTGAATATGTGAATTTTTGATTATGCACTAAACCTCTAATGAAATTTATGAGAAGTTTGGTGTGAAGGAAGTTTTCAAGGGTCAAGAGAGGAGGATGATATATGATTAAGAAGAGTGAAAAGTCTAAGCTTGGGGATGCCCCCGTGGTTCATCCCTGCATATTTCAAGAAGACTCAAGCGTCTAAGCTTGGGGATGCCCAAGGCATCCCCTTCTTCATCACAATTTATCAGGTTTCTTCTATTGAAACTATATTTTTATTCGGTCACATCTTATGTACTTTACTTGGAGCGTCTGTGTGTTTATTTTCGTTTTGTTTATGTTTGAATAAATTTAGATCCTAGCAATCCTTGTGTGGGAGAGATACACGCTCCGCTTTTTCATTTGAACACTTGTGTTCTTCGCTTTTAATGTTCATGACAAAAGTTGGAAGCTATTGCACGTGTTGTTATTTGTTGGAAACAGAAAATGCTTCATATTGTATTGGATAATTTGATACTTGGCAATTGTTTTGAGCTCTCAAGTAGATCATGATTAAGATCTTGCATCATGTAGTTTAAACCTATTAGTGGAGAACTACCGTAGAGCTTGTTGAAATTGGTTTGCATTATTGGTCTCTCTAAGGTCTAGATATTTTCTGGTAGAAGTGTTTGAGCAACAAGGAAGATAGTGTAGAGTTTTATAATGCTTGCAATATGTTCTTATGTAAGTTTTGCTGTACCGGTTCATACTTGTGTTTGCTCCAAACAACCTTGCTAGCCAAAGCCTTGTACTGAGAGGAAATGCTTCTCGTGCATCCAAATCCTTGAGCCAAAAACTATGCCATTTGTGTCCACCATACCTACCTACTACATGGTATTTTTCTGCCATTCCAAGTAAATACTTCATGTGCTACCTTTAAACAATTCAAAATTTATCATCTCTTATTTGTGTCAATGTTTTATAGCTCATGAGGAAGTATGTGGTGTTTTATCTTTCAATCTTGTTGGGCAGATTTTCACCAATGGACTAGTGGCTTCATCCGCTTATCCAATAATTTTGCGAAAAGAGCTGGCGCGGGGTTCCCAGCCCCCAATTAATTAACTTTCATTAATAATTCTCTTCACATGTTTTGCTCTGATTCGTCAGTAAGCAACTTAATTTTGCAAATAGACACTCCTCCATGGTATGTGAAATGTTGGAAGGCACCCGAGGATTCGGTTAGCCATGGCTTGAGAAAGCAAAGGTTTGGAGGAGTGTCATCTCTAAATAAAACTAAAATAAATAGACACTCCTTCATGGTATGTGATTGTTGGAAGGCACCCGAGGATTCGGTTAGCCATGGTTTGTGAAAGCAAAGGTTGGAAGAAGTGTCGCCCAAAAATAAAATAAACTACACTAAAGTACATGTGTAAACAAAAGAGAAGAGGGATGATCTACCTTGGTGGTAGAGATAACGTCCTTTATGGGAGCCGCTCTTTGAAAGTATGTTTGATGAGGGGGTTAGAGTGCCCACTACCATTCGTTGACAACAACAAACACCTCTCAAAACTTTACTTTTATGCTCTCTATATGATTTCAAAACATGAAAAGCTCTAGCACATGATTTAATCCCTGCTTCCCTCTGCGAAGGGCCTTTATTTTACTTTATGTTGAGTCAGTTTACCTACTTCCTTCCATCTTAAGAAGCAAACACTTGTGTCAACTGTGCATTCATTCTTACATATTTGCTTATATGCATTCATCATATTACTCTGTGTTGACAATTATCCATGAGATATGCATGTTGAAAGTTGAAAGCAACTGCTGAAACTTATATCTTCCTTTGTGTTGCTTCGATGCCTTTACTTTGAATTTATTGCTTTATGAGTTAACTCTTATGCAAGACTTTTGATGCTTGTCTTGAAAGTACTATTCATGAAAAGGTTTGCTATATGTTATCTATTTGTTAGCAACTATAGATCATTGCCTCGAATCACTTCATTCATTTCATATGCTTTACAATAGTATGATCAAGGTTATGTAAGTAGCATGTCACTACAGAAATTATTCTTTTTATCGTTTACCTACTCGAGGGCGAGTAGGAACTAAGCTTGGGGATGCTGATACGTCTCCAACGTATCTATAATTTCTGATGTTCCATGCTTGTTTTATGACAATACCTACATGCTTTGCTCACACTTTATACTATTTTTATGCGTTTTCCGAAACTAACCTATTAACAAGATGCCGAAGTGCCAGTTCCTGTTTTCTGCTGTTTTTGGTTCCAGAAAGGCTGTTCGGGCAATATTCTCGGAATTCGACGAAATGAAGACCCAACATCTTATTTTTCACGGAAGCATCCAGAACACCGAAGGAGAGTCGGAGGAGAGCCAGGGGGCCACCACACAATAAGGCGGCGCGGCCCCAGGCCTGGCCGCGCCGACCTACTGTGAGGGGGGCCCAGGCACCCTCCTGCGCCGCCTCTTCGCCTATTTAAGCCCTTTCGACCTAAAAACGCGATACAGATTGACGAAACTCCAGAAAAACTCCAGGGGCGCCGCCGCCATCGCGAAACTCCAATTCAGGGGACAGAAGTCTCTGTTCCGGCACCCTGCCGGGACGGGGAAGTGCCCCCGGAAGCCATCTCCATCAACGCCACCGCCTCCATCATGCTCCGTGAGTAGTTCCCCCATGGACTACGGGTTCTAGCTGTAGCTAGTTGGTACTCTCTCCCATGTACTTCAATACAATGATCTCATGAGCTGCCTTACATGATTGAGATTCATCTGATGTAATCGGTGTTGTGTTTGTCGGGATCCGATGGATTGTTACATTATGATTAGTATATCTATAAAGTTTGTGAAGTTATTGTTGCTGCAATCTTGTTGTGTTTAATGCTTGTCACTAGGGCCCGAGTGGCATGATCTTAGATTTAAGCTTTATACTTATTGCTTAGATTGTATCTACAAGTTGTATGCACATGTCTATGTCCGGAACCAAAGGCCCCAGAGTGACAGCAACTGGGACAACTGGAGGGGAAGGCTTAGGTATGAGGATCACATGTTTTCACCAAGTGTTAATGCTTTGCTCCGATGCTCTATTAAAAGGAGTACCTTAATTTCCAGTAGATTCCCTTGAGGCCCGGCTGCCACCGGCTGGTAGGACAAAAGATGTTATGCAAGTTTCTCATTGCGAGCACGTATAACTATATATGGAAAACATGCCTACATGATTAATAATCTTGATGTTCTGTCTTAATGCTATTTCAATCCTATCAATTGCCCAACTGTAATTTGTTCACCCAACACTTGTCACTTGTTATTGGAGAGTTACCACTAGTGAAGATAGCTGGGAACCCCGGACCATCTCGCATCATCATATACTCGTTCTACATGTCATTGGAAGTAGTATCAACTATTTTCTGGTGCCATTACCTCTGTGTTACTATTACTGCTGCTGTGTTACTGTTACTACTGCTCTCATATTACTGCTGCTTTCACATCACCCCTGTTACTAGTGCTTTTCCAGGTGCAGCTGAATTGACAACTCAGTTGTTAAGGCTTATAAGTATTCTTTACCTCCCCTTGTGTCGAATTAATAAATTTGAGTTTTACTTCCCGCGAAGACTGTTGCGATCCCCTATACTTGTGGGTTATCAATGACCATGCCATTGGTTCTGATCAAACATCTGCTCCACATATCCTCATATTATGAGGCCTATGGTACCTTGCTTTGCATGTTTCTGCTTCTTCAGTTCTGCATTGGACAATAATTGAACAATGGCACAACGGAAGGCAAGGTGCTGCCCTCAAACTTAGTCATGTGTACCATATTCGTTGCACACTAGACTTACTTTGTGGGTAGTCCCTCTATCTGCCATGTGATTCAATATATGAGGCATCCTTTGGTTTGTCTAGTGCATCAACCAATGATTCAACAATGGCACAACCGAAGGTGGGGTGCTGCCCTCAAACTTAGTCATGTGTGCCATATTACTTGCACACTAGACTTAGTTTGCGGACAGTTCCTTTGCCTGTCGTGTGACCCTATATATGAGGCCTTTTTTGTTTGTTTGTCTAATGCATTGGTCAATTATTTAACAATGGCACAATGGAAGGCAAGGTGATGCCTTCAAACTTAGTCGTGTGTGCCAGTTTCCTTGCACACTAGACTTAGTTTGGGGACAGTCCCTTTGCATGCCTTGTGACCAAATGTATGAGGCATCTTTTGGTTTTTCTTTTGCGTTGGCCAATGATTCAAATATGGCACCATGGAAGGCTAGGTGGTGTCCTCAAACTTAGTCATGAGTGCCACAGTCGTTGCACACTACACTTAGTTTCTGGCCACTCCCTATGCCTACCTTCTAACCCAATGTATGAGGTCTTGTGTGCTTCTTCACTTCTACATTGGCATGTGATTCAACAAAGGCACAACGAAAGGCAAGGTGATACCCTCAAACTTAGTCATGTGTGTCACATTACTTGCACACTAGATTTAGTTTGAGGGCAGTCCCTTGAGCTGTCGTGTGAGCCAATGTATGAAGCCTCACTAATGTTTTCAATGTCCGTTTTCATCTATACTTGTGAGCACGCATACCTCTAATGTAGGTAACCTTGTTTTACTAGAGTTTTGGGTTGCAAAAATCAGAGGGAACAAAAACTTTTTAAGTTTTGCCAGTGTTGACATGTTCTTGATTGAAATGCTTGTCTGACCTTGATTGATGAGTGATGTTTGTTGAATAGTGTTTAGTAAAGAACCTCTACCCACACCTTAAAGTATCAAGAAACACTAATGTTATGGCCTCTCTTGTATTACCTTAACTCCCCTCTTCAAAGGTATTTGAACCATTTCTAATCCCCAAAACCCTCTTTTGTCTTGTCCTCTTACTCAAATCTTAATCCAAAAGATCTTGCCAAAAATCTTTTCCTTTTAAATTTGGCTATGGTCACCTTTGATCATAGTATCAAAAAAGGGTTTCTAAAAAGACATTATTATTTTACTGCAAAGTATCTACAAAATGGCTTACCCTTACTCTAAGAGACTTTAATGTTTTACTAGCATGATACCCGTGCGTTGCTACGAAAAAAACTTGTTCACTCTCATTTTTACATCCAAAAGATGATTCTGATTCCATACATGATTACCATTTTCTTTTACACACATGGCATGAAACTCAGGGATAATGGAGAAGTTGACTTTTGACATCACGTGAATGAAGAATGATCTCCAAAGATATAAGGGAATGTTACAAATTTCGAATGAATTTAGTTAAACAAAATGTAAACATACTCTCAGAATATTATGTTGAAAATTTTCCAATGTACAACCGTGTGAATTAGCTAATTTTATGAAAATTGTGGAGCACTTAAAAATTTGAAGAAAGCAAAAGAAATTTGCAGCATCCCAATGATTGCAGAATACAATGGTTGTAAACTGACAAGACACGAAGCCAACAATATTAAATCTGTTGAAGTATTTTCTAGTTAAGGCACACAAACAGACAGGGGATGCTCAAAGATCCCTACATGATTTTCATCATGACAGATACCCTGGCCATTGCTCCATAATGACATACCTACCGAGAATTTAACAATGCGAGAGGTCACAATCAGAAACTATCGAACGGCACAATTGCCTTGGAGAGGGAATTCAACGGGTGCGGAACAAGGGAGCAAATGGATCAGAACAGATTCAGAGTGTAAGTTCATTTTACAGAATGTAGATTTCGCAGCAGTGTTACAAGCTAACATACAAGCTAATGCTAGTATTTATGCACATTAAAGTTAATATGTTTTCGTTTTTCTCCAGATATAGTGTTGGAGATCTGAACCCTGCGATGCAAGCACTCCTGATATACTTTTCTTTGGCACATGTAGAAGTCTGTGTGCAAACTGTTGTCAGTTTGACTCAATGCAGTGCTACAGTATGTCTTTTTCATGTCTTCTGCTTATAATGCAACTGGATATTCGAACCAGGCACATATCAAGCTTTCGTTAAACTCCATTAAGACGTACCTTACATGATGAAACAACTTTTACATGTGCTGAACACTTTTCTCATTAAAAAACTGGGTAGCTTTACATGCTGGTATCTTCTGCAAGACTACCACAAATCACCGATGCCTTTGGTAATAGCTCATCCTAGCAACAAGCTGGTGCAACCGTGCAAGTAAACTGAAATATGCACATGCTCTCTCCTCAACCTTCTAATGTACGCATGGTCTCTGTACAATACACCTGTAAACTATAAAACTGACAGATATTCAGGCTGAGGAAGGATTCGCACTATGCCCCTGCTAGGAAGGAATTGAAGAATATTGGAGGTCGTAGGGGTGGCATCGAGTTGTAGGACCGCTCCCGGCAGTGAGGTCTTGCTGTTCCCGTGGAGATTTGACATGGGAACTTGGAAGTATGGCACATGAACCCAAGCTCCAGCAGCTATTTTCGGGATATGCTGGTAGATCCTTACGCCTCTCCCCTGCTCCAATTTCTTTTCAAAATCGATGCATAGAGCAGAAATTACTCTGAAAACAGTAGTAGCACACTCAATCCTGTATTCCTGTATGGATTTTGAGCTCCAATCCTTACAATTCTCTCTCCGTTCTTCTCTTCCTCTATCACCCAGATCCTGTGTCTCCTCTTCTTGTACACCGACGGGTGCAATCCAGCACCGACCCCATCCAGCAGCATCCCCACCTCGGTAATGGCCGCGTAGGCCGATATCTCGCGCGTAGGCTCCACGGCAATTGAACTGCCAAGGGGACACAAAAATCCCGGCCACGCGAGCGCGCTCCCCTCCAGCTCTCCTCAGCCACGGTCCATCCCTGCCACAGTCACGCCGGCGCTCGCCCTCCACCAGTTCCCGCATAGCAAAGGAAGTTCTTCAGGCTTGCTGCTGATGCGGTCGTTACCTTCGAGTCAGAGAGGAGATGGAGAGGCGGCGGCTCGGCCGGCGCAGGTGGCCCGGTGGCGGCGCCGCTCCAGTCGGCGGATCCTTAGTCGCTCGGGCGCAGCCGTGGGTGCTCCATGTAAAAAAGTTGTAAGAAGCACCACGGTAAATTTTATCTCTTCAATGGAATCTACAACTTTAGTCAGAAAAAAGAAAGATGGAACCCCACAAATATGACACTATGTATCTCTTTCTCAACCTCATGTTTTTAGGACTGAAGATCCCACTTCTCGAAGAGGAGGCTGCATCCTCATCCGAACCTACTTTGGACCATCCGAATCTAGCTAAAGGCCTAAAGGTGTGAAGCATCACCGTCTAGAGCAGTGCATTGGGCATGCCCTTAGTCGCTCATGTCGTCGGGCGGAGGAATTTTATCACGTGCGAGGAAGTCTGGACGGAGTTTGGACTTCGGACTAATTAGCTGATTTCTAAGGGGCTCGAGGCAAAAGTGACGACGACGTACCACAGTCGCATTAACGTTTAATAGTAAAGATAAAAAAATTATATGTTGTTTTGGTGTCCTAAAGAAAAATGGGAGGATCCATATCTTATTCTTTTTCATCCATGGATCGTTGTACTCTTCTAAAACCCTCTCTCAACCTCAAAATTTTCAAGTAAGCCTATTTATCTAGTTTAAATCAAATGAAGCCCATAGACCCCAAACCAAATCTTAAGACTATTTGATCTATGATCAAATATATGGCTTTGTCATTACCACTAACTAGCATGGATGGGCGCGGCGGCACGCCGCACCGACTATGTAATGCAATGGTTGTAGTAACTTTAATAACACAATTGAAATGATAGAAGTAATGGATATGCTTTTTGTTTAAACAATGAGCTTTAATATGGTTGGTAATGTAATCTTATACAACATACACTGAAATTATTTGCATATCTTAAGGATCAAGAGACAAAGAACTATAGCCTGGTGATTCTACATGATTCCAATATTCCAACTGGTAAGAGATAACAACAATACACCAACAACTGCTATGAAAGGTAATTAGAAAAAAGTTAATGTCGCAACTTTCTGTAACTATGGTATTTTAGAAGCACAGAGTTTGCCTTGTAGCCTAAAGCAAAGAATCATTTATACATAATAATATCATAACTTCATAGGGTAGTAACAAAACTGGAGAGAACAATTCTCGTACGGCGAGCGGGTTCAACTTGTCTTCAAAAACCAAGATAATTGTTAGACTGCAATGACTGCTAGCTTCTAACTTGTGGTTTAGCACTCTTTTCATCATGGCTCTATACACCCAGTCATCTTCTCTTGAGGTTTCCTAAAACACGACTTGTTTAAATACAACCCTTCATATATGTTGCATAATGCAACAAATTCCCACTGCTGCCAAACCTGAACTTTGTTCTGTTCTGTCTCCGGTTATTTGACTGGGTGTTCATTCTCACATCCCTTCTAGTCTCAAAAAAGAATTGTCATCGGCAACCATTCCTTGACACCACAAGAGGTTTGTCGCTGCATTCATATGTAAAATATTACTACCCATGAGTGTAAAAGCCAGAAATTCCGAGAATAGATTATTATAAGTCAGAGCAAGACAAAAAATCATATCTAAAAGATATGATGCCTCCTAGTGTGACTTCTTTCCACGCATATATGACTCATATGTATGCTTATGTTGACACAGAAATATCGCGTGCCCTTTCAGCCCTATGTAACAAAGGATACAAAATATAACAATCCAAAGATGATGGGGAAGCCAGGAAAGGAAAACCATTGACACCACACTTTTCACCCTTGAAATTACTCACTTAAAGAAGGAACAAGAGCAAAAGGTAATACGCTGAATAGAAGCACACTTCTCAAATATTCATAGAAAGATTCACATTTTAAAATTACTCATGTTCTCCAGTAGAACCTATGTAGAGAATTTTTGGATTTTGCCCACTACTCGACCACATTAATTTAGACAAACACACGCGAATACAAAGTATATCGCCAAGGATACCGACCGTCTTGAACCTGTTTGTGTGTCCTCCTTGGAAGATACCATCATTCCATGGCTCAAGGACCTCAAATCTCACCGAATTTACCAACTTAAATTTGAGAAAAAAATGACATAAAATCTATTACCTCATGGAAGTCAAGACCAATGCACCACAGATTAAACATATGTTCTGAAAATTCAAATGATTTTGACCATATACTTTACTTATAAATAATAGCATCTGCCAAGACTTTCATGCCATATTTTAAGGTCTGTAACTAATTATGGTGCATGTAATGTGAGTTTATAGCCGTGTCTTTCAAATATAGTATTGAATTATCAAATATTTGATAAAATCCACTCATGAGCTAGTATTAGAAGTAAACTATCAGGAAAATGACAGGGTCACATTATGGCTCTATCAACCAAAAACTTGTGTCCTCATGATGTAACTAATTTGTGAGATAGAGAAGTATAAAGTGTCAGTGGAAAACAACCCAGTGAAAAGCCATAATTTAACTGCACACAACACCACCATATGTATTGCTCCAATGTCCCCAAGAGCTAGTGTGATAAACAAAAAGAAATACCAGACGTCAACCCCATAAGTGCCAATATGATGACTTAGCACAATTTAACTGGACTCACATTACTCAATCCTAGCACTATTTTGTAACCAAATTACTAACTATTGGACTTGAAATTGAGCACTTCCCTTAACAAACAATTAAAACTGATAAAAAATGAAATAATCCATCATCCAAATTTAGTACAGATCATAAAAAGGAAGTGCATCACCTGAGTACTAACTAACTGTCATGCCTCCATCAATCCACCAGCATCAAATAAATCAGCTTGCTCCCCCCACAAGGTAACAACAACATGACTGCTCCATGAAACAACATAAGTAAGTCAGATAACAATTAAGAGGCAAGTATTTATTTTAAAAAAAGCTGCCGTATGCACCTTCCATCTGTGATGTACACCTGCCGCTTCTAGCTCCTAGCATTCCCATAAGGAGGTAATACATTAGCGACCTTGTTCACCAAACCAACGACATCTATAAATACATATAGATCAAGTAAATTACCACGACACAAACCAAACTTTATAGGCAATATGGGGCACACAAGAATGAAACAATGATGGAAATATCCACATTCTCACCAGATAACACTGTATTCTGATCGATGCACTCTGACAGCATACTAAAATGGGAGAGCAGTATACGCAAATACAGGAAAACTCTGGCGGAGGCACCACTTCTGTCAGAAGAGTCCTTCGAGTAAAGAAGATCTTCAAAGGATGATCGACCGACCTATATCTCTTCTTATGATTGTACAAATCAAATCGCTCAATAGTGTAAACAGCTCCCTCTTTCAACTGATCCCTGAACTGATCAATCTATTATCAGGAACCAAACCTTCCATCGTGCCTTTTTGCAAAGTAGACAAAAACAGAGAAGAAAAGGAACTTGTCAGCTAGAAAGTAGAAGAAGGTATAGTAAAACTGAAGAAATAATCAAATAAGGTAACCAGGACAGAGACATTAGCGACCTTGTTCACCAAACCAACGACATCTATAAATACATATAGATCAAGTAAATTACCACGACACAAACCAAACTTTATATGCAATATGGGGCACACAAGAATGAAACAATGATGGAAATATCCACATTCTCACCAGATAACAATGTATTCTGATCGATGCAATCTGACAACATACTAAAATGGGAGAGCAGTATACGCAAATACAGGAAAACTCTGGCAGAGGCACCACTTCTGTCAGAAGAGTCCTTCGAGTAAAGAAGATCTTCAAAGGATGATCGACCGACCTATATCTCTTCTTATGATTGTACAAATCAAATCACTCAATAGTGTAAACAGCCCCCTCTTTCAACTGATCCCTGAACTAATCAATCTATTACCATCGTGCCTTTTTTGCAAAGTAGACAAAAACAGAGAAGAAAAGGAACTTGTCAGCTAGAAAGTAGAAGAAGGTACAGTAAAACTGAAGAAATCATCAAACAAGGTAACCAGGACAGAGTTGGGGAAAAGTAAAAAACAATCAAACTAAGTAACCACGACAGAGTTAACAATTTTTTTTTAAATCACGGCTCTCCCTCGACCAAGAATTTACTAAGACATACCAACTGCGCGTACCAACCATAGGATTAAGAAATTCGAAAAAGAAAAAATGGACACACATAGATTGCACTACTACAAAGCAGAAATAATGACGCAAGACTATGCATACCAATAGATAGATCAATACATAGTATCTAAATAACTTGACAGACACAAAAGCAATGTGAAAGGATCCCTATATGATTTATAAAGCCTTGCCAAGGTCGGATCTATAGTTTAACTTAGACTGAATCTGTAGATATTGATGTACATTAACTGACCAATGTTGCTAGCTGAGTAGATATTCCTCTACATTGACTGGCCAAAGCTGGTACTATTGTTGAACCGAGATATTGATTCTGAACTTGTATATATGGTGAAATGAAATGAGCTTAGACTATATCATTTGTGCTTGTATATAGGAGGATATCAAATCATATTTTGTCCAGCTTCTCTTTTATACCGCTGATCTTATAATGTGGAGTACAACATGAGAAAATTCTATGACAGCAGTGCAGTGTGATGACCCACAAGTATAGGGGGTGTATCGTAGTATTTTCGATAAGTAAGAATGTCGATCCCAACGAGGAGCAGAAGGTGTTGACAAGCAGTTTCGATGAAGGATTCACTGTAAATGCTCACAGACAAGTATTCAAGGGGTTTTGATGTAACAGATGAATAAAGTACGAGTAAGTAAAGTGCGAGAGTAACAATTACAGTGAGTGGCCCAATCCTTTTTAGCACAAAGGACAAGCCGGTTTGTTTACTTATAATGACCAAACGTTCCTGAGGACATACGGGATTTTAGTCTAGTGCTTTTGCTACATATGGCTAATTAATCTTCATTGTTTTGATAAGTGTTGCGTGGGTGAACCTATGCTAATGTACCGCCCTTCCTAGGACTAATACATACTTGTGATTATACCCCTTGCAAGCATCCGCAACTACAAGAAAGTAATTAAGATAAATCTAACCACAGCCTTAAACTCTGAGATCCTGCTATCCCTCTTGCATCGATATACTAACGGGGGTTTAGGTTTCTGTCACTCCGGCAACCCCGCAATTAGCAAACGAATACAAGATGCATTCCCCTAGGCCCATGAAGGTGAAGTGTCATGTAGTCGACGTTCACATGACACCACTAGGAGAATAACACCACAACTTAAATATCATAACATTGAATATTACTCAACCATAGTTCACTACTAACATTTAGACTTCACCCATGTCCTCAAGAACTAAACGAACTACTCACGAGACATCATATGGAACATGATCAGAGGTGATATGATGATGAATAACAATCTGAACATAAACCTTGGTTCAACGGTTTCACTCAATAGCATCAACAACAAGTAGAAATCAATACCGGGAGAGTTTCCCCTATCAAACAATCAAGATCAAACCCAAATTGCTACGGCGGTGACGATGTGCAGCGGTGGAGACGGCGGTGATGATGGTGGAGATGATGGTGATGGTGATGGAGATGATGTCCAGCTCGATGACGGTGACGATGGCGTCGATTTCCCCCTCCGGGAGGGAATTTCCCCGGCGGATCTCAGCCGCCGGAGAGCTCTTTTCTCTCTGGTGTTCTCCGCCCCGCAGAGGCGGCTGTAACTCTTCGCGAGGTACCCTCTGTGGCTTAGGTCTTCGGGACGAAGGGTTTCGCGAAGAAAAGGAGGCGAAAGAGGCTGTGGGGCCCCCTCACCACCAGGTGGCGCGGCCAGGCCATGGGCCGCGCCGCCCTGGCGTGGCCGCCCACCTTGGGTCCACCTGGCTCCCCCTTCCGGCTTCCTTCGTCATCTGGGAAAATAGGATTTTTGGTATAATTTCCTTCCACAGTTGATCTTCCGAAATATTGCATTCTGACGGTGCTTTTTCCAGCAGAATCCTGGCTCCGGTGCTTGATCCTCCAATAATGATGAAACATGCAAAATAGATGAAATAACATAAGTATTGTGTCCCAATATGAAATATATCAATGAATAACAGCAAATTATGATATAAAATAGTGATGCAAATGGGACGTATCAACTCCCCCCAAGCTTAGACTTCGCTTGTCCCCAAGCGAAACTGAACTCGGTAAACATGACCACATGTTTATGGAGTGAAGAGTCGATAAATAAAATACGGACAAGAAGCATCATATTCATTCACACAAATCATTCTAGTAAACAACTTCCTCATATAACTCAACTTGAAACAAGTATAAGGTAATCACAAATAAAGGTGCATAAGAAATCATAGTTGGTGATGGCAAACTTCGTTCTTGGGCAGAGAACAATTAACCGGTTATACTTATCTATCGAGCAATGCTCTCATATTAAAGCTTATGGTAAACTTGCATACTCAATCATAATGATCATTGATAACTTGCAAAGCTATATTCATTCAGATAAAACTTGTACTAAACAAAGAAGAGTAAAAACATGATGAAGCAAATCACAATATAATGGTTTGATCACAACAACTCAAATGCTTGCTTGGGATGGAGGGAAAATAGGTTTACTGACTCAACATATAGTAAAAGACAGGCCCTTCGCAGAGGGAAGCAGGGATTAAATCATGTGCTAGAGCTTTTTCAGTTTTAAAATCATATAAAGAGAATAAAAGTAACATTTTGAGAGGTGTTTGTTGTTGTCAACGACTGGTAGCGGGTACTCTAACCCCCTTGCCAAACAGACCTCCAAAGAGCGGCTCCCATGAAGGACGTCATCTCTACCAGCAAGGTAGATCATCCCTCTTCTCTTTTGTTTACACATGTACTTTAGTTTATTTAAGGATGACACTCCCCCCAACCTTTGCTTACACAAGCCATGGCTAACCGAATCCTCGGGTGCCTTCCAACAATCTCATACCATGGAGGAGTGTCTATTGCAAAATTAAGTTGCTTACTGATGAATCAGAGCAAAACATGTGAAGAGAATTATTAATGAAAGTTGATTAATTGGGGCTGGGAACCCCGTTGCCAGCTCTTTTTGCAAAATTATAGGATAAGTGGATGAAGCCACTAGTCCATTAGTGGAAGCTGCCTAACAAGACTGAAAGATAAAACACTACATACTTCCTCATGAGCTATAAAACATTGACACAAATAAGAAGTAATAAATTTTGAATTGTTTAAAGGTAGCACATGAAGTATTTACTTGGAATGGCAGAAAATACCATGCAGTAGGTAGATATGGTGGACACAAATGGCATAGGTTTGGGTTCAGGTTTGGATGCACGAGAAGCATTCCCTCTCAGTACAGGTCTTTGGCTAGCAAGGTTAATTAGCAAGCATAAGAGTTGATGGAAACAAACAAATATACATGTGATAGACATAATCATGCATCTTCCTTGTAAGCACAAACAATTTTAACTTCAGAATAATAAGCTATGAGCTAACAAGAAAGAAAGACAATGAAGCAACTACATGTATTTCTCTTTTCTACTTAAACCTCAAAGTGTTGTTGCTATTGACCAATGCTAAGTTTGCCAAAACCAAATAGATTTATTCGATGCTCCCAAAGTGATACCAATACTAAGAACAAGGTAAATCATAAAATAGAATTGCAACCTAAAATAAGATGTGCAATATGTAAATGATAAGACTTCTCATTAATATTTCATAACGATAACTCACACCAAGGGATACATAGACAACCAACTAAAGGAGAGATACTTCCATACTGCAACCCATCTTATATGATAACTTCCCTACTCATGATATGACACTACTTGATAGTAAAAAGTAAAAGATAGTGATGATGTGATACCGCGGCACTCCCCCAAGCTTGGAACAAACCAAGGGGATGCCAATACCGATGATGAATTACTCCTTTGGCGATGGTGGTGATGAACTCCTCACAAGCTTCTTCACAAGCTCCTGAAGCTCATCAATCTTGTACATGAGGTTGCGGATCATCTCCGAATTGTGCTCGACGCGATTAAGAAGTACGTCCGACGGCGAGTCCCAATTCTTGGAGTTATTTCCCCACCCTTCAGCTTCAGGCTTCGTCCTTCCTGCAGTGTTAGAACGATCTATATCCCAATTGCTAGGCAATGCTGCCTTGGGAGTCCTTTCAATTTGATTATTGTAGATTAGATTGCGGAAGGGATGGTAAGTGCCTGAAGAAGATGTCTTTGGAGCTGGGTAATGACGTGGAACTCCTCCTCCGGTGCTAATCCGTGCGCTCTTCTTGGCGTTGAACGGGTTTGACACCACTCCGATGCTTGCAATGGTGGTGCGCGGGCGTACTTGCGGAACTTCTTCGACTTCTTCATCCTCCTTCACTTCTTCCTTCAACTCGGGGTCTTGAATACCTTCCTCCGAAGGCTCCTTGTCCTTGTTGTGGGAGACCATGGTGTTTCTAGATCAAAGACAAATCCTGGCAGAAACAGCTTGAAACAAAACGCGTCGAGAAATCGATATACGGACCTCCAGGGATCCGGGGGATTATATAGCAAAAATTTTCTCAACAAACGGAAAGCACCAGGTCGAACCAGAGTCGGAAAGGAGCGACGAGGCGGCGTCACCATAGGGCGGCGCGGGCCCAGGCCAGGCCGCGCCGGCCTATGGTGGCACGCCCTCGTGCGTCTTTTCCACTCTGTTTCGATCTCGTAATTTTTCATATTTTCCAAAAACAGCAAAAGTATTGTTCGGAAAGTAAATTGCGAACTTTTCATTACCAGTACTGTTACCTATTCAAAGTCGAGTTCTGGCGGACTGTCAATTTGTCCTTTAATGAAAGCCTCCGGTGTTTCCACTTGAATAATATCAACATCAACATTATAAGAATCACCTGAGATATAATGCTTGAGCCTTTGTCCATTCACCACTTGCGTGGCATTGCCTTGGAGAGAACTAATTTTAATTGCTCCTGAACGATACACCTCCTCAACAACATATGGTCCTTCCCATTTCGAGAGTAATTTCCCTGCAAAGAATCTGAGACGAGACCGATACAATAGGACTTTATCCCCAATATTAAATTCTCTTTTGATAATCCTTCTATCATGCCATTTTTTAACTTTCTCTTTAAAGAGTTTAGCATTTTCATAAGCTTCACTTCTCCATTCATCTAGAGAACTCAATTGCAGCAACCTCTTATTACCAGCTAGTTTAGGATCTTTATTTAATTCTCTAACAGCCCAATAAGCTTTGTGCTCTAATTCTAAAGGTAAATGACAAGCTTTTCCATAAACCATTTTATAAGGTGACATTCCCATGGGGTTTTTATAAGCAGTTCTATAAGCCCATAATGCTTCCTTCAATTTACTAGCCCAATTCTTTCTAGTTTTATTAACAGTCTTTTGCAAGATAGATTTAATTTCTCTATTTGATAGTTCTACTTGCCCACTAGTTTGAGGATGATAAGCAGAAGCAATTCTATGATTAATGCCATATTTAGCAAGAGTTTTTCTAAAACCACCATGAATAAAATGAGAACCTCCATCAGTCATAATATATCTAGGAACTCCAAATCGAGGAAAAATAATATCTAAAAGCATTCTTAAAGAGGTCTCACCATCAGCACTTCTTGTAGGTATGGCTTCCACCCATTTAGTAACATAATCAACAGCAACCAGTATATGAGTGTTACCTTCTGAAGAGGGAAAGGGTCCCATGAAGTCAAATCCCCAACGGTCGAACGGTTCAATAACAAGAGTATAATTCATAGGCATTTCATTGCGTCTGGAGATATTACCAACCCTTTGGCATTCATCACAAGATAAAATAAACTTCCTTGCATCTTTGAAGAGAGTTGGCCAATAAAAACCTGATTGTAGAACCTTTTGCGCGGTTCTATCTCCGGCGTGATGTCCTCCATAAGCACTCCCATGACATTTACTCAATATTTCCTGCTGTTCATATTCGGGAACACATATTCGTAGAATACCATCCACTCCTTCTTTATATAAGTGTGGGTCATCCCAGAAATAATGCCTCAAGTCATAAAAGAATTTCCTCCTTTGCGGAGCTGAAAAGGTCAGAGGCAAGTACTTGGAAACAATAAAGTTAGCATAATCAGCATACCAAGGACTGTCTCGCGAGCTCACCTTTATTACAGCCAATTGTTCATTTGGAAAGCTATCATTGACAGGAACAGGATCATAAGAAATATTTTCCAATCTAGACAAATTATCAGCAACAGGATTATCAGCACCTTTCCTATCCACAATATGTAAATCAAATTCTTGCAACAGAAGCACCCATCTAATAAGCCTTGGCTTAGCATCTTTCTTTTGCATAAGGTATCTGATTGCAGCATGATCAGTATGAATAGTAACTTTTGAATCAACAATATAAGATCTAAACTTATCACAAGCAAAGACTACAGCTAACAATTCTTTTTTAGTAGTAGCATAATTTCTTTGAGCAGCATCAAGAGTTTTACTAGCATAATGAATAACATTCAATTTTTTATTTACTCGCTGTCCAAGAACAGCGCCTACAGCAAAATCACTAGCATCACACATAATTTCAAATGGTAAGTTCCAATCAGGAGGTTCAACTATAGGAGCAGTTGTTAAGGCTTTCTTTAGAGTTTTAAAAGCTTCCTTACAATCATCACCAAAAACAAAAGGTACATCTTTTTGAAGAAGATTAGTAAGAGGCTTTGAAATCTTAGAGAAGTCTTTAATAAACCTCCTATAAAACCCAGCATGACCAAGAACACTACGAATACCTTTAACATCCCTAGGATAGGGCATCTTCTCTATTGCTTCAACTTTAGCTCTATCAACTTCAATACCTCTCTCGGAAATTTTATGTCCCAATACAATCCCTTCATTAACCATAAAGTGGCATTTCTCCCAATTAAGAACAAGGTTAGTTTCTTCACATCTCTGCAAAACTTTATCAAGGTTCCGCAAACAATTATCAAAAGAATTCCCATAGACAGAAAAATCATCCATGAATACCTCTATAATACTCTCGCAAAAGCCATGAAAAATAGCAGACATGCATCTTTGAAAAGTAGCAGGAGCATTACATAAACCAAAAGGCATACGTCTATAAGCATAGGTTCCATAGGGACAAGTGAAAGTGGTTTTCTCTTGATCCTTAGTTTTAACAGCAATTTGTGAAAATCCAGAATAACCATCAAGAAAGCAAAAAATGAGTGTTTTTGGATAACCTTTCTAACATTTGATCAATAAAAGGCAAAGGATAATGATCTTTCTTAGTAACTTTATTAACTTTACGAAAATCAATGCACATTCTATAACCTACAACTACTCTTTGAGGTATGAGCTCATCATTATCATTAGGCACAACAGTCATTCCTCCTTTTTTAGGAACACAATGCACATGACTAACCCATCAACTATCAGCAATAGGATATATAATACCAGCTTCAAGAAGTCGTAATACCTCATTTCTTACCACATCCTTCATCTTAGGAATTAGACGACGCTGAGGTTCAACAACAGGCTTTGCATCATCTTCCATATTAATGGCGCGTTGGCAAATAGAGGGAGAAATCCCCTTCAAGTCATCAAGAGTGTAGCCAATAGCACCTCGGTGTTTCTTCAATATTTCCAATAGCCTTTCTTCTTCAAACTCTGTAAGCGTAGAACTAATAATAACAGGATATATTTTCTTATCATCAATATGAGCATATTTAAGATTATCAGGCAAAGGTTTTAAATCAAAGACAGGATCTTCCTTTGGTGGCGGTGTTGTACCCAAATCTTCCACCGGTAAATCATGCTTAAGAATAGGTTGGCGAAGAAAAATTTCCTCAAGCTCATCTCTTTCTTTCCTAAAAACTTCACTCTCGCTATTCTCCAAATGTTGCTGCAAAGGATTAGTAGGAACAAGAACAATAGATGCACACTGTTCCATTTTAAAATCATCATTAGGCGGATCAATTTTATAAGGAGTTTTGGTAAATTTAGAGAAGTTAAACTCATAAGATTCACCAGCAAATTTAGTCAAAATTTTCTCTTTCTTGCAATCTATAATAGCTCCACAAGTATTTAGAAAAGGTCTACCAAAAATGATAGGACAATAATCACTAGCAGCAGAACCAAGTACCAAAAAGTCAGCAGGATATTTAATCTTACCACATAGAACTTCCACATCTCGAACAATACCAATCGGATAGATAGTTTCTCTATTAGCCAGCTGAATAACCACATCAATATCTTCAAGTTCACAAGAACCAATTTCGTGCATAATCTCCGTGTAAAGCTCATAAGGAATAGCACTAACACTTGCACCCATATTGCATAAACCATAATAGCAATGATCACCAATTCTAACAGATAGCATAGGAACACTAGCTTGCTTGGGTTTATTAGGATGTGAAACAATATTAGAAGCATCTTCACAGAAAATAATATGACCATCCTCTACATTTTCAGTCACAAGATCTTTAACTATTGCAACTGGAGGTTCAACTTTTATTTGTTCTTCAGGTTCTATAGGTTTCTTTTCACTTTTATGAACCGCACTATTTATAACAGAGTACTCCTTCATTTTAGCAGGGAAAGGAGTTTTTTCAATATAAGCTTCAGGAATAACATGATCCATAGTTTCAACTACAACACATTTATTTATAGATGAATCAATTTTATCTTTATACGGTTCATGAAACTTATCAAAATTCTTCTTAGGCAATTCATAATGAGAGGCAAAAGATTTATAAAGATTTGCAGCAACTTGAGAATCAAGACCATAAGTAGCACTCATATTACGAAATTTATCAGTTTCCATAAAAGCTTCAATGCATTTGTAATCATAATTTATACCTGATTCTCTTTCTTTGTCGATTTCCCATCCTTCAGTATTTTCCTGGATCCGATTAAGAAGGTCCCTTTTAAACTCTTCCTTATTGCGCGTGAATGATCCAGAACAAGAAGTATCCAGCAAGGTCTTGTCTTCAAAAGAAAGTCTTGCATAGAAATTATCAATAATAACATTACCAGGAAGCTCATGAATGGGGCATTTGAGCATTAAAGACTTCAATCTCCCCCACGCTTGGGCAATACTCTCTCCATCACGAGGCCAAAAATTATATATGCGGTTCCGATCCTTATGAATTTCACTTGGAGGATAGAACTTAGAATAAAACCGGGGCACAATATCATTCCATTCAAGAGAATCCCCATTATCCAATAATTTATACCAATGCGCCGCTTTACCAGACAGCGATATAGAGAATAATTTCTTCCTCACTTCATCCATAGCAATACCTGCACACTTGAATAAACCGCATAATTCATGTAAAAACAGTAAATGATCTCCAGGGTGGACAGTTCCATCCCCTGTATAACGGTTATCCACTACACGTTCAATAATTTTCATAGGTATTTTGTATGGTATCTCTTCCTCACCTGGCGCCTTATCCACTACCTTTGCAGTAGTAGTAGATTTTCCAAACAAACATTCGAGAGAAGATCTCTCCATAATGAATTATAGCAAAGAGCAGAAATAAAATCAGCACTAACAGTAAAAGTTTCCCTTACCAATTCCACTTACCAATAGCGCTTCACTCCCCGGCAACGGCGCCAGAAAATAGTCTTGATGACCCACAAGTATAGGGGGTGTATCGTAGTATTTTCGATAAGTAAGAATGTTGATCCCAACGAGGAGCAGAAGGTGTTGACAAGCAGTTTCGATGAAGGATTCACTGTAAATGCTCACATACAAGTATTCAAGGGGTTTTGATGTAACAGATGAATAAAGTACGAGTAAGTAAAGTGCGAGAGTAACAATTACAGCGAGTGGCCCAATCCTTTTTAGCACAAAGGACAAGCCGGTTTGTTTACTTATAATGACCAAACGTTCCTGAGGACATACGAGATTTTAGTCTAGTGCTTTCGCTACATATGGCTAATTAATCTTCATTGTTTTGATAAATGTTGTGTGGGTGAACCTATGCTAATGTACCGCCCTTCCTAGGACTAATACATACTTGTGATTATACCCCTTGCAAGCATCCGCAACTACAAGAAAGTAATTAAGATAAATCTAACCACAGCCTTAAACTCTGAGATCCTGCTTTCCCTCCTGCATCGATATACTAACGGGGGTTTAGGTTTCTGTCACTCCGGCAACCCCGCAATTAGCAAACGAATACAAGATGCATTCCCCTAGGCCCATGAAGGTGAAGTGTCATGTAGTCGACGTTCACATGACACCACTAGGAGAATAACACCACAACTTAAATATCATAACATTGAATATTACTCAACCATAGTTCACTACTAACATTTAGACTTCACCCATGTCCTCAAGAACTAAACGAACTACTCACGAGACATCATATGGAACATGATCAGAGGTGATATGATGATGAATAACAATCTGAACATAAACCTCGGTTCAATGGTTTCACTCAATAGCATCAACAACAAGTAGAAATCAATACCGGGAGAGTTTCCCCTATCAAACAATCAAGATCAAACCCAAATTGCTACGGCGGTGACGATATGCAGCGGTGGAGATGGCGGTGATGATGGTGGAGATGATGGTGATGGTGATGGAGATGATGTCCAGCTCGATGACGGTGATGATGGCATCGATTTCCCCCTCCGGGAGGGAATTTCCCCGGCGGATCTCAGCCGCCGGAGAGCTCTTTTCTCTCTGGTGTTCTCCGCCCCGCAGAGGCGGCTGTAACTCTTCGCGAGGTACCCTCTGTGGCTTAGGTCTTCGGGACGAAGGATTTCGCGAATCAAAGGAGGCGAAAGGGGCTATGGGGCCCCCTCACCACCAGGTGGCGCGGCCAGGCCATGGGCCGCGCCGCCCTGTGGTGTGGGCCCACCTTGGGTCCACCTGGCTCCCCCTTCCGGCTTCCTTCGTCATCTGGGAAAATAGGATTTTTGGTATAATTTCCTTCCACAGTTGATCTTCCGAAATATTGCATTCTGACGGTGCTTTTTCCAGCAGAATCCTGGCTCCGGTGCTTGATCCTCCAATAATGATGAAACATGCAAAATAGATGAAATAACATAAGTATTGTGTCCCAATATGAAATATATCAATGAATAACAGCAAATTATGATATAAAATAGTGATGCAAATTGGACGTATCACAGTGTTCACCTGACAACCGCACAACAAACTCAAGCTTGTGCAATGCACCTATCTCCGCCTTCTCTCAGTTCCCAGTCCTAGTGAGCTCCACA
Organism: Lolium perenne; assembly: GCF_019359855.2. Lineage (NCBI taxonomy): Eukaryota > Viridiplantae > Streptophyta > Magnoliopsida > Poales > Poaceae > Lolium > Lolium perenne. The sequence continues at coordinate 13,315,563 of NC_067250.2, read as the reverse complement.
GTTCCACCAGTACAGCAGGCGGGATACAACAGGATTACTTCCATTGCTTTGCTTTTTCTCCTGTACACGAAAATAATTGTGTTATACGGTAGCCAATACAAACGTGTTGCATGACAGAAAATTACACGATCACACCCTATCATCTGGACCATTACTCACCTAAACACACAAAAAAAGGATCAAATGCTATCACAATCCATGCAGCTACTACTCCCTGTTACCAGCAGGAACCCAACCGGTCCTATCACACCTGAAGAAAAAAAGCAAGATTCTCAGTACTGCTGAAAAACAACAACAGGTGAAAGCAATAGCATGTGATTATGCGTCTACTGCATATGCACACAACTATTTTTCGTTGATTCAAACAAGTTGGCATCCATACATGCAAGATTCCTATACTGCCTGCCGATTCAAATTCATCATCAAGCAAAAAAGTTGTTTTGCAAAATTACATGGAGGAGAATAGGAGCTCACCAGCAGCGGCTTCTTAGGGAGGTCGTCGGCACCGGTGATACGTCTCAAACGTATCTATAATTTCTTATGTTCCATGCTACTTTTATGATGATACTCACATGTTTTATACACATTATATGTCATATTTATGCATTTTCCGGCACTAACCTATTAACGAGATGCCGAAGAGCCAGTTGATGTTTTCTGCTATTTTTGGTTTCAGAAATCCTAGTAAGGAAATATTCTCGGAATTGGACGAAATCAACGCCCAGGGTCCTATTTTTCCACGAAGCTTCCAGAAGTCCGAAGATGAAACGAAGTGGGGCCACGAGGTGGCCAGATGATAGGGCGGCGCGGCCTGGCCCCTGGCCGCGCGGCCCTGCCATCTGGGCCCCTCGTGACGCCCCTTGACCTACCTCTTCGCCTACTTAAGCCTCCGTCGATAATAGCCCCAGTACCGAGAGCCACGATACGGAAAACCTTACTGAGACGCCACCGCCGCCAATCCCATCTCGGGGGATTCAGGAGATCGCCTCCGGCACCCTGCCGGAGAGGGGAATCATCTCCCGGAGGACTCTACACCGCCATGGTCGCCTCCGAATTGATGAGTGAGTAGTTCACCCCTGGACTATGGGTCCATAGCAGTAGCTAGATGGTTGTCTTCTCCTCATTGTGCTATCATTGTCTGATCTTGTGAGCTGCCTAACATGATCAAGATCATCTATCTGTAATGCTACATGTGCGTTTGTTGGGATCCGATGAATAGAGAATACTATGTTATGTTGATTATCAATCTATTACCTATGTGTTGTTTATGATCTTGCATGCTCTCCGTTGTTAGTAGAGGCTCTGGCCAAGTTTTTGCTAGTAACTTCAAGTGGGAGTACTTATGCTCGATAGTGGGTTCATGCCTCCATTAAATCTGGGACAGTGACAGAAAGTTCTAAGGTTGTGGATGTGCTGTTGCCACTAGGGATAAAACATTGATGCTATGTCCGAGGATGTAGTTATTGATTACATTACGCACCATACTTAATGCAATTGTCTGTTGCTTGCAACTTAATACCGGAAGGGGTTCGGATGATAACCTGAAAGTGGACTTTTTAGGCATAGATGCATGCTGGATATCGGTCTATGTACTTTGTCGTAATGCCCAATTAGATCTCACAATATTCATCATGTCATGTATGTGCATTGTCATGCCCTCTCTATTTGTCAATTGCCCAACTGTAATTTGTTTACCCAATATGCTATTTCTTATGGGAGAGACACCTCTAGTGAACTGTGGACCCCGGTCCATTCTTTTACATCAAATACAATCTACTGCAATACTTGTTTACTGTTCTCTGCAAACAATCATCATCCACACTATACATCTAATCCTTTGTTACAGCAAGCCGGTGAGATTGACAACCTCACTGTTTCGTTGGGGCAAAGTACTTTGGTTGTGTTGTGCAGGTTCCACGTTGGCGCCGGAATCCCTGGTGTTGCGCCGCACTACATCTCGCCGCCATCAACCTTCAACGTGCTTCTTGGCTCCTCCTGGTTCGATAAACCTTGGTTTCTTTCTGAGGGAAAACTTGCTGTTGTGCGCATCATACCTTCCTCTTGGGGTTCCCAACGAACGTGTGTGTTACACGCCATCAAGCTCTTTTTCTGGCGCCGTTGCCGGGGAGATCAAGACACGCTGCAAGGGGAGTCTTCACAATCCAATCTCTTTACTTTGTTTTTGTCTTGCTTTATTTTATTTACTACTTTGTTTGCTGCACTAAATCAAAACACAAAAAAAATTAGTTGTTAGTTTTACTTTATTTACAGTCTTGTTCTCTATATCAAAACACAAAAAAATTAGTTACTTGCTCTACTTTATTTACTATCTTGTTTGCTATATCAAAAACACAAAAAAATTAGTTACTTGCATTTACTATATCTAGTTTACTTTATTTACTATTGTTAAAATGAGTAATCCTGAAGTTGAAGTTCGTTCGTTTAAGCAACAAGGAGGAGAATGTTTAAAAGATGCTTGGTATAGAATTAGTGATGCCCATAATAGGTGTACTAAGAAACACTCCACCACTATCCTACTCAGGAATTTTTATGTTGGTATCTCTAGCTGGAATAGGTATGTTCTTGATTGTCTCGCGGGAGGTAATTTCCTAGGCACTCCTGCTTTAGAAGCTAGTTGTATTATTGAGAGTCTATTTGGAAAACCACCCGTTAATGAAGTTAAAATTGAAATCTCTCTTGAAGATGTCATGAAAAAGATGGAGACCATAGAGCAAAATCTTCCAAGCATTGAGACTAAATTGGGAATATTACTTAATAGCACTGATGAACTTGATAAATCTCTAGGAGGAATTAATGAGAGAATTTTCACCTTAGAAACTTGTGCCACTCATGATAATCAAACCCATAGGATTAGTAAACTTGAAGAAGCTATGGGAATTTTGGGTTCAACTTTTTCTTCTCTTAAGTATAAAGAGAAAGCTCATGTGGGTAAGGAGCAAAAGTTCATGTATGTCTCTAAGGTGCCTAAACCAAAAAACTATTATAGGCCTAAAGTTGACAAAGCTCTTAATACCACTATAGATAATGGAGCATCTAAGGTACCTTATGATGTTGATGCTTCATCTCTTGATAATACTTGATACACACTTTCTGCGCCTAGCTGAAAGGCGTTAAAGAAAAGCGCTTATGGGAGACAACCCATGTTTTTACTACAGTACTTTTGTTTTATATTTGAGTCTTGGAAGTTGTTTACTACTGTAGCAACCTCTCCTTATATTAGTTTTATTGCATTGTTGTGCCAAGTAAAGTCTCTAATAGAAGTATGATACTAGATTTGGATTACTGCGCAGAAACAGTTTTCTTTGCTGTCACGAATCTGGGTCTAATTCTCTGTAGGTAACTCAGAAAATTATACCAATTTACGTGAGTGATCCTCAGATATGTACGCAACTTTCGTTAGTTTTAAGTTTTCTCATCTGAGCAAGTCTGGTGCCTGTTAAAAATTCGTCTTTACGAACTGTTCTGTTTTGACAGATTCTGCCTTTTATTTTGCATTGTCTGTTTTGCTATGTTAGATGGATTTCTTTGTTCCATTGACTTTTAGTAGCTTTGTGCAATGTCCAGAAGTATAAAGAATGATTGTGTCACCTCTGAATATGTGAATTTTAATTGTGCACTAACCCTCTAATGAGTTGCTTTGAGTTTGGTGTGGAGGAAGTTTTCAAGGATCAAGAGAGGAGAATGATATACACTATGATCAAGGAGAGTGAAAGCTCTAAGCTTGGGGATGCCCCGGTGGTTCACCTCTGCATATATCAATAAGACTCAAGCGTCTAAGCTTGGGGATGCCCAAGGCATCCCCTTCTTCATCGACAACATTATCAGGTTCCTCCCCTGAAACTATATTTTTATTCCATCACATCTTATGTACTTTGCTTGGAGCGTCTGTATGTTTTTGTTTTTGTTTTGTTTGAATAAAATGGATCCTAGCATTCACTGTGTGGGAGAGAGACACGCTCCGCTGTTGCATTTGGACAAATATGTCCTTAGCTTTACTCATAGTATTCATGGCGAAAGTTTCTTCTTCGTTAAATTGTTATATGGTTGGAATTGGAAAATGATATATGTGGTAACTGGTATAATATCTTGAATAATGTGATACTTGGCAATTGTTGTGCTCATGTTTAAGCTCTTGCATCGTATACTTTGCACTTATTAATGAAGAAATACATAGAGCATGCTAAAATCTGATTTGCATGTTTGGTTTCTCTAAGGTCTAGATAATTTCTAGTATTGAGTTTGAACAACAAGGAAGACGGTATAGAGTCTTATAATGTTTACAATATGTCTTTTATGTGAGTTTTGCTGAACCGCTTCATCCTTGTGTTTGTTTCAAATAACCTTGCTAGCCTAAATCTTGTATCGAGAGGGAATACTTCTCATGCATCCAAAATTCTTGAGCCAACCACTATGCCATTTGTGTCCACCATACCTACCTACCACATGGTATTTCTCCGCCATTCCAAAGTACATTGCTTGAGTGCTACCTTTAAAATTTCCATTCTTTACCTTTACAATATATAGCTCATGGGACAAATAGCTTAAAAACTATTGTGGTATTGAATATGTACTTATGCACTTTATCTCTTATTAAGTTGCTTGTTGAGCGATAACCATGTTCCTGGGGACGCCATCAACTATTTCTTTGTTGAATATCATGTGAGTTGCTATGCATGTTCGTCTTGTCTGAAGTAAGAGTGATTTATCATGATCAAATGGTTTGAGTATGCATATTGTTAGAGAAGAACATTGGGCCGCTAACTAAAGCCATGATCCATGGTGGAAGTTTCAGTTTGGACAACAAACCTCAATCTCTTATGAGAATATTATATGTTGTTGAATGCTTATGCATTAAAGAGGAGTCCATTAGGTGTCGAAAAAAGAGGAGTCCATCATCTGTTGTCTATGTTGTCCCGGTATGGATGTCTAAGTTGAGAATAACCAAAAGCGAGAAATCCAATGCGAGCTTTCTCCTTAGACCTTTGTACAGGCGGCATAGAGGTACCCCTTTGTGACACTTGGTTGAAACATGTGCTATGCTATGATAATCCATGTAAATCCAAGCTAATTAGGACAAGGTGCGGGCACTATTAGTATACTATGCATGAGGCTTGCAACTTGTAAGATATAATTTACATAATACATGTGCTTTATTACTACCGTTGACAAAATTGTTTCTTGTTTTCAAAATAAAAGCTCTAGCACAAATATAGCAATTGATGCTTTCCTCTTTGAAGGACCATTCTTTTACTTTTATGTTGAGTCAGTTCACCTATCTCTCTCCACCTCAAGAAGCAAACACTTGTGTGAACTGTGCATTGATTCTTACATACTTGCATATTACACTTGTTATATTACTCTATGTTGACAATATCCATGAGATATACATGTTACAAGTTGAAAGCAACCGCTGAAACTTCATCTTCCTTTGTGTTGCTTCAATACCTTTACTTTGAATTATTGCTTTATGAGTTAACTCTTATGCAAGACTTATTGATGCTTGTCTTTAAGTACTATTCATGAAAAGTCTTTGCTTTATGATTCAGTTGTGTACTCATGTCATTACCATTGTTTTGATCGCTGCATTCATTACATGTGCTTACAATAGTATTGATCAAGATTATGTTGGTAGCATTGTCACCTAAGAAATTATTTTTGTTATCGTTTACCTACTCGGGACGAGTAGGAACTAAGCTTGGGGATGCTTGATACGTCTCAAACGTATCTATAATTTCTTATGTTCCATGCTACTTTTATGATGATACTCACATGTTTTATACACATTATATGTCATATTTATGCATTTTCCGGCACTAACCTATTAACAAGATGCCGAAGAGCCAGTTGCTGTTTTCTGCTGTTTTTGGTTTCAGAAATCCTAGTAAGGAAATATTCTCGGAATTGGACGAAATCAACGCCCAGGGTCCTATTTTTCCACGAAGCTTCCAGAAGTCCGAAGATGAAACGAAGTGGGGCCACGAGGTGGCCAGATGATAGGGCGGCGCGGCCTAGCCCCTGGCCGCGCGGCCCTGCCATCTGGGCCCCTCGTGACGCCCCTTGACCTACCTCTTCGCCTACTTAAGCCTCCGTCGATAATAGCCCCGATGCGAGAGCCACGATACGGAAAACCTTACTGAGACGCCGCCGCCGCCAATCCCATCTCGGGGGATTCAGGAGATCGCCTCCGGCACCCTGCCGGAGAGGGGAATCATCTCCCGGAGGACTCTACACCGCCATGGTCGCCTCCGGATTGATGAGTGAGTAGTTCACCCCTGGACTATGGGTCCATAGCAGTAGCTAGATGGTTGTCTTCTCCTCATTGTGCTATCATTGTCTGATCTTGTGAGCTGCCTAATGATACGTCTCCGACGTATCGATAATTTCTTATGTTCCATGCCACATTATTGATGTTATCTACATGTTTTATGCACACTTTATGTCATATTCGTGCATTTTCTGGAACTAACCTATTAACAAGATGCCGAAGTGCCGATTCTTTGTTTTTCTGCTGTTTTTGGTTTCAGAAATCCTAGTAACGAAATATTCTCGGAATTGGACGAAATCAACGCCCAGGGGCCTATTTTTCCACGAAGCTTCCAGAAGTCCGAAGACGAAACGAAGAGGGGCCACGAGGCAGCCAGAGCATAGGGCGGCGCGGCCCCTGCCCTGGCCGCGCGGCCCTATGGTCTGGGCCCCTCGCGCCGCCTCCTGACTTGCCCTTCCGCCTACTTAAAGCCTCCGTGACGAAACCCCCAGTACCGAGAGCCACGATACGGAAAACCTTACTGAGACGCCGCCGCCGCCAATCCCATCTCGGGGGATCCAGGAGATCGCCTCTGGCACCCTGCCGGAGAGGGGATTCATCTCCCGGAGGACTCTACGCCGCCATGGTCGCCTCCGGAGTGATGTGTGAGTAGTCTACCCCTGGACTATGGGTCCATAGCTGTAGCTAGATGGTTGTCTTCTCCCCATTGTGCTATCATTGTCGGATCTTGTGAGCTGCCTAACATGATCAAGATCATCTATCTGTAATTCTATATGTTGCGTTTGTTGGGATCCGATGAATAGAGAATACTATGTTATGTTGATTATCAATCTATTGTCTATGTGTTGTTTATGATCTTGCATGCTCTCCGTTATTAGTAGATGCTCTGGCCAAGTTGATGCTAGTAACTCCAAGAGGGAGTATTTATGCTCGATAGTGGGTTCATGCCTGCATTGACACAGGACGATGACAGAAAGTTCTAAGGTTGTGTTGTGCTGTTGCCACTAGGGATAAAACATTGATGCTATGTCTAAGGATGTAGTTGTTGATTACATTACGCACCATACTTAATGCAATTGTCTGTTGCTTTGCAACTTAATACTGGAAGGGGTTCGGATGATAACCTGAAGGTGGACTTTTTAGGCATAGATGCAGTTGGATGGCGGTCTATGTACTTTGTCGTAATGCCCAATTAAATCTCACTATACTCATCATGATATGTATGTGCATGGTCATGCTCTCTTTATTTGTCAATTGCCCAACTGTAATTTGTTCACCCAACATGCTGTTTGTCTTATGGGAGAGACACCTCTAGTGAACTGTGGACCCCGGTCCAATTCTCTTTACTGAAATACAATCTCTTTGCAATAATGTTTTCTTGTTTTCTGCAAACAATCATCTTCCACACAATACGGTTAATCCTTTGTTACAGACAAGCCGGTGAGATTGACAACCTCACTTTGTTTCGTTGGGGCAAAGTACTTTGGTTGTGTTGTGCGGTTCCACGTTGGCGTAGGAATCTACGGTGTTGCGCCGCACTACATCCCGCCGCCATCAACCTTCAACGTGCTTCTTGGCTCCTCCTGGTTCGATAAACCTTGGTTTCTTTCTGAGGGAAAACTTGCTGCTGTGCGCATCATACCTTCCTCTTGGGGTTCCCAACGAACGTGTGAGTTACACGCCATCACCTAACATGATCAAGATCATCTATCTGTAATGCTACATGTGCGTTTGTTGGGATCCGATGAATAGAGAATACTATGTTATGTTGATTATCAATCTATTACCTATGTGTTGTTTATGATCTTGCATGCTCTCCGTTGTTAGTAGAGGCTCTGGCCAAGTTTTTGCTAGTAACTTCAAGAGGGAGTACTTATGCTCGATAGTGGGTTCATGCCTCCATTAAATCTGGGACAGTGACAGAAAGTTCTAAGGTTGTGGATGTGCTGTTGCCACTAGGGATAAAACATTGATGCTATGTTCGAGGATGTAGTTATTGATTACATTACGCACCATACTTAATGCAATTGTCTGTTGCTTGCAACTTAATACCGGAAGGGGTTCGGATGATAACCTGAAAGTGGACTTTTTAGGCATAGATGCATGCTGGATAGCGGTCTATGTACTTTGTCGTAATGCCCAATTAAATCTCACAATATTCATCATGTCATGTATGTGCATTGTCATGCCCTCTCTATTTGTCAATTGCCCAACTGTAATTTGTTTACCCAATATGCTATTTCTTATGGGAGAGACACCTCTAGTGAACTGTGGACCCCGGTCCATTCTTTTACATCAAATACAATCTACTGCAATACTTGTTTACTGTTCTCTGCAAACAATCATCATCCACACTATACATCTAATCCTTTGTTACAGCAAGCCGGTGAGATTGACAACCTCACTGTTTCGTTGGGGCAAAGTACTTTGGTTGTGTTGTGCAGGTTCCACGTTGGCGCCGGAATCCCTGGTGTTGCGCCGCACTACATCTCGCCGCCATCAACCTTCAACGTGCTTCTTGGCTCCTCCTGGTTCGATAAACCTTGGTTTCTTTCTGAGGGAAAAACTTGCTGCTGTGCGCATCATACCTTCCTCTTGGGGTTCCCAACGAACGTGTGTGTTACACGCCATCAACCGGCAAGGTGGAATGGTGGCCGGCGACATGAGCTCGGGAAGGTGGCCGCTGGCAGCAGCTTGGGTACGTGGCAGCAGGCCAACAGATATCAACACACCTTGTCTCAGCACACAACAGAACAACAACGGCATGAGCAGTGCGGTGATGCATTCGTGGAGCAGCGAGAAGCAACTGAAGAAGCATAGGAGAGAATAATCTGACCTAGATCGTGGGCAAAACTCGACTGCGTCCTCTCCTCCTGGCAGCTCGCGCTGATATGGTAGGCGTCGACCCGGCGGAACCGCGACAGCGGCCGTCGCCTTCATCCTCGTTCCAGCTCTGATGCGCTCGAGCAGGTAGATGATAACGACCACACACGCCGGATCCAGAGGTCCAGCCGACGGACTGTGAAGAGCAACGGCCGTCGGGGACAGGTGCTGCCTCACGACCCCACGTTGCAGCGAATTTGGTCGCCGGCAGCCGCGGGCCACGCGGGGGAAAAGATGTGTGCTTGGGCGCCCTCTTCCATCGTCGTCCAGCGCCGAACCTTGGTGGCGGCGAGGCGGAGCTCCGCGGCCAAGGGGAGATGTCGACGACACGGAGGAAGGGAGATCGAAGGAGGCTGTGCGCAGGGTTTCCGGCTAGCCCCTCGCCCCCAACATCGATAACTCCAAGATTCGCCGCTTCGAGTTCCTGGCTTCCTACCTCCGCCTTGTAGTCGGCCGGCTAACGAACTCGACCTTCTTGTCGGGCGCGCGGTCACGGAATATATGGCGGCTCCTATTCAGCCGCCTCCAGACTGAGCTCCCTCCCTACACATGGCGTCGCCGCCAAATCCCTTCGGCCCGCCTCCATACCGACGCCATCGGCACTACCTCCCGAGGTCGCGCCCCACCCCGATGCCATGGAGCCGCCGACTGCTGATGGGGAATAGAGAGGATCCGCCCTTCTCCCTACCTGGTGGCCCGCCTCCACCCCGACGGTGTTGCCGCCACCCCAACTACCGCACGCAACTCAGCGTTGTGGCTAGGGAGGGAGTCACCATGCCACCATGCCGTTCAATGGGAAGAACAGAAATTGAGAAAGAAGAGTGGGAGAGAAGAGAGATGGAGGCTCGGGAACCGACGCAACATTAAGCGGCGTCGGCACCGCTTTGACCGTCCACGCCAACGCTATCACCACGCGGGAAAGGAACTGCATGTGTCTTTTCCAACATCCCTAAAAATGCTAGAGAGCACCAAAAGTGCACATAGAAAATTCTTGTGCAAATCAAACTATCTAAACATGTACGTGTCAACCCAGGGTTAATCCGAAAAGTAATTCAAAATTATGAGAAAAAAGAAGTTTGTTACACTTTAGTATAGTAGTTATACATAATTGCGTGCTCTTTGAAGACATGAATCCAATGGAATCTTCATGTACCCAAACCTCACCCCAATCTCTTGCACTTCTATTTTGGAACTACATGACCATAACTCTACCAAAATCTTTGTGCTTAAATCTCAATCAAACCTGAAGTTTTGTCCTGATCAACACCTATCTTCTTAGCATAATGGCACTGACCTTATCACCACGATCCTTGTGCATGCCAAGATTCCCACTACTTTCTATTTTGAAATCCTCCTTAGGTTGCCAACAAAATCATGTGGCTATGACCTATACAATTCTTTCTCTTTTGTTTTGTATAAGAAAGAGGTTTGAAGATAATATTTATTCACGTATTCTCACAACTGTATTTCTATCTTCCTATTCAAATTTCTTTTCCTCCTTCATTTAGTCACTTAAAACTATCTTTCCTTAAATTATCAAAAGTTATTCACAAAAATGTTTTTGGTGTGTGATATCAAGAAAAGAGTGGGGAATAATACCTCATTAGTTTTTTCCAAAAAGAATAATAATCTTTACGAAGGCATACTCTTATTTCGAAAATTCTCTTTTATGCGTTGAAATGATGTTTCTATCATTTCTTGGCTCAAACCTTATATTCTAATATTGGGTAAAATTATGCCATAATTTGGCAAAAAGCATAACTAACTCAAAGAACCACCTTAGCACTATTTTGGCTTTACTTGTAAATCAAATAAAATAATAAGAGCAACCAAACCTTTTCTGAAAAGATTTCCAAAGTTTGTGGAATAGTGCACCACACCCTTTTTCCTCACGTTTGCCCTAGGGAGAAATACACATCTTGTATCAAAGTTATAGGATCCTTTTCCAAATCCAATTTTCGGACAATTTTAGACCAAACCTGTTTCTACTTCCTTATCTTTCCAACCTTGCACTTTTATCATGCGTTCCAATCATACCAGCCAGCTAACCCGCACCTTCTCTTCATCTTGTATAACGGTGCACAACTAGCTATAGAGCCTATGGGCCATCAACACTATAGTAGAAAAACAGCCTTTGGGGGGCTTTGGTACCGGTTTGGCAACTAAAGGTAGCAAACCGGTACCAAAACCCCCCTTTGGAACCGGTACTAAAGGTGCCTTCACATGGGTACGGAGGATCCCGCGGGGATGAAGATCTTGGTTTTATTCGTTTTGCCGTAGATTTTTTTGTTTTCTATGCAATAAAACCTACACTTCTTTTCTTAAGGGACCAAACTGTAAAATGCATTCCACCTCTTGGAATTTGATGTAGCTCTCGGTCCTTTGGGACCTCCCTAGCTCATAAAAAGATTAATCAGCAACAACATGCACGATGCATCGGATTTGTATCATTCTTGTAATCCTAGACAATTATCCTCACTCCACCCGATTGTAATGCATACATTGCCGCTCGTTCAGCACAAAATAATTTGTTTATTTCGTAATGAAGAATGGGACACTCATTTCTCCTCAAACATTCTTCATGCCCTATATTCTTCTCTCTCGGGTCATTGCCCCCTCCTGATACGTGTATTTTGTATCATCATAATAGCAACATATATCATCACTTTAGAATGATATTTGCATCAATATACCATTGTTTATGAATTTTTAGGTGATTTACGGTACTTTTCTACAAAGTCCCTTTTATTGGTGTTTAATTTTTGAGATGCAGAAAACCTTTTTTTGTATTTTGCTGTTTCGGGGACCTTCTAAAATCCAAATAATTAAAGAAAAAATACCACGGATGTTTTTCATCGGGGGAAGGACCGCCAGCGAAAGAAGAATGCGAGAGGAGCCACGAGGTCCGAAAGAGACCAGGTGGCGTGGCCACCTTGCAAGGTCGTGCCACCCAGACCCGTTCAGGCCTAGAGCGTTGTTTCGACTCTCCTTTTTTTCTACAAACGCCTCCGTTTCGCCAGAAAAGCTACGCCATATTTTTTCCATGATTTACAGAGGCAGCAGCAGAGACGAAAGTCCTCTCCTACTTCGGGAATGGCAAATCATGTTGTTCTACAACCTTCGAAGAAGGGGAAATCGAAGCCATCGTCATCACCACTCCTCCATGGCATATGGGGATGCCTCTCCATTAACATCAACATCCTCCCTAACACACGAGCACCATCTCCAATTCCAAGATCCACCACGATCCCCTAATAGTTTGTGATTGACTGAGCCCTAGATATTGTTTAAGTGCTATTTGCATGATTGTGATTGACAACTTATTTTTTATGTGTGGAGAGATTATATTTTTAGATTGTGTTGTAATTCATATGCCAATGAAGAAGCTCGCGTGTACCACGGGCTCATATGGCAGTGGCCGATGGTAGAAAGATGACTGGCGTCAATAGCTATGTCCATCAAACCGTCGTTAACCACTATGACTACCATGAGGAGGCGGCCATCACCCAAGCGTTGGACGAGTTGAAGGCCAATGAGGAGGCCAAGTGGTCATGGGACGACCTAGACGAGCTCGTCCGCCTCACGACAATGGTGGCGGAGCACAACATCCTGCTGCCACCAACACCACCAGTGCCGCCGCCCGTGCCGCTTCTGGCCGCGTGGGTAGGGCAACATGTTCCGCCGCCGTTGTCGTCACCGCAACGAAACGTGGCACCGACGCACCCTGTGTGGTTTCCGCCACCTCCGCCGTAGCATGGGTCGCGGAATACCCTGTGTGGGTGCAACACGTCCCATGGACACCACCCCCGTTCGTCGACCTCACCAAGGATGAAGATTAGGCGGTGGCGCCGTCGACGCCCGCGCAGGGCAGAAGTTGTAGCTAGGGTTTAGTAAATTTTCTTTTATTTATTTTATGTGTAAATTATGTTTGAATAAATGAAACTTTTTTCAAAATTCCGCATTGCTTTAGTGTTTTATTTGAATTTGAATAGTCTGTTGTCTTTGACCAACGGGCCAAAATAACCAAAGTGGACCGACTGGATCGCAGCATTGGAGGCGCTGATCCGATAGGTTGGACCGTGACATATTTTTTTCTCCGCGCGTAAGATAAATAAATATAATAAAACCAAATAGATCGTCATTTTAAATTGCACCGCTGGAGATGCACTAAAGCGGGACGGAATATAGATGCAACAAGCTCATGGATCAGCATGTGTGAAGGCAAGCCCGGATGACGCAGGATGTCTGTACCAGTCACACACGTCCATCTCATGATCACTTCACGAGGTAGACAAGTCAAATCACCGACCTAAAACTGTCCATAAGATCTATAAACCAGGGCGAAAGGAGTAGTTGGTTTGACACCAATAACCATTTGCTTCACCCAGAGGAGGTAGGAGAAAAATAAAACACAAGTGCGCAACAACATTTCCATAATCAAAGTTTATCGTCCGCTAGAGAGAACAGCCGCTGCCTCCAAAACCTAGAGCCACCTCAATCTTCACCTCCTTCGTAGATCGGTTCCTTCTCCTCCGGCTTGTCCCACCGGCATCAGGAGGATGGGAACCGAATCTATGTGTGAAGTCTCTCCCTAATAATAAAGCAAAAACGGTTTCCGTCGTCCGTTTTTTCTTGCCCCTATCGTCCTGTTGAAATTACACGGCCTGCCACCGCTTAGTCACGAAAAAACGGTTCGTCTCGGTTTCCTTCCTGATCGTTTGTTGTGGAGAACAGGCTTCACGCCTCCGAACGTTTCGTGGCCCACATGGCAGCCAACCGGCCAAACTACCCACCTTCTCCTCCTCATCATCTCTCTCCTCGCGCTGCCCTGGCCGGAACCCGTTCCTCTCTCGATCCAGTCCGCCGTCACCAACCTGAGCTCGTACTCTCAGCGGCGCCCGGATCCAGTACGCGCCGCCCCACGTCGTAACATCCCGCTCTCATCCGCCGCCCCGGCCATTCCCGGCGCCTGCCTGGCCTGATCCAGCCATGTCCGTCTGCAGTCAGCTGCAGCTTCCGCCCGAGACGGGCGCGTCCTCCCCACATCGCACTCATCTGGGAATCCTCCAACGCCGATGGGGATGCGGGCTACCCACCTGCAGCCCCGTTCGGAAATCCCCGCGCTGCCGCCTCCATGGGAGCCCGCGAGCTTGCCAGAAGAGCCGGAGCTCCACATCGAGCTAGGAAGAGATGAGGTACGACAGTAGCTAGATTAGGGGATCGTGTGGAGAAGAATCAATCTGAGTATTTGGCTTTTTTGGTGCTTTGGTGATTTGGTGCTGCTGCTCTCGTGTCTGAGGAGAGATAGAAGACAAGTTCAGAGCAGAGGAGCAGAGTGTGCAGAGAGATAGCGAGTTTGGCAGATTTGGAATTTTAGATAATGGTGGTGCTGTTCTTTGTTGTTGTTCCGCTAGCTGGTGGCGCTGTATTTGAAGAAAAATATATAAAGAACATTTCAGATTCACTGAGAGATAGATCTAGATTTTGTTGTTCTGTTTTCCGGAAAAAGAGGATAAATACTTGATAGTTAGATGAAGTCACTAAAATATATTGTTGGAATTTGGAGAGGTCATGGAAGTCCACCAATTTGGAAAGGTTCTGCAAATAGGGATATTGGCAGCAGAATTTTTCATTGGACAGTCGCTGAGACCCTTGATGCGAATATAAGCGCCCATGTAATTGAAACTATAGACTTGGTAAAGAAAAGCCAGGAGAACATCACGCCACAACACTTTTGGAAATTCAGGGCGTGTTCGGCAACTCGCTGGCTTCTAGCTTCTCTGAATTCTACCCTGGAGCAGCACCGAACACGTGAACTCCACGGAGCTAGATTCGAGAAGCTGAACGAAAATTATGTACAAAACACGGAGCACCTCTTCCGTAAATTCGCGGATCGGCAAAGGACGGAGCAGCGATAAATTACGGATGATTGCCACCGCCAAGTCCAAAATAACGCTTCGCTGACTCTCCCTCGTTCTATTCGCAGGTCTCAGATCCCCAATCGACTCGCATGGCTGCATCCCGTTCTGTGACGGCGTATCCTACCGGCCTCCAGCGCACGCATGCTCCACCCCACCGCCGCCGGAGCCCTCTTCTACAGCGAGCTCGAGATATGGCGGCGCACCTACGCCATTGGTTGGCTCGAGAGCTGGAGAGGCGAAGTGGCGTTGTAACCACCGGATGCCATCAGCATCACGCTGGGCACAACCACGACCACCATCGCATGGGAGGGGGCCGAATCCAAGGGGAAAGATGCGGCAGAGGGGAAGAAAGCTACAGGATACCTCTCCGACGATGATTAGGCTGCCGGACGGAGGAAATCAGTGGTCGGAGTCAAGCACGAGACGAGGAGATCGAGATCTGGTGAGAAAAAAATGGGGAAACAGATACGTGTCAACAGCTCTTTGACTCTACCCGACCAAACCAGGCTAGAAAGCCACGTTCTTTAGCAGGCTTGCTCAAAGAAAATGGGCTTTCGGCCCATCCAAATTAAGGAGCAGCGCCGAACGTTTCCAGCTCCGTTCGGGAAACTGGAGTGGCTGCGGGAAGCCAGATCGACGGAGTTTCACGAATCTGGACCGTTTCCGAACACGGCCTCAGTGGGGCGGCGTGGAACTCCCGTGTGCAGTATGCCCGTGTGAGAAGGGTGTCACCAGAGACCGGGAATTGCAGCAAGGTGGGGTTGATTTGCTTCCTCACGGAGAGAGGTGGAGGCGGGACCTGGGCGGCGGCAGCAAATCCTGCGTGCGTGTCATATAACCCTGAGTTTTCTTAGAGTTTGCAAAGCAAGTACTGCATCGGCCCAATAATCTATGCAAAGCAAGTACGACTGGAGAAATTGCAGAAATTTTTAACCCTCGATTGCATTGTACATTGCTGTATTGAACCCATACATGCATCGGAATTGCGCTGTCTGTATTCCTGTCCTGTTACAAATTAGATTTCATATTTTGTTTCTTCAGAAACAAGCTTTTACGTAAAGTATGTATCCCTTCTTGTACATTAGAGCAGAAGTATGTTTTTTAACAATGAAATTCTCCGTGGCCTGCAAAATTAAATAATATTTCTTAAGTTTGACTACACATCAATTTTTCCTCCCGTTGCAACACACAAACATATATGCTATATTAAGTTAAAATAACAAATATTTTGAGTGTTAATGATTTAATTGCATCTACCCTAAAGGGAGTACTTTTTATCTATTATAGAATATAACTTAATCCCTCCGCCATCAAATAAGTGTACGTTAGGCCATGTCTTAAGTCAAATTCTATTAACTTTGACTAACTTCTTAGAAAAAAGTAGCAACATTTATCACACTAAATTAATATGGTAATTTGATGTCACATATGTTGCTATTTTTGTGTAAACATTTGATCAAATTTAAAAATGATCAAATACGGTGTGAGAACTAAAGATTCCCTCCAAATTACCCCACAATTAAAAAACATATTTTCAAATATGCAATTTAGGTGACTGAGATATATGGACAGTGTTAGACCCTAGAAATTACATATTCTCAAATGTTTATAGTGGTAATTGCCTTCACGTAACATAATATTTAGTAAAAATTAATCCGCTACGACGCGCAGGCATATTTCCTATTCTACACCTAATAATAAAGCAAAAAGTGTTTCCGTCGTCCGTCAGAAATTGCCCCTGGTTTTCATTGAAATTACATCGTCTGCCACTGCCAAGTGAATAACATAACGTTTCGTTTGTTTGTCGCCCGCTGCGCAAGCCCAACGAACGAAAAAGCATCGGTCAAACAAAAAAAATGAAAAAGCACCTCTCGCTTCGTGCTCGTTCCCCTTTCTCGAGCTCATCCTCATCGCTAAATCCAGCACTGTCCCAGTCGATAGGAAAGCTTTGAGGCAGGAGGCAAGGCCGCCGCCGCAGCTCCGTCGGAGAGGGCCTCTCTGCTCACCAAAATCGCTCAATCCCGCGCTGCGGCGTTCTTGGTGGTCACCCCAGCCCCTTTACCCCTGCCGGAGCAACGCCAAATTCGTGGAGCAGCCGCCGCTAGCGAAATTATTGATCCCGTCCACGAGCCGCTGGCTCTATGCTCCTAAATCGCTCCTGGTGGGGCCGGCGACGCCTCGCTCGCGGTGAGCAGGGAGCCACATAGATGTACCCCATCCTCTGCCCTCCAAAATCGCTCTGGTGCAGCGCCCGCGATGCCCCGCTCTCCTTCTCCGGCGAGCAAGGCAGGCTGAGGCAGCACCCCTGGATCTCCGTAGCCGATGCGTTGGTGCTGCGCCCTCCACGGCGAGATCTCCTGGAGAAGCCCTTGTTCAGGTTCCTGGAGAAGGCTCGTCGGATGTGGCCTGGTTGACTTTTTCCTTTGGACATGGCGTGGTTGATTTTGGAAAGGAGATGGGGAGAGATTGGGACCGGGGAAAGAACATATCACAAGGAGAACACCACGCCGAGGAGAAGCGCAGGCATTGCCTCCAGGCTTCTTCTCCTGCGGCGACACGATCTCCATGTCGGCGACGGGAACGAGCAGCCCGGTGGCCTGCGTCCGAGACGAGCCCGTTTATCTCCCAAGACCGTTGTCCGACGCGCGTGTGGTCCCGCTGCCGGCCTGCACATCGATCGCATGGCGCGCCGCGCCGGCTGCTTCCGGGCAGCTCGGCGCGGCATCCGCCTATGCCGGCCAAATCCACGCACTCGGGCTGCTGGTTTTGGCCGCGGCCTTGTTGTGTGTGCGCGCTGCTTAGTCGGGCTACTGATTTGGTCTCTCTAATTTGCTAGCTAGCTAATGTGTTTTGCTGCTAGGATGTGCGCTGCTCATCTTGTTTGCTGGTAACTGATGTTGTTTTCAAATTTGTTGATTCTTGTCAATTTGTAATGTCCCAATTAAATTATATATATTTGGTAAATTTAAATCTTTGCTCCAAAGCTAGAAAATGGAATTATTTGGAAAATTTGAATTGATTATTAATTTATTTATGTGCAAGTGTATTATTTGTTATACTCCCTAACATTAAGGAGGGGAGGTCTTCTCCCCATTTCCATTTTTTATTGTACTCATATTTTCAATCGAAATTATAGCCTTTGTCACAGTTTAAGTAAATAAGTACGGTTCGAATCGTTCCCTTGGCACAAATGGAAAAGGAAACGCTTCATGCCTTAGACGATCCAGGTGCCGAAATTGGGCACTTCAGGGATTCTAATAAGAAAGAGAGAGAAATCACGGGGAGAGAGGGGACACATCTCGTTTTCTCAGTTTCATCCGGCTGGTTTCACCAAACGGCTAAACTTGGCTCCGAGTCAACAAAAGACAACATTGGAGGACATGGATAAGACACTGCGCTCAACGGTGAGCAACTTGAGCAAAGGAGGGCTGAGGTTGGGTGTGCTATACTGGTTTGATCAACTTTGCGAGCTAGAAATAAAAGTGAGAGAGAAAGGAAATGGGGTGGATTCGACACATGTGAAAAATGATTTATATCTATTTTTACATGTTTACTTTATAAAATGTTAGAGGGCTTAAATATAGTCAAAACAAATAGTGCATCTTCGTAAAAATCTTATTTTTCAAAAAAACATCAATACGTAAACATATCTTGTATTTTCATATGATATCGTAGCAACGCACGGGTTTTGTGCTAGTTTTAAATAAAAGTAGTGATTTTTAGGGATTTGGTAGTTATCTTCTTTTTGGCACTCATCTCAATGGAGACGACATCGTCTACAATAAGTGATATTTAGCTCTTCGTTCGATAACGAGATCTCCTTCTTGACGTTATTGGTGGTGTTGGAAGATTACAGTTTTGTAGGCATGAGTTTTCAGATCCTGCTTCGCTAGATCTATTTTGGATATTCTCTCATGGTTGCCGCGAGGATGATTTTCCTCGCGATATTTGTCTCGGCTTCTACATCCTCGGCAATAGTGATCCGTACTCTTGGCTCCCCAACGACGTTGATAAAGTTGTTCGGTTACTTTGTCCTAGCATACTGGTGTTGGTACTATTTTCGATGTTAATTGACTACATTAATGGTTGCGTGCATGCACGTAGCCTTGACATTACGGCTCAAATTAAAATTATGGGAGAACCTTCGTTGATATTTACATATTTGTGGTTTGGTATTTGTTTTTGGCTGCCTTCAGAAAAGTACAAGATTATGTCAAGGAAGAGGAAAGAATTTGAAGACCTCGAAAAATTACTTTTTAAACCTTATTTTGTAATTGCTAGAGACAGCTCATACATCTCTACCATGTACTATTTGCTACTTTAAATATACGTGGTATTAATTGTCAAAAAAACATAAGTGCCTAACATATTGTATCCTAGTGTAAGTGATGGGTATTTTTCCTCAATTCTTAAGGGTACTGGGAAGTGAATTTGTTGCCGTCCTTTCCACCCTTGTTAGTCTAGAAAAGTTGTTATAAACGCGACAAGAAAAAAAAGAACGATAAAAGAAAAAACACAATGAAGATACAAGATTTAATATGGAAAACCTCTTCCAACACAGAAGGGGAAAAACCACGGATGCCAGCTAGCAAATACTTCACTATATTAGGGAATATTTATAAACGCCGGTGGTCATCTTATAATCTGATAAACCTAACTGTCGGCTTAGAAGAGGTATATATAGGCGGGGACATTGATCCGTACCACGGGGAGATGCCGCCCCCCGCACCCCCCCTTTCGCAGGCCCCCTCGCTCCGTTCGTTAGAAGTTAGCCTCCCTTTAGTATGAATTTGCATCATAATATAACAAACTTCACCTTGAGACAAATTCCATCGCGTAGCATGAACTTTAACAATCTCCTAAACTACAAAGAAAACAGTTGATGGTGCCAACACTTGAGCTAAA
The DNA here is from genome assembly GCF_019359855.2 of Lolium perenne. Classification (NCBI taxonomy): domain Eukaryota; kingdom Viridiplantae; phylum Streptophyta; class Magnoliopsida; order Poales; family Poaceae; genus Lolium; species Lolium perenne. The sequence goes on along the minus strand of NC_067250.2, from coordinate 13,295,568 downwards.
CATTTATATCAACCAAGCTCGAGCAAAGCTCAAACTTAGCAGCAAAAATTGTCTTTGTCATCATATCAGCAGGATTATATATCATGAGTACTTATGTTGTATACCTTCAGTTTACCTTGAGCAACAATGTCGCGAACATAATGGTACTTGATATCAATATGCTTTATCCTCTCATGAAACATTTGATCTTTAGCAAAATATATTGCACTTTGACTGACACAAAACAAGTTAATGCAAGAATCATTTCCACAAAGCTCAGCATACAAACCTTTCAACCAAACAGACTCTTTGCAAGCTTCAGCAATAGCCACATATTCTGCTTCAGTTGTAGATTGCGTAACAACAGGTTGCAACATTGCCTTCCAACTCACAGCATATCCACCAACAGTGAAAACATAACCTGTGAGGGACCTTCTCTTATCCAAGTCGGCATCAAAGTCTGAATCCACATAGCTAGCGAGTCCGTCACCGGTTATACCAAACTTCAAGCAAGCTTTGGATGTGCCACACCTTTCCAATGTTCTTTACTAGGGTTAGTCATGTATCGACTGACCAAACTCATAGCATATGATAAATCAGGACGTGAACAAACCATGGCATACATCAAGGAACCAACAACACTAGAATATGGAACTCGTGACATGTACTCAATATCTCTATCAGTACTAGGATATTATGAAAGATCGAGATGTCGCCTAGAGGGGGGGTGAATAGGCAATTACAAACTCTTGCGGATTTGTCTTGTAAGAATGCGGAATTAAACTATCGTTTAGTTTACAAGCACAAACCCTAAATATGCTAAGCTCAACTAAGTGTAACAATAGCAACTAGAGCTAAGCAAGATAGGCACAAGATATATGTAGCACAAGTGATAGCAAGATATATGTACTTCAAGCACGATGGCTATCACAAGGAAAGAGACTCGGGTATAGAAATAACCGAGGCACGCGGAGACGAGGATGTATTCCCGTGCATAGTAGCCAGGTTCGGGATCGGTGTCGCGTACCACGATCCAGGATCGATCGATCCGGAACGGGGTCGGGAACGTCGAGCGGAACGACATGGTTCGGCGCGGGATCACGATCCCGTATGTTGATTGCTTGCCTACCAAATTAGAATCTAAATTATGGAAATTGCTTTTAAAGACAAAGTTAAAAAGGGTAATTCCAGGCGTCATATCTGGGCGAATTAATACACTTGATTTCAGGCCTCTTCGTCTCTTCTTTCCTAAGCACCGCGGATACGATTCTTAGCTTGTTCATCTCTACTTCGATCCAGAACAAAGTGGATCGTGATCCCCGACCCAAATTTCCGTACCAAAGATTTATACCCCTCATCGATCCCTGTTCGCTGACATGCCGATCCTCGACCCTCGATCCCGTACCTCGAACCGGACGATCCGGAATTCTGGCAACTATGTTCCCGTGTTCCCTTGCTTTGCAACAAGGTGCGTCACGTTTGGAGGAGTGGAGGTCCCACGAAGGATTCCCCGCGCCACGAAGGCTCACCCTATTCTCCGAACCACACCCACGAAGGATAATGGCCCTTTCCTTATGGTTAGCTTTTCCTCCGCTCCGGAGATGGCAAGCTCCACAACCACTTCACAAGCTCCACGAGGGAGAAGCCCGGGCCCCTTCACAATCTTCCACGAAGAGATCACCGGGACACCAACCAAGCCAACTAGGAGGTCACCCTCCAAGAGTAACAAGCTCATGGTCTCTCACTCGAACAAATCGTGGTGGAGAGCTCAATACTATGCAATGATGCAAAGCAAGAACACCGGAGGTGTTCAAGTCCTTCACACTCAAATCCCACCAAAGCAACGAATGCTAGGATGAGATTGGAGAGGAAGAACAAGGGGAAAAGTCAACCAAAGACTCCAAGATCTAGATCCCAAGAGATTCCCTCACTTAGAGAAGAAATGGATTGGTGGAAGTGTAGATCTAGATCTCCTCTCTCAAATCCTCAAATATGAGCAAGAATGGTTGGAGGAATCAAGGGGGAGAGCAAGTTCTTCAAATGCAACAATGGAGGAGAGAGAATGGGAAGAACTAACTCAGCCCAAGGTGGAAGAAGGGCTATTTATAGCCCAAGAGCAAATATACCCGTTGGGGAAAAGTTGGGCTGAGTCAACCATCGAAGAAGCCGGTCAACCGGGCCTGGGGCCGGGCCGTCCGGTCTAGGGCCCGGCCAGACCGGGCCACAGACCGGACCAGCCGGTCCAAACCGGTCGGTAGGCCGAACCCCGAGGTCATCCGGTTGGCGCCCGGTTGGCGCCCGGTTGACCGGGCCGAGCGCCGGACTCCCCGGTCTGTAGGCCGGCTGACCGGTCGGCAACCGGATCTGCTGGCTCTTTGTTTGGAGCCCGGTTGCCGCCCGGTTGACCGGTCGGCACGCCGGGCAGGCCGGTTGGGAGGCCGGCAGACCGGAACCGGCCGGCGCATGGGCCGGTCCGACCGGGTGAGCAGGAAAACATGTTTATACAAAAACTGTGATAACTAATGCTCCCGAACTCCGATTGACATGAAACCAATTTTGTTGGAAATATGGAGACTCCTCACAGAACATTTTAGATGATTTTAGAGAGGGAGTCTCCCACCGTCAAGAAATGGTGAAGACGTCCAAACTCGAAAACGCAATAGAAGATGCATGCGGATTCCGTTTTCGATGAACTTGGGCTTGTTGTAAAGCTAGCAACAAGCTCAAGAACCTCACACAGAGAAACACCAAGAAGCAATAAGGATATGCAAAGTATGCAAAGGATTGAGCTCCCTAAGACGATGCGATCAAGTTACCCAACCGAAAGCCCCTCTTGATAGTGCGGCTATCTATCCTATAATCCGGTCTCCCAACAACCACCTTGAGACCGGTAAAAGGAAAACCTAGCAAGGCCATACCTTTGCCTTGCGCATCTCGCTTGATCTTGATGATAGCTCTTCAAGCTCCACTCAAGCCGGAATGCCTCACTTGATCATCGTCGCTTCGTGAAGACTCACAAATGCTCCCCCATACACCATGATGGAAAAGCTCTATTGATGCACATCTTCACATGTCCATCATCACCAAATGGACGGCAAGCTTCAAGTATGTGATCCACTCAAGATGCTCAACTTGAACTTGCCCAACTCAACCTTGTATCTTCTCATACTCACTTAAGATAGAGCATGGCTAATATTGAGTTCCACATAAGAACTCCATCTTCATTTCTTCTTCTTGATCATATCACATATATATCTTCATACCGATGATCTTGATGCCAATACACAAGGTATATCTTTATCTTCATGGCATCCATACTTGAATCCAACACATGGAGAGCAAGTAGTACCTATGGAATATTCCTTCATATAAACTCAATGAAAACATTAGTCCATAGGGGTTGTCATTGATTACCAAAACCACACATAGGGGCAATATACCCTTACATATTGCAATGCTGATAATTTGAAGTGAGGAGCAATAGGTGTACTAATAGACTTTGCATCATGCATATTAAAACGTTGAATGACTTTATTACATTTATTTTGCTAACTAAGAAATGACACACTAGATTTTCTTATTCTTGTAATTTCGATACCTAGTATTTACTTAGCAACACAAACATCTTTCATCTCCAATTCACTACTTAATTATTCTTTCAAAGTAGTGATCTCTTTCTTGCTATTGGCAGCAATCAACATATTATCAACATATAACAACAAGTATATAGATGATCCCGTTAACGAACTTGATGTAAACACAGCTATTATACTGAGATCTCTTAAAATCATGTGCAAGCATAAAAAAATTAAACCTTTTGTATCACTATCTTGGGGACTGTTTCAGACCATAAAGGGACTCTAGGCACAACAAAACCTTCAGGCTAGTCCATATATATCTACTCCTCAAGTTCTACATGCAGAAAAGCAGTCTCCACATCTAACTACTCAAGCTCAAGATCATGCATACTCACAATACCAAAAGTGCATTACATTCGGCCCAAGCCTCCGGCGACGAGCCTCGCTCAGCTCTTCAGAAGTTTACCTCCATTTAATATAAATTTGGATCACAATATAACAAAAGTCATCCAGTGGCCAAGAAAAAATGGTCGGAAATCAACTGCCTTTCGTAGTGGTATAGATGTTTCAATTTTTTCTATATTCTGACTCTACTAAATTCTATTTCCCTTTAGATGTTCAATTTTATTCTCCTTTTCTTTTTCGTTTTTTTTTCTTTTTAGCAAATACATGAATGATTTCTAAAGTAGACGCAAATGTTTTCTTATGTGCAACTGTTCTCAAGTAAATGAACTATTTTCCGATACAAGAACTACAAACATTTCAATATGTACTTAGGCAGGCATGAACATTTCGATTACAAATATATGGTAGGTACTTTAACATGTTTCATTACAATACATGTCTTATTTCTTTGCCTTTTTATTTCAATTTTCTCCCCTTTTATTTTATTTTACATTTCGTTTCCTTTTTCTTTTTGAGGAAATACGCAAAAAAATCTGAAATACATGAACATGGAGACAAACATAACAACTCTTCTTCGTACATACCAACTACTTTTAGATATATAAGAACATTTGTTTGCAAACATTTCCATACGCATTCAAGTGCTCTTTTTAAACATGGGATTAGCACTTCAATTACAAATATATGAAAATAATAACAATTATTTATGAAAATAATAACAATTTCCATACATATTTCATTTTACAACATACAAAATGTCTATTCTTAAACTTGTTTATGAAAATAATAACCCTTTTGTTAAATAAAAGATATATTCTCAAAATTTTAGAAGAAAAAATATGTGTTAATGTGCTACTCCAGCCATTATTGATTTCGCTTCAGGCGGAGCTGCCGTGTAAAATGGAAAATAGGAGCTTGATCCCCAACTTCTATGCCTGCTGCTTGGGGTCACGGTACCCAGCATCCACGAGGACCTTCTCCTGCTTGGCGAGCTCAATGTCGTTGTCGACCATCATCTCGACTAGCTGCTGGAATCCAACCTTGGGCTTCCACCCAAGCTCTTTCCTGGACTTGGATGCATCTCCTCGAAGGCTGTCAACCTCCGCAGGGCGAAAGTACTTCTTGTCAATGACCACATGATCCTTCCAGTCCAGCCCAGCATACCCAAAAGCAGCCTGCAAGAACTCCTCCACAGTGTGGCACTCTTCCGTGGCCACAACGTAGTCAGCGGGCTTGTCCTGCTGCAGCATGAGCCACATTGCCTCGACGTAATCTCCGGCGAAACCCCAGTCCCTGCCGGCGGAGAGGTTGCCGAGGAAGACCTTGGTCTGGAGTCCGACCTTGATACGGCCGACAGCACGGGTGATCTTGCGGGTGACGAAGTTCTCGCCGCGGCGGGGGGACTCATGGTTGAAGAGCACCCCGTTGCATGCGAAGAGGCCGTAAGCCTCGCGGTAGTTGACGGTGTACCAGTGAGCGGCGACCTTGGCGGCGGCATAGGGGGAGCGTGGGTGGAAGGGCGTGGTCTCACTCTGCGGCGGCGGGGTGGAGCCGAACATCTCGGATGACCCGGCCTGGTAGTAGCGCATGGGCTTGGCGGAGAGGCGGACAGCCTCGAGGAGGCGTAGAGCGCCGGTGGCGACGACGTCGGCGGTGTAGTCCGGGATCTCGTAGGAGACGGCGACGTGGGACTGCGCGGCGAGGTTGTAGACCTCGTCGGGGAGGACGAGGTCGAGCGCGCGGCGGAGGGAGGAGGAGTCGGAGAGGTCGGCGTAGTGGAGGCGCATGGGAGGACGCTGCGCGGAGGGGGTGGCGTGCGGGTCGTGGTAGATGTGCTCGAGGCGCTGGGTGTTGAAGTTGGAGGAGCGGCGCATGAGCCCATGCACCTCGTAGCCCTTGGAGAGGAGCAGCTCAGTAAGGTAGCTCCCGTCCTGCCCCGTGATGCCAGTCACCAGCGCCACCTTCCGCGGCGGTGCCAGGGAACGTGGCACCGAGGGGACCTCCTCTGCTCCGGCGCCGTTAGAGTTCATCGTGGAAGAGTTCGCCATTTTTCAGTTAGTATTAGAGGGAAAGGAAGGAGCCAATGGAATTGAGGTGAAGAGAGATCGAGAGGGCCTCGGAGTATTTGTAGACCAGAAGACTTTGAGTTTGGGTCAGCTTCTACTTTCGAATATTTTGGACACCCGACAGGACTATCTTCACATGTTCACTAGCCGGGACTGCAGTGCACTTAAACGCCTTAGCACATCCACGTCTCACGTCTGTTTTCATATTTTCCCGAACAAATGTAGAGCGAATAAGGATGCGAGGCAGATATTACTCGAACAGGGATGCGGAGCGGATGTTACTAAAATACTGCCAATACATATGTTATCGAGTACGGATGCAGAATAGATGTTACTCGAATATAGATGCTCGACGTATTTGTGGCAAAATGCAATATTACATTTGTATTTGTATATGTAAAACGAGTCTTGATATTTATCACATCTATTTTCATTGTCATTCGAGATTCAGATATTATCACATCCATTTTTGTTGTTCTGGAAATGAATGGCGGATAATTTGGATTATCTACTACCGGTTCCCATTCTAGCACCATTATATTTGAGATACTAAATACATGGTTGGCCATAAACTTGTTTACGTGATAAATAGGAATAACAACTTGTTTATATTGATATCAGCATCACCGGAATCCGACCTTATAGTGTCGAGCCATTTGCCAAGAACTTTTATCTGACACCTGCAAATGCAGTTATACAGTGCACGTTGATATTTTTTTACTATATGCTTGATTAAACTTTACAAAGTTTGATTTTAACTAAACTCATAGCATAGGGTAAAAAAATAGAGGTAGTACCGCGCGCCTATTATGCCATCACCGCGTAGCAGCTTGCATTCTCCTATTTTAGCGAGTGTCGCTACGCATTATTTTTTTCCTATGTTTTGTCGAGAAAATAGAAGGAAACCTTATTTTCCTTCTTTTTTTGTTCTACAAGTCCCCAACCTATAGGAAGATGAGTTCTCTTTGATTGTGTCAAAGTAATTTTTCATGAGGCATGATCTAATGTTTTTTTTATATAGGATTTGCACTACAAAATTTCTATAGGATTAATTTCTATAGGATATGTTCCTATAAATCAAACAACTAGTGTACGAAAAAATCTCATAAGATCTAAATCCTACACAATTTCTATATGAATCATATGCCATTGCCCTAATCCATGATACGCATCTCTACGCTTCATTTTAGGGACACTTTGCTTGAATGTGGGTTTAACCTTTTGGAGAAACAAGTCACTGGCCATCAAAAAGAATCCCTATTCTGGCGGTTGCCGCCACCCAGCTCCCTTTCCCCGATTCCGGCGTGTCCCATGATACGCTGCTCTAGTCACTTTATTTGAACGGCAAGTCATTGACCATGAGTTGAATATAAAAAAATCGAAATTTCCAATGCATGTATGGGCATGGTCCATCCTTCCTGCTGACAGATTCAGATCTGAACTCACATTGCACTCTTACAAATTTTACCGTTGGCCACGAGCCATGCCTTGGTTTTGACCCACCGACTCCTTTGGGAATCTAGGTCTTGGGTCTTGGCTTCCGTTCACCCGACGCGTGATCCCCATGTGTTGACCTGCAGCTATGAGTAGTTCGTATTCTTCATTTTTCTGCAACCCGGGCCTGGGCACTTATTTTATACCTATGCACTTGAAAATTACTAGTGTAGTCGCAAGATCAGTACAGAAAAGCTTGTTGAATCACGGACTCGACAGAATCTAGCAGTAAACAAAATGGTGGGTACCGCAGGATTCTGTGCATACAAACCCCCAAACTCTGCCCACTTGCTTCAGGTTCAGGGGAACTTCGATAGCAACGGCACAAGTCTTCTCTTTCCTTTTTCCGTTTTGTGTGGTTGATCCAACTTTGTGAGCCGACATGTCAAAAACTGTGTGGTTCAGTGTTTGCCGGTGTTCCCTGTAAAACACACGAAAAGGAAACTCGTGCCAGTGAGGAGTGAGCTGAGCATGTCGATATCAATATATCATGACCATAGTTTTTGTGGAGTTGTGGTGGGCAACACCGTGAGCATACTAACCAATGGGACTCTGTGCCTTCATCAGGTTTGCGGCACACATGACACCAGTGCAGAATGATGGTAGGAGGAATGTAATGTTCTTTTGCAAGTCTCAACCGGAATCTGATAAAACTAGCGATACTGCTCAGAACATGGAAGCAGTAATGCTCAGAACACGGAAACATAGCGACTTTCTTATATCGAGTACTACTGTACTAGGTTGGCCGTGTTTAAGCAAAGAGATTCCGCAACAGCATAACAGAAGAACAATATCTATGGGCAGTGTGATGCTCCAGAGATTCAAGCCAAAGACAGCGAAGAAAGGAAATCTATGCACGTCGTCATGACTACATGCAGAATAAGAAAATTCAGAGACAGATATATACAATTATGCATAGATATGAGAAATAGAGATAAAGCATGGTAACCTTAATACATAATGATGATTCATGGAAGCGATATCTGTGTGGCTCGGAGTCGCCAGCTCAACTCGGAACTAAGATAACAGCAACTTGCCATGTCACAGCCTCACAGGATGATGAACCAGGGTCCTGGGCAATGCGTATTTCCCCAAGGTGCTATAACAGACTTATCTATTTCCTAATAATAAAGGGAGGATTGTTTCCGTCGTCCAACACTTTTTTGGACTGTTTTACCCTTCCACCAAATTATTTAATAAATCCAACTACCCATTACCGGTTTGGTTCTTTTTCTTTCTGATGATTCTTCCCACCCAACGATCTCGTTACCACAAGGACCAATCGAGCCACGAGAGAAGAGATAGGCAAGCGAACACGGGACAATCTATCGTTGATTCCGTTTAAACGCCACAGAGGAAAGGAAAACAGAGTCCTGGTCCTGGTTTGAGATTGTGTTCCTGCCAATCTCCATCCATAAATAAAGACCTAGGAATCTATCGTTGCTTCCATTTGAACGCCACAGAGGAAAGGAAAACAGAGTCAATCTCCGTCCATAAATAAAGACCTAGGAAAACCAACTATGTCATGATCGATGCCCCTGCCCTGGAGCCGAACGACTGCTCCGGATCCTTTTCCGCCGCCGCCGAATCGCTTGTCGAGAAATATGTGATCGGAGAGTCAGGTTGTGTTCTCAAGACGAGGTGGCGATCCACGTGATCAGAGAGCTAGGTTGTGTACTCAAGATGAGTTGGCGATCAGCGCTGCCTCCATGGCCGTCCCCCTCTGCGCCAAGATTGCCGGCGTCCTGTCTCTATGGTCGCCCGTCGCTCTAGCTCCATGGCCAGAAGAGCATAGGAATTTAACAACCCCACATAGTGGAGGACTGCAGCCTAGCCATTTTTCTTATCCCATGGTACAGGTTCCGCGGTGGCTGGCTGGTGACGAGGATCTGCGTTGGTTGGTTAGGCTGTTTTGGTTTTGCTGCTCCAGAGCAAGACCTCCTGAGCCAATCCCCTATAAACTGTTGGTTTGCTTGTGCCGCACTGCATGGAAGGACGCAGGTCACCCCGGACCCGGAGTCCAGCAAGAAGGGGAGAGAGATGCGGCGGCATCTGGTCACGCGCTCACGGCAGCACCTGGTCTCCAACCATCAGGCGTGGTCGTGTGGAGAGCCTAGCTCAATAGTTGGATTTTTTTACATGGATGCGATCTTCCTGGTCCCTGATCCCTGCTCCTTAATCCTCTGATATGGATTTTACTTTCTGGTGAAACAAATGCCCCATGTTGGCGACCAAAGCACACCTCAAGGTCATGCCGATATTGTTCTGCCTTACCTTTGGGCTGTGACTTCAGATGTAGTACTTGGTCTCGTTGTGTATCCATCGATTCCAAGTGTGAGCCAAGGAGTACATGGTGCTTCAGATATACTAATTGGTATTGGATATCCATGGATGCAAAGAGTTATACTGAGGACAAGTCTACTGAATTTATTTTCAATTTTATATTAGCTTATCCATTGATCTAACTGAAGACATGTTCTTGGAAAATATTGGAACTTACGGTTCTAGAGATATGACGAAGGATCATAATCTTGACGGTGGATATAGTTCAGTCCTTGATAGATCCTTATAATTATGTGCAAAACTACGTTCAAAAGAAGATGTGCAAGATAATGCTACGTGGTTTGAGTTTTCCTTTCAGAGATTAACATGGCATGTTTCCTGCCTCTAAAGTGATGCACTTTAATTACTGCTACAGAGTACTTGCAGTTTGAAATAATTTTTACATATTTGCAAACATGAATGACTCTGGGATTTTTTTTTTCACTAGAGTAAAAGCATGGGATGCTATGGTAATTGAGAAAATAGATCAATGTTCACTCCACGGACTGGAAATTTTGGATCTGATCATTCCTATTTCACTCCATTGGGATGTTTACTGCATTGTTGCAATTCTGGACTTTTCCCTTCATAAGATGCCCCATTGACCTCTTCATAAAATGTCGGTACTCGGTACGTATTATATATGTTAAATCTTGCTCCTTAAGGTGCTTCCAAATTACATTTTTTCTGTATTACTTTTCTCCTATTGCAAGATTGGTGAAATATATGGATCAAGGTTAGTGAGTTCATCGGAAGGAGAGAACGGAAAAAGAGAGGTATATGAGTAGAGGGGCAACTCTCAGGATTTAGGATATTAGAACAAGACATAAGACCGGGGGAAGCTTCTAAAAAACTAAAAGAAAACCTTCCAAGCACACTATTACCTGTTTGATGTTTTGTGATTTTCCCTAATACACGGAAAAAAGACGCCAATCAAATGATCTATGCCATTTATCGGCATAGGGATTTACACGTAGTATGAGATGTCTATTTTACTTAATAAATATGGCACCGTAGCAACGCACGGGTTATGTGCTAGTATTTAACAAAGAACAATTAAAGGTACACTTTATCACTAGATCATAGTCATACTATTGTACTACAAAACGATTTCAGGAAAGATGAACAAGACTGTTCCGAAACCAGATAGAAAATGAAAGCTGAAAAGCATGTGCCTCCGTTGTTTGGTAAGATCAACATACACACCAGCTGCACATAACAAGGACCGGTTAGCATACATCCAAGGATGAACATCGGTGAAACTGTCTCTCATTGATGGTCAGATGCTGATCCTAGTGAACATAATGTGATAATATGCCCTCGAAATTCTGCTTTAGATATCCGGCGGGCTGACTAGCCTTCAGAGAAAGGATATGTCCTGCTTCTAGTTGGCAACGCAGATACATCGGTACAGCTCTTCAAGTGTTGTGTGTGATACCAACAAGGTGTCCGCAGAGTTCTCATCAGCATGTAACTAACTTCTAAGGGAACTGCATAGATATATAACACCAATTAGAACAATCCTAATACTAGATAAATTTGCTTCACTTTCAAGAAAACAAAACAATAGCCTCAACATGCATAGCTCTACAAGGTATAATCTATTCATTTCTGTGCTGAAACGTCGATTTAAGATCATGACAACAAATATAATATTAAGACAGGATACACAACCATATCAGAAATTGGTGGTGGAGATGGATAGGCAATTCCCCCAAGCATAACTTCTAGAAATCTGTATTTAGGGAATATTGACAATAAGCTCATAGGAGATACATATCTCATACATCAGCATGTATTACATTTGCCATTTAATGAACTGCAATAACAAGGTGCCATATTATGTGCTACAGGGTAACATGTCCAACATGACGTTTTACCGAGGACATGCTGGTCTGGTCCCGATTTATTTTAATTAAATTGATTTTACTGCAAATTCAGATACTGCTCAAGTTAAAATAGTTTAGTTATACTTGCCACCTAGTTTTTCCTCCATGACATTTAGTAGAGCTAAACCATTACAGCAATCTATCAACCTTGAAGAGCTTGGTCCTTGGATATATTTACAGCTTACATAGTAAGATGATTCTTGAAGTTCTAGAAACCGACCTCATGAGTTCTGAAGTTAGAAACGAGTGGTGATCAAGCTTCTAAAAGACGTAATGGGCTATTTTACGTAAATTATGTCCTCCTCATCTGGCTCATCTCCATCCCAGTCACCATCTTCTTCTTCTGCTAGATCTGAAGCCTCTCCATCTTCCTCTACATCATTTCCTTCTCGCTGCTCCCTTTCCTCCTTTAGTTTGTCCAGTATAGTAAGAATCTGCAGAGGTGCAATCGGTCAGACAAGACTTTCCTAGTGCATAAGAGGCATAAAAATGTAACAAATGCTAAAAGGGATGATTCTTTCTGGTAATATAAAGCTCCTAAGGGGTCCCTGCAAAAAAAAAACTCTTATAGTAGATTAAGGGTGTGTTTGGTTTGAGCCCCCAACCAAAATTTTGGCATGACCAGTATTTTGGCGAAGGATTTGTCACCCACGACGCGCCCAGGCGTTGGCGAGAATCACGCTGAGAATCGCGGGTGGATTGGGCTAACCAATCTTTTGGCCGTGGTCCAAACAGAAGCTAAATTTTGCGGGTGAGCCAAAAATATTGGCAGGGTCAGCGTCGGCAGTAAACCAAACGTAACCTAAATGTCCACTCTGTAGGTTTTGACTACAAGAAATTGAAGCTTTACCAGCTTTTGAAAATTTCCTCATGTAGGGCACCAGGAAGTTTACCCGCAAAAAAAAGGCCTACATGAAGTTCACAGCTAACAGACTATCGACAAGAGCATTTAAAATGATTCCTATATCTATACGGATGATTCTAGTTTTCACCTAAACTGAACTGCAAACACACTTTAAACTGTGCACAGAGAAGCATGACTGTCGCAACTTGCAATTTGCAAGGGAGACACAAGAACAGTATATCTTGTGCTATGCTTTTTCATCTGATATATCCAATGGTTAGAGCAATCTCGAAAGAAAGTCCTGAGTGATCATACATCAATTATATGCTTAGATAGATTAGTTTACGAAAATGCAGCTTCGAAAACTCTTGTCTGGGACTGCAACCCTGGAAACTAAAACCGGGCAGTGGCAATCAGTTACCTATACTACTTAACTCGGCAATGTGTTTGTTTTGGTAACATAAGAAAAACACGTCAATGTCTGACAGAAAACAAACAAAAATGGTGAAGCATACCCTGCTTCCACGCTCCATGGACTCGTCTTCGATGAAGCGTATCTCAGGCGTGAGACGCAGCTTCATCCGCTTGCCTATCTGGCTCCTGACATACTTGGTCTTGTCCTTGAGTCCAGCCATGGCGACCTTCTTGCCCCTCTCGTCCCCAAACACGGACACATACACCTTGCAGACCTGCACACACACACACACACACACACCGGAATAAACAAGGAACTCAGCATTGCTCACGTTGTAGCTAGCAGCACTGCAGTAGCAGCGGCATTCGAGCAAGCGGGGGTGACCTGCAGATCGTTGGAGAGCTCGACGTCGGCGATGGTGGTGAGGGAGGAGAGGTAGCGGTCGGCGCCGAGGGCGGCCTCGGGGAGGACGGCGCGCTGCATGACGGGGTCGCGGGTCAGCATGTCGGCGAGCTCCCGCTGGATCTGCTTCGCCACCATCCGCACCCTCCGCTCCTTGGCCATGCACCGCACCACACGCAGCGACAGCGCCGCCGACGGCAGACGCCGCAGGGATACGGGCGCCGCGGCCGCGAGGGCGCGCGGCAGCGGTGGGGACACCAGTGGGCGACACGGGAACATCGTCGCCGGGTGTGCGGGGGCGGCGGGGGGATTTTTGCGCGGCGGTGAGGCGGCGGCGGTCGGCCGTCGAGGTGGGAAGGGATATTGTCGAGAATCGAACAATATCTCCCGGGTTGATTTAAAAGAATTTCCAAAATAATGTGCAAATTTATATCATCAATAAAAACCTTTGCTAAGTCCATTGTGTTGATAAATTTTGTGCAGCTGTAACGAAATTTTGTACATCCACGGTCAAAATTTATCTTTTAATTGGATGAATTACAATGGATCAAAAAAATGTTGTTTTTATCATGGAGAAATGTTAATCACTGGCTACCATATAATTTTTTAAATCTTTGTGTCTTGACAAAAAATAAGTTAAATGAAAATTTTAACTAGCATTTTTTATATGCATTGTTTTCTCGAGGTCTTCGAGTTGCACATGTACTTTTTTATAACAAAAATTACGTCGTAGAATGGGTGAGCGAGTCAGCGACACAACTCATAAACATAGCTCAGACGAAGAGAACAACACAAATAGACAAGAGTGGCAATATCTACGATATTATAGTGATATGTTATGTAGTCCCTCTTCCCCACTATGCCTCTCTCGAACCCTTCGCTTCTGGTCTCCTCCACCGTCTCACCAGGTTGTACCAGAGTGTTGCCATGCAGGCATGAGCGAGAACGAAGGAATGGTGCCGGATTTAGGTTTATGAGTAGTTTTTTCCTAGGCTTTACCTATATGGAGTTGGAGTGTACGTGGGGTGGTTTCAAGGGGCCATAGCCACCTCCCCATAGCTCTCCTTTGCTTCGCTGCGTCCTGCTGGTGGCAAATGGAGGCGCAAGTTTTGACGAGCGGGCTATACATCTCTCCAAATAAGTTCTACAGTTGGAGTTTCGAGTTGGACTTCTCGGACCAGTCCCAACTTTGCATGGCTTCTCAAAGAGGATCTGATAGGTTTTTTGATGTTTTTTCTAGGGTCTTTTCTGTAAAGTGTAAGGAATTATTTGCTTTAAGTTCATTATGTAAGGTCCTTACTGCATATGTACATGTACCTTAGAATTAATGAAGGTTTTCAGGCACTTCGGGCCTCTCCTTTAAAAAAAAGTAGGAAAAGACCGGTCGTCATGAAAAAAATACATGAAGGCATGGTCTACCATAAACCATATGTGTTCTCTCCCCTTCTAGTCCACCATGGACCTTATAGACAGCCAATGGTCCCTATTTATAGACAAACGTGTAAATTTTTTAGCTGAAAATAATTTGTATTTTGGAAAATAATAAATGTGTGGATCTAAGTATAGTGATTCAAATCTTCAAAAAAAAATCAGACTTTGTCATTTTTGTATAGCTCGGAATACAAACAGTTATAATTGAGATTTTTGTACGTTAGTGGATACATCATCAGCTCCTTATAGAATTTTGTTACATGATTTTTTTGAACACATAAATCTAATTTTCATATTCTTTTAATACGACTAGAGCACGTGCTCAGGATCTAAAATGACTTTTTTGGTAAATTACAAACATCGTGCGCTAGTGAAAGAACATATCTCATTTTATATGTAGTTTTGGTGTTGATGACAATGATAATATATGAACATTTCGGTTTATAAGATTTGTAGGTTATTACATTCTCTAGATGCTCAAAGCGTGAAGAGTGTGCAAGATATCGGAAGCGAAAAGAAAGAAAAGAAGAAAGGAAGAAATGAGAAGAAGAAGAGAAAAAGAAAGAAAGGAAAAAGAAGAGGAGGGGCCGGAGGCTTGGGCGGTACCGCCGGCCTGGCCACGGCCGGAGGCTCCGGCCTTGGTACCGCCCAAGGTACCGGTTGGCTCGGGGAGCCTCAGTATGTTTGCCAGGGAGGTTGGAGCCCCGGCGGTACCTTGGCCGGTACCCCGGCCGGAGGCTCCGGCCTCCCCTCCCGGCCCGAGCTCTCCTGGGCCCTCTCGGCCACGTGGCCTCCTCCTGTTGGCCGCGCCGCTCGCCTAGGAGCGGTAGTACCGGCCCAACCTGGCCGGTACTACCGGCCACCTCTCTCCAACGGCAGGATCGGCAGGATCTCCACCGACTACTTATAGTCTTCTTCTCCAAATGGCTCAGTGGCTCACTTCTTCCCCAAAAAGTCATACACCATTGTTGAGCCACCAAGAACACCAAATCCATCGGATCTCCTCCCTCAACCACCCAAATCCCTTGTGCTTTGGAGAACCGAAGGAGAAGACCCCGATCTACATCTTCACCGAAGCAATTTGCATTTCCCCCTCATTTTGTTGAGGGCCCCCTTGCTAGTGTTCCTCTTTGGATCCCTAGTTGATTTGTGTTGATGTATTGTTGTTGATTGTTGTGTTGTAACAGATTTGGGAGCCTCCAATTCGGTTGTGGATGTGTGCCCCAAGAACCTTGTAAAGGCCCGGTTTTTGCCTCGAGGAAATCCCTTAGTGGAAGTGGGCTAGGCCTTCGTGGCGTTGCTCACCGGAGATCTGAGTGAACCCATCGTGGTTGTTGGTTTGGCTTTCGTAGCAACCACACTCCTCCAAACGTAGACGTACCTTCTTGCAAAGGAAGGGAACTACGGGAATCATCTCCGTGTCATCGCGTGCTCCACTCTCGGTTACCTCTATACTATCCTATCTCTCATATTGCTTAGCTATATCTTGCTTAGTTGTTAGCCTTGTCATATAGGTAAATTCACTTAGTTGCATATCTAGAGAATTTACCTTTGTGTCAAGCCTAAATTGAAAAAGAACTAAAAATTGGTTAGCACCTATTCACCCCCCCCCCCCCTCTAGGTGCGGCATACGATCCTTTCAATTGGTATCAGAGCCTCGGCTCTTATTTCGGGCTTAACCGCCTAAGAGTATGCCGGACGATGGACCTTCGGAAGGGGAGGCTAAGATGGTCACCATGGATGATATCAATTCGTTGAGGTCATCCATGGATGCTCAAATGGAAAGCATGAGAAAAATGATTTCCGAACTTTTGACTCTGCCCCGTCCCGTGGCTCCCACCAAAGAGGTTAATGTCACGGATGCGTTAGAAGAGGATGATACTTCGGTATTACCCTCCTCTACCACACCCGTGGATGGTGATAACATAAACACTAACAAATCCACTGTTGCATCTCCTAGAGGAACTAGTGGAGGTGAGAGCTACAATCGAGTGGCTCCACCTTTTCTATCTCCCGATATACCGGTTCCTCACCCTCATATAAACATTTGAGGCGACCCACCTAAGTTTTCCGTTAATGATTACGATACTTGGCAATTTGAGTTTAGCTCTCATGTTCGCAGTGCCTCCAATGAACTTTGGAGAATCATCGTGGAAGGCTTCAAGCCTTACAACCCCGACAAGTTGACTAGAAGAGAAGCGGTTGATAGTCAACTCAACAACACCGCCTTGCACATGATTCAAACTGCTGTGGGGACAAATGAGTTGTCTCGTGTTCGGCATTACACCACCGCCAAGGATGCTTGGGATGGTTTGGCCGCGAGTTGCATTGGAAGTGAGAGCACAAGAAGGAACAAGTATAATGCTCTTCGGAATAAAGTCGAAGGATTCATGAGGCTACCGGATGAAGATCATGAAGACATGTATGGAAGACTTCTCACCGTTGTCGGTGCCTTCCGGAATGTTGGTGCCACTCACATTAATGACTCTTGGATCAAGGAGAAGTACATTGAGTGCATGATGTCGTTTGAGCCTATTGATGTCAAGACTCTTGTTGGTAGAGAATGCTATGCCTCTCTCACCTCTCAACAAGCCGTGCACGAGATGCAAGCTCTCAAGGTGCTTGAGCAAAACTCTCATGATCCCCGCAATCGTGCCATTGGGATGACAAAAGGGTCCAACCTTGCCTTGGTGGTCAACTCCGTGGAAGAAGTGATTCCTCAAGAATCTTATAGGGCATCTTGGAGCATGACCTATCCGGAAGACTTGGAACACCACTACCATGACCACATGGCGTTCCATGCAAACACCTTTTGGATTGATCCTTCCAAGGCCAAGGAAGACAACATCAAGAGAAACAACTCAAGGGGTCCCTCAAGCTCGGGCCCAAGAACAAGATCTTGCTACAATTGCAATGACAAGCGCCATTTCATTGCCGAATGTCCCTATGAGAATAGGGAGACTCATGGTGGAAGGCTCATCCCCAAGGACAAGAGCAAAGACTCAAAGGGCAAATATTCAAAGCCCCCCAACAAGAAATTCTATAACAAGAACAAGAAGGGCAAGAGGCCCTCAAGGATTGTGCTAGTGACTAAAGAAGAATACTCTTTCGATGAGATTGAAAGTGCTAGTGATGATGAAGAGGAAAGCTCAAGAGAAGTGGCCGCCCTTGTCACCACCAACATTCCCTCTTCCTCTCTTTTTGATTCACCCAATGAGAACCCTCAACGCAAGAATGCACATTGCTTCATGGCAAGGTCCACCTTGGACACATTGATACGTCTCCGACGTATCGATAATTTCTTATGTTCCATGCCACATTATTGATGATATCTACATGTTTTATGCACACTTTATGTCATATTCGTGCATTTTCTGGAACTAACCTATTAACAAGATGCCGAAGTGCCAGTTGCTGTTTTCTGTTGTTTTTGGTTTCAGAAATCCTAATAAGGAAATATTCTCGAAATTGGACGAAATCAACGCCCAGCATCTTAGAATCCCCGGAAGCATCCAGAACACCCGAGAGTCGCCAGAGGGGGGCCACAGGCCCACCAGACCATAGGCCGGCGCGGCCTAGGGGTGGCCCGCGCCCCCCTATGGTGTCGTCGCCTCGTTGACCTTCTGACGCCGCCTCTTCGCCTATAAGAAGCCCCTCGACCTAAAACCTCGATACGAAAAAGCCACGGTACGAGAAACCATCTAGAGCCGCCGCCATCGCGAAGCCAAGATCTGGGTGACAGGAGTCTCTGTTCCGGCACGCCGCCGGGACGGGGAAGTGCCCCCGGAAGGCTCCTCCATCGACACCACCGCCATCTCCATCAACGCTGCTGTCTCCCATGAGGAGGGAGTAGTTCTCCATCGAGGCTCGGGGCTGTACCGGTAGCTATGTGGTTCATCTCTCTCCCTATGTACTTCAATACAATAATCTCATGAGCTGCCTTACATGATTGAGATTCATATGATGATGCTTGTAATCTAGATGTCGCTATGCTAGTCAAGTGAATTTTACTTATGTGATCTCCGGAGACTCCTTGTCCCACGTGTGTAAAGGTGACAGTGTGTGCACCGTGTGGGTCTCTTAGGCTATATTTCACAGAATACTTATTCACTGTTATGAATGGCATAGTGAAGTGCTTATTTATATCTCTTTATGATTGCAATATGTTTTGTATCACAATTTATCTATGTGCTACTCTAGTGATGTTATTAAAGTAGTTTTACTCCTCCTGCACGGTGTAATGGTGACAGTGTGTGCATCCGTGTTAGTACTTGGCGTAGGCTATGATTATGATCTCTTGTAGATTATGAAGTTAACTATTGCTATGATAGTATTGATGTGATCTATGCCTCCTTTTTTAGCATGAAGGTGACAGTGTGCATGCTACGTTAGTACTTGGTTTAGTTGTGTTGATCTATCGTGCACTCTAAGGTTATTTAAATATGAACATTGAATTGTGGAGCTTGTTAACTCCGGCATTGAGGGTTCGTGTAATCCTACGCAATGTGTTCATCATCCAGCAAAAGAGTGTAGAGTATGTATTTATCTATTCTGTTATGTGATCAATGTTGAGAGTGTCCACTAGTGAAAGTATGATCTCTAGGCCTTGTTCCTAAACACTGCTATCGCTGCTTGTTTACTGTTTTACTGCGTTACTACTGCTGCGTTACTACTGCTTGTTTACTGTCCTGGGCAAAGCACTTTTCTGGTGCCGTTGCTACTGCTACTATTTATTCATACCACCTATATTTCACTATCTCTTCGCCGAACTAGTGCACCTATTAGGTGTGTTGGGGACACAAGAGACTTCTTGCTTTGTGGTTGCAGGGTTGCTTGAGAGGGATATCTTTGACCTCTTCCTCCCTGAGTTCGATAAACCTTGGGTGATCCACTTAAGGAAACTTCTGGCATTCTACAAACCTCTGCTCTTGGAGGCCCAACACATCTCTGAGAAAAAGGAGGGCGTAGACATCAAGCTATTTTAAGCGCCGTTGCCGGGGAGGAAAGGTAAAAGGCACTCATACTTCGGTTCAGTATGATGCTTTTACAGGCGCCATTGTGTTTGTGCTCGAAGCTATTTCCTTTAGATCCTGCAATTGCATCTTTTTGTTTCTTGTTTACACTAGTTAGGCATAATGGAAAACAACAAAAATATGAGAGATCTTTATGAACTTTATCTTGAATTAGGACATGATGTGTTTGAAGAGAGAACTAAAAAACCCATGGAACTTTATATGCATGCTAATGGGAATGTTATTAATATGAATGCTTTGAACACTATTGTTGCTAATGCTATGGAAAATTCTAAGCTTGGGGAAGCTGGTTTTGATGAGCATGATCTTTTTAGTCCATAAGCATTGAGGAGGAAATTTACTTTGATGATACTTTGCCTCCTATTTATGATGATTATAATGATAGTAGTCTTTTGTTGCCGCCTGTTATGGAGGATAAATTTGATTATGATTACAATATGCCTCCTATATTTGATGATTGCTACTTTGTTGAATTTGCTCCCACTACAACTAATAAAATTGATTATGCTTATGTGGAGAGTAGTAATAATTTTATGCATGAGACTCATGATAAGAATGCTTTATGTGATAGTTATATTGTTGAGTTTGCTCATGATGCTACTGAAAGTTATTATGAGAGAGGAAAATATGGCTGTAGAAATTTTCGTGTTACTAAAACACCTCTCTATGTGCTGAAATTTTTGAAGCTACACTTGTTCTATCTTCCTATGCTTGTTACTTTGCTCTTCATGAACTTGTTTATTTACAAGATTCCTATGCATAGGAAGCATGTTAGACTTAAATTTGTTTTCAATTTGCCTCTTGATGCTCTCTTTTGCTTCAAATACTATTTCTTGCGAGTGCATCATTAAAACTGCTAAGCCCATCTTAATGGCTATAAAGAAAGAACTTCTTGGGAGATAACCCATGTGTTATTTTGCTACAGTACTTTGTTTTATATTTGAGTCTTGGAAGTTGTTTACTACTGTAGCAACCTCTCCTTATCTTAGTTTTGTGTTTTGTTGTGCCAAGTAAAGTCGTTGATAGTAAGGTTCATACTAGATTTGGATTACTGCGCAGAAACAGATTTCTTTGCTTCACGAATCTGGGCAAAATTCTCTGTAGGTAACTCAGAAAATTATGCCAATTTACATGAGTGATCCTCAGATATGGCCCTTGGGGGGCCTCCGGCTCACTCCGCATATGATCCCATGCTCGAGCCCTCTTGGTACACCAAGCTCAAGATCAAGGTAAAGAAGACCTTCTGCCTCCAGCTGGATATTCAGGAGCGTATGTATGACGCCTATGTGGCAGAGAAGAAAGCTCGACGCCATCAGAAGAGCATCATGACAAAGCTTGGTGTGGAAGTGTCTCCTCCAGGATCTGAAGAGAATATCCTTCCGAAGCCTCAGTGGATTTCTGCTCATAGCCAGTGGTCTGATGGCGAGGATGGACCCTCCTATGATGTCGACTCCGATATTGCCGGGGACTTCCTTGATGGCTATGGATGATAGCATCGCTCTTCAACCTTTTTGGCATCTTGATGTCAAAGGGGGAGAAGAGTTCTATTAGGTTCGGGATTTGCATGGGAAGTCACAAGCTTGCGTTTTCTTTGACTCTTTATGCTTGTGACTTATGGTTATCTATTGTTGAGAACTACTTATTATGCTTTATGAACCTTATCTATGTGTGTGAGTCATAGGGGCTATCTATTTGTGTATGAGACATTATCTATCTATCTATCTATGGTAAAGACTAAGTGAACTTCATATGGTATGATCTCTAAACTTAACACTTGTCTTTACTCACTTATGGTTGTCTCTTCTCTATACAAGTGATGAATTTATTTGCTTACTATGTATCTTTGCACTTGTTGGTGAATCGTATTTACTTGAGTATTTTGATCCTAGATTATGTGCCTCTTATTCAACTGTTAATTCTATTGAATGCACATGTCTAGGGGGAGCTTTTTATGCAAATCTTATATTTTCTTTGCTCAAATACTCTCATCTTTTGCAAATCTTATATTGTCATCAAGAAACCAAAAAGGGGGAGATTGAAAGAACATATCTCATTTTATATGTAGTTTTGGTGTTGATGACAATGATAATATATGAACATTTCGGTTTATAAGATTTGTAGGTTATTACATTCTCTAGATGCTCAAAGCGTGAAGAGTGTGCAAGATATCGGAAGAGAAAATAAAGAAAAGAAGAAAGGAAGAAATGAGAAGAAGAAGAGAAAAAGAAAGAAAGGAAAAAGAAGAGGAGGGGCCGGAGGCTTGGGCGGTACCGCCGGCCTGGCCACGGCCGGAGGCTCCGGCCTTGGTACCGCCCAAGGTACCGGTTGGCTCGGGGAGCCTCAGTATGTTTGCCAGGGAGGTTGGAGCCCCGGCGGTACCTTGGCCGGTACCCCGACCGGAGGCTCCGGCCTCCCCTCCCGGCCCGAGCTCTCCTGGTCCCTCTCGGCCACGTGGCCTCCTCCTGTTGGCCGCGCCGCTCGCATAGGAGCGGTAGTACCGGCCCAACCTGGCCGGTACTACCGGCCACCTCTCTCCAACGGCAGGATCGGCAGGATCTCCACCGACTACTTATAGTCTTCTTCTCCAAATGGCTAAGTGGCTCACTTCTTCCCCAAAAAGTCATACACCATTGTTGAGCCACCAAGAACACCAAATCCATCGGATCTCCTCCCTCAACCACCCAATCCCTTGTGCTTTGGAGAATCGAAGGAGAAGACCCTGATCTACATCTTCACCGAAGCAATTTGCATTTCCCCCTCATTTTGTTGAGGGCCCCCTTGCTAGTGTTCCTCTTTGGATGCCTAGTTGATTTGTGTTGATGTATTGTTGTTGATTGTTGTGTTGTAACAGATTTGGGAGCCTCCAATTCGGTTGTGGATGTGTGCCCCAAGAACCTTGTAAAGGCCCGGTTTCCGCCTCGAGGAAATCCCTTAGTGGAAGTGGGCTAGGCCTTCGTGGCGTTGCTCACCGAAGATCTGAGTGAAGCCTTCGTGGCTGTTGGTTTGGCTTTCGTAGCAACCACACTCCTCCAAACGTAGACGTACCTTCTTGCAAAGGAAGGGAACTACGGGAATCATCTCCGTGTCATCGCGTGCTCCACTCTCGATTACCTCTATCCTATTCTATCTCTTATATTGCTTAGCTATATCTTGCTTAGTTGTTAGCCTTGTCATATAGGTAAATTCACTTAGTTGCATATCTAGAGAATTTACCTTTGTGTCAAGCCTAAATTGAAAAAGAACTAAAAATTGGTTAGCACATATTCACCCCCCCTCTAGGTGCGGCATACGATCCTTTCAGCTAGCAGACGAGTTGACTCGCTCTCAATGGTCGGTAGTTCCTAGAGAAAATTACAAGTTTTGTGTGCCCAGGTTTGTTTGTTTGGGGCATTTGACGGAAAGAGTGAGCATTGCGTGTTCAAGGAAGAAGCGAGAGAAATATGTATGGTTAGCGGGACAACGTGAGCCATGGCACACTCTACGCCAATTGGTATATAAGAGCATCTCCAGCCTCGTTCCCCAAATTCATTTGGGGACGCCGGCCAAAAAAACGTCCCAGTCATGTACCCCAAAGGCCGCTTCTGTCTGGACGTGTCTGAAATATTATCCGACGTTCTTAGCCCATCCCCTATGTATAGAGGCTCTATCAGGATGCCGAACACGACTTTTACCCTGCTTTTTGTTTAGGGGTCGCGTTTGGGGGATGTTGCTAGGAAAGAGACCTCCTTCAAACGCAATTTGGTCCGGACGTCCCACAAACGATCAATCCGGTGCTTTTGCCGAACGTTGTTTGAGGGATACGACCGAAGATGCTCTAAAGAGGCTGATGTGGGAACTCGGGACGTTTTGATGGGCTATCGCTGGCTGTGCTAGACTAGGTTTGTCTTGTCTCGGGAAATACATAGGGACAAACTGCGAATGTATTATCTTAGGGAATAACGCCAGTTGTTCTATCAATCGCATATTGCAGATTTATGTCATTTTCTTAATATATTAGAGATGTTAGCCTAAAAATTACTATACTTCCTCTAATTTAAAATTTTAAACTAATTGTGGCAGATTTAAATCGGCCACAATTCATTCGACCGGAAGTTGTTGAATTCAGGAAAAAACTAGGAAAAAACCCGTGCTTCGCTACGGATCTGCTAGCCATGACTGAGTTCGCCTATGCTAAATTTGCATGTTTCTTCATTTTATTCATATGCAGGCAGTCAATGCAGTCCATTTAACTGTTGCTTTCTTTCAGTCCTGTTTAATCCTTTCAGGAACATTTAATTGCCCAATTTTCATCCGTCTCAACTGCCCCTCGCCAGCACACTTGATTCCCGAGGCAGCTTCCTTTGCTGATACTCAAAGAAATTGTAAACATTTATAAACTGGTGATAATCGTTAAAAAGGAACGAGGTGGGATTAAGGAACCCAAATTATCCATACGTCCCGTCTCTTTTCTACTCGGTACTTCTAAATTCGATAGTTGGTACATCCTTGTACACAGCAGCCCAGCATAGGCCCAATGTTCAGCCGCCCAGGCCGGCCCATGCAGCGTCGTAGCCAGTTCCGACGCAACACACCGGGTCATTCTGTTCAGGAGTTTATTTTCGAAAAATAAACGAACCAGTAGTGGCAGTTGTACAGTATTATATAAATTGGCGGAAGGCTAATTTTTTTCAAAAAATATCGAACCAAGGAAAAAACCCTTCCTTTATTATTAAAACAAATAGCAAAAGTATCCATGTGTTGCATCTGTAGAAAAATCTGCAAACATAATAAAACACAAAATCACCTTTCTACAATTTTGCTTGTAAATTTGCTCCCTAGCAAAGAGTAGAATCTTGCAAAAGAAAATTCAGAAGCCATGGAAGATACATGACTTATGCCCATTATTTTCTTGCCTGGATATTTGAGCATTTTTCATTTTTGCGAAGTTTGATAATTCAAAATCTGTTGTTGAAAGATATTTTCCTGAACCTTTATATTTAATAAGAAACAAAAAGAACTTTGTTTCTCATAAAAGTTAAAAGTACTCTTGTTAATATGGTGGCTCAAATATCTTGGCACATTATTAATGAGATGTCTGGACATAAACAGTGGCATAAATGATTAGTTAATTTATATCAGTCGACTCATGCCGGACATAATAACCAAGGTTAAGAATAGAGTAATACATGTTTTTGCACACACCTATTCCTGTACTTCAATATACGTCTCGTCCAGTCTACAACCCATGCGGAGGGATAAGGATTCTATTCCGTGCTCTCCTTCCAGTAGTATGTATCTGGTCAAGCTTTTTCCCCAAAACCAGCCCAGGCGCTCAGCTACTGCGAGGAAGGCAGCTGCTCCGACGAAGAGCAGGACGAGGAGAAGCGAGCTTTGGCGACCGGCGACGGCGAAGTGGAGCCCGTGGACGGCTGCAGTAGTTTCTAGTCGGCTCTCCATCTCTCTAGCGCTTTGTCCCCCCAAAGTCTCCGCTCTTTGGTTCGGCAGACCAGGGACTGGCGCGAGCTCCCGGGCCAGCAGTGGAGGCTGGAGATTGAGTTAATGTCTTTGGTTCGGCAGACCAGGGACTGGCGCGAGATCCTGGGCCAGTAGTGGAGGCTGGAGATCGAGTTAATGGCGTCAATGGTCGGGGAAATTAGAGGAGCGGGTGGCTGTGACGCTGCACAGGGGAGCGGCGGGAACGACAGCCTAGTCTAGCGACGCCTCGGGGCGACCCGGTGAGAAAAACAAAAGAAACCCGAAACGGTATGGTGGTAGTTTGCAGTATTATGCGATTTTGTGGGAGGGTAAAACCGTCCAAAAAAAGCGTTGACGAAACTCTTTGGCACAAACCTTAGCTCCTTTATTATTAGGTATAGACTAGCACAAATGCCCGTGCGTTGCACCGGGATAAATAGTACTCCCTCCGATCCGAAGAAAGAGTCGGATGCCACGGTCAAATTATGTTTTCCAATAAACCCCTTCTAATCTAAATTAATCAAAATAAGCCCAACACCATCTCGATCTCCTCTCTTGGCGTGCGGCCACCGCGCATCCGTGACCAGCGCCGCCTCTCATCGTTGCGGGAGAAGACTCCGGCGCGTCTGGCCTCACGACCACCGGATCCAGCTCATCCAGCTTTGCCTCCAGCGGATCAAGCCTAACGGACAACGGATTCGGTGACTCGTCACCGGCGTGGATGGTAGAGGAGGGCTCGGCGCGGAGAAGGGATCTCGGCGGCGGCGCGGCTCGAAGAGGGGATCTCGGCGGTGGCGCGGCTCGGAGAGGGGATCTCGGCGGTGCAGCGTGGATAGGGGATCTACGCGGCGCGGCGTGGAGCAGATCGACTTGGGTGCGGGTGCGAGTGGGTTGCCGGTTCCGTGTGCGCGCAGCACCAATCGAGAGGGAGGGAGTGCGGGTTGAGGAAGAAAAAAGCTCGAGGGTTTTATTGCCAAATTCCTTTTCCGACTCTTTTTTCGGACCGGAGGGAGTATCTGTGTTGTGGATATGATAAAGATAAATAATCTTTTCAAAATACTTAAGTGAATTTTATATATTGAATAGATTTTTTGTTTTAAAGCTTAGCGACCAGGTTCGAATGCAATTTTGATTAAATAAATTTAGTATTTTATCTTCAATCTTATTTTTATTTTTTAAGATAATAAAGTTTTCATATTTGTTTGCATGTTCTCCTATTAAATTGCATCCAAATATCAGCAATGCTAAAACTGGGCAGGTACGGATTTTGCAAGTTAACCTGCAGCTTATAGCCGATTCAAGGACAGTTGATGTCAATTTATTCCTCTTGCACGCATCACGTAGGTGTGTTTGTTAATTATTTTGGCCCCATCCACAGCCCAAATAAAATCCTATTTTGCTCTAGCTATTTCCTATATTAACACTATTTTAAATGGCTTTAAAACAAAGCAGAAAATAAAAACAGGAAAAAGGTTTTATTAAAAAAAACTGGGGAGAGGAGCTCTCCAACCGGGCCAGGCCAGACCCAGCCCAGCCGGCAACCCAAACCCAACACAGCCCACCCCCGGGGCAAACCGTAGCCCCCACCGACAGCCTCCTGGCTGTTTTGCACCCACACCCCCGTCGCCGGCCTCTTTTCACCCCCAGCTTCTTCCATTTTCCATCTCAGGTCCCTCACCCTCTCTCTCTCTCTGCCTGAACCCCACCCGAGCCGCTCGTCCCCATCCTCTCTGAGCTTCTCCAGACGCCAAGCACGCCCCACCGCCATCCGCGCTGCCGCTGCCTCCCCGTCCTCGAACATGCGCCACCCCGACCTCCTCCTGTCCTCGTGCGGACGTCACTCAGCTCCGCCGTCGAGCTCCGTTCTGTCCTCAAGGCCGCCGTCCTCGCCCCGCGCGCCCGCCAGGGTGAGCGTCGCCGCCTCCTCTCAGTACCCGAGCGCGCCGCCTTCGAGTTCTGTTCCTTCCAACTCTCTCTGCCAACCTTTCTTGCTCGCCTGCGCTTGTCGGCACCGTAGTCGATCCGCTACGAGCTCGTGGCCGAGCTCCTGTATTTCATCTGGTACTTCCAGACCAGTCAATTGTGCTACTTCTCATTTATTCACCTCGCTGAAATTCCATGCCAATTAGAACGTATATAAACCAGCGGTATTCATTGTAAGAGAACGAGGTGGTACTATTCAACCTATTTCAATCTGTTGACTGCAAGTGCTTTGGTGATTTTTGTTACCGATGGAATTGGCTTTCCGGCCCATTAATTGATGCACGTACGGGGCCCTTGACGAAGAACAGCCAGTGCGGCTCGGGAGGAAGAAATAGCTCGGGATAATAAGAAGAGGGAGCGAACCGGTATGATGGTAATTGAAGTATTATGCGTTTTGGTGGGAGGGCAAAACGGTCCAAAAAAAAGCGTTGACGAAACTTTTTGACAGAAACCTTAGCTCCTTTATTATTAGGTATAGACTAGCACAAAACCCGTGCGTTGCTCCGGCGCCATAATTTACACATGTTACATTTAAATTTATGTATTTATACAAATTATGTGCCCACTTAATGACACTATCGCTTCCAAAAATCGATCATGTTTTGTATTTTTAGAGAAATATGTTTACATACCACTTTTTTACTATTGGATTATGCGATTGGGACAGGAAGAAATATGTATAAAACACACCACTTTGCTACTTCCTAGATTAAATAAAGAGTGATGTGTAAAAGCCGACATCTCTGTGACTCCTAGCAGACTAACAAATGATGCTGCACATGTAGTCAACTTACAATGCAATGCATATAGCTGAGTCTTTTGTTACCCCTGTTGTATCATCGAAATGATTTTCACGTTATTTTTTCCAAACACTCATACATTAATAGAGTTTAGAATTGCAAAGTCTTTTACAGTCACGTCCATCCATCGGCAGTTGCAAAAAGTTTGGCTAGCTAGGCTAGCTTGCGAGCCTTGTGTTCTCTTACTATTTTGTCTAGATCCTACATTTAGGAGGAGGAGATTTAGCTTGTTTAATACATCTATTTTGGAGTTTCCTTGCACGTGCTCCATCAGGAGCAGCTTGGCTATTGCCTTCACCTTCAGAATCACTATCGAGTAGTAAGCCCTCGCCGGTTCTAACCACCACTGTCTCCTCCCTTCCCTTGGCCATCTATCGCACCTTCCTTCTCCCGCGAGTTGAACAGCGCAAGAACAACAATCTTTAGCCACTCGGGCATTTTCACGAACACTTCACATGCATGGTCAAACAACCGCACCGGACAGATAGAGCGGGAGCAGCGCTGCCCTCGTCATGCTCGAGAGCCTCACCGACGCAAGAAACCTACCAGGGACTCGCCCAAGCCGCGGATTGGCGCCCACCTGCAAGCCGGGGGACACGGCGCCCCCGTTTCTATACTGGGAAAGTGACGTCCTCCGGTGGCCTCCCGCCATGGCCGAGCTTCCCTAGCTCGCGGGAGACGCGGATTGCGCTCCTCTGACGGCTGTAAACCTTCCACGAGCGCGAAGTGCCCCACGGACTCGCTACGTACTCGCGTGGACGCCCGCCATGGCCTTGCTTCCCCAGCTCGTGTGCAACGGGGACCGTGCTCCGTTACCGCCTGGACCACATCGCTCGACCTTGGCGTTTTCCACGACCTCTCCCTGGTCGGTGCAGACCCCGGTCGGGCAGTGGAGCGTCGCCGACGACAGTGGCCGCACCACGCGAGCGGGTTCGTTTGGCAGCCCATAATCTGATCCACGCGGGTTTGTTTGCTAGATTAGATGGGAGAAACATAATGAACGAACCGGTACTGGCAAAAGTGCGTATTATGTAGTTCGGTGGGAGGGCAAAACGGTCCCAAAAAAAAGCGTTGACGAAACTTTTTGGCAGAAACCTTAGATCATACGGACCAAATCGCGGAAACGCTTCTCCCTTTATTATTAGGTATAGACTAGGAAAAATACCCGTGCGTTGCTACGGATTCTCCCTCCGCTTTTTTAGACACGCGTGTCACGAGATATTCCTGAGCTCCGTCCCTTTCCTGCTCACCGACGACGCCCCTTTCCTGCTCACCGACGATGTTGTGCCGCCCTGCCCTCCCCTTCCTCGAATTCCACCGCGTGTCATCTTACCCGAAGACCCGTCGGCCTACACCTCATGTTGCCTAGCTCGAGGACCCATCGGCATGCACAACGCTTCGTCTTGGCTTACGGCACCAAAGGTATTGCACCACTCGTCACCTGGATCAAGGTCCCAATGGCTTTCACCCTAAGTCGTGGCAGCTCGAGTCCCTGGTGCGTCACGCCTTACACCGCTCTACCTCGGGGAACCACGATCTTCACCTGCAATAGTTTAGTGAGAAAAACCAGTTGCCAAACAATAGTGAAGACACTCCGAACGAGATTGCAGGTCACCATAGCAATTGTTAGTACTAAAGGCAGATTGAAAAAGGAAGAAAAATTAAATGATACACTCTAAAGATAGATTATACCAGCTTAGAATGAAGGGACACATAAAATAAATAATTTTATATTTGCTATCTTCATATTGGAAACAACAGTCCAACATTACCACTATAGTCTATCTGAATCTTTAATGTTTTCTATTTCAACGACGTTTATTTTATATTTGATTGCTAAACCTTTAATTTGAAACCTTGGCAGAATTGTTAAAATATATGGTTGGTAAGGATTCCTAGGTGAAAATAAAATCATGAACACATAAATTAGGGATCTCAAATAAAAGTTGTATGTTTTGCAGTCCTGTTTAACCTACTCACCATCCGAACCAAGAGTTGCCCACTTATATGAGAAATAAACAGCAGGTCAAATATCAGTAAAATCAATTCAGGCAAATTTTAGTAAAAACAACAGCAAAATGCAGTGTCATAAACAGCAGCAATAACTTCTCTTTTTTCTCTAAAATTTACAATTTAATAAATAAACAATAGAAGATGGTTTCTCTTTGTTTCTCTAAAAATTTCAGTAGCAGCAACTCTTCTACTTCAGTATGAGCGAAGTAGCTAGTATGACAGAAGCAGAAAAACCGATTCAGTAGCCTATTAGCAGCGAAATTGAATACCATCTCTATTAGCGGCCCGTCACCATGACCGATCCTCTTCCGGTCGCCACGGTTGTGAGACGGGATCCCGCCGCGAGCTGCCAGCATGGTTAATTATTCACACCTCCGATCCGAAGATTTTTTGAGTCGCCCCCATTTATCGCCTCTACCTTTTCTTCCTTTTACTGAATTGCCCCTTTAAATTCGCTTTCCCTTTCTTTTCTTTCTCCCTCTTTAATTCATTTTCCCTCCTCATGCCACAACAGTGCAACATTCTTTTATTCCCGCTCCCACATTAAATCTTAGACCATACTGCTGCTTGTTGTGGCTTGTTACAAACCAGAAAAATTAAGCATATAAACCGCTAAAACTTCTTTTACGGGGGCGAGGTGGGACTATCCACACAATATCTGTGCGTAAGGTGTTGAGCTGTAGCGATAATCCGTTCCCTTTGTTCCTGTGAATTGTCCTGATTGCTATTGGGTCTTTCGGCAGCCTGCACGGCCCACCCTGCAACAATAACTGGTCCAACGTGACCCACACCTGTGAGCGATCCCCTGGGCCTGAGCGCGCATGACGGGAGGAGAGATGGTGGGCCAGTTAATGGACGAGCGTGACGGGTGCGCGAAGTCGCGAACAAAGGAGCGATGGTTCGGAGTTCGGACGACGTATTTAGTTTAGGCGGTGGCAACATCTGTAATTTTGCTGCAAAAGTCTGGGTAGATCTAAAACGGACGAAATTTTAGGGGAGAAACCTTACTTCCTTTATTAGTAGGTAAAGACTAGGAAAAATACCCGTGCGTTGCAACGGAAGATAGTGTTAAAATCTTATCATAGAAGTTTTAGATGATCACATATACTCCTACACAAGTTTCTCATTTTATTTCTCCCAAACTAAAAAGTAAAAAACCTTCAAACTTTGTTGATGATCAATACTATAGATCATGTGTTTGAAAAAAAAATTGTGCAATGTATAAATGTGAAAATAAAATCTTATATACACACATTTTGGAGTATTAAAAAATCCAAAGTATTGTCTACACATTTAATTGTAAAAGTGTTCGCCCTGCAAATTTTCAACTGTATATGTTTTTTTATTTGAGAGAAACAAAACATTAAAGTTAGATTGTAAACAATGAGCAACGGATTATCCATGGACATCACAATATCAGGCTTGTTGAATTGTAATAGTGCCATCTATAAATGTATAAATGTGAGGAATAAGAGGGTTACAACAAGCTTGATTTAGGCGCGCGGGTATGTACAGACGCTGCATGTGGACGTCTCCTTCACCACGGCCGTGGGTACAAGTTAAGCCCACATGTACTTGCGCACGACATGCTCGCGCTCGCTAGCTATTCCTGGACGCAAGTGATGGCCTGGATCGGTATGTTCATATCACTTCAACCATGAGTTCTAGAGTTCTAAGTACAATCAACAAATTAGTTGGTAAAATACAACCATGTAAGGCGTCCGGTGAGCTCAGATGCCAACCGCTGGCTCGACTGCTGATCATCAATCGTCGTCTCCACTGGGTCGACGACTCGACGGGATGCGGCGCCAGTACGTGATCAGGTAGCATGCATGAAACTGGGTCGACGGGTGCGGGCGGCACCAGTAATCAGTATCCGCCGTGGCGGCATCTTCGGCGAGACAACTTCGGCAAGCGGCGACTTGATCATGATCCGGCGAGGCGCCGCAGGCTCGTAGCTTCGTAGAAGCAGGCCCGTCGATCAAGGACTTCCTATGCCGACGGAAATCTCGGTTTGGAGATGAACCAGACAGAAGATCAACACGGTCGGGAACGCCTGCTCAGCGCCGCTCGCGTGGGATTCCTCTCCCAAGCGTCGCCTCCCTAAAGCGGCTTGATCCAGGACAATTGGATTCAGATCGAACAAGCCGGCTTGTTGCCGAGAAGTAAAATAAAACCGGGCCGACGACAGACGAAACAATGGGCTATGCTCGATGCCTCGATCTAGGGAGTCAGCAGGTACAATGTTTTCATGAGAAAGGTCGTGGCGGCACGGTGGAATATATATCGCTAGGGCGCGCCGACTTCCATGAGACAACAATGATTTTCATTTACTTACCCAGTAAGGATATGCTCCACCCGATCGAGTCATCCTTGTACACGGTCTAGCCTCAGAAATATATGCGACCTACAACGTGTTACAACCAAACTCTGGATGGTGGGACGAAAGAAGGCGTACTTCGCGACGGACGAAAACGCAAATTGACGGACCAAATCAAGGAAACGTTAGCTCCTTTATTATTAGGTATAGATATAGAAACGTACTCCGTAGATAACACCAGCCCGCTCCACAGATGCACGGCCCAGCAGTCATCCCCACGGGCCGTGTCTTCTTCACAAACCCAACTCTCCGCCGCCGCGGTGCCCTAGACGCCTAAACCCCCACCACGCAAAACCTAGCCGGCGGCGGCCAAGGCCAAGGCGATGGCGCGGGAGGACAGGAAGCGGAAGCAGGACACCGACGACACCGCCGACGACGGCGAGAGGAGGGGGCGGCGGGACAAGAGGCCCAGGGAGGAGAAGCCGGCGCCGCCGCTGCCGTCGGAGATCAGGAACAAGGAGAAGCGCAGCGAGGTGTACGCCAAGCTCAAGCGCGACAAGAAGGCCCAGAAGCGCAAGCTCGGCCGCGAGCGCGCCCAGGCCGCCCAGCGCGCCGCCGAGCTCGGCGAACAGGCAAGCTCCCGAGACGAATTTCCCGTCAAGTGCGAGCGAGGCTGTGGGTAGATTCTGACGGTTCTGTGTTTGGTTGGATTGTTGTAGGTGCCGGAGAAGCAGGTGCCCCGGACGATCGAGAACACCAGGGAGCCTGACGAGACAATCTGCCGCCCTGACGATCAGGAGGTTCGTATGTGATTCTCAATTGACTAATTCGATCGGTGCGAGGGTCGCTAAGTGTGCTCATCAGAGCGCCAAACATCAAATCAAATCGTGCTCATGCTATGCCTGGTCTCTGAACAATGGAAGTACCGAAGTAGTTATCAATAAATTTACGATTTTAGCTGCTGTTATAGTTGTTGAATACTCCTATTTCATTGTGTTTAGAACCAGTATTTTCTGATTATCCTGCTCTCATGGATTGAAAACACACTACGCGAGCATCTCTGTTAGGACTTGTGATCTAGACCACTACCACTGTGTGAACTCTTATATATCTATTACTACTTAATTCTCTGTGGAGGAATGCTTTTTTAGGCTAGCGTGTCAACCCTACTCAATTTTTGTACGTATCTAATATCGTTCTTGTGTGCAGCTGTTTGCAGGGAATGATGCTGATGAATTCAATGCAGTGCTGAAACAAGTAGTAACCCCGAAAGTATTGATTACCACATGCCGCTTCAATTCAGGCGTATGCATTTTTTACCTCCTTGTCACCGACACCTGCAATTGTGTATTTGTGCCGGATATTCTGAATCTGTGATAATTTGTTAACTTGTATTCGTCGAACAAGATTTTGTCATCTAACGTTGTTCTTTCTGCTGCATATGTTGACAGAGGGGACCTGCTTTTATTAAGGAGTTAATGCAAGTGATACCAAATGCTCAATATGTTAATAGAGGAACTTATGACCTCAAGAAAGTATGACGAGTTCTCATATTCCATTCTTTTAATCCAGTTATATATGTCTCTCCATATCTGTTATAACATTTTTTTCAGGTTGTGGAATATGCAAATAACAGAGAGTTCACTTCAGTTATGGTTGTCCACACAAATCGAAGGGAACCTGGTAGGAATTCATCAATTTCTTTTTCTTTCCTCATGTTCTTGTTTGTGACATCTTACAGTTGCATTTGTGTCACAGATGCACTGCTGATCATCAACCTGCCTGAAGGCCCTACTGCACATTTCAAGCTATCCAAGCTTGTTCTGCGGAAGGATATAAAGGTACTATATTCTGTACCTTTTATTATTGTCTTCTATGTTTTCAGTAACTTCTTTCATGTTAAGTGAATGTGTGAATTTCATTTGTTGCTCGTGTACATTTCTTTACATATGATTCTTTGTAGGCCACAATTCTTGAACAGAGGTTAAATACTTGTCACTCAACAAGATATAGTCCATTCTTAAGCATAAATGCATACTCTCAGTCTGTTACTTAGATGAACTGTTTGAGATTTATAGAAAATAAGCACCCATGTCCTCTTAAATTTGGTAAGAATGTGTTGACTCGCTGTTGTTATTGACATCTAGCGTTTCAGCAGTTGATAATTACTAGTGAGACCTTGCCTTGAGCTATTCTATTCCCTATACCTGCTTCATATGAAAACACAAAGTACTTAGTATTGTTAAACATGGTAACCTACTTTGTGGCCTAGCATACTCTTTATCCATGTTGAACAAGTGACAGTGCAGTGTGCTTTGTGTGCTAAGTTATGTCTGCTAGTAAAAAAAAGTTGGTGTATAAAAAGTAGGACCTTCAGTTTCCCAGCTTTCATAACTATTCCGCACAAGGACAAACTAGTGCTAGCTGATTGCTGAAGGGATGCTTCTTCTGGTGCTGATAATCCCAGGTATTTTTTATATACTCCTTCCGTTCCATGATGGTTGTTGGAGATCTGTCAAAATTTAGATGTATCTAGATGCTATTTAGTGTCTAGATACATCCAAATTTTGGCAAATCCCAGACAGCCTTCTTGGGACGGAGGGAATATATAATTGGCATAACTATTTGACATGTTCATGATGTCAATTACGGGTCCATAAGCAAGAATTTATAAAATGTTAACTAGTTCGATCTTATCAGATTTTTTTGACAGTACAACGCTTGTCTGGTTACTGTTTTGTGTGTAATAGTAACTGCAAACCAATTATATTGCCTACTTTCCTGCCCTAGGTTGTAATGAAGATATTCACCTTTTTAGTTGCATATAAGTACATAGTTTATATATGATTTAGACATGTGTGTTACTCTTATTTCTAATTTCTAGAAGAAGGGACATAATACTTGTATTTTACTAGTTCATGCGCTGGAAGGAAGGTTGCTTTTAGTTAGCAATATTATTTACTCTTTTCTGTGAGACTCGTGTTGTGTCTGTAGTAATGCAGAAAAGTGTTGAGATCAACTGCGCAATAGTTCTTATTAAGGATTATCTAGTATAGAAGGTAAACTTATTTGCTTGATTAACACATATTGATGAATAAGAGAGTTCGAATTTAATTATGTGGTTCAGATAGAACCGCAGTTGGGAAAAATTATGACATTAGATACATATATATTGGCACACCGCTGAGCTTTTGAACTAAAGGTGCATTGAAAATGAACATAAAACTCAAGTTGCCATCAATTGATCATCCTACTTGTCTCCAGCCTGTCTCTAGTCTCTCTTAGGCATCTTAGTTTTGCCGACAATAAACAGATTCGCATTAGTCAATGTCCGGTGTCATATGGCATGTCTGCTAGAAGGCTGGTCCATGTCTCTGTCTGACATATCCATGTTGCTGTTTTGACTTTGCCATGCTTTATAGCAATGCGCAAGCTTATTGCAGTTAAGGAGTTGTGCTCATCCATTCATGGCCATGTAGATGATTTTCTAGATTGATGGAACACTCAAAGCGTATAACGGATATAACATATCTGTCAGCTGCTTTTGAATCATTATCCTGCTATTCACTAGTTTTCTGCAATCATTGTATTTGATGTGCTCTTGTCATTTTACAGTTTTTGTTTCTACGTAAAGCTACTATCGGTGAAATTTCTACTCCTGAGTATTCCAGATTACTTTGTTTACCCTTTTGGTTTATCTCTTTGTATGACAGAACCATGGGAACCCTACAAGCCATAAGCCAGAGTTAGTGTTGAATAATTTCACTACGCGCCTTGGTCATCGTGTTGGAAGGTGATCTCAGGATTTGCACTTACGTTTACCAAAGGATGATTTTGTATCTCACAACATCATTTTATTATTTTCTTGACATGTTCACTTTCCCCCTTCGTTTATTCAGGATGATACAATCTCTTTTTCCCCAAGACCCTAATTTCCGTGGCCGCCGAGTTGTGACCTTCCATAATCAGCGAGACTATATATTTTTCCGTCATCACAGGTGAATATATACCAAAATACAACTAAGCAAAAGCATCCTGTTAACAACTAGAGATGTGGAAATTTTGGTTTCACGAATCTACGATAGTTTATAGACTTGCAAAAGGTGCAATACAACTAGGCAGTGCTGTATTATATGTGGTACTCCCTGTGTCCCGTCAAAGTTGTCGAAGATTTGTCTAAATTTTGACGTATCCACACACTAGATAGTGTCTAGATACATCCAAATTTAGACAAATCCAAGACAACTTTCATGTGACGGAGGGAGTATATTCCTTGAGTCTAAGAGTTGGGGTTTCATGTCAAAATTAGTGAAGGTCATATATGGTTGTTTTGTGTACTAATAACTAAATAATAATTAGTAGTTGGTCCCTTTCCATCTCATGGTTAGCTGATTCCTGAAGCGTGATTTTCAACTATGGATCCTTCTTTTTGGTCAGAAAAGGGTGTCATAAGTTCAATTTGTGCATACTATTTTATCTTCAGAATTTGGAAAATAATAATCTGCAATCCTGATGACAGGTATGTATTTGAAGAGAAAGAAAAGAAAGTGGTGACAAAGGACAAGAAAGGCAAGGCTTCTGAAACCAAAACAGAGAAGCATGTGAATTGTCGCCTTCAGGTACCTCAGCTACTACACACTGCAGTGTTTTTTTTAATGTGATGGCAAGAATTTGTATTCACAATCCAGGAATTGAGCAACCTCAGAAGAACCAATCACTCACAAGTCAAAATCCTTCTATGCCAGCATGCTTAGAGGAATTCCTTGTTTTCCAAAGAATGTTTAGTACTGAGCTAGAACCCGCATGTTGATGTAGCTTTACTTTCTTAACCTTTACATGTCAGCCATGTCACCTTCACAGCTGCCGATTGAACCATTATAGAATTGCTGCTCGTATTTTGTACTTCGTTAGCTTATAGCAATAAGCTTGAACTGTTGTTAATGGCACACAGGAATGTGGTCCTCGCTTCATTCTCAAGCTGATCACCTTGCAACACGGGACATTTGACACCAAAAGTGGCGAGTACGAGTGGGTTCACAAGGTACTATCGTTATCCATTTACGTTTTGTACTACAGTATGAATCAGCCGTTGCATAACGCATAATCTCGTGTAAATTACAGCCTGACCTGGACACAAGTAGGAGAAGATTTTTCTTGTGATGGGCGTCGCGCTTGCTTCAGGGCCGAAGTCTGTTTGCTCTTCCTCGGAAAATTACTGTAGAGTATGTTTGAGTTCTGTAACAAACTGGAATCCACATTTCAAGCGATTTTTTTTTTTGTGTACCCATCAAATGAGTTCCTAAATTTTGCCTTGTACGAACTCCCAGCAATGTTACAAATTTTTTATTACTTACGTTTTTTTTTTTTGCTTTATTACGACCCCGACATGTGATCCGGCGCGAGATATCATGGAATCAATCTCTTGTGTACAAGGTCGTTATCGCCCAACCGCCGCAGGAGAGATCACATCCCAGCAGTTGTTCCGTTGCCTCGCCATCTCTCCCATTCGTCCAAGAAGTTATCATTGCCAGGGCCCCAACTCCGGCAGGGTTCGCCAGCGGCGCCGTGACAACGCCGTTGCCTCTGCTGCTGCTGCCGGCCCAGGACCTCATCAGGTCTACATCTCCATGAATGAATCTGCCATGAAATTATCAAGCCAGATTTCTTACATCCTGGCTGAGGTGACTAGGTGTAGGGGAGGTGCAGGCTGGCTGAGATTGCTACACATGGCGTTGGGGGTCCATTCATGAGTGCCGTGCACGCTGGGGGTAGTACGTCCGTGCAGCCGTGCAGGGAGGGGCGTACGACAGTGCGTGCGCACCGCAACTTGGACGATTAACAGAGCTCGGGTGTGAGTTATGATTGCCATCTTTCTCCTGTTCCGGCCTGTGTTGGTCACGGGCAGCTACCTGTGGCTAGAGCGGCACATGGCCTGCCTCAAGTCATGAACCCCTTGGCACTGCCATGCCATGTTCTACCCATTCAATTCGTTTCGTTTCAACCCTGCTCCGTTACTTTACTGCTACCACCTTTACCTTTAGGATGAAATTTCACATGCTCCCTTGCGTCTTTTTTCTCGACACGTCTGACCTTTTACTGGAACTAATGCCTCATTTAATCTTCTTGGCTAAAATATTTTAAAAATCTGACCCCTATATTCAGCGCCAACGAGAATGAATCAGAACTTGTGCAGGTCGGGCGCCGAGAAATTTCACCACCACAAATGGGCTCAATGGGTTCGCCGCCGGTTCTCACTTTGGTGCCATATGCCGTGCCGCCGACCCCCACTGCTTTGGTTCCATCGTTGCCGGCGACTTTCTTCGGCGGAGAAATTCTAGAAAAGTTTCGCCGGGGTGCTAGAAGGTGCATTAGTTTCGTCTAGGGTTCAAGTTAGTCAAAAAAATAAAAAAATAACTCCCCTTACTAAAGTTTCCAAACTGTTGTTTCTCGCGTGTGGCTGGCGAAACTATTTTAGGTGAAATTTCACTACAAATAGGCTCAACGGTTCAGCGCCAAAACCCACCGGTGCTGTTCTCACGTTGGTGCCCGCCAGCACTACTTCGGCTTCGTTCTCGCCGGCAACGAATTCAAGGGGTGAGATTTCAAAATAGCTTCGCCCATGGTTAGATGAGGCATCACTTTGCCCAGGGTTCAACTTGGGCCAATAGCTCACACACGACGTTTCTCCCCGCTATTCGCTGGAAAACGACGTCGTTCGACGAAATAGCTAGCGCACGACAGACTGAACGGCCCAAATAGCCACGGCCCGACACGCCCATTAACAGCGAAGGAATAAACGAATCTGGATTACTTGTGCTGATCTGTTTGAACGCGGGACCCACCAGTCGACCGTTGCTATGCAGGGCCCATCGCTCGCCAGCTCAGACAAGGACCCAGCACATATCCACGCGGGACCACCAGTGGACCGTTGCTATGCAGGGCCCACAGCTCGCCAGCTCAGACAAGGACCCATCACGTATCCCCTGTTCCTCCGTTCCCATGTTTCTTCGCCGTTCTTCCTCCAGCTCCCAGCTCCTCCGTTCCCCTGTTCTTCCTCCCGCTCCTCCCAGCAACGGTCCGTGGCGGCGGCGGCGAGGGATGTCGAGCTCCGCATCTGGCTCACAGAGGTCATGGCCCCGTTACGGAGAAATCGCGATGAGTAGATGCCCCGACTGCCCTCGCGTCGACCTACTGAAGCGGTTGACATGTGTGCGCTCGGAGAGGGGCAACGTCGGTCGCGAGTTCGTCAAATGCGAAAGCAAGCCATACCTGGGCCAGGATGGAAAGGTAGGGTTTCGTCCTGATTTGACTCGATTTGGGAATTTGGATTTGGAAATTTGGGAATTTGGGAATTAGGGTTTCCGATCTTCTTTTCGGGAATTGGATGAATGCGGCCATTTCGAGTGGATGGATAAGTACATTCGAACTCGAGGACTTAAAGTTGAAGTGCTGCCCCCCAATCCAGGCTCCCGCATCTGTTGTGGAGGAGGTGATCTCAAACAGAGCCGTTCGGGAGGATTTTGCGGTGAATGGAGCGCTGAACGGAGAGTTGCAGAAATTGAACAAACAATTGAGCGAAATTGTGCACTTGAAGAAGCAGTTTAACATCATGGCAGGAGCATTCTATATGTGTATCATTGCCATTTATTTGTTGTTTCTATTCCGTTCGGATTAGCAATTTGAATTTAGGAGTTGTGGATTGCGGGGCTGCTGTTTGTAGGATGTTGTTTGTAAAATGAATTCGAATAAAATTAGCTATGAATATATCAAGTCTGCCCAATCCAAATTCAGTTAGCACATTCCGAAATAGAAAAAGTGACAATTTCATGAGTAGTTCATGGGCTCTATGTTGGGCCCGTTATTGGGCCAAGCCGTGAGTACTACCCGATATATTTTTTGTTTGTCATTTTGGCTTAGTGAATAATTGTTTTTTTTTTGATTTCGTTTCAATCATATTGCGTCCGTTTTGGCTGTAATATTATTGTGGTGTTGTGATGGATCATGTAGACATATGTGTGTACGTGTCAAGTTAAACAAAAGGCATCTTTCAACAATGGCGGAGCCCGACAAAATTTTGAGAGGGGGCAAATGGTGTGAGTGGGGGCATTTCTTATATATATTAGCACATTTTAAATAATTTTCTTCTAAAAACGAACAAATTCTATTGAAGTTTCACATTAGCACATTTCTTATATATTTTAGCACATTTCTTTCAAGTTTGTGTATGGAAAATATTTCTTGTTGGTATTTGGGAGATCATTCAAGTTTGGTGCACACAAAATAAGACAAGTTTGTGTATGGAAGAGTAGACCATATAGATAATAAAATATAGGAAATATAGCAAATATTTCATAATAGGATACATGACTCGATGACACGACTGACTCGATCGATGACACGATGACACTACTGACTCGATGACACAATGACACTACTGACTCGATGACACGATGACACTGAAAATAATATAGGTAGTAAAACAGTAAAACGACAGACTCGATCTGACTCCATGAAACAACTTGTACGAAACTGCCTCCTGGACTCCTCGTCGCCCTCGCTCCTCGTCGTCGCTCTGCCCTTCACTCCGGGCCCTTCACTCCTCGTCGGGATGGATGTAGGGGAGGCTGTGCATGTGCCTGGCGGTCGGGAAGATGTAGTCCCACTGGGTGAAGATGTTGCACATGGTGAAGGCGATGAACTCGCAGCCGCACCAAAATGCTTGGCCGAGCAGATGATAGGCGTCGAAGGGGTTGGTGAAGGTGACCTGGAGGCCGCTGCCTCCCGAGCGGACCCGCGTGATGTGGAACATCGGCGGCGTGCCCTCTGGGAGGTGCGCGAAGCAGGCCCTGAGGAAGAATCTGGCGAACTCGTGCGCAGGCCTCCACCTAGAGATGGACCAGCACCTCAAGGTGTTCTCCACGAGCCTGCCCGGTGGGTACTGCTGCTCGTCAGTGATAGCGGGACGGCGGAACGTCGGGCCGTTGAACTGCATGGTGGGCTACGGCGGAGAGGGGCTACGGCGGCTGAGATGTGTTTTGGAGAAGAAGGGCAAGAGGCAAGAAGGCAATGGGATGCGGTGTGAGAGATAGAGTTGATTTGGGTGCTGTTT
The DNA here is from genome assembly GCF_019359855.2 of Lolium perenne. Taxonomy (NCBI): domain Eukaryota; kingdom Viridiplantae; phylum Streptophyta; class Magnoliopsida; order Poales; family Poaceae; genus Lolium; species Lolium perenne. The sequence continues at coordinate 13,254,031 of NC_067250.2, read as the reverse complement.
TATAGCGGGACGGCGGAACGTCGAGTCATCAAAACAATGGTGAATTAATAGCCCTCATAGTACGTGTCACTCACGCGTGTGCCGCTTCGTCGGCCGTGTATTCACGTCGTTCGTGCTCGTCTTTTCCCTCCCGTGATGCCATCTCTCTGAATCGGGCGCCTCTTTGTATCGACGCGATGCAGGGCATCTCTCTGAATCGACGCGACGTATGGAATCGTGCATCTCTCTGAATAAAGGTTAGCGGGGATGCAGGGCATCTCTCTGAAAAAACGCGGCGCAGGGCATCTCTGGAAAAATAGCCTCGCTGCGACGTCTGAATGCATGTGGCTGCTGCGCGCGTGCATGCATGGGAGCGGGGCCCACGAAGGATAAAAAAAGAGAGTTTGCATGCGTGTAACGGTTTATAGAGTGCACCACTTTCCAACCCGGCTCCTTACAAATCTAACCAATCAGATTGCAGAACGGGCTATCCACGGATCAGTGTGAGCAACCTTCTAGAAGACAAGATCGCACGATCGAGGATCAGTGGATGGACGGTCCACGTTGCGAACGAAGGCTCCCACGAATCGCCCACGGTTTTGAAGGTTTTTGAGTGGTTTTGGGTATATTCGACCGTTTGAAGGGTTGCAAAAGCTTTTTCAAAATTTTCAAATTTCAATAGCTTCACCTTTTAGTGAGGAACAAGGATCTGGGTTTGGAATTTCTTTTCACTTTGCCGTTTTTGCTCGTAAGGTGATCAAACCTTAGGTTAGACGCAATTTTCAAATGAGCATAAAAAATTCAAAAAATTCAAAAAAATGGAAAACCTGTGCACATTGTCTTCTTAGGTCATATAGCAAGCATTCATGTTGATATATATGGTCTACATACTAGCCAAATAAGAATCCATGTGTTGGGTGCCATATAGTGAACCCTGCCGTACTAAGTCACGAGGGTTTGAAAGGTGATGTTGGGTTGGATCATGAAAACTTCCCAAAACATGACCATGGCTTCCTTTTGGAGTGACTAAGATGGATCCAAGCTTAGTTTTTCATTTCAATGTGCCAAACTCTTGCTTTTCATGGTCAAAGCTAGGTTTGACCAATTTTCAAATGAGCATAAAAAATTCAAAAAAATGGAAAACCTGTGCACATTGTCTTCTTAGGTCATATAGCAAGCATTCATGTTGATATATATGGTCTACATACTAGCCAAATGAGAATCCATGTGTTGGGTGCCATATAGTGAACCCTGCCGTACTAAGTCACGAGGGTTTGAAAGGTGATGTTGGGTTGGATCATGAAAACTTCCCAAAACATGACCATGGCTTCCTTTTGGAGTGACTAAGATGGATCCAAGCTTAGTTTTTCATTTCAATGTGCCAAACTCTTGCTTTTCATGGTCAAAGCTAGGTTTGACCAATTTTCAAATGAGCATAAAAAATTCAAAAAAATGCAAAAAAATGGAAAACCTGTGCACATTGTCTTCTTAGGTCGTATAGCAAGTATTCATGTTGATATATATGGTCTACATACTAGCCAAATGAGAATCCATGTGTTGGGTGCCATATAGTGAACCCTGCCGTACTAAGTCACGAGGGTTTGAAAGGTGATGTTGGGTTGGATCATGAAAACTTCCCAAAACATGACCATGGCTTCCTTTTGGAGTGACTAAGATGGATCCAAGCTTAGTTTTTCATTTCAATGTGCCAAACTCTTGCTTTTCATGGTCAAAGCTAGGTTTGACCAATTTTCAAATGAGCATAAAAAATTCAAAAAAATGGAAAACCTGTGCACATTGTCTTCTTAGGTCATATAGCAAGCATTCATGTTGATATATATGGTCTACATACTAGCCAAATGAGAATCCATGTGTTGGGTGCCATATAGTGAACCCTGCCGTACTAAGTCACGAGGGTTTGAAAGGTGATGTTGGGTTGGATCATGAAAACTTCCCAAAACATGACCATGGCTTCCTTTTGGAGTGACTAAGATGGATCCAAGCTTAGTTTTTCATTTCAATGTGCCAAACTCTTGCTTTTCATGGTCAAAGCTAGGTTTGACCAATTTTCAAATGAGCATAAAAAATTCAAAAAAATTCAAAAAAATGGAAAACCTGTGCACATTGTCTTCTTAGGTCATATAGATGCTAACCCTAGAGTTTGAGGCCAATTGGAGAAGGTCGAAAAATGGTCCAATTAGAAATGGGGCTGTTTGGGCTACCTTTGGGGCTCTTTTTAAGCTCATTTTGGACAACACATCGCTTGTTGGAGTTGTAACCCTAGCAAACGAGCATAACATCTACTAAGTGGCATACATGTCACGGTTAATCCAAAAACAGATACAAATAAGTGGCATACATTTGAAATATTTCAAATTATTCAAATTATTCAAATTCAGTTCAAATTTAAAAGTGGCAGATACAAATAAGTGGCAGATACAAGTAAGTGGCATACATGTCACAGTTCAAAGTATACAAATAGCTTCACAAAACACTCATGCTCTTGGTTTTCCTAGCACTTGACCTTTTCTTCTTACCACTAGATGGTGCCGGCACGCCACACAAAACCCTCATGCTCTTGGTTTTCTTCGCATCAGATGGACTTGGCCGCCGCACATCATGTCCTACAGCTTGCAAGATCTTGTGCACATCATCAACACACGCAGGTTCTTGTTCTCCTTCATTTGATGCCTCAACAGTTGACAGTTTCAGTTCACTTTGCATGACATCTTCCACAACAGCTTTAGGTGGCACAACAGCTTCAGGTGGCACTTGATCAAGCTGAACCCCATCATCCAAAACTGAGTCATATGGCAGTACATCAAGCCCCACAGAATCAGATGCCACCACAACAGCTTCAGGTGGCACAACAGCTTCAGGTGGCACTTGATCAAGCTGAACCGAATCAGATGGCACAACATCAAGCAAAATTGAATCAGATGGCACAACATCAGGCACAACAGAAGCAGATCGCATCACATCAAGCAAAACAGAATCAGATCGCATCAGAACATCCAGATCCTGGTGACTTCTCTTTGTACGCCCATTTAGTCTTGCCTTTTTTGTTGGCCAACACTTTTCAAGAACAAGGGGTTCAACAACAGAGAGCTCACTTCCACGCTTTCTTCTGAAAACAGAGTAACATATCAGTATAACAATATAAAACAGAGTAACATATCAGTATAACAATATAAAACAGAGTAACATATCAGCAACAATTTAAACTCACTTACTTTGTCTTTTCTGGAGTGTAACGACATTTGGGAGATCCAGCTCGGTGACCAAGTTCCTGACACAACTTGCATCTATTTTTGTTGCCTTTCTGAGATCGTTTTGGTTCTACATCTTTCTTTTTCCCCTTCTTACTACTCCTACCTTTCTCAAACCAAGCCTTGTATCTGCTCACTCTAGGTCTGCTAGGCTTTCTTTTGGCAAGAGGGGGACACATAGAAAACTCAAAATCCACTTCAGGCCACTGAGACTGATCTGTAAGTGCTGGTATTGGAGTTGCATAGACAGCCTTGAATCTTGCTACTGAGTAATATTCATGCAGATAAGGGTGCATGTTTAATTTTGGTTTGGAAGCCAAGAAGATTATGGCATGGCCACATGGTTTTCTAGTGTGTTGCCACTCCAGGCAAGTGCAAGTGCAATCCTCAAAATTTTCTGTACTTGTATTAACCACATGCCTCTTACTAAGCTTGGTATCTCTCACTTCACCACCCCACAATGAAGAGGAGTCAACTACCAAATGTGTAAGATTTCTGCTTCTATTAACCACCTGCTGCACCACATCTGGAAGCTTATCCCCTTGCAGAGCATCAGCTAATCTTCTTCTCAATTCCCACAGCCGCATGATCATGATCCTGATTTGGTCAACCATGTCATGCACAGGCAAGTCTTTCAAGTCCTTCACCTTGTTGTTAAAACTTTCTGCCAGATTGTTGTTGATGTGATCACACTTGATGGCCGTATTAAATCCTGACCTATACCACAAAAGAGAATGTTATGCATTTAGCCAATGCTCAAACTCTGGATCTGCTGCAAGAACTTTGCGAAGGTGATAATCATGTGTCTCTTTACGGTAAGCTCTGGCTGCTGGCCAAAATCGCCCAAATTCTTCTCCTCTATGTTTCTTGATCACATTCATCCACATATGACCAAAGCACTCCCTCTGCTCTGCATGTGGAAATACAATTCTGACTGCATTTTCTAGGCCTTTACAAGCATCTGTGTGTATAGCCAAGGGTGTCACCGGCCCAATGCATCTTTTCAACTGCATCATGAACCATGTCCATGAAGCCTCTGTCTCTGATTGAAACATGCCAACAGCAACAGGAAACATCCAGTTGTGTCCATCTAGAGCATTGCATGCTGCCAATTGACCATTCCACTTTCCAGTCAAAAAAGATGAGTCTATACTCAAATATGGCCGACACCCTGCTTTGAAGCCATCGATGCAAGGCTTTAAAGCCATAAAAAATTTGGAGAAATAAACTTTGCCATCAGGTGCAACCTCGGTATCTATCTCCACAACACTACCAGGTGATCTCTTCTCAACCTCTGCCTTGAAACTATACAACATCCTGAAGGTATTTGCCCAATCACCATATAGTTCTTTCATTGCCTTCTGTTTTGCCTTCCACACCGTGGTATAATTGAGTTTAATAGGGTATTTCTTTTCCATGTCTACTTTCAGTTGTTTTGCAGTAGTGTTTGGTTTTTTGGCTAAAATTGGAGTGATTTTTTGTGCAACCCAGGCCTGTGATGTCATGGTTGATACATTCTGTGAGCTTGTAATACAAGTATGTTCATGAGGGATTTGATTAACCCTGATGCTACTTCCATCCGGTTGGCGTCTGGCAGATATGTACCACTTGCAAGGCCTGGCACCCCCATCAAATCCTCCGCACTTCGCATAAAATTTCTTTGTATCTGTCCACAAGGTCTTGGTGTCAAATTGTTTCTTCACTGCATAAGTCTTGAAACACATCCGAAACTCAGCCATGTTTGGAAAATATTTTCCAACTTCAGTTATAGGGTTATCTCTGTCATATACATTTACCATCTCTTCAACATTTGCATCATCAACATCATCTGCAGCTTCCTTCATCAACTCTGGATCCACATCTTCATAACTATCAGCTGCATCACTCCCCTTCTTGTTCTTCTTGTCTTTCTCATCTACTGGAATTCCAAACAGATTGGCCATCTCAGTATCATCCATTGGTGCTATGACCAAATCAGTTTGTTCAGCGAGTTCTACTGAATTCCAATCAACAACAGCCCCATTTGCAGCACCTTCACAGCCCTCTTGTGCATCATCAGCTAACACCGTCGGCTCGGCTACAATGGGCATTATCTGTCTACTTGCAGCCCACTCATCCTCCTCAATCTGGAGAGCAAACTTTGATGGCACATATCCAACCAGTGAATCTGGTTTCAGATCAACAAGCTCGGCCCGAAATGTAGCACTTTCGCGTTCCCACCCCTTTTGCCGATCAATTTCATCAACAAGCGATCCGCCATCCTCAATTCTTGAATACTCGCCCTTACTCTCGTTGTACCATAGCAATGCCACTTCTTGCGCCGGACCCCAAGGAATACTCTGTCAACACCCGGATTTTTAAGTCCGAATGCCTATTATGTCATACATCGCAATCCCAGGAATATTGTTGTTGCGAGGCATAATAGTTAAGTATCACAGTCATCATTCATTACAACCCATAAGTCTTACAAATTGGAATCACATGATCCATATTACACGAATAGTTGATCTATTGATCAACGAACAAACACAAGTTCATAGTTCAACATAGCGGAAGCGTAAGATACAAGGACTCTCTAGTCCACAGGCCAACGCTTGACGTCGGAAGGCGCTTAGTTGTCGTAGGCGTCCTGCTGGTCATCTCCTTGTTCATCTTCATACTCTGGCCATTTGAATAGCAAGGGACAAAGCCGTGAGTACGTTGAGTACTCGCAAACTAATTCAAGAAAAAGTGCTAGACATTCTAGTAGGGTTTGCTAAGCTCTAGTTTCTTTGCATAAAGCTAGTTTTGGTTCACAAAGTTTTGAGAAAAACTTATTCAAGTGCTAACTAACCCAAGGGGGAACATTAGTGTCATTCCCACCATTCAAGTGGTGATTTCAATTCCATCCACCACAAGTCAATTCACCATCATCTTTCAACATCATTTTCAAAGATATGACATCGGAAACTGTATGGCCTTTCCAACCGTCCGTAACCGTGGACGCGGCTATTCGAATAGGTTTACACTCTGCAGAGGTTACACACTTGTGCCACAACATTTGATTTCATCCGTCGGGATTTCCCCGAATAATCGTAACACAGTACGCGGATCATCAACCATAACCTTTCACTTACGAATCCTAGTATGAGCACCTCTCCCCATGAGCTTGGCCTCCCAGTGAAGACCAACTGTCAACCTGGGAACTGCACAGGGCTTGGGCCGGACATTCACCTCATTTCGCATCATATCGTATCGTTTCTTTTGTGGTAGAGGCAGCTTTCGGCATAACCCCGATGACGCTTGTTTAGAGGGAACCCATACTAAGACGCATAAACTTCCAGTTAAGCCCTACCCATAATCAGGTATTGTGGGGGTACTTGAGAATTGGAAAGGTATCGCATTCAAACCCACATCATGTTTTATCAAAAATCACCATCTTCTCTTGGTCATATTCACCTTCAAAACTCATTCAATGGAATGCATCTTCATTCCAAGGTTTCAAAATCCTTTCAAAATCACAAAGTTCCCATCTAGAGTAGTTAAGTTTAGTTCATTAGCACTAGCTCTAATTCATGAGAGGTGCTACCTTGCTTTGCTTGGAAAAGGCTACTCACTACTCTAAAAACCAACTTGTATTTTGACCAAAGTTAACTATAAAAGGAAATCATTTGGAAAACAAGTAAAAACTTGGGATGGGTTCACATAAAAAAAGGTAAGACATGGTGCCTTGCCCCAAGGGGCTTTGCACTTGGCAAGAATAAAAGCTTGCATAGTAATTTAGCTTGCCTTGGTAGTTCTCAAACTGTTCCTCTTCCTCCTCCTGGTAGCAACCTTCTTCTTCGGCGTACTCTCCGGTGCTACCGTCTAAATTTGAATACGAGTATAATTACTCACTAATTCCAGGGCTATTCCACACATCACAAATCAACACACCACTACTCTAGGCACACACATAAATAAACTAGGGTGCATGGGTGGTGGGATTTAAATAGGATTTGTATTCTATATGTAAATGATAGTTTCCATAGGGTTCTTGAGAAATAATTTCCTCTCATTGAAATCTTCTTAAGATTTAATTTCTCCAACAATCATGGATGAACTCATCTTGACCTAGATCAAATGTTCATCATCATCATCATTTGGTAGAATGATTTAAATGAGGTGGAACACCTCATGCCATTTAAATAACACTATATTTGATGTAAATCTCAAGAAATTCATATAAGAGAGTTTGGAACCAGGGGTCCAAACATCCCATGAATTCATGTGAGACAAGTTTAAAGGAAGTGTAAGACTTCACACAATTTAACTTTAATAGTTTTGGATAATATCAACTAGTTAAACTAGTCAAAATATCCATTCATTAAACCATGGCATGATCATGCAAAGTGACCACACCATTTTATTGCATAAACAATTAGTGTAAGTCAAAAGGGAGCTATTAGACTTGGAATTAACTTAATATCTATTTTGGTTGATTTTTAAGAATTATTTGAATAGGGAAAAGTCCCTGGCTTGTTATTTTTGTCACATTAATTCTACAAAGAATTTGACCAAGAGGCCAGTGGCATTGGATAGAGAATTTCAGTGGCTTTCTAACAATGTCAAATTCACTAAATTTGGTTTAGCCAATTGGAAAAGGTTGAATTTCAAAGTTTGGGCAGTATTGGAAAAGTTTGGAATTGGTTTAAATCAAATTTGAATAAAAGGGCCGAGGCGGAAAACGAAGCTGGGCCGATTTGAATTAAAACGGCCCACCCCAGCCCACCACGGTCCACAGACGCGCGGCGTGCTGACAGCGTGGGGTCCACGCGTCGATGGCTGTTAAATCCCGAACGATACGAGCGACGTGGCGCGTTGGATTAGAAGACGATCCAACGGCGCACGGTCGTCGTCTTCTCCGGCGAGAAGCAGAGGTTCTGGCGGCGAGGGCAGGGGGTCGGAGCGCTTACGGTGGCTCCAGCTAGGGTTGGCAGTGTGCGTGGTGACGATGTCGACGACGGCGAAGCTCCTGGTACCGGCGGCTCGTCCTGGGGCGGCTCCAATCGACGGCGAGCTTCGGCGGCGACCACGGGCAGTGAGGCTTCAATTGGGCGGCGTCAGTGGCTAATCGAGGCAGTGGAGTGGCTCAGGTGATCGAGTGAGAAGAGGGGAAGGTGATGGTGTGCTCAGATCGACGAGGAGAGGTCTCCTTTTATAGGGACGCGAGGGTGCTGCGGGGCCGTGAGGAAGTCGACCATGGCGCGGCTCCTCCGGCGAGCTATCGAGCTAGGCGAGGTGGTGGCAGTGTTCTACGGCTCCTGGCGATGCTATTGGCGGCGACAACGGGGTCGGGTGGTGGCTAGGTTGGTCGCGTTGCTTCCGCGACGGGCGCGTCTGCGACGGATCGGGGTTCTCTTCTCCGGCGACGGCGGGCACGGGTCGTGGTCGAGATCATGTCTGGGCGCGCTGCGGTGTCACGGTGAGGCTCAACGTGTTTGCCGGGGGTCCAGGGGGTGCTCGAGGTCATGGCGTGGCGCGTGGCCAGGGTGTGTCCGCGGCGTGCACGCGCTCGACGCGAGCGGCGTCCAGGGCGCCATGGACGCGTGCTGGTCTGGCCAATGCAGGGCTCCTCCTCGACAACGGCCGATGCTAGGCGACTCAGTAGAGTGAGGTGGAGTGCAGGGACATGGTGGCCAGGGTCGGCGATGAAGGAGAGAGGGGGAGGTGCGGCATGGCCGGCATGTGGCCGGCATGGCCATGCCATGCATGTTCTCTCTCCCTCCCTAGGGTTTCTATGCTAGGGTTAGTGAGAGAGGGGACCAGGGGACCATTTGGGGTTGGTTAGAGTAGGTTAGTTTGAGTAGATCACTATTTGCTATAGTGTATGAATAGGGTTCAAATTTGGAAAATACAAAAATATCAAAAATGGAAATAATTCAAATGGTGAATGTTTTTGAAAAGTGAAAGTTGAGATAAGTTGTATTTGACCAGAGATGAGTTGAGGTGGTGGTGGAAAAATTGGATTTCAAAAATGGCCCAAAATGGCTAAGTGAAGATTGTTGAACTCATTATAAAGTTGCCACTTTGGGTGAGCATAGCTAGTGATCAAAGATGAATTTGGCAGGGTGGTCTTCATCAAAGTTGTTCACCTTGATGTTGACTTTGAAATGGTGCAAGGAGTTAGCAAAGAATGGTTTGGGAAAATTGAATTGCAGGGGCTCAAAGTGGGGATCCGACAGAATTTGGCAGATTTGGTCATCATCACATGTGAGTGGGAAAAGTGTTGGAAATTCATTTGAATGGTGAACCCTTGATTCCAAAAGTTGTAATAAGTGTTTCACCACATTATTCAACTAATGGTGAAGACCAAATAGGTCTAGGGTTAAAATTTCGAAAAATGCCATAGGGCATATGTGAGGGTTTTTAGGGTTTTTCAATTATGGGAATTTCTTCCCTTTTTGATTTATTTGGTTGGTGATCTCCACATGATCACTCTAGGGTTTTAGAGCATATCAATAACAAGTAATAACAATCATCATGGCATATCACTCAAATGCACAAGTCCTATGCATGGTACTATATGCAAAAGAAAAGTTTTTGTTGGTTTGAAATTTTGTATTTCTGGAATTCTCTAACTTTCTTTTTCATTGAAATTTGGGGTGTTACAAACCCTTCCCCCTTACAAAAGATCTCGTCCCGAGATCAAAAAGAAAGTTAGGTACTAAAGAGATCTGGGTACTCCTTCTTCATGAAGTCTTCGCGTTCCCAGGTGGCTTCATCCTCGGTATGATTGCTCCATTGGATCTTTAGAAACTTGATGCTTCGGGTGCGGGTGGTTCTGTATGCTTCTTCTAGGATGCGAATCGGCACTTCGCGGTAAGTCAGATCCTTGTTGATATCCACCGATCGGTGATCGATGTTCTTGAACACTTCGGTCTTCTCAGGGACTTCAAGACATTTCCGGAGAAGTGAGATGTGAAAAACGTCGTGCACAGCCGACATTTCTTCAGTGCAACTCCAGTTGATAAGATACTTCACCTCGGCTGAGGACTTGGAAAGGTCCCACGTAGCGAGGTGCAAGCTTTACTTTCAGCTGAAACCTTTGCATCCCTTTCAAGGGGGATACTTTGAGATAGACAAAATCTCCGATCTCAAAGGTCATCTCCCGACGTCTCTTGTCGGCGTAGCTCTTCCATGCGGATTGCGCAGTCTTGAGGTACTCACGGATCTTGTGAACCTTCTCTTCGGCTTCACGAAGAACGTCCGGGCCGAAAACTTGACTCTCTCCGACTTCGACCAGTTCAGGGGGTACGGCACTTCCTTCCGTACAAGGCTTCAAAGGGGGCCATCCGTAGGCTGGCTTGATAACTATTGTTGTATGAGAATTCTGCGTAAGGTAGGCGGTCTTCCCACTTGGATCCGTATTCCAAGACGCATGCTCTAAGCATGTCTTCCGATATCTGGTTTACTCTCTCGATCTGTCCGTCGGTCTGAGGGTGATAGGCGGTGCTGAAATTTAGGTGAGTGCCTAGTCCTTCATGCACTTTCTGCCGTAACCTTGAGGTGAACTGTGATCCTCTATCTCGACACTATCGATTTGGGGGTTCCATGCAAAGCGACTATTACGGAGATGTAGAGTTCAGCTAACCTGGGGCCTTGATAGGTGGTTTTGACGGCGATGAAATGGGCGACTTTGGTCAATCTATCGACCACTACCCATATGGAATCATTGCCTTTGCTGGATTTGGGCAGTCCGGTGATAAAGTCCATTCCTACGAGTCCCATTTCCATTCTCGAATCTGAAGGGGTTGCAACGATCCGGCGGGTCTCTCGGTGTTCTGCCTTAACTCGTTGGCAGATGTCACACTTAGCGATATAGCTACCGATCTCTCTCTTCATTCCGTGCCACCAAAATTGTTCTTTCAGGTCCTGGTACATCTTGGTACCTCCGGGTGGATTGAGTAAAGGGTGTCATGGGCTTCTTGCAGGATGACTTGTTTCAGGTCGTAGTCCGATGGTACGCAGAGGCGTTCTTTGTACCAAAGCACTCCGGCTTCGTCAATGGTGAATCCGGGGCTTTTCCTGCGGCTATCTGCTTCTTGATTCCATCAATGCTAGCGTTGTCCTTCGGGCTTCCTTGATCTGACCAATCAAGGTGGGTTGCGATTCGATGCTGGCTAGGAATCCTTCACTTACAAGTTCAAGTCTGAACTGTTCAAACTCTTGGTGCAAACTGGGCTGTTCGGTTGCGAGCATGGAGTTCAACTGGCACGGCAGTCGACTCAAAGCATCCGCTACCACATTGGCCTTGCCGGGGTGGTAGTGAATCTCCATGTCGTAATCCTTGATCAATTCGATCCATCGGCGTTGTCTCATGTTTAACTCCTTACGGGTGAAAATGTATTTGAGGCTTTTGTGGTCGGAGTAAATCTCGCATCGATTACCCATGAGGTAATGACGCCAAACTTTCAAGGCTAAGACCACGGCTGCAAGCTCGAGGTCGTGGGTTGGGTAGTTCTGCTCATGTTGCTTGAGTTGTCTAGAAAGGTAGGATACAACCTTTCCTTCTTGCATAAGCACGCATCCAAGTCCAGTCTTGGAGGCGTCGCAATATACGTCAAAGGGCTTTGCGATATCTGGCATGATCAGGATTGGGGCTGTTGTCAGTCTACTCTTGAGCTGTTGAAAGCTCTCTTCACACTTGTCGGTCCACTCAAACTTTCTGTCCTTTTTCAGCAGTTGGGTCATTGGTCGAGCGATGCTCGAAAAACCTTCTACAAATCTGCGGTAATATCCGGCTAATCCAAGAAAAGCACGGACCTCAGTTTGTGTGGTCGGGGCTTTCCATTCCATAACAGTTTTGATCTTGGCGGGATCTACGGCAATTCCTCCTGCAGACAAGATGTGTCCGAGGAATCCAACTTCTTCCAGCCAAAACTCACACTTGCTAAACTTGGCGTACAACTGGTGCTGTCTCAAGGTTTCTAGAACAATCTCCAGATGCTGTTCATGTTCTTCTTCGGACTTGGAGTAGACCAAAATGTCGTCGATGAAAACAACGACAAATTTGTCCAAGAAGTTCATGAAGATCTTATTCATGAGATTCATGAAATAAGCGGGAGCATTGGTCAATCCAAATGACATGACGTTGTACTCATACAACCCATATCTGGTGGTAAAGGCAGTTTTTGGAATATCGGTGGCTCGGATCTTCAGTTGGTGGTATCCAGTTCTAAGATCAATTTTCGAGAAAACTCGGGATCCGGTGAGTTGGTCGAACAAGTCTTCGATCTTGGGTAAGGGGTATTTGTTTTTGATGGTGACATCGTTAAGCTTACGATAGTCGGTGCATAAACGATTTGCACCATCCTTCTTGTCGACAAACAAGACGGGGATCTCCAGGGGGATGCACTTGGTCTGATCAAACCTTTGGCTAACATGTCATCTATTTGCTTCTTCAGCTCCACAAGCTCGGCTGCGTTCATGCTGTAGGCTCTCTGGGCGATGGGTCCAGTTCCGGGGATTAACTCGATGATAAACTCGATATCCCGGTCCGGGGGCATACCGGGTAGATCATCCGGAAACACATCAGGGTAGCGACAAACGACCCTGATTTGATCCAGAGTAGGCTTGGATACACTTTGGTTGCAGGTAAATTTTCGGGGTAGTTTTTCAGAGACGTGCTCAACTACGATTCCGGTGCTGCTAGTCATGGTTATGGCTTTCTTGGCGCAGTCTATCAATCCATTGTGTTTGGACATCCAGTCCATTCCTAGGACAACTTCCAAACCTTTGGTTCCAAGTATGATGAGATTTGCAAAGAAATCAACATCATGGATTTTGATTGGCACATTTTTACAAAATTTTCTGGCTTTGGTGGTTGATCCGGGATTTGAACTATCATAACATGCTTCAAAGCGAGGGGTTGAATTTTACTTGTTGATGCAAAATCTTCGGTGACAAAGGAATGCGATGCTCGGAATCAAACAACACTCTAGCAGGGGTGTGGTTGAGAAAACATACCCGGTACCACATCCGGGGCTTCCCGGGCTTCTTCGGCGTTCATGTGGTAGAGGCGGCCGTTGCGGTTGTTGGGGTTGTTGGGGGCGAACTTCTTGCCGGTGGAGACACGGCGTTGCTGCTGAGCAGGAGCAGCGGTGTTGCCGGCGAGCTTGGCAAGACGCTTGGGACACTCGTTGGAGTAGTGCCCCACTACACCACACTCATAACAAGTGATAGTGCTCTTGTCCTGCTTGTTCGCAACGGGAATGGCATTGCTCCCGGTTCTGGGGTTGGTGTTGGGGTTGGTGTTGTTGGTGTTCGGGGCTCGAGGTGGAGCGCGGTTGTAGTTGTTGTTGTAGTAGTTGGGGTTGTAGCCTCCTGGCTTGGAGTTTCCTCCACTTCGGTTCGATAACCGGGCGAGAGTTCTGCATCGGGGGTTTGTTATGTCTCGGATTGAAACCTCCGCTTGAGCTAGGGCGAAACTTTTGGGGGTGGCTTGATCCACTCTGATTTGCCATGCGGCGCTTGCGGTTCTCATTGGCTTGGTTCAACTTGCCCTCCATCCGGATGGCGGAGTCAACAAGGGCTTCGAGGTCGGCGAAGGGGATGTTGACGAGGACAGTCTGCATCTCATCATGCAGCCCGTTCAGGAATCTCTCCTTCCTCTTTTCAACGGTGTCCGTCTCATCAGGGGCATACCTTGACAAGGTGAGAAACTTGTCGCGGTACTCAACCACCGTCATGCGACCTTGTTTCAGTTCACGGAACTCATCCCTCATCTTCTTGATAAGACCCGGGGGTACATGGTACTTGCTGAACTTGAGTTTGAAATCCTCCCAAGTCATGAATTGACCTCCGTTCATGGCACGGGTACTTGTCCACCAAGCGCGAGCTGGTCCAGCGAGGTAGTGAGTGGCGAACAACACCTTCTCGTTGGCTTCCACTCCAGCTACTTCCAGATTGTTCTCCATAGTCTGGAGCCAATCGTCGGCGTCGAGGGGCTCCTCGGTCTTGCTAAACACCGGAGGGTTGGTGTTCTGGAAGTTCTTGAGCTTGGATCCGGGGTGGTCATGATTTCCATGGCCTTGGGCGATGTTCTGCAAGGCGATGATGTTGGCTTGGCGCTCGGCTCTCTCGGTTTCCCCGGTCTGCAAGCGGGGTTTGCGAAGCTGCATCATCGCGTCGTTGGTGCGATTCGGAGGGGCCATCTGAAGGTATAGAAGATCATGAGATAAGAGGGAACATTCTATGGTTCATTTAAGTTTGAAAAACATTTGAAAACTTGTAATCTTTTCATGACAAACATAACATTCATTCATTCATGCAACACATAGTACAAACTACACACATACTCCAATGGTTTTAAGAACCATTCTCATGCTACGATACAAAGGACGGGATACGACTCACACCTACTATAAGTGAAACTAGTGCAACTACTCCTCATCATCGATATCAATCGGGACGTAGTCATCCTGTCCGGCCTCCAGGAACTCGTAGTCCTCCTCCTCGGTGTTCTCGTCCTCCTCAAAGTCATCGTCATCGCTCAGAAAGGCGTCTCCTCCCTGAATATCGATGCCTTCATCGTCCTCCTCCATGTGACGAATCTGATCCTCCTGGGCCGTGACAGTGGCCTCAAGTGACGCGATCCGGTCGCGAAGGCGGCGAATCGTAGCGTCCTTCTTGGCACGCTGCTGGCGAAGGTTCCTGCGGTCGTTGTTGAGTAGCTTGATCGCCTCACCCTGCTCGATGATGTGAGCATGGGTCTGGTTCGCGTAAGCGCGAGAGGCGTCGAGGTCCCTGCGAGTCCGGTAGAGCATGAAGTCCAAGTGATCCACATGGTGCCTCAACTGGGGGTGGAGTGGCACATCCATGGGTCTTCCGTCAGAGTTACGCCGTGCGAGATGCGCAAAGCGTTCCTCACGAAGGGCTTCGGTATTCTGTCCGCACAGACGAGCAAGTGCTTCCTGAAGAGCACGTGCAAGCCCGTCGAGCCAGTTGCTTTCCCTGAAAGAGAAAAGGATCCTCTCCGAGGTGGGAGGCTCCAGCTTGCCCCTCAAGTCGGCAGTGATAATCCACTGCAGTTCCCCTCCTGGCTGGTCGTCCACCTGAATCCCGTGAAACTCGGGGTGTGGGCGGCCAAGGTGATCCGACAGGGAGTCGAGGTCATGCTCGAAGATCAAGCTTCCTCCGTTTCCAAGCTGATAGAACTTGGTATTGAGGGGTTCATTCGGCTCCATCTGAAAGAGAATTGGATGAGTAAGTTAGAGAGTGCAAAGTGTGGCAAGGTTTTAAGTTGATTTAAATAAGATAGACATGATCAAATTTTGGCAAAGTCTCAAAGGCAAGAGGGTAGTAAATTTTCACAAATAAGTCCTTTCATTTGATTTCAAAGTTAAATTTTTCAGAACGCCCATTCTAACTAAGGTCTTCTAAGGTCAAACAATGGCTCTGATACCAACTTGTCAACACCCGGATTTTTAAGTCCGAATGCCTATTATGTCATACATCGCAATCCCAGGAATATTGTTGTTGCGAGGCATAATAGTTAAGTATCACAGTCATCATTCATTACAACCCATAAGTCTTACAAATTGGAATCACATGATCCATATTACACGAATAGTTGATCTATTGATCAACGAACAAACACAAGTTCATAGTTCAACATAGCGGAAGCGTAAGATACAAGGACTCTCTAGTCCACAGGCCAACGCTTGACGTCGGAAGGCGCTTAGTTGTCGTAGGCGTCCTGCTGGTCATCTCCTTGTTCATCTTCATACTCTGGCCATTTGAATAGCCAGGGACAAAGCCGTGAGTACGTTGAGTACTCGCAAACTAATTCAAGAAAAAGTGCTAGACATTCTAGTAGGGTTTGCTAAGCTCTAGTTTCTTTGCATAAAGCTAGTTTTGGTTCACAAAGTTTTGAGAAAAACTTATTCAAGTGCTAACTAACCCAAGGGGGAACATTAGTGTCATTCCCACCATTCAAGTGGTGATTTCAATTCCATCCACCACAAGTCAATTCACCATCATCTTTCAACATCATTTTCAAAGATATGACATCGGAAACTGTATGGCCTTTCCAACCGTCCGTAACCGTGGACGCGGCTATTCGAATAGGTTTACACTCTGCAGAGGTTGCACACTTGTGCCACAACATTTGATTTCATCCGTCGGGATTTCCCCGAATAATCGTAACACAAAGACGCGGATCATCAACCATAACCTTTCACTTACGAATCCTAGTATGAGCACCTCTCCCCATGAGCTTGGCCTCCCGGTGAAGACCAACCGTCAACCTGGGAACCGCATGGTGGCTTGGGCCGGACATTCACCTCATTTCGCATCATATCGTATCGTTTCTTTTGTGGTAGAGGCAGCTTTCGGCATAACCCCGATGACGCTTGTTTAGAGGGAACCCATACTAAGACGCATAAACTTCCAGTTAAGCCCTACCCATAATCAGGTATTGTGGGGGTACTTGAGAATTGGAAAGGTATCGCATTCAAACCCACATCATGTTTTATCAAAAATCACCATCTTCTCTTGGTCATATTCACCTTCAAAACTCATTCAATGGAATGCATCTTCATTCCAAGGTTTCAAAATCCTTTCAAAATCACAAAGTTCCCATCTAGAGTAGTTAAGTTTAGTTCATTAGCACTAGCTCTAATTCATGAGAGGTGCTACCTTGCTTTGCTTGGAAAAGGCTACTCACTACTCTAAAAACCAACTTGTATTTTGACCAAAGTTAACTATAAAAGGAAATCATTTGGAAAACAAGTAAAAACTTGGGATGGGTTCACATAAAAAAAGGTAAGACATGGTGCCTTGCCCCAAGGGGCTTTGCACTTGGCAAGAATAAAAGCTTGCATAGTAATTTAGCTTGCCTTGGTAGTTCTCAAACTGTTCCTCTTCCTCCTCCTGGTAGCAACCTTCTTCTTCGGCGTACTCTCCGGTGCTACCGTCTAAATTTGAATACGAGTATAATTACTCACTAATTCCAGGGCTATTCCACACATCACAAATCAACACACCACTACTCTAGGCACACACATAAATAAACTAGGGTGCATGGGTGGTGGGATTTAAATAGGATTTGTATTCTATATGTAAATGATAGTTTCCATAGGGTTCTTGAGAAATAATTTCCTCTCATTGAAATCTTCTTAAGATTTAATTTCTCCAACAATCATGGATGAACTCATCTTGACCTAGATCAAATGTTCATCATCATCATCATTTGGTAGAATGATTTAAATGAGGTGGAACACCTCATGCCATTTAAATAACACTATATTTGATGTAAATCTCAAGAAATTCATATAAGAGAGTTTGGAACCAGGGGTCCAAACATCCCATGAATTCATGTGAGACAAGTTTAAAGGAAGTGTAAGACTTCACACAATTTAACTTTAATAGTTTTGGATAATATCAACTAGTTAAACTAGTCAAAATATCCATTCATTAAACCATGGCATGATCATGCAAAGTGACCACACCATTTTATTGCATAAACAATTAGTGTAAGTCAAAAGGGAGCTATTAGAGTTGGAATTAACTTAATATCTATTTTGGTTGATTTTTAAGAATTATTTGAATAGGGAAAAGTCCCTGGCTTGTTATTTTTGTCACATTAATTC
This sequence comes from Lolium perenne, assembly GCF_019359855.2. NCBI lineage: Eukaryota > Viridiplantae > Streptophyta > Magnoliopsida > Poales > Poaceae > Lolium > Lolium perenne. The sequence continues at coordinate 13,236,171 of NC_067250.2, read as the reverse complement.
TACAAAGAATTTGACCAAGAGGCCAGTGGCATTGGATAGAGAATTTCAGTGGCTTTCTAACAATGTCAAATTCACTAAATTTGGTTTAGCCAATTGGAAAAGGTTGAATTTCAAAGTTTGGGCAGTATTGGAAAAGTTTGGAATTGGTTTAAATCAAATTTGAATAAAAGGGCCGGCGGGAAAACGAAGCTGGGCCGATTTGAATTAAAACGGCCCACCCCAGCCCACCACGGTCCACAGACGCGCGGCGTGCTGACAGCGTGGGGTCCACGCGTCAGTGGCTGTTAAATCCCGAAACGGTACGAGCGACGTGGCGCGTTGGATTAGAAGACGATCCAACGGCGCACGGTCGTCGTCTTCTCCGGCGAAGCAGAGGTTACGGCGGCGAGGGCAGGGGGTCGGAGCGCTTACGGTGGCTCCAGCTAGGGTTGGCAGTGTGCGTGGTGACGATGTCGACGACGGCGAAGCTCCCGGTACCGGCGGCTCGTCTGGGCGGCTCCAATCGACGGCGAGCTTCGGCGGCGACCACGGGCAGTGAGGCTTCAATTGGGCGGCGTCAGTGGCTAATCGAGGCAGTGGAGTGGCTCAGGTGATCGAGTGAGAAGAGGGGAAGGTGATGGTGTGCTCAGATCGACGAGGAGAGGTCTCCTTTTATAGGGACGCGAGGGTGCTGCGGGGCCGTGAGGAAGTCGACCATGGCGCGGCTCCTCCGGCGAGCTATCGAGCTAGGCGAGGTGGTGGCAGTGTTCTACGGCTCCTGGCGATGCTATTGGCGGCGACAACGGGGTCGGGTGGTGGCTAGGTTGGTCGCGTTGCTTCCGCGACGGGCGCGTCTGCGACGGATCGGGGTTCTCTTCTCCGGCGACGGCGGGCACGGGTCGTGGTCGAGATCATGTCTGGGTGCGCTGCGGTGTCACGGTGAGGCTCAACGTGTTTGCCGGGGGTCCAGGGGGTGCTCGAGGTCATGGCGTGGCGCGTGGCCAGGGTGTGTCCGCGGCGTGCACGCGCTCGACGCGAGCGGCGTCCAGGGCGCCATGGACGCGTGCTGGTCTGGCCAATGCAGGGCTCCTCCTCGACAACGGCCGATGCTAGGCGACTCAGTAGAGTGAGGTGGAGTGCAGGGACATGGTGGCCAGGGTCGGCGATGAAGGAGAGAGGGGGAGGTGCGGCATGGCCGGCATGTGGCCGGCATGGCCATGCCATGCATGTTCTCTCTCCCTCCCTAGGGTTTCTATGCTAGGGTTAGTGAGAGAGGGGACCAGGGGACCATTTGGGGTTGGTTAGAGTAGGTTAGTTTGAGTAGATCACTATTTGCTATAGTGTATGAATAGGGTTCAAATTTGGAAAATACAAAAATATCAAAAATGGAAATAATTCAAATGGTGAATGTTTTTGAAAAGTGAAAGTTGAGATAAGTTGTATTTGACCAGAGATGAGTTGAGGTGGTGGTGGAAAAATTGGATTTCAAAAATGGCCCAAAATGGCTAAGTGAAGATTGTTGAACTCATTATAAAGTTGCCACTTTGGGTGAGCATAGCTAGTGATCAAAGATGAATTTGGCAGGGTGGTCTTCATCAAAGTTGTTCACCTTGATGTTGACTTTGAAATGGTGCAAGGAGTTAGCAAAGAATGGTTTGGGAAAATTGAATTGCAGGGGCTCAAAGTGGTGATCAGACTGAAATTGGCAGATTTGGTCATCATCACATGTGAGTGGGAAAAGTGTTGGAAATTCATTTGAATGGTGAACCCTTGATTCCAAAAGTTGTAATAAGTGTTTCACAACATTATTCAACTAATGGTGAAGACCAAATAGGTCTAGGGTTAAAATTTCGAAAAATGCCATAGGGCATATGTGAGGGTTTTTAGGGTTTTTCAATTATGGGAATTTCTTCCCTTTTTGATTTATTTGGTTGGTGATCTCCACATGATCACTCTAGGGTTTTAGAGCATATCAATAACAAGTAATAACAATCATCATGGCATATCACTCAAATGCACAAGTCCTATGCATGGTACTATATGCAAAAGAAAAGTTTTTGTTGGTTTGAAATTTTGTATTTCTGGAATTCTCTAACTTTCTTTTTCATTGAAATTTGGGGTGTTACATACTCTCCCCTAATTTCTCCACAACATTCCTCACCGCTTGCTCTTGTTGGAGAAATAATTCTTGTGGATTCATCTCTTCTAATTCAACCTCCCAACTAACTAATCTGCCATTCTCGATGTTCCTCAAGCTACCATCAGCTAGCTTCGCCGTAGATACAAAGAACTCGACTGATAATTCGAAGCTACGCGGGCGCCGGCCATCTCCCCTGTTTTGGGCGCGCGGGAGTGAGACGAAATGCTACCGAACGAGCTCTAATCAAAAGCTAAATCAGCACGAGAGTGATGGATTACCTCGAATTTGAATCTTCCGGCTCCATCCAATGCAGGGCTGCTGGCCCGTCGACTTGCTGCTGCCACCACCGCCGTCGCCGCCGCCCCTCCCCCTCAAATGTCTGCGTGTCGGGCAAAATTGGGTCAGATTCGGGGGCGCCTACAGTTTGAGAGTAATGAGAATGTGCTCCCCTCCATTTGACTCACCGCCGATGCCGGAACCGCCACGCCCAGGAGGGGAAGCTCCGCCGCCGCCGCCGGAGAGGGATCTGGCGTTCAGATGGCGCGGTCCGCTTCGGCACGGTTGGGTCCTGCTCGGTCGGTCGGGGATGGTTTGACTCAACCGGCCTAAAGGAGTGGGTCCCGCAGTGCCTAACCCTAATTCATGACTCCTTAACCAGCCTAAACAAGTGACACGGTCGTTTCATCAACATGGGTGGGTCGGAGCAATTTTGGTGCTCACAGACGTCGTATGGCAGCTATTCCCGTCAACTATGGCGCATGAGAGACAATAGCGGTGAGAAACGTCGCGTCTGAGCTATTTGCCCGTTCAACTTTGTCAAAAAAAAAAAACTACCCGTTTCAACAGCTTTCAAGATGTGCTGTTTTTTGCGTGTGGAAAAATGTTGAGGCGTAGGGTGGTATGTTACTGTGGACCAGACAGATTATAACATCCAGTCATGGAGGCGAATGAGCTCTGGTCTGTGTGGATGGTTGCATGTGTTAGGGCATCTCCAACCAGGCTACCCAAACGGACAAACGGACATCAGATTGGTCCGTTTGGGTAAAATCTGCTCCCAACGGGCCGACCCAAAATAAAAACGGACAGCTGTGGTGTCCGGCACGACCCAAAGCCGGACCAAATTTGGGAGTAATTTGGGGCGAGCCGGACGCGTGCGGACGTCCGTGGTCATCCGCGCGTGTCCTCCCAAACCCCACATGGCAGCGACACTAGTCAACACCACCCAGGCCCGCACAGCATTCTCTCTCCTCTCTCCTTCTTTTTCTCTTCTGCCATGGATATGGCATCGCTCCCCACCGGAATAGGCTCGCCGGCCAACCGCCGCCGTCGAGCTCGCGTGGAGGATCCCGTTGCTAAGCATGGCCCGTTTTTTTTCGTCCCTGCCGGAGGTCGCCGCGGCCGAAACGGTGATGAGCGGCGCCGCCGCGCTGTGGAGCTCCGCCGCCCGCCGCTGCCTGTGCCGAGCCCCTCCCGCACCGCCCGCCACGGCCGAGCCCTCCCCGCACCGCCCGCCACGGCCGCGCCACGCGACGCCCACCACGGCCGAGCCCCGCGCCGCCGTCGCCCGCCCACCACGGCCGCGCCCGCGCCGCCCTCGCCCGCCAGCCGAGCCCCACGACGCCCGCCCGGTGCCCTGCCTCGCCGCGCGCCGCGCGCCGCCCCGTCCCCTGCCTCGCCGCGCTCGCCGCGCGCCGCCCGTCCCCGCAAGGCCGCACCGCCGAGCGCCGCCCCACGCCCGCGCCTCGCCTCGCGCGCCTGTGGCCGCGCCGTCGACGCCGGCCGCTGCCGGTGCGGCACGCCGAGGCGGGGGCCGCGGGAGGCGAGGGAGCTCGCATGCCGCACCTCGACGGCCGCGCCCGCGCCGCCATCGCCCGGTCGCCGCCCCACGCCGCCCGCCCGGTCGCCGCCTCGCGCCGCACCCGCTCGTACGCTGCTCGATGTCGAGGTCCCGGAGCGCGGCGCGCGCGGTGGGTGCGGAACGAGCGCGCACGGCGGCCTTATCCGGCTTGGCGGTGGCGCCTTGCCCGGCTTGGCGGCGGCGGCCGCCTTGTCCAGCCTTGGGGACCTTCATGGGCTCGTCCCCTTCGTCGTCGGAGGAGGAGGACACGAGCTCGGCGGAGAGCTTGGGCTTGGGACGCGGGGAAGGAGGGCGGCCGCTCACCGGCGTGGCGTGCCGAGCGCGGCCTCCGGCGTGGCGTGCCGCGGCGACCTCTGGCGTGGCGTGCCGAGCGCGGCCTCCGACGTGGTAACTAGTACTACTAGGAAGAAGAAGCCGAAATAATTATTTGGGTCAGAGCGTTGGGCGTACTGTGCGATGCAAACGGATTCACGGACCGAAACGCGGAAACGGATTCACGGACCGAAACGCTGTCCGCGTGTCCGCGCGATGACCCAAACGATCCAAAACGGACGTCCGTTTGAGTCGCCCGGTTGGAGATGCCCTTACCCTGCAACGAGTCATTGGCTCTGTTCCTTTGTTGAACCGGTCAATGGCTGGCTCGCTGCAGGTCTGCGACATACAGGCACTGTATCCAAGTCTATGGATAACGAATACGTACGTGAATTACTGAATATATACGAGATAAGATATGCATGCACGGTGGCACTGCTGAAGATCTTCGTGTATCCAGCCATTTTGTTCTCATGTAGGTCGCTCGTAGACGAGAGATATAGTCCGAGCTCGTCGAAAGCGATTGCCGGTTAACTAGTGAACGACCATCGCCTTATTGGTCGTGTATAGTGCTACTAGGGTTGCAACCGGCAGTAAGCCCACGAAAGCTTTACTGACCCCTCCAGTTTAAATCAGACTAATTTTATATAAAAAAGTTACAACTAGTCTTACCAGCTATGATTATGAAGCTGGGCGGATTGGATGCTGCTTTGCAACCGTAAGTGCTATTCCACTTCAAGCTAGCTACACATACGCAAGTGTCGAAAGATAGAGATGCAAGTGTGTCAACCTTAGGGTATCCTTCACCCTATTTAGTGATATTATTTTTTAAACTTTTACAAAATGATGGTGTCATTAGAAAAGTTGGTTAGTTTATTAACTAAAGAAGGTAGAGGGTGCACCTTTATCGGCACTCTTAGCATCTATTATATGTAAATGATTGCAAAATTTCAAAATTCAGAATCATGGCACACGGACAAATAAATAAATAAAAGGTTTTGGATTTAGGAAAGCAGTTGGGATGGACCGTGCCTGCACGCGTACGTACAACAGTCGACTCTAAACCGTTGTACGCGAAACCGACAAGTCGTGTACGCGTATGCCGCAGGTATGCGTACCCAGTGGCCAGAGGCATGTGCGTACCGTGCATAAATATCTCCCAACTGTACTGAGAGGGGATATTCCGCAACTAGTTGCGCCCGCACCCCATTTTTATTCTGACATTTCCAAGTTACTAAAAAATGCAAACTAAAATTCTAGACATACATTTTATTGTACCTTGTTCATTTGTGAAATTTCATCCAAAAATATGTCAAAATGTGGCCTACACAAAAAGAACAAATGATCTGTAAATAGTACGTGACACTATTTACGTACGTCTTCTCTTTTTTACACAGGTCGCATTTTGACATATTTTTGGATGAAACTTCACAGATGCAGAAGACACAACACAATGTATGTCTAGAATTTTAGTTTGCATTTTTTGGAAACTTGGAAGTGTCACAACAAAAAATGGGGTGCGGGCGCAACTAGTTGCAAATGAGAGTTTCCCCAACTGTACGTAACTAGACCCAGGTATGCATACCCGCAGGGCGCCGCACTGTGGACCGCCACGCCATGCTCGCCTGTTGCGAGCTGCGACGCATGTCATGTGTGTCGTATCAGTACGCGCATCTCATCTCATCGGTGCCGCCGTGAAGGGTGTATAGATGAGATGGGGGCGCCCGCGCGTGCCCCAGGGACCCGGCCGGCCGGCTCATCCGGCAGAGCGCATCGTTCGCCAGTCGGATCGTGGGGTGTGCCGGGTGGCTGGGTAACTTCGTGGTGCATGTGAGCCACACATTCTAGGCCAGTGCATATGGTGTGACCCATTTGATTTGTCATCGGAGCAAATTACATAGATTGCTTACATATTTATAAATAATATTCTTGAAACAAATTGATACAGTAAAATGAAAGTTAATGACAACATAGTAAAAGATCCTATCTCATAGTCATCCTCGTGAGAGTGGTAGTGGCAGCGGCACGTGATCTCGTCGAAGACCTTGACGGCGAGGCGTTGTACTTGATGACGATGAGGTGTCCGACTTCAATGGCGTGCACGCGGACGAACCGCCTACAGCTGTTTTGGAGGTACATCTGGCGTACGCGCTCAAACAACACCTACACAGACCATAGACCGGTCGTGCCGCTGGCCACCCGCACTACAAACTCATGGGGTTCTTGGCCGTCGACGATCGACACAAATTTCGGGGGGAGGCGCAATTGTCCCAGTCCATGCCCGAGTGGATGGGGACGCCCAATTCGAACCCGGAGAGGTAAATGGCGATGGACTCGGGAGATGATGGTGGTGACGGGGACGGCGGCGGTTGACTCTAGCCTCTCCCACACCGCGAGGCCGGTGGTCATCCTAGACGCCCTCCGCTCGATCCTATGCCGTCAGCCATGGCTGGCATGATTCTTATGGTGGTGGTTGAGAATGGAAAAAAATGAGGTTGTGAAAGAAAATGACATTTTGTTGTCATGTTAAAAAGGCCGATGCATTGGATGTCGGCGTGGAGGCCGAAATATCAATATTGTTGAAGGCACGTGCCTAGCCCAAAAGTCGAGCGACGCGGCCAGGGCAGGAGCGCACGCATAATGCGGTTTTGGAGTCTGCCTACCTACATTGATGCCTAGACGAAGAAAACCGTTCGATCGCTGCCATGCAGGCCCTTGACTCACCCAGGTGGGCACACACGCAATGTCCACATAGACGTATCAGCTCCCAAATTTGATGAAAATATGTCAGGTTGCCTCGCTGAATATGCTCTACCAACGTATTGTACGTACATAGTCTTTCCCTTCCGTGCAGTCGCTGCGGTGTGGCTCGGTCGGCAGGGTACGGGTACGGACGTGCCATTTGAGTCGTGCATGGCTTGGCTGGTCATGCCGGCGGAGTGCGTACCGTACGTAGAGTTCATGGGTACGAACTGCAGAGTCACGGATCGGATCGGATCGGGTACTCCCTTCCTTCCCTGCCCCTGCGCGCGCATGCATGCACGCTGGCTGTGTAAGACTGTAGTAGCAGTAGAACGGTAAAGTGAGCCAGAGGCCGGCACGTCGACACATTTCACATGGGAACGGCCCCCGCCCACGTACGTACGTTTATGGTGATGACAGATATCCATGTGACCTTCATCGGCAGCGCACAACCAGCCCGCATCGTTTCTTCGCCGGATCGACGGAACGGTGCCCGAAACGTAACCTAGTACAGCCGCACTTCACAATGTTTTTTTTACCCGTCGCGAATGACTCAATATAGTGTCCGATGTCACGAGACAGTCTCCACTACGCAGAACTTCTTGCGACCACGCAATTCATTCATGGCTGACGCGAAGCAGGAGGCGACAAATGAGGAAGATGGGGGAGGCGATAATAACGATCTAGAGGACTCGAGCGACATGTTGAACTCGGAGGAGAAGTCGGTGGAGTAGAAGGCCATTGTCAAGTCCAACGAGTCGGTTAAGAAGTTCCAGCACGACTCCTACACCCAAGATGAGTTCCAAGCCACATGGCGGCGCATCGTCGAAATCTCCGTCGAACGGGCGCCTAGTGATGAGGGTGCTCATCTCTTTATGGCATCTGAGGCTCCTCGAGGAGGCACAGGAACAACGAGTGTAGGATTCCGCGCTTCAGAGAGTTCTCCAAAAGACGGCGAGTAGCCTAGGCTAGGTTTGGAGCAATCAAACTTAGGCATTTTCAATTCAACTTTATTGTTTGTAGGCCGCGTTTTGGGTACGCGACTTGGAATTGACGAATCCCAAAAGCGACACCAAGCGTCCTACAAACAGTTGATCCGACACTTCTGCCGGATATCGTCTGGGGACGTGACGAGATGCTCTCATCCACTCAAGTGTTGTCAGTGCCATATGTACACCCTCCATTTTTGTTTAGTTCGAATTCTACATTCAGCTAAAGGCAAATATCAGCATTTATAACCACCATTATTATTCCACAAACTGATGGAGGAGAGCAAACAAACAAGCACATTCCCTTCTCGATCGCGGTATCTCAACCATCGCTAGCTAGCGGCTTAGCCGGCCAACATATCTTAGCTCGCATGTACAGAGTAAAAAAATAAGATGTAATGACGGTTCACCTCGCGCGCCTAATTAAGCTCTCCTCCATGGAGATGAATATCATGGAGAAGGCTAAGGGGCGGCTATGGACTCGAACACGTCACAAACAACGTACACGCTGCTGCTAACATACGTACGGGCCGGTTGAAAAAATCTCGCTAGCTAGCTCTGAAATCTCTCGCCAAAGATCTCCTCCTCTTCGTCTTCATCTTCCTCCATTTCCGGGAGAATTGATAGTGGTTTCCAAGGGCGCGCGCTAATACGCGCATGCGCCACGTCGAATCAATGGATCGGTGATGGAGATCCACACGTATTTACACACACGCAGGCGCCGGCCGCCGGCTCGCTTAGCAATGGCGCTAGGCCGGACCGACGGACGGAACAAATGGCCGGCCGGCGGGCCTCAGCGGGCGGTGCAGGTGAGGGAGGAGGCGGAGCAGAGGGAGCGGAAGGCGCGCTCCTCGCAGGGGAGCACCAGCAGGTCCCCGGCGCCGCCGAACCCGAACTCCTCCTCGGCGCGGCGGAGCAGGGACCGGAACTCGGGCCGGTCCAGCACCGCGATGGGCACCACGAACCGCCGCCGGGACTCGCCCACGTAGACCGCGAAGTGGCCGCGGGGCACGTCCGACGGCGCCGCCTCCTCCTCCTCCCAGTGCTCCTCCCCGGCATGGTTGTGCTGTTGCTGGCGCCGCCCCAGGCTCGAGCACCGCTTCAGGATCTGCTTCAGCCCCGCCGCTCCGCTCTTCTTGATCGCCATTGCTAGTGAGCTGGGTGTGGGGTGAGCTCGTTCGACTTGCTGGCGATGGATGTAGAGGAGGAGGAAGACGATGTTGGGACGGTGAGGAGGGAGGCGGAGGAGTATATATAGGAGGCGAGGGCGCGAGGCAGCCATGGTTGGTGCCGAGGTGGTGGACCGGAGGTGGTGGTGGGGTGGAGACGTACGAGCGGGCGGGGGAGGTGGGCCCCTGCACGCCCGTGGGCTTGCCGGCCGGGCCTGGGCCAAGCATTGGGGCCCGTACCACCTGTCGCAGTGTTTCACCGTCCGTACGTGAACTAGAGGTGGTGGTAGAGTAGAGTAGAGTAGAGTAGAGTCGTGGTGAATCTAATGATGGTCTGGATCTGATCATGGGTGCGTACTGCACTGTAAACTACTGCTCATCCAGGGGACCTCTCTTTGTGTGGGTGTGGGTGTTTTGCAAGGGTTCACTGAGCCTTGAGCTTAGTTTACATGGAGTAAAGCTAAGATTGTACAATACTGACTCTGTTCGGGATTATAAGGCCAACGCGTATTCGTATGCAGTAAATTTATTACAAAACCGTTAGAAAGTCGGATCCCTTAGAAAGTTCAGTTGTTATACTTTCTAGTGATATAATTTATGTGTTGTATAATTCATGTTATGTTGGTGAAATTGACAATCTAAGGACACGCGATGACCTTATAATCCTGAACGGAGGTAGTACATAATACACAGTATATGTAGGCAGTGTCATCATCATACTTCAAAGTCAAGTGTACTATGTTAATCTACAGGTAGAAGAAGTTTAACAAAACCAAACCGGAGTGAGGTCTAGGAGAGAGAGGCGATTGGCTTACCTTTGTAAAACCCATATAGGCTTCCACCCCCCTTGTTGACGACGTCGATAGTCTGCTCCGCCTCGGATGTGCTTGGGGCCTTGGAGACGTAGCGAAACACCGCCCCTCGTGGAAGGTTCTCATTCTTTGTTTAGGTTCTTTTCATTGTCTTCTTTAGGCTGGTAAGTTGGCGACTACATTATAAGTTAGAATAAGGTCCTCTCCGCCATATACTCACTGGTGGTGTGGATTTCTGTGATCATGTCGGTTTTCGTGTTCGTCAGTATACTTTTAGGTCAGTTTCTTCCTTGTCATGATTGATGATGGTTGTTGCTCTAGTGCGTTGGTTCTTTGGGTCTTAGCATAACAACTTTTTATCTGTTTACTACAACTAGCTGTACTACGACAAAATTTTCCTAGCTTTGATTCTGGAGAGGTGAGGATGACGGCGCGCCTTCGACTTGTGCTAGTGTATGTAGTTCTCGTTAGATGGTCCAATAACCTATTAATATTATTTTTTTACTTTTTATGATATTTGTACTACTAACCTTGGTGATTATAAATAGGTCGTCGATTTTTTTTTCAAAGAAATATAGTATGTTAAAAAAAATATCCGCTGGTTTAGCGACATTTGTTATGGATGAAAGGGAGTAACGTACCCATATGAACATAGCCGTCTGTTTTGCATCTTGAAGACAGGAAACGCCTGATGCATGGAGAATGAACTGCACAATTGACATTCTCCACGGCATAGATGAGCACTCACAATGAATGCAGAGTCAATGTTTCCTTAGGGTATACAAAGTCAATGTTAGAACATAGGAGTAAGCTATAAGTGGGGGGGCAGAAAATCAGATAGGAGCATTAGCGGTGGGGAAGACAGGGTTGACATCTTTATTAGAAAGTGGAGCGGAAAATGGAGATCTAAAACAAAATCATCCTCTGAATGTGCTTTGCTTTACAGATGTACAAAAAGGAGAACATGCTAGCTAGGCAGGCAGGAGATACAGATAGATAGCGAGATGTGTGTGGAGAGAACACGGCTTTCAATGCGCAGCCAGTGTTGCTGCTCCAGACACGCTCAATCATGGCCATATCTCGCTGCCCTGCAAACGGATCCCTGGGCACTGTACGGATGGCCAGTACCAGTTGATCGATCCATAAAAAAATACAAACAGATACGGTAGAAAATAAAGATAACGAAGGCCTATACGGATTTTGTACTTCAAATTTGTAGCAGGATAGATGCAGCATAGATTGAAAGATGCACTCGGATATATATAGCAGTATAATCAACAGATGGGTCAATAAAGCGCACAACACACAAAAAAAGACACTAAATTAATTAGCCTGGTAGTGGTAGAGATATGCATCCTATGAAGCTTTGCTACATATGCCCCACTAGTGGTTGCACCTCTTCCCATCATAGGTGGTTTCCTTGCTCCAAGGATAGCCACCCGTTTTTAGCTTGGACCCTTTGGACCATCTTTTCCAAAGATGAGGCACTAGCTTAACTAGCACTTCAAAGCACTATGTGTGGAGAAGAGTAAAGAACTTGACCTGCAAAATGTAAGCCTCTAGCTAGGGTCAAAGATATTTTCGAAGAATTAACTCAATGTGGGGTTTTTTTTTGAAGATTTTTTCCGCGAAGGTACAACTAATGCATCATCAATTCCATCGGTAATGAGCCATTCATATTCGATAAAAAAAGTATAGTCATCTCCAATCGGCCACACCCAATATACATATATAAGATCCATTCAACGCATCCTCCTACGACTACTACATAGTAAGGACAACGCTCGAATCCAATCTCAACCAAAAGCACAACCGGTATTAAATTATAAAGTTTCCACTAATTAAATGCAATATCAATATGAAAACACCACATCTATGACCAAAAAAACAACACACACCAATATCTTACAACATTTCCATATAGAATTTTTTAGATGAACTACCTTTTAATCTTGCTATGGACCTACCACCAACGCAAAGCCAATGTTGTATTTGGCATTGCACTAGACTATCATAATCTTGTTTACTCCACCCACTTTGATCTAATTTAGTATTTGTTTGATCCTATTTTTCCTATTTTGTTGCTAATTTTAGTATCATTTGTTAAATAAGCACTCACAATACGCCTCATCCAACGCAAACTGAGCCTAAGCACTTGTAGGTCAGACATTTCTTCCTACCCGCTTATTAGTTGGGACTTACATAAGCTTATTGGCGTCAATGCAAGTTCCCATATTTGGCTTGAAGCTACTCGTTACTTTGTGTATTCTAAGGCTCACATTATGCAAAGCACTAACCCATGTTTGTGGAGGCATCTATTTCCTTAATTAATGGAGTAAGAGAAGAATACTCCTTTAAGCTTAATTTAGTTTGTGCAATCTTAACAATGTAAGATTCAGTAAATCAAAATGGCTCCGGGGAGTAAATGCTGCCGCTTAAACAAAAGGGGGTCCCAAGTGCAAATATATCTAGAAGTTTTAACACTGGTACATATCCATGTCTCATGCGTACACATAAATATTCAGGGAAATGCCACATGCCGCAATATTTCAAAGTTCTGCCCTTGCATCTTTATAGAGACAAAGACCATCAATATTTTTTACAAAGGTTGTTTGATTAGATCAGAGAACGAATATATTTGAATCTTTAATTCCAAGAGGATGGAGTTTGCAAAAACTCTGTACTAAAATGTGTTGTAATAAATTCTTAGGAAAAACTTGTATGGTTGCAACTAGGGATAAAAAAAGATAAATGTATTTTCAACGACTAAAATTTCCAAAAAAAAAAGGAAATCATTTGAATCAGATGACCCTTGATATATCTATAATAATTCCTCCAAGCTGTAGGGTGAGTATGCACCGGCACCACCGAGTATTTCCGGTTCAAAGCTACAAGTAGATTATTCGGAGCTTTGCATCCCCACTCACACTCACACGTAGTGTCTGGGGTTAAATATAGATATTTCTTCGGAGGATGCATCTGGCTGCGCTGCAGGGTCAAGACTCGATCAGGAGCGCCTCCCATGCGTGTGTCTGTCTTGTATTTGTTCAGCAGGGTTGTATGGGCGCTGAACCAACTTGCAACATTATGTTGGCACTTGGCACTTATCTCAAAAGGAAATACTAGTAATAGATATATTGCAAACTGGACCAAGTAATGTCAGCTCAAGCATGGACTATGTTCTTTTGCGCTTATCCTTTGCAAATTGCAATTTGCTTATCCTACAGCTGGAGTTGCTTTCTGCGCTAACAATTTTGTGGAGTTCAAAATCTGTGATGAAAACGACTATGTCATTTGAGTGCAACCAAGCATGACCTACCTTTTTTTACCCGTTAGAGATCATTCTCATAAAATCTTTGGAAACTAGCCAAACTAAATGGCGTGTTCAAATTATTTTTGAGCCAGAAACGGCTAGGTCATTTAAGTACAGCCAGCCCAATTAACATGTCTAGTGCCCCATCTAAGCCAACCCAAGTGACATGACCAAACGGGGTCACAGTCGATGGTCAAAGATTTCTCGAGGCCTTGTTTACTTCTCTGGTATTTTCACCCCAAGAGGTTTGGAGTGGGAGACACCGTCCCTTTCCACCCCCTCAAATACTCTTTGAAAAAAATATACTAGTATGGTGGAGAGTTTTAAATGGTAGGCAAAAATATGAGAGTTTGTGGTAAAATCCCAGGATTATCTCGCCTAAACCTGGACATGTAGATGGACTATTCAGGATTTTCCGGAATTCAAAATAAACCCTTTTGATCCATGTAAGTACACCGGAGCAAAACAAGGCGCCAGTGAGCAAAAGTAGTTAAAAAATGGCTTGAGGGCCATTTAGGTCACAGAGGCTCTACATGGGCACACTTGAGTTGGATTTTACCATCATCGATATGCGCACATGAGAAAACAAATGCGAGCGACCTTTGAACCATATACGTACGTCTGTAGTACGTCCTTACACGGTCGCAACGGCCGGTCCTGCCCAAATCAGGACCAGCAAAGGCAGGGGCTTCAGACAATGAGACGTACACGTACCGGAGATACTGTAGCAGCTGCAGCAGACAAGAGAACGAACAGGCACACACATGCAGCGAGCGCCCTTCCAATCTCCAGAGGGACGATGACGACGACGACGGTGCATGCCGTGCATGCGTGGAGGTCCGTTCGCTTTCAGCATTGAAGCTAGCCGGATTTGATTCGATTTTTCAGATTAGCCGCTAAGCTAGCTGCATCGTACAGGCTACAGGTACAGTGGAACACCTGCTCTTTTCAGAGCTCGGACACCGGCCGGACAGGCGGCAGGCACGAATGGGTTCGAAGGTTAAGCTGTCAGGATTGCCGATGAATGCCACGGATAGCGAGCGCGCCGGAGGCGTCGCCGCTCGCCGCCGTTGCCGTCGTCTCCAAAGGCGGTCGCTGACGGCGACCTGCGGCTAGCTCGATCGAACATTGATCGGCCGGTGGAAGATTTGATAGACAAGTACGTGGTGACCGATGGAGCTCCTCTCTGCATGCATGCAATGAAGGGGTAAGTACGTCGCGCGACCGATGATGGAAGCGGCGACGGCGACGGCGGCGGGCCGGGCGGGCGACGGCGACGTCTGAGCTTCCACATGGCGAGCCGGCCGGCCGGTGGTTCAGCTCGATCGTCGATGTTGACGTACGGGGGAATCGAATCATTTCCGTCTAGACAGCAAGTTGCAGCGAGCGTCCAACGACCAAGCAGGACGCCCCCCCGTGTGCATGCAATGCGATTGCAGTTGCAGGTACTACACGCGTACGTCCCAGCTAACTTGCTACCTCCTCCGATCCTCTCTATCTAGCCATCCATGGACGCATAATTATCGTTGTACGTCTCCATTATTAGCATTATCCGGTACGTAACCTATATCCGCTAATCAGCTGCACGAACGAAAGAGAGAGCGGATCGATCAAGGTCTCGAATCTAGGCTTAATTAGGTGTGGTAGCCAATTATTCGTCATATAAGTGCACCTGCGCTAATCATGAGATGTTTCTGCAGTTCTGACGTCAGTCTTACGGGTGATCTTCCCCTCTCTGGCAATCGCTCGCTCGAGCGCTCAGTTTCTGTCGGCGCAAAGCGCTCGCGCGAAAGGGCGACTCAATTCCCTTTTGTATCACGTACTGTTTTAATTGCGTTCACACGTATTCACACTAACAGCTTGTATTACTACTTTGCAAGTTGCATGCAGCCAAGAGCGTTCACACTGCATGCATGCACATGCACAGAGCATCTCATGGATTTGCATTTAATGAGCCAACTCTTCAGCACTGTTTCATAAGTTGTTGCATGCATACACATAGCATCTCACTCTTTTTTTTCAGCACGAGGCAGACTTGCAATTCTCTTTTTACAATTCCCTTTTGGGTTTTTTTTTCGTACGGTAATTCATATTTTTAATGGGGTCCTTTTGCAATTCCCTTTTTCGGGCCAGTGGTTTTTAAGGGGGAAAATAACGGGTGGAAAGATCCACTTGCAACTCAAATGAACTACCACTTGCTACTCAAATTAAGTACTGTTTTAAGTTGTAAGCTAACAAAAGTTGCTAAAAAAAATCTTAATGAAAATTACTTTTTAGGGTTGCTAGGTATTTATATTTACCGTTGATAAATAACGGGGCACCGGGTTGATAACTTGTAAACAAAAAAAGAGTCGCTACATATTTTAAATTAAATTAATTTTTTAGGGTTGATATTTATTTATATTTACCATTGATAAATAGCGGGTCACCGGGTTGATAGCTTCTAAACTAAAAGAGAGTCGCTAAAATATTCTAAATGAAATACTTTTTAGGGTTATTATTTATTTATATTTATCGTTGATAAATAATGAGGCACCGGGTTGATACCTTGTAAAATAAAAAAATGTTTGCTAAAATATTCTAAATGGAATACTTTTTAGGTTGGTAGTTATTTATAATTATCATTGATAAATAACGGGCACCGGGTTGATAAATTATAAACTAAAAAGAGTCGCCAAAATATTCAAAATAAAATTAGATTTTTAGGGTTGGTAGTTATTTATATTTACTGTTGATAAATAACAATACACCGGGTTGATAGCTTCTAAACTAAAAAAAATATCGCTAAACTATTTCAAATAAAGTTAACTTTGGGGTTGATAATTTTATATATTTACCGTTGATCACTCAAGTACGGAGGGGTTGATTATTCAGATAGAGAGGGTTGATAACTTTTAGCCCGGAAAAAAGTTTCTCGAAACATATCAACATGGGTGCTAGTTTTGAAGATCTCGTCGAGACGGATTTATTGGTGAAAGCGAATCTTAATTTGGAGTTGTCGTTTGAAAGTTAAAACGTTTTGAATTTACAAATTAGGAAAAGATTCCGCTGACATCAGCATATTCGTCTATTTGTGCATGCATGCATGCAGAACTTTCCCTCAATAGCCTACACTAGGTTGATAATTTTATACATTCACCGTTGATCACTCAAGTACGGAGGGGTTGATTATTCAGATAGAGAGGGTTGATAACTTTTAGCCGGAAAAAAAGTTACTCGAAACATATCAACATGGGTGCTAGTTTTGAAGATCTCGTCGAGACGGATTTATTGGTGAAAGCGAATTTTAATTTGGAGTTGTCGTTTGAAAGTTAAAACATTTTAAATTTTTAAATTTGGAAAAGATTCTGGTGACATCAGCAGATTCGTCTATTTGTGCATGCATGCAGAACTTTTTCTCAATAGCCTGCACCAGGTTGATAATTTTATACATTCACCGTTGACCACTCAAATACGGAGGGGTTGATTTTTCAAATAGAGAGGGTTGATAAATTTTAGCCCGAAAAAAAGTTTCTCGAAACATATCAACATGGGTGCTAGTTTTGAAGATCTCGTCGAGACGGATTTATTGGTGAAAGCGAATCTTAATTTGGAGTTGTCGTTTGAAAGTTAAAACATTTTGAATTTACAAATTTGGAAAAGATTCGTGACATCAATGATTCGTCTATTTGTGCATGCATGCAGAACTTTCTCTCAATAGCCTGCACCAGGTTGATAATTTTATACATTTACCGTTGATCAGTCAAGTACGGAGGGGTTGATTATTCAGATAGAGAGGGTTGATAACTTTTAGCATGATTAAAAGTTTCTCGAAACATATCAACATGGGTGCTAGTTTTGAAGATCTCGTCGAGACGGATTTATTGGTGAAAACAGATCTTAAATCGGAGTTGTCGTTTGTGAGATAAAACATTTTGAATTTTCAAATACAGATTTAAAGTTGCTAACATGGCTTTCCCTAATTGGGCTGGGGGAAACCGATCGCTCATTCTTTTCGTGGCGATCGAGCGCCAGCTAGGGCCGCCCGTCACTGTTTGCATGACGATGTCGTCGGTGTTTGCAAAACTCAACATGGTATTTTTCTCAAAAAAAAAAAAAAAAAAAACTTAACATGGTATCTGAGCCAAGACATCTCCGCTTGATGAAGACCTGGCAGGGGCGGAATTTGAGAATGTACGATTGGAATGCACCGTTGGGCCTCGTTCGGTTCATGGGGGCCCAAACCCCACGTGGAACAAACCACGAGAGGATCCGGGTGATCCCCAGATGTCACCCTCATCCCGGTAATCCCTCTTCCTATAATCCCTCACGTCTTTCACCCGTTCGGTTAGAAACTGCAGGAGGCCAGGAGGGGGAGGCCCTGGCGAGGAACTCCGCGAGGCTAAGGGGAACGCCGCCGCCGCCCACTCCGTCCTCGCCGCCGCCCACTCCCGTGCTCGCCGCCGTGCACCCCGTCGTCTCCCCGTCCAGCCTGTCCTCGCAGCCGTCCCGTCGTCCCCGCCGGAGGTGCCGTCCCTCCGGCCCCGCTGTAGCTGCCGTCCCTCCGTCCTTGCCGCAGACGCCATCCCTCCGTCCTTGCCGGAGCCGCCGTCACTCCTTACTCGCCGGAGCCACGGTCCTTCCTTCCGCGCCGGTGGTGCATCTGAATCGAGCCAGGCGACCGAGGAGCACGTCTTTTTTTTCCGTCGTACCGATTCGGGGAAGCACACGGGGAATGGTTCCACGGGGTGAGAGTAGATGTTTTTAAACCCGGCGATTTGGACGGGATTGGGGTGGTTTCGGCCGGGGTGGGATTCCAGCCGGGTTTAACCGAACACGTTTCTTAGCCGGGTCTGGGATTGATCCCGGTCAGGCCGATCCCGGCTAACCCGCGGGGTTTTGGTCCGAATCCCGGCCGGGGAGGGACCAACCGAACAAAGCCCTTGAGGATTTTGTCTAATTAGACCAACCTGAGGAGTGCCTATACCTGAAGATATTTATACCACATTTCCACATATCTAAAGATATTCAGACTTATGCTTGTGTGTGAGCTAGGTTGTGCACGGAAGCAGGAACTCAAGTTCAGCCAACTCGGATACATTCATGGGAGGGAACGGCGCATGATTGAAGAAGGGGAGGGGACAGGGAGAGATCTTGCGAAGGCTCCTCTCGTCCTTGCGAAACAGCCTGTAAGACCTGGACCAATCTGCAGTAGATCGGCCGATCCCTAGCCAAGTTGTGTGCTGTGTAGCCGAGCTCACACAGGAGCAATGGTTCGACAGTCCCACACAGTGTGGGACGCACCTATCCAAATCATAGGCCGGTGGTTGGCTCCTCTGGATTATTAAGCGTGTGCCCCATTAATCTGCTCACTGTCGCGGTTGTCATGTTAAAACGGCAGTGGTAAGAGCATCTCTACTCGTTTGGCCTCCCCACGCCGAAATCCGGGGTTAATTTCGTCCGGATTGGACGAAAAAATAGCGTGGGGAGGGCCAGCTTCCCAGCCGCGATCCCAGGATGATACAGCGAATTCAGATAAAATTGGCGAAGCTCGTTCAAACATAAGCGAAATTTAATGATATTTAACATATAGAGGCGAGTTCGTACATAAATAGGCCGAATTCGTACATATATTTGAATTCGGCGATTGACAAACTAAAACTTAAACTAAAAAGCGTCCTCCTACATGCCGAAATGGCGGTAAAAGGACGTGTAGTCGCCGCCGTCATCGTCGTCGCTCGAGCCGGCGTTGTCCTGGGGCGGCGGCGCCTCGTACCAGCGGCTCGTACCCTGGCCAGCGTCGCCGGCGCGTGGCGGCGACGGCGGTAGATGTCGTCGTCGCTGCTCTCCTCGAGCTTGATCCCCTCCCGGGGCGCGGCGTTCCGCGCGGAGGACGGTGCGGCGGCGCGTTCGGCGAGCGACGCGCGGCGGCCGATCCGGCATCCGCCGCCGTCGCTCCGCCTCTTGGCGCTCCCAGTCGCGCCTGGACCACTCCAGTGCGGCGTCGATGGGGAGGCTGTTGTCGGCGGGCACCAGGTCCTTTAGCGACTTGGCGATCGCCTCCGCCACCGCGGCGTCCTCTGCGCGCTTCGCCTCTTCCTCGGCGAGCTGGTTCGCGGCGGCCGCGACGTCCTCCTTCTTCGCTGACTTCCTCTTACGCCCGCGCTGCGGAGAGGAGGGTTGGTCGCGGATGACGAGGGCGCCGCTGCTGCGCCCTCTGCTCGGCGGTGGAGACGCCGGCTCCTTCTTGACGCGCGTCGGTGTCGACGGGGACGCCGCCTCCTTTTTCACCGGCGCCAAGGATGGCCTCGACGCCGATCCGGAAGACGACGAGCTGGCAGCCATACGTCGTGGGCGCCGAGATGTTTCTCGGCGGCGCGGCCGATGCCCTCGATGGAGGGGGCATCGTCAGCACCGGGAAGTTGCCGCCCTCGATGTGCTCGAGGACGTTCTCCAGCGACCTATTCGGCGCGCTCCACCAACGTCGGCGACCCGCGGCGTTGTTGCGCGGAGGCGGAGGCGGCGGGCCGTCGTAGGCCGCCAGCTCCCGCTCCCACCGCCGGAGGAAGAACGAGTTCCAACTCGTGTAGTTGTCGGGGTGGTGGCGCGGGTCGGGGCGCTCTTCGTCCGTCATCGTCATCCGAGCCTCCTCGATGGCGACGTCGAGGGCGTGGCCCCGGGGCGGCGGCGGGATTGGTACGCCGCCAACACTTAGCCGCCACCCGCCGCCGGGAGGCCTCGTGTCCGGCGGGCAGGGGTACCCCACCTGGTGGAGGATGTGCCCCTCCCACGCGTGGAGCGACTGGCGGGGGAAGCCGTTGTTGGCTGCGCCGTCTTCGTCGTAGAACGCCATGGATCGGGAGAGTGGAGGGAGAGTGGAGCGGGGTATATAGGCGCGGCTGGTGCCGGCGATTAAATGACGCGTGAAATGCGACGCGTCCGCGGCGAGCTGACCGGCGGCAGGCTTTTAGTGCGCGCGGAAGACGATGCGCGCGCGGAAGACGATGCGTGTGTCGCTGACCGGTCGGGTCCACCTCTGCGGCGAAGACGACGCGAAAAGCGTGGGAGAAATATCTCGGCGTTTTGCCCGCTTTCGCTTCGTCCGGAGTCCCCGAGCGATCCCCGGTAGGCCGGCGTTGGCGTGGGCTCGCCGGATGAATGAAAGCCCAAATTTGGCGAAAAACGAGGAATCGGGGGCGCGGCTGGACCATTTTTCGCGTCCGGATGAAAAAATGGTACGCCGAGGGCCTGTTCGCGGGGACGAGTGGAGATGCTCTAACACCCGTTTCGGCACTTCAGCACCAGATTTCTCCATGAAGATGTGGAGTACCAACAGCTAGACAGTAAAATCCCGTAGTGATAACCTTGCTCGAATGTGTAGGATAGGTGGGAGGAGGTGACACGCAACTACCAATCCTGAAAGATCACTCTTTGGTCTAAGGATGCCTAAGCATCAGATATCTTTGCTCGCCTAAAAAATTACAAGATACACCTACAAACAGCATAAGTGAAGATGGTGGTAACACAGTTTCAGCCGGCACGATGTTTTACAGATACACACCTTAGCACTATGAAAGTGGAAGTTTTGATAAGAAACTGGAACATTGTCAGAGTGGTACTGAACATGCGACGAGAGTAGTAGTAACGTGTCAATAAATTGTCGGCAGCTTTCACCTTTACAAGCCCAGCATTTGCTCATGTCCAGTCGCAGTGCACAGGCGAGGAACTAATCCTGCACAGTTGCCCTACCAAATGTGCCGCCTGCTCTAGAGGTAAAACCTGGTTACCGACGCGATATATGACTCTTTGCCCTCAACTTCACATTTCTCTGCAAGTAGCTTCAGATGAGGAAATACTAGACATATCGACATACTTCCATTCAAGAATGCACACAATGCGCACCAGCAAAAATATGTGGACTGTTGGAAGAATCCAGCAGAAAAAAAGGTAAAGGCATCAGCTATTATCATCAGCAAGATATGAAGTGACCCATTTCATCACAATATGTTGAGAGAAGAAGAGTTCATATGAACAAAGGGATGACAGCAGGAAGTGACCCACTGCTTTTGACTGTTAACCACGCACACTAGGCACATTCATTGGATGCGCGCCCTGTCAAGGAATCAAGAACCATTGCACGTTTCATGAGGTCAAGAATGTCAACAAACAACAGTCTCTATACTGCCAAAAAGAGTAAATAAGCAAATGGAGCTATCCTAACTAACTTTCACCACAACAAACCCATCATCATATAGCAAAGCGACAAAAGAACGATAGAAACAAACAGTACAGATTAACCTTTTGGTGTGGAGGGACAGAACAGAGACATAGAAAAGCAGGAGAAGCAAGTACTGTTCCCCTAAGATGCACGGAGGTAGTACAATCCGTAGATTATGCACACTGGCAGGTCATTAATTGCAAAAGCCTAAGGCAACATCTTCAATAGAGATACAGTGATACACTCATTGCATTCTGTTAGAGGGTTGTTATCAGGTTCCAGCATCTTCATCACCACAGCAATCGTAAAATTAGCCGTGCCCATACTGTTGGCCGGGAACTGGACATAGAAAATAGTGAAGTCCATCATCAGTTCAAACCCTTGAGCATAATTTACAAATGCGAACACTGCTAATCAGAAAAAAACTATGAACTTCACTGACCAGAAAGACCTCTGGATTGCTGGGGCATTCCCTCTATCATACTTAACTGCCTCCTCAGCTTGGCTATGTGAGCCTGCACCTAGAGGAAGAAAAGGGCAACAATGTCAAATCACAAGATGCTGATTTTCCCCAATTTCTACTGGGAACCATTAGATGCAACATCACATAAATAAACAAGCAAAATTAAATAAAAGCTACCAGAATAAACATGCGTTTTTAGGGTCCCAAGCATTCCTAGCGTGACATCACTCAGACTATGTCAGTGCCACCCAGAGCAAAATACTGCCGGTGATACAACAAAAGTTTAATAGGCATATTAGATGGAATAAATAATCTTCTTGTAGACACTATTTTTTTATTATTATTGACATACACCTTATCCAAAAATACATTCCTGACTGAAATTCATATGAACTAATGATGCAACATGTCCATGCAAATTTTATTGTAAACATTAGATGCAACATGACAAAGTAAAGAAGCAAAATGGAATATAAGCTACGAGAATAAGCAGGCGGTTTTAGGATCCCAAACATTCCTAGTGTGACATTAATTAAATATGTCAGTGACATCCCCAGCAAAATACTACGAGTGTTACCCCAAAGGTTTGATACGCATAATTATGCAGAATAAATAATCATCTACTAGACACTGGATTTTTCTTCTATTGGCGTACACCTTATCCTAAAATACATTTACTAGCTGAAATTCATATGAGAAAACTAACAACAAAAGGGGAATTCTAGTCTCTACAGCAGTGAGCCTTACTTGTGTGGCTAGATTGTGTCGCATGGGAAATAATGCCTTGTACCAGCATTGCCAGCTAAAGGATAAATCTCAGGAAGACAAATGCTGATAGCTGTAAGTCTCACCTGTTGACGAGCAGCAGCCAGTTTTAATAGTTCATCTGCTTCAGAGAAGTTTGAGTACCACTGGCTCAAAGGATGATCCTTGTTGTCATAACGCTTTTTATCATGTGGCATATGTTCCATAGGGCCTAGATGATTTAAAGAATCTGATTGTTCTGCATCATTTCCCACTATAAAATAGGAAGTACAAGCCTCTAAGCTGCGTACCTGGAGAAGACAATGTTATACCAGGTGGTAACCTTGGCACAGTAGCAGCTGGATGATTTTGCACTCGCAAGAAAAAAGCTTCAGAGGGCTCAGTGAAGACAACTTCATCATATGTCTCCACGACCACAGGTTTTTTGGTTGACTGAGGTCCAGCTTCCTCTTCAGGATAGAGCTTAAGTTGATGAAACCTGCATCAAGTTTACAGCCTAAGATCTGCTGTCCAAAATAAAACCAGTGTTGAAGAAAATAATTTTGTAACTTACAAATCCACGCGCTTTTCAGAGGCATCGCTGTGGAAATAAAGGGTTATTGCAATCTCAAACTCTCCCCATCCAGTCTCAGACAACTCAAAAGGCGGTTGCTCAATAACTCTCGTCGGATTGGTGAAACTTGGGTGAAGCTGAAACACTGCACGCTTGACTATGACACTCAAATCCTCATTGTTTGCATGACGGATGTACACAGTCCATCTGTGAGAGTTGTATCTAGAAGGGAAAAACATATGATCTTCAGACATTGTAGGTAATAACATTAAAAAAAAAGGACATTGTAGTAACAGATCAGAGAGATAGCATTTCGATCATTTCATGAAATTAAAAAAGAAAAAGTTTCTGTAAAGGGATTGCTTACTCGCTTGCTTTTTTACCAAGCCAGAAAGAAATGGTTCCATAAACAATCGGAAAACTGATCTCCACGTCCTTGAGCTTTTTAATCTGCTGAAATAGTTTTGGCAACAGTTAGTCGGAATATCGTTACAGCTTACGAACAAATATCCACTCTGGATGAAATGCGCCAAAACTGAATCATATTGTGGGATAAAACTGGAGATGCTCTTAAGGTATGTGGAGGATGCGGTTCGGTGAATGCCTACTTCTTACCCTACTTTTCATGCATAGTAAGCAGGTGACCATTTACACTGGACCACCATATGTTAGGCTAAGATGGTGCTGTACGCAAAGTCATGGTAGCTACTAACAATGACTGGCAAAGGGTTCTCTGGCAAACACAACCTACTGACCCTGCTCCATGCCTAGATAATCTGGTCCATTATCTTTCAATTATTCTGAAACAATGCTCATCAACTTAATCATGCTCAAGGAGGAAAATAATTCTGAACGCCAAACACAATATGAAATGGCATGACTGGATGCAACTCCGGCAGCTGATAACTAGGGACTGCGTCGAACTATGTCGCGGTTGTTGCTCAATCACAGGAATCAACAATCTCGCAGTACTCAATTTGCAATTTATTAATGCCTAATGCTTAAAGCCTAAGTACGGACAAAACCCTAGCTCTCCAGCCGGCAATGCAACGCGAGCAGCGCGGGAGCGCCAACCGTACAGAAGATGTCATGGAAGTTGGGCGAGGGCGGAACCTTCTTTTCGGGGTCCTCGGGAGACCGCGACGGCTTGGAGCGGAGCGCCTTCTGCGCGGCGGTCAGCGCGGGTTCCGCCGGCGTCAGCGGCGGCGCCGCCGCCGCCTGGGGAGGAGACAGCGAGGCTGGAGCGGGAGTGGGGGCGGGAGCGGGCGAAGGCGCGTCCGTCGCTGCCGCGGGAGGCGGCTGCGCCGGCGGCGAGGATGAGGAGGGCTGCTGCATCGGCGGGCGAGGGTTCGGGTGCGGAGCTCACCGAGGAGGGGGGACGAAAGCGAAGGTGGTTTGGGTCCGGTCCGGTCGGTCTGGGTCACAGTTGGTTCGACTAGTCTCAGCAGCTTAGCTCAGGTACGAACGTTCTCGAAAGGGAAGAAAGGCAAAGGGTCGTACGTGGGCCGCAAAGTGGCGCAGTAGACTTGGGGTGTGCATGGCTCCGGCCCACAAACTTATCTATCTATTCGTATTAGCAGTAGAGGGCCTTTCGTGTCTCCTAAACATTCATGATCAGTCATCGCAGCTCGAGGGTATTAAGGTGGCTCCTTCAGTGCCACATGTTAACCACCTGTTATTTGCGGGGTAGTAAAGAGGGAGCAGAAGAATTGTCAAGCCTTTTGGAAGTGTACTGTCGAACATCAGGTCAGAGGATCAATGAAGACAAACCATCCAACTTTTTTCACAAAGGGATGCCCACAAGCCCGGTAAGATATTATCAAAAACATTCATGAGGTGAACAACGAAGCTCGGAATGAACGATACTTGGGGATGCCCACTGATGTTGGAACATCGAGGTATGGGACTTTTAAATTTCTTAGAGACCGAGTTAGGAGCAAGGTGAAAGGATGGCTCGAGAAAATTCCATCTGTCGTGGGGGGAGGGGGAAGAGGTTCCCATTAAATCGGTCGCTCAAGCTATCCAATATACGCAATGGCATGCTTTAGACTGCAAAGAGGCTTATGTGATCATATCAACTCATTGATTAGCCGGTTCTGGTGGGGCAATAGTAAGGAGGGGAAGTGAAACCATGTTGGGTTTCTTGGGAGACCATGACTATTCCAAAACATCAAGGCGGGCTTGGATTTCGAGACTTGGAATTATTCAATCAATGTCTCTTAGCCACGCAATCATGGAGAACTTTAAAGGTCACAAGTTCGTTAAGTGCACGAATATCGGAGGCGGTGTATTTTCCAAGCTCGTCAATCCTCGAGGCTGAACTAGGTTCTCACCCCTCGCAGATTTGGAGATCCATATTCGATGGCAGAGATATTTTGGCTCAAGGATTAATTAGACGAATCGGTGATGGAAGATCAACAAATATCTAGCTAGAGAGACATTTTGTTGCCTCAAGAAATGAGAATGAGGCCGCTGCCGACTTGTATAGTCTACCCACCATAAATGGTTCATGAGCTAATATATGAAACATCATCCACTTGGAAGGAAGAGCTAATTAGCCAATGCGTCCTCCAAATGGATGTGGTGGTGATTCTGGCCATTCCCTTATGCACTAGAAGACAACCAGACTTTTGGGCTTGGAACTATGATAGCAAGGCCATGTTTTCCGTCTGCCCAGTTTATCAGATGACGACCAATACAAGAACCCCGGGGGTAATTATTTTGGTAGCAATGCGGGATCCTCCACGGTTGAGACAGAGAAGAAGCGATGGGTGTCATTATGGAAAACCGATGTTCCTTCAAAGATTAGGGTCCTTCTCTGGAGACTAGCTAGCCCAACAATCTTTGCCCACAGCCGATACCCTAGAGCATCGTAACATGTCCACCACGAGTAGATGTAGTCTATGCGGTGATCAAGACTCGTGGAGGCACTCTTTGATCGATTGTAATATGGCACACCGTGCTTGGGTCTTATCTGTTCACATGATGGTCGAACACATGAGTCCTATGGGTGAGACTAATGCCAATCACTAGTTATTCCACCTTATGCCTCATGACCAGTTCATGAGGTTGACAGTCACCTTATGGGCGATCTAGATAGCAAGGAGAAAAGCTATACACAAAGACATTTTCCAGAGTCCCCTGTCAACCAATGGTTTCATGAATTCTTACCTGGAGGAGTTGAGAGGACTAACTAAATCCATTGTCACAAGTGCAAGCAGGAACCTAGAGGTGAGAGAACAACAGAAGTGGTTACCTCCTCCGACATCGGTACCTAAAATAAACATTGATGCAGTCGTATCGAAGATAGGTGGAGAGGTACAACTGCAGATTTCTGTCGAACGAGTAATGGTGATTATCTTGGGGCATCTGCGGTCGTTTTCAGTGGTATAACTAACCTTGATATCCTCGAAACTTTCCATGTCGAGAAGCTATAGTTCTTGCTGAAGACCTTGGCATGTCTTCAATTCTGGTGGCTTCTTACTGTAAGCAGTTCATCTCTGACATTTTAGAAGGAGGCAAGGGGAGATATGGTGAGGTGATCAAGGATATAAAGGAAAGATCTACTTAAAGCAATGAGTTCAATATCACCTTTGAAGGAAGGGGTTCCAATTTTGAAGCACGCAACTTAGCCAGATATGTTACCTCGCTCGGACTTGGCTGCCACCTGTGACTGTGCATCCCATATTCTACATACATTCATGTAAACATTCTTACTGATTAATAAAATCTAGCGAGTTGTCTAAAAAAAGGATGATCTATCAGCTCATTAGTGAGCTTTATTTTTTAAATTAGCCCGTTAACATCAACAAAATGAGTTTAGGCTCTTGATGGAATATACGAGTTTCACCCGGAGAAGATGATTTGGGCAGCTTGAGATCTGATGTGTGTCTCACTAACTACATGTGTGTCCTTCTTCTGTTTGTTGAACATGTTCTCATCTCGCTTTATAAATAAAGCTTTTCACGCCTGAATGGACTCGAAATAAGATTTCGCATCGCTTCGTACAGAAAACTATACAAGATCGAATAGGGATGTGTAAGTGGGAGAAGTGAGATCCTCTTCCACATCTCTATTCTCGATTCTCAGTCTATTTCTACAAATCCAATTTTTTCTCGATTCTCAGTCTATTTCTATAAACTAGAGACTTGAAAGTGGGATCCCACTCATCTCACTTGCACAGCCTTACGGCGGAACCAATAAAAAGTGATGAGACAACCCTCTTACAAAACAAATCGAAGATAAAGAAAAGTACATGAGTATCCACACCATGATGAAGCACCCGATGCTACTAACAACAGGTGTCAACACACCTCCTTGTGGAACCACCGGACACGATCGCATCACATACACCAAGTTGCAGTGGCGGATCCAGCTCGACATGTTAGGGTGGTTCAACCGTGCAGTTTTTTTTTCTTCAATGATATATAGGCTATGTAGAAATGGCTTGCCCTGTCGCTGTAATTTTGTTTACATGAGGGCTATGATGTGTTA
The DNA here is from genome assembly GCF_019359855.2 of Lolium perenne. NCBI lineage: Eukaryota > Viridiplantae > Streptophyta > Magnoliopsida > Poales > Poaceae > Lolium > Lolium perenne. The sequence continues at coordinate 13,208,385 of NC_067250.2, read as the reverse complement.
AGTGTGTGAAGAATTGTTGCAACATGACTCAAATGACTGACTTTCACATCAGGGCATGCGCCTTTAGTAGCTAGTTAGCATGGACAATAAGTATAGCTTGAACAGGCCGACGATAAGCTGGGCTCCTGCCATGAACCTGTGACAAAAAATCCATAGGCCCATAGGGTAAAAGGGTTGGAGCTTAACAAGGGTCAGCCCATGTAGCCGACTAATTTTTGGTCAGCCCATACAGACATCTGGTCCGAATACGGTAAGCCTGAATCCAGTGTCATGTGACTGCATCTCTGAACATTTGCATCTTCCTCAAACAGTTTAGGCTTTTCTCTTTTTTGGCCAGGTAGTTTAGGCTTTTCTCAGCTATACAAGAAAAAAAAAAGCTCAAGGATTCTAGCAGCAGGCCCATCCACATTGCACCTCTGAACATTTGCATCTTCCTCTACAGTCTAGGCTTTCTCAGCTATAAAAAACACAAGCCACACATAATTTTGGCTTGTGTTCTGAAATACCCGGCACGTCCAACGTGCGTGCGCCGTTGCGTTGGACATGACACCAACGCTGCACATCAGCAAATGAATGAAGTCGCCGTAGCGACAGCAGTGCTTTGGACGGATAGGTAGAAGAAGGTTGGATGCATGATGGTGCGACGCATCCGTCCGCGAAAAGGATCGATAAGATGATCCGCTGGCCACTAGCAGCTGCGCCCCCGCCGCCCCGACATGCCACGCCCCGCGCAACGTGCGCCCGATCGTGCTGACTGACACGATCCAGGAACACTTCGTTTAATTGCTGATCAGTAGCCCAGAACGACTCCGTCGCTGTCGCCATCGTCATCGCCGCCGTCGGCGTCCTGTGGCTGTCAGTGAGGGCCACCGCGATACATCGACCGGGCGGGAGGTTGACGAGATCAGATCAGGTACTGAGCTTCCGCACGCTGCTTGTTCGTGTCGTGTTACGCGTGCAGGGAGGGTTGCCCTCTCGAACTTCCTCTTCCTGATCACTGTACATGTTCTTTCTTTAGCTCTTTTTATTCATGAGAGTGCCTGTAGACTGAAGTCATGCATGGGCCGAGAGAGTTTTTTTTTCATATAACGACATTTCTAGGGGGACGATACTAACGGACCGAGGCCGTTCGTGAAAAACGAACGGCCAAGTGGCGCAACTCAAACGGTTCATGAGATGCAAACGCGTACATGGAGCCTCATTTGCAGCCTAAATGGGTTAAAATGTGGCCACGTCTGCGCCTCCTCTTGCCCTCCCCAGGTCAGTGGCACACTCCCTCCCCCACTCCCTCCATTTCCATACAGACCCACCGGCGTAGCCGCCCAAGCCTTAGCGAGAGGTGGAAGATGCGTCGTCACCCGCTACCGCCTCCACCCTTGTTGCTCCGACCCTGCTCAAGCTAAAGAAAGACCTCACGACAAAGCAACAAGATCTTCAGACCAAGAAACACGTTAGTTGGAGAAACAAGGCAAAAGGCATGGGTGGCCTCCGTCGCCGCTAGTGAGGCCGGAGTCGAACGCCCTTCAAGCCCGCACCAACACCGATGCCATCGCAAATTCTCCATCGAAGCCGCTGCACAGGTCATGCTCATGATACAACACGAGGTGTTCGCCTATGCCTTGGCCAACGTCAGCATTGCCGGTGCCTTTTTGATGATTTCAGTGTCATCCACAAACGCACGACCACCCATTCGACACGCGGAGAAAGGGAAATAAATGCTAAAGTTTCTTGAGTTACAAAAAACCCATTGAAGTACAAGAAAGGAAGCTTGAAGTTGAATAGACCAATGCATGATCAAGAGCAATGAAAGTAGATCCCAAATTGCTTGCCGAAGAGAAACTGATCATGATGGCCGGCCTGAACATCATGTACCCGGTTTAAAGGGCTTGGTTCGAGAATAAGCAAAATGATGATGGAAGAACACGATTTGTGATCTCACAAATGATCTTACATTCTATGTTGCGTGAGCTCAGTGTTATTTGAAACTTTGGGTTGGTAGTGTATGAAGTCTGATTAGCTCACTAGAAGTAATTTATTAGCTATTAAGTGTAATTTATTTTATACTATTTTCATTCATATATGCAAATTGAGGGAAGTGGAGAAATGAATGAAAATGGGGTGGCCCCTTGGGTGCACCATGCACCCCGGCCCGCTCCAACAATAGGGGAGGACGCATACCTCTGGCCTATCCGTGGGGTGTTTTAAATGGATCAAAACGAACGCTTTTGGTGTCTAAAATAGAGCAGCCCTTGGCATGCCCTAATCCGAAAATGTCTTGGAACTAGTATCTAGGAGGTGACCATAGAAATAGGGTGTGCATGCGCGCTTTATAAAGGTGAACATGTGTATCTTTTTGTGTGTTTCGTAAAAAAACTGCCGAGAACCAACCTGTGGTTGGATCGTTAGGAGGGCAATCACACCCCCAGCCTATCAGAGTTCAAATTCCAAATTTGACACTTTGATATATCATTAAAAGACGAAATATTATTCAGTGGGAGATGATGTTTCCGTTGACAGCGAGACATCCGTGGTGACTTCATCAATCTCAAGACAGTTTATTGAACTTAGTCTCTCAGAAATGCTCATATGGGTAGGGTGTGCATGCATGCGTTCTTAGAGGTGAGTATATATACGTATGTACGAGCACGTCTGAAGTAAGTTTTGCAAAAAAAAAACTATGCCCTACATATGCATGCATGCATGTTGCCCTTACATCGACGCGATGAGCTCCCGGGTCCTGCATGACCTCGCACCCCTTTCTTCCCAGATCCGACCGTGTGCGTGTGCGCAATTATTTCTGTCAAAAACATCGATCTTTCTGGTTGGATCGATCCCCATGGGACCAACCATGAGCCTCCTACCTGAACGATCCATCTCCAGCGGCAGAGTTTTATTTACAGCAGCGCATGTCTGCTGCTGGTCTTCAGCCTGATTGCCTGAACGCAAATTATCCAAGACTATACTCAGTATCGATAGATCCAGCTAGAAAATGCCAGATCGGCTCAATCTTTGCCCTCCACGATCTACCTAGATGACAACGCTAGCCATGACTTCAAGCATCGAGCAACGGACCAGGGAGAATCCAAACAGAAGAGGAATAATCTGCGCTGCCGCTGGATATATATTATACTCCAGGAAGCGATCTGACTAGCGGAGCTCTGCATAGTACAAGAACAGTTAAGTATTTAAGAAAGAACAGTTAAGCATACGAATCAGTTAAAGAACAGCTGGTCTCCAAATGTCATGTAGGCCACTCAGTTCATCAGGCTGACCCTCAAGTTGGCAGCGAACATTGGCTCGCTGATGTAACTACCTCATGGAGTAGCACATTTACTGTAATGGAATTGAGAAATAATGAGTCACTCCAGCAGAGATTATTGCATTAGAAGAACATGAATGGTCCATGACAAGCAGGCAAGTACGGACCGATCGAATATCATTCGGTTTGGAGCACCCTCTTGCCTTTCTGCTCAGGGCTCCCAACTACCAGCACAGCAGGCACCAGCTATTTTGGCTGTCATGGGTACACTGATCAAAACCTTGAGCTACATGGGGCCACCCAAAGGCCTTGTTATACTATCTCATAACAGGAGTTGCTGTGACAGTGCAGGGATGGTGTTGCAACAACTAGTCTAATCGCTTCAATTATTTTGTATAGTACGTATACCAGGTAGTAGTAGCACTGTATATGAACTATTTTTCTTTGTTTTTTATAAGTACTTGGCCACTCCTGTTCATGGAGAGCATTACGAGCTTCTAATTAAGTGTGTTAAATAATTTATACAGCTTGACGAATCAATGAGAGTGTGCTATGGCTTCAAGAGAGATCAATCCGTATACCTCCCTGTGCATATAGCTAGAAACCCTATATGATCTTGACGTGCATGCAGAATAGTAGAGGAAAGCATGACCATTAAGGGTCTCATTAAAAAGATAAATAGCTATATTAAGACGAAATGGATGTACTGTTGCTTTCTTCAACATAATATCTCTTTCCTGAGAGGAAAATAAGCCAGGTGGACTGGAGATGTGGTCGTGTGATCGAGTTGTGCCAACTACCAACTGCAGGCTACTCTGTACAATGTGACCGCACCATATATACACAACAGCAATATGTAGGCTTGTCCGCTTGTGTAGCTCAAACTGGATTTGCAATCCAAGCAAAGGCCACTTCCCTAGACCTACCCACCTTTTCTTGCACCAAAATTTTACCCAACTTGTTTCCGTGCATTATTAGGTGACTGATCATCATCACGTCTGTAGAGAATTGATCTTAGGTTTATTTCCTCGAATAGGCTTTCGTCCCGCTGTATAAACAAATCAACCACATCCATACAAGAGATTCAAGTGCAAGTATGGAAATAAAAAAGAGCCGGATGCACGATGTTTAAAGACTCGCTGATAACCATCTTATTTCAAATAGTCCATAGGGTCTAGGTCATACGGACACCAACTAGAAGCAGCGCCGGTCCTAAGATTTTGAGGGCCCTGGGCGAGGCTAAAATTTCGGGCCTTAATATAGACACCACGATAGTAAATAATGAATATATATGTAAAAAACATGTCCTCAATAACATTTAAATGCATCCAAAAACAATAGCATATGAAAAATGTCTTGATGCATCATCTAGAGGGTACTCCATTTTTTCCTCTCTCGTAGGTCCTTTCTCAACTAAGATGTCTCTTGCTTTATTATCCAGATTCTCCCAATTTCTTGGATCATAAATATCAGAAGTATAAACCGGCTGTTCATCAACACTAGCGGTACATACATTCTCAGTCACATACATTGTTCTCACCAATGTTGGTGTGAGTGTCAATATTTTCTTCTTGCTGATTGGATTCAAAATTTGCATTTGCTGGTTGCTCTTCGGCCTCTTCCTCCACGACAACTATAGCCAACTCATTATTTTGATTTATCGAAGCACCGGTATTAGCCCTGAAATTTTTTTGAATATCTCCTCTCTGTGATTGTATCAAGGCAGCCACCTCTTTAGCTCTTTTCCTTTTAGCGTGACCTGATGACCCACAAGTATAGGGGATCGCAACAGTCTTCGAGGGAAGTAAAACCCAAATTTATTGATTCGACACAAGGGGAGGTAAAGAATACTTATAAGCCTTAACAACTGAGTTGTCAATTCATTGCACACTGGAAAAGCACTAGTAACGGGGGTGATGTGAAAGCAAAGATAATATGAGAGCGATAGTAACAATAACACGATGACGGTAAACGATAATATGAGAGCAATGGCACCAGAAAATAGTTGATACTACTTCCAATGTCATATAGAAACGAGTATATGATGATGAGAGATAGATCGGGGTTCCCAGCTATCTACACTAGTGGTAACTCTCCAATAACAAGTTTTGGGTGAACAAATTACAGTTGGGCAATTGATAGGATTGAAATAGCATTAAGACAGGACATCAAGATCATTAATCATGTAGGCATGTTTTCCATATATAGTCATACGTGCTCGCAATGAGAAACTTATACAACATCTTTTGTCCTACCAGCCGGTGGCAGCCGGGCCTCTAGGGAATCTACTGGAAATTAAGGTACTCCTTTTAATAGAGCACCGGAGCAAAGCATTAACACTCCGTGAAAACATCTGATCCTCATATCTAAGCCTTCCCCTCCAGTTGTCCCAATTTCTGTCACTTTGGGGCCTTTGGTTCCGGATATAGACATGTGCAAACAACTTGTAGATACAATCTAAGCAATAAGTATAGAGCTTAAATCTAAGATCATGCCACTCGGGCCCTAGTGACAAGCATTAAGCATAACAAGATTGCAGCAACAATAACTTCACAAACTTTATAGATAGACTAATCATAATGTAACAATTCATCGGATCCCAACAAACACAACACCGATTACATCAGATGAATCTCAATCATGTAAGGCAGCTCATGAGATCATTGTATTGAAGTACATGGGGGAGAGAGTACCAACTAGCTACAGCTAGAACCCGTAGTCCATGGGGGAACTACTCACGGAGCATGATGGAGGCGGTGGCGTTGATGGAGATGGCTTCCTGGGGCACTTCCCCGTCCCGGCAGGGTGCCGGAACAGAGACTTATGTCCCCCGAATTGGAGTTTCGCGATGGTGGCGGCGCCCCTGGAGTCTTTCTGGAGTTTCGTCAATTGGTATCGCGTTTTTAGGTCGAAAGGGGTCTTATAGGCGAAGAGGCGGCGCAGGAGGGGCACCAGGGCGCCCTCCCCATAGGCCGGCGCGGCCAGGGGCCTGCCCGCGCGGCCCTATGGTGTGGGGCCCCTGGGCCTCCTCTCCGGGTCTCCTTCGGTGTCCTGGTCCGTCTCGGTGAATTATGATGTTTGGTCTTCGTTTCGTCAAATTCCGAGAATATTGCCCGAACAGCCTTTCTGGAACCAAAAACAACAGAAAACAGCAACTGGCCCTTCGGCATCTTGTTAATAGGTTAGTTCCGGAAAATGCATAAAAACATTATAAAGTGCAAGCAAAACATGTAAGTATTGTCATAAAACAAGCATGGAACATCAGAAATTATAGATACGTTGGAGACGTATCATCATCCCCAAGCTTAGTTCCTGCTCGCCCTCGAGTAGGTAAACGATAAAAAGAGTAATTTCTGTAGTGACATGCTACTTACATAATCTTGATCATACTATTATAAAGCATATGAGATGAATGCAGTGACTCAAGGCAATGATCTATAGTTGCTAACATATAGCAAAACTTTTCATGAATAGTACTTTCAAGACAAGCATCAAAAGTCTCGCACAAGAGTTAACTCATAAAGCAATAAATTCAAAGTAAAGGCATTGAAGCAACACAGAGGAAGATTTAAGTTTCAGCAATTGCTTTCAACTTTCAACATGCATATCTCATGGATAATTGTCAACACAAAGTAATATGATGAATGCAAATAAGCAAGTATTTAAGAATCAATGTACAGTTGACACAAGTGTTTGCTTCTAAGATGGAAAGGAGTAGGTAAACTGACTCAACATAAAGTAAAAGAAAGGCCCTTCGCAGAGGGAAGCAGGGATTAAATCATGTGCTAGAGCTTTTTAAGTTTTGAAATCATATAGAGAGTATAAAAGTAAAGTTTTGAGAGGTGTTTGTTGTTGTCAACGAATGGTAGTGGGCACTCTAACTACCTCATCAACCAGACTTTCAAGAGCGGCTCCCATGAAGGACGTTATCTCTACCATCAAGGTAGATCATCCCTCTTCTCTTTTGTTAACACATGTATTTTAGTTTCATTATTTATGGTTGACACTCCTCCCAACCTTTTGCTTACACAAACCATGGCTAACCGAATCCACGGGTGCCTTCCAACATTCACATACCATGAAGGAGTGTCTATTTGCAAAATTAAGTTGCTTACTGATAGATCAGGGCAAAACACGTGAAGAGAATTATTAATGCAAGTTAATTAATTGGGGCTGGGAACCCCATTGCCAGCTCTTTTTGCAAAATTATTGGATAAGCGGATGTGCCACTAGTCCATAATGAAAGTCCGTCAGGAGTAAATGAGAAGATTGAAAGATAAACACCGCATATTTCCTCATGAGCTATAAAACATTGACACAAATTGAGAAGCATTTTGAAGGTTTAAAGGTAGCACATGAAGTATTTACTTGGAATGGCAGGAAATACCACATAGTAGGTAGATATGGTGGACACAAATGGCATAGGTTTTGGCTCAAGGTTTTGGATGCACGAGAAGCATTTCCTCTCAGTACAAGGCTTTGGCTAGCAAGGTTGTTTGAAGCAAACACAAGTATGAACCGGTACAACAAAACTTACATAAGAACATATTGCAAGCATTATAAAACTCTACACTGTCTTCCTTGTTGCTCAAACACTTTTACTAGAAAATATATAGACCTTAGAGAGACCAATCATGCAAACCAGTTTCAACAAGCTCTACGGTATTTCTCCACTAATAGGTTTAAACTACATGATGCAAGAGCTTAATAATGATCTACTTGAGAGCTCAAAACAATTGCCAAGTATCAAATTATCCAAGACAATATGAGGCATTTTCTGTTTCCAACCAAATAACAATAAATGCAATAGCTTCCAACTTTTATCATTGAACATTAAAAGTAAAACGAAGAACACAAGTGTTCATATGAAAAAGCGGAGCGTGTCTTGATGCTGTCCAGGACTGGCGCGTGGTTGACGAGGGAGGAAATCCCTGTGGTGTAGCTTTCTGGTCCCCGGCAACGGCGCCAGAAAAGTGCTTGATGTCTACGTTCCCCCTCCTTTCCTGTAGATAGTGTTGGGCCTCCAAGAGCAGAGGTTTGTAGAACAGCAGCAAGTTTTCCCTTAAGTGGATACCCAAGGTTTATCGAACTCAGGGAGGAAGAGGTCAAAGATATCCCTCTCATGCAACCCTGCAACCACAAAGCAAGAAGTCTCTTGTGTCCCCAACACACCAAATAGGTGCACTAGTTCGGCGAAGAGATAGTGAAATACAGGTGGTATGAATATATATAAGCAGTAGCAACGGTGCCAGAAAATAGCTTGCGGGCGTGTAGTTGATGGTGGTGGTATTGCAGCAGTAGTAACACAGTAAAACGATAAACAAGCAGTAGTAACGCAGCAGTATTTAGGAACAAGGCCTAGGGATTACACTTTCACTAGTGGACACTCTCAACATTGATCACATAACAGAACAGATAAATGCATACTCTACACTTTTGTTGGATGATGAACACATTGCGTAGGATTACACGAACCCTCAATGCCGGAGTTAACAAGCTCCACAATAATGCTCATGTTTAAGTAACCTTTAGTGTAAGATAGATCAACGCTACTAAACCAAGTACTAGCATAGCATGCACACTGTCACCTTCATGCATATGTAGGAGGAATAGATCACATCAATATTATCATAGCAATAGTTAACTTCGCAATCTACAAGAGATCATGATCATAGCATAAACCAAGTACTAACACGGTGCACACACTGTCACCATTACACACGTGCAGGAGGAATAGAACTACTTTAATAACACATCACTAGAGTAGCACATAGATGAATTGTGATACAAAACTCAGATGAATCTCAATCATGTAAAGCAGCTCATGAGATCATTGTATTGAAGTACATAGTAGAGAGATTAACCACATAGCTACCGGTACAGCCCCGAGCCTCGATGGAGAACTACTCCCTCCTCATGGGAGCAGCAGCGGTGATGAAGATGGCGGTGGAGATGGCAGCGGTGTCGATGGAGAAGCCTTCCGGGGCACTTCCCCGCTCCGGCAGGTGCGGAGCAGAGATCTGTCCCCCAGGATCTTGGCTTCGCGATGGCGGCGGCTCTGGAAGGTTTTCGTGGGTTTCGTCAATTGATGTAGGGTTTTACGATCCGGGGGCTTTTATAGGCGGAGAGGCGGCGCAGGAAGGTCGAAGGGGGCCCACACCCTAGGGGGCGCCCACCCCTAGGCCGCGCCGGTGTGGTGTGGTGGCCACCGCCTCCCTTCTCTGGCGGTTCTCGTGTGTTACGGATGCTTCGGGTAAAATAGGAACACAGGCGTTGATTTCGTCCGATTCCGAGAATATTTCGTTACTAGGATTTCTGAAACCAAAAACAGCAGAAAACAGGAACTGGCACTTCGGCATCTTGTTAATAGGTTAGTTCCAGAAAATGCACGAATATGACATAAAGTGTGCATAAAACATGTAGATAACATCAATAATGTGGCATGGAACATAAGAAATTATCGATACGTCGGAGACGTATCAGCATCCCCAAGCTTAGTTCTGCTCGTCCCGAGCAGGTAAAACGATAACACAGATAATTTCTGGAGTGACATGCCATCATAATCTTGATCATACTATTTGTAAAGCATATGTAATGAATGCAGCGATCAAAACAATGTATATGACATGAGTAAACAAGTGAATCATATAGCAAAGACTTTTCATGAATAGCACTTCAATACAAGCATCAATAAGTCTTGCATAAGAGTTAACTCATAAAGCAATAATTCAAAGTAAAAGTATTGAAGCAACACAAAGGAAGATTAAGTTTCAGCGGTTACTTTCAACTTGTAACATGTATATCTCATGGATATTGTCAACATAGAGTAATATAATAAGTGCAATATGCAAGTATGTAGGAATCAATGCACAGTTCACACAAGTGTTTGCTTCTTGAGGTGGAGAGAGATAGGTGAACTGGCTCAACATTGAAAGTAAAAGAATGGTCCTCCATAGAGGAAAAAGCATCGATTGCTATATTTGTGCTAGAGCTTTGATTTTGAAAACATAAAGAGAGCATAAAAATAAAGTTTTGAGAGGTGTATGTTGTTGTCAACGAATGGTAGCGGGTACTCTAACCCCCTTGCCAGACAAACCTTCAAAGAGCGGCTCCCATTTTATTTTATTTTGGGTAGCACTCCTTCCAACCTTTCTTTCACAAACCATGGCTAACCGAATCCTCGGGTGCCTGCCAACAATCTCATACCATGAAGGAGTGCCTTTTTATTTTAGTTTTATTATGATGACACTCCTCCCAACCTTTGCTTACACAAGCCATGGCTAACCGAATCCTTCGGGTGCCGTCCAACAATCACATACCATGGAGGAGTGTCTATTTTTGTTAATTAATTTGGGACTGGGAATCCCATTGCCAGCTCTTTTTGCAAAATTATTGGATAAGCGGATGAAGCCACTAGTCCATTGGTGAAAGTTGCCCAACAAGATTGAAAGATAAACACCACATACTTCCTCATGAGCTATAAAACATTGACACAAATCAGAGGTGATAAATTTTGAATTGTTTAAAGGTAGCACTCAAGCAATTTACTTTGGAATGGCAGGAAATACCATGTAGTAGGTAGGTATGGTGGACACAAATGGCATAGTGGTTGGCTCAAGTATTTTGGATGCATGAGAAGTATTCCCTCTCGATACAAGGCTTAGGCTAGCAAGGTTGTTTGAAACAAACACAAGGATGAACTAGTACAGCAAAACTCACATAAAAGACATATTACAAGCATTATAAAACTATACATCGTCTTCCTTGTTGTTCAAACTCAATACTAGAAATTATCTAGACCTTAGAGAGACCAATTATGCAAACCAAATTTTAGCATGCTCTATGTATTCTTCACTAATAGGTGCAAAGCATATGATGCAAGAGCTTAAACATGAGCACAACAATTGCCAAGTATCACATTACCCAAGACATTAATAGCAATTACTACATGTATCATTTTCCAATTCCAACCATATAACAGTTTAACGAAGAAGAAACTTCGCCATGAATACTAAAAGCTAAGAACACATGTGTTCATACGAACCAGCGGAGCGTGTCTCTCTCCCACACAAGCATTTATTCAAACAAAAAACAAAAACAAGAAACATACAGACGCTCCAAGTAAAGCACATAAGATGTGACCGAATAAAAATATAGTTTCAAGAGAAGGAACCTGATAATTTGTCGATGAAGAAGGGGATGCCTTGGGCATCCCCAAGCTTAGACGCTTGAGTCTTCTTGATATATGCAGGGGTGAACCACCGGGGCATCCCCAAGCTTAGAGCTTTCACTCTCCTTGATCATGGTATATCATCCTCCTCTCTTGACCCTTGAAAACTTCCTTCACACCAAACTCGAAACAAACTCATTAGAGGGTTAGTGCATAATCAAAAACTCACATGTTCAGAGGTGACACAATCATTCTTAACACTTCTGGACATTGCATAATGCTACTGGACATTAGTGGATCAAAGAAATTCATCCAACATAGCAAAAGAGGCAATGCGAAATAAAAGGCAGAATCTGTCAAAACAGAACAGTTCGTATTGACGAATTTTAAAATGGCACCAGACTTGCTCAAATGAAAATGCTCAAATTGAATGAAAGTTGCGTACATATCTGAGGATCATGCACGTAAATTGGCTTAATTTTCTGAGTTACCTACAGGGAGGTGGACTCAGATTCGTGACAGCAAAGAAATCTGGAACTGTGCAGTAATCCAAATCTAGTACTTACTTTACTATCAAAGACTTTACTTGGCACAACAAAACACAAAACTAAGATAAGGAGAGGTTGCTACAGTAGTAAACAACTTCCAAGACACAAATAAAAACAAATTACTGTAGCAAAATAACACATGGGTTATCTCCCAAGAAGTTCTTTTCTTTATAGCCATTAAGATGGGCTCAGCAGTTTTAATGATGCACTCGCAAGAAATAGTATTTGAAGCAAAAGAGAGCATCCAGAGGCAAATACAAAACACATTTAAGTCTAACATGCTTCCTATGCAAAGGAATCTTGTAAATAAACAAGTTCATGAAGAGCAAAGTAACAAGCATAGGAAGATAAAACAAGTGTAGCTTGAAAAATTTCAGCACATAGAGAGGTATTTTAGTAACATGAAAATTTCTACAACCATATTTTCCTCTCTCATAATAATTTTCAGTAGCAACATGAGCAAACTCAACAATATAACTATCACATAAAGCATTCTTATCATGAGTCTCATGCATAAAATTATTACTTTCCACATAAGCATAATCAATTTTATTAGTTGTAGTGGGAGCAAATTCAACAAAGTAGCTATCATTATTATTCTCATCAAGTGTAGGAGGCATAGTATAATCACAACAAAATTTACTCTCCATAGTAGGCGGCACTAAAAGACCAGTATCATTATCATCATAAATAGGAGGCAAAGTATCATCAAAGAAAATTTTCTCCTCAATGCTTGGGGGACTAAAAATATCATGAAAACCAGCTTCCCCAAGCTTAGAACTTTCTATATTATTGTCAACAATGGTGTTCAAAGCGTTCATACTAATATTACTACCAGCATGCAAAGAAGATTTCATAGGTTTTTTAATTTTCGCATCAAACAATCCATGTTTTAAATCAGGAAATAGAACAAGAAGCTCATTGTTGTCCATTATGCCAAACTAGTGTAAACAAGAAACAAAAAGTTGCAATTGCAGGATCTAAAGGAAATAGCTTCGAGCACAAACACAATGGCGCCAGAAAAGTACTTTACCTGGAACCGGAGTATGAGTGCCTTTTACCTTTCCTCCCCGGCAACGGCGCCAGAAAAGTGCTTGATGCTGTCCAGGACTGGCGCGTGGTTGACGAGGGAGGAAATCCCTGTGGTGTAGCTTTCTGGTCCCCGGCAACGGCGCCAGAAAAGTGCTTGATGTCTACGTTCCCCCTCCTTTCCTGTAGACAGTGTTGGGCCTCCAAGAGCAGAGGTTTGTAGAACAGCAGCAAGTTTTCCCTTAAGTGGATACCCAAGGTTTATCGAACTCAGGGAGGAAGAGGTCAAAGATATCCCTCTCATGCAACCCTGCAACCACAAAGCAAGAAGTCTCTTGTGTCCCCAACACACCAAATAGGTGCACTAGTTCGGCGAAGAGATAGTGAAATACAGGTGGTATGAATATATATAAGCAGTAGCAACGGTGCCAGAAAATAGCTTGCGGGCGTGTAGTTGATGGTGGTGGTGGTGGTATTGCAGCAGTAGTAACACAGTAAAACAGTGAACAAGCAGTAGTAACGCAGCAGTATTTAGGAACAAGGCCTAGGGATTACACTTTCACTAGTGGACACTCTCAACATTGATCACATAACAGAATAGATAAATGCATACTCTACACTTTTGTTGGATGATGAACACATTGCGTAGGATTACACGAACCCTCAATGCCGGAGTTAACAAGCTCCACAATAATGCTCATGTTTAAGTAACCTTTAGTGTAAGATAGATCAACGCTACTAAACCAAGTACTAGCATAGCATGCACACTGTCACCTTCATGCATATGTAGGAGGAATAGATCACATCAATATTATCATAGCAATAGTTAACTTCGCAATCTACAAGAGATCATGATCATAGCATAAACCAAGTACTAACACGGTGCACACACTGTCACCATTACACACGTGCAGGAGGAATAGAACTACTTTAATAACACATCACTAGAGTAGCACATAGATGAATTGTGATACAAAACTCAGATGAATCTCAATCATGTAAAGCAGCTCATGAGATCATTGTATTGAAGTACATAGTAGAGAGATTAACCACATAGCTACCGGTACAGCCCCGAGCCTCGATGGAGAACTACTCCCTCCTCATGGGAGCAGCAGCGGTGATGAAGATGGCGGTGGAGATGGCAGCGGTGTCGATGGAGAAGCCTTCCGGGGGCACTTCCCCGCTCCGGCAGGGTGCCGGAACAGAGATCCTGTCCCCCAGATCTTGGCTTCGCGATGGCGGCGGCTCTGGAAGGTTTTCGTGGGTTTCGTCAATTGATGTAGGGTTTTCTGATCCAGGGGCTTTTTATAGGCGGAGAGGCAGCGCAGGAAGGTCGAAGGGGGGCCCACACCCTAGGGGGGCGCGCCCCACCCCTAGGCCGCGCCGGGGTGTGGTGTGGTGGCCCTGCCTCCCTTCTCTGGCGGTTCTCGTGTGTTCTGGATGCTTCCGGGTAAAATAGGAACCTGGGCGTTGATTTCGTCCGATTCCGAGAATATTTCGTTACTAGGATTTCTGAAACCAAAAACAGCAGAAAACAGGAACTGGCACTTCGGCATCTTGTTAATAGGTTAGTTCCAGAAAATGCACGAATATGACATAAAGTGTGCATAAAACATGTAGATAACATCAATAATGTGGCATGGAACATAAGAAATTATCGATACGTCGGAGACGTATCATGTCTCTCTCCCAAACAAGGATTGCTAGGATCCGAATTTATTCAAACATAAACAAAAATAAAAACACTCAGACGCTCCAAGTAAAGCACATAAGATGTGACCGAATAAAAATATAGTTTTAATAGAAGAAACCTGATAAGTTGATGAAGAAGGGGATGCCTTGGGCATCCCCAAGCTTAGACGCTTGAGTCTTCTTAAAATATGCAGGGATGAACCACGGGGGCATCCCCAAGCTTAGGCTTTTCACTCTTCTTGATCATATATCATCCTCCTCTCTTGACCCTTGAAAACTTCCTTCACACCAAACTTCTCATAAACTTCATTAGAGGGGTTAGTACTCAAAAAACTTTAATCCACTTTAGTCCTGTAGTGACACATTGCAAGTACTCAATAAAACATTAGCTACAGCTCTCCACGTCTAGAAAGCCTCACATAAAGTCCACAAGAGACAATGCAAAAAACAGAGACAGAATCTGTCCAAACAGAACAGCCAGTAAACACGAATTTTTAAGAGGTACTTCCGTTGTTCAAATCAGAAAACTCAAAACTAATGAAAGTTGCGTACATATCTGAGGATCACTCACGTAAATTGGCAGATTTTTCTGAGTTACCTATAGAGAATCATACCCAGATTCGTGACAGCAAGAAATCTGTTTCTGCGCAGAAATCCAAATCTAGCATCAACCTTCTATTAGAGACTTCACTTGGCACAACATTGCAATAAAATAAAGATAAGGAGAGGTTTCTACAGTAGTAACAACTTCCAAAACACAACAAAACAGTAGCAAAATAAACACATGGGTTATCTCCCAAGAAGTGCTTTCTTTATAGCCATTAAGATGGGCTCAGCAATTTTAATGATGCACTCGTAAGAAATAAAAGTTGAAGCAAAGGAGAGCATCAAAAAGCAAATTCAAAACACATTTAAGTCTAACCCACTTCCTATGCATAGGAATCTTGTACACAAATAAATTCATGAAGAACAAAGTGACAAGCATAAGGAGGTAAACAAGAGTAACTTCAAAATTTTCAGCATATAGAGAGGTGTTTTAGTACCATGCAAATTTCAACAACCATATTTTCCTCTCTCATAATAATTTTCAGTAGCTTCATGAACAAACTCAACAACATAACTATCACATACAGCATGCTTTTCATGATTCACAAACACATATTTTTTATCAAGCTCGGAAATAATAGGACTTTCAAACTCACTTTTATCAATAATATAACAAGATGATTGATCAATCTCAAAGGATATGGGACTCATAGATAAAGTCAAGAACTCTCCAATCCCATTTTCATTAGTAGTACAATTAATATTATCAAGTAACATAGGACCATCATCTAGAGATTTATCATAAACATTTGCCAAGCAAAACTCTTTAGTACCATGCATTTCGACATCAGGAACAAACAAAGCATTATCATAAGATTTATCAAAGTAGCATGGATTATCATGAATAACAGTAGCATAATTATTCTCGCAAGTTTTACTCATAGGGAATATTTCAAGAGAATCCACAGGAACATAACATTCATCCGCCTTTGGTAAGCATGGAGGACAATCAAATAGTGTAAGAGATAAAGAGTTACTCTCATTAGAAGGTTGGCATGGGTAGCTAATCCATTCTTCCTCCTTTTCTTCATCACTCTCCTCTTCTTTTTCATCCAATGAGCTTTCAGGTTCATCAATTTCCTCCTCTTTTTCATCCAATGAGCTTTCAGGTTCATCAATTTCTTCTTCCACTGGTTCCTGCAAATTGTGAGTGCATACTTGTGCATTAATGAGTCTCTCTTTATAATCAATGATATAAGGATTATCACTGTAGCTTTCTATGCAAAAATTGAGGATAGAAGAGACATAATCTTTAAGGTCCTTACAAACAGCACAAGTTTCACAATTTCTAGCAATGAAGGATTCGATCTCAGAAGCTCCCATAAACAAAACAAATTGTTCTACTTCTTCGAACCCAAAATGAATATAGCTATTCCAATTATAGTTCTTAATTAGAACTTCCTCACTAAAACCACATTGAAATTTAAGATGTTTAGTATCCTGTTGAGATCAACAGTTTATATCATGGCATTTAAGCAAGATTTTAGCAATTGTATTCAGTTTTTCTATCACAGCACTCATAACTTTTCCCGTTCTTGATTCTCTATAATTATTATATAATTCAATAAGCTCCAAATAGGTTGTAGGTTCTCCAATAGCAACAGTTTTTAATTTTTAGGTCTTTCAAATTTTTATGGATTTTTGGGTATATGAGGAAAGTAAAACAAAACAAAAACAAACTAGACAAAAGTAAACTAAGTGATGCGCGTAGATGACACGTCCGTTGGGAACCCCAAGAGGAAGGTGTGATGCGCACAGCAGTAAGTTTTCCCTCAGTAAGAAACCAAGGTTATCGAACCAGTAGGAGCCAAGAAGCACGTTGAAGGTTGATGGTGGCGGAATGTAGTGCGGCGCAACACCAGGGATTCCGGCGCCAACGTGGAACCTGCACAACACAATCACAGAACTTTGCCCCAACGTAACAGTGAGGTTGTCAATCTCACCGGCTTGCTGTAAACAAAGGATTAGATGTATAGTCACTACAAGAAAAGTTGCCATGGCCGACGAAGTTGAAGTCGCGCCGTGGTTGCTGGTGTACCATGGCCGACGATTTTGGGTCTGTCCGTTGTGCATGTCAAAACGTTTTTTTTCTCGTTTTTGAGGCCACCTAGCCCGACGAAAACGGCCAAAACGTTGCGTATGGTGGCCCGGGACGTGGTGCATCTCGAATTCTCGGGTTCGCCGGCCGAGTCAACGCAAATGCGCACCGCCGAGGGATGTAGGGCCCAGATGGCAGCCTCTCTGGCATTGTTTTTTTTCTCGATCGTGCCATCTCGTTCAACGCTCTCCGATCGAGCCGTTTACGATGCAGGATCATGGGTCCCTCATGTCATCCTCATATTTGGTCACTTGCCTTGGATTTTTTTTGAAACGTTGAGGAACCTGCTGGCTCATGGGACCCGCATGTCATCCTCTATGTGCTATAAAAGTTTATTTTCTTGGGTTTTTTTCCA
Source organism: Lolium perenne (assembly GCF_019359855.2). NCBI lineage: Eukaryota > Viridiplantae > Streptophyta > Magnoliopsida > Poales > Poaceae > Lolium > Lolium perenne. Next base: position 13,190,628 of record NC_067250.2, on the reverse strand, counting down.
CCCTCTGATTTTTGGCTATTTCCTTTTCCTTTTGATCCCCTGCCGCCTTGGAAACGTTGAGTAAGTTGCTGACTCATGGGACCCTCATGTCATCCTCTATGTACAATCAACTTTCTTTTTCTTTTGATCTCAAGCCGCATTTGAAACGTTGAGACCGCTCCTGCTAATTGGGACCCGCATGTCATCCTCTATGTACAATAAAGTTTCTTTTCTTGGATTATCTTTGGCTCCTGATATTTTGCCACTTGGCTTTTTCTTTCGATCTCATGCCGCCTTTGAAATGTTGAGTAAGCTGCTGGCTCATGGGTCCCGCATGTCATCCTCTACGAACAATAAAAGTTTCCTTTCTTGGAGTTATTTTTGACCACTAATTTCTGGCTATTTGCCTTCTTCTTTTGATCTCCTGCCCCCTTTGAAACGATGAGGACGCTGTTGGCAGGTCGGTCCCACATGTCATCCTCAGTGAACAATAAAAGTTTCCTTTGATGGATTTATTTTGAACCCCTAATTAATTTCTGGATATTTCCTTTTTTTTCCTTTGATCCCCTGCCGCCTTGGAATCATTGAGGATGCTGCTGCCTCATGGGTCACGCATGTCATCCTGTCAGAACGGTAAATGTTTCTTTTATTGGATTTTGTTTACCAAATGATTTTTTGCTTATATTTTATTTCGATCTCCTGCCGCCTTTAAAACGTTGAGGACGTTGCTGGCTCACGGGTCCCACATGTCAGCCTCTATGAACAATAAACGCTGAGGATGCTGCTGCCTCATGGGTCCCGCATGTCATCCTCTTTGAACGAAATGTTTCTTTTCTTGGATTTTTTACCAACATATTTTTGGTTTATTTTTTCTTTCCATCCCCTGCCGCATTTAAAACGTTGACGACGCTGCTGGCTCATGGGTCCCCGATGTCAGTCTCCCCGTACAAGAAACATGTGATATCTTGATTATTTTGCAGACAATAAACAGTGTATTGCGCTCTGAGCTATTTCAAATGGATAAATTAAATCTTTATTTTTACATAAACAAACTTATATGTTGAATCTCCTTGTTTTTTTGTTTTTGCGAAGCATAGGACTTTCCTGTTTTTTAGAAAATTCCGAACTTTCCTGTTTTGGAGTGGGCTGAAATTGTTCGAGTCAAAAGGCCAAGCAGGATAGTTCGAAGGCCCAGATGTCCAGATGCAGCCCAATTGAAATATTTCTTCTTCGATTTTTTTCACCCCCTGATTTCTGGCTACTTCATTTTTCTTTTGGTCTTGTGCCGCCTTGGAAACATTGAGACCGCTGCTGCAAAATGGGACCCGCATGTCATCCTCTATGTACAATAAAATTTCTTTTCTTGGATTATTTTTGGCTCCTGATATTTGGTCACTTGCCTTTTTTCTTTCGATCCCGTGCTGCCTCTCAAACGCTGATACCGCTGCTGCTAAATGGGACCCGCATGTCATCCTCTATGTACACTCAAGTTTCTTTTCTTGAATTATTTTTGGCTCCTGATATTTGGTCACTAGGCTTTTTCTTTCGATCTCATGCCACGTTTGAAACGTTGAGGAACCTGCTGGCTCATGGGACCCGCATGTCATCCTCTATGTGCTATAAAATTTTATTTTCTTGGGTTTTTTTCACCCTCTGATTTTTGGCTATTTTCTTTTCCTTTTGATCCCCTGCCGCCTTGGAAATGTTGAGTAAGCTGCTGACTCATGGGACCCGCATGTCATCCTCTATGTACAATCAACTTTCTTTTCTTTTGATCTCAAGTCGCATTTGAAACGTTGAGACCGCTCCTGCTAATTGGGACCCGCATGTCATCCTCTATGTACAATAAAGTTTCTTTTCTTGGATTATCTTTGGCTCCTGATATTTTGCCACTTGGCTTTTTCTTTCGATCTCATGCCGCCTTTGAAATGTTGAGTAAGCTGCTGGCTCATGGGTCCCGCATGACATCCTCTACGAACAATAAAAGTTTCCTTTCTTGGAGTTATTTTTGACCCCTAATTTCTGGCTATTTGCCTTTTTCTTTTGATCTCCTGCCCCCTTTGAAACGATGAGGACGCTGTTGGTAGGTCGGTCCCACATGTCATCCTCTGTGAACAATAAAAGTTTCCTTTGATGGATTTATTTTGAACCCCTAATTAATTTCTGGATATTTCCTTTTTTTCCTTTGATCCCCTGCCGCCTTGGAATCGTTGAGGATGCTGCTGCCTCATGGGTCCCGCATGTCATCCTCTCAGAACGGTAAATGTTTCTTTTATTGGATTTTGTTTACCAAATGATTTTTGGCTTATATTTTATTTCGATCTCCTGCCGCCTTTAAAACGTTGAGGACGCTGCTGGCTCACGGGTCCCACATGTCAGCCTCTATGAACAATAAACGCTGAGGATGCTGCTGCCTCATGGGTCCCGCATGTCATCCTCTTAGAACGAAATGTTTCTTTTCTTGGATTTTTTACCAACATATTTTTGGTTTATTTTTTCTTTCCATCCCCTGCCGCCTTTAAAACGTTGACGACGCTGCTGGCTCATGGGTCCCCGATGTCGATCTCCCGTACAAGAAACATGTGATATCTTGATTATTTTGCAGACAATAAACAGTGTATTGCGCTCTGAGCTATTTCAAACGGATAAATTAAATCTTTATTTTTACATAAACAAACTTATATGTTGAATCTCCTTGTTTTTTTGTTTTTGCGAAGCATAGGTCTTTCCTGTTTTTTTAGAAAATTCCGAACTTTCCTGTTTTGGAGTGGGCTGAAATAGTACGAGTCAAAAGGCCAAGCAGGATAGTTCGAAGGCCTAGATGTCCAGATGCAGCCCAATTGAGATCTTTCTTCTTTGATTTTTTTCACCCCCTGATTTCTGGCTACTTTATTTTTCTTTTGGTCCTGTGCCGCCTTAGAAACGTTGAGACCGCTGCTGCAAAATGGGACCCGCATGTCATCCTCTATGTACAATAAAATTTCTTTTCTTGGATTATTTTTGGCTCCTGATATTTGGTCACTTGCCTTTTTTCTTTCGATCCCGTGCAGCCTCTCAAACGGTGATACCGCTGCTGCAAAATGGGACCCGCATGTCATCCTCTATGTAGAATCAAGTTTCTTTTCTTGAATATTTTTGGCTCCTGATATTTGGTCACTTGCCTTTTTCTTGCGATCTCATGCCACGTTTGAAACGTTGAGGAACCTGCAGGCTCATGGGACCCGCATGTCATCCTCTATGTACTATAAAAATTTCTTTTCTTGGATTATTTTTGGCTCCTGATATTTGGCCACTTGCCTTTTTCTTTCGATCCCCTGCCGCCTCTCAAACGGTGATACCGCTGCTGCAAAATGAGACCCGCATGTCATCCTCTATGTACAATCAAGTTTCTTTTCTTGAATTATTTTTGGATCCTGATATTTGGTCACTTGCCTTTTTCTTTCGATCTCATGCCACGTTTGAAACGTTGAGTAAGTTGCGGACTCATGGGACCCGCATGCCATCCTAATTTCTGGAGTTTTTTTTACCCCCTAATTTCTGGCTACTCTTTTTCTTTTGATCTCAAGCCGCATTTGAAACGTTGACACCGCTGCTGCAAAATGGGACCCGCATGTCATCTTTTATGTACAATAAAGTTTCTTTTCTTGGATTATTTTTGGCTCCTGATATTTGGTCTCTTGTCTTTTTCTTTCGATCTCATGCCGCCTTTGAAACGCTGATGAATCTGCTAGCGCATGGGTCCCGCATGTCATCCTCTATGAACAATAAAAGTTTCCTTTCTTGGAGTTATTTTTGACCGCTAATTTCTGGCTACTTCCTTTTTCTTTTGATCCCCTGCCGCCTTGGAAACGTTGAGTAAGCTGCTGACACAAGGGGCCCGCATGTCATCCTCTATGTACAATCAACTTGCAAGATCTTGGAGCGAAAGAGCTTGTATAAGTGGGACCCATATGCCATCCTCTATGTACAATAAAAGTTTCTTTTCTTGGATTATTTTTTGCTCCTGATATTTGGTCACTTTCCTTTTTCTTTCGATCTCATGCCGCCTCTGAAAAGTTGAGTAAGGTGCTGGCTCATGGGACCCGCATGTCATCCTCTATGTACAATAAAGTTTCTTTTCTTAGATTTTTTTTACCCCCTGATTTTTGGTCACTTGCCTTTTTCTTTCGATCATATGCCGCCTTTGAAATTGAGGTCGCAGGTGGCTCAAGGGTCCCACATGTCAGCATCTATGAACAATAAACCATTCCTTTGTTGGATTTATTTTTTACCCCTAATTTCTGGCTATTTGCCTTTTTCGTTTGATCCCCTGTCCCCTTTGAAACGCTGCTGGCAGGTCGGTCTCACATGTCATCCTCTATGAAGAATAAAAGTTTCCTTTTTTGGATTTATTTTTTACCCCTAATTTCTGGCTATTAGCCTTTTTCTTCTGATCCCTGCCGACTTCGAAATGATGAGGATGCTGTTGGCAGATCGGTCCCACATGTCAGCCTCTATGAACTATAAATGTTTCCTTTCTAGGATTTATTTTTTACCCCTATTTTCGGGCTACTTGCCTTTTTCTTTGAAACGTTGAGGACGCCATCTTGTCTCATGGGTCCCACATGGCATCCTCTCTGAACGATAAACCTTCATTTCTTGTTAACGACAGGTTTATCAGTATTATTTTTGCAGACTAATACAAGCTCTTTCGATCCAAGATCTTGCAAGTTGATAGATTAAATCATGGAATTATCAGGATATGTTTTAAATTTCAAATCCACTTTATGAATTTGTAAAAATACCGTTATCCATGTGGTTATGGAGCGATCAAGGATTTTCATATTGTGCATGAGCAGTTTCAAAAATTGGAACCCAATAATTTAAAATAAATAAAAACAACTTTTATGTAGAATCTCCGTGTTTTTTTTTTGCCAATCATAGGATATGTTTTTCATTAGAAAAGGGCCGAAATTGCATGAGCAGAAAGGACCATTTGTGGTTATTGGGCTTCGACAGCCGGAACAAGTAGACCGATAACAATTATCATGTAGATGTTCGTTGGCAACCCAAAAGTGAAATATTGGGCCCAACAGGGGAAGGTTGAACAGTACTTTTTCTATTGGGAAGGTGGTACATGGGGTTATCCTGACAATAAAAAATGTAACATGGGTTACTGAAGGTTGCCCATTTGTGCCCAATATGTTTGTCAGCAGGAGCTTTACCTTACGCCGCCGCCGCCATGGTCGAACTAGCGGTACGGCGGCGTCTCGAGCTCGGGGTAGCGCAGCGTCCGCGCGCGCCCCAAATTAAGGTACCTATTAAGCGGAGATACGTACCGGCGACGAGCACATCAGCCTCGCAACGGCACCTACGATAGGCTCGGCTGGCCTTGGGGCATTTACCCCTAGCCTCTTCCATGCTCAAGTTTTAGAAATGTTTCTGGCTCTGTTCAACACTGGATCAAATTTGTCAACATGACCATTTTTATGGAGTAGCAACGAGTTGAATCTCTCAAAAATCTTTAAGTTCTGCAATATAACGACTAATTGGGACTACCTTATACAAAATGATTACATATCCTTATTTTGGAAGCAAGCAATCACACACTTATAGTTTGCTAGTCAGCTGCACGTAACGTTAAAAATCGGCAATTATAATGAATAAACCTGTAATCTTCACTTAAAATGCATTAAGGAGCATCAAATTTGACAAATCAAACCATGTCTTACTGAAAATTGACATGTCTTTCTCATGCAGAAATTAAAATTATCCATGCATGTGCGTTTATACAGGTTAAGTTTTGCACGTATTATTTTTTGTACTAACTTTTCTGACTACCTTCAAAGCTCCAACCCTTCTTCATCATCTTTGTTGTACCGCACTGATGCAAGTGAATGCGAGCTGCTCGCCAGACGCGACTTCGTGTCCGATATGTGTACTATGCCTTCTCCATCTAGTGCTAGTTACGCCTCTGTGCTAATTAATTCTATCCCAGTGCTTACATCCAGCACAAACCTCTGCCATTGCAGCTGTGACTCACCTCGACCATTGGAGCCCAATCACAAGAGCGAGCTCGATCAGTCGTCTCAACCAGAGAGGCATGTGTCTCATGGTTAGCTATCTACAACTTGCTGTCTTACTAAAACCGTGCCTATCATAGAGATCACCTCGCTGGTGTAGCAATGGCTGCAAGTAGCTGCAATGGGGATAAGGAAGAAAAGATTTAAAATATGGGGTGGGGCCAACAAGCAGGAAAGCTATCTATAGCTTTATGGATGTTTCTGGAATTGGGTAGAAAATAGTAGATGACACTGTAGCAGCGAATCCCAGAGACCAAGGCCGTTGGATGATGTCTAATGAACGGCAGAACTGTGTTCAAGAAAAAAACGGCAGAACAAAATAGGCGAAATTAGCTTGAATTTTGATAATAAATCTTGGGCATTTTCCCTCGAACATGATGTACTACTACTACTGTACTCAACTTTGGGTAGTCTCTGGACTAGTCTCCCTCGTCCACCAATTATTATTATTATATTATACTACTGCGGAAAGTTGAGGGGAGTCCCTAGTCCCGAGCACTTCGCCCACTTCCCATGGCCTCATCCCAGAGATCTCACACCAACCACCTCACCGTCGACTAGCCGCCAGTCTACACCCCTCCGAAGAATCCCCAATGGCGGCGACGCCCCTACTAGAGCGCTCCTCACGCGAGCGCATCATCGAGTCTGTCCCACATGTCTTCCGTTCCTGCCGTGTGTCGGCAAGCACGACCGACTTCTCCGTTGGTGAGCCGCCGGCCGTGGGCGAGGGCGAGGTGTCCCCGTACACTATGACAGTGCACATCTTCTTCTCGAGGACGTACGAGCTCAGGAGGATGGCCGGCCCCCTCCCTGCCCCACTGGATGAGGACGATATCGCCACTACACCCTGCGAAGAGGTGGTGCTGGATCTTGGCTTGCCTCCGAGGGAGCTGCGTAGTGGGGGCTATGTCATGCGAACTATGCGCGAGATTCTTGCCCGTGTATGGCTGCTCAAGAACCTGAACCTCACGGAGGAGGAGTGGGACATCATCATGCCTTATGATGTTATGCACCTGATGTGGCAGCAGGCGTGTCATCGGGTCGGTGGCCTCCACTTCGACCTCACCCTTAGGGTGGACCACCGGCTCATCGTCAACTTGCCGGCGCTGCAAGACAGTTGGGTCCTAGTTGCGCCGGAGGACGGCCACTGCAGCATATGCATGCAGGGGCTGTCGTGGCGCACAACGGTGCGTCTCCGGGGATGCAAACACCCATTCCATAGGAAGTGCATCTTCTCCTGGTTTGTAACGAACGCCAGCTGCCCTATCTGCCGCGATAAAGTGCTGACCCATCTTATTTTCGATTTGTAGCATAGTATGAATAAAAACCCTGTATGATAGGGATGCCATGCCAACTTGAATCCTATGTCAAGAGAAATTCTATTTGATTGTGGTTATAAGATATTTTGCATTAGTTTGATCTATTATCATTCTATTTTCCTATGGGATATGACCCTATGAATCAAACAGCCTGGGATTACTTCCACACAATTAAGTTTGACCAACTTTTAGTAGGACAACAAACATAAATAATTAGTCATCATGGGATTACAATCCAACAGATAATTGTCTTCAGGACTCATACATTTTCCAAATAGAAAAATCAAAACAAATCATGGTTCTTCATCTCACAGCATGATACAGAGACAAGAGTCTAATCATCATCATCATCATCATCATCACCTCCGTCTTCATTCTGATATTCGTGCATGGTCTCATCCTGCTCGTCGTGTCCATTCTCCTCCTGAGATTCACCAGGTAGCTTCAGTTTATCCATCTCTTTGTCGACTATAATAACCTCAACAGTGAAATCTACTTCTCCATCATGTGCAGGGATACCTGTATCCAACGAGGTTTCATCAATGTCAGCAACTTTAGTTTGCCTAGAACCAGCGAAATCATCTTGCTGGGCACCAATTATTGGATCCGCATTCTCATCCAAATCATATATGTTCCTTGCCACAAACTTTTGCACATACTGCCATCCTTTTCTAGTACCTTGGCCGCTTGAGGTACCAAAATATAAGGATCATCCTTGTACCACTGAGCAGTAGTATTGACTGATATGAAATACCCATCATTTCTGGCACCTTTGCCCTTGTTTGGATCTTGGTTGTACCAGTAACACTTAAATAGAACCACAGATCGGACAGTAACCTTATCACTATAGAACAACTGAATAACCTCTTCTATGTGACCATAATGGTCAAATGACTCTGATCTCTTCTTTCTGGTTGTCAAGTGATCTCCACTGGTTGTGATGCCACTATTTCGTGTCTTCAAATGTTGTTCACGCTCATAGGAGCTGTAATGGACACCATTGGCATTGCAAGCTGCAGCTACCAACACCCTCTTATCTGGACCACGTGATAGGACAAGGAGATCAGCACTAACAGCGCCTGGATTCTCCGCATGGAGTTTCGAGATCTACAATTACAAAATAGACAAGAGGTCATCTCATGTGAAAACACATAGACAAGTCAGAGTGCAATTGAACATCTTACATGTTTCTCAAACCAGTCCTGAAACCCACTCCCACGTGCCGATAGCTTTCCATTCGTTTCCATGTACAACCTGCAAAACATAGCCAAGTCAGCTGAATATATTTCATTTTGATACAAGTTCATAGTATATGCGAGGAACTGAGGATTTCGTGTGCATAGTACTCACTTAACATATTCATCAGCCTCTGCAGCATTATTCATCACATACCAAGACAGTTGTTCAAATTCAGACTGCTCTAATGTTTTTTCGGTCCTCTTTCCTATTAGCTCAACACCATGATTAAAAACAGATCCTCCAACTTCCAAAATTCTGCGACCCCGGTTGAATCTGGTCTCAATATCAGGAATATATCTTGATGCAAATGTATATGCTTCAGCAGCAATATACGCCACTGCAATGCAAGCCTCCGGTCTAGCTTTGTTCCTAACTGTATTCTTGAAAGTGCACAGTCGACGTTCTATAGGGTACATCCATCCATACTGTACCGGACCTCTTAAAAGTGCCTCATCAGGTAGATGAACAGCCAAATGCACCATCACATCAAAGAACGCTGGAGGATATATCAGCTCCAGCTTGCACAGGATTACTGCTATGTCCACCTTAAGACGTTTTACAACAGCTCTGCTTAGAGTTTTACTACATATTTCCCTAAAGAACCTTCCCAACTCTGCAATCACGTTGTACATATTTGGCTTCACTAAATCTTTAATGCCAATATAGCTGAAAGCCTTTGCAGCAGGATGTGACAATCGTGAGTTTTCAACCCTTGGAGCTTGTTTCCTTCAGCATTGAGACAATTTGCAATGTTGGAAGCAAATCCGAACGGGAACATCACACCTCGGAGGTACTCACAAAATAATCTCCTTTTAGGCATCGGCAATGTGAATTCCGCGCCTCGAAACTTATAATGTTTTTCCTTGCCTTTGTTCACTTTGTCATTACGATCCAGTTGCAAGTGCCTGTTAACATTCAATGTTGCACAATCAATCCTAGCATTTGAGCTATCTTTTGTCTTGGATGGAATGTTGAGTAATGTGCCGACAATGCTGTCACATATATTTTTCTCCATGTGCATGATATCAATATTATGCCGAAGCTTCTTACCAGCCCAATACGGCAAGTCCCAAAGAGTGGCCCTGCGCTTATAAAATATTCTCGGTCTATCATTTTCCATTTCCTTCCTCTAGGTACATGCTGCTATTTCACCTCCCATCTTCCTTTTGGTAGCTGCTAGACTCAGTTCATCTCCTCTCTTCTTCCTTTTTCTACCTGCTACTACTGCTGCTGCATCTTCTGTATTCTTCTCTGCTGTACCTGCTGTGGCGGCTGGTGGTTTTTCTGGTTTAACATTTCTGACCGCTTCTAGGTGCGCTTCCAACTCGTGATTCGTAAAGTGCTGCGGTTCAGTCTTTGAACAGGCCTGATCACCAATAAATTGCAATTTTTTATTATTTTTTCGGAATCTGTGACCTATTGGAAGGAAACGGCGATGGCCCATATAGCATATCTTGTTTATTATCCTCACTTTGCCGGCTGATCTGTATCACGGTGAACACATGCATTATAACTTTGATGTTACTCTGCCTGACATAGTGCCCAAAGCTGGATAATCATGGGTGCAATACAATACAGCAGCACGTAATAGAAAATTTTGTTCTTTAGGTTGACACACATCCCGTGTAGGGACACCCTTCCATAATGTTTGCAAGTCTCTAATAAGAGGCTGCATGAACACATCAAAATCCTTCCCAGGAGATTTGGGACCTGGGATGAGTAAGGCCATCATACTGATTCGGCGATCGGTGCATGTCCAGGGAGCCTGGTTGTATGGTGTAACTAGTACCGGCCACATGCTATACGAGTTGCTCATGTTGCCAAATGGGTTGAATCCATACGTAGCAAGGCCAAGTCTCGGGTTCCTTGGATCTGACAAAATCTGGATGATCCAGGTCGAATTGCTTCCATTCATCGCCATCGGCGGGATGCCTCGATAAATCGAGGGTCGGGCGTGAGAATCTCTTTGTGCCATCTTGTTTCCCAAGATGTTTGTTAAAGCAAACAACCTCTGCAATCTTTGTACAAGTGGAAAGTATCTCGAACCTTCCAAGGAATCTTTTTCTTACCACCAGCTCCATCATGTTTCCATCTTGATTCCTTACATACCGGACATTCATCGAGGTCATTATACTCCATCCAAAACGAGTGCACGATTATTTTTGCAAAAATCAATCTTCTCATATCCAAGTCCCGGTACCTTGATGTCTTGCTTCACCTCATAAATGGATTTTGGCAGTCCAGCCCCAGGGAGTGCATCGCTGTATGTCTTCGCAACTGCATTGAAGGCTTTATTGGTTATCCCCTGGTATGACTTGTCATGAAGTAATTTCACAATTAATTCGAATCTTGACACAACAGAACCAGGGGCCACTAAGCGCTTAGCATCTTCTATCAGGTCATGGAAAAGAGGCTTTTTGTGATAACCATGGGGTTGTTGGCTTGCATATGGATACAGATCCCGTAACAAATTAGCAGTAGCCTCATCCTGGATGAGATCTTCAGGCTGATAACCATCAGAATAAAGAGGATCAATAATCTCAGGCTGATCATAGTGTTCACCATGGTTAATCCACCTGATATCTGTCTGGTCCATCCCATAAACGAATAAATGATCTGAGACTACATGTTGAGGCTTGGACCCAATATTCAAACATACGCGGCATGGACAAATCACTTCCTTTGTTGTGTCGCCGTCAGTAAAATCACTAACTTGCTTCATGAAGTCTTCAATACCACTCAAATATGTTGGTGTGTTTAATGAGTGAAATAATATCCAAGTTCTGTCCATCTGTTGAGGGAATAGATGGTCAAAGAAGCGATAGGCTATTTCAACAAACAGGTCACCTACGAATGTAAGCAAACATACCTGAGCAAACAGGTCGAATATAAAACTATAAATGCTACATTGTTTGAGCCGATTTCAGCAAACGAACTGAGTGCAAAACTACGACTACCTAGCAAACAGATTTTATTTTAGGCTGACCAGTGGGTTTCCCCACTTTGTATTTTTTTCTTTTTATTAATAAAAAGAGGGAAATATGTACAAAAATTGCTGGAGAGCAGCAACTAAAAGGATCATAGATCCCAAACAGCAAAATATATATAAAATGTTCTACCCATGATATGATTTCCTCTTTGCCTTATGAACAAGGAGAGTAATTTCATCCTTGAATCTCTTGTGCCATCTGTAAATGCTTGGGGGGGAAACAGATATATCGAAAGCAATACAATACCAACACATTCTTTCTTCTTTTTTGCCGTAATTCCACCGATCTATTAGCAGTGCAAAGAAGTCAAAAGTAATAAGATTACAAACAGGTCCATAGACCACCAAGGCCGTACCTGAGAATACGGAGGGCCTGAGCAAAACAAGAAATAGAGGACCTCAACATGATCATTGGCAACTAAAATGATTTTATATATACTACTCACTCCATTTCAATAAACAATGCACCCTTGTTTTTCGTTTTTTATCTTCGAAAAAATATTAATCTATATCTCTCTATTTAAAAATGATGTTTCAATTTTATGTGGATATACATGTATTTAGATGAGTTTAGTTTGCAGATACATGCAAGTTTTGATGAAGTTGAAACATATTTTTCAGGATGAAGTATATAAAAAAATTTGATATAAAACTGGTATCATTAGAAAGTATTTTCCATCACGGTTCTAACAATGCTGCTTATGTATTATATGATCGTGATATTATTGTCCTATTTATTTGGTCAAGGTTCACATTGAAATGTGGTAAAATAAATTAAAAGAAGTGCATCGTGTGAAAAAGCAATCTAAGAATTCAAAAGTGCTAATTGTTAGTCGAAACATGACATCTTTCAAAAATGAATCTTCAATTAGTACTTCATAAAAATCACTGAGACAAAATATTAATATTCATTGGAAGACTAACTGAATTAGCTGCACTCGCGATGAAAGAGAAAGAGAAGATACGGGTAAGAGCAAGTACAATAAGGTACAATCTTTTGTTTGTTTGTTTGGGTTGCTCATCAAGCTTATCGCTCGATACAATAAGTTACAGTCAGCGGGAGTGGTGTTTTGGAACATGGGTGCATAGTGGGTGGTATCATGGAGTACTATCATAGGTATGCTATATCTATACTCCTATATAGTGTAGCAATTTTGATAGTTTGAATCCAAGCATCATAATGCAATCTCTACTGTTGATTGTGCACCATCGGACGGTCTAAAACCTTGGGATTCGCAGCTACAGTAGCACCCATCATTCTCTACGTCATTCTAGAAACATCTATATATTTGTTCTAGCCAATTCACGCTCCCTCCATACGCGACGCTGCTGGTCACGGCCCGACAACATAACTCACAGACACCTATGCTCTCCATAGATCAGTCAGAGTTGAATGCGATGCATGCGAATGTAGTCACGCTCAAACTTCAGTCAGAACTGAAAGTGTGGCGAGTAGGTCGGTAGCACTGCACGGACATGCAGTTGCATAAGTGCCGGTACGTTCCCTATAGGTGGCACTGGGCATGGATGGGAGGATAAATTATTGAAGATCTGAATTTAGGTAGCTAAAAAGAAATAAGTACAAAACCTAAGACGTGCAAAATTCAATAGTATATTCAAGAGCACATACATGGCAGAAAATTGCAATTCTGCATGAGAAATACAATTCAATGTTAGTAATACATAGTTTTCCCACATTTTACGCTATGCAAGCTATTTTGAGTTGAAATTGTAACGACTGATTTTTAACGTGCAAAGCACATGAAGCTGACTAGTTTATTATAGTGGAGTATTGAAAATGGCATAGAAGGGGATATTGCGAATTGAGAGTGGCATAAACACAACTTCAGTTTTTGTGATGGCATAAACACAACTTGTGAATTGAGGAGTGGCATAGAACCAATTAACCGTTGTTTCAATAACAGCCATCAAAAGCCGATCGAACGCACGAGGATGGATCCAAAATTTACCCATTTTTAGTTTCACAGGAAAATTTTAAACTTAAAATTCGTACTGCCTAGAAGTATTTGAAACAAAAATCCAGTAAATCTTATATGTTGGGTTATGCATTCTGGGGGAGTCTCATCAGATTCAGCCATATTGTTTATCAATAAACCTCATTTTATGTTTTACAACCAACTTTAAACTTAAAATTCGAACTGTCCAGAAAAAAGAACAACATTCTAGTAAATCTTATACTATATTTCTTCTGCATTCTGGGAAAGATTGGTCAGATTCAAAAAAATAGTTTGGGAATAAACATTGTTTTAGTCTGGACACGACTTATTGTAGAGTGATTTTTGGTTGGATACATTCATGTGCGTTCGATTGGCTTTGGATGGTTATAATTGAACCAAAGTCAACGCTGGACTTGACACGAGCGTCACTTGGAGCTGCGTCAAAAGTCCAGCCATGACTTTGTCTCAATAACATCCATCAAAAGCCGATCGAACGCACAGAATGGATCCAACCAAAAATCACTCAACCGCTGGAATTTTGACACGAAAGTCAGAAGCTGTGTCCATACTTGCCCAACAGGTTGCGTATGAATGTAAACCAACATATCTGAGCAAACAGGTCGAATATAAAACTATATAACTAAATGCCACGTTATTCTTTATCGAAAAAAATGCCACGTTATTTGAGCCGATTTCAGCAAACCAACTGAGGTCTATTTTTTTAGGCTGGACAGTGGTTTCCTCGCTGTGTATTTTTCAACGTAATAAAAAAGAGGGAAAAGGTTACTGGAGAGCAGCAACTAAAAGGATCATAGATCCCAAACAGCAAAATCTAGCTAAAAAAGTTCTACCCATGATGATAAGCCATGATATGATTTCCTCTTTGCCTTACAAACAAGGAGAGCCATTTCATCCTTTAATCTCTTGCGTCTTCTGTAAATGCTTGGGGGCGAACAGATCAATCGAAAGCAATATAATACCAACAAATTTTTTCTTATTTTTGGCCGTAAATCCACCGATGTATTAGCAGTGCAAAGAACCCAGAAGTAATAAGATTACAAACAGGTCCATAGAGGACTGGCACCAAGCGACGACTACAAACATTGGGCAATGGTGAGCAGTACAGTGTACAGTACGAATGAATTCGAGCAAATAGGTAAAGCGGAAAACAATGTCAAACAAACACATCGAGAGGAAAACAATATCAACCGATCGATTCAAACGAACTAACGAACTTATAAGGGCTGGGCGACGGCGACTGACTTCGATTGAGCTATAATGAATCGTACTTGCCCAGGCCTGAAGATAGCATGCATACCGTGAGGATCTACCATGACCGCGCTGCCGGTGCGGCTGGAGAAGAACGGCGCCACCAGCGATCGCCGGCTGACGCGGCTGATAGACAGCGTGGGGAAGTTTTGGTGCGCGGCCTGGTTCACCGAGGGTGTGTCTAGAGAAGAACAGGGCGCCGAAGGAGGTGTCTAGAGAAGAACAAGGTGGGCTGGGTGCTGGGTTAAAGGCGAGCGTTCGAAATATTGGGCGCGCGTTCGAAAGTTTAGGTGCGCGAGGGAGGTGTCTGCTGGTGAAAATTTCCCCGTCCTCTACTTCTTCTTTTTTTTTCTTTTGAGAACACAGTACAACGCAGACGCTCACAAACACGCACGTACAAACACCCCTATGAACGCACGCACGCACGCACACCCTACCCCTATGAGCACCTCCGAGGGACTGAGCCGGCATATCTTGAGGTTGACGAAGTCACCACTGGCGCCTCCTCTTCTTTTTTGGGCTAATCTATTTATCTATAATATCTATCTATACCTCTATCTATCTACATGTTTTTTAATTTTTTTCTATTCTATACATGAGTTTTTGAATTTGAATTTTTTCACTCTGTCAGCCTTCCCGGCCAATGCTCATTTGAAGTAATTGAAGCCGTTGATTTGTAGCTTAAAGGTGCTATCTACCGCTCATCATACAAGGACTCTTCAGATCTAACGGCTCTGAATGCACGGATTCGTCACCCATGCTTCCCCTTGGACTGGCGATCTTTGAAAGAAAGCACAAACTCTTGGAACCCTCTAGATACTTCGGGGTACCTCACTGCTCCACATTATTAAACAGGCCTTTTCCGACATGGGAAGTCAAAAGTTGGGGGCTCCATCCAGTACATATGAATGCTCGCTAGCTGCATGGTCTAGAAGCAGACTAGAGTAAATCATCAATTCATCAAATCAATTGGTGTATATTTTTTTAGGAGCTAAGACGCCGGCATGAACCATTTTCAAGCGTTTAAATTCCTCCTACCTGAAAAATGATTCTTTAGATTGACATCAACGAGAGAACTCTTTTAGAAAGAGTGAGAGAAAGGGAGATATGATTGCATACACTATTCTTAGAAGGGAAATCATGTACTTGTTCATGGAGAGATACAAGTATATCGACTATCTACACTACAATTTTGAAATAAAAGAAACAAAATTGCAAATGTCTATTCTAACTAGATATGTTGATATTTCTAAATAGTACCAAAGCAATACTTATTCTAAGCTGGGCACTCAACTTCTGAAATGCGCGAGTATTCGTAGGTCGATTTTTTTTCATTTTTATTATTATTACTAGGCAGCACATGTGTTTGCCCGTCCAGTGAAACTCTTTCATTTCATTTTTCTTTTCCGCAAGGTCGGGAGTCGGAGGAAGAGGGATCACACGGGAGGAGACGAAGGGAGAGCAGTCATGGGGCCCCATTTATTTATGGTGTCTAGATTTTTTCGGGTGATGCTGACTGTTGTGCAGGGTTGTCAGTGCGCAGGGGGTGCGAGCGAGCGAGGCCGAGAATGAGAGAGAGATTTTTTTTAGAGGGACAACCGAACGATCCTGAAGGACCCAGATTTTCCAATACGCATCGAGCACGAGTTCTGACGGGACACAAAATAAACAGGAAACTACGTCTAAATTCCTAAGATTTACATGGTAGACCCCAGGCTGAAGGCAAGAAATGCGATCGGGTCCTTAACAGCCACCGTCCGGATTGATCCTCGTCGGAGCCGGGCACGAACAACTTGGCGCTACCAAATCGGCATGGCTACAGAGCCTGCACACTATGGCCTCCGAGCTGAGCTAGAAACGCCCTGCCAAAACCGGCAGCCAATGGAGGTGGATAATTGGAGAGATGGAGAGAGAGAGAGAGAGAGTCTTGATGCCTCTCTCTTGACAAAGAAGATGGCTGGGAGTTTGCCTACCTAGCGTACGTGACTTGTGCTCACTGAAGTGTGGGACCTCACGCATGGGAACCACACGTAAGTGACAGACTTGTTGCTCTAATAACTCGGGTGATTATTATATTGTATTAGTACATAGTTTCCTATGGATCCTTCTTAGTCACTCCAAAATGAAGTTTTTGGTAGGTTTTTGAAATTTCCATGTTTGAAACCAAAAACGACTTCTCTTCATGCATGCTTGACTTCATAAGACAAAGTTTAGCTAGGGGTATGGGGTAGATACATGATTTTCCTGGTTTGAATATGTCTAGACCTTGTTTATCAACTTAATTGAATGCTTACTATATGACATAAGAAGACTATGTGCCTTGTTTTTTCATTTTTTTAATTTTTTTTTAAAATTTGTATACCCATTTGAATCTTGGTCAAATCCTAGGTTTCACCAAGATTTGAATAAGTTTAAAACGTGAATATGAAAATGTAAGCATGTATGCTTCTTAATCACTTCAAAATGAAGCTATTGGGAGGGTTTTTGAAATTTCCATGTTCGAAACCAAAACCACATATCTTCATGCTTGACTTCGTGAAACAGAGTTTAGGGTTAGGGGGTAGATACATGATTTTTCTTGTTTGGATATGTCTAGACCTTGTTTATCAACTTAATTGAATGCTTACTATATGACATAATTACGAAGACTATGTGCCTTGGTTTTTCATGCATTTAAACAAGTTTAAAACATGAATATGAAAAATTAAGCATATATACTTCTTAGTCACTCCCAAATGTAGCTCTTGGGAGGGTTTTTGAAATTTCCATGCTTGAAACCAAAAACCACTTCTCTGCATGCTTGACTTTTTTTGAAAGGAATACGGTAGGGGAAACCCCTACAGTGATTTTTTTAAAAAATAATAAGAACCCAAATTTTCGCATCCCTGAAGATTTGAACCTGGGTGGCTGCATGGGTTGTACATCCACTTCCCTAACCAAGTGAGCTAGGCTCACTTCTTTTCATGCTTGACTTCATAAGACAATATTTATGGTTAGGGGGTAGATACATGATTTTTCTAGTTTGAATATGTCTAGACCTTGTTTATCAACTTAATTGAATGCTTACTATATGACATAAGAAGACTATGTGCATTGGTTTTTCATTTTATTGTTTTTTTTTAATTTTATGCCCATTTGAATCTTGGTCAAGTCCTAGGTTTGACCATGATTTAAACAAGTTTAAAACGTGAATATGAAAAATTAAGCATATATCCTTCTTATTCACTCCAAAATGAAGCTCTTGGGAGGGTTTTTGAAATTGCCATGTTTGAAACCAAAAACCACTTCTCTTCATGCATGCTTGACTTCATAAGACAAAGTTTAGGGTTAGGGGTAGATATATACATGATTTTCTGGTTTGAATATGTCTAGACCTTGTTTATCAACTTGAATGCTCTTACTGTATATATGACATAAGAATGCTATGTCCTTTGTTTTTTCATTCTTTTGATTTTTTTCTGAAATTTTATGCCCATTTGAATCTTTTGGTCAAATCCTAGGTTTGACCAAGATTTAAACAAGTTTAAAACATGAAAATGAAAAGGGAAACCTCCATCCTTCTTAGTCACTCTAAAATCAACTTAATTGAATGCTTACTATATGACATAAAAAGACTATGTGCCTTGTTTTTCATTCATTTTGATTTATTTTGAATTTTTATGCCTATTTGAATCTTGGTAAAATCCTAGGTTTGACCAGTTTAAATCATGAATATGAAAAATTAAGCATCTACCCTTCTTAGTCACTCCAAAATGTAGCTCTTGGTGGGGTTTTAAAATTTCCATGTTTGAAACCAAAAACCACTTCTCTTCATGTGCATGCTTGACTTCATCATAAGACAGAGTTTAGGGTTAGGGGTAGATATAAACATGATTTTCTAGTTTGAATATGTCTAGACCTTGTTTATCAACTTGAATGCTTACTATATATATGACATAAGAATGCTATGTCCTTTGTTTTTTCATTCTTTTGATTTTTTCCTAAAATTTTATGCCCATTTGAATCTTTTGGTCAAATCCTAGGTTTGACCAAGATTTAAACAAGTTTAAAACATGAAAATGAAAAGGGAAGCCTGCATCCTTCTTAGTCACTCTAAAATCAACTTAATTGAGAATGCTTACTATATGACATAAGAAGACTATGTGTGCCTTGGTTTTTCATTTTTTGATTTTTTTAAATTCTTATGCCCATTTGAACCCCAAGAGGAAGGTATGATGCGCACAGCAGCAAGTTTTCCCTCAGAAAGAAACCAAGGTTTATCGAACCAGGAGGAGCCAAGAAGCACGTTGAAGGTTGATGGCGGCGGGATGTAGTGCGGCGCAACACCAGGGATTCCGGCGCCAACGTGGAACCTGCACAACACAACCAAAGTACTTTGCCCCAACGAAACAGTGAGGTTGTCAATCTCACCGGCTTGCTGTAACAAAGGATTAACCGTATTGTGTGGAAGATGATTGTTTGCAGAAAACAGTAGAACAAGTATTGCAGTAGATTGTATTTCAGTAAAGAGAATTGGACCGGAGTCCACAGTTCACTAGAGGTGTCTCTCCCATAAGATAAACAGCATGTTGGGTGAACAAATTACAGTTGGGCAATTGACAAATAAAGAGGGCATGACCATGCACATACATATCATGATGAGTATAGTGAGATTTAATTGGGCATTACGACAAAGTACATAGACCGCCATCCAGCATGCATCTATGCCTAAAAAGTCCACCTTCAGGTTATCATCCGAACCCCCTCCAGTATTAAGTTGCTAACAACAGACAATTGCATTAAGTATTGCGCGTAATGTAACTAGTGACTACATCCTTGAACATAGCACCAATGTTTTATCCCTAGTGGCAACAGCACATCCATAACCTTAGAGGTTCTTGTCACCCCTCCAGATTCACGGAGACATGAACCCACTATCGAGCATAAATACTCCCTCTTGGAGTTACTAGCATCAACTTGGCCAGAGCATCTACTAATAACGGAGAGCATGCAAGATCATAAACAACACATAGACATAGCTTTGATAATCAACATAACAAGTATTCTCTATTCATCGGATCCCAACAAACGCAACATATAGAATTACAGATAGATGATCTTGATCATGTTAGGCAGCTCACAAGATCCGACAATGATAGCACAATGGGGAGAAGACAACCATCTAGCTACTGCTATGGACCCATAGTCCAGGGGTAGACTACTCACACATCACTCCGGAGGTGACCATGGCGGCGTAGAGTCCTCCGGGAGATGATTCCCCTCTCCGGCAGGGTGCCGGAGGCGATCTCCTGGATCCCCCGAGATGGGATCGGCGTTGGCGGCGTCTCTGGAAGGTTTTCCGTATCGTGGCTCCCGGTACTGGGGGTTTCATCACAGAGGCTTTAAGTAGGCGGAAGGGCAAGTCAAGAGGCGGCTCGGGGGGCCCAAACCATAGGCCGGCGCGGCCAGGGGTGGGGCCGCGCCGCCCTAGGGTTTGGCCACCCCGTGGCCCCTCTTCGTTTCATCTTCGGACTTCTGGAAGCTTCGTGGAAAAATAGGCCCCTGGGCTTTGATTTCGTCCAATTCCGAGAATATTTCCTTACTAGGATTTCTGAAACCAAAAACAGCAGAAAACAGAATCGGCACTTCGGCATCTTGTTAATAGGTTAGTTCCAGAAAATGCACGAATATGACATAAAGTGTGCATAAAACATGTAGATAACATCAATAATGTGGCATGGAACATAAGAAATTATCGATACGTCGGAGACGTATCACTCGCTCGCACCTCCTGCTCACTGACAAACCCTGCACAACAGTCAACATCATCACCCGGAAAAGGGGAGACACCATAATGCTCTCCCTTCTTCTCTCCTTCCGAGTGATCCCTCTTCCTCCGAGTTTTACTCGACGGGCAAACACATATGTGCTGCATAGTAATAATAAAAAGGTAGAAAAATCGACCTACGAATCTATAATTAAATAGGTTAAACTAGGGTTTTGCCCAGTACTACAGATCAAGGTTCAAAAAAATCCAACTACGGGGTTCGAACAACCCCATTTCTAATCAAAGATTTTTTTCGACGTCATCCAAATGGCCTCAAACTATAGCATGGGCGGATCCAGACTATAGCCAAGGGGGGCAGCTGCCCCCACTCAATTTTCTGAAATCTTGTAATATGTTAAGCTAAAGGCTGGTTTGCCCGCACTTAGAAATGATATTTGCATCACTTATCATATGTTTGCCCATTTGAATCTTGTCGAATCCTAGATTTGACCAAGATAATTTAAACAAGTTTAAAACATGAAAATGAAAAGGGAAGCTTGTATCCTTCTTAGTCACTCTAAAATGAAGTTTTGGGAGGTTTTTGAAATTTCCATGTTTGAAACCCAAAACCACTTCTCTTCATGCTTGACTTCATAAACATGAAAATGAAGACTTTTGCTAACGGAGGGAGTAAGCACTCTTGCTATCAAAAGTACCAAACGATGCATACCAAAATGATTTTTTAGAGGAATACTAGTTCGGATTTTATAATTTTATATTAGCAGGCCAAATCGAACCCCGTAGTTGGATTTTCAGAAATTGATCCGTAGTACTGGGCAAAACCCTAGTTTAGCTTATTTAATAATAGATTCGTAGGTCGATTTTTTTTCGTTTTTATTATTATTACTAGGCAGCACATGTGTTTGCCCGTCCAGTGAAACTCTTTCATTTCATTTTTCTTTTCCGCAAGGTCGGGAGTCGGAGGAAGAGGGATCACACGGGAGGAGACGAAGGGAGAGCAGTCACGGGGCCCCACTTATTTATGGTGTCTAGATTTTTTCGGGTGATGTTGATCACAGTGCGGGGTTGTCGGTGCGTAGGGGGTGCGAGCGACAGGCCGAGAATGAGAGAGAGATTTTTTTAGAGGGACAACCGAACGATCCCGAAGGACCCAGATTTTCCAATACGCATCGAGCACGGTTACAGCAGGACACAAAATAAACAGGAAATTACGTCTAAATCCCTAAGATTTACATGGTAGACCCCAGGCTGAAGGCAAGAAATGCGATCGGGTCCTTAACAGCCACCGTCCGGATTGATCCTCGTCGGAGCTGGGCACGAACAACTTGGCGCGACCAAATCGGCATGGCTACAGAGCCTGCACACCATGGCCTCCGAGCTGACCTAGAAACGCCCTGCCAAAACCGGCAGCCAACGGAGGTGGATAATTGGAGATATGGAGAGAGAGAGAGAGTCTTGATGCCTCTCTCTTGACAAAGAAGATGGCTGGGAGTTTGCCTACCTAGCGTACGTGACTTGTGCTCACTGAAGTGTGGGACCTCACGCATGGGAACCACACGTAAGTGACAGACTTGTTGCTCTAATAACTCGGGTGATTATTATATTGTATTAGTACATAGTTTCCTATGGATCCTTCTTAGTCACTCCAAAATGAAGCTTTTGGGAGGTTTTTGAAATTTCCATGTTTGAAACCAAAAACGACTTCTCTTCATGCATGCTTGACTTCATAAGACAAAGTTTAGCTAGGGGTATGGGGTAGATACATGATTTTCCTGATTTGAATATGTCTAGGCCTTGTTTATCAACTCAATTGAATGCTTACTATATGACATAAGAAGACTATGTGCCTTGTTTTTTCATTTTGTTAATTTTTTTCTAAAATTTGTATACCCATTTGAATCTTGGTCAAATCCTAGGTTTCACCAAGATTTGAATAAGTTTAAAACATGAATATGAAAATGTAAGCATGTATGCTTCTTAGTCACTTCAAAATGAAGCTATTGGGAGGGTTTTTGAAATTTCCATGTTCGAAACCAAAAACCACATATCTTCATGCTTGACTTCGTGAAACAGAGTTTAGGGTTAGGGGGTAGATACATGATTTTTCTTGTTTGGATATGTCTAGACCTTGTTTATCAGCTTAATTGAATGCTTACTATATGACATAATTACGAAGACTATGTGCCTTGGTTTTTCATGTATTTAAACAAGTTTAAAACATGAATATGAAAAATTAAGCATATATACTTCTTAGTCACTCCCAAATGTAGCTCTTGGGAGGGTTTTTGAAATTTCCATGCTTGAAACCAAAAACCACTTCTCTTCATGCTTGACTTTTTTTTGAAAGGAATACGGTAGGGGAAACCCCTATAGTGATTTTTTAAAAAAAATAATAAGAACCCAAATTTTCGCATCCCTGAAGATTTGAACCTGGGTGGCTGCATGGGTTGTATATCCACTTCCCTAACCAAGTGAGCTAGGCTCACTTCTTTTCATGCTTGACTTCATAAGACAATATTTATGGTTAGGGGGTAGATACATGATTTTTCTAGTTTGAATATGTCTAGACCTTGTTTATCAACTTAATTGAATGCTTACTATATGACATAAGAAGACTATGTGCTTTGGTTTTTCATTTTATTGTTTTTTTTATTTTATGCCCATTTGAATCTTGGTCAAGTCCTAGGTTTGACCATGATTTAAACAAGTTTAAAACGTGAATATGAAAAATTAAGCATATATCCTTCTTATTCACTCCAAAATGAAGCTCTTGGGAGGGTTTTTGAAATTTCCATGTTTGAAACCAAAAACCACTTCTCTTCATGTGCATGCTTGACTTCATCATAAGACAGAGTTTAGGGTTAGGGGTAGATATATACATGATTTTCTAGTTTGAATATGTCTAGACTTTGTTTATCAACTTGAATGCTTACTATATATATGACATAAGAATGCTATGTCCTTTGTTTTTTCATTCTTTTGATTTTTTCCTGAAATTTTATGCCCATTTGAATCTTTTGGTCAAATCCTAGGTTTGACCAAGATTTAAACAAGTTTAAAACATGAAAATGAAAAGGGAAGCATGCATCCTTCTTAGTCACTCTAAAATCAACTTAATTGAGAATGCTTACTATATGACATAAGAAGACTATGTGTGCCTTGGTTTTTCATTTTTTGATTTTTTTAAATTCTTATGCCCATTTGAATCTTGGTCAAAACCTAGGTTTGACCATGGTTTTAACAAATTTAAATCATGAATATAAAAATTAAGCATCTATCCTTCTTAATTAGTCACTCCAAAATGTAAATCTTGGGAGGGTTCTTGAAATTTGCATGTTTGAAACCAAAAACCACTTCTCTTCATGCATGCTTGACTTCATAAGACAGAGTTTAGGGTTAGGGGTATATATATACATGATTTTCTGGTTTGAATATGTCTAGACCTTGTTTATCAACTTGAATGCTTACTATATATATGACATAAGAATGCTATGTCCTTTGTTTTTTCATTCTTTTGATTTTTTCCAGAAATTTTGTGCCCATTTGAATCTTTTGGTCAAATCCTAGGTTTGACCAAGATTTAAACAAGTTTAAAACATGAAAATGAAAAGGGAAGCCTGCATCCTTCTTAGTCACTCTAAAATCAACTTAATTGAGAATGCTTACTATATGACATAAGAAGACTATATGTGCCTTGGTTTTTCATTTTTTGGTTTTTTTTTTAATTCTTATGCCCATTTGAATCTTGGCCAAATCCTAGGTTTGACCATGGTTTAAACAAATTTAAATCACGAATATAAAAATTAAGCATCTATCCTTCTTAGTCACTCCAAAATGTAAATCTTGGGAGGGTTCTTGAAATTTGCATGTTTGAAACCAAAAACCACTTCTCTTCATGCATGCTTGACTTCATAAGACAGAGTTTAGGGTTAGGGGTAGATATATACATGATTTTCTGGTCTGAATATGTCTAGACCTTGGTTATCAACTTGAATGCTTACTATATATATGACATAAGAATGCTATGTCCTTTGTTTTTTCATTCTTTTGATTTTTTCCTGAAATTTTATGCCCATTTGAATCTTTTGGTCAAATCCTAGGTTTGACCAAGATTTAAACAAGTTTAAAACATGAAAATGAAAAGGGAAGCCTGCATCCTTCTTAGTCACTCTAAAATCAACTTAATTGAGAATGCTTACTATATGACATAAGAAGACTATATGTGCCTTGGTTTTTCATTTTTTGATTTTTTTTAATTCTTATGCCCATTTGAATCTTGGCCAAATCCTAGGTTTGACCATGGTTTAAACAAATTTAAATCACGAATATAAAAATTAAACATCTATCCTTCTTAGTCACTCCAAAATGTAAATCTTGGGAGGGTTCTTGAAATTTGCATGTTTGAAACCTAAAACCACTTCTCTTCATGCATGCTTGACTTCATAAGACAGAGTTTAGGGTTAGGGGTAGATAATACATGATTTTCTAGTCTGAATATGTCTAGACTTTTTTTATCAACTTGAATGCTTACTATATATATGACATAAGAATGATATGTCCTTTGTTTTTTCATTCTTTTGATTTTTTCCTGAAATTTTATGCCCATTTGAATCTTTTGGTGAAATCCTAGGTTTGACCAAGATTTAAACAAGTTTAAAACATGAAAATGAAAAGGGAAGCCTGCATCCTTCTTAGTCACTCTAAAATCAACTTAATTGAGAATGCTTACTATATGACATAAGAAGACTATGCGTGCATTGCTTTTTCATTTTTTGATTTTTTTTAAATTCTTATGCCCATTTGAATCTTGGTCAAATCCTAGGTTTGACCATGGTTTTAACAAATTTAAATCATGAATATAAAGATTAAGCATCTATCCTTCTTAATTTGTCACTCCAAAATGTAACTCTTGGGAGGGTTTTTGAGATTTCCATGTTTGAAACCAAAAACCACTTCTCTTCATGCATGCTTGACTTCATAAGACAGAGTTTAGGGTTAGGGGTAGCTAGATACATGATTTTTTTGGTTTGATAATGTATAGACCTTGTTTATCAACTTCATTGAATGCTTACTATATGACATAAGAATAATATGTGCACTGGTTTTTCATTTTGTCGATTACTTTTTGAATTTTTATCCCCATTTGTTGAATCTTGGTCAAATCCTAGGTTTGACCAAGATTTAAACAAGTTTAAAACATGAATATGAAAAAGTATGCGTGTATCGATCCTTCTTAGTCACTCCAAAATGAAGCTCGTGGGAGGTTTTTGAAATTTCCATTATTTTTCTTGTTTGAATATGTCTAGACCTTGTTTATCAACTTGAATGCTTACTATATGACATACAAAGACTATGTGCTTTGGTTTATGATTTTGTTTTTGAATTTTTATGCCCATTTAAATCTTGGTCAAATCCTAGGTTTGACCATGACTTAAACAAGTTTAAAACATGAATATGAAAAAGTAAGCATGTATCCTTCTTAGTCACTCCAAAACGAAGCTCTTAATTAGTAGGGTTTTTGAAATTTCCATGTTTGAAACCAAAAACCACTTATCTTCACCATGCATGCTTGACTTCATAAGACGGAGTTTAGGGTTAGGGGTAGATACATGATTTTTCACTTTTAATATGTCTAGACCTTGTTTACCAACTTAATTGAATTCTTATTATATGACATATATAAGATGACCTAGGTTTTTCATTTTTTTTGAATTTTTATGCCCATTTGAATCTTGGTCAAATCCTAGGTTTGACCAAGATTTGAACAAGTTTTAAACATGAATATGAAAAGGTAAGCATGTATGCTTCTTAGTCACTCCAAAATGAAGCTCTTGGGAGGGTTTTTGAAATTTCCATGTTTGAAACCAAAAACCACATCTCTTCATGCTTGACTTCATAAGACAGAGTTTAGGGTTAGGGGTAGCCACATACATGATTTTTCTGGTTTGAATATGTCTAGACCTTGTTTATCAACTTAATTGTATGCTTATTATATGACATAAGAAGACTATGTGCATTGGTTTTTCATTTTATTGCTTTTTTTTGAATTTTATCCCCATTTGTTGAATCTTGGTCAAATCCTAGGTTTGACCAAGATTTAAACAAGTTTAAAACATGAATATGAAAAGTAACATGCATCGATCCTTCTTAGTCACTACAGAATGAAGCTCGCAGGAGGTTTTTGAAATTTCCATGATTTTTCTGGTTTGAGTATTGACAAGGTATTGACTTGTCAATGTCTACAGATTGTAGACTAGGGTTTCGTTAGATGTAGAGGGCAAGTAGATCTCGAAGGTTTCAGCCGAAAAGTACTCGACGATGTAAAAACTAGGGTTTGAGAGACAATGATTCGATCCTTTCTGCGTCCCTCGACTCCCCCTTATATAGGAGGTGGAGCCGAGGGTTTCATATTGTACAAGTTTACAGAGTCCGGGTAGGTTTCTAACTCCTCCCGCAAGATTACAAATAATGCTTCCTATTACAACTCTAGCTTTCCTTAACAATATCTTGGGCTTCCGAACCTTCTTATTCTTCGGGTAGTGGGCCTTCAGTAAACCCCGGGTACCCTCATCGGCAGGCCCATTGGGGATGCCTATGTCAGTAGCCCCCGAGATTTTGCTTGAATCGTAGAGTCAGGGAAAATCTCCACTGTTTATTTTTACTCGACAATTCAAAAACCTTTCTATATTTCTTCACATAAGTTTCTATATTGTGCAGGGATAATGGTAGTTGGGGCTAGTTCATCTGACGGTTCAGGTACTAGTTAACTGCTCTAGTGGCAATCCGCAAAAACCTACTTCAAAATCACGTCCCTGGACATGATCTCGGGATACTGGTGCAAACTTCGACAGGTGCCGCTTAAGGTCTTACCATTCTGTCGAGTCCCAGTTATATTTATCGGGTACCTAACGCGTCCGTTGGGATTTTTCTTCGTATCTGTTGATACGGATAAAAGTAGCAAACCGATGTCAGAGACGACGCCACGCCTCACAGAACGGATCTGGGGTCTTACCTTCGCAAAGTTCTGCGGCATTCAGAAATTGATCGCAACTTTGGCGTTCTGAGAATATATTGTCGAGTGCTTATTCGGCTGTTGGAATGGCACATTTTATTGAGTCAAAGATGACTTATATTTTGCTCCCGATGGGAGTATATGCAGAGTTATTTAGAACTCGAAATATACTCTTTGGCTCTTCTATCTTTCTTCTTTGCATTCTTTCTTTTTCTTTCTCTCCCTTTTTTTTCCTTGTTTTTTATGATTTCATCGGGCACGCGAACAGCGTTCCCGATGGGAGTAGCCCCCGAGGCTACAGCCAAGGACTTGTGCTTGGTTGTAGGCTCCATGCTTTATGCCGCTATATTTTTTCTCTGCCGAAGTTTTATAATTTCTCGGGTGCGCGAACAGCGCTCCCGATGGGAGTAGCCCCCGAGGCTATGATCAAATATTTGTATTTGGTCATAGGCTCACGCCATTTCTATCTTGTCTTTCTTCTTTCCAAAGTAGCCCCCGAGCATTTGATCAAAAACTTGTATTTGATCAAAGGCTCAGCATTATTTTTCCATGTCGCCTTTTATGAAGCTGTTGAGTCGAACTTTTCCTTCTGCCAAGGTGACGTTATTGCTGACGATAGCCACGATTGCTAGTCAAAAAATTTCGAGAAGTCTTCTCTCGCTGCCTTACGGGCCCAATTGATCCACTATCTTGACACGTCGTGCAAGTGGGGGACACACGTCCTCCGCTTTTTCTGGCGCACGTACCGTAATTTCTTTTAATGTTGAATTACTTTTTTACCCTTGTGTCCATGTGGCTACCATCTGCCACACATTTTTCTTATCCAACGGTCCGCCGCTTGACCGCACCTGTATATAAGATCTTCTTCTTCCTCCTCGAGCACTTCCGCTCGCGCCGTTCTCCTGCTCTCATCTGCAAATTTGCTCCTGCGACTCACAGCCACCTAAGCTCCTCGTTTCCAAGCTGCAAACCCTGCGCCATTGTTAATGCCTCCGCGTCGATTGACAAGGCACAACACGCCGGAGTCCTCCATGGCCGCCGTGGATCTGGGGACGGCGGAGTGGGAAAGATCGAAGATTTCCACCCAAGACATTAACATGCTGAAGAAACTGGGGATCAGCAAGAAGCCTAAAGCTCTGTGCTTCCCCAGCGAGGAGAGCTACCCAACCCCTCCAATGGGGTACCGGGTAAGTTTTGTCGACCACCTCATCCGCGGTCTTTCCGCCCCCATTCATCCTTTTCTCCGCGGGCTGCTTTTTATCTACGGTCTGCAACTCCACCACCTCACGCCAAACTCGATTCTTCATATCTCCATCTTCATCACTCTTTGCGAGGCCTTCCTTGGCGTCCAGCCTAACTGGGCGCTATGGAAGCGCATTTTTTTCTGTCGCCGCAATGGCTCTTCATTTTTTCGTCCTGTCGTGTAAAACCGTACAGCGCCACCAATGTGCTTCCCGAGGTAATTTTTGTCGGTTGATTTGTTATTGCCTTGCTATTTTCCTGTAATTCCTTTTTATTGACATCTTCCCCTGTTTTATATAGAACCATCCAAATCCTGTCTCGCTTCCTCCCCTCCCTGAAGATGGAGAAGTCGAGGAAAGGGCCGTTGTTACCGACGACAACCAAGATGCCCCCTCTTTTGTGAATGAACCCGCAGATTCTCGGAAATCTGCGGGATCTATCGAAAAGGAAGCTGCCTCTGAAGGCACTGCATCGGCACAATCTCCTCCTCCTGCTGTTTCTCCAAGGAACAAAAGGAAGAGGAATGATGTCGAAGATTCCGGCACCTCCAAAGCCGAAGAAGTTGACCCTTCACGTCAGAAGGCAACTTATGATCCATATCTCGAATCCCTCGTCAGCTCGTGAGTCACTTTTATTTCCCCTTAATTCTGTACTCGAAGTTTTTTGTCTTATCTCGTTTTTTATACTGTCGATTTTTAATCACAGTGATGATGAGGAAGAAACACCAATTGTTGACGTGGCTCCTCGAACGAGCACGTCACATACTTTAACTGTTTCGGAGACGCCAGTTGAGGGAGAAGAATCCTCGCCTACTCAACAAAACGTCGTCACCACCACTCCTCCTTCAAGCCCTCTTGCTCCTTCACCCAAAAGGACAAGGGTTGAAACGATGATGGAGCCTGCCCCTCAGTTGGGCAGCTCTTCTAATCCGCTCTTAGATGATGTAAGTTTTTTGACTTTCTTACCAGTACCTATATTTCCTCTGTTTGCTTTTTTATGCCTTCATATTTTTCTCGTACCGATATTTTCTTTCTTTGTTCTTCTTTGACAGCCCATGATCAAAGAGCTTGTTCGTATCGGATCCCAATTTATTGGGTACCGTGAATATGCCAGCAGGATTGAAGGTAATAACTTTTTTGCTGTCATTGTTTCTGACTTCTTGCTCCTGTTTTTGTCGGAATTTTGACTTTTCTTTTCTATTTTGACAAAGAAACTTGCAGAGGCCAACAAGCTTGCCGACGATCTTGCTCAGAAACTGGAGCGAAGTGAAGCGGCCCGCAAGAAAGCCGAATCAGATGCTGTTCAAGCTAGAGCAGAGGCTGACAAAGCCAAGACTGATGCCGCTGGTGTCGAAGATCTTAGGAAGAGACTTCATGATGCCGAGACTTCGCTGAGTGAGCATATAGCTGCACAATCTGCTCGCGAGGAAGCGGTCCTTAAGCGCATAAGGACGCAAAATCGTCGCTTTGTCAGTAAGTATCTGAACCACTTCATATCCCTTGAACTTTCTTTCTTTCGCTCGTTTATTGATCATTAAGTTTTTATCTTGACAGATAGAACATGTCAAGAATTTGAACTTGAAGACCCCGACAATGATCCTCTTCTTGACGCCGTTTCGTTCCTTGAATTTCATGGAACAGAAGCACGTGAGGGCATTGATCAAGCTAAAGCAGGGTTGTCGCGACTCTTCCCCTACTTCTTCCCGAAGAAAGAGGAACCCGCAACTTTCCTTGCTCTGGCTAAGTGCTTTAATCCACCAGAAGATCTTGGGCTGAAGATGCGCCAGGAAAATATGAAGGTCGCTGTTGAAAACACTGTTGCCTTGGTTGCTGATAGTCAGCAAACTATCGACTGGGCGAAAGTAGGCGACACGGAGCAGATAGAACAGCAAAAATGGCGATCGCTGATCAAGGCGGCAAAGCCCAATACGAAGAAAATCTTGTCCTATCTCGGGATCAAGCCATCTTCGACTCCTAGCTCATCAAAGCCGGAGGTCTAGTTGAATGCCCCTTTGCTTTTTTCTTTTTAGCTTGTCTCCTTCTTTTGGCACTACTGCCATAGTGTTCTTGGCGATGACTGCTTCAGTAGATCTCTAGAGGTCCTTCTTTTGTAATAGACATGTATATATTATGGGAATGAATGGAAATCTATCTTTGCTCAATGATTGATGTCGAAATTTCTCTTTTTTCCAGTTAATTTTTGACAACTATACATCAACTCCTGGTCCTTCCAAGGTTTTTCCTTCACCTCCTTCGAAGAAAACCTCTATCGCTGTTAATTTTGTCGAAGATTCTGCGAGTAAAACTTCGGCGGAAGATTTGAAAGAGCTTCAACAACAGCTCCAGTCTGTGAAGAAGCAATCACTTATGCTTATGGAACAATCTCGGAAATCCTCTGAGAGGGAAAAAGTAGCACTCCGACAAGCTCAAGATGCTATAATCGAGAAAGATGCCGCCATTGCTGAAGCTGCTGCAGCTATGTCTCGAGAAAATTTCATGCTTCAACTGCTAACAGATGCTAGCTTGGATATGGCAGGTATGCTTCGGTATCTTTGTCACACTTTATCTTCCTTTTTTACTTGTCTTCTTGTTGCCCGCTGATTTTATCGAAATAGGTGCCTTTTTGGATGCTACTACGGAAGATGAACGTGTTGAAGCTCGTTCTAATGCTCTTCTGAGGCTTGCACGTGATCATGGTTCAAATTTTTGGGGCACACCTGAACGGACTCGCCAAATCGTCAGATTTCAAGATCATGCTCTTCAGGTCCGCGATTTTCTCGACTTTTGTACGAGGACCTTGTCTTTAGTTTACGGGACCATGTTTCCACGTAACAAGATGCCAGAGACGCTTCCCGCTCTGATGGAACAATTTCGGGATGCTCCTCGAATCCATGGATTTGTGCGGGCCCAATTAGCTGCTGGCGCGAGGTTCACCATGATTATGATAAAAATCTGCTATCTGAAATTAGATATGAGTCAAATTGTTCCGAAATGTCTGGCGAAGATGGCGAAGAGAAAAAGGAACTTCGGCAAATATGATGACGTTGTGACTCCTGTTGCCGACGATATGATGGATGAACTTCTTTGACTGGACGCTAAATTCTTCGTAAAAGGCAGTTATGCGGAACATAGTACTCGCACTATAAATAATGAACGGCTGACGATAGATAATATACTGGGTAGCTCTTGAAGTTTTGTTGCTCCAAATATTGTATCTTGTGTGTAGGAAACATAATCTATATTGTAAAGTTACTATTTTTCTGTTTTTCAGTGCCAAGCCCCCGGGCGTTTTGATGGCGATATTTTTCTCTTGTTATAATGCGAGGTTGTCCCAGGGCAAGATAATTTATATTTGTACACTATTTTTGCGGGTACGAACCCTGAGCTTTCCTGTTGATTGCTATTTTGCGACGTAGTTTTATTTGGCGAGGTACTTTATACCAAAGCGAGATATATATATTGTATCTTCTGGGTAAGAGCCCCCGAGCCTGTCGAAGAGATATATAATTCCACTATCTTTATCATATTGCAGCACCGCGAGCCCGCCTCATTAAAAACCTTTCCCGGCCCCACTCGGTGCCCCGAAAAAGGAAAAGAGTGCGTATGAAAACTCGCGAGCGTTTCAGTACATTGTATGTTTACAAAGGAGACTATATTTCGGCATCTAGGCGTAGAAGCGCCTGAGCTGTGCCACGTTCCAAGGATTTGGCTCAGCAATCCCCGTCTTCTTGTCCTTGAGTCTGTATGCTCCTCCTTCGATTACCTCTGTGACTATGTAAGGTCCAAGCCATGGTGACTCGAGTTTTTCATGACTTTTTTGATTTAGTCGCAAAACCAAGTCGCCAACTTGGAAAGACCTCGGTCGCAGTCGTTGACTATGGTAATTTTTCAGGTCCTGTTGATACTTGGCAACTCGTGACAGGACTTCATCTCGAGCTTCATCAAGTGCGTCGACATCATCTTCTAAGGCTTTTCTCGAAGTTTCTTCATCGTATTCCGTAACTCTTGGAGCATCATGTTCTATTTCTATCGGCAATACTGCTTCAGCTCCGTGGACCAGGAAAAATGGCGTCTCCTGCGTCACCGTGTTTGGTGTTGTTCGAATACTCCACAACACACTTGGCAGCTCCTCTGGCCAAGTATGTCGAGCTTTTTCCAATGGTCCCAACAGGCGCTTCTTGATACCATTGCAAATAATGCCGTTGGCCTTCTCGACTTGACCATTGGTCTGTGGATGTGCGACAGACGCAAAACTCAGTTTGATGCCTACTTCTGCACAATATGCTTTGAACTCCTTGGAAGTAAAGTTACTGCCGTTGTCTGTGACGATGCTGTGAGGTAATCCAAATCGAAAGACGATGCTTTTCACAAACTTGATTGCTGACGCGCCGTCCGGTGAATTTATCGGCTTTGCTTCTATCCATTTAGTAAATTTGTCGACAGCAACGAGCATATACTCATATCCGCCTGGCGAAGCTTTGTGTAGTTTGCCCACCATATCGAGACCCCACTGAGCAAAGGGCCAAGACAATGGGATTGGCATCAGTTCTGCTGCCGGAGAATGAGGTTTGGCGGCGAATCTTTGACACGCGTCACAAGTTCGCACTATTTCCTTCGCGTCCTCGATTGCAGTTAACCAATAAAATCCTGCTCTGAAGACTTTAGCCGCGATAGCGCGGCTGCTTGCGTGATGCCCGCATATTCCTTCGTGTACATCTTTCAGGATGATCCGTCCTTCTTCGGGTGTGACACATCTCTGTAGTACGCCCGAGATACTTAGCTTATACAACTCCCCTTTTACCACAGTAAAAGCTTTAGATCGCCTAATGATTCGCCTTGCTTCAACTGGATCATCGGGTATTGTTTTTCTTAGGATGTATGATATGTATGCCTGCATCCATGGAATTTGTACCATCATGACTAGCTCCTGTTCCTCTTCTTCTTCCAGTGATTTTTTGGTGACATCCGAAGGTTTCTCTTCCTTCTCCTTCTTCTTTGTCTTCATTGGCTTTGTTGATCTCTCACTTATTTCTTCCCAAAACACGCCTGAAGGGATCGCGAGACATTGTGACCCGATGTTTGCAAGAACGTCGGCTTCATCATTGCTCAATCTGCTGATGTGGTTGACCTCGCATCCATCAAACAATTTTTCCAGCTCATTATACATCTCCTTGTATGCTATCATGCTCTCATTGACTGCATCACATTGGTTCATAACTTGCTGTGCTACCAACTGTGAGTCGCCGAAAATTTTCAGTCGGGTTGCACCGCAAGCCTTTGCCATCTTCATCCCGTGTATGAGAGCTTCATATTCTGCTTCATTGTTAGATGCGTTTGGGAACGTCATCCGCAAGATATACTTCAGCTTGTCGCCTTCAGGTGATACTAATATCACGCCTGCTCCAGCGCCTTCTAACCTTTTAGACCCGTCGAAGTTCATAGTCCAGGTTCTCGATAAATCTGGAGGTCCCGTATTTTGTAGCTCCATCCACTCTGCGATAAAGTTCGGTAGGACCTGCGATTTTATTGCCTTTTTTTTTCATACGTGATGTCTCGAGGAGAAAGTTCTATTCCCCAAAGGGAGACACGACCCGTAGCTTCTGGGTTGTTCAATATATTTGACAGAGGAGCTTCATTGACCACTATTATCGGGTGCGCCGAAAAATAGTGTCGCAATTTTCTTGCTGTCGTAAATACTCCATATGCCGGTTCTGCACCGAGGGTACCGCTGTTTTGACGGCGACAGTACTTCACTGATGAAATATACTGGCCTCTGAACTCCATGGAGCTTTCCTTCTTCCTCTCTCTCGACTACCAAAACCGTGCTGACCACTTGGGGTGTGGCTGCAATGTATAGTAGGAGAGGTTCTTTCTCTTTAGGCGCTACCAAAATTGGTGGTGTCAAAATTGTGCGCTTGAGGTTCTCGAAGGCCCTATCTGCTTCCTCGTTCCATTGAAATTTCTCCCCTTGTTTGATCAATGCGTAGAATGGTGATGTCTACGCCCCCTCCTTTTCCTGTAGACAGTGTTGGGCCTCCAAGAGCAGAGGTTTGTAGAACAGCAGCAAGTTTCCCTTAAGTGGATCACCCAAGGTTTATCGAACTCAGGGAGGAAGAGGTCAAAGATATCCCTCTCATGCAACCCTGCAACCACAAAGCAAGAAGTCTCTTGTGTCCCCAACACACCAAATAGGTGCACTAGTTCGGCGAAGAGATAGTGAAATACAGGTGGTATGAATAAGTAGCAACGGCACCAGAAAAGTGCTTTGCCCAGACAAGAAACAAGCGGTAGTAACGCAGCGGTAGTAACACAAGAAACAAGTAAACAAGCAGCGATAGCAGTATTTAGGAACAAGGCCTAGGGATCAGACTTTCACTAGTGGACACTCTCAACATTGATCACATAACAGAATAGATAAATGCATACTCTACACTCTTGTTGGATGATGAACACCATTGCGTAGGATTACACGAACCCTCAATGCCGGAGTTAACAAGCTCCACAATTCAATGTTCATATTTAAATAACCTTAGAGTGCATGAAAGATCAACACAACTAAACCAAGTACTAACGTAGCATGCACACTGTCACCTTCATGCTAAGAAAGGAGGCATAGATCACATCAATACAATCATAGCAATAGTTAACTTCATGATCTACAAGAGATCACAATCATAGCCTACGCCAAGTACTAACACGGATGCACACACTGTCACCATTACACCGTGCAGGAGGAATAAAACTACTTTAATAACATCACTAGAGTAGCACATAGATAAATTGTGATACAAAACATATTGCAATCATAAAGAGATATAAATAAGCACTTCACTATGCCATTCATAACAGTGAATAAGTATTCTGTGAAATATAGCCTAAGAGACCCACACGGTGCACACACTGTCACCTTTACACACGTGGGACAAGGAGTCTCCGGAGATCACATAAGTAAAATTCACTTGACTAGCATAACGACATCTAGATTACAAGCATCATCATATGAATCTCAATCATGTAAGGCAGCTCATGAGATTATTGTATTGAAGTACATAGGAGAGAGATGAACCACATAGCTACCGGTACAGCCCCGAGCCTCGATGGAGAACTACTCCCTCCTCATGGGAGACAGCAGCGTTGATGGAGATGGCGGTGGTGTCGATGGAGGAGCCTTCCGGGGGCACTTCCCCGTCCCGGCGGCGTGCCGGAACAGAGACTCCTGTCCCCCAGATCTTGGCTTCGCGATGGTGGCGGCTCTGGAAGGTTTTCCGTATCGTGGCTCTTCCGTCGAGGTTTTAGGTCCAGGGGCTTTATATAGGCGAAGAGGCGGCGTCAGAAGGTCGAAGGGGCGCCGACACTATAGGGGGGCGCGGCCCCCCCCCCTTGGCCGCGCCGGCCTAGGGTTTGGTGGGCCTGTGCCCCCTCTCTGGCGGTTCTCGTGTGTTCTGGATGCTTCCGGGCAAAATAGGAACCTGGGCGTTGATTTCGTCCAATTCCGAGAATATTTCGTTACTACGATTTCTGAAACCAAAAACAGCAGAAAACAGGAACTGGCACTTCGGCATCTTGTTAATAGGTTAGTTCCAGAAAATGCACGAATATGACATAAAGTGTGCATAAAACATGTAGATATCATCAATAATGTGGCATGGAACATAAGAAATTATCGATACGTCAGAGACGTATCAGCATCCCCAAGCTTAGTTCCTGCTCGTCCCGAGCAGGTAAACGATAAACAAAGATAATTTCTAGAGTGACATGCCATCATAACCTTGATCATACTATTGTAAACACATGTAATGAATGCAGCAATCCAAGACAATGGTAATGACATGAGTAAACAAATGAATCATATAGCAAAGACTTTTCATGAATAGTACTTCAAGACAAGCATCAATAAGTCTTGCATAAGAGTTAACTCATAAAGCAATAATTCGAAGTAAAGACATTGAAGCAACACAAAGGAAGATTAAGTTTCAGCGGTTGCTTTCAACTTATAACATGTATATCTCATGGATATTGTCAATGTAGAGTAATATAATAAGTGCAATATGCAAGTATGTAGGAATCAATGCAAAGTTCACACAAGTGTTTGCTTCTTGAGGTGGAGAGAGATAGGTGAACTGACTCAACAATAAAAGTAAAAGAATGGTCCTTCAAAGAGGAAAGCATCGATTGCTATATTTGTGCTAGAGCTTTGATTTTGAAAACAAGAAACAATTTTGTCAACGGTAGTAATAAAGCATATGTATCATGTAAATTATATCTTATAAGTTGCAAGCCTCATGCATAGTATACTAATAGTGCCCGCACCTTGTCCTAATTAGCTTGGACTACCGGATCATCGCAATGCACATGTTTTAACCAAGTGTCACAATGGGGTACCTCTATGCCGCCTGTACAAAGGTCTAAGGAGAAAGCTCGCATTGGATTTCTCGCTATTGATTATTCTCAACTTAGACATCCATACCGGGACAACATAGACAACAGATAATGGACTCCTCTTTTATGCATAAGCATGTAGCAACAATTAAGTTTCTCATTTGAGATTGAGGATATTGTCCAAAACTGAAACTTCCACCATGGATCATGGCTTTAGTTAGCGGCCCAATGTTCTTCTCTAACAATATGCATGCTCCAACCATAAGGTGGTAGATCGCTCTTACTTCAGACAAGACGAACATGCATAGCAACTCACATGAAATTCAACAAAGAGTAGTTGATGGCGTCCCCAGGAACATGGTTATCGCACAACGAGCAACTTAATAAGAGATAAAGTGCATAAGTACATATTAGATACCACAATAGTTTTTAGGCTATCTGTCCCATGAGCTATATATTGTAAAGGTGAAGAATGGAAATTTAAAGGTAGCACTCAAGCAATTTACTTTGGAATGGCGGAGAAATACCATGTAGTAGGTAGGTATGGTGGACACAAATGGCATAGTGGTTGGCTCAAGTATTTTGGATGCATGAGAAGTATTCCCTCTCGATACAAGGTTTAGGCTAGCAAGGCTATTTGAAACAAACACAAGGATGAAGCGGTGCAGCAAAACTCACATAAAAGACATATTGAAAACATTATAAGACTCTACACCGTCTTCCTTGTTGTTCAAACTCAATACTAGAAATTATCTAGACTTTAGAGAAACCAAATATGCAAACCAAATTTTAGCAAACTCTATGTATTTCTTCATTAATGGGTGCAAAGCATATGATGCAAGAGCTTAAACATGAGCACAACAATTGCCAAGTATCACATTACCCAAGACATTTTAGCAATTACTACATGTATCATTTTCCAATTCCAACCATATAACAATTTAACGAAGAAGAAACTTCGCCATGAATACTATGAGTAGAAACTAAGGACATACTTGTCCATATGCAACAGCGGAGCGTGTCTCTCTCCCACACAAAGAATGCTAGGATCCATTTTATTCAAACAAAACAAAAACTAAAACAAACCGACGCTCCAAGCAAAGCACATAAGCTGTGATGGAATAAAAATATAGTTTCAGGGGAGGAACCTGATAATGTTGTCGATGAAGAAGGGGATGCCTTGGGCATCCCCAAGCTTAGACGCTTGAGTCTTCTTGATATATGCAGGGGTGAACCACCGGGGCATCCCCAAGCTTAGAGCTTTCACTCTCCTTGATCATAATATATCATCCTCGTCTCTTGACCCTTGAAAACTTCCTCCACACCAAACTCGAAACAAACTCATTAGAGGGTTAGTGCATAATCAAAAACTCACATGTTCAGAGGTGACACAATCATTCTTAACACTTCTGGACATTGCCCAAAGCTACTGGAATTTAATGGAATAAAGAAATCCATCCCACATAGCAAAAGAGGCAATGCGAAATAAAAGGCAGAATCTGTCAAAACAGAACAGTCCGTAAAGACGAATTTTAAAAGGGCACCAGACTTGCTCAAATGAAAATGCTAAAATTGAATGAAAGTTGCGTACATATCTGAGGATCACTCACGTAAATTGGCATAATTTTCTGAGTTACCTACAGAGAATTTTGCCCAGATTCGTGACAGCAAAGAAATCTGTTTCTGCGCAGTAATCCAAATCTAGTATGAACCTTACTATCAACGACTTTACTTGGCACAACAAAACACTAAACTAAGATAAGGAGAGGTTGCTACAGTAGTAAACAACTTCCAAGACACAAATATAAAAAAAAGTACTGTAGCAAAATAACACATGGGTTATCTCCCAAGAAGTTCTTTCTTTATAGCCATTAAGATGGGCTCAGCAGTTTTAATGATGCACTCGCAAGAAATAGTAGTTGAAGCAAAAGAGAGCATCAAGAGGAAAATTCAAAACACATTTAAGTCTAACATGCTTCCTATGCAAAGGAATCTTGTAAATAAACAAATTCAAGAAGCATAATGCAACAAGCATAGAAAAACTAGACAAGCTCAACTTCAAGATTTTAAGCATATAGAGAGGTGTTTTAGTAACATGAAAATTTCTACCACCATATTTTCCTCTCTCATAATAACTTTCAGTAGTGTCATGAGAAAACTCAACAATATAACCATCACATAATGCATTCTTATCATGAGTCTCATGCATAAAATTATTACTCTCCACATAAGCATAATCAATTTTATTAGTACTAGTGGGAGCAAATTCAACAAAGTAGCTATCATTATTATTCTCATCATCAAATATAGGAGGCATATTGTAATCATAATCAAATTCATCCTCCATAACAGGTGGTAACAAAAGACTACTATCATTATAATCATCATAAATAGGAGGCAAAGTATCATCAAAGTAAATTTTCTCCTCAATGCTTGAGGGACTAAAAATATCATGCTCATCAAAGCCAGCTTCCCCAAGCTTAGAATTTTCCATATCATTAGCAACAATGGTGTTCAAAGCGTTCATACTAATATGTTCCATAGGTTTTTTAATTTTCGCATCAAACCATCCATGTCTTAAATCAGGAAATAGAGTAAGAAGCTCATTGTTGTCCATTATGCCTAACTAGTGTAAACAAGAAACAAAAAGATGCAATTGCATGATCTAAAGGAAATAGCTTCGAGCACAAACACAATGGCGCCAGAAAAGTACTACCTGGGACCGGAGTATGAGTGCCTTTTACCTTTCCCCCCCGGCAACGGCGCCAGAAAATAGCTTGATGTCTACGCCCCCTCCTTTTCCTGTAGACAGTGTTGGGCCTCCAAGAGCAGAGGTTTGTAGAACAGCAGCAAGTTTCCCTTAAGTGGATCACCCAAGGTTTATCGAACTCAGGGAGGAAGAGGTCAAAGATATCCCTCTCATGCAACCCTGCAACCACAAAGCAAGAAGTCTCTTGTGTCCCCAACACACCAAATAGGTGCACTAGTTCGGCGAAGAGATAGTGAAATACAGGTGGTATGAATAAGTAGCAACGGCACCAGAAAAGTGCTTTGCCCAGGACAGTAAACAAGCAGTAGTAACGCAGCAGTAGTAACACAGTAAAACAGTAAACAAGCAGCGATAGCAGTATTTAGGAACAAGGCCTAGGGATCAGACTTTCACTAGTGGACACTCTCAACATTGATCACATAACAGAATAGATAAATGCATACTCTACACTCTTGTTGGATGATGAACACCATTGCGTAGGATTACACGAACCCTCAATGCCGGAGTTAACAAGCTCCACAATTCAATGTTCATATTTAAATAACCTTAGAGTGCATGAAAGATCAACACAACTAAACCAAGTACTAACGTAGCATGCACACTGTCACCTTCATGCTAAGAAAGGAGGCATAGATCACATCAATACAATCATAGCAATAGTTAACTTCATGATCTACAAGAGATCACAATCATAGCCTACGCCAAGTACTAACACGGATGCACACACTGTCACCATTACACCGTGCAGGAGGAATAAAACTACTTTAATAACATCACTAGAGTAGCACATAGATAAATTGTGATACAAAACATATTGCAATCATAAAGAGATATAAATAAGAACTTCACTATGCCATTCATAACAGTGAATAAGTATTCTGTGAAATATAGCCTAAGAGACCCACACGGTGCACACACTGTCACCTTTACACACGTGGGACAAGGAGTCTCCGGAGATCACATAAGTAAAATTCACTTGACTAGCATAACGACATCTAGATTACAAGCATCATCATATGAATCTCAATCATGTAAGGCAGCTCATGAGATTATTGTATTGAAGTACATAAGAGAGAGATGAACCACATAGCTACCGGTACAGCCCCGAGCCTCGATGGAGAACTACTCCCTCCTCATGGGAGACAGCAGCGTTGATGGAGATGGCGGTGGTGTCGATGGAGGAGCCTTCCGGGGGCACTTCCCCGTCCCGGCGGCGTGCCGGAACAGAGACTCCTGTCCCCCAGATCTTGGCTTCGCGATGGCGGCGGCTCTGGAAGGTTTTTCGTATCGTGGCTCTTCCGTCGAGGTTTTAGGTCCAGGGGCTTTATATAGGCGAAGAGGCGGCGTCAGAAGGTCGAAGGGGAGCCGACACTATAGGGGGGCGCGGGCCCCCCTTAGCCGCGCCGGCCTAGGGTTTGGTGGGCCTGTGCCCCCTCTCTGGCGGTTCTCGTGTGTTCTGGATGCTTCCGGGCAAAATAGGAACCTGGGCGTTGATTTCGTCCAATTCCGAGAATATTTCGTTACTAGGATTTCTGAAACCAAAAACAGCAGAAAATAGGAACTGGCACTGATACGTCTCCGACATATCGATAATTTCTTATGTTCCATGCCACATTATTGATGTTATCTACATGTTTTATGCACACTTTATGTCATATTCGTGCATTTTCTGGAACTAACCTATTAACAAGATGCCGAAGTGCCGATGTCTTTGTTTCTGCTTTTGGTTTCAGAAATCCTAGTAAGGAAATATTCTCGGAATTGGACGAAATCAACGCCCAGGGGCCTATTTTGCCACGAAGCTTCCAGAAGTCCGAAGACGAAACGAAGTGGGGCCACAGGGTGCCCAAACCCTAGGGCGGCGCGGCCCCCCCTTGGCCGCGCCGGCCTATGGTGTGGGGCCCCTGTGCCCCTCCTGACTTGCCCTTCCGCCTACTTAAAGCCTCCGTGACGAAACCCCCGATGCGAGAGCCACGATACGGAAAACCTTCCAGAGACGCCGCCAACGCCGATCCCATCTCGGGGGATCCAGGAGATCGCCTCCGGCACCCTGCCGGAGAGGGGAATCATCTCCCGGAGGACTCTACGCCGCCATGGTCGCCTCCGGTGTGATGTGTGAGTAGTCTACCCCTGGACTATGGGTCCATAGCAGTAGCTAGATGGTTGTCTTCTCCCCATTGTGCTATCATTGTCGGATCTTGTGAGCTGCCTAACA
Source organism: Lolium perenne (assembly GCF_019359855.2). Taxonomy (NCBI): domain Eukaryota; kingdom Viridiplantae; phylum Streptophyta; class Magnoliopsida; order Poales; family Poaceae; genus Lolium; species Lolium perenne. Next base: position 13,148,429 of record NC_067250.2, on the reverse strand, counting down.
TGATCAAGATCATCTATCTGTAATTCTATATGTTGCATTTGTTGGGATCCGATGAATAGAGAATACTTGTTATGTTGATTATCAAAGTTATATCTATGTGTTGTTTATGATCTTGCATGCTCTCCGTTACTAGTAGATGCTCTGGCCAAGTAGATGCTTGTGACTCCAAGAGGGAGTATTTATGCTCGATAGTGGGTTCATGCCTGCATTGACACAGGACGATGTGATGAAAGTTCTAAGGTTGTGTTGTGCTGTGGCCAGTCGGGATATAACATTGATGCTCTGTCTACGGGTGTAGTGGTGGATTGCATTACGCCCCATACTTAATGCCATGGTCTGTTGCTTTGCAACTTAATACTTGGAGGGTTAGGATGATAACCCGAAGGTGGACTTTTTAGGCATAGATGCGGTTGGATGGCGGTCTATGTACTTTGTCGTAATGCCCAATTAAATCTCACTATACTCATCATGATATGTATGTGCATGGTCATGCCCTCTTTATTTGTCAATTGCCCAACTGTAATTTGTTCACCCAACATCTTTGTTTATCTTATGGGAGAGACACCTCTAGTGAAGCTGTGGACCCCGGTCCAATTCTCTTTCTTGAAATACAATCTACTTGCAATACTTGTTCTACTGTTTTCTGCAAACAATCATCTTCCACACAATACGGTTAATCCTTTGTTACAGCAAGCCGGTGAGATTGACAACCTCACTGTTTCGTTGGGGCAAAGTACTTTGGTTGTGTTGTGCAGGTTCCACGTTGGCGCTGGAATCCCTGGTGTTGCGCCGCACTACATCCCGCCGCCATCAACCTTCAACGTGCTTCTTGGCTCCTCCTGGTTCGATAAACCTTGGTTTCTTTCTGAGGGAAAACTTGCTGCTGTGCGCATCATACCTTCCTCTTGGGGTTCCCAACGAACGTGTGAGTTACACGCCATCAAGCTCTTTTTCTGGCGCCGTTGCCGGGGAGATCAAGACACGCTGCAAGGGGAGTCTCCACTTCCCAATCTCTTTACTTTGTTTTTGTCTTGCTTAGTTTTATTTACTACTTTGTTTGCTGCACTAAATCAAAATACAAAAAAATTAGTTGCTAGTTTTACTTTATTTGCTATCTTGTTTGCTATATCAAAAACACAAAAAAATTAGTTACTTGCATTTACTTTATCTAGTTTGCTTTATTTACTGTCTTGCACTCTATATTAAAAATACAAAAAAATTAGTTACTTTTGTTACCATGTCTAGCTCTGAACCTGTTACTTCTTCGCCTGAAGAATTAGTCTTCACTTTTAAATAAGGGGATGAGGAGAGTTTTAAGGATGCTTGGTCTAGAATTTTTACTTCTTATCGTAAAACTGAACCTCAAATGACTCTAAGTTTGCTCCTTAGTAATTTTTATTTTGGTCTTATGGTTCGCTATAGATATGCTTTGGATACTTTAGTGGGAGGAAATTTCCTTCATTGCAATGGGGATCAAGCTTTTAATGCCATAAAGAAGTTGGTTGCATCACATGATTCAGCTAATAACTTTGATTCAGCCCTCACTAGCATATATAGTAGATTAAATAATCTCGAGATAAGTACATCTCGCTTGGATGATAACTATTGCCATGTTCGTAATCGTCTTGAGCAAGTTTTAGTGAACTCTAAACTTTCATTGTGGGATCCTACTGTTAAAATTGTTATCGGTGATCGAACTCTTCATGCCTACTGTGATATTATGTATGAATTTTGCCTTATGCCTGAAAGCATTTATAAATCTTTGAAACTTTGGGGAGTCGATGAAGGAGGAGAAGAAATAACTCTCATTGATAACTCTACTATAATTCCTAAAGGAATAGCCGCAGGTGTGCATACAACCATTCTTGGAAGAACAATATCCATTGATTATCTTGTTGTTGAAACAGGAAAACTCATACTCGGAAGATCCCTGCTGAAACTATTGGGAGCAGTCATTGATGTGGGAGAAGGCACTCTGAAATTCACCTCTATACCGGGGGGAAATCATATATTTCCTAAACCAAAGGGAAAGAAAAACAATAAGAAAGGTAAGGGTAAAGCCCAAGGTAAGGTTGACACACCATCTCTTGATAATACTTGATACACACTTTCTGCGCCTAGCTGAAAGGCGTTAAAGAAAAGCGCTTGTGGGAGACAACCCATGTTTTTACCTACAGTACTTTGTTTTTATTTTGTGTCTTGGAAGTTGTTTACTACTGTAGCAACCTCTCCTTATCTTAGTTTTGTGTTTTGTTGTGCCAAGTTAAGCCGTTGATAGAAAAGTAAGTACTAGATTTGGATTACTGTGCAGTTCCAGATTTCTTTGCTGTCACGAATCTGGGTCTACCTCCCTGTAGGTAGCTCAGAAAATTAAGCCAATTTACGTGAGTGATCCTCAGATATGTACGCAACTTTCATTCAATTTGAGCATTTTCATTTGACCAAGTCTGGTGCCATTTTAAAATTCGTCAATACGAACTGTTCTGTTTTGACAGATTCTGCCTTTTATTTCGCATTGCCTCTTTTGCTATGTTGGATGAATTTCTTTGATCCACTAATGTCCAGTAGCATTATGCAATGTCCAGAAGTGTTAAGAATGATTGTGTCACCTCTGAATATGTTAATTTTTATTGTGCACTAACCCTCTAATAAGTTGTTTCGAGTTTGGTGTGGAGGAAGTTTTCAAGGATCAAGAGAGGAGTATGATGCAACATGATCAAGGAGAGTCAAAGCTCTAAGCTTGGGGATGCCCCGGTGGTTCACCCCTGCATATTCGAAGAAGACTCAAGCGTCTAAGCTTGGGGATGCCCAAGGCATCCCCTTCTTCATCGACAACATTATCAGGTTCCTCCCCTGAAACTATATTTTTATTCCATCACATCTTATGTGCTTTGCTTGGAGTGTCGGTTTGTTTTGTTTTTGTTTTGTTTGAATAAAATGGATCCTAGCATTCACTTTATGGGAGAGAGACACGCTCTGCTGTAGCATATGGACAAGTATGTCCTTGGTTTCTACTCATAGTATTCATGGCGAAGTTTCTCCTTCGTTAAATTGTTATATGGTTGGAATTGGAAAATGATACATGTAGTAATTGCTATTAATGTCTTGGGTAATGTGATACTTGGCAATTGTTGTGCTCATGATTAAGCTCTTGCATCATATGCTTTGCACCCATTAATGAAGAAATACATAGAGCATGCTATAATTTGGTTTGCATATTTGGTTTCTCTAAGGTCTAGATAATTTCTAGTATTGAGTTTGAACAACAAGGAAGACGGTGTAGAGTCTTATAATGTTTTCAATATGTCTTTTATGTGAGTTTTGCTGCACCGGTTCATCCTTGTGTTTGTTTCAAATAAGCCTTGCTAGCCTAAACCTTGTATCGAGAGGGATTACTTCTCATGCATCCAAAATACTTGAGCCAACCACTATGCCATTTGTGTCCACCATACCTACCTACTACATGGTATTTTCCGCCATTCCAAAGTAAATTGCTTGAGTGCTACCTTTAAAATTCCATCATTTACCTTTGCAATATATAGCTCATGGGACAAATAGCTTAAAAACTATTGTGGTATTGAATATGTAATTATGCACTTTATCTCTTATTAAGTTGCTTGTTGTGCGATAACCATGTTCACTGGGGACGCCATCAACTATTCATTGTTGAATTTCATGTGAGTTGCTATGCATGTCCGTCTTGTCTGAAGTAAGAGAGATCTACCACCTTATGGTTAAGCATGCATATTGTTAGAGAAGAACATTGGGCCGCTAACTAAAGCCATGATCCATGGTGGAAGTTTCAGTTTTGGACATATATCCTCAATCTCAAATGAGAAAATTATTAATTGTTGTTACATGCTTATGCATAAAAGAGGAGTCCATTATCTGTTGTCTATGTTGTCCCGGTATGGATGTCTAAGTTGAGAATAATCAATAGCAAGAAATCCAAATGCGAGCTTTCTCCTTAGACCTTTGTACAGGCGGCATAGAGGTACCCCTTTGTGACACTTGGTCAAAACATGTGCATTGTGATGATCCGGTAGTCCAAGCTAATTAGGACAAGGTGCGGGCACTATTAGTACACTATGCATGAGGCTTGCAACTTGTAAGATATAATTTACATGATACATATGCTTTATTACTACCGTTGACAAAATTGTTTCATGTTTTCAAAATCAAAGCTCTAGCACAAATATAGCAATCGATGCTTTTCCTCTATGGAGGACAATTCTTTTACTTTCAATGTTGAGTCAGTTCACCTATTTCTTTCCACCTCAAGAAGCAAACACTTGTGTGAACTGTGCATTGATTCCTACATATTTGCTTATTGCACTTATTATATTACTCTATGTTGACAATATCCATGAGATATACATGTTACAAGTTGAAAGCAACCGCTGAAACTTAATCTTCTTTTGTGTTGCTTCAATGCCTTTACTTTGAATTATTGCTTTATGAGTTAACTCTTATGCAAGACTTAATTGATGCTTGTCTTGAAGTGCTATTCATGAAAAGTCTTTGCTTTATGATTCACTTGTTTACTCATGTCATATACATTGTTTTGATCGCTGCATTCACTACATATGCTTTACAAATAGTATGATCAAGATTATGATGGCATGTCACTCCAGAAATTATCTGTGTTATCGTTTTACCTGCTCGGGACGAGCAGAACTAAGCTTGGGGATGCTGATACGTCTCCGACGTATCGATAATTTCTTATGTTCCATGCCACATTATTGATGTTATCTACATGTTTTATGCACACTTTATGTCATATTCGTGCATTTTCTGGAACTAACCTATTAACAAGATGCCGAAGTGCCGATTCTTTGTTTTACTGCTGTTTTTGGTTTCAGAAATCCTAGTAAGGAAATATTCTCGGAATTGGACGAAATCAACGCCCCGGGGGCCTATTTTGCCACGAAGCTTCCAGAAGTCCGAAGACGAAACGAAGTGGGGCCACAGGGTGCCCAAACCCTAGGGCGGCGCGGCCCCCCCTTGGCCGCGCCGGCCTATGGTGTGGGGCCCCGTGCCCCCTCCGACTTGCCCTTCCGCCTACTTAAAGCCTCCGTGACGAAACCCCCAGTACGAGAGCCACGATACGGAAAACCTTCCAGAGACGCCGCCAACGCCGATCCCATCTCGGGGGATCCAGGAGATCGCCTCCGGCACCCTGCCGGAGAGGGGAATCATCTCCCGGAGGACTCTACGCCGCCATGGTCGCCTCCGGTGTGATGTGTGAGTAGTCTACCCCTGGACTATGGGTCCATAGCAGTAGCTAGATGGTTGTCTTCTCCCCATTGTGCTATCATTGTCGGATCTTGTGAGCTGCCTAACATGATCAAGATCATCTATCTGTAATTCTATATGTTGCGTTTGTTGGGATCCGATGAATAGAGAATACTTGTTATGTTGATTATCAAAGTTATATCTATGTGTTGTTTATGATCTTGCATGCTCTCCGTTACTAGTAGATGCTCTGGCCAAGTAGATGCTTGTGACTCCAAGAGGGAGTATTTATGCTCGATAGTGGGTTCATGCCTGCATTGACACAGGGACGGTGATGAAAGTTCTAAGGTTGTGTTGTCTTTGTTGCCACTAGGGATAAAACATTGATGCTATGTCTAAGGATGTAGTTGTTGATTACATTACGCACCATACTTAATGCAATTGTCTGTTGCTTTGCAACTTAATACCGGAGGGGTTCGGATGATAACTTTGAAGGTGGACTTTTTAGGCATAGATGCAGTTGGATGGCGGTCTATGTACTTTGTCGTAATGCCCAATTAAATCTCACTATACTCATCATGATATGTATGTGCATGGTCATGCCCTCTTTATTTGTCAATTGCCCAACTGTAATTTGTTCACCCAACATGCTGTTTATCTTATGGGAGAGACACCTCTAGTGAACTGTGGACCCCGGTCCAATTCTCTTTACTGAAATACAATCTACTGCAATACTTGTTCTCATTTTTCTGCAAACAATCATCTTCCACACAATACGGTTAATCCTTTGTTACAGCAAGCCGGTGAGATTGACAACCTCACTGTTTCGTTGGGGCAAAGTACTTTGGTTGTGTTGTGCAGGTTCCACGTTGGCGCCGGAATCCCTGGTGTTGCGCCGCACTACATCCCGCCGCCATCAACCTTCAACGTGCTTCTTGGCTCCTCCTGGTTCGATAAACCTTGGTTTCTTTCTGAGGGAAAACTTGCTGTTGTGCGCATCATACCTTCCTCTTGGGGTTCCCAACGAACGTGTGAGTTACACGCCATCAGGCACTTCGGCATCTTGTTAATAGGTTAGTTCCAGAAAATGCACGAATATGACATAAAGTGTGCATAAAACATGTAGATATCATCAATAATGTGGCATGGAACATAAGAAATTATCGATACGTCGGAGACGTATCAGCATCCCCAAGCTTAGTTCCTGCTCGTCCCGAGCAGGTAAACGATAAACAAAGATAATTTCTGGAGTGACATGCCATCATAACCTTGATCATACTATTGTAAACAAATGTAATGAATGCAGCAATCCAAGACAATGGTAATGACATGAGTAAACAAATGAATCATATAGCAAAGACTTTTCATGAATAGTACTTCAAGACAAGCATCAATAAGTCTTGCATAAGAGTTAACTCATAAAGCAATAATTCAAAGTAAAGACATTGAAGCAACACAAAGGAAGATTAAGTTTCAGCGGTTGCTTTCAACTTATAACATGTATATCTCATGGATATTGTCAATGTAGAGTAATATAATAAGTGCAATATGCAAGTATGTAGGAATAAATGCAAAGTTCACACAAGTGTTTGCTTCTTGAGGTGGAGAGAGATAGGTGAACTGACTCAACAATAAAAGTAAAAGAATGGTCCTTCAAAGAGGAAAGCATCGATTGCTATATTTGTGCTAGAGCTTTGATTTTGAAAACAAGAAACAATTTTGTCAACGGTAGTAATAAAGCATATGTATCATGTAAATTATATCTTACAAGTTGCAAGCCTCATGCATAGTATACTAATAGTGCCCGCACCTTGTCCTAATTAGCTTGGACTACCGGATCATCGCAATGCACATGTTTTAACCAAGTGTCACAATGGGGTACCTCTATGCCGCCTGTACAAAGGTCTAAGGAGAAAGCTCGCATTGGATTTCTCGCTATTGATTATTCTCAACTTAGACATCCATACCGGGACAACATAGACAACAGATAATGGACTCCTCTTTTATGCATAAGCATGTAGCAACAATTAATTTTCTCATTTGAGATTGAGGATATTGTCCAAAACTGAAACTTCCACCATGGATCATGGCTTTAGTTAGCGGCCCAATGTTCTTCTCTAACAATATGCATGCTCCAACCATAAGGTGGTAGATCGCTCTTACTTCAGACAAGACGAACATGCATAGCAACTCACATGAAATTCAACAAAGAGTAGTTGATGGCGTCCCCAGGAACATGGTTATCGCACAACGAGCAACTTAATAAGAGATAAAGTGCATAAGTACATATTCAATACCACAATAGTTTTTAGGCTATCTGTCCCATGAGCTATATATTGTAAAGGTGAAGAATGGAAATTTAAAGGTAGCACTCAAGCAATTTACTTTGGAATGGCGGAGAAATACCATGTAGTAGGTAGGTATGGTGGACACAAATGGCATAGTGGTTGGCTCAAGTATTTTGGATGCATGAGAAGTATTCCCTCTCGATACAAGGTTTAGGCTAGCAAGGCTATTTGAAACAAACAGAAGGATGAAGCGGTGCAGCAAAACTCACATAAAAGACATATTGAAAACATTATAAGACTCTACACCGTCTTCCTTGTTGTTCAAACTCAATACTAGAAATTATCTAGACTTTAGAGAAACCAAATATGCAAACCAAATTTTAGCAAACTCTATGTATTTCTTCATTAATGGGTGCAAAGCATATGATGCAAGAGCTTAAACATGAGCACAACAATTGCCAAGTATCACATTACCCAAGACATTTTAGCAATTACTACATGTATCATTTTCCAATTCCAACCATATAACAATTTAACGAAGAAGAAACTTCGCCATGAATACTATGAGTAGAAACTAAGGACATACTTGTCCATATGCAACAGCGGAGCGTGTCTCTCTCCCACACAAAGAATGCTAGGATCCATTTTATTCAAACAAAACAAAAACTAAAACAAACCGACGCTCCAAGCAAAGCACATAAGCTGTGATGGAATAAAAATATAGTTTCAGGGGAGGAACCTGATAATGTTGTCGATGAAGAAGGGGATGCCTTGGGCATCCCCAAGCTTAGACGCTTGAGTCTTCTTGATATATGCAGGGGTGAACCACCGGGGCATCCCCAAGCTTAGAGCTTTCACTCTCCTTGATCATAATATATCATCCTCCTCTCTTGACCCTTGAAAACTTCCTCCACACCAAACTCGAAACAAACTCATTAGAGGGTTAGTGCATAATCAAAAACTCACATGTTCAGAGGTGACACAATCATTCTTAACACTTCTGGACATTGCCCAAAGCTACTGGAATTTAATGGAATAAAGAAATCCATCCCACATAGCAAAAGAGGCAATGCGAAATAAAAGGCAGAATCTGTCAAAACAGAACAGTCCGTAAAGACGAATTTTAAAAGGGCACCAGACTTGCTCAAATGAAAATGCTAAAATCGAATGAAAGTTGCGTACATATCTGAGGATCACTCACGTAAATTGGCATAATTTTCTGAGTTACCTACAGAGAATTTTGCCCAGATTCGTGACAGCAAAGAAATCTGTTTCTGCGCAGTAATCCAAATCTAGTATGAACCTTACTATCAACGACTTTACTTGGCACAACAAAACACTAAACTAAGATAAGGAGAGGTTGCTACAGTAGTAAACAACTTCCAAGACACAAATATAAAAAAAAGTACTGTAGCAAAATAACACATGGGTTATCTCCCAAGAAGTTCTTTCTTTATAGCCATTAAGATGGGCTCAAATAGCTTTAATGATGCACTCGCAAGAAATAGTAGTTGAAGCAAAAGAGAGCATCAAGAGGAAAATTCAAAACACATTTAAGTCTAACATGCTTCCTATGCAAAGGAATCTTGTAAATAAACAAATTCAAGAAGCATAATGCAACAAGCATAGAAAAACTAGACAAGCTCAACTTCAAGATTTTAAGCATATAGAGAGGTGTTTTAGTAACATGAAAATTTCTACCACCATATTTTCCTCTCTCATAATAACTTTCAGTAGTGTCATGAGAAAACTCAACAATATAACCATCACATAATGCATTCTTATCATGAGTCTCATGCATAAAATTATTACTCTCCACATAAGCATAATCAATTTTATTAGTACTAGTGGGAGCAAATTCAACAAAGTAGCTATCATTATTATTCTCATCATCAAATATAGGAGGCATATTGTAATCATAATCAAATTCATCCTCCATAACAGGTGGTAACAAAAGACTACTATCATTATAATCATCATAAATAGGAGGCAAAGTATCATCAAAGTAAATTTTCTCCTCAATGCTTGAGGGACTAAAAATATCATGCTCATCAAAGCCAGCTTCCCCAAGCTTAGAATTTTCCATATCATTAGCAACAATGGTGTTCAAAGCGTTCATACTAATATGTTCCATAGGTTTTTTAATTTTCGCATCAAACCATCCATGTCTTAAATCAGGAAATAGAGTAAGAAGCTCATTGTTGTCCATTATGCCTAACTAGTGTAAACAAGAAACAAAAAGATGCAATTGCATGATCTAAAGGAAATAGCTTCGAGCACAAACACAATGGCGCCAGAAAAGTACTACCTGGGACCGGAGTATGAGTGCCTTTTACCTTTCCCCCCCGGCAACGGCGCCAGAAAATAGCTTGATGTCTACGCCCCCTCCTTTTCTCAGAGATGTTGTTGGGCCTCCAAGAGCAGAGGTTTGTAGAACAGCAGCAAGTTTCCCTTAAGTGGATCACCCAAGGCTTATCGAACTCAGGGAGGAAGAGGTCAAAGATATCCCTCTCATGCAACCCTGCAACCACAAAGCAAGAAGTCTCTTGTGTCCCCAACACACCAAATAGGTGCACTAGTTCGGCGAAGAGATAGTGAAATACAGGTGGTATGAATAAGTAGCAACGGCACCAGAAAAGTGCTTTGCCCAGGACAGTAAACAAGCAGTAGTAACGCAGCAGTAGTAACACAGTAAAACAGTAAACAAGCAGCGATAGCAGTATTTAGGAACAAGGCCTAGGGATCAGACTTTCACTAGTGGACACTCTCAACATTGATCACATAACAGAATAGATAAATGCATACTCTACACTCTTGTTGGATGATGAACACCATTGCGTAGGATTACACGAACCCTCAATGCCGGAGTTAACAAGCTCCACAATTCAATGTTCATATTTAAATAACCTTAGAGTGCATGAAAGATCAACACAACTAAACCAAGTACTAACGTAGCATGCACACTGTCACCTTCATGCTAAGAAAGGAGGCATAGATCACATCAATACAATCATAGCAATAGTTAACTTCATGATCTACAAGAGATCACAATCATAGCCTACGCCAAGTACTAACACGGATGCACACACTGTCACCATTACACCGTGCAGGAGGAATAAAACTACTTTAATAACATCACTAGAGTAGCACATAGATAAATTGTGATACAAAACATATTGCAATCATAAAGAGATATAAATAAGAACTTCACTATGCCATTCATAACAGTGAATAAGTATTCTGTGAAATATAGCCTAAGAGACCCACACGGTGCACACACTGTCACCTTTACACACGTGGGACAAGGAGTCTCCGGAGATCACATAAGTAAAATTCACTTGACTAGCATAACGACATCTAGATTACAAGCATCATCATATGAATCTCAATCATGTAAGGCAGCTCATGAGATTATTGTATTGAAGTACATAAGAGAGAGATGAACCACATAGCTACCGGTACAGCCCCGAGCCTCGATGGAGAACTACTCCCTCCTCATGGGAGACAGCAGCGTTGATGGAGATGGCGGTGGTGTCGATGGAGGAGCCTTCCGGGGGCACTTCCCCGTCCCGGCGGCGTGCCGGAACAGAGACTCCTGTCCCCCAGATCTTGGCTTCGCGATGGCGGCGGCTCTGGAAGGTTTTTCGTATCGTGGCTCTTCCGTCGAGGTTTTAGGTCCAGGGGCTTTATATAGGCGAAGAGGCGGCGTCAGAAGGTCGAAGGGGCGCCGACACTATAGGGGGGCGCGGGCCCCCCTTAGCCGCGCCGGCCTAGGGTTTGGTGGGCCTGTGCCCCCTCTCTGGCGGTTCTCGTGTGTTCTGGATGCTTCCGGGCAAAATAGGAACCTGGGCGTTGATTTCGTCCAATTCCGAGAATATTTCGTTACTAGGATTTCTGAAACCAAAAACAGCAGAAAACAGGAACTGGCACTTCGGCATCTTGTTAATAGGTTAGTTCCAGAAAATGCACGAATATGACATAAAGTGTGCATAAAACATGTAGATATCATCAATAATGTGGCATGGAACATAAGAAATTATCGATACGTCGGAGACGTATCAGATGGCAGCGCCTTTTCTCCTAGCCTGGCGACGAATCTGCTTAAAGCTGTGACTCGCCCCGTCAGCTGTTGTATTTCTTTCAACTTTGTTGGCTTCCTCATAGTTACGATGGCCTGTATTTTTTCGGGATTAGCATCGATCCCTCTTGCTGATACTAAGAATCCAAGAAGTTCTCCCGCAGGAACGCCAAAGGAGCACTTTGTCGGGTTCAACTTGAGGCAAAACTTGTCAAGGTTGTCGAAGGTTTCCTTCAAATCTTCGATCAGTGTTGACCCCTTCTTTGATGTTATCATGACATCGTCGATGTAGACTTGTACATTTTTCCCAATCTGTGTTGCAAGGCACTTCTGCATCATCCGCTGATATGTTGCTCCCGCGTTTTTCAAACCAAAGGGCATTGTTTTGTAGCAAAACACGCCGTAAGGTGTTATGAACGCTGTTTTGGCCTCATCGTCTTCTTTTAGTCTGATCTGGTTATAACCAGAGTATGCATCCAAGAAGGAAAGACGTTCACATCCTGCCGTGGAGTCGATGATTTGATCGATCCTTGGGAGGGGAAAGTGATCCTTAGGACAATGTTTATTGAGACACGTAAAGTCGACGCACATGCGAAAGACTTTCGTGTGTTTCTTCGGCACCATCACTGGGTTAGCTACCCATGTGGCTTCTGTAGATATCTCTTTGATAAAACCAGCATCCTTAAGTCGATCTATTTCTGATAGCATAGCTTTGCGGTTTGGTTCCGAAAAACGCCGCAAGGGTTGTTTGATTGGTCTCGCGAGAGGATCCAAGTTGAGGTGGTGCTCGGCAAGTTCCCTGGGTACTCCTGGCATGTCAGCTGGACACCATGCGAAGATTTTCCAGTGCTCACGGAGGAACTTGACGAGCGCGCTTTCCTATGCGAGGTCCATATTTGTTGCAATGGACGTCGTTTTCTTCGGGTCCGTCGGGTGGATTTGCACTTCTTTTGAGTCCTTCGCTGTGTTAAAGGTTGGTTCCCTGAGCGGCCTCCATGTGTCTGGCAAAACATCATAATCAGTTTGCCTTGGCGCCATATATTCTGCTTGCATCCCGAAGGTTTCTGACAGTTGATGAAAATCTCTGTCGCATTTGTCAGCTAATGCAAAGCTTCCTTTGACTGTGATTGGTCCTTTGGGTCCAGGTAACCTCCACAGTAAATACGTATAATGAGGTACCGCCATAAACCTAGCATACGCTGGTCGTCCCAACAAAGCATGATATTGCGACGGGAAATCCACAACTTCAAACTCCAATTTCTCTATCCTGTAATTTTCTCGGGTCCCAAACTGAACGTCGAGATTAATCTTGCCCAACGGATAACTTGGTTTCTCTGGCGTGATCCCGTAAAAACGTGTGTCAGTTGGTGCTAGATTTGCTAGGGATATGTTCATCTTCCTTAGTGTATCTGCGTACATAAGGTTTAAGCTGCTGCCGCCATCTATGAAAACTCTCGACACGTCGAAGCCAGCAATTACTGCGGGTAAAATAAGTGCGGATTTCCCAGGTCGAGGAACCTGCTGCGGGTGATCCGCAATTGTGAAGCCGATATCCTGTCCTGACCAATTTAGGTAGTCGACTGTTGGTGGAGGCATCTTTTCTGCCATGAATACTTGCCGCGAAATTACTTTCTGTGCCCTGTTAGATGGCCTAGCTTTCTGAATCATCAAGACTGCGCCATTAGAATTGGGATCAACATATGGAGGTGGTTGTGGTGCTGCCGCTATTCTCGAGCTGGTGCCGATTCTCGTCTGTGTCATCGCGGGAGGAGGTGGGAGAAGTATCTCGCTCCTTGCTCACAGGTGATTTCTATTCATTGATTGGTTATTTGCAATTCCTGCGGCTCGCAACATTGCCTGAAAGTTGCGGCAGTCTTTTTGGAGATGTCCTGACTGTCTCTTTCCGTTGCTATCGAGAAAAAAGTGCATCTGACACGGTCCGTTCATCATCTCCTCGGGGGACACATAGGGTCTTTGAAACCTTGGTCCACTATTTTGCCCGTGACTGCGAGAATCACCTCTATTGTCGCCTTGTTGTTCATTACTTCTTTGGTAGTCATCTCGACTATTTCCTCCAGGATTTCCTCGGAAGCCAGCCGATATGTGGCCGGGAGCGTCGTTGTTGTAGAACTGGCGGGAAAATTGCCTTCTATTTTGAGAATTTCGACCGCGGTCCTCTTCTGGCGACCTGTGTCGCTTGTTATATATTGCGTCTTTTCCATCTGCCCACTTGTTGGCTATCTCCATCAGTGCTGATATTGTCTTGGGGTTGGTTCTCCCTAAGTCCTCGACGAAATCTCCCCGTCGGATTCCTGCCACGAACGCGTCTATTGCTCTCTCGTCAGATATGTCTTCTGCCGAGTTTTTAATAATGTTCCACCTCTGTATATATTTTCTCATCGACTCGTCGTGTTTCTGTCGGCACGCCCTCAACTCTTCCAATGATGCAGGTTTCTTGCAGGTGGATCGGAAGTTTCTCACGAAAATATCTTCAAAACTATCCCAGCTGTCGATGGAACCTGGGGAAAGTTTCTTTATCCAAGATCTCGCGGCACCACTCAGGTGGACTTGGATACTTTGCATGGCTGTTGCTCTGGTTCCTCCTACCAGCTTCACCATCTCGAGATAATCAACGAGCCAATCCTCGGGATCCTGCAGACCGTCGAATTTTTTGAAATTCTCAGGTAACTTAAACCCTTTTGGTACTCGAGTTTTTCGGACTCGTCTCGTAAAGCATGGAAGCCCGCACAGATCTTCATCGGCGACTTCTGGTGAATGCCGATGTTCTCTTCTTTCTTGCCGCGCTCTGTCTACCCTTACTTGAGCCGCCGTATCTCTTGCCCCACTTGTTCTTGGTGGATCTTGCACTGCAGCAGTAGGTCGTGGACTATTTTGCCTTGCAGTTCCTTCGGGAGGTGTAGCTGTGAATGCTGTTCCCATGACTCCAACTCCAGCCATTGCCATATTGAACAATGCTTCTCTCGGGTCTCCGGGGGGTGGTCTGGACGCGAGGATGTAAGCTTGCGTTGCCATGTATCCTGCTTCTGGCGTTTTCGGGATGATATTTCCCCTTGTATCAATCGACATGAAAGACATGTCGAGATTTTGAATTATGTTGCCTCTCTCTGCTTCAGGTATATTTTGCAGCCGAGATATTGCCCTCCTCCGAGCTTCTCTGTGACTATCTCCTGAAGTTCCCGGTTGTCGACTGAGCTCTGCTCGACGCCTGCTTGACGCGGATGCTGCCTCTTTTCTTCTATTCAGGGATGCTGTTTGTTTTTCCAACTCCCTACTCACACGAGCAAGTCTATATTGATAGGCTTGTAATTCCTCGGCAGTAGCTGTGGTGGTCATTGGTTCTGAACCATCTATGGCTCTTGCAGCCCTATCCCACGCTGCTTGCGGGAGTTGGACTCTTTCGCGAGATGAGGTCCCGACATATTTGGTGCCTAAGCCTCTTCTGAGATCAGCGGGATCGACGTATGGGTTTCCCAAATCATCGAAAGCCTCTGACGTCTCTGGTTCTTCTCGGCTTGCCTCTTCAATTGCATACACTTGATGATATTTTGAGTATTGATTTTTGTCGGGATTGGTGACACCATCATAAAGATTGGTGAAGACCTTTCCGATGGCGGCAGATTTGTCGATGAAGCTGTTGACGTTGTCGGAGTCGCTGCTTATAAAGGAGTCCGCAGTCGACCCGAAGGATGTGTCGCTGAAGATCTTGACGAACTTTTCGCTTGCCTTGGTGTCGATGAAACGTGGCGACGAAAACTCTTCATCACTTGTCGAAAAGTCAGAATCGATCGCTGAAAATTTCGACGAGATCGGAACTTCGAGACGATAAGATCCTTCCTTGTTGACGCTGAATCGGAATTCTCCGAACTTCATAACGATGGGCTCCTCCAGATACGCACATGCATCCAAACGGGAGGGCGGGTGGGGAATAAAATCGACTAGATCAGTTTTTTCCTGTTTACCTCGATCCATCGCATTGCTTGCTACCGACGAAGTCGACGATTCTGGACGTGCCATCGAGATCAGCTCCTTGCAACCTCTAGTTCCCACAGACGGCGCCAATTGACAAGGTATTGACTTGTCAATGCCTACAGATTGTAGACTAGGGTTTCGTTAGATGTAGAGGGCAAGTAGATCTCGAAGGTTTCAGCCGAAAAGTACTCGACGATGTAAAAACTAGGGTTTGAGAGACAATGATTCGATCCTTTCTGTGTCCCTCGACTCCCCCTTATATAGGAGGTGGAGCCGAGGGTTTCGTATTGTACAAGTTTACAGAGTCCGGGTAGGTTTCTAACTCCTCCCGCAAGATTACAAATAATGCTTCCTATTACAACTCTAGCTTTCCTTAACAATATCTTGGGCTTCCGAACCTTCTTATTCTTCGGGTAGTGGGCCTTCAGTAAACCCCGGGTACCCTCATCGGCAGGCCCATTGGGGATGCCTATGTCAAGTATGTCTAGACCTTGTTTATCAAATTGAATGCTTACTATATGACATACACAGACTATGTGCTTTGGTTTTTGATTTTTTTTTGAATTTTTATGCCCATTTGAATCTTGGTCAAATCCTAGGTTTGACCATGACTTAAACAAGTTTAAAACATGAATATGACAAAATAAGCATGTATCCTTCTTAGTCACTCCAAAATGAAGCTCTTGGGAGGGTTTTTGAAATTTCCATGTTTGAAACCAAAAACCACTTCTCTTCACCATTCATGCTTGACTTCATAAGACAGAGTTTAGGGTTAGGGGGTAGATACATGAATTTTCAGGTTTAATATGTCTAGACCTTTTTTATCAACTTAATTAAATGCTTACTATATGACATAAGAAGACCTTGGTTTTTCATTGTTTTTTTTTTTTGAATTTTTATGCCCATTTGAATCTTGGTCAAATCCTAGGGTTGACCAAGATTTGAACAAGTTTAAAACATGAATATGAAAAAGTAAGCATGTATGCTTCTTAGTCACTCCAAAATGAAGCTCTTGGGAGGGTTTTCGAAATTTCCATGTTTGAAACCAAAAACCACATCTCTTCATGCTTGACTTCATATGACAGAGTTCAGGGTTACCGGGAGATACATGATTTTTCTGGTTTGAATATGTCTAGACCTTGTTGATCAACTTAATTGAATGCTTACTATATGACATAAGAAGACTATGTGCCTTGGTTTTTCATTTATTTCGATTTATTTTGATTTATTTTGAATTTTATGCCCATTTTTATACCCATTTAAACAAGTTTAAATCATGAATATGAATAATTAGTCACTCCAAAATGTAGCTCTTGGGAGGGTTTTTGAAATTTCCATGTTTGAAACCAAAAACCACTTCTCTTCATGCATGCTTGACTTCATAAGACAGAGTTTAGGGTTTGGGGTAGACATCACGCGCCGACGCGTGGCCGCAATTTATTCTCTGTCCCCCTGACATGCACTTGCCACTGTCTTCAACAGTCTGACACGAGCAGTGAAGCTTTTATTGGAGCCCAGCGGAGAGGGCCTCCATTTCTCGAGCGGTAGCGAGGTGACATGCACCCCGTGTGACATGCGGCCTAAATCCAAATTGAAACATTGCGAAAAAATCTGAAATAAATCATGCACGTTCACAGCACATATTAAGATAACCCCTAAAAATTTCAGATCAAAATTCGAAATATACATCGAGAAAGAGAAAAGAGAAACTCAGATGTGAATAGTCTACATAGAAACTCAGATTTGAATTCGGGAACTATTCATGACAGATTTCTCTTTTTTTTTCTCGATGTATGTTTCGAATTTTGATCTGAAATTTTTAGGGGTTATTTTAATATGTGCTGTGAACATGCATGATTTTTTCCAGATTTGTTCGCAATGTTTAAATTTGAATTTAAACCGCATGTCACACGGTGACATGCAATAGGTGCATGTCACCTGATCTGCGGTGACACTTTGGGGCTAAAAAGAAGATTTTTTCACCATCAAGTCAATGAAAAAAATACCCCTTTTTCACCTTGCGCGACATGAGGAGCAGTTCGACCGGGGAGTATCTTATCGGGTCTGGTCGTCGCCCTCCTCCTCCCCACCCCATTTCCTCCACTGTTTCACATATTTTAGCTTCTATTTATGCGGTGCCGTGGAGGTGGGGGTCTGGTCGTCACCCTCCTCCTCCCCACCTCATTTCCTCCACTGTCTCACAACTCCTTGATCTACTACTCCTATCCATATACATGCCACTCAAATGGATGTATTTGTAGATACATCCATTTTAGTGGCAGTTAATATGGACCGGAGGAAGTACAAATAATATGAGGCATGTTTTGGAGTTGGCCCTGTTTAGTAGAGTTTACATTGAAGAGTTTACATCTTTCTACCACCATTATTTTTGATTTAGCTTGTCTTTTGTGCCCACCATTTTATCGAGCAGGGTTAATGCAAGATCCATAGCAAACTAGCTTGTCACATTTTTTTGGCGGAGTGCATTGTCTCATGGCGAGCTAGCGACTTTGCCTACTAGAGTTTTTTTTTGTTGAACTACACTTTTTGGATTTTCCCATTTTATTTGTGCACAAGCTATGAGCCGCCCGCAATTCAGCACCATATATTGGCGGGATTTTCTAGTTCAATTGTTTTGTACTAGGATATTAGCAGGATGCTATCTTCTAGGGCTTTCATTTCCCCTATATCCAGCCACACCCACGGACAAGCAAGGGCCTCTCTCCCTACCTCGCTCCTAGTCCGTCTCGCTCCCTCTCAGTCCTCCATCCGTAGCCGACATCCACCGCGCCGGAGCCAGCTCAGCGACGCCGTCAACCACACTCCGTCCGCTTCGTCGGATCTGCTTCCCCGACTCACTGGTTCATCGTACCGGCTGGCGAGATCGGTACACAAAGCGCCACCATGATCCACTGAACCAAACCGAATGGCCAACGCGCCACCTCCCCAGTCGACCAAGGTTGAACACTTTGTCCGGCAGCTTTTGTTATGTATTTGATTTCCGAGACTAGTTTATTGCTTGCTTCCACTGCTTGTTATTAGCATCTGTTTTTTTTGTAATGCCTGCTAGATATTCCACTCGAGAATGCCTACGAAGAATCTCGGAGGCAAAATATCTTGCAGAATAAGATAATTGCAGCCTCGATCGGCATACTGTGGAATGGGACAAAATCACCGCACCCCAAGTCGTTGCCGAGATTTTTCACCCGTGTGATGTGCCGCCAAAAGGACGATCCCGTGGGGCTGCTGTTGAAGAAGGTATTTAGCCGCACTGCTCAAATTTCATATGTGTTGTTTGCTGATTGATTTGATGAACTTCGATTTGCAGCAGCTAGCCACTGCTCATGTTCCTAACAAAGACAGTGAGCGCGTCAGTGATGCAGACATTGGTAGAAAGGAGGCGGGATTTGGTCCTATTGTTCTAGCAAGCAATCATTTGAGGGGCCACCTAGGATCAGCACATCTGGATCCTCCTGAGCTCAACATTAAGGAGGTAATTTTATAATAGTGTTTTAAACATGACATAATCTAATGTACTGAAAGAGATCAAACTGTCAACAGGAGTGGAGTGGTATAGATGGTAGAGATATAGATATAGATTTCAGATTTCCTAATTTTTTCTTCAAAATAGGGTCGCCCCGGCCTCTGCATCCAAATGATGCACCCACCATTTTATTGCAATGTTTTAGACTCCATTTAAGGTTTAGAAACTCATGGGTTGCTCAAAGTGGTGACATGAATCAACCAACATATTTCCTTTTAATCTGCTGATTGATTTAATGCATGGCAAATCGCAGAAGCAAGTGACTGCTCATGTCCCTGCCAAGCAGCATTGTAGCACAGATGTCCAAAGTTCCAGTGATGCAAACGTTTGTAGGAACAAAACAGAAGGATGTGTGATACGTCTCCGACGTATCGATAATTTCTTATGTTCCATGCCACATTATTGATGTTATCTACATGTTTTATGCACACTTTATGTCATATTCGTGCATTTTCTGGAACTAACCTATTAACAAGATGCCGAAGTGCCAGTTCTGTTTTGCTGTTTTTGGTTTCAGAAATCCTAGTAACGAAATATTCTCGGAAACGGCCGAAATCAACGCCCAACTTCCTAGATTCACCGGAAGCATCCAGAACACCCGGGAAGGACCAGAGGGGGGGCACTTGGCCCCCAGACCATAGGCCGGCGCGGCCCAGGCCCTGGCCGCGCCGCCCTATGGTGTCGTCGCCCCTTCGACCCTCCTGCGCCGCCTCTTCGCCTATATAAAGCCCCTGGATCGAAAACCCTGATACGTTCGACGAAACCCACAGAAACCTTCCAGAGCCGCCGCCATCGCGAGGCCAAGATCTGGGGGACAGGAGTCTCTGTTCCGGCACGCTGCCGGAGCGGGGAAGTGCCCCCGGAAGGCTTCTCCATCGACACCGCTGCCATCTCCACCGCCATCTTCATCACCGCTGCTGCTCCCATGAGGAGGGAGTAGTTCTCCATCGAGGCTCGGGGCTGTACCGGTAGCTATGTGGTTCATCTCTCTCCTATGTACCTCAATACAATAATCTCATGAGCTGCTTTACATGATTGAGATTCATATGAGTTTGTATCACAATTTATCTATGTGCTACTCTAGCAAAGTTATTAAAGTAGTTCTATTCCTCCTGCACGTGTGTAAAGGTGACAGTGTGTGCACCGTGTTAGTACTTGGTTTATGCTATGATCATGATCTCTTGTAGATTGCGAAGTTAACTATTGCTATGATAATATTGATGTGATCTATTCCTCCTACATATGCATGAAGGTGACAGTGTGCATGCTATGTTAGTACTTGGTTTAGTCTTTTGATCTATCTTACACTATAAGGTTACTTAAATATGAACAAATTGTGGAGCTTGTTAACTCCAGCATTGAGGGTTCGTGTAATCCTACGCAATGCGTTCATCATCCAACGAGAGTGTAGAGTATGCATTTATCTATTCTGTTATGTGATCAATGTTGAGAGTGTCCACTAGTGAAAGTGTAATCCCTAGGCCTTGTTCCTAAATACTGCTATCGCTGCTTGTTTCTTGTTTCTTGTGTTACTACTGCTGCAATACTACCACCATCAACTACACGCCAGCAAGCTATTTTCTGGCACCATTGCTACTGCTCATACTTATTCATACCACCTGTATTTCACTATCTCTTCGCCGAACTAGTGCACCTATTTGGTGTGTTGGGGACACAAGAGACTTCTTACTTTGTGGTTGCAGGGTTGCATGAGAGGGATATCTTTGACCTCTTCCTCCCTGAGTTCGATAAACCTTGGGTGATCCACTTAAGGGAAAACTTGCTGCTGTTCTACAAACCTCTGCTCTTGGAGGCCCAACAGCATCTCTGAGGAAAAGGAGGGGGAAGTAGACATCAAGCTATTTTCTGGCGCCGTTGCCGGGGAGGAAAGGTAAAAGGTACTCACACTCCGGACCTCGGCTACCAAGCTATTTTCCGTTGTTGTAAGTACTCGAAGCTATTTCCTTTAGATCCTGCAATTGCATCTTTTTTGTTTCTTGTTTACACTAGTTTGGCATAATGGACAAGAATGAGCTTCTTATTCTATTTCCTGATTTAAAACATGGATTGTTTGATGCGAAAATTAAAAAACCTATGGAATCTTATTTGCATGCTGGTAGTAATATTAGTATGAACGCTTTGAACACCATTGTTGATAATGATATAGAAAGTTCTAAGCTTGGGGAAGCTGGTTTTCACGATCTATTTAGTCCCCCAAGCATTGAGGAGAAAATTTTCTTTGATGATACTTTGCCTCCCATATATGATGATTATAATGATAGTGGTCTTTTGGTGCCACCTACTATGGAGAGTAAATTTTGTTGTGATTATACTATGCCTCCAACACTTGATGAGAATAATAATGATAGCTACTTTGTTGAATTTGCTCCCACTATTACTAATAAAATTGATTATGCTTATGTGGAGAGTAATAATTTTATGCATGAGACTCATGATAAGATTTATGTGATGGTTATATTGTTGAGTTTGCTCATGTTGCTACTGAAAGTTATTATGAGAGAGGAAAATATGGTTGTAGAAATTTTCATGTTACTAAAACACCTCTCTATGTGCTGAAATTTTTGAAGTTACACTTGTTTTATCTCTCTATGCTTGTTGCATTATGCTTCTTGAACTTGTTTATTTACAAGATTCCTTTTCATAGGAAACATGTTAGGCTTAAATGTGTTTTGTATTTGCCTCTCGATGCTCTCTTTTTCTTCAAATACTATTTCTTGCGAGTGCATCATTAAAAACTGCTGAGCCCATCTTAACGGCTATAAAGAAAGAACTTCTTGGGAGATAACCCATGTGTTATTTTGCTACAGTACTTTGTTTTATATTTGTGTCTTGGAAGTTGTTTACTACTGTAGCAACCTCTCCTTATCTTAGTTTAGTGTTTTGTTGTGCCAAGTAAAGCCGTTGATAGAAAAGTAAGTACTAGATTTGGATTACTGCGCAGTTCCAGATTTCTTTGCTGTCACGAATCTGGGTCCACCTCCCTGTACGTAACTCAGAAAATTAAGCCAATTTACGTGAGTGATCCTCAGATATGTACGCAACTTTCATTCAATTTGGGCATTTTTATTTGAGCAAGTCTGGTGCCATTTTAAAATTCGTCAATACGAACTGTTCTGTTTTGACAGATTCTGCCTTTTATTTCGCATTGCCTCTTTTGCTATGTTGGATGAATTTCTTTGATCCACTAATGTCCAGTAGCATTATGCAATGTCCAGAAGTGTTAAAAATGATTGTGTCACCTCTGAATATGTTAATTTTTATTGTGCACTAACCCTCTAATGAGTTGTTTCGAGTTTGGTGTGGAGGAAGTTTTCAAGGATCAAGAGAGGAGTATGATGCAACATGATCAAGGAGAGTGAAAGCTCTAAGCTTGGGGATGCCCCGGTGGTTCACCCCTGCATATTCTAAGAAGACTCAAGCGTCTAAGCTTGGGGATGCCCAAGGCATCCCCTTCTTCATCGACAAATTATCAGGTTCCTTCTCTTGAAACTATATTTTTATTCGGTCACATCTTATGTGCTTTGCTTGGAGTGTCTGTATGTTTCTTATTTTTGTTTGTGTTTGAATAAATTGGATTACATCATGCTTGTGTGGGAGAGAGACACGCTCCGCTGTTGCATATGAACACATGTGTTCTTAGCTTTTAATATTCATGGCGAAGTTTCTTCTTCGTTAAATTGTTATATGGTTGGAATTGGAAAATGATACATGTAGTAATTGCTAAAATGTCTTGGATAATGTGATACTTGGCAATTGTTGTGCTCATGTTTAAGCTCTTGCATCATATACTTTGCACCCATTAATGAAGAAATACATAGAGCATGCTAAAATTTGGTTTGCATATTTGGTTTCTCTAAGGTCTAGATAATTTCTAGTATTGAGTTTGAACAACAAGGAAGACGGTGTAGAGTCTTATAATGTTTTCAATATGTCTTTTATGTGAGTTTTGCTGCACCGGTTCATCCTTGTGTTTGTTTCAAATAAGCTTTGCTAGCCTAAACCTTGTATCGAGAGGGAATACTTCTCATGCATCCAAAATACTTGAGCCAACCACTATGCCATTTGTGTCCACCATACCTACCTACTACATGGTATTTTCCGCCATTCCAAAGTAAATTGCTTGAGTGCTACCTTTAAAATTCCATCATTCACCTTTGAAATATATAGCTCATGGGACAAATAGCTTAAAAACTATTGTGGTATTGAATATGTAATTATGCACCTTATCTCTTATTAAGTTGCTTGTTGTGCGATAACCATGTTCACTGGGGACGCCATCAACTATTCATTGTTGAATTTCATGTGAGTTGCTATGCATGTCCGTCTTGTCTGAAGTAAGAGAGATCTACCACCTTATGGTTAAGCATGCATATTGTTAGAGAAGAACATTGGGCCGCTAACTAAAGCCATGATCCATGGTGGAAGTTTCGATTTTGGACATATATCCTCAATCTCAAATGAGAAAATTATTAATTGTTGTTACATGCTTATGCATAAAAGAGGAGTCCATTATCTGTTGTCTATGTTGTCCCGGTATGGATGTCTAAGTTGAAGAATAATCAATAGCGAGAAATCCAATGCGAGCTTTCTCCTTAGACCTTTGTACAGGCGGCATAGAGGTACCCCTTTGTGACACTTGGTAAAAACATGTGCATTGTGATGATCCGGTAGTCCAAGCTAATTAGGACAAGGTGCGGGCACTATTAGTACACTATGCATGAGGCTTGCAACTTATAAGATATAATTTACATGATACATATGCTTTATTACTACCGTTGACAAAATTGTTTCATGTTTTCAAAATCAAAGCTCTAGCACAAATATAGCAATCGATGCTTTTCCTCTATGGAGGACCATTCTTTTACTTTCAATGTTGAGTCAGTTCACCTATTTCTCTCCACCTCAAGAAGCAAACACTTGTGTGAACTGTGCATTGATTGCTACATACTTGCTTATTGCACTTATTATATTACTCTATGTTGACAATATCAATGAGATATACATGTTACAAGTTGAAAGCAACCGCTGAAACTTAATCTTCCATTGTGTTGCTTCAATGTCTCTACTATGAATTTATTGCTTTATGAGTAACTCTTATGCAAGACTTATTGATGCTTGTCTCGAAAGTACTATTCATGAAAAGTCTTTGCTATATGATTCAATTGTTTACTCATGTCATATACATTGTTTTGATCGCTGCATTCACTACATATGCTTTACAAATAGTATGATCAAGGTTATGATGGCATGTCACTCCAGAAATTATACGTGTTATCGTTTTACCTCGCTCGGGACGAGCAGAACTAAGCAGGGATGCTGATACGTCTCCGACGTATCGATAATTTCTTATGTTCCATGCCACATTATTGATGTTATCTACATGTTTTATGCACACTTTATGTCATATTCGTGCATTTTACGGAACTAACCTATTAACAAGATGCCGAAGTGCGGTTCTGTTCTGTTGTTTTTGGTTTCAGAAATCCTAGTAACGAAATATTCTCGGAATCGGACGAAATCAACGCCCAAGTTCCTATTTTCACCGGAAGCATCCAGAACACCCGGGAAGGACCAGAGGGGGGGCACTGGGCCCCCAGACCATAGGCCGGCGCGGCCCAGGCCCTGGCCGCGCCGCCCTATGGTGTCGTCGCCCCTTCGACCACTAGTAGGAAAAGCCTCATCAGTGGCGCACCAAAAATGGATTCTGTGGCGCATGGGAGCTGCGCCACAGAAACGTCGCCACAAAAATAAGGTTTCTGTGGCGCACCTTCCCGTGCGCCACAGAATTAAGGTTTCTGTGGCGCACTTGTTCTTAGGTGCGCCACAGAAACGCGTGCGCCACAGAATTGGTTTTTAGTGCGCCACGAATTTGCTTGTATTATGCACGATTTTGTTACGCACGCTATACACATGCGGTTTATAGACAGCAATACAGATACACGAGGTTATATACGACAACATTCAGATATAATATAAATATCATGTACATTGCACTGAGATATAACATAGACATCATCATCACATTACTTAGAACCCGATCGAGATACATATATAGTGGCAAGTGTCAAATGTTTTGCATACAACTCTTAATTCATACAAAATTCACAATTTCAAGATACAAAGTAGTCTTCATCCGGTTCCTCCTTTGCTCCGTCATCTCTACCCACCAGGCTCGCTTGCATCGGGGTCCTTCATCCAGTTCCTACTATGATGAAAATGGAAGAAAGTGAGACCAACAAGTCCGATGCACAAGAGAAATGGAATAAATGCCTCATACATTGTTGGTCAACACAAATATTAACATTCAGGGACGGTGTAAGTGAGACCAAGTCCGATGCACAAGAGATTGATATTTGTGCTATCTTACCAGGCTCACTTACGCCGCCCCCGAGTGTACGGTGACCAAACATTTTAATCATCGGCATTTTGAAAATCTCAAAGCAAATGGAATGACAAAATGGAATAAGTGCCTCATACATTGTTGGTCAACACAAATATTAACATTTAGAGATGGCGTTAGTGAGACCAAGTCCGATGCACAAGAGATTGATATTTGTGCTATCTTACCAGGCTCACTTACGCCACCCCCAAGTGTACGGTGACCAAACATTTTAATCATCGGCATTTTGAAAATCTCAAAGCAAATGGAATGACAAAATGGAATAAGTGCCTCATACATTGTTGGTCAACACAAATATTAACATTTAGGGATGGGGTAAGCGAGGCCAGGTAGGATGCACAAGAGATTGATATTTGTGCTATCTTACCGAGGCTCACTTACGCCACCCCCAAGTGTACGGTGACCAAACATTTTAATCATCGGCATTTTGAAAATCTCAAAGCAAATGGAATGACAAAATGGAATAAGTGCCTCATACATTGTTGGTCAACACAAATACTATGGTCAGAAACCATAGTTGCAGTATACACCGCGTATACTTTGCGAAGGGCCCCTTTCCCGGTTGGCGTTCCGTCAACGGGTGCTTGACGACACAACAACGCCGATCTGCATCTCCGGCGCAGAACCACGCCCGGTCCTCGCTGTCCGATGCGTGAACGAGTCCTTGATGCAAAGACCGTGCCGGCCTGCCCAGCATTATGCCGGGCCGTGTTGCCGCGCTTCAAACCGTGTGTCCACCGATCGACACGGCCCGAAGCACGACAACGGGGGTCGGCATGATGCTAGGGAGGCTGGCACCGTCTTCGCATTAAGGACTCGTTCACGCATCGGACGGCGAGAGAAGAAAAGTGGTGCTGCGCCGGAGAGGCATGTCGGCGTTGTTGTCTCTCGTCAAGGACTCGTTCACGGAACGGCGGCTAGGGAAAGGGGAGCTCGTCTACAAAGTATATTGCGGCGTATAGGTGACCAAACATTCTAATCATCGGCACTAAAATGGAAGAAAGAGCCAAGTGGTATCTCAACTAGATATCATATGCCTCATACTTTGTTGGTCGAAAGAAATATTAACATTCGGGATGGGGTCGGTGAGGCCAGGGTAGGATGCACAAGAGATTGATATTTGTGCCATCGCACCGTGCTCATGGCCCCACCCTGAGTGTACAAGTGACCAAACAATTTAATCATCGGCACTAGCTAGAATGGAAGAAAGGCCAATACAATTAAGAAGTAGCTAGTATGAACTAAATGGAATGCCTCATACTTTGTTGGTCGAAACAAATATTAACATCCAGGGATAAGCGTTAGTGAGGCCAGGTAGGATGCACAAGAGATTGATATTTGTGCCATCTCACCAGGCTCACTAGCGACACCCGAGTGTACGATTGACCGAACATTCTAATCATCGGCACTAAAATGGAAGAAAGAGCCAAGTGGTATCAACTAAATGGAATGCCTCATACTTTGTTGGTCGAAACAAATATTAACATCCAGGGATGGAGTAAGTGAGGCCAGGTAGGATGCACAAGATATTGATATTTGTGCCATCACACCAAGCCTCACTTGCTCCACCCCCGAGTGTACGAGTGATCGACCAACCATCTAATCATCGACAAGTAAATCACTTGGGGTAATGTTAAAATGTTTGTCTCCATATTTGGGAGACATTTTTAATATTGGAGTCTAGCTAATGGAAATCAAGAACTAGTCTTGATCTCCAAATGGTGATTAGAGGGAATTTATTCATCTTAAGCAACATTAGGGACAAATGGGATCATGCAAGGGACTTGGGTCATTTGGATCATAAGGCATCAATTAAGGAGGCAACCAGGGACAAAGGGAAACATTTGATGATCCATTATCATAGGCAACAAAGCAGCAACTTTTTCCCCTCTAATCTAGCTAGAGTCCTTAAAAGAAATCCATCATAAGCATGGTCAAATACACATATATAGCATGGGGCAGATGCTCCAAAGGGATTATATATTCATCACTTGGTAATTTGGAGAGCAAACAAGCAGTAGCCATATCACTCAATCCAATAATATAGTAATTTGGATCATAAGGCATCAATTAAGGAGGCAACCAGGGGACAAAGGGAAACATTTTATGATCCATTATCATAGGCAACAAAGCAGCAACTTTTTCCCCTCTAATCTAGCTAGAGTCCTTAAAAGAAATCCATCATAAGCATGGTCAAATACACATATATAGCATGGGGCAGATGCAGCCAAACAGCTCACCAGGCAGTGTGCATGCCCAACACACACACAAAGCCGATGAGTCACCACATGCTTGCCAGGCCAAAATGGGTAGAATACCCAGTTTGTATCATCATCTGGCTACTAAGCCATTTGGTGGAAGCAAACTGAAGATCAGCCAGAAGGAAATCACCAAGGGAACATTGGTATGTCAGTATGGTGACACTACCAGAGAAATCCAACATGGATTAATCCCTAACTAGCCATCCAAACTCACCTAGCACCACACACTAGTTATACCATCGAATATAGACATTTAAATGTCTATTTTGTTTTCAACAGCAAAAGCTACCGGTAATCTAGTCATGGATCAACTGAGATAGCATGAGAGAGTCACAACAACAGCCACAAGAAAGGCGAGCCACCCTTGGACAACATAAAGGCTGTCAGGGCTACCTCAAACCCATAGGAACATTCACTAAGCCACTGCATCATAACCCAATAGGGCTCAGCATGAGCTAGGGTACCCAATCAATGATTGGCAACCCTCTAGCTACATCCAGTCCATCCATGAGATCATTACTGCTCAGCAGTTCATCTCAT
Organism: Lolium perenne; assembly: GCF_019359855.2. Lineage (NCBI taxonomy): Eukaryota > Viridiplantae > Streptophyta > Magnoliopsida > Poales > Poaceae > Lolium > Lolium perenne. The sequence continues at coordinate 13,120,072 of NC_067250.2, read as the reverse complement.
TTATCTAATCAATCAAGTTAAACTAACCAGATAAATGAAATGCATAATTAACAAGTGCACCGACTATTGCAAATGATCCGAGAGGATACCACGGTAGCATACCATAGTAGCATTTCATGCATTTAAATGAACCGATAGCATCAAAACCAACCAAATGTCCAACTAGCAAGCAATACCAAGTGAGCAAGTCTTCATTACCTTGTACAGGTTCAGACAAGGATTTATAGAACAAGTACAGAGAGGCAGAGGCAGAGGCATAGACAATTTCTATAAGCATATAGAACACTCCAATTTCTATAAGCATAGACAATTTCATTGTCACATCTTTCTATAAGCATCACTAGCAGCAGCAGCAATGCATATGAACACCATATACAGGTACGGTTCAGAACAATTTCATTGTCACATTGTACAGTTCGAACAACATATAGAACACTCCAATAAGCATCACTAGCAAGCAGCAGCAATGCATATGAACACCATATGAAGCAAAACGATTAGGGGCAATGCATCCAGAGCAACAACAGCAATACATCCGTAGCGAGCATTTCGTCGAGCACGTTGTGCTCGCGCGGGAGGAAGAGGGAGGGGAGGGGAGGAAGAGGGAGGGAGCTCACCGACGACAACAACAGTTGTGGAGGAGCTCACCGACGACGACGGCAAGGGTGGAGGTCGCGGCGGCTCCTCCACCTTGACGCGATGGCGGCCCCTCCTCGCGGCGGCCCCTCCTCGCCGTAGCGGCAGCTTGTGCTGCAGGTGGCGGGGATGGGAGGAGCGTGGCGGCAGGCGGCCCTCGCGTAGGAAGGCGGCGGCGACGGCGACGGCGATGGCGACGACCATGGCGGCGCGCGGTGAGGAGAGGGGAGAGGGGAGAGGCGCGCGGTACGGATCAGAGGTGAACAGGCGTGGGCGGGGGAGGGCACGGGATGATATAGCTAAGTTCCCTTAGTTACGTGGCGCACCAGAACAAGTGCGCCACGAATCAAATACTTCTGTGGCGCACCAAAGAAAGTGCGCCACAGAAACAGTAATTTCTGTGGCGCAGCGCACCGCGTGCGCCACAGAAATACGTACACTGATAATTGGGGGTGACAGGTTGTGGGGCCCGCCAAGTTTTTGTGGCGCATGGTCGGCTGTTGCGCCACAAAATTAAGCTATTTCTGTGGCGCACCTTGCTTGGTGCGCCACAAAAACAGTTTCTGTGGCGCATTTTTAGTGGTGCGCCACAGAACTAAGCTTTTGCCTATAAGGGTTTTCCTACTAGTGGACCCTCCTGCGCCGCCTCTTCGCCTATATAAAGCCCCTGGATCGAAAACCCTGATACGTTCGACGAAACCCACAGAAACCTTCCAGAGCCGCCGCCATCGCGAGGCCAAGATCTGGGGGACAGGAGTCTCTGTTCCGGCACGCTGCCGGAGCGGGGAAGTGCCCCCGGAAGGCTTCTCCATCGACACCGCTGCCATCTCCACCGCCATCTTCATCACCGCTGCTGCTCCCATGAGGAGGGAGTAGTTCTCCATCGAGGCTCGGGGCTGTACCGGTAGCTATGTGGTTCATCTCTCTCCTATGTACCTCAATACAATAATCTCATGAGCTGCTTTACATGATTGAGATTCATATGAGTTTGTATCACAATTTATCTATGTGCTACTCTAGCAAAGTTATTAAAGTAGTTCTATTCCTCCTGCACGTGTGTAAAGGTGACAGTGTGTGCACCGTGTTAGTACTTGGTTTATGCTATGATCATGATCTCTTGTAGATTGCGAAGTTAACTATTGCTATGATAATATTGATGTGATCTATTCCTCCTACATATGCATGAAGGTGACAGTGTGCATGCTATGTTAGTACTTGGTTTAGTCTTTTGATCTATCTTACACTATAAGGTTACTTAAATATGAACAAATTGTGGAGCTTGTTAACTCCGGCATTGAGGGTTCGTGTAATCCTACGCAATGCGTTCATCATCCAACGAGAGTGTAGAGTATGCATTTATCTATTCTGTTATGTGATCAATGTTGAGAGTGTCCACTAGTGAAAGTGTAATCCCTAGGCCTTGTTCCTAAATACTGCTATCGCTACTTGTTTCTTGTTTCTTGTGTTACTACTGCTGCAATACTACCACCATCAACTACACGCCAGCAAGCTATTTTCTGGCACCATTGCTACTGCTCATACTTATTCATACCACCTGTATTTCACTATCTCTTCGCCGAACTAGTGCACCTATTTGGTGTGTTGGGGACACAAGAGACTTCTTGCTTTGTGGTTGCAGGGTTGCATGAGAGGGATATCTTTGACCTCTTCCTCCCTGAGTTCGATAAACCTTGGGTGATCCACTTAAGGGAAAACTTGCTGCTGTTCTACAAACCTCTGCTCTTGGAGGCCCAACACTGTCTACAGGAAAAGGAGGGGGAAGTAGACATCATTGTGGCACTGGGGAAGCTAAGATTAGGCGTCTTCAAAAGGACTTGGATGTGGCCACTTGGCGGAACAAAGAAATGAACCGAGGATGGAATTCTACAATTCAAGATGGCCTACATGCTGTTGCTGATCTGCAGAAGCTAGTGGCTGGCAACTTGGTTACCGCTTTGGCTGATGCAGATGTCCATGAGATCAACTGGACAATCTTGGAACAGGTGAAAGCACGAGCAGAAACTCTGCACTCATCTTTGCAGGTAGATGATTTTCAAAGGGTGATGCAAGAGCCGCTATATGAATAGATTGTTGTTTCAGTTGATGATGTCCCTGGTTCCTTTGTTTACTTATGTGCTGGTAGTACTTAGGGGAACTAGCTTGTACAAGTAATTATTTTCCGATAAAGTTGTACAAGTTAATGGCACATGCTTTGCATGTTTGACCAATTAAGTTAAAAAGCTTCACAAAATCCTGCTATCATGTAGGCGGGCTTGCATTGGCTTTCAACCCAAGTGACTGTTGACTGCAATCTGTAATATGTACCCCTCTGTTGCACTTAATGGTATCCAAGCCCTTGGGCCCCCCTCCTTTGTTAAAAAAAGATCGAATTCTTATTGCATCGAAGTTGTTTCACTAAAAAAAAGAGCTCTCACGTGCAAGGCACGTGCAATTTACTAGTATATACTACTACTAGTAGAGATGTTACACCTAGACATTAGAGATTTGTTTGTTTTAAAGATATTTTTAATTTTGTACAAGATGGAAAATATAACTTTAGCAAATTCCTAGTATTTTTCATGGTCGATGTAAAAAAAGTATTTTTCATGGTTGATGTAAAAAAACAAGTTTTTTTCATGGTCGATGTAAAAAAAAAGAGAAAACATGTCTCATAAAAAGCCTTATGGTTAGCACAACTTTTTTACGGAGTAACTCTTTTTTACATAGCCCAAATTACTATTCGATTTTCCATTGAAATATTTTATGTGTATATAGCAAGCGAAGAAGTACACATGCATTTTTCGTTTTATTCTTTCTTGACATTTCAAAATGTATAGAAGATGAATTTCGAAATAAAGAGATCATATGCACCCAAGAACCAACAAGCATATCCCCTTGACCCCGAACCTACTCAGGGCCCTTTTGTTGTGGTTTTTTTTGGCTTTTTGGCTTTTGGATTTTGGAAGCCAAAAACAAAGATCCTATTCTTTTGGCTTCTAAATAGGTGCTTTTTTTGGCTTTTGCCAAAGCCAAAAAGCCAAAAAAAAGCCACAACAAAAGGGCCCTCGACTTAGGACACTGGATTTCGTAGGCTAGGGTTCCACAGTTTTCCACCAACCAGTAATAATTTCAACTCTGCCCCAAAATTCCCGCCGAAATCCCCCCCGTTTCCAAAATTCAAAGCGATGTGAAATAAGTACAGTGCCAATCTTATCCCCCCGGACCGCTCAATTCAGACCTATCACCGGCGACGCCGAACCCCGCATCTCTCTCTCACGCTTCCAGCTTGCATGACCCACCGGATCATCTCACACGCCGGCGCGGTGCCGGCCCACTGTCCCATTCCCACACCAGCACTACTGCCTTCTCATCGGCCACCGTAGTGACCGACGATGTTCCACCGTCTCCCTTGCTTTTTAGCAAGCCGGAGTAGCTTCCACCTCCCCCCACCCCCACCGACGACCACTGTACCATACGAGCTCCTCCGTAGCCGACTTCCACCGCCGCCTTGTCAGCGACATTCACCATCGCCGGGTTCTCGTATCTTAATCCCCGACTCCTTCCGTCCACCGGACTGGAGAGATGGGTACACAAAGCGCCTCCATTGTCCACGGCAGGAAACCAAAGCGTACACGCGCACACTCCCAAGAAGGTTGATATGGCCGCTTTCCTTATGCAGGTGATTTCGAAAAGTATTTTTTTTGCTTACTTGCACCGCCATCTCATTAGCATTTTTTTTGTAATGCATGCTAGATATTATTGCACTACAGAATGAATTAAAAGAGAAACGGAGACGGAAGATATGTAGCAGATTTGCAAGCCGTGTGGGCACAAACATCTGTAACGCTATTGCCTCTAGTGCAAACCTGAACAAAATCGGAGAAGAACCCTTTCCCCTCCCCAAAGATAAAGAACAATGTTATGATTCACAATTTGATCCTGCTGAGCCTCTTGGAGAGCTGACTCAGGAAGATGCCTTGCCTGACCATTCTCCTCAACCCCACCAGGTGATTTCTGTTTTTTTTTACTTGGAGATATCTGTTGCAACTTCCATGTGTTGTATACTTGTATCCTGAATCCCACCAAACATGTTCACATGCCACCTCTAGGTCTCCTTAACGCATCATATATATGTTTCAGCATGCACGTCATCCTTTACTATTCTTCATTCTATTCCATTTGCATATCATCATATATGGGACTTCTGTAGACTGAAATATCGTTTATGTGTGCTAGGAATCTGCAGCTTCAAGTAATAATTTCGCAGGAACCACCAATGAGAGGAAGACCTTTCAACAGGTACCTGAATCGGTGATAGAACAGCTGCAACCAAAAAAGAAATCTGCTTCTGCTACTAGACAGTCTCAGCGATTCATGGCACTATCTGAAGAAAATAACGCAAATGCTAAGAGTACTGAAATAAAAAAACGTGGTGAACACCCCAAGCGGTTGAATCAGCCACCTGTTACCAATCCAGTCAACCAGCGACGACAATCGGCAGCAGAACCAGTTTCCACAGCAACTTCTCAGCCACAATTGGCAGCAGAACCAGTTTCCACAACAACTTCTCAGCCACAATTGGTAGCAGAACCAGTTTCCACAGCAACTTCTCAACCACAATTGGCAGCAGAACTAGTTTCCACGGCAACTTCTCAGCCACAATTGGGATCAACAGTAGCTGTGGTAGGAAATACTGCCCAAGGACACACTGTACCAGTCCCAGCTGACACAACCACAACTGGCCAAACACTGCTAGCACATCAACAAACTGTTGATGATCTCCCACTGACCCATATTAGTCCTACCATAGACAACTCCCCTGAGGATGAGCCCCACACCGAAGAAGGTACATTTTCCAATGCTTATAGTTTCATTCTCCGTTATAAAGTTATACTTTATGATAGCTTGATGTAATGCTTAACTTTGTAGTTGCACCACGATCAAGAAAAACGAGGGGCCCAACAGTAGGGAAAATGTTCGTAGCTAAGCTTGCTGGGAAGGAATCAAGATTTCGCCTTTCATCTATCGTAGGTGGCAGAAGGCCACTTTGGACCTGAAGAATCTTGTAAATTAGCATCGGATGTAGGAATTTTCGTCAGGAATGAAATTCCTATCTTCCCAACATGGAAAGAGCACGTAGACACCTCTGCGCATTTTGAAAAATTAGTGCACAGGTTACACGTAAGTCATCTTTCTCTTGGTAATGTTACTCATACTAGTATACCACATTGGCACGTCCCGTTCCTTCTAGCTTGTTGTTGGCTCTATGTATATCGCACCAATGGTTTATATTGTTGTGAACAGTTAAAGTTCGAGTTCGATGAGGACCAAGAGGAAGTAAAGCATGTTCTCAATAGTCTATTCTCAGACTGTCTGCGCCAGTATCGCAGCAGGCTAAAGAAGAAATACTTCACTGGAAAGATTACTGGGAGTGTTCCAACTAGATCTCCTCTTAAGCAAATGACTGACAAACAAAGGGGGAGATCTTGTGAAGCACTGGTCTGATCCAAAGAATATGGTATGATTTGTAAGACTGAGACCAGATCACATCTTGGATTCTTATTTATAGCAGTGTCTCACTAGTATCCTTTTTGCAGAATTTGGCTAAACAGAATCAGAAAAACCGCGGTAAACTACTTTTACCTAGCCGTACGAGATCTCGTAACCTTATAGTGCACATTCGGCAAAAAGTAAGGACATGTTGTTTTATACTGCTATTTAGAAATATTTTAGTAAAAGATCATGCAGAGTATATACACCAGTGTGCAGCTTATATTATGATCCTCCATTTCAACCACGTTATTCGATTTATAAATGGTAGTACTAAAATGCAGATGTTACATAATGCAAGTAAAAGGGAACCAAACAAAGAGATGACTGCCAGAGATTTTTGAAGCATGCCGAAGAACAAACTTGAAGTGATTGGAGAAGTCGCACAGAGTGTTCTTGTAAGTCTTCTCTAAGATTGAAATTTTGTGACGACTCACATCCCAACTTGTAGGAGTAGTAAAGTACATGTCAATATGATATTATAGATGTTTATTAAAATTCATGTGATGTGAATCAGACATGCCAAACTGTAGGAATAAAAGTAGGTCATACACATGATAAATCTACTATCAGCAAGTTTCTCTGTAGTAACTATCATGTTTACACATGTGTACGAACTGAATTTTTTGCAGGAAGATATGAAATTAGAGATGGCAAAACCCGGTAAAAACGGTCTGGAAAAAACCGATGAAGAATGTGTGAAGGCATTTTCCATGGCAATAAAAAAGAAAGGCATTGCCAAAAACACTTTCTTACGGAATGCTGGACTGGTGAAGTGCAAGTCCATGTCCAAGTCAAAGTATTTGCATGCTCAAGTTCTAGAGGAGCAACTCCAAGTAGAACGAGCTGCATCACCGCGCTAAGACTAGAAGTCGACAATTTTAGAACGATAGCAGCACAGAAGGAGGCCCTACGGAGCAGGTTAGGAATGCTAGTAAGTAGTAAGAAGAGTATACGCTAGATAATTGGAGATGAACGGGGACAGTGGCAGGTCAAGATCTTGGTCTTGTAAAATGGTTCCTTAGTCTGAGCATATTTCGTAGGTGCATTTATCTGCAATTGCTATGATCTTGGTGGTCGTTTCCTTGTTGTGATGTGGATTTTTTTTGAACCGAAACCCTGCTGATTGTTAATATTATAAGTGGATTACCTAGCCCTTTCTATCAGTTCTGACTTGTGGTTCCGTTGGCTTGTGGATGAAGCTTTGACATGGTATCAGAGCCCATAGTCTCAAGTTCGAGTCATCGCTTTCGCAAACCTTCTCTTCTCTTCTCCCGGTCTAGCCCTTTCTGTCAGTTTGGACTTTTTGTTGCGTTGGCTATGTTGAGATGTATAAAGTGGATTGCCTAGCCCTTTCCATCAGTTCGTACTTTTGGTCGCGTTGGCTAGTGCATTAAAGCTTGACACTGATGATTTTCTGTGATCCATTGATTTCCAGCTTTCTACATATAGCCCAGGTCTAGAAGCTTGTCAACTTGTCTAGTTCATTCATCGCTGTATTGAGTGCAATGAACGGAACAGTGGCTTCTCCTTTGTGTTGTGCTGCAACTCAACAAATGTTCTCGCTTCAGAGGTGAGTTGTGAACAGAGATACTTATGTATGCTACAGTACCAAATTTCGACTCCATATAATCAATAGCTTAACAACCGTCTAATTCACAATCTCGAAACTGTAGCATTTAGTACCTCCTGCCTATCGAATACAATTATTTCACACACTGAAATATTTTGTACACGTTTTGAATTGGAGAACATGGGAACCGACTTTGGTTCTGATTATGACTTGATGTGACCCTAGACTCGTTTTGGCGCGCGCAGTTCCCGAGCGAATCAAATGAATTTTGACCGTTCTATTAAAAAAGGGAACTTTGACCGTTGGATCAAGCGTTGGAGAACTGATGTGCCAACGGCCAATAATTGCTTGTGCATCATGGTGATGGCTTATCTGATTTCAAAAACTGAGATTTTTTCTATATATAGTGGATAGGTGGACAGATATAGATATAGATGGACAGATACAGATATAGCTTCGACTGTAGCCACACTCAAACTCAAAATCAGTTGAGCTGCAAAACCACTAGCCAATTAAGTCCGAAATATTTCAGAGGCATTTTTTAATTGCAGTTCGGAGGACATGGGAGTAACTGATTTTGTTTGTGATAATGGCTTGATATGACCGCTGGGAATAAATGCCTGAGCAGAGCTACTTCGCATGGTCTACCATTTTTATATTAGACTAGTCATAGTGGTAAGTACTACCTCCGTCCCAAGGAATAAGGCCCACGCATATTCCAAGACGAACTTTGACAATAAAAATTGAGCAACACACTCTTGATTATATTATATGTAATTAATATCGTTGAATTCGTATTGAAAAGCACTTTCTAATGATGCTAATTTCATACAAACAATCTTTATATATTTAAAGTAATTCTTTGTCAAACAAAAATCACGTAAAAGACACATATGATACTACTACATGATACTATTCCTATAGTAGGTAGTATCATGGAGTAGTATCATAGTCATGCTATATTTATTATTTTTTAGAATCTCAATGCCAATTTGTGTACAAGATTTGTTTAGCATTAACTTTTCTCGTTGTTTGCGCTATGATACAGTATCTACCTATGTTACTCTAATCTCCTCTCTCCTACTTAATTAGCTGCCACATGAGCATTTTTGTGAGACCAATGCGCATGATACTAGCACTATGGCTAGCCTTAGTATTACTACTCCTGGAGTAGTATATTTCTCTCGTGTACTTGGCTATTTTCGGGAATAAATAACAAACGGTGGGGTTTTCCCCTCCGTCCACCTCCAAAAATAATATTAGTATTATATTACTTGGACCATAGTCATAATCAAAATCAAATTTCAGTTCGTCGGCAAAATGTCCCGCCAATCCTGAAATATTTCAGACACGTTTTCAATGGGATTTTGAAGATAGATAGTGATCATTGTAACCGATATTCAAGGTGATGATGATTTGATGTGTAACTCGGCCTTCAACATAGTACTAGTACGGTCTTACAATTTATTGTTATTATATTTGGTCCTTAGCCAAATTCAATATCTCAATACCGTAAAACTTCCCGCCCACTAAATACAAATGTTTCGGACGCTTCCAAATTCCCATTCTACCCTCGTAAAATGACATCAATGTCCATGTATAAGTCGGTTGGTGGGGGGTCTGCCCGTCATTTTTTCGATCACCGCATCCCTTGCCAAGGAAACTCCTCGAAAATCCAAAATTGAAAATCTCTGTCAAGCGCTACAATCTCCCGCCAATAAATTCCAAAATATTCGCTAAGCATTTTCAAATTTAAGCTTTTTTAGGAGATAGTACATGGGAACTGATTTCGGTTGTGATTATGACTTGATGTGACCGTAGGCCTTGGATTCTTGAACAGAGGCACTACGCCGGTCTACCATTTTTCTAGTACTAATATTGCTTCTACTGTAGCAAAGTTCAAAGTTCAAAATCTCAGTCGAGAGGCAAAACCCCCCCGCAAAATGAATCCGGAATATTTCAGACGCGTTTTTGGATTGAACTTTGAAAGAACTTGGGTGTAAATGATTTTATGATGATGGCTTGATGTGACCCTGGCCTTTTTTTGCTGAACAGGGCTACAAAGTAGCATGGTCTACCCCTGGCCTTATATATTACAATCACGAGTGTATTACTTGCACCATAGCCGTATTCAAAATCAATTTTCAGTCAAGCTGCAAAATCTCCAACCAATCCTGAAATATTTCGGAAGGGCTTTTCAAAATGGATTTTCAAGATACATCATGATTATGATCGTGGTAACCGATTTTCAACGTGATGATGACTTGATGTGACATTTGGCCGTATTAGTACGGTCTCATATTTTTGTATTACTTGGACTGTAGCCAAATTCGAAATCTCATTCCAGCGGCAAAACTTCCCTTGAAAAATACAAATATTTCACACGCTTCTAACTTCCCATTCTACCCTCGTAAAGATGACAACAATGTCCATGTATAAGTCGGTTGGTGGGGGGTCTACCCGTCATTTTTCGATCACCACCTCCCTAGCCCCGGAAACTAACCGAAAAAAATTCATTTCCCTCAGTCTCTCCTCTGAGACCACACCCACCGGAACTTCCCAAGTCCCTCTCTCTCCCACCTCCACGACCACCGCACCGGAACATCCCCGCCGGACTTCCCTGGCCTACCTGAGGCCTCGCGATCCTCGTCATCCGGCTGCCTGCCGGAGCTGCTTCATCGACGCCGTCATCAACCGGACCGGATCATCTCCGCCGAACCTCGAAACCATATGCTCATCCAGCAGTCTACCGCAGTCGCTTCAGCTGCGGTATCGTCCACCCCACCGGAGCCGCTTCGCCGGATCCATCGTCCACCGCATCGGATCTTGCTCACCGACACCGCTGTGCATGGACCGGATCTGCTTCACCGGCGCCGTGCAAGATCTAAACTCTTCTACTGTCGCTTTTCTATTGCTTGCCTGCAAGTTCTTGTTTAATCTTGGGGGAACCTGTTTGTGCTAACGACGCGCCGTTACGTTTTTGCAGATGAGAGGAGTAACCATGAAGTGTAATGGCCGTCTCTCCAACCCCAAGTAGCACATGTAGCGTACTTCATCACCGGATCTATCAACCCCAGGAAGATCTGCTGTGACTCCCACAGAGTGCTTCTCCTAATGTAAGTACCTTGTTTTAGCGCCATGTTCTGGGTTCAGATGCTTGTTTGTCTGAAGCTCTTTTAGTTCATTCCTAGCTATGACCGTAACACCTTGCTATTTTCTAGTTCATTGCTAACTTTAAGCGATTGAACATTTTGGTTTGCATTCCCTGCTCTGTAGATGTAGCCATCATAACTTCTATCTTGCTCAGTCGTTGTTACAAAAATTATAGGTATTATAGTAACATCCTGCTATTATTTAGTTCATGGCCAATTTTAAGTAATTCCACATGTTGGTTCGCATTCCCTGCTCTATAGCTTTTGGCATCGTAACTTCTATATTTGGTTTACATTGCCTGCTCTGTAGATCTAGCCATCATAACTTTATCTTGCTCAGTCGTTGTTACAAAAAATATGGCCTGCTACTATGTTGTTTGTGCCAATTTTTTACTCCATGAACATGTTGGCTTGCATTCCCTGTACTACAGGTGATGCCATTGTTTTGTATCTACTTCATTGTAAGCTAACAAAGTAAGGACTTAGTTTGGCATGATATCACTCTGCTATCTAGCCTGTAGTACAAATAAACTTGTCATATTACTAGATAATAATTTTGCGTGCCATCTTGTTCTTCAAAAGCTACATTATTGACTTGTTTCTCTGACTTGGCATGACGCTCACATATGGAATGCTGAACATATTGGTTTGCATTCCCTCTTATACAAGTTCACAGGTGATCCCACTATATTCTGTATCTGGTCCATCCTAAGCTCCAGCATTAACTATCCTCTATGTGTTACTCATTACAAGTTTATATCCCGAAACATCTTGATTTGCATCCCCTTCACTATAAGTTCAGGAGTATTATTTAGTTCACGGCCAAAATGAAGTAATTGCACTTGGCACATGTTGGTTCACATTCCCTCCTCTTTAGCTTTTGCCATCGTAACTTCTATTTTTGGTTTACATTCCCTGCTCTGTAGATGTAGCCATCATAACTTCATCTTGCTCAGTCGTTGTTACAAAATTTATAGCCTGCTACTATGTTGTTCATGCCAATTTTGTACTCCCTGAACATGTTGGTTTGCATGGGACTCGGCGTAGTAAGTCTATTGTTTCATTCTAACATGCTCGTTATATTGGTCACAGTATGCGGCATGCACTCTTTGTTTGCTTATTGTGCGCATTACAATGATCTTGTTATAACGACGAAATGATGAGTTCCAAATTCTTTGGGAAATAATATTGTAGTGTCTTTGCCTTTCCATTGTTGTTGTCTTAACTTGTAATGTCTTTGTTTCAGATATAGGTGCTGCATGGACAACTTAAAAGATTGCCGGATCGCTTCATTGTATTTCTAGGTTTAATTACCATTCAATTTCTCTCGGGTTACGTAATATTTTTCAAAGCCGTGCAAATTGATGTAATATTTAGTTAGTTTTTATAGTTCTTTCGCGCATTTTTTCTTTGTTGCTTGTGGTAAGTGAGGCTATCCGACAGAAATCATTGCTGCGTAAATATTCTCAGTATCTAAATCACGAATTCCCATCCCTTAAACGGCCCAATTAACCGAAATCACGTATGTGCCGGCCCGCAAAATCCTAAAGCGCCTATTATGCCGGCATATAAACAGCAACTAAACGGGCTGGCCCACTTACTTATTGGGCCAGCCCACTTGATTTACGGTGGACCCCACACTCTAATTGGGCCGGCCCACTTGCTTTAAGGTGGACCCCACCCACTACTGGGCCGGCCCACTAACTAGTTGGGCCAGCCAATTGCTTTTGTGGTGGATCCCACATACTAAATGGGCCGACCCTTTAAGAGGAAAGTGGGACCCACCTGTGTTTTTGGCCCGGCCCACTATCTTGTTGGGCCGGCCCACTTGCTATAAGGTGGACCCTACATACTAAATGGGCCGGCCCTTTAACAGGAAAGTGGGACCCACCTGTGCTTTTGGCCCGGCCCACTTGCTACATGGTGGACCCCACATACTAAATGGGCTAGCCCTTTAAGAGGAAAGTGGGACCCACCTGTGTTTTTGGCCCGGCCCACTAGCGTGTTGGGCCGGCCCACTTGCTATATGGTGGACCCCACATACTAAATGGGTCGGCCCTTTAACTGGAAAGTGGGACCCACCTGTGTTTTTGGCTCGGCCCACTATCTTGTTGGGCCGGCCCACTTGCTATATGGTGGACCCCACATACTAAATGGGCTGGCCCATTAACAGGAAAGTGGGACCCACCTGTGCTTTTGGCCCGGCCCACTGGCTTGGTGGGCCGGCCCATTTGATCTAATGTGGACCCCACGTACTAAATGGGCCGGCCCGATAGCAGGAAAGTGGGACCCACATGCTAATTGGGCCGGCCCAATAACTTCTTGGGCCGGCCCACTTGCTTTAAGGTGGACCCCACTTGGTAAATGGGCCAGACCGATAACAGGAAAGTGGGTCCCACATGTTTTGTGGGCCGGCCCTTTTGCCTGTTGACCGGTCAAACGAGTGCATTCGGCCCAGCCCACATGCTTAGTGGGCCGGCCCATTAATGTTTTGACCAGTCAACCTTAGAGATTAGGCTCGGCCCACGGAACTAATGGACCAGCCCAGCTATATAGTTGACCGGTCAAACTAAGTCAGCTGGCCCGGCCCGCAAACTTAATGGGCCGGCCCGCTTAAGACGTGGCAGGCCTCGTGTGGGCCTACCATCTACCACGGGGTTTCAGCGGTTAACGCAGATTAGCGCCGATTAACGGCGTCTGCCACGTGTCAGTTTGCATGACGTCAGCAGTCAACGGGCTCCCGGAAACACTTCTGCAACGGTTCGATTTTCCGTGGCGGAAGGGCGCCCAAGCGCGACGGACCGAAAAAACCGTCTTAGGACTTTGCCTGACGCAGTTTCGACAACAGAACCCATATCGTCGGGTTAGGCCCATAGGCGACGAAAAATACCCCTTAGCGGACGATTTTGAGACGTTGTCTATCAGAACTTTTCTTGTAGTGAGTGTGGATGATGATGTTTGTTTGCGAAGAACAGTAAAGAACAATTGCAGTAGATTGTATTTCAGATGTAAAGAATAGGACCGGGGTCCACAGTTCACTAGCGGTGTCTCTCCCATAGGATAGCAGATGTTGGGTGAACAAATTACAGTTGGGCAATTGACAAATAAAGAAGGCATAACAATGCACATACATATATCATGATGAGTACTATGAGATTTAATCAGGGCATTACGACAAAGTACATAGACCGCTATCCAGCATGCATCTATGCCTAAAAAGTCCACCTTCAGGTTATCATCCGAACCCCCTCCAGTATTAAGTTGTAAACAACAGACAATTGCATTAAGTATGGTGCGTAATGTAATCAACACAAATATCCTTAGACAAAGCATCGATGTTTTATCCCTAGTAGCAACAGCACATCCACAACCTTAGAACTTTCTCACATCGTCCTGCATTTAATGGAGGCATGAACCCACTATCGAGCATAAATACTCCCTCTTGGAGTCACAAGTATCAACTTGGCCAGAGCCTCTACTAGCAACGGAGAGCATGCAAGAACATAAATAACATATATGATAGATTGATAATCAACTTGACATAGTATTCAATATTCATCGGATCCCAACAAACACAACATGAAGGATTACAAATAGATGATCTTGATCATGATAGGCAGCTCACAAGATCTAACATGATAGCACAATGAGGAGAAGACGACCATCTAGCTACTGCTATGGACCCATAGTCCAGGGGTGAACTACTCACACATCGATCCGCAGGCGATCATGGCGATGAAGAGACCTCCGGGAGATGATTCCCCTCTCCGGCAGGGTGCCGGAGGCGATCTCCTGAATCCCCCGAGATGGGATTGGCGGCGGCGGCGTCTCTGGAAGGTTTTCCGTATCGTGGCTCTCGGTACTGGGGGTTTCGCGACGAAGACTATATGTAGGCGGAAGGGCAGGTCAGGGGGCCACACGAGGGCCCCACACGCCAGGGCCACGCGGCCAGCACCTGGGCCGCGCCGCCCTGTTGTGGCGGCGCCTCGTGGCCCCACTTCGTAAGTCCTCCGGTCTTTTGGAAGCTTCGTGTAAAAATAGGCCCCTGGGCGTTGATTTCGTCCAATTCCGAGAATATTTTCTTACTAGGATTTCTGAAACCAAAAATAGCAGAAAACAGCAACTGGCTCTTCGGCATCTCGTCAATAGTTTAGTGCCGGAAAATGCATAATAATGACATATAATGTGTATAAAACATGTGAGTATCATCATAAAAGTAGCATGGAACATAAGAAATTATAGATACGTTTAGGACGTATCAAGCATCCCCAAGCTTAGTTCCTACTCGCCTTCGAGTAGGTAAACGATAACAAAGATAATTTCTGAAGTGACATGCTATCATAATCTTGATCATACTATTGTAAAGCATATGAGATGAATGCAGCGATTCGAAGCAATGATGAAGATAATGAGTAAACCAATGAATCATATAGCAAAGACTTTTCATGAATAATACTTTCAAGACAAGTATCAATAAGGCTTGCATAAGAGTTACTCATAAAGCAATAAATTCAAAGTAAAAGCATTGAAGCAACACAAAGGAAGATAAAGTTTCAGCGGTTGCTTTCAACTTCAACATGTTTATCTCATGGATAATTGTCAACACAAAGCAATATAACAAGTGCAATAAGTAAATATGTAAGAATCAATGCACATAGTTGATACAAGTGTTTGCTTCTAAGATAGAAAGAATAGGCAAACTGACTCAACAATAAAGTAAAAGATAGGCCCTTCGCAGAGGGAAGCATTGATTACTATATTTGTGCTAGAGCTTTTCATTTTGAAAACAAGAAACAATTTTGTCAACGGTAGTAATAAAGCATATGAGTTATGTATAAGACATCTTATAAGTTGCAAGCCTCATGCATAGTATACTAATAGTGCTCGCACCTTGTCCTAATTAGCTTGGGTTAACACGGATTATCATTGCATAGCATATGTTTCAACCAAGTGTCACAAAGGGGTACCTCTATGCCGCCTGTACAAAGGTCTAAGGAGAAAGCTCGCATTGGATTTCTCGCTTTTGATTATTCTCAACTTAGACATCCATACCGGGACAACATAGACAACAGATAATGGACTCCTCTTTAATGCATAAGAATTCAACAACAGTTAATTTTCTCATAAGAGATTGAGGATTATTTGTCCAAACTGAAACTTCCACCATGAATCATGGCTTTAGTTAGCGGCCCAATGTTCTTCTCTAACATTATGCATACTCAAACCATTTAATCATGAGAACCGCCCTTACTTCAGACAAGATGAACATGCATAGCAACTCACATGATATTCAACAAAGGTAAAAGAGTTGATGGCGTCCCCAGAAAACATGGTTACCGCTCAACAAGCAACTTATTAAGAAATAAGACACATAAGTACATATTCTCTACCACGATAGTTTTTAAGGCTATTTTGTCCCATGAGCTATATATTGTAAAGGTAAAGAATAGAAATTTTAAAGGTAGCACTCAAGTAATGTACTTTGGAATGGCGGAGAAATACCATGTGGTAGGTAGGTATGGTGGACAAAAATGGCATAGTAGTTGGCTCAAGGATTTGGATGCACGAGAAGAATTCCTCTCAATACAAGGCTAGGCTAGCAAGGTTATTTGAACCAAACTCAAGTATAAAAGGTGCAGCAAAGCTTACATATGAACATATTGTAACTATTATAAGACTTTACATTGTCTCCTTGTTGTTCAAACACCTCAACCAGAAAATATCTAGACTCTAGAGATCAATCATGCAAACCAAATTTTAACAAGCTCCATGTAGTTATTCATTAATGAGTACAAGGTACATGATGCAAGAGCTTAAACAAGATCTATATGAGCTCAACAATTGCCAAGTATCACATTATTCAAGACATTAAACCATTTACCACATGCATCATTTTCCGTTTCCAACCATATAACAATGAATGGAATAGTCCAACTTTCGCAATGAACATTAAAGATAAAGCTAAGAACACATGTGTTCATACGAAACAGCGGAGCGTGTCTCTCTCCCACACAAAGAATGCTAGGATCCGATCTTATTCAAACAAAAACAAAAACAAACAGACGCTCCAAGTAAAGCACATAAGATGTGACGGAATAAAAATATAGTTTCACTAGAGGAACCTGATAAGTTGTCGATGAAGAAGGGATGCCTTGGGCATCCCCAAGCTTAGACGCTTGAGTCTTCTTAAAATATGCAGGGATGAACCACGGGGGCATCCCCAAGCTTTGCCTTTTCACTCTTCTTGATCATATTGTATCATCCTCCTCTCTTGACCCTTGAAAACTTCCTCCACACCAAACTCGAAACAACTCATTAGAGGGTTAGTGCATAATCAAAAATTCACATGTTCAGAGGTGACATAATTATTCTTAACACTTCTGGACATTGCACAAAGCTACTGGACATTAATGGAACAAAGAAATCCATCCAACATAGCAAAAGAGGCAATGCGAAATAAAAGGCAGAATATGTCAAAACAGAACAGTCCGTAAAGACGGATTTTATTGAGGCACCAGACTTGCTCAAATGAAAATGCCCAAATTGAATGAAAGTTGCGTACATATCTGAGGATCACGCATGTAAATTGGCAGATGTTTTTGATTTTTCTACAAGGACTACTGCCCAAATTCGTGACAGCAAGAAATCTGTTTCTGCGCAGTAATCCAAATCTAGTATTGACTTTACTATCAAAGACTTTACTTGGCACAACAATGCAATAAAATAAAGACAAGGAGAGGTTGCTACAGTAGTAAACAACTTCCAAGACTCAAATATAAAATAAAGTGCAGAAATAAAATAATGGGTTGTCTCTCATAAGCGCTTTTCTTTAACGCCTTTCAGCTAGGCGCAGAAAGTGTGTATCAAGTAACATCAAGAGACGAAGCATCAACATCATAATTTGTTCTAATAATAGAATCATAAGGTAACTTCATTCTCTTTCTAGGGAAGTGTTCCATACCTTTCTTGAGAGGAAATTGATATTTAATATTACCTTCCTTCATATCAATGGTGACACCAATAGTTCGAAGAAAAGGTCTTCCCAATATAATGGGACAAGATGCATTGCATTCAATATCCAAGACAACAAAATCAACGGGGACAAGGTTATTGTTAACCATAATATGAACATTATCAATCCTCCCCAAAGGTTTCTTTATAGCATTATCAACAAGATTAACATCCAAATAACAATTTTTCAATGGTGGCAAGTCAAGCATATCATAGATTTTCTTAGGCATAACAGAAATACTTGCACCAAGATCACATAAAGCATTACAATCAAAATCATTGACCCTCATCTTAATGATAGGCTCCCAACCATCTTCTAACTTTCTAGGAATAGAGGTTTCAAGTTTTAGTTTCTCTTCTCTAGCTTTTATGAGAGCATTTGTAATATGTTTTGTAAAGGCCAAATTTATAGCACTAGCATTGGGACTTTTAGCAAGTTTTTGTAAGAACTTTATAACTTAAGAGATGTGACAATCATCAAAGTCTAAACTATTATGATCTACAGCAATGGGATCATTGTCCCCAATATTTTGAAAAATTTCAGCAGTTTTATCAATTTCAGCAGTTTTAGCAGTTTCAGGTAATTTTGCACGCTTTGCACTAGAAGTAGTAACATTGCCAACACCAATTATTTTACCATTGATAGTAGGAGGTGTAGCAACATGTGAATCATTAACATTACTAGTGGTGGTAATAGTCCAAACTTTAGCTACATTATTCTCTTTAGCTAGTTTTTCGTTTTCTTCTCTTTCCCACCTAGCATGCAATTCAGCCATCAATCTAATATTTTCATTAATTCGAACTTGGATGGCATTTGCTGTAGTAACAATCTTATTATCAATATCCTTATTAGGCATAACTTTCAATTTTAAAAGATCAACATCAGAGGCAAGTCTATCAACCTTAGAAGCAAGAATATCAATTTTATCAAGCTTTTCTTCAACAGATTTGTTAAAAGCAGTTTGTGTACTAATAAATTCTTTAAGCATAGCTTCAAGACCAGGGGGTACACTCCTATTATTGTTGTAATAATTCCCATAAGAATTACCATAACCATTACCATTAGCAGCAGGATATGGCCTATAGTTGTTACCAGAATTGTTCCTATAAGCATTGTTGTTGAAATTATTACTTTTAATGAAATTCACATCAACATGTTCTTCTTCGGCAACCAATGAAGCTAAAGGAACATTATTAGGATCAACATTAGATCTACCATTCACAAGCATAGACATAATAGCATCAATCTTATCACTCAAAGAGGAGGTTTCTTCAACATAATTTACCTTCTTACCTTGTGGAGCTCTTTCCGTGTGCCATTCAGAGTAATTTATCATCATGTCATCAAGAAGTTTTGTTGCTGCCCCCAAAGTGATGGACATAAAGGTACCTCCAGCAGCTGAATCCAATAGGTTCCGTGAAGAAAAATTCAATCCTGCATAAAAGGTTTGGATGATCATCCAAGTAGTTAGTCCATGGGTTGGGCAATTCTTTACCAAAGATTTCATTCTCTCCCATGCTTGAGCAACATGTTCATTATCTAATTGCTTAAAATTCATTATGCTACTTCTCAAAGATATAATTTTAGCGGGAGGATAATATCTACCAATAAAAGCATCCTTACATTTAGTCCAAGAATCAATACTATTTCTAGGCAGAGATAGCAACCAATCTTTAGCTCTTTCTCTTAAGGAGAAAGGAAACAATTTTAATTTTATAATATCACCATCTACATCCTTATACTTTTGCATTTCACATAGTTCAACAAAATTATTAAGATGGGCAGCAACATCATCAGAACTAACACCAGAAAATTGCTCTCTCATGACAAGATTCAGTAAAGCAGGTTTAATTTCAAAGAATTCTGCTGTAGTGGCAGGTGGAGCAATAGGTGTGCATAGGAAATCATTATTATTCGTGCTAGTGAAGTCACACAACTTAGTATTTTTAGAAGTACCCATTTTAGCAGTAGTAAATAAAGCAAAATAGAGAAAGTAAATGCAAGTAACTAAATTTTTTGTGTTTTTGATATAGAGAACAAGACAGTAAATAAAGTAAAACTAGCAACTAATTTTTTTTGTGTTTTTGATATAAGAAGCAAACAAAGCAGTACATAAAGTAAAAGTAAAGCAAGACAAAAACACAGTAAAGAGATTGGAAGTGGAGACTCCCCTTGCAGCGTGTCTTGATCTCCCCGGCAACGGCGCCAGAAAACAGACTTGATGCGCGTAGATGACACGTCCGTTGGGAACCCCAAGAGGAAGGTGTGATGCGCACAGCAGTAAGTTTTCCCTCAGTAAGAAACCAAGGTTATCGAACCAGTAGGAGCCAAGAAGCACGTTGAAGGTTGATGGTGGCGGAATGTAGTGCGGCGCAACACCAGGGATTCCGGCGCCAACGTGGAACCTGCACAACACAATCACATAACTTTGCCCCAACGTAACAGTGACGTTGTCAATCTCACCGGCTTGCTGTAAACAAAGGATTAGATGTATAGTGTGGATGATGATATTTGTTTGCGAAGAACAGTAAAGAACAATTGCAGTAGATTGTATTTCAGATGTAAAGAATAGGACCGGGGTCCACAATTCACTAGCGGCGTCTCTCCCATAAGATAGCAGATGTTGGGTGAACAAATTACAGTTGGGCAATTGACAAATAAAGAAGGCATAACAATGCACATACATATATCATGATGAGTACTATGAGATTTAATCAGGGCATTACGACAAAGTACATAGACCGCTATCCAGCATGCATCTATGCCTAAAAAGTCCACCTTCAGGTTATCATCCGAACCCCCTCCAGTATTAAGTTGTAAACAACAGACAATTGCATTAAGTATGGTGCGTAATGTAATCAACACAAATATCCTTAGACAAAGCATCGATGTTTTATCCCTAGTAGCAACAGCACATCCACAACCTTAGAACTTTCTGTCACTGTCCCAGATTTAATGGAGGCATGAACCCACTATCGAGCATAAATACTCTCTCTTGGAGTCACAAGTATCAACTTGGCCAGAGCCTCTACTAGCAACGGAGAGCATGCAAGAACATAAATAACATATATGATAGATTGATAATCAACTTGACATAGTATTCAATATTCATCGGATCCCAACAAACACAACATGAAGGATTACAAATAGATGATCTTGATCATGATAGGCAACTCACAAGATCTAACATGATAGCACAATGAGGAGAAGACGACCATCTAGCTACTGCTATGGACCCATAGTCCAGGGGTGAACTACTCACACATCGATCCGGAGGCGATCATGGCGATGAAGAGACCTCCGGGAGATGATTCCCCTCTCCGGCAGGGTGCCGGAGGCGATCTCCTGAATCCCCCGAGATGGGATTGGCGGCGGCGGCGTCTCTGGAAGGTTTTCCGTATCGTGGCTCTCGGTACTGGGGGTTTCGCGACGAAGACTATATGTAGGCGGAAGGGCAGGTCAGGGGGCCACACGAGGGCCCCACACGCCAGGGCCGCGCGGCCAGCACCTGGGCCGCGCCGCCCTGTTGTGGCGGCGCCTCGTGGCCCCACTTCGTAAGTCCTCCGGTCTTCTGGAAGCTTCGTGTAAAAATAGGCCCCTGGGCGTTGATTTCGTCCAATTCCGAGAATATTTCCTTACTAGGATGTCTGAAACCAAAAACAGCAGAAAACAACAACTGACTCTTCGGCATCTCGTCAATAGGTTAGTGCCAGAAAATGCATAATAATGACATATAATGTGTATAAAACATGTGAGTATCATCATAAAAGTAGCATGGAACATAAGAAATTATAGATATGTTTGGGACGTATCACTAAGCAAAATAAAATAAAATAAAACAAAAACAGAGAGAGAGAGATAGAGTGTACTCCCCAGGTGAACTTATGAGTAGAGCTATACCTCTCCGGCAACGGCGCCAGAAAATAGTCTTGATGACCCACAAGTATAGGGGATCGCAACAGTCTTCGAGGGAAGTAGAACCCAAATTTATTGATTCGGCACAAGGGGAGGTAAAGAATACTTATAAGCCTTAACAACTGAGTTGTCAATTCAGCTGCACCTAGAAAAGCAGTAGTAACAGGGGTGATGTGAAAGCAGCAGTAATATGAGAGCAAAGATAATGTGATAACACAAGCAGAGCGGTAATATGAGAGCAATGGCACCAGAAAATAGTTGATACTACTTCCAATGTCATATAGAAACGAGTATATGATGATGAGAGATGGACCGGGGTTCCCAGCTATCTACACTAGTGGTAACTCTCCAATAACAAGTGTTGGGTGAATAAATTACAGTTGGGCAATTGATAGGATTGAAATAGCATTAAGACAGAACATCAAGATCATTAATCATGTAGGCATGTTTTCCATATATAGTCATACGTGCTCGCAATGAGAAACTTGTACAACATCTTTTGTCCTACCAGCCAGTGGCAGCCGGGCCTCTAGGGAATCTACTGGAAATTAAGGTACTCCTTTTAATAGAGCACCGGAGCAAAGCATTAACACTCTGTGAAAACATGTGATCCTCATATCTAAGCCTTCCCCTCCAGTTGTCCCAATTTCTGTCACTTTGGGGCCTTTGGTTCCGGACATAGACATATGCAAACAACTTGTAGATACAATCTAAGCAATAAGTATAGAGCTTAAATCTAAGATCATGCCACTCGGGCCCTAGTGACAAGCATTAAGCATAACAAGATTGCAGCAACAATAACTTCACAAACTTTATAGATAGACTAATCATAATGTAACAATCCATCGGATCCCAACAAACACAACACCAATTACATCAGATGAATCTCAATCATGTAAGGCAGCTCATGAGATCATTGTATTGAAGTACATGGGGGAGAGAGTACCAACTAGCTACAGCTAGAACCCGTAGTCCATGGGGGAACTACTCACGGAGCATGATGGAGGCGGTGGCGTTGATGGAGATGGCTTCCGGGGGCACTTTCCCGTCCCGGCAGGGTGCCGGAACAGAGACTTCTGTCCCCCGAATTGGAGTTTCGCGATGGTGGCGGCGCCCCTGGAGTCTTTCTGGAGTTTCGTCAATTGGTATCGCGTTTTTAGGTCGAAAGGGGTCTTATAGGCGAAGAGGCGGCGCGGGAGGGGCACCAGGGCGCCCTCCCCATAGGCCGGCGCGGCCAGGGGCCTGCCCGCGCGGCCCTATGGTGTGGGGCCCCTGGGCCTCCTCTCCGGGTCTCCTTCGGTGTCCTGGTCCGTCTCGGTGAATTATGATGTTTGTCTTCGTTTCGTCGAATTCCGAGAATATTGCCCGAACAGCCTTTCTGGAACAAAAAACAACAGAAAACAACAACTGGCCCTTCGGCATCTTGTTAATAGGTTAGTTCCGGAAAATGCATAAAAACATTATAAAGTGCAAGCAAAACATGTAAGTATTGTCATAAAACAAGCATGGAACATCAGAAATTATAGGTACGTTAGAGACGTATCATGACCAGATGGACCCTTTCTCAAGGAAGACGACATCGACGAGACGACGAGTCGACAAACTGACCATCAAAAATTCAGAATTAGAGGAAAATTACTTCGAAAGAAAAGAGTGTGTTACATGAGTTCTCGCGAACTGTTACCGGCGGATGGCGGACGGCGATTGAATTTGGACTCTAAACTGTGCGGGCAGCCGAACTGTACTGTGCGCGGGAGATCGCTGATCGGTCGCACCATCACAGGAAGATGGCGTCGGAGAAAGGAAGAGAACAAGCAGCAGGACTGCAGTCTGCAGGAGATCGATCCCTCCTGGGCTCCCGGCTGCCGACGAAGCGACGAGGCGTCGAGGCGGAGTCGTGAAGAAAAGCTGAAAAGGCCGTCAATCAAGGCTGCGTCCTGTGTGGAATACGAAGCAGGAAGTATAGCTAATTAATCATCTCCCAGATCGATGGAACGATGGATCAATTCTTGACGTCTTCTAGTCTGGCACGTTCACGTGAAGGTCTTCTGATCTGCCCATGGACCTTTTTCTTTCAGCTGAGCATAGTTTGATAGGCAAGTATATACAGGTACATGTATTTAGGATTGGGCCCCCAGTTTTTTAGGGCCCTGGGCGGCCACACACCCTGCCCACCCACTAGGGCCGGCCCTGACTAGAAGAGGCGCTTTCTCCAACCGGCATGGTTTGCATGGGCTTGCAGCAACTCGCCAAGGTCTAGGGCCTGCCTCTCAAGCCCCAAAGCCTCAAAGACGAAACTCCATAAGAAGCGGGCAATGACAGATGAGAAATTTGGGTCCTCGATTTAGGGACCCACAAAGAGGGCACATGCCATCACCTGGCCCCGTGTCGCTTTGTCACGTCAATGCCCAAGTGGAGAAGATCCTAGAGCAACTGCCATACAAAAATCCTAATCTTCATGGTCACTAGTGATTTACATAACATGAGGTCCATGTCAAGGCTGAGCCTCTATATAGGTCCCAATGCGCGGATTTGATAGTGAAGACCATGGAGGGGGAAATGCAAATGAATCCATGATACACTATCCGAGAACCGACTGTTGGAGGCATGCTTGCAGCTCAGTCCATGATATGTTTTCCTCGGACCAAATTTTCATCAACTCGGTACGGAGTCACCGATCTAGACAAAAAGAAGCCGGGGATGGGGGCCGGTGGTGATGGGTGGGGGGGGGGGGTGTATTCTCCATGTCCTACGGAGATGTTGGTAGCTGGACAGATCTCGTGCTTGATGGTCTGGACTCTGGAGGGATCTCCAAAGTCGAGATCCATCGCGATGTATGACATGAAATGTGAGGGCAGTTGTGCAAATATTTGCCTCGGATGCATCCAAAGGTTCTCCTTGTCCCTAAGGACCCGCCACACCCATCTCACCATGAGACCCACATTCATATAGCGAGAAGGCAAAGTCCCTAAAAAAATAGCGAGAAGGCAAAGTATCTTCTATTTATCTCTGTTGCTCGCAGAAAAGAATTTAGTAGCCATTTGTTTGAACGGAATAGGGAGTAGTAAGAAATCTAATATCTCCTTGCTTGTGAACTCCCGCAAGAAACATGTAGATCGATGGAGGCATGGCACCAGCCAGTTATAGGTAGCTAGAATATTCTTTGAGATGTGTACTATGTATGCACTATATATATATCCTGATGTAACATCGACGGTGACACGATTGACAAACCGTGCCGTCTGCCTGTGCGCTGACAAGGTCGATGGATCTGCAAAAATCTCCAGAGAATGATCACATGCTGCTGACCGTCATAACGATTATGCTACGACTACTTATACCCGTATTGCTAATTATCATTCTTATAAGAATTAATTAAAATAGAGCTCATTCAACCGATGTACCGTTAGATTTGCATTACGATTTACGAGCATATGAGTTGCACATGATTTTGCAACTTATATATGAGTTGCACTGAGATTTTCTTGTTATACATGGATTGAATGTGAGTTGGCTGAGATTTCCAAAATCTCACTGAAAACCGGCTATTCGAGTTACCACCTATAAAATTTTATATGGATGAAATATATGAGTACTTATATAACTTAATCAAATACAAAGATTTTTGATAATTTTAGACAAATTTATAAATTCATTTGATAAATATCGGGCGATATTATGATTGGCATTTTTTGCAACTGATAAAAAAACCTTGTTAATGCAACTTAGATTTTTTCCATTTACACTTGCAGCTCTATTTTTTTCAGCTACACATTTCTTGTAACTCAGTTATTTTCTGCGAAAAATCCACTGATCTATTGATAACCATCCATAGTACTCCCTCCGTTCTAAAAAAAGTTGCTAAACTTTTTTTTAGATGCAAATACAACAACAGCCAAGCCTTTCAGTCCCAAACAAGTTGGGGTAGGCTAGAGTTGAAACCCATAAGATCTCGAAGCCAAGTCATGGTTCCGGAACGTGGATAGTTAACTTCCACGCACCTGTGACCATGGCTAAATCTTTGTTGATATTACAAACCTTCAGGTCTCTCTTAATGGACTCCTTCCATGTCAAGTTTGGTCTACCACGACCCCTCTTAACATTCTTAGCATGCTTTATCCGTCCGCTATGCACTGGCGCTTCCGGAGGTCTCCGTTGGATATGTCCAAACCATCTGTGATGATGTTGGACCAGCTTCTCTTCAATCGGTGCTACCCCAACTCTCTCCCGTATATCGTCATTCCATACCCGATCATTTCTTGTGTGGCCACACATCCATCTCAACATGCGCATCTCTGCTACACTTAACTGTTGGATATGTCGTCTCTTCGTTGGCCAACACTTCGCGCCATACAACATCGCATGTCGGATAACTGTCCTATAAAACCTGCCTTTTAGCATTTGTGGCACTCTCTTGTCACAGAGTACGCCAGAAGCTTGGCGCCACTTCATTCGACCAGCCTTGATTCGGTGGCCCACATCTTCATCGATATCACCATCCTTCTGCAACATGGACCCCAAATATCGAAAAGTGTCTCTCTCCGGTACCACTTGCCCATCAAGGCTAACCTCTCCCTCATCGTGCCTAGTAGAACTGAATCTGCATCTCATGTATTCATTTTTAGTTCTACTAAGCCTAAAACCTTTCGATTCTAGAGTTCGCCTCCACAACTCTAACTTTCTATTAACCCCCGCTCGGCTATCATCTCATCCGCAAAGAGCATACACCATGGGATATCTCCTTGTATATCCCTTGTGACCTCATCCATCACCAAATCAAAAAGATAAGGGCTCAAAGCTGACCTTTGGTGTAGCCCTATTCTAATTGGAAAGTCATCAGTGTCGCCATCACTTGTTCGAACACTTGTCGCAACATTATCATACATATCCTTGATGAGGGTAATGTACTTTATTGGGACTTTGTGTTTCTCCAAGGCCCACCACATGACATTCCGAGGTATCTTATCATAGGCCTTCTCCAAATCAATGAACACCATATGAAGGTCCTTCTTTTAGATACAAATATATACCTATAATAAAAATATGTCTAGATACCTCTGTATCTAGATAAAGTAGAGCATCTTTTTTTAGAAATGGATGGAGTATACAAAGAACCTAAAAGTAATAAAAATTATAAAAAGGTCTTTAGACCACCTAGCGACGACTATAGACACTAGAGCACCGCCGTCCTCACCCCTCCATCAGCGGAGCTAGGCAAAGCTTGTCGTAGTAGAGCTTGTTGTAATAGACAAACGAAAAGTCATTGTGCTAAAGCCCAAAAAACCATCGCACGAGAGTAGCAGCCATCCCCAAAGATGAGACCCAAGGGCCATACCTGAGACCACACCAAGGAACACGAAAACCAACTAGATCCTGGAGATCCCCGGGACACACAACTCCACACGTCCTCCACCGGTGCTAGATGCACCAATAGAGCGGGAGGACCTTATTCCGACTTCAAGATGTAGCCGCCGCCTCACCATCTCGAAGAACACACTGAAAAAAGCGAAATAAGAACGATACCCCCATTAGGCGAGGGGTCGTGGCCCGTCACACCTCTAAGGCCCGAGGGCACCGAAGGTGGAGCGAACCGGCTGCGGGAGGGGCGAAACCCTAGATGGGTTTTGCAGTCACCTCACGACCACCTCTGTCCTTCCCACGTACATACCTGCTCGCTAATTCTCATTCGAATAAACCATAGCTGTTAGTTGTTCCCTATTTATATAGTCTGTTTGTTGTTCCTCGTTTATGCCTCTTTGTTAATTAAGTGGAGTTGTGCATGATATCTTAACAAGTATAGAGGAAAAAATATTGTCGCCTCCTTAAACCCTAGCCTCTCCTCAACCTCCGCCTCCATGGTAGATCGGTTCCCCCTCCTCCGGCCGACCTCGCCGATGTCAGGAGGGGTGGGGAACTTGATTTATGCGTGGAGTTTTTTTTATTAAAGCAGTATTTTCATAGATTAGATTAAAGTTTGATGGGCCCTCTGGTTTCCGCCTCAATGAATATGCCATCATGTGCAATAAGTGATCTGCAGATCTTCGTTCGACGACTAGAATCTTCTTCCCGACATCAGTGGTGTTATCAGAAGATTACAATTTTGTAGGTATGATCCTTCAGATCTTGCTTCGCCGGATCAATTCTGGATCTTTTTTTCTTAAGGCTGCCGCGGGGAAAATCGTCGTCACAGTATTTGTCCCCGCTGCTACGTCATCGACAATAGTGATTCGTATACTCGGCTCTCCAACAACGTCGACCAAGGTGTTGGGTTATTTTTCCCTGGCATATTGGTGCTGTTACTTTTGCCGATGTTGATTGACTACTTTAATAGTTGCATTCCTACACATAGCCTTAGCATTGCGGATCAGATTAAAATTATGGGAGGTATACTGCGACGATAGATTTTGTCGTCGAAGAAGAAAGACCTTCAAGATTTGCTTGTTTATTTTAGCTTTATTTTTTTATAATAGTTGAAATCGGCTTTTGTTTATCTCTACAATGTAATGTTTGTCATAATCATATGGTATTGATTTGATTTAAAAAAAAAGCTATTGTAAGATTGCAAAGGCTCTCAAAAATTGCACCAATTTTGTTCGAACCACTTCCCCTCCACTGGGCGTCATCAGGTTAATCCTGATCAAGATACAGCAGTAACAGTGGCCGCCCACAGCTTTAGGCAGGCACACACTTCTCTTTACCCCACCCCCAACCCAAACCCGCACAGAGGAGAGGCAGCCTGATTCAAACGCCCCCGTCGCCGGGCCCACCTGCATAGTCGTACCCTTCCAGCAACTCTACACGCCGCAAGACTACGCAGGCAAGTCTCGGCTAGTCGCATGTGCCCCAACGGGGACCGCTGCCAGGTGGGACCAGAAGCTCCCACGCGGTCCCACCAGCACGACGCGACGCGACACACAAGTGACAAGTCCCTTGGGAGCTTGGGCCTCTCCCTCACCTTGCTCCGCCCACCAACCCAGCTGCCACTCCTCCTCGCCGGCCCCCTCCCCTCCGCATTTATCCCCCGGCCTCCGTCCCCGTGCTCCTCTCCCCGGCTCACCCGCCTCCCGTGATCCCTCGCTGCCGCCGCGCGCGCCCGCCCATCTATCTAAGATGGCCAGCGGCGCGAGGAATGGCGGGGCCAGGGCCGGCTCCAAGATGGACAGGCAGCAGGGCCCCGCCGCCACCCCCAAGCCCGCCGCCGGCAAGCCGCGCCTCTCCGCCTCCGCCTCCGCCGGCGGCGCCGCCTACCGCCGCACCAGCTCCGGCCCGCTCCCCGCCGCGGGCGGCGGCGGCCGCGCCTCGTCCGACTCCGGAGGTGGGTGCTTCCTCGCTTCGAGCGGGATCCGGGTTTCGATTTCGATTTGGATTCGCTGCTTTGGGTGGGAGGGTGGGGTTGTGTGGGGGGTTTTCCTTTCTGCTGATCTGCATTTGCCCGTTGGGCTCGCTGCTGGATGA
The DNA here is from genome assembly GCF_019359855.2 of Lolium perenne. Taxonomy (NCBI): domain Eukaryota; kingdom Viridiplantae; phylum Streptophyta; class Magnoliopsida; order Poales; family Poaceae; genus Lolium; species Lolium perenne. The sequence goes on along the minus strand of NC_067250.2, from coordinate 13,090,779 downwards.
ATCTGCCGCCGCCGCCCGACCCCGCAATGCTTTGCCGGTTCCGATTCGCCGGCGCGACCGAATTCGTCCGCGTGATGTGCCTTCCGAACAGCCGCACCATTCGGGATAGCCGCGATCGGGATACTGCATCTCCTCAGATTTTTCGGCCGACCTCGTTCAGCAACGGCGCCGACAGCTTGCTTGGAACGATGTAACGTAGCTGCACAACACTTGCACAATCTGGAAACTGTGCTGCCTGCGCCGCGTCCGGGGAATGGGGATTGGATCATCATATCCTTCCATCGTACCGTTCGCAAAAAATCAATACCGGATCCTGCTCGTTTTTTTTTTCTTCTAGAAAACAATTACAAGGGAGGTTTCCTTGGCGAGAGGACATTGTAGGTGTAGACTTAGTTGCGCTAGGACCATGGTGTTCGTCCTCTTGTTGCTTTAAGCATCAGCCATGATGACCCTGGCACAGCCGCCACCTACCGTTCCAATTTATCTTGCACACCGGAGCGTCCAAATGATCATTTCGTGGCGCATCACACCAATTGCATTCTTGTAATTCCGGGGTGCATACAAATCACGAACCTGCTAACGGAAAAGTCTACGCCAAACAAATGGTGAAAGCTCTGTTTTTCTTCAGTTTTTCTCGGCTGAACTCCACTGATAATTTTTCAAGTTGCTTTCTAACTTCATCCTTTCAAACGTTCTGCAACTGGGTGTAGCGCGCCAGGAATTGTGCTGCAACTTCTCTTCTGCTTTCCGATGTTCTCTTGCCTAGTTGTTACGACGGTCCAACTAGACAATTCACTTAGCATGTCTGGAAAGTGAGCCATGTTTGTAGAGAAATCACTGCGTAGTGATTGGTTTGTATTAGCTTGACATATTAGAAACCTTACTTGCCGAAATCATGGACGCAATTCTCCTATGAATATGAGATAAGATGCATCTTTTGCTAGAAATTTTATTGCACGATGTGCTTTAATTTTGCCTCACATGATCAGTCCAAATTAATAAGTTAATTTGCATGTATGCGTGGGGATATTTATTTTTACCTAGAGCATCTGCATTTTTGTAATAAAATGACATTATCTTAATTCCTCCCCCATTTACTGCCAGTTTCCAGTAGAGTTAGAGTTGCTGTAAGGCTTAGGCCTCGGAATGCAGAAGAACAGGTGGCAGATGCTGACTTTGCTGATTGTGTTGAACTCCAGCCAGAGGTTTGGTCTCCTGTTTAGTTTAGCACGTGAAAAATGATTCATCTTATTTTCCTATGGCCTGACTGGATGAAATTTCATATGAAGCTCAAAAGACTAAAGCTTCGTAAAAACAATTGGGAGTCGGACACATTTGAATTCGATGAAGTGCTTACGGAGTTTTCTTCACAGAAGAGAGTGTACGAAGTTGTTGCCAAACCAGTTGTGGAGGTATATGAACCTCTAACCTTTTGTCCTTCTTACCTTCTAGAGTACAATCTTGTCATCCTTTCTGCTGTCTATGGTATAACCTTGTCACCCTTTCTGTTTTCTATGGTTAGTGGTATTGACATTAGCTTGTTCTTTTATAGGTCTAAGAAACAACATATATTTGTGTGTTGCATGTTCCCCCCCCCCCCCCTTTGGCTTTAATATTTACGTTGATAAACATTCTTACCAAAATTGCAAATTACTTTTGATTTCGGTGTTGGACACGTAATGGGATCTAAACCTTCCACTTGTCATGAAATTGAGGCCACGAGAATCATTTCCGATTGTATTTTCTTATGATTGTCATTTTATATCACATAAACTACTTATCAATCGAGTAATTGTTGGTCGAAAGTTAAGCATCTGCACAAGGACCTCGCCTTGGCAGCCCTACTCATTCTTTGGATGCTATGGAAAATGCGCAATGAGTGTGTGTTTGAAGGTGCTCAGCCAGCAATCAGCATGCTCGCCTCACGCACCAAGGAAGAAGCTAGGCTCTGGACTAAGGCTGGCGCCAAGGGCGTGAGAATAGTGTTGCCAGAAACCTGGGATGTACATTGACATCTTTGTTAGCTCTGTAAACTCTCCTTCCTAGGAGGAATTTAACAAACTCTTTCTATTCAATGAAATGAAATGCAAAGGTCCTTTTCGTTTTCTCGAAAAAAATGTTGGTCAAAAGTTTTTCTTAACAAAACAAAGATGCCCTATGTTTTCGAATTAAAGGACTAGCAGAGTAGTTGCCATGATAGGATGGACCGCGAAGCTCTTGGAATTTTACTGTCCATGGCTGTTAGTCTGACTCCTGTTGTTTCCATGGTTTTAAAGGCGTCGCCTTAGGGACGCCTAAGCGTCCAAGCGCTCCCCCTGCGCCTTAGAAAAACGCCCGCCTTAGGCGCCTAGGCGTCGCCTAAGCGTCGGAGCGCCCCCCCTTCGCCTTAGGACGCCTTGGCGCCTTTAAAACCATGGTTGTTTCGTTACTTTCTTAGCAATGGTTGTATCAACATTATGCTCTATGTGTTTTGCAGAGTGTTCTGGAGGGATATAATGGTACTGTTATGGCATATGGGCAGACTGGTACTGGCAAGACTTTTACGCTTGGAAGACTTGGTGATGAAGATACTGCTGCACGAGGAATTATGGTCCGTGCAATGGAGGATATTCTAGCTGATATAACACCAGAGACTGATACAATATCATTATCTTATTTACAGGTTTGTTATTCCTGGCTTCAGTTTATTGTATTTTATTTTTCCTAATTGACCGTGTGCTTTCAAATCTATATTGCACTCGGATCGTAACTGAATATTGATTGGTTGATACAGTTGTATATGGAAATGATACAAGATCTCCTTGATCCTGTAAATGATAACATAGCTATTGTAGAAGATCCAAGGACAGGTGATGTTTCATTGCCAGGGGCTACAGTTGTTGAAGTTAGAGACCAAAAGAGCTTTATGGATCTTTTAAGAATTGGCGAGGCTCACCGTGCTGCTGCAAACACGAAAATGAATACAGAATCTTCTCGTAGTCATGCAATCCTTATGGTAATCGAATGTTCCTTGATACGCTTCCTATCAACTCATGGTTATGATTATTGTTTTTGTTTGACTTTTTGTGATACCTTTGTTGAAGGTCAATGTCAGAAGGGCTGTGAAAGGTAGGAATGAAATGGATGTTAGTATGTCTGCTGAAAATGGGCATTCTTCTTCCATGATGGGGTCGTTGCGACCACCTATTGTTAGGAAAAGCAAGCTTGTAGTTGTAGACCTGGCAGGATCTGAGCGCATAGACAAATCTGGTGAGTGCATTCTCAGTGATAATGATTGGCGCATCTTTTTCTTGATATTACTATGTCTTCATACATTTGTATTAGAACTTGAGATAATAGATGTTACTATAGTTTGCAATCTTATAAAATTGAATACTGATGTTTGCAGGAAGTGAAGGTCACACATTAGAAGAGGCAAAGTCTATCAACTTGTCTCTAAGTTCACTTGGAAAATGCATCAATGCACTTGCTGAAAGCAGCGCGCATGTACCTGTTCGTGACTCCAAGCTTACTAGATTGCTCAAAGATTCATTTGGAGGTAAATATCAACGGTTTTATCAAAGTAAAAGTAACACTGTGGTATACCTAGACCTCTAGTAAGGCATATCCTTGTACACCTTGTTGCCTATCACAGTAAATTGTTCTGACTGGTGCTCCTGCTATTGGATTTCATAGGCACTGCACGAACATCATTAGTTGTGACAATCGGTCCATCTCCAAGACACAGGGGGGAGACTACAAGTACAATAATGTTTGGACAAAGAGTATGGCTTTACACTAGGATACATTTAATGGTTTTAATTTCTTCCATCTTGTGGAAAAATGACCAGCTAGCCATCTCATGATTGCATGGAAGTGTACTAACTTTTTTCTATTTGCTTTGCTTGTGGAATAACATTTTCTTTGATATTTCATTCTAGGCAATGAAGGTTCAGAACATGGTGAAATTGAAGGAAGAATTTGACTACAAAAGCTTGTGTAGGAGACTTGATATTGAACTGGATAAGTTAATCGCAGAAAATGAAAGGCAACGGAAATATTTTGATGATGAAGTTGAACGTATAACAACAGAAGCTCAATGCCGTGTCGTTGAGGTTGAACGAGAATGCAAAATTGCTCTAGAGGTTTGCTTCCATTAGACATTTACTTTTATTGTGTATTGATGCAAACCAAACTTGGGTGTTGTGTTGAGTTCCATGAGAACACTTTTTCTTGAGATGGGCTGTGTTTCTCATACGTTTTTTAATTTATCATTAGAGAATATTATACTACCTCCGTTTCAAGGAATAAGGCGCACGCGTATTCCAAGACGAACTTTGACCATAAAAATTGTGCAACAAAATCTTGATTATATTATATGTAATTAGTATCATTGGATTCATATTGAAAAGCCCTTTTTAGTGATACTAATTTCATACAAACAATTTTTATCTATTTGAAGTAATTCTTGGTCAAACAAAAAGTACGTAAATCGAGGACGTCTTATTCCTTGAAACGGAGGTAGTATCTAGGAGACTAGGACACCAGTAGTCTTAATTTCTGCAAACGTATAAGTAACCTTTGTCTTGGATTTGCATTATAAAGTACTTTGAATCTTAAAATGCCTGAATTAATAGCTTGTTTATATCTTTCCGTCTCTGGTCTCCTCAATTTTCTCAACTCTTCGATCATCCAACTGACTCCTGATCAAGTCGCTCCAAACATTGATTTGATCTAGAATAAGTACCATAACAGTATAACAGTATAAGTTTATAACACAAAGAATCCAATGTTTATTTCGGAAATGCTTTGTGTATTAGCTAAGAAATACAGTGTCAATCTCTTCATCTTAAAGGCTCCTAAATCATTACATGGCTCTAGCATGCTTGACTGGAACTTCATTTGGTATTAATTTTAGCTGTGTGGTTTCTTAACACAGAATGAGAAAATGAAGTACCATCAAGAATACTTGGATTCTATTAAGATACTAGAGGAGAAGTGGAAAGTACACCAACAATCACCCAAGAAAGAGGTACATCTGTCCATGTTTAGATCAGCTTTACCTATTGATTATTTCTTCAGTTGTGTGTTCATCTTTAAGCATATGTTATTGTAAAAACTAGATATGATTACTCATGCAATATTTAAATCTAGGTTAAAGAGACTGAGTCTACATCAAATGGTGACGTGCATGACTTACTGCAGAATGAGAAAATGTTACGGCAGTCTGCTGAAGATGAGTCCAACGACCTTAGGAATCAATTGTTGCACTGGAAAAAGATGGAGGTACTGTCAAAGTGTCAAAATATAGTTCTAACAACATGACCGTAATAATCAATTATTGCACTAGAAAATATTATTATATCTGGAATAAATTCGTACCTTGATGTCCTTATAGCTGCTAACCTTATTTTTGTGTTGTAGGCTACAGCTACTGCTGAAGTTGTGAAACTCCGGAGAATGCTGGATACTGAAGCTAGCCAAAAAGACAAATTTGAAGAAGAAATAGCTGTTTTGAAAAGTCAGTTAATGCAATTAAGTCTGGATGCTGATGAGGTAGGAGTTGTTACTGCTGATGCAAATTATATGTTATTGATGTTTCTGATTGCTAGATAAATGTGAAATTATTAATTTTTTAATAAGTGACATATCCATGTATTCACATATTTATTTGGTTACTGCCTTTCAAGTTTCAACACTAATGCATAGCTCATAAAAAGAAAAGCAACGCAATCATATTATTCTTTTCTAATGTTTCAGGCCTTCACAAAATGATTAGGGTATTCTTTGGCTGGCCAATTTTAGTCGAAGCAAACTCATTAATATTTCTTGAGATGTAGCTTTTGCTGTTAAGTTGAATTATACTATCTTATTTAACGCATCTGCAGTTTTGTGGAAAATTATTTCCATTCTTTACTTCCAATTGGTAGTTAGTACTTCCCTGAGGTTTATAATGTGTTTTTTCCTTAATTTTAATTTCTTTTATTCAGACAAGAATGAGCCTTGACACAGGAGATGGTCCAGGGAAAATATTTCCTGGGTTAGATTCCTTGATGTCTCATACTCGGAGTTCGCAGCCTAGAGAGCAGAGCAATGGACCCAAGGCACCAGTCGCTAAACTCTTTGAACAAGGTATTTATCAGTTATCACTAATTTGCTGTTTCTTGAGGTGGAAATGTTTTCTACAGTCCAGAAATATTCAAATAGGACAATTTTTCTGACACTTGTTTTGGTTCTACACCTAACTCAGTCTTGCTTACCTTCGTAACTCTGCTTTATTTGACCCTGTAGTTCTTGAAAGACATTCCCACATTGTAAACACAAATGATTAGCTTCTTTTCCTGGTTATGAAAACTGGCGCAAACTATCCATTTTTCTAAAAATAATGAGAATGTTGATTTGAACCATGACTGAACCTGTAAAATGTTTTTTTACCTTTGTTTATTCTTAAGTATTAGTGTCATTCCAACTGATTGACATCTCTGAATGCTATTGATCTTTTGATTAAAGTTTCTCCCCAAACTGTTTCAGTTGGTTTACAGAAGATACTGTCATTGCTTGAGTCGGAAGAGCCTGATGTCCGTGTTCATGCAGTGAAAGTTGTCGCGAATCTAGCAGCTGAAGGTAAGCTTCACAAGTTTTTTATTAGATATAAAACTGCTACCTTTTTGGTGCCAGAGTTGCATTTGTTGTACGGGTATGTTTTTCCGCGGCGCGACTTCTCTAACTTTCTAGTAGCAAGTCACGGAGCTATAGTTCTCTAACTTGCTGCCAGAGTCGTTAGATCATAAGTGAAGGACCCAGATCACTCGAAACACTGTACATGGTGTACCGTAGGGACGCGGAACAGTAGCGTCCACTATTCACGGTACTATTTATCATTTACTGTTTCAAACCAACAGATCTAAATCCAATGGTGGAAAATAAGCACAAGTTAGAGAAACTGTTTGCCTCTGACTTGTCTATGGCAAGTTAGAGAATCTGGGGCGGTTTTTCCGTACATGCAACGCTCATGTCAACCAATGCACAAAATTTTGTGTACATATCAAATAAAATTGTTCCTTTGCAAGATGATATTAATGTTTACAAACAATCAAGTACGTTGATAGATGACAAAAATCTCTTATTCAATTTTTTTGCTTCACACCAGGAAACACGAGAGAAAAATGCTTCATTTGTCGTCTATGTGCAAAAACCATATTTCTAATGTCTCACAACATAAATCTAGTTATCAAATACCGATGATCAACTGCATAGGTTTGGATTTTCAATGAAGAACTGGACAGAGTAGTGGAACTATATTTCTAGTGTCCAAGCTGATTGCAGTAAACACAGCACTGCTGGCGCGGTGTCCTTGACTGTCAGCAGCGGATTTGCCTTCTGCACACGGCACCAGCTCTGATGGGCATGAAGGCAATGTCAACTGCGGTCTGGGCTGCCATGCTTGGTCCCAGGTGGAGTTGCTTGCCTGCAGCCTTAAAGACGGTGACAGCGCTGCTGACGTTGTTACTGCAACTCTGGTGGAAGCCATCTTGACTCCCTAGGCATGCTGAAGGATGGTGGCCTACAACAGAATAGTCCTAGCTTCCTCTTGCTACAATCATACTCATCGTTCCCATTGTTACAAGCCAAACAATCTGTGTTTCGTCTCTACCTCCAAAGAAACCATCAATTCTTAAATGGGCATAAGTTCTTGCTTCTTTCATTTTAAAGTACTCTGTTCTCAGCGCTTCAAGAGCAAGTACAGTCAGTCTACTAATTCTTGGAAACCCGTCATCATTGCTGACACTAATTCTTCTGTTAGAAAATAGAAGAGTTATCATGAGTTACCTGACAAACAAACAGCTAGCATGCAGGAGTCTTACTAAGTTTAATAATGATTTGTTAAAGATACATAAATGTAGGATTTTGGCTTAGTTAATAAATTATAGAGAAGTTAAGTGTATGCATCTTGGTTCAGTACCTATAACACATATGTGCGAATTACTGAAAATGACATGCAAGAACAAATTCCTTGTTAAAGATACATAAATGTAGGATTTTGGCTTAGTTAATAAATTAGAGAGAAGTTAAGTGTATGCATCTTGGTTCAGTACCTATAACACACATGTAAGAATTACTGAAAATGACAGTCAAAAACAAATTCCTTGTTAAAGATACATCAATGTAGGATTTTTTGCTTAGTTAATAAATTAGAGAGAAGTTAAGTGTATGCATCTTGGTTCAGTACGTATAACACATGTAAGAATTACTGAAAATGACACGCAAGAACAATTTCCTTATTACTTGAGCTTCAGTTGCTAATCCAAGTATGGACAGCTTAATTATTGTCGAGGCATATAAGAAAGCTTGTGTGCGGTAATGTATTTCGCAGCAGAATGTTATGCATATCCTAACCTACAGAATTATTTATGGTCATGGACTAACATATAAGTTTAAGCATGCAGCATCATTTATTTGAATAAAAGCATCTGTACTCCGAAGCACATCCTCACAATGACGATGTAGCATGATTTTTCTGTTTATGCTTCAATGTTTAGTCCTGGCATTAAACGTCACTGTTGTTTGTGATTTGCAATATTTTGTGCGATGTCTAATGCTTGCTTGCTCATGTTGGATTGCCAATTGTTGGACTGAACTTGCAAAAAACTGCATTTATTTATTTTCCTCCGAACATCATATGTACCAATTTCACATAATTGCGAGCTAACTGCATTGACGTTGGATATTTCAGAGGCAAATCAAGAAAAGATTGTAGAAGCAGGGGGGCTTACTTCCCTCCTAATGCTGCTCAGGAGCTCCGAGGATGAGACCATACGCAGAGTAGCAGCAGGAGCTATAGCTAATCTTGCAATGAATGGTTAGTGAGTAGTGACATAGTCCACGAAAGGAAAGTTTTTTGTTTGGTAGATATATGTCTTCTTATGTTATTGTGATCTACATACGCAGAAACAAATCAAGATCTTATAATGGCTCAAGGTGGTGTAACCTTATTGTCAATGACTGCATCTGATGCGGAGGACCCACAAACTCTAAGAATGGTGGCTGGAGCTATTGCTAACTTGTGTGGCAATGGTAACCTATTCTTCTAGTTTCTCTTAAGAGTTTAATGCGGTGAAATATATGCACTATATAGAACACCAGGACCATCCAATTTAAGGCTTGATTACCCAAACTATTCTTATTTCTTTAGGGACACAAGTTGAATAGTAGATTGGCGGAAATGGTCATCCTCTTTAAGGGGATATACTTAACTTCACCTTTCCCTTTAACCAGACAAATTGCAAGCTCGTTTGAGGGGAGAAGGTGGCATTAAAGCATTGCTAGGAATGGTCAAGTGTGGCCATCCAGATGTCCTTGCTCAAGTTGCTCGTGGCATTGCTAACTTTGCAAAATGTGAATCTAGAGCAGCTACTCAAGGTAATGTACCTACAGTACTGATATAAATTTTCAAGTTCATTTAAGCTCTGTACAATATGCTTGCATTCTTAGGAGAAGCATTTTGGCTAGATCCTTAAAGCATTGAAGTGCCACAAATTTCTGTCGAGATCGATCTTTCATGCAACTAAGATGTATATACTTGTTTTCCATCAGGAAACAAGGTGGGGAGATCATTGTTGGTGGATGATGGGGCCCTTCCTTGGATTGTAAAAAATGCGAATAACGAAGCTGCTCCAATTAGGCGGCACATTGAGCTTGCACTCTGCCATTTGGCACAACATGGTCGTTGCTCTTTCTATCTCACACGCTCAATGTTCTTGTCATAGTAATTGCTATATTTTGCATGATCTTATGCATGTTGTGTTAATTTGGTTTCTGCAGAGGTGAATGCAAAGGATATCGTGAGTGAAGGCGCACTATGGGAACTTGTTCGGATCTCGAGGGACTGTTCTCGAGAAGATATAAGGATGTTAGCATACCGCACATTGACATCCAGCCCCACTCTTCAATCAGAGATGAGAAGATTACGAATAGAATGCTGATGAATTAACCGAAAGATGTGACTGGTCTCACATAGAAGATGAGGTGCTGTTCAGCAAGTGCTGGCAGTCAAGCATATCGACCCCTGATATACCCAGTTTTCGCAAGCATACACAGGAGGGCACCGGACCTGTTTGTGTCAACCGGCAAGAGTTTGCACATTTGTTCTCCCCAAGATCCATTTTTGTCCAACTGAGGGGCAGTTGAAAACTCTTGGTGGCCATTCATTTATTCAGATCCTAGCATGCGACAGGTTTACTTTGATGTAGTTTGTAAAATTATAATTGTTGTAAAATCCACTAAGGCCACCAGGAGTGTGGTTCAATATGGGGAGTGAGAGGCTGCAGATAGCTAGGTAGACTTGTGGCCTTGAACTATATATATACTTGTATTAATTGTACAGTAGCCCTTCTTTGGCTGTAACTTGATACTGCAAAAAAAATGATGTTAGTTAGTTGGTTTCTTACCTTGTCTGTCTTTGGACGAAAGTGTTTACGGCTGCCCCATGTTTTTCCGGTTCATGTTACTGATATCTTGAGCAGTTGAACTGTCCAGCGAAACTGCATGTCTGTGGTAGCGGCTTATACTTGTCTCTGTTAAGCTATGCATAACAGTGCATTTAGACGAGTGAAACTAGGCTGTCAAGCGGAGCGGGTTACCTATTTGCACTACATCTGCTTTAAATCTCCTCCAATCTCTACAATCTATTTGCTCTAGTTTTTTTGTTTGCAGGATGTGGGATAGCTGGTTGCTGACGCCGCGTTGCAACCCTAGAAGTAACGAAGCTGTACATCATTTTTTTTTTTGAGAAAGCTGTACATCATTTTTGTATCTCTCAGGATGCTGGAAGTCTGCAGATATGATATTTCAAATTTGGCCATACGTGTATCTTGAGTTCTTCCGCTGCACAGTAGTGCGGGTACCGATACAGCTGGCAGTGTGACAGTAATAGGTTCATGAGAGCATCTCGAGCGACGGAAGCGATTTGGGGGCTGCCGCTGTTTGTGGACTCACACCGGCGCACCCAATAAAACGCCGGCGCGTTGTCGAGCCTAATAGAAGTGCCGGCCCGTTCGCAAAGGATGTGAATTGGACGCGTGGGTGCCTCGCTTCACATTTGTTTTTACGGGTGGGGCCGTCTTGGTAGTGACAGGAGGCGATGGGTCACATTAAAAACAACACGTACTGGGTGGTCGTCGGCGTCAATTGCATCGGTTGGGAAACGAGGAGGCGATTGGCTACGCGACGTCCACTCACATTCCCCATGCGCCTTCAATGTACGTTCGCCACCGCCCTTAAAACCCCACCGATGCGCTGCTCTTCTTCCCCGTCGTCCAACCCTAGCCGCCGCCACCACTCTCTCAGACGCCGCGGGACACGCCCACCACCACACCACCACCTCGCGATGGCGCACAATGCCGAGACCGGCGGCAGGGGCGGCGGGCTTCGGTCATTGCAGCTGAGCTACGACGAGGCCAATGTCCTCTACTGGCAGCGCATCCTGGTGCCGCTGCAGTTCAAGTGCCGCATGGGTGGCACCTCTACAACGCTGGCTACGCCGTGCCACCGCCACCTGGACCGGAGATGCGTGCCCTCATCGCCGAGCGGTGGGCGCACATGACGCCAGCTAAGCGAAGCCAGCCGGCCAACAGGCAGAACAGACCGGCGTGGCCGCGGCGTTTCCAAGACGAGCGCGACATCGAGCTCACGCACTCGGCCGGCCGCGCATCCATGGCGTCAACCCCATGCGTGTACCCCTCTTCTACCCCTAGGCGCAAAGCATGGCACCGGAGGTGCCGCCGCTACGGAGGCCGCCGGCAAGGACGGCGGCATCGGGCCACTCGCTCTCTGGCTCGTTGAGCATCGGTGGCCGCACGCGCCTCCTTCGGGCAGCGTCGTCATCCACGACGGCCCTAGGCGCACAACTTCAGCTACGGCTTGAAGGACACCGAGGACGCTTCACGCCGCTGCCCCAAGGAGGAGGACGCTGCGGACTTGCCACCACCCCCGCCGGTGAAGAAGAAGTGGTGGGAGATGGAGGCGGAGGCGGTCTTCCGTGGCGGCGATGACCCAAAGAGTTCCCGGGGCAGCACCTCATCGTCGGCCGCTCCATCGAGGAAGACTACCGGTAGATCACGCTCAACCGGCGGCAGTCGGAGGTGTGGTTCGCCATGGACTACAACGATAATTTTGTCGACCTCGCCGATCCTTCTGAGCCACCGGCGCCAAAGGAGGAGGAGGATGACTAGTACTTCAACTTCTTTGACGAGGACGGCGACGGCGACGATGCGAACAACCTCGACTTTAACGCCTTTCGGGGGCGCCGCTAGTTTAATTTTTTAAAAAACATTTAGTTCAAATTCGAGTCACTTTTGTATAAAACTTGTCTAAATTCATATAAATTCTGTTCTTTTTTTGTAATGTTTTGCATATATAAATTTTGTTGGGGGCTATCGTATTGGAGGCGCCGGTCGCTGGTGTGGAAACAACATCCCTAGATCAAGGATGATATTGATCGCCCTATATACGGTAGTGCCAGTAACCCCGCTCACGTCTATTTAGGGGGTGACGGTGAAGATGGTCTGAGATTCTTGCGTTACAGTCGGCGTCTTGGAGTAACAAAAGGGCATCCAAATATTGTTGGTAATTTTGCTTTTTGGTCGTACCTGGAACCGTGGCCCGTGAGATCCGGCTGTAACAGTGGGAGGTGCAGATGTCTGCATCTGCTGGTGCAGCCGACAGGTAGAGAACAGAAGCGGATAAGCGCACAGTTTGTTAAGCGATAATGACAAGCACGCTTGCACGCAGCCCCGACATCAACTTCAAGAAAGTGAGCAGGCACGATGACAACGAGAGATAGACAGAGACCGCCGGGTTTACTCTGCTAAAATAAGATGAAACTGGTACTACATGAAAAGGTGCCATGCATCTGCGTGCGAGGAGCTTTGGAGGGTCCCAGAGGCGGTCGGCATCATCAGAGTGGAGTGGTTGTGGAGGAGGACAGAGAGCCCCGCAGGGCATGCATGCACACACAGCTAGGCACAACCACAAGAAGGAATCAGTCTTTCCTCGAACTATCCCATCTCTCTGTCTAGCTAGAAGCCCGGGAAGATGAAAAACAATGGAATCAAATGGCATGCTATTCTTTTTTGACAAATGATATTTATTACTTATAAAGTTTAAGTATTAGCCGGTCTCTACGTAACTAAGATGCACAAAGTGCAACATGTTTCAGCAAAAAACAAAAAAGAAGGAAAAACAAAATACATGCAATCATCAAGAAACTCTATATATATCGTCTATGATGATGGAGGACGAATCAGTAGATCACGTTACCGTCCATATTTGATATGTTTCATGAAGATGATTGTAGCATCAATCTCGTATTGAAGGATATATTAGAGAGTCCGATATATTAGAGAGTCCACCATCTACGTACAGACATGAATTAGTCACTCAATTTGGCCATCTTTTTAGCGCCTTCAATCATGAACTAATATATCAATCACTATATTAAATAGCATCGATGATAATGGCTCACCTTGTCTTAGCACTTTTTTCGTATGAAAGTATCTGCCAACATCGTTATTGATTTTGGCCAGATTACCTCTAGTCACGAACCTATAGAATAAGGCGCGTCGCTCCTCAGGAAAACCTTTCATTCTGAAAGTATGTTGGATCAAAGGAGACCTGCCTCTGTTATATGCTTTTTCAAAATCCCTTTTTAATATAAACCCACTCAATTTTCTTTCAATGTAGTCCATAAAATTGTTTCATGTAGGATTACTACCACATGGATGTTTCTTTCTTACATAAATACAGTTTGTGTGGGGCGAACAACATAGTCAGACACATAATTTAGCCAAATTGTTGTGGTTATCGTAAGTTATTTTAAACTAATATTAAGAAGACAAATATGCATGTATTGTTGGATCCTTTTAGCTTCGTTAACCTTAGGCAACAAAATCATCTCACAGAAATTTAGGTGAAACAAGTCTAGTTGTCCAACATTAAGGGAGCTGAACAAATGTAGATGATCCATTTTAATGACATCTCAGAACTTTCAATAGAACTCAGTTGAAAAGCCATTGGGACCTGGGGGCTTGTTGTGTCTCATTTGGGAACCTACCTTTTTTTTCTTTCTTTATATATCATGCTGTAAGAAGGGCATTTTTCTCTTCAGAAACTTGGGAAATATTATCTGTTCGAGACTCATCCATAGATAAGTTACCCTCTTCTCGGGCTCCAAACAATTTTTGTAACAATATTTGTGATATATGATTTGAGTTGCTCATGGCCCTCAACCATGCCCTCATCTTGTAAAAGAGAACGAATAAGTTTTTCCCATTGTATGTCATCTGTAATACTATGGAAGTATCTTATATTCGATTCCTCTTCCAGAATAAGTTCGGCTTTTGATCGCTAATACCATTTGAGTTCCTCTCCCGCATAAGGCATGCAATATGCACACTCGATTGAATTTTTAGTTCAATTTCTTGTCTAGACAACGGACTTTCCGCTAAGGCATATAGATCATCCATAATAGATGAAAGTCAAAGCTTCACTTTTTAGATTACCAAACATATGAGTGTGCGTAGGGCTCATTTTGTTGTTCCACCTTTGGATGGGGTTTGTCCTGGTTTGTCCCACATCTTTTTAACCATATCACAAAAACTATCACGATGTAGCCATCTGAGCTCAAATTTGAAGAATTAGCATTTACACTAAGGTCTATGTGATCCCGTTGTTCAGAGGATATGGGCATGGTCCGACAAGGTTTTAATACGTCTAAGAGCATGTTAGTTACCAAATAAAATTTAGATTTCATTTCAGTATCCATAAGTATGCGACCTAGTTTCCTGTATGTCGGCTCCGAAAGGTTGTTAGCCCATGTGAATTGTCGCCATGACATGTTTGATCCTATTAAAGATACGGCAAATTGTATTGCATTTGGTTTGGTTGTGTCGCATGGAAAAAACATAAACTGTTGTGAAGGATCATGTGTCTATCATAGTTGTCATAAAACGAAGAAATTTTTTTCACGTGGTTGGATCTAGTGGGAACAAATCATATGAAATTGCACGCAAAATAGACCATAGGAAATTTTTCAATGATTTCAAATCCTATAAACCAAACAAACTCGAAAGCAAAGTTCCTAGGGACTTAAATTCTCCAAAACTCCAACAAGGTTCCTTTAAACCAAACAAGTTAGAATTCTAACTTTATGGATCTATAAAATGGCAGACAAACCACTGAATTCAACTAATCGCTCGTTCACTCACCAGCTTTCGAGTCCAGTCCATCCTAGGACTGATGTGCTAGTAATACTACCTCCATCCCAAAGATTAGGCTTTTTTTTTATAAAAAATCAAACCAAGTAAAGTTTGACCAAACTATTAGAACAATCTATCAATAAATATAATATTTTATAGATACAATACAAAAATATATTTTATTATATATTTAATGATATTAATTCTATATTTTGCATATTAATAATTTTTGGTAAAAGCTTAATCAAATTTAACATTGTTTGAATTCTAAAAATAAAATAAACCCTAAGCTTTGAAATGGAGGTAGTATATACATAGCGAGGAAGGCTAGCTAAGTTGTCCATGCATGGAATACACATGTGCTACTACTATGCCTTCTGACCTTGAGCTTTGGATCACCCTCTCCGTCCCTGTCCTTGTCCTTGTCCGTTGCCCCGCCGTCGTGTCTGCTTCGTCGGCTCATCGATCGCCCGTAGCCATGCTAGTTTGCTAGAGCGAGAACATTTTTGCCCCTAGATAACAGTACAATAACACTCACCAGTAATTTATTACCAGACCGGCTGTACCGTTGTACTAGTGCGTTCTTGATAATTATATTAACCTCAGCTTCCTAGTGGTCGTCGAAAACAGAGGCCACAGTTGTTCTGCAGCGCGCGCTCTCTCTCTCTCTCTCTCTTGAACAGAGACCAGAGCCAGTTCTTACCTGTGTGTTATCTCTCTGTGTCAGTGCGTATGTGACTAGAATGCATACAACAACGTATCTCTCTGCCATGCCATCGTACGAGCGAGAGACTTTCTTCACAGACTCGCATGTGGTGGTACAGTCCAAGTTCCCATCCCAGCCAGTCTTGGCGATGACATCACCTTGACGTACATACATTCCAACGGGTACGTAGGTCTACGCGATGTGAGCGTGTACTACTGGTCACTGACACTGATACTTTTTCAAGGGAGGGAGGGAGAGGCCCTGAAGCTTGGAGCAGTGTGCGGCGGATGGACGATGGATCGATCGGCGACAGTCACCATGTGTGCCAGCAAGCACAGCACATTGTTGACCGTTTTCGCCGAGATATTGCAGGGGGCGATCTTGTCGGACATGGGCAGCTGCGCGTGCATGAATGTGTACAGACTACAGAGGCGGAGAGACGAACCGGCCGGCCGGGTGCGATTGCGAAAGAGAAATTAAGTAAGTGTCGCCGTCGCCGTCGCCGAAAAGCTGTGTCACTCCGGCCGGCCGGTCCGTGGGTGTGTGTGGCGGTCAGCCGGCCAGTCGCCCGTGTGTCCTTCGCTGACGACAGACACCGGAGACCAAATCTAGCGAGCTTACATTCGCGTAGATCGCATGGGGGCTGGGGCACCGGCCGGGCACGTACGTCTCCGGTGATCGTCCGACCGAGCGTGGCAGCACATCCATCGGTCCCATGCATGGTACAGACTACACAAAAGGGAAGAAGTCTCGGACAAGACTTTTCGGAACCCGAGCTCATATGCTCTTGGTTAAATAAAAAATTCGAAAAATAGTAAATACATTTTTAAAAATATGCCATTTTTGTAAAATGAACCTGAAGAAGTGTTCTAACTGCACACCAAAAATTTCCGATAAAAGACATATGTAGTGATCTGTGCAAAAAGGACAAATCAAAGTAAGGTAAGTAGCAAATCTAGAGGTTCCAAACATCATTGCTTTAATTTAAGGAATAGGGCGCCTGAACCGACGGATCGGGCACCTCCCTTCCCGGATCAACATACAACACGCGATCTGGTTCGTCCGTACATCGCAGCACACCTCCACCAATGGAGCAACATTTTGTACTATTTCAGAATCATCACAATATATTTTGGGCAAGGACTCAAAACTGTCCAAAATATTCGCAACACTCTGTAAACACCAATGCAAAAAAGAGAGGGTATGCAACATATCTTCATTGGTCATAACAAAGGCCAGCTGGTCCTAGCAAAATCCATGATAAAAGAAGAAAAAAAGTGTAACATTAGAGGCTAATGCCTGCAACACCGTACCTCACAAAAACATTTCGAGCATTGAAACAACATTTATAGCATCGCCTAGAATCGTCGTAACATCTCGCTTGGGCATGCGCAAACACGAGTTTATAACTTCTTGAACGCATGTATGCATCAACAACAACGACAATCCATGTATAAACTAACTTGTAGTAGGCACCTAGAATCCTTCCAACATCACTAGTACATAATCCATTGTCGTCGACAGGCGCTTAAACCGTCGGTTGCCAATCATGGAAAGATCGGGCTCCTCCCTCGCCATCAGATCAACATGAACCTTGCAATCTGATCTGTCCATACATCACAGCTCATCCATGGCAAAAAAAAGTTGAACATTTTGTAAATACCGATGTAGGATTTGTTTGGGTGTGCAACAAATCTTTACTCGTTAGCAAAAACCAGTAGGAACCAACAAAATCCATGAGAAAAGTTCAAAAATGCAACATGGGGGGCCAATGGATGTAGCACATTACGAAAACATTTGCAACATTAAACACAACATATACGTGAACTCCCAAATTCTTCAAAACATCTCAATTTCGCATGCCCAACAAAACAAACATGAGTTTATAGCAATTAGAATGCACGTCTGCATCACAAAAATTCTAGAAAAAAACTAGGTTATACGAGATGCCCAAAATCCACGTAGCATATTGCTTGCGCGTTCACATGAAATAGCATACAAGTTTGTAGCATTTTGATTGCACATATGTAACAACGAAAATCTGCGGAAACAACTAACGTTACCATCTTACATGGCAAACCCGTTCTCGTAGATTTGATAGCCAACCGCATGTCCGGCTCGCGGGAGGCACGCATGTGTGCTAGATCCGGCGACCCTAGGTCTGCTCTCAATGCTCCATTGTCTCCCTAGGCTTGACACTGTTAGAAAGATGTCGTCTAGAGGGTGCAGGGAGGGGGGGGGGGGGGGGGGTGAATAGGCGGTTTAAAATTTTACGATAATGACTTGGACAAATGCGGAATAAACCTAGCGTTTAGTTTCTCAAGCACAAAACCTATATAACTACGGTTCACCTATGTGCACCAACAACTTTTGCCAAGCAAGACAAGCAATGCACAAAGGCCACCACAAAATAAAATGCATAAGAGCTAGGGAAACTAAATAACCGATGCACACAGAGACGATGATGTATCCCGAAGTTCACACTCTTATGAGTGCTAATCTTCATTGAAGCAGTGTGGATGCCAAAGCACCCCAAATGCCACAAAGGCCTCACTGTATTCTCCTCGAGACTTCCCATAAAAGGGAAGTCCTTAATCCATTGTGGAACCTTGATGGTGTTCAATGAACCCGTACAAGCTTCTGGCAATCTTTACAACTTATTTGAAGGCTCCCAAGAAATCACCACGAAGGCCTCACGCTTGAGAAATCTTCACAACTTAATTGGAGGCCCCAAGAACACCACTAAGCCACAAAGGCATCTAGGATTCAAAGAACCCAAGAGTACAAATCTTCTCACTTTCACTTCCACGAATTACTGTAGAGAAGTCAACCGATGAACAAAATGCATTGGTAAGTATTTCACTATCAAAGTCCACCAAAGCTACAGAAGCTATTGCAGGAATAAGAAAGGAAGAACAAAGGAGGAGAGTGCCAAATTTCTCCAAAGTCTATATCTAAACTATTCCCTCAGAAAGGGAGGATTTTATTGGTAGGATAGTTGATCTAGATATCCTCTCTCTTTTTTCTCAAATAGCAGCAAGAATCTTGGAGGGAATATAGAGATATCATGCTCAAGGAAGGTCAACAATGGGGAAAAAAACAAGCTTAAGAGTTGGGTATATCTGAGGAAGAAGACCCCTTATATAGGTACCGCGAAAATTCAACCGTTATGCTAGAAAACTCGTAGGGCCGGAAGTTCTTCCCTAGCCACCGAAAATTCCGCTGGGCATTACCATCCCCAATGGTCATATTGAGAAAGGGACTTTCAGGAACACCCGAAAGGCTCCCGAAACCCCTTCTACATCTAAAAGCGCTCTTCTAGAACTTGTGTAAGAAGTAGGACAGTAGTAGTGGCCAACTTCCGGCCAGGCAGCTCGAGCAGTATTACCAGCCTCCCCGAGCAGAACTTTCGATCTAGAAATATGTTTACGAAAACAACAATAATTAGATATTGAAAATATTAAGAAAAGTAGGTTAGATTTTCCACGAATTTAGAAGTTAGGACCTCCTTCAACAAAAACCGGTAAAATTCCAAAATAAAAAACGCAACAAGTTTTTCTTATGGAATCCGTTTTCGTTTAACTAGAGTTTGTCATGGAAATAACCACAAGCTCTAAAACACCAGATGGATAAGATCCAAATAAAATCCAAGAAATATGATGCCATTGATGCAAAGGTTGGAGCTCTCTATAGACGCTACGATCAAGTTACTCATTTGAGAGCCCTCTTGATAGTAAGCTTACTGATCCTAAAACCCAATCTCCCGACAACAATAAGAGACCAGTAAAAGAGAAAGTCTATTGATGAGTGAAGAGAGCACACCGTTGGGGAACCCCAAGAGGAAGGTATGATGAGCACAGTGGCAAGTTTTCCCTCAGTAAGAAACCAAGGTTTAATCGACCAGTAGGAGAAAGCGTGACTTCTGAAGGTGTTGCTAGCTGACTTGTGGAAGGGCGCACTACCGGCGTCAGGAACAACGTGGAACCTGCACACAACACAGCCAAAATACTTTGCCCCAACTTACAGTGAGGTTGTCAATCTCACCGGTTTTGCTGAACACAAAGGATTAAATGTAGGGTTTTCTATTTTCGTGCCCTCGGTTGCTTAGTTGTGCTCAGTTTTCCCCAGCTCCTTAGTTTTTCCTTAGTTTTCCCCAAGACCTTATCTGAAACCCGCAGAAGGAGCTGGAACAGAAGGAATCTGTTAAGTTGACCGTTCCGTGCTGACGAGTGGGGTCGTGTCATTTGTGGGGCCGCGTCGTGTGGGGCTGGTAGGAAGGAACCGCGTGGGACAGGATGAGACCGTGTTTGTGGGGCCGTAGCGTGTGGAGCCGTGTGGGTCCGGGACATGGGCACGAGTGGTTTCTGTCTCTTTCGCCCAGATTAGCAGGTTTCAATGTACCTTTTTCCTCTCTCTCGCTCGATCTCATTCATATTTGATAGCCCAAATTGGTAGCAAATCTAGAGCAGCTTCTCCTTCTGTTTTTTAACGCCAATCATATCTTTATGCCTTCGTTTTTACCCAATCAGGTAGGAAATCTAGGGCAAAAATCCAGAGAAAATATAGGATAAGCTGCATACAGCAGCCAACATAGCATAGATATATTCACGACAGATCCAACAGTAGTACCGATAGAACCCTACAACATAAGCTACATTTTACATGAATTTAAGCTGCTCTACAGATAGAGCAGTCACATACAGAGAGTGCAGTAGGCATGTTCAACGCCTCCAGGTAGCGCGTGTGACTCGCTTGGAGGTTGCGCAGGTGAATCCCAAGTGACTTGTGTTTGGCCATGAACGCATGCACGTTTCCAACTCTAGCGCCGCATCTACCAATGGATTCAGCATGGTTCACCAGGCAGTTGAAGTCGGTGGCTTGGAGCTTCCTGTTGCAAAAGGGGCACTTGTAAATGCCTCGAGCAAAGGGGCCATCGTAATGGCCGGACTGCAGCCTCCTGAGGACGTGACGAGTCTTGGTGTGGAAGGACTCGTCGCTGCCGTCGTCGACGTCGCTCGCACCTGTCACGTAGCACCAAAGATCGTGCAAAAAACACAGAGTCAATTGCAACGATGATGGAACAGAGAGTGAACAAAGATCATGCATGATAATATGGGCTCGAAAAAAAGAGGTAGCCTCAGTTACATTGGACACACTTATATCCAGGATTTGAGTCAGTAAACCAAAGATCATGCACAACAAATTTGTACACACCAATTGTTTACTGACCAAACCCTGAATCAATTTGTGCCCAAATATTCATCATCATCGGCACAAATCTTAAACAAAAGCAAATCACAAACACTAATAACGCAAGATCTAACACAAGAGGATTGAACTAGGAACAGACGCACCATAATAACGGAAGATCTAACACAAATGGATTGAACTAGGAACAGACTTATCCTAATAACGCTAGATCTAACACAAAAGGATTGAAATGGGATGCGAACAAGGGAGCAAAGGTTTACCTCCGGCTCGTCGTTGACGATGCTGGTGTCGTAGGGGTTCTCCGGCGCGACGTACGACACTGGTTCGTACGGGTTCCAACCGACGAGGGCCTGGATGGGGGCCTGGACGGTGGCAGCGGCCGATGCGCCGGCTGCTACGTTGGAAGCAGCGACAGGGGCCTGGACGGGGGAAGCGGCCGATGCGCCGGCGGCTGATGCGCCGGCTGCTACGTTGGAAGCAGCGACAGGGGCCTGGACGGGGGCAGCGATCGATGCGCCGGCGGTTGATGCGCCGACAATGGGCATCTCATTCTTGTCCATCGCTGGCGGTTTTCTTCGGGGTTTTTTCTTCGGTTGTGGAGAAGATGATGGGACTGGAGAGGCGGTTGCAGTGAGAATGTGCGTCAAGGGAGATAAAAAGGGCTCTATAAAGACGAAGGTGGCGTGTACCGCAACACGCGTCCGCTGTGCATGGCTGCAGCGTGCACCGCGACACGAGTCTAACCCTGAGATGTTTGGTGTACTCAGTTATAACCTCGGGCCTTATACAGAAATTTTATCTGTACTCAGTTTTCCCCTCGAGTACTTAGACTGGCAAGTGTAATATACTCAGTTTTACCCTTAAGTAGCTGGTCAACAGAGAGTCAACAAATGAGATTAACATATCTAATTGAGTCATTTCATGAGCAAAAAAAATCCAAAAAAATAAAAACATAGTGGCACCTACTCATGGAGTCTTCCTACCCAACCTGCCACCTAGAAAACCTTAACAAACATATATAAATCAAGTTTTACCACAAATTGCCACTTCTCAGAATCAGCAGTGTAGCTATGAAGATGCATGGTTTTCCACTCAAACCCCTTTGCAAAACATCTTCCCCAAAAACATAGTTTGTCTAAATGATGCCATAATTGTCACACTCATGTATATTTGAATTGCAAATAATTTGATGTAGCCCAATATGAATTATATTGTACAAAACACGAATTTTTCATTTTGTAATTTTTTTGTTTGAATCCCTTAGTCTATTTACTATTTATGTGCCCTTGGATTCTTAGTACTACTCAGTTTTGCCCTCAAGTTCTGTCACAAATGCTCTCAGAAGCCCAAACTTATCCTGATTGGTTGAGCCGTTGTCACACGGATCGACTCCACGAACCATTGATCAACTGATCTAACAGGCAGTATACCCCTCGCCGTCTCTTCGTGACCACCCCTCTCTCTCTCTCTCTGTCGGTGGATGCATTATTGTCACCCATCTAACAATTATCAACTATTTTTCGCTTTCCTTTTCTTTTAGGGGATATAGTTTGGGATATAGTTTTGGTAATTTGAAACGGCCCAAAAGTGGTATAATTTTGGTATAAACATGAGGCATACATATTTGCGTATTTCGGTGAATGCATTATTGTCACCCCTCTAACAATTATCAACTTTCTTTCGCTTTCCTTTTCTTTTAGGGGATATAGTTTGGGATATAGTTTTGGTATTTTGAAACGGCCCAAAAGTGGTATAATTTTGGTATAAACATGAGGCATACATATTTGCGGATTTCGGTGAATGCATTATTGTCACCCCTCTAACAATTATCAACTTTCTTTCGCTTTCCTTTTCTTTTAGGGGATATAGTTTTGGTAATTTGAAACGGCCCAAAAGTGGTATAATTTTGGTATAAACATGAGGCATACATATTTGCGAATTTCGGTGAATGCATTATTGTCATCCCTCTAACAATTATCAACTTTCTTTCGCTTTCCTTTTCTTTTAGGGGATATAGTTTGGGATATAGTTTTGGTAATTTGAAACGGCCCAAAAGTATAAACATGAGGCATACATATTTGCGGATTTCGGTGAATGAATTATTGTCACCCCTCTAACAATTATCAACTTTCTTTCGCTTTCCTTTTCTTTTAGGGGATATAGTTTGGGATATAGTTTTGGTAATTTGAAACGGCCCAAAAGTGGTATAATTTTGTTATAAACATGAGGCATACATATTTGCGGATTTTGATGAATGCATTATTGTCACCCCTCTAACAATTATCAACTTTCTTTAGCATTCCAATATAGTTGGTAATTTCGGTGAATGCACACACTAACTATGAAAACAACTATAAGTACATGTAACTGAATAATGGATTTGTAACAAGGTATCCATTATAACAACTTCTAGCACCTGGTGAGAAATGATAAGAATCCGATCGCCATTATACAACAGAGAAAACAACCAGCCATCAGATTAGCTTGCTTCTTCAACTCGATCAGCTGCCTTAACTGCTTGTTCATTTTCTTTAGTTCTCCCTTCACTTCCACCAGTCCTGCATTCGGAGCATTAGGCATAATCGGAACGGCTCCTCTCTCCGCCGCATTCTCTACAACAAGTCCCCCCTCCCAAATTGCGCTCCCTAATAGCGCCAATTGATTCTTGTAATTGAATCCTCTGAACGTACACATCGATCCACTCGAAATGCTCGCATTTCTTCAGGATCTGAAAACAATAACGTGAACCCTAAATCCCAAATTCGAGGGAATAACAAGAAAATCTAGAGAAAATAGAGAAATTTGAGCGAGATCTAACCTTATCCCCCTCTCTATATGGCAAGCTCTCGCATGCAAGGAACTCACGTCCACGGTTGCCGTTCTCGTCCGTCTTACAGATCGACCGCTTCAGAGGTTCCTGGCGTGGGCAGTCAGGGCATCTTGTCAAAGGCACATGTCCATACTGCGGCCATGAAGAACGAGAGGTCGAAGAGAAACTAGACATCACCCGCCTGCAGGAGAAAGGCTGCCGCTGGCGGAGAAGAAGAACAATGGGGCGCGGAGAAAGAAAGGGGAAGCAATGGCACGGGCACGGGCGCGGGGAAACAAAGGGGAAGCAATGGCACGGGCACGGGCACGAGGCTAGCTCAGGCTCCCATTTTGCAACGGTCACCTGGGTAAGCTGTGGGTCCGGCGCGCTAACGTGGACAAGTTGTGGGTCCCACGATGATCTGGATAAGTAAAGACGTGTCCACTGCGGGGCACCAACAGCAGCCCCACTTGCCAGCACCAACCAATGTCAACTAAACAGGAATCCTCCGTACGAGCTCCTTCTGCGGGTTTCAGACAAGGTCTCGGGGAAAACTGAGGAAAAAACTAAGGAGCTGGGGAAAACTGAGTACAACTAAGGATCCGAGGGCACGAAAATAGAAATCTCTTAAATGTATAGTGTGGAAATAGATGTTTATTTGAAGTGGAATTAAAGAGAACAATGCTTGCAGTAAGTAAACATAACAGGATGATTTTATCAGTGCAAAAGAAAGGACCGGAGTCCACAGTTCACTAGAGGTGTCTCTCCATAAAGATAAATAACATGCTGGGTGAACAAACTAGAGATGGGAAATTGACAGAATAAATGCCATACATGACAAGATGATTCCTATTAGATTTGTTCGGGCATTACAACATAAAACATAGACCGTAATCCAACCGCGTCTATGACTAATAATCCACCTTTCGGTTATCATCCGAACCCCTTCCAGTATTAAGTTGCAAGCAACAGATTATCGCATCAAGCAATGTGTGTAAAGTAAATAATAAAATTATCCTTAGACAAAACATTGTTGTTTTCTCCCTAGTAGCAACAAAATATCTATAATCTTAGAAGTTATTGTCACTCTTCCAGAAAAATAGAGGCATGAACCCACTATCGAGCATAAATACTCCCTCTTGGAGTTACAAGTATTTACTTGGACAAAGCATCTACTAGCAACGGAGAGCATGCAAGATCACAAATAACATATGACAAGTATATAATGGATCTCAATGCAGTATTCAATATTCATCGGATCCCATTGACAGTGAGGTTGTCAATCTCACCGGCTTGCTGTAACAAAGTATTAGATGTATAGTGTGGATGATGATTGTTTGCAGAAAACAGTAGAACGAGTATTGCAGTAGATTGTATTCGATGTTAAGAATGGACCGGGGTCCACAGTTCACTAGAGGCGTCTCTCCCATAAGAATAAGCATGTTGGATGAACAAATTACAGTTGGGCAATTGAAAAATAAAGAGGGCATGACCATGCACATACATGTTATGATGAGTAGTGTGAGATTTAATTGGGCATTACGACAAAGTACATAGACCGCTATCCAGCATGCATCTATGCCTAAAAAGTCCACCTTCAGGTTATCATCCGACCCCCCTCCAGTATTAAGTTGCAAACAACAGATAATTGCATTAAGTATGGTGCGTAATGTAATCAACGAATATATCCTTAGACATAGCATTGATGTTTTATCCCTAGTGGCAACAGCACATCCACAACCTTAGAGGTTTCTGTCACTCCCCCAGATTTAATGGAGACATGAACCCACTATCGAGCATAAATACTCCCTCTTGGAGTTACAAGTATCAACTTGGCCAGAGCCTCTACTAGCAACGGAGAGCATGCAAGATCATAAACAACACATAGATGATA
Source organism: Lolium perenne (assembly GCF_019359855.2). Taxonomy (NCBI): domain Eukaryota; kingdom Viridiplantae; phylum Streptophyta; class Magnoliopsida; order Poales; family Poaceae; genus Lolium; species Lolium perenne. Next base: position 13,064,926 of record NC_067250.2, on the reverse strand, counting down.
TTGATAATCAACATAACATAGCATTCACTTATTCATCAGATCCCAACAAACACAACATATAGCATTACAGATAGATGATCTTGATCATGTTAGGCACCTCACAAGATCCAACAATGATAGCACAATTAGGAGAAGACGACCATCTAGCTACTGCTATGGACCCATAGTCCAGGGGTGAACTACTCACTCATCACTCCGGAGGCGACCATGGCGGTGAAGAGTCCTCCGGGAGATGATTCCCCTCTCCGGCAGGGTGCCGGAGGCGATCTCCCGAATCCCCCGAGATGGGATTGGCGGCGGCGGCGTCTCTGGAAGGTTTTCCGTATCGTGGCTCTCGGTACTGGAGTTATTATCGACGAAGGCTTAAGTAGGTGTTATCACCAGATTTTAACCAAGTCCGGAGATGGGCCGTGATTAAATGGGCTTAGAGAATATGCACATAGAATATTTATGAATCGGCCTTGTACAAGAGTTTGGGCTAGATTGCCCGTGTATCTGTAAATTATAGTAGGTTACGCGTCGGTTAGAATTAAGAGATAGAGTTTAGCTCGTACACGGTTGGGTTTATTCCCAAGTTAGAAAGTCTACGGACTATAAATATGTATCTAGGGTTATTGAGAAGGAGGACGATCACGTTCACAACAAACCAATCTAGGCGCATCGCCACCCCTTGTTTCGAGGGTTTCTTCCGGGTAAGCGCCATGCTGCCTAGATCGCATCTTGCGATCTAGGCAGTATCGAGTTTATTCGTTGTTCGTGCGTTGCTCGTACTGAAGCCTTGTTGATGGCGAGCAACGCTGTTATCATAGATATATTAGGGTTAGCATCGATATTATCTTGATGTATCCACTTAGTTATGCTACCCCTGGATATCTAGCTGCCCTTGCATCCATCTTAGGTGTAAGGGCAGCACCTTGCTTAGTCTTTACTTAGTAGATTTGATCTGTTACGGTTGTTCCTCGTTCTTCAAGGATTAGTTTGATATCCATATGGTTAGGCCTTGCAAACGGGTTGAATGATCCAGTAGTGTGTAAGGTACGGTTTGCTGATCCTAGAAGGGATGTTCCGGGAATCAACTCCATGTTGGTTTTTAGGCCTTTTCTAGGGCTGGTTTTCTCGTGATCTTTCGTATCTGCCAGGCTCAACTACGTGTAGGACGTTCCGGTTATGTGGTGAAAACCCTAAATCGTCGTAGATCGTTTTAGCTTAGTATTGATCAAGTAGGACCACCATGTTATCGTAGATCCAATACGAATCATGGGTGGATCGGCTCCCTGAGCCGATTCACAGGATAACCTGAGAGCCAATCGAGGCTCGTATTTAATGTTTACATGTCTGCCATGCAGGAAATTAATCGAAGCAACTCATCACCTTCCTGACCAGGTATAGGTCAGGTGGCACGCCCTTGCACCAGCTTGGACGCGTGCCGGAGCATTGCGGGCCGTCGCCCGAGGGACCAGGACCCACCAGCAGTCCTGGGAGCCTCCCGGCTCTCCGTGTTGCCCATCGCTGCTCGCCGGTGGGTTTTGGCAGGCAACACATTCTGGCACGCCCGGTGGGACATTCTTCTACATCAACTGCATCAACATCTGCACCAGAGATGGCGGAAGACCCAGTCACGTACGAAGATCTGACTGAGGAGCATAAGAAGAAGTATAACGAGCTTAAAGCTCTCTTCGAAGCCGACCTCATCGGCTCTTTCGAGAGGACCCGCACACATGGCATTAGGTGGAAAGGGTTCTCAACTGAAGGCGCTCTCGACGAAGTGGATCTATCTACTTCTTCAGAAGAACGCACCAGAGCTCTGCGCCAGGAAATTAATTACATGGTAGCTCATTCGCTACACCGTCATTCCGAGAGCCTGGTGAACGCTTTCGAGCGCGTTGCGCTTCGCGTGGTCCAGGAAATCATGAAGCATCAGTACTCTCCGTCAGGACCTACCCTAGGGACTCACCAGGGAGAGATACCGTTCCAGACCAGACCGCAGCTGCCATTCTCGCTTGCAGCTCCAGAGCCGCCGGGTTCACCGGCGTTCGTCGTCTACAAGGTTGGAGGCGATCCTGCTGATTACCAGTTCCTGCTGGAACTGCCTAAGGAAATCCCGCATGGATACACGTGCACGTACGTGCCAGACTGCAACAACTTGGCGCGCATGAACCAGATTACAGCAGGAGGAATTTCTGGAGCAGCAGGAGGAATTACTGGAGTGGAGGCCGATAAACGGGCGTGGCTAGCTAAATATGCCACTGCAACGAGTCATCAAAGCTCGGCCCCTGCAGCTCCTACAGTGGACCAAATCAGTGCAATCTTGAGAGATCAGTTCGGCATGGTGCCAAAAAGGAGGGCAATCGGCTATTCCAAGCCGTACCCCAACGAATATCATTTGATACCACTGCCGCCCAAATATCGGCTCCCTGAGTTCTCAAAGTTTAGTGGGTCAGACGGCTCTAGTTCAATTGAGCATGTGAGCCGATATTTGGCACAATTGGGCATGATCTCCGCATCAGACCAGTTGCGTCTGAGGTTTTTCGCACAATCCCTCACAGGACCAGCTTTTGGGTGGTATACCTCGTTGCCACCAGTTTCAATCCGGACGTGGAAGCAGCTGGAAGAGCAGTTTCACATGCAATATCACTCAGAAGCTACTGAGGCTGGCGTTGCCGATCTGGCGCAAGTGCGACAAAAGCGTGGAGAAACGGTGTCTGAGTACATTCAGCGTTTCAGGACTGTTAGGAACCGATGTTATTCGGCTCGTTTGAATGAGAAAGAAGCGGTCGATCTGGCAGTGTTGGGTCTCGCGTCGCCAATCAAGGATATGGCTTTCCAAGCGGAATACACTTCATTGGCGCATATGGTTCAGAAACTATCATTGTATGAACAGCGCCACCCAGAATTGTACCAGGACAAATTCAAACGCCCGGTAGGCCTGGTTGAGACAGAGGAGGATGAAGTCTCTGCAGGAGACCAGGAAGTAGCCGTGGCAGAATGGGCTCGGGGGGCAAACCCCGTGTCCTGCAAATGGGTTAAACCACAAGGTCCTGCAAAAGGGTTTGACTTCGACGTGAGCAAAGCTGAGCAGATTTTCGATCTTTTGCTTAAGGAGAAGCAGCTGAAGTTACCCGAAGGCCATAAAATCCCTACGGCGCAAGAGATGAACGGAAGGCCATACTGCAAGTGGCATAACTCGTTCACCCATACCACCAGCGACTGCAAAGTGTTGCGTCAACAAATCCAAATGGCGATAGAACAAGGCCGTCTGATTTTCGGTCAGTATGCCATGAAAGTGGACACACAACCGTTTCCTACCGTCAACATGGTGGAGTACAGTCACCCCACGAGGCGTCAGCCAGATTTCTCGTTCAGTATTAACATGGCAGGGCCTGTATACCACCCTGGCAAGGACAAAGAAGAGAGCAGTCGTTCTCGTGGCAAGGATAAGGAGGAGGCCGGCCCACGTGACCGGCCCCGATATGATGACAAACGGTACGTCACCGAGGAACAAGTGAGAAGTGTGCGGTATCAACGACCACTCTCCGAGCACCTTCTTAACAAATATGAGCGTCAGTATGACCAACGCCGACGGTATGACACAGCCGACGAAAGAGATCGTCGGCCTAATGTAAGCGATAGAAAGTATCGTCGGTATGATAGAGACGACGAAGGATATGAGCGCCGCGCTAAGGGAAGGTCAAGGGAGCAAGAAGACATGGACAGACACTGGGATTGTCCTTTCTTTAAGCATTGCTGGGATTCAGGAATGAGCCGATTGCCTACGATCGACAACTGTCCGGTATGTAGACAGAAGAAGAAGGATATAGGCGACGTGTCAGTGTTCAAACGTCTAGGGCCTCTCCCATCTCGGAACCAACAAGCTGAGTCATCTCGGGTGGAAGATCTAGAGGAGTTAGAAGATGAAGATGAATCAGAAGAAGAAGATAGATACCACCGGCCAAGGTGGTGCCCTGATGGACTCAGTCACTCCCAAAAGCGCAGGGTGCAGCGGCTACGTAGCTTGGAGGAAGCCGAGAGGCAATACCTGCACACGTTAAGGAAAGCGCGGCCCGATTTGGCCGTGAAAATTCAGCAAACTTTGGACGCAGAAGGCCGTACACAGAAGAAGGAATGGCGCCCCAAACAGATGAAAGCCGATGATAAGGCATCGGCTGGCACAAACATGGTGTTCGTACTGCCGTCGGAGTTTTGTGCTCCAAGAACAGAAGAGGCACCTGTAGCATAGCTTGAATGCGGCCCACGGCCAGTGGTCTTTGAAAAGCCACAAGAAAAGAGCTACAGACATCTGAAGGCCCTGTACTTAAGAGGTTATATCAACGGGCAGCCTGTCAACAAGATGTTGGTTGACACGGGAGCGGCAGTCAATATAATGCCATACTCCATGCTACGTCGCCTGGGACGCTCTAGCGCGGATCTGATCAAAACCAACGTAACATTGAGCGACTTCAACGGCCAAGCATCAGAAGCGCAAGGCGTTCTGAGCGTGGATCTAACTGTAGGCCGAAAAACCATCCCCACGTCATTCTTCATCGTCGACAGCAAAAGCACCTACGCTGTCCTACTAGGGAGGGATTGGATTTACGCCAACTGCTGCATTCCATCCACAATGCACCAATGCTTGATACAGTGGGATGGAGATGAAGTGGAGGTCGTCCATGCAGATGACTCAGCCGAAATCTCAACGGCTGGCATGAACATTTGGGAAGCGGAAGACCAAGAGCCACTCTCTGGAGTCAGTTTGGACGGCTGTGAGCGCATCGAAGTGATAAAAAACGGGGTGAGGCTGGTCTTATCCACCGGCCTGACAGTGTAGCAAGAGCAAAGTCTATGGACGTACGTGGCAAGGCCGATCCCTGCGATCGACCCCAAAAAATAAAAAGCAATGATCCTACCTCAAACACGTCACATAGTCCTAGTAACGGGACTCCTTCCCGTAGTAGAGCACGAACAAGATGTAAACCTTCATTGAGCAATGCAATCAAAATGGGGGCCGATTCCAGCAATCGGCCCATATTATCCTCGCCATATGTTTTGCCTGTGTTTAACATCGATCTAGCAGGCGACGGAAAGCTAGGGTATGGGTTTACATCAGCTGATGAGCTGGAAGAGATTGACATTGGTCCCGGGGATAAGCCACGACCAACTTTTATCAGCAAAAAGTTAGATCCGCATTTGAGGAACCTGATGATAGCTCTGTTGAAAGAATACCCAGATTGCTTTGCATGGGATTACACAGAGATGCTTGGGTTAGACAGGAGCATCATTGAGCATCGACTCCCTCTCAAGAAAGGATTTCGGCCGTTCCAGCAGCGAGCGCGACAGATGAAGGCCGACATTTTAGAGGAAGTCAAGAAAGAGATCGAGAAGATGTTGGCCGCCGGGTTCATCAGGCCATGCAGGTATGCTGAATGGATTTCCAGTATCGTACCTGTACAGAAAAAGGATGGCCGATGGCGAGCCGCCATAGATTTTCGGGATCTCAATAGAGCCACTCCCAAAGATGAATATCCCATGCCAGTAGCAGAAACATTAATCATTGCAGCTGCTGGTCACAAGGTTTTAAGTTTCATGGATGGCAACGCCGGTTACAACCAAATTTTCATGGCTCCAGAAGATATACACAAGACTGCATTCAGAGTGCCAGGTTCGGTCGGCCCGTTTGAGTATGTAGTCATGACATTTGGACTGAAAAATGCCGGCGCAACATACCAAAGAGCCATGAATTACATCTTTCATGATCTGATCGGCAAGTTGGTGGAGATATACATCGATGACGTGGTGGTAAAGTCTGTTTCACTGGAAGGACACTTGGACGATTTGCGACGCATCCTGGACCGAACTAGGAAATTCGGACTAAGAATGAATCCAAAGAAGTGTGCCTTTGGTGTAACGGCCGGTCAATTCTTGGGTTTCTTGGTTCATGAACGCGGAATTGAGATCGGCCTAAAAAGTCAGGAGGCAGTGCAAACAATGCAGCCACCTACCACGAAGAAGGAACTCCAGTCTCTCATCGGCAAAATCAACTTTGTCAGAAGATTCATCTCCAATCTATCAGGACGAATCGAGCCGTTCATGGGACTGGTGAAAATTAAATCCGATGACGAGTTTCACTGGGGGGGCAGAGCAACAACGAGCGTTTGACGAGATCAAAGAATATCTGACGAAGCCACCTGTGTTGGTTCCGCCCCAGCAAGACAGACCATTCTATATATACTTGTCAGTAGCTGACACTTCCATCGCCTCTGTGGTGGTGCAACTGTATGATGGTCTGGAGAGAGTTGTTTTCTACCTCAGCAGACGGATGTTGGATGCAGAGACGAGGTACCCTGACATTGAGAAGTTGTGCCTCTGCCTGTTTTTTACCTGCGCCAAGCTTCGTCACGTCTTGCTGACAGCAGAAATTATCATCATATGCAAGTCAGACGTCGTCAAACATATGCTGTCGGCTCCTGTTCTGAAAGGCCGACTCGGTAAGTGGATGTTTGCATTATCGGAATTTGATCTCCGGTATCAGCCTGCGAAGGCAGTCAAGGGACAAGCGTTGGCCGATCTGATTGCTGAACGAATCAATACTGATATAGCAGCACTGTCTGTACGTGCATGGGCTATGTTCTTCGATGGATCGGCTTGTGATGATGGTTGCGGCATCGGCATTCTACTCGTGTCGCCCCGGGGGGGCAACATATTCCTTCTCCATCAGGTTATCTACCCCTTGCACCAACAATGTCGCTGAGTATGAGGCAATACGCAAGGGAGTGGAGTTGCTTTTGGAAGCCGGGGCAGAAGCGGTGGAACTTTTTGGAGATTCAAAATTGGTGATTTCCCAGCTCACGGAGGAATACAAGTGCGAGAGTGAGTCACTCTTCCCATTATGGATGCAATGCCGTGAGCTGATGGCGCAATTTAGATACATAAATTTTAATTGGATCCCAAGGTCACAAAATACCGAGGCCAATGATCTCGCACAAGTGGCATCAGGCTACAAGGACGTAACAGATGGAGCCGATGTTCAGGTGCAGTTCCGGGAACAGGATGACTGGAGAGCCGATATCTTCAATTACTTGAAAGATTCGGCTCGGGGGGCACCTAAACGGATAAGGTACAAGGCCATGAAATATGTCCTTATAGGAGATGACATGTTCTACAGGACCTTGGAGGGGTTACTTCTCAAATGCCTGGGACCAGCCGAGTTGAATCGGCTCTTACACGAGGTACACGAAGGCGCCTGTGGAACTCACCAATCGGCTCATAAGATGAAATGGCTGATCAGGCGATCAGGGTTTTACTGGCCCACTATGCTTGAGGATTGCTTTAGGTACTATAAAGGATGTCAAGCGTGTCAGATGTTTGGGAAAATTCAGATGGTACCCGCATCAGCAATGAACCCCATCATCAAGCCTTGGCCATTTTGAGGTTGGGGCATGGATATGATCGGCAAAACCCATCCTGCATCAAGCAAAGGCCACGAGTGGATTTTGGCCATTACAGATTATTTCACTAAATGGGTGGAAGCCGTCCCTATGAAGTCAGTGAAATCAGAAGATGTTATCAATTTTGTGAAAGAACATGTCATTCATAGATTCGGGATTCCCCAGACTATCACGACCGATGGAGGTTCGGTCTTCATTTCTAAAGAGTTCAGAAAGTTCTGCGACAATATGGGAATTAAGCTGATCCGATCGTCTCCATACTATGCTCAAGCAAATGGGCAAGCTGAAGCGTCCAACCAGAGCCTTATCAAGCTGATTAAGAGGAAAGTTGACGAGCACCCTAGACGTTGGCATGAGGTATTGTCAGAAGCTTTGTGGGCTTATCGCATGTCATGTCATGGAGCTATAAAAACCTCGCCATACCAGCTGGTCTATGGACAAGAAGCCATATTGCATTGGGAAATTACGGCTGGATCGAGATGTGTTACGTTTCAGAATGATCTAACAACTGAAGAATATGCAGCCCTGATGAGTGACAATATTGAGGATCTAACGGAACTCAGACTTTGGTCGTTGGAGAAGATTAAAGAGAACAAAGCCAAGGTAGCTCGCGCATACAATAAGAAGGTGAGACCAAAGGAGTTTCAGGTTGGTGATCTAGTATGGGAAGCTGTGTTGCCATTAGGAACTAAGGATAAAGTATATGGTAAATGGTCTCCTAATTGGCACGGACCGTACAGAGTCGACCAGGTTTTGAAGGGTAATGCATGCATGCTCGAGCAGCTGGACGGTGTTAAATTTCCAGTAGCTGTCAATGGTCAACATCTCAAGAAATATTTCCCAAGCATGTGGGATGGCGGACAGTGAAATATGGGGGCCGATGCATAAAATTGGCCAGTAAATTTTTATTTTACATACAAATCACAGCCGATGCGCAGACATCGACTTTAGAAAAATATGCAAAACAACAGGATACAAGTACAGGCGATGCACAGACATCGACTTCAGACTAAAAGCCCATGCACAGCCATCGACTCTAGAGGTACAAGCTCAATTGAGCAGTTATCATATTACATATAGAGGCTCTGCTGAAGGGATGCCTCGAGGGTATGAAGGATGCAGCAGCAGAATGTCTGATACCTAAAATTAATGACGGGATGAGACATTAATTCAGGTGTTTACTGTTAAATTCCGACACTATGCTCGGATGGTGACCATTGAGGATTACCTTCAGGCCAGAGATCGTAGCATTGGCATAAGATGATTCTGACATTGGATTCTGCCATTGGATTCGCTGCGGAGTTGAATCTGCGCGATTGAGATCTGAAATTCACGTGGCCGTGAGTTGGATCTGTTCGAGCGATGATTCGGGGATCTGAGTTTATTCTCTTAGACAAAGGTTGCAGGTTACCGTGTGAATAGGCAACTGATTTGGCCTTACTCGCGTTTTATGGTAAAGGCCGATGCGTTGCCATCGGCTCTTTGCGCGTTGACTTGCTTTGACAATCGGCAAAATTGATATGAAAGCAAAATCGACATAGAAACACTTTCTTCATTAATAGAAGGGGTTTTTTTTACAGAGAAGAGCCGATTGCTCAAGAAAAGAAGAACAAAAGAGGAGCCGATTACTACTACTAGTCCTATGCTAGTAGTCCCTAATCTAAGGGCCGTCGCTGCCCTCGTCGTCGCCGTCGTAGCTGCCGTCGGCACTGCTGCCGGCGGGATCCTCGTCGCTGCTCCTGTAGCCCTCGGCAGGGGCATCTTCCTCCTCCTCGTCGTCGTCGTCATCCGACCCGGCGCGGAAGCGCTTCGCCGGCGGGTATTCGTCGGAGGAATCGTCGTCCTCCTCTTCCTCCTCCTCGTCGGAGGAGGTGAAGTCGTCCCAGGAGAAGAGGTCATCTTCGCTCTCCGCCTCCAGCTCCCCATCGGCGAGGAACTGGAAGTCGTCGTCTCCGTCGGTCAAGGATTTATCATCCTCGGACCAGACGGAGGAGTCATGGTCCTCCATGTCCCACTTCTCTGGGGCGCAGAGGTCGTACGCCGCCAGCGAGTCCCACTCCGGCGTCGGCTCACGAGAGGAAGAGGATAGGGAGGAAAGACCCGATGAGGCAGAGGAGGAAGAGGAAGACATGGTGGCAGAGGAGAGGGCTTTTCGATGGCTGGTGCGGAGCAAGAGGATGAAGAGGCGAACTGCTCGATGCGGTTAAATAAAGGGGATATAGTGGAGATTTAATGTTACAGCGGTTTCCGAGGAAGTGGTGCCAAAGAACTATCAAATCGTGCAGAGAAGTTGAGAAGGCAAGGCATCATGATGAAGGATACTGTGATGGTTCTGTTCTGCCACGACATGACCCGACGAAGAAAGAAACAGAGTGGTTTTGGACTTATCATTGCCAAAACCAGGGGGGCATGTGTTATCACCAGATTTTAACCAAGTCCGGAGATGGGCCGTGATTAAATGGGCTTAGAGAATATGCACGTAGAATATTTATGAATCGGCCTTGTACAAGAGTTTGGGCTAGATTGCCCGTGTATCTGTAAATTATAGTAGGTTACGTGTCGGTTAGAATTAAGAGATAGAGTTTAGCTCGTACACGGTTGGGTTTATTCCCAAGTTAGAAAGTCTACGGACTATAAATATGTATCTAGGGTTATTGAGAAGGAGGAAGATCACGTTCACAACAAACCAATCTAGGCGCATCGCCACCCCTTGTTTCGAGGGTTTCTTCTGGGTAAGCGCCATGCTGCCTAGATCGCATCTTGCGATCTAGGCAGTATCGAGTTTATTAGTTGTTCGTGTGTTGCTCGTACTGAAGCCTTGTTGATGGCGAGCAACGCTGTTATCATAGATATATTAGGGTTAGCATCGATATTATCTTGATGTATCCACTTAGTTAGGCTACCCCTGGATATCTAGCTGCCCTTGCATCCATCTTAGGTGTAAGGGCAGCACCTTGCTTAGTCTTTACTTAGTAGATTTGATCTGTTACGGTTGTTCCTCGTTCTTCAAGGATTAGTTTGATATCCATATGGTTAGGCCTTGCAAACGGGTTGAATGATCCAGTAGTGCGTAAGGTACGGTTTGCTGATCCTAGAAGGGATGTTCCGGGAATCAACTCCATGTTGGTTTTTAGGCCTTTTCTAGGGCTGGTTTTCTCGTGATCTTTCGTATCTGCCAGGCTCAACTACGTGTAGGACGTTCCGGTTATGTGGTGAAAACCCTAAATCGTCGTAGATCATTTTAGCTTAGTATTGATCAAGCATGACCACCATGTTATCGTAGATCCAATACGAATCATGGGTGGATCGGCTCCCTGAGCCGATTCACAGGATAACCTGAGAGCCGATCGAGGCTCGTATTTAATGTTTACATGTTTGCCATGCAGGAAATTAATCGAAGCAACTCATCACCTTCCTGACCAGGTATAGGTCGGGCGGCACGCCCTTGCACCAGCTTGGACGCGTGCCGGAGCATTGCGGGCCGTCGCCCGAGGGACCAGGACCCACCAGCAGTCCTGGGAGCCTCCCGGCTCTCCGTGTTGCCCGTCGCTGCTCGCCGGTGGGTTTTGGCAGGCAACAGTAGGCGGAAGGGTAGGTCAGGGGGCGACGCGAGGGGCCCACACAACAGGGCCGCGCGGCCAGGGGCTGGGCCGCGCCGCCCTGGCGTGTCGCCGCCTCGTCGCTCCACTTCGTATCTCCCCCGGTGTTCTGGAAGCTTCGTGGAAAAATAAGATCCTGGGCGTTGATTTCGTCCAATTCCTAGAATATTTCCTTACTAGGATTTCTGAAACCAAAAACAGCAGAAAACAGCAACTGGCTCTTTGGCATCTCGTTAATAGGTTAGTGCCGGAAAATGCATAAATATGACGTAAAGTATGCATAAAACATGTAGGTATCATCAATAAAGTGGCATGGAACATAAGAAATTATCGATACGTTGGAGACGTATCAGCATCCCCAAGCTTAGTTCCTGCTCGTCCCGAGTAGGTAAACGATAACAAAGATAATTTCTGAAGTGACATGCCATCATAATCTTGATTATACTATTGTAAGCACATGTAATGAATGCAGCGATCCAAAACAATGATAAATGTAATGAGTAAACAATTGAATCATATAGCAAAGACTTTTCATGAATAGTACTTTCAAGACAAGCATCAATAAGTCTTGCATAAGAGTTAACTCATAAAGCAATAATTCATAGTAAAGGTATTGAAGCAACACAAAGAAAGATTAAGTTTCAGCGGTTGCTTTCAACTTGTAACATGTATATCTCATGGATATTGTCAACATAAAGTAATATAATAAGTGCAATATGCAAGTATGTAGGAATCAATGCACAGTTCACACAAGTGTTTGCTTCTTGAGATGGAGAGAAATAAGTGAACCGACTCAACATAAAAGTAGAAGAAAGGCCCTTCGCAGAGGGAAGCATCGATTGCTATATTTGTGCTAGAGCTTTGGTTTTGAAAACAAGAAACAATTTTGTCAACGGTAGTAATAAAGCATATGCATCATGTAAATTATATCCTACAAGTTGCAAGCCTCATGCATAGTATACTAATAGTGCCCTCACCTTGTCCTAATTAGCTCGGATTACCTGGATTATCACCGCAATACATATGTTTTAACCAAGTGTCACAAAGGGGTACCTCTATGCCGCCTGTACAAAGGTCTAAGGAGAAAGCTCGCATTGGATTTCTCGCTTTTGATTATTCTCAACTTAGACATCTATACCGGGACAACATAGACAACAGATAATGGACTCCTCTTTAACGCTTAAGCATTCAACAACAATTAATTTTCTCATATGAGATTGAGGATATTTGTTCAAAACTGAAACTTCCACCATGGATCATGGCTTTAGTTAGCGGCCCAATGTTCTTCTCTAACAATATGCATGCTCAAACCATTCAACTCATGGTAAATCGCCCTTACTTCAGACAAGACGGACATGCATAGCAACTCACATGATATTCAACAAAGAGTAGTTGATGGCGTCCCCAGGAACATGGTTATCGCTCAACAAGCAACTTATAAGAAATAAAATGCATAAGTACATATTCAATACCACAATAGTTTTTAGGCTATTTGTCCCATGAGCTATATATTGCAAAGATAGAGGATAGAAATTTAAAGGTAGCACTCAAGCAATTTACTTTGGAATGGCGGAGAAATACCATATAGTAGGTAGGTATGGTGTACACAAATGGCATAGTGTTTGGCTCAAGGATTTTGGATGCATGAGAAGTATTCCCTCTCGATACAAGGCTTAGGCTAGCAAGGCTATTTGAAACAAACAGAAGTATGAAGCGGTACAGCAAAACTCACATAAAAGACATATTGTAAGCATTATAAGACTCTACACCGTCTTCCTTGTTGTTCGACCCTTACTAGAAATTATCTAGACCTTAGAGAGACAAATTATGCAAACCAAATTTTAGCAAGCTCTATGTATTTCTTCATTAATAGGCGCAAAGTATATGATGCAAGAGCTTAAACATGAGCACAACAATTTCCAAGTATCAAATTATTCAAGACATTCTACCAATTACTATATGTAGCATTTTTCGTTTCCAACCATATAACAATTTAACGAAGAAGATTCAACCTTCGCCATGAACACTATGAGTAAAGCCTAAGGACATATTTGTCCATATGCAACAGCGGAGCGTGTCTCTCTCCCACACAATGAATGCTAGGATCCATTTTATTCAAACAAAACAAAAACAAAAACAAACAGACGCTCCAAGCAAAGTGCATAAGATGTGATGGAATAAAAATATAGTTTCACTAGAGGAACCTGATAATGTTGTCGATGAAGAAGGGGATGCCTTGGGCATCCCCAAGCTTAGACGCTTGAGTCTTCTTGAAATATGCAGGGGTGAACCATCGGGGCATCCCCAAGCTTAGAGCTTTCACTCTCCTTGATCATATTGTATCATCCTCCTCTCTTGATCCTTGAAAACTTCCTCCACACCAAACTCAAAACAACTCATTAGAGGGTTAGTGCACAATCAAAATTCACATGTTCAGAGGTGACATAATCATTCTTAACACTTCTGGACATTGCACAAAGCTACTGAAAGTTAATGGAATAGAAAAATCCATCAAGCATAGCAAAACAGGCAATGCGAAATAAAAGGCAGAATCTGTCAAAAACAGAACAGTCCGTAAAGACGAATTTCTAAGAGGCACCAGACTTGCTCAAATGAAAATACTAAAATTGAATGAAAGTTGGGTACATATATGAGGATCACTCACGTAAATTGGCATAATTTTCTGAGTTACCTACAGAGAATTAGGCCCAGATTCGTGACAGAAAGAAATCTGTTTCTGCGCAGTAATCCAAATCTAGTATGAACCTTACTATCAAAGACTTTACTTGGCACAACAATGCAACAAAACTAAGATAAGGAGAGGTTGCTACAGTAGTAACAACTTCCAAGACTCAAATATAAAACAAAAGTGCAGTAGTAAAATCATGGGTTGTCTCCCACAAGCGCTTTTCTTTAACGCCTTTCAGCTAGGCGCAGAAAGTGTGTATCAATTATTATCAAGAGATGATGCATCTACAGCGGGGTTTGGAGTTTTCTCAACCATGCATTGTATTTTGTATACATAAGTTTCAGAGGCTCCCTTTTCATTAGTCTTGGGCTTGCTACTCTCATCAAACAAATTTTCAGGAACCAGCCAAGCATAATTATCATCTAGAGCTTCATGCATTCCTAGGAGCTTTCAAGGTATTGGTGCTTTAATCTCCCCACCATCATTAACATTATTAGTGTACTTAATTCTATCCATATCCATCTTTTCAAGTGTTCTTTTAAAATCAGTGAACATACCAAGCCTCTTATGCTTAATAAAAACTTTTCTAGCTTCTTTGGCTATATCCTCAAATTCTCGCACAAGGACTTTTAAAACAAAATTTCTCTTTTCTCCCCTCTCCATATCAGAAAGTGTAAGAAACATGTGTTGTATCATGGGGTTGAGACTAATAAATCTAGTTTCCATCATGCGTACCAAACAGACAGAGGCATCTTCATAGGTAGGGACAGTTTTTGCCAGGGGTATATCTTCAAGATCTTCATGCATACTAACATGGGTGAAAAATTCTTCTATATTATCTCTTCCAATTATAGACCCTTGTCCTACCGGTATATTTTTTAAAGTAAAATTAGGAGGAAACATGATGAAATAAGTAAGGTAAATGCAAGTAACTAATTTTTTTGTGTTTTTAATATAGCAAACAAGATAGTAAATAAAGTAAAACTAGCAACTAATTTTTTTTTGTGTTTTGATATAATGCAGCAAACAAAGTACTAAATAAAATAAAGCAAGACAAAAACAAAGTAAAGAGATTGGAGGTGGAGACTCTCCTTGCAGCGTGTCTTGATCTCCTCGGCAACGGCGCCAGAAATTTAGCTTGACACGCGTACAACACGCGACCGTTGGGAACCCCAAGTGGAAGGTGTGATGCGTACAGCAGTAAGTTTCCCTCAGTAAGAAAGCAAGGTTTATCGAACCAGTAGGAGCCAAGAAGTACGTTGAAGGTTGATGGCGGCGGAGTGTAGTGCGGCGCAACACCAGGGATTCCGGCGCCAACGTGAAACCTGCACAACACAACCAAAGTACTTTGCCCCAACGTGACAGTGAGGTTGTCAATCTCACCGGCTTGCTGTAACAAAGGATTAGATGTATAGTGTGGATGATGATTGTTTGCAGAAAACAGTAGAACGAGTATTGCAGTAGATTGTATTCGATGTTAAGAATGGACCGGGGTCCACAGTTCACTAGAGGCGTCTCTCCCATAAGAATAAGCATGTTGGGTGAACAAATTACCGTTGGGCAATTGACAAATAAAGAGGGCATGACCATGCACATACATGTTATGATGAGTAGTGTGAGATTTAATTGGGCATTACGACAAAGTACATAGACCGCTATCCAGCATGCATCTATGCCTAAAAAGTCCACCTTCAGGTTATCATCCGAAACCCCTCCAGTATTAAGTTGCAAACAACAGACAATTGCATTAAGTATGGTACGTAATGTAATCAACGAATATATCCTTAGACATAGCATTGATGTTTTATCCCTAGTGGCAACAGCACATCCACAACCTTATAGGTTTCTGTCACTCCCCCAGATTTAATGGAGACATGAACCCACTATCGAGCATAAATACTCCCTCTTGGAGTTACAAGTATCAACTTGGCTAGAGCCTCTACTAGCAACGGAGAGCATGCAAGATCATAAACAACACATAGATGATATTGATAATCAACATAACATAGCATTCACTTATTCATCATATCCCAACAAACACAATATATAGCATTACAGATAGATGATCTTGATCATGTTAGGTAGCTCACAAGATCCAACAATGATAGCACAATTAGGAGAAGACGACCATCTAGCTACTGCTATGGACCCATAGTCCAGGGGTGAACTACTCACTCATCACTCCGGAGGCAACCATGGCGGTGAAGAGTCCTCCGGGAGATGATTCCCCTCTCCGGCAGGGTGCCGGAGGCGATCTCCTGAATCCCCCGAGATGGGATTGGCGGCGGCGGCGTCTCTGGAAGGTTTTCCGCATCGTGGCTCTCGGTACTGTAGTTATTATCGACGAAGGCTTAAGTAGGCGGAAGGGTAGGTCAGGGGGCGACGCGAGGGGCCCACACAACAGGGCCACGCGGCCAGGGGCTGGGCCGCGCCGCCCTGGTGTGTCGCCGCCTCGTCGCTCCACTTCGTATCTCCCCCGGTGTTCTGGAAGCTTCGTGGAAAAATAAGATCCTGGGCGTTGATTTCGTCCAATTCCGAGAATATTTCCTTACTAGGATTTCTGAAACCAAAAACAGCAGAGAACAGCAACTGGCTCTTCGGCATCTCGTTAATAGGTTAGTGCCGGAAAATGCATAAATATGACATAAAGTATGCATAAAACATGTAGGTATCATCAATAAAGTGGCATGGAACATAAGAAATTATCGATACGTTGGAGACGTATCACCCATCAAACACAACATGTAGCATTACATAAAGATGATCTTGATCATGATAGGCAGCTCACAAGATCTAAACATGAAGCATAAATTGGAGAAGACAACCATCTACCTACTGCTATGGACCCGTAGTCCAGAGATGAACTACTCACGCATCACTTCGGAGGCGGGCATGGCGATGTAGAGGCCTCCGGTGATGATATCCCTCTCCGGCAGGGTGCCGGGAAGATCTTCAGAACCCTCCCGAGCTAGGGTCGGCGATGGCGGCCGTGATGGAACTTTTCGTGGATGGAGGCTCGGGTATTTAGGTTTTTTCCGAGATCGTGAATAAATAGGTGGAAGGGCGAGGTCGGTGGTTGCCTGGGGGGCCCACACCACCCCATGGCGCGGCCAAGGGCCAGGCCGCGCCAAGGGCAGGTGTGGCCGCCCTGTGGCGCCCACTCTTCTCTCTCCTGTGGACTCCGTCTTTGTTACGGTAAAATATGAACTTCGACTTTTGTTTCTTCCAATTCCGAGAATAATTCCTGTACAACTTTTTTGAAATACAAAACAGCAGAAAACAGGTTGGAGTGGATGTTCAAATAGGGCATCTTGTCAATAGTTTAGTGCCGTAAAATGTATAAAAGTGCAACGAAGTGTAAACAAAACATCTATAAATTGGTGTAAAACAAGCATGGAGCATCAAAAACTATAGATACGTTTGCAACGTATCACCTATCAAGAACAAATGTTAACCTTCACATTTCTCTTGAGCTAGATGATGAGGATCTTGACAACAACAAGATGGAACACCTTTCTTGATTGTGCTTTCTGGATGAATTCTTGCAGATTTCTCCCAATACTCCAATATGAGAGAGCCTCTTCTTTAACATATCTTTACATATTCATGATCTCCATATTGATGGCCAGCTTCAAGAATATGATCTCTTCGAGATGGTTGATCCCGAACTTGGACTTGCACATCATTTCTTCTTTATTCATAGTGTTGAGATCTTGATTATAAACATGATAGCACACTCTATCTTCTTATTCAAGACATACTTCCGATAGGCTCAACCTCATAAGATCAATCTTCGGATCACTCCATGAATATCTTTTTCATCACTTGATCTTATTTACTTTCTTCTTCTTTCAACCTTGAAGCTAACATATGGTTCAATCATTTTCTATGGACAAAGCCTACAAGAACAACTCAAAGCAAGCAGTAGTCCACATGTATTATTATTAATTACCAAAATTACACATGGAGGCACCATGCACTTTCACCCATGGTTGTGCTTAAGCTGTGGGAGTTTCCATCGAGGAGAAGAACAAGAAGTATAGTGATGGTGGATGGTCGACAAAGGATTAATGTGGCAGTGCCAATATGGATATGCTAAAGAACAACTGATTCTCATCTACTTCTTTGTTCCTTGCATTTTACGAAGACAAAAGTTTGAGTTGTGGTGGATCCGTATGATCCCAGATGTAGAAGCCCGAGTTATGTTGTGCACATAATAACATCAAGATAAAATGTAGTTTGAATCTTTGTTTCTTTCATAAGTCAATGAGTAGGGTATGATACGTACTGAGTATACATATGTATCCATATAACTTGCCGGTAGTAAAGGCCTCGCGGTAGCGGTATCATGCAGCTTGAGTACATATGACCAAATTTATTGGATAAATTATCGTTTATGCATAAAAATAAATATTATATTATTTTCATACTGAATCTAATGCTATTGATTCACAATTTAGATGTTGATTAAAAGGACAAGCTAAGAGAAGTTGCGAGCTTAGGCCCTGTTTAGATTTTAGGAATTTCACAGGATATTTGTAGTTCTTCCTATGGTTTGCCTTTGGATTAATGGAAGGTGACGATTCCTATGGATTGGATTCATATGCCTAAATCCCATAGGATTTTAATAGATTCCAACCTCTTTTCAAGACACAATGGCATAGGATCTAGACATGTTTCTTGTGTTTTTCTGTATTCCAACCAAACGACTATTTTTGCAATTTTCGTTGCATTTTACCAGAAAACTTGTCAGATTCATCTAGGCCTCTTTGGGTTCTATGAGTTTTATATGAATTTTGGACGATTCCAATCGTTAATATTTTTCGTATGAATTGTCTTTAGATCAAAGGAATGGTCCAAAAATAATATCTATGGATTGGATTCCTATACCTCACTTCCATAGGAATTTGAACATCCACTCCAACCTCTTTTTAGGCTAAAATGCTTCAGATTAATGCACTTTCCTTGTGTTTTCCCTCCGTTTAATTCAAATGACCGTTCATGTAGTTGTTCGTGCGTTTAACAATCCTCTTATTTTGGATAGGCAAACATATGAGATTCCTGTGTTTTTCCTAGTCCTTTGTTTTTTCAATCCTATATTTAAATAATCTCTCAATTTCTCCTAGTAAAATGTTTTTTATGCGCTCAAGAAGCAACAAAATGTAGAGGCTGAGAAAGTGCCGGAAGGTGGATGTGCATGCCATAAAACATCTCTAGCCTCTCCAAACGACACCCTAAAGGCCTATCGGGAGCGCCAGACAAAAAACCGAGAGCCGAGGCCATCCCCATCCCATAGGGGATGCTCTCGACGCCGTGGATGGAAGCCACACCCCTTACCATGTAGGTAAAATCCAGCCGGGTACCACCCGCCAGCATCTCAGCCATTCACCCCCTTTTCCATGACATGCCTACCATCCCGCCCCTCCCGCTGTCACTGCCCAGCTTATGCCCTTAGTTCGCATGCGCGTGCTTCTACATTGCTTCTCCCTCACCTCTCTCCCATTTCACCGCCTATAGCGTTCGTCGACTTGAGCCCAGATTGCGGCGGCTGGTTCGTGCGCCAGCCTAGCACGTAAGATGTTCGGCCTTTTGCATTGGTAGGTGACATTTTTGTAGTTCTTGCCTCTCTCGCCGCTGCTCAGCTCGTTTGGTTGAGAATTTCGTATGTTGATTCATAGATATGGACATTGAAGGCGAGATAATGATCCATCACTTGATGGATGATGAGGATGTCGCCTATGCCGATGTTTAGGAGAACTTGTCGATTCTAGGTTGTCTTTGACAATGCAAGCCTATGAGAAGAAGAAGGCTTGTCCACGGCCTGAGGTTCCAAGTATTGGAGAAGGACAACCAAGCCCCGACAAAGGATAGAGGGTCATAACATGCTCTACACCACCGACTACTTTGCCGACAGTGGCACATATAGCACACAATATTTTTTGAGGGGTTATATGATGAACACGGAGTTGTTCATGAAGATTCTTCATGGAGTGAGAGAGCATGATAACTACTTCGTGATTAAGCATGACTCTGTGGTATGGCTGGTTTCTCATCAATTCTGCCATGAGGATGCTTGTATAGACTGATATACATCACTTGGAGATTCAATATATGAGTGCCTGCTAATGAGTGAGTCCACAACCATCAATTTCATGTATAGATTTTGCAGAGCGTTCGTGAAACTTTGGGCCATACTATTTGAGAGGACCAAATGAAGGAGAGACTGGTATGATCATGTCACAAGACTGTTCGTTTGCTTGGTAAGGTTTGTACAAAGGGCGTCACAAATACTATTGTGTGGTACTTAAAGTTGTGGTAGATCAAGACATGTGGATTTGGCATTCCTTTTTTGGCATGGCAAGATTGCACAATGGCATCACTGTGCTGCAACTCTCTCTGGTATTTGCGAAACTAGTTAAAGGCCATGCTCCACCATGCAACTATGAGATCAATGCCCACCCATGCACCAAAGTGCAGTACCTAGCGGATGACATCTATTCACACTCTCCAGAAAATCACTCCCGTTGCAAACGACCAAAAACTGATGATTACCAATTCTACGCCCCAACTGATCACATCCTAAAACAAGATTTCCTATTAGAACTACAAAAATTCATCCTCTCGATGACACACCCTAGATGATCATAGGCAATTTCAACCTCATGAGGTGCGCTGCAGACAAAAAAACAATGACACATTTAGGCAGGATGAGGCAGATGCTTTCAATGACGTAATTAACAACTTGGCCCTCATTGAACTGCCCCTTACAGACCGGCTCTATAATTGGTCTAACAATATTTGAACCCACTCTACAACACATTGACAGGGTATTCATCAAAAATTCATGTAACCAATTGATACCTCCGATCTGGATTGCGGATTGTAGTATGGTAAGCTTTTCCCTAGAAGACCTAGGTTTAATCGAACCTTGGGAAGCACTGCTAAATGGTGTAAATGAAGGAAACATCTACAAGACTTTGCTAGTGCATCTTATCTTCGGTTTACATGACCTATCTAGTTTACTTTGGAGAGGGTTGTGTTCGATGATGGAAATAAGCCAGGGTTAAGGTTCCACCTGCAGCTATGCATACATAGCTAAATAAAGCTCATATGTGTAACAAATAAAATATAGATAAGAGATTTGTGGGTAGCACATCCGTAAATACCCTTACTCCTTAAGCCAGAGGTGACAAGAGCCTAATGGTCTAACCATTATCCTCATAGCCACAAGCAACAACAGTTTTTAAAGTAAATACAGACCAAAGCCTTAAGCTAGATGATTGTGATATGACCCCGAATGATCACTAAACATGTACCAGTATTTTTCCTTTTCTATCACTGAGGTTTCACTCGTACATGCTGTTCTCCACTCATCCCACCTCTTCCCTTGTTCCTCTCCAATGACATGGGTACCTACAGATCATCAAAGACAAGGCAAAGATACAAGGATATAAGATCACAAAACTCATATTAAATCTTTACACATAAACATAAGATTAGACGCACATAGTTGTTGCGAGGATTCACCCCAACCCGCAGCCCGTGAGGACTACTCACACATAATAACAAGATCAAGATCAAACATAGAAATCATTGTGCAAAATACTTAGATTTAAGTCACAATATTCTTACCATGGTCGCCAATCTCAAGGAGATCTCTATTACAATGGTGATGGCTATGGCTATGAAAGAGATGGAGGATGGAATGGATGAACTAGGGGAATGGATCTCCTTCGGTGTGTTGCAGATGGATTTGGTGGATGGTGGCTCTGTTTGGCGATGAATGGCTCTTCATTTGGTATCGGCCCCTTCACGACTTTTATAGAGTTTGACATGGGAACGCAACGGCACATGGTACGGGCAGACAGTACATGCGGGGCTTGCCCGTACCCATTAAAGCCCCTGGAACCGCCTTTTCAATTGTAGTCAACTTTGACATGCTCCTGACGCAATTTTCTTCAGTAATTGCAGGTCCATTTGCCATTCTGACGTGATATCCTGCACAACATTCAAAAATAGAAGAGATTGCACATCTTTGCATTGATTAGGCATTAGTAGCAAGTTGAGAGGCAAACTTAGTCAATTTTTTTGGCTTATCTAGGGGTTTAAACGTGAGAAAATATGTCGTATTTCACAACCATAAACTCCCCCAAGCTTAAAATTGATCATCCTCGAGCAAGAAACAAAGAATCATAAGGAACTTAGCGTTTAAACCAAAATAACGAGAAAGAAAAATCACTTACAAGTGGTAGCATTATGAATCCAACACTTCTTCCATTTGAAAACTTAGCATAGTTAGAGAAATGCCAAGAATATGATACAAGCATTGGTAACTTGAGACAATCACAATAAAGATTATAAATATGCATAACTAGTTGTAGAAACAATCACTCTAGCTTAAATAGTTAACTCTCAGTTTGCCAAGGAACTCTGGAAGTTTATTATCATCAAATTAAGTATGAGCATTCATGTCTAAAGAGGTATAAGCAATGAAGTATCTTAATTACGCCCACATCAATTGATCAAGGCTATCAAAAAACTTACTCTCTATTCATTTCCCTTCAAGAATATAGTCATCTAACATTAACGAGTACATGCCTAGACTTGGGATTGATATCTTTCGGATTCCTTTGACAATTTTCAAAAATCATGAATGACTTTATAGAATTGTGACAATCATGGGGCCAGTGGTGCTAGTATCCCAAGAGTGTGCGCAACGGTCGTGTTGACACACATAAAGCGATACCAGACACTACAACATATGTTGACACGCATAAAGCAATATCTCATATTTATATACAAAGTTACATCTTGGCATAAACTCAGCTACCGCTAGACTTCAATTCCATCAAACAACTCCCATCAAGAGTGCTATCAAGTTTATCACAACATCTATAGAGTTAAGTATCTTCAAAGTTAAACCCTTAAGACAATTGTTCATCATACAAGTCATAATTTTAAGACTTCTTCTTGTTGTACTTGTTTGGCAATATTATTCCCAAGGCAAGATTCGGTTAACTAGATGAACTAGAGTAAGAACTTTCACAATTAACTAAACATACAAATAAAGCTCTACTCCAATTGTTTCAAATCACTCCCACTAGTATAATATCTTAACAAGTCTAGTGACTAGCATAAACAATTCAAACTTCAAAAGTGGGATACATAAGGCATACATGTTGTGATGGCTTCAGATTTCTCTTCCTTATGATGTGTTCCTTCAAAACTCTTAGTAGATATTTCTCATAAATATTATCAAGCAAAGAGGCATAGAAAAATTCAGCTCTTTCAAGAACAAGGATAAACGAAAAAAAAAACTTTTTGTATTTTTTTGAATTGGGATAGAGAGGGAAAAAGAAAGAAGAATGTCTACAAAGTAAGAAACTAAAACAAACAAATAAAAAGAAAATAAAAATAAACTAAAACAAAAAGCAAATAAAAATCAAAGTGTTGGAACAAAC
The DNA here is from genome assembly GCF_019359855.2 of Lolium perenne. Classification (NCBI taxonomy): domain Eukaryota; kingdom Viridiplantae; phylum Streptophyta; class Magnoliopsida; order Poales; family Poaceae; genus Lolium; species Lolium perenne. The sequence goes on along the minus strand of NC_067250.2, from coordinate 13,041,735 downwards.
CAACACAAGTGTTTTAAAGCTCTCTCATAGAGCAGGAGTACAAAGATATGAAAACAAATAAAAATGCTTGAGGAACACGTCCCCAAGCTTAGGCTTTTCAAGCCCTCTTGGTGAGCTCATTGTGGTGGAGGATAATTCCCATAGCTCCATTGGCTGCTCCAATGAGAGAATAGGGAATTGAGTTTGGTGGCGTTCTCTCGAAGGTTGATGGCGAGGTTTCTTAGGTTCTCGATGCTTCCTTCGAGCGCGTACATGTACTGGTAGGTGGTGAAGTCATGAAGTGGCTGCTGCTCCTGTTCTGACCCTTGAGGTTCTTGTTCAACCTCTTCTCCTTCTTCCGGTTCATCTTGTTGTGGGGGTAGATCTGCCTCAACCTGCGCGTCATAATGCAAACACCTTTCCTCAAGAGAGAAAATATCATTAGGTAGATGGGCAGCGATCAGATGATCGGCTCCCAGTATATTGAAGTAAAATCTACCATCTACTTTTCTAATCATACCACATGCATTCAGAGTAGTAGAACCAAGGTGGCGAGGGCCTTCCAATGCTCGTAAAGTACTTACATCGAGATTAAGCCTTCTTTCCAAGACGGTTATGACTTCACCTCCGCATATGGGGCCACGATCTTCAAGTTCTTGGTGGTGCAATTAGAGAACAAGAATGCACCCAAGTTTGGGCGGAGGTTGCATTCTAGGAATGCAGCCTTTGCGAGGACCATCATGTCCTCCTTATTAAGTCTTGTGAAATCATCTCATGCCTGCAAGGTGTTATAAATAACATAGTACAAATAGCGAATAGCAGGGAACTCAATAGTATTTCCCCGAGAGAGTGTGCTAGGTATTCTCATCATACAAAAGTACATGCTAGGTGAGGGGTTCAAAGAAAAGCAAGCATAGCGGTTTGCGGTCGCACTGTTCTTAAAGCCAAAGTGGTTGCACCACTTATCCAAGGCCAGATCATACTCACAGTTCATCAAACGGAAGGATATTCGGTCAACTCCGGTCTGATTCTCCTCATATTTGTAGTAGAGGTTCACTGTGTGCTTCAGGGTGTCGAGGAACTCGAGTGTCAAGCGGCGATAGGTGGCAACCTCCTGAAAACAAAAGTCAAGCATACCAACATTGATGCAGAGAGTAATGAAATCATTGCACAAGCCTAGTTGGTGCAGAATATGGGGGCATGCCCATTTTGTCGACTTGATCTCACGATCCTTGAGGAGGTTGAAACGGTTGAGTTGACGGCGGTCTTCAAACTCTATACCAAATGAAGCGGGTGTGTCTTCAACCGGTGGTGCAGCCTGTGCAGCCACAACGCGCGAGCGGCTCCTTGTGTTCATCGAAAAATTAACTAGCAATTTAGTATCTTAAGCACATCTTAACAAAAATTCAACTAAAAATAAAAGTTTGATCTGATAGAAGTAAACATATGATCATCCTCTACACACCTTATAAAAGAATCTACTCTAAATTTGCGATCTAGCATGCTCATTAAGGTGATGAAGTTCATAATATGACATAAATCTAGATTGATAATGACAAAAGCTAGAGCATGCATTCACGAATAAAAAGTTGGGGATCAGAGAAACATACCATGCTTCGATGGAGTGCAAGGAATCGAATAAAAAACGAACGAATTTGGAGATCCAATGGAGTAGGGTTTGAGTTTGAAGGAGGAAGAGAGAGAAAGATTATGAAAATTTGGGTTGCATACCTATTCCTGGCCAGTTTAAGTCGTCCGACACGCAGTACGGGCGGGCAGTACGTGCGCATTCCGCCCGTACCAGGTCGAACCGCCTTGGATTAGGTCGGTCCACGAGGTACGATCGGACGGTATGGTCGGATCCCCCCGTATCGATGCTCGTCAAACTTACATTAGGTTTTTGAAGGTTTGATGTTTTTGTCTTTGAAGCGGTACATGCACGTGGTACGGTCGGATTTGACCGTACCGATGGTCGCCAAACATATTGCCTCCATCGATGAAATCTTCAATTCTTTTTTTTCGTGGTCATGGATGCGGTACGGGCGGCTCTGGCCGTACCGATGGTCGTTAGAGCCACTGGAACCTGTGAACATCAAAAATTCCTGTGCAATCTTTACGTGCCTTTATGCATCAACATTACCTCGAAAATGGCTAAGGAAAAACAGTAGTATATATATCAATAATGTGCAACCGTTAGCATCGATAATAAAAAAGACATTGTTTCTTAACTTCTTATCTTCTTTTCCAAGGATCTCATGAACACTCTTTATTGAAAATAAAACAAAACAAACAAATAAAACTAAGCATTAAACTTGAATAAAAACTAGATAGAAAAACTTTATTAACATGGGTTGCCTCCCGTGAAGCGCTTCTAGTTAAGGTCAATTTGCTTGACCAAGATGATGATCACTTAAGAGTTGGAAGTGGAAGTCCCACTCCAAAATAGTTGGCTTTCAAAATAATGATCCCCTCATCATTGGCCTTCTTCTTTCAGGGAAGTGTACTACAAATGGGTCTTTGGATGGTAGTCCAATCCTCACATTACCTTCATGTAAATTTATTAGCGCTTTTATAGTTCTAAGAAATGGCCTTCCTAAGATTATAGGAGCTATAGGATCTTCATGCATGTCCACAATAGTAAGATCAATGAGAGCAGTACATCCTTTAATCTCTACTACAATATTATCTTTTATCCCTACAGCTTGCCTACATGTTGAATTAGCTAAGTGCAGTCTTAGCTCAGTTGTTCTAAATGGTCCCATTCCTAACTTATCTAATAGAGTTTTTTGAATTTTATAGACGCTTGCACCAAGATCACAAAGTGCAGCCACCTCATTAGTTCCAAAGTGGATTTTAATAGTGGGCTCAAATATATCATCAAGCTTAGCTGGAAGTTTTTCAGCTAGCTTCTTGTAGTGTTGCTCTAAATCTTGGACTTTGCATGCTACCTCATGTATAAATTTGCGGTACCTTTCATCATTACCTTCGTTGATTACGGGGTGTCTTACCGTGACCGTCTTAATGAGATCTTCCACATAAAAATTAGGTGTCGGAGCATTGCGATAGTCCAGTTCTTCAAGTGCTTCTCCAGTTCTTTCAATCCTCATCATCTTGAGGTCTTCAACGAGGGTTGGTTCCGGTTTACCTGCAAATCTTGCAAGTATAATAGTTTGGCTTTCAGCTATCTTCCCCAATTGTGTCTCAGCGGTCTTCGTTCTCTCCTGTAAAGCTTGGACATCATTCTTGAGAGAAACAGTTTGGTTTGATAAATTCCCTATCATAGTGCTATGATTTTCAATAACCTTTGTAAGGGTACTATTTTGTTCAGCTTGAGCATGCATAAAATTCTTAAAAGTACTTTCAACTAAAGTATTACCATTGCTTTCTCCATTACCGTTGGTGAAGTTATTATTAGGAGCTCCTGCATTATGGTCTAGGAAAATTAGAACCATAATTTTGATTCTTCCAAGAAGGGTTATAAGGATTTCTCGCTATGAAGTCTATTTCCTCAACTTTAGTATTGGTGATGGCATTAACTTGGGTAGTTTCTTTACCCTTCAGAATATGTAAAAGCTCATCTACCTTTGAAGTGAGTTCTTCATTGTTACCTTCGGTGATTGCATTCACCTTTCTTGAGGAGGATCTGTCTACATGCCATTGGGCATGGTTGCTTTGCATATCATCAAGAAGCCTCCTTGCCAGCTCAACTGGCTTGCTCATGAATATTCCTCCTGCTGCAGTATCAAGCAAAGACTTTGACATTGGGTTAAGGGTATTATAAAATAAAAGTAGGACTAACCAATCCTCCATTCCATAATTTGGATACTTCTTGGTGGCCTCCTTCATCCTTTCCCATTCAAGCGCTAGTGGCATGCGGTCTTCTTGTCTAAAACCTGTAATATTAGAACGTAGTTGCATAGTCTTTGCTGGTGGGGAAAACTTAGTCATAAAGATATTAGTGTATTCCTCCGATGAAGTTATACTGCCCTTAGGCAAAGCTAGCAATCGGTCTTTTGCTTTTCCTCTTAATGAAAAGGGAAACAAGCGCAATTTAATAGCATTTGGATTAACATCTTTAATGCGCATCATATCACATATTTAAGTGAATGTGTTCAAGTACATACCTGAATCCTCAGCGGCTGAGCCTCCAAATTGGTTCTGCTGAACCAAACTTAACATGTTAGGCTTAATTTCATAGTTCTCCGCTTCAACAGTGGGCAGAGTTATGGGTGCACGAATAAAATCATCATTGGGATAGCATATTCCCCAAGCTTCTTTTGTTCCATAGTGATTATCTTTTTGGGTTTTCGTTCTATGATTGAAAAAGAAATTAACTACTAGTTCTTTTTGGGTTTTCAAGTATAAGTAAAACAGTAAACTAATAACAGTAAATAGAAATTTAAAACTAAAAATAAAATAACTAACAAGGTCTCTAGTAACCTTACCGGAATAGCGAAATTGCTTCCCTGGCAACGGCGCTAGAAAAAGGGTTGATACCTCCGATCCGGATTACGGATTGTAGTATATTAAGCTTTTTACCTAGAAGACCTAGGGTTTAATCGAACCTTGGGAAGCACTGCTAAATAGTGTAAATGAAGGAAACGTCTACAAGACTTTGCTAATGTATATTATCTTCGGTTTACAGAACCTATCTAGTTTACTTGGAGAGGGTTGTGTTCGATGATGGAAATAAGCCAGGGTTAAGGTTTTCACCTGCAGCTATGCATACACATGTACCGATACTTTCCCCTTTGTGTCACTGAGGTTTCACATGTAAACGCTGTTCTCCACTCATCCCACATCTTCCCTTGTTCCTCTCTAATGACATGGGTACCCGCAGATCATCAAAGACGAGGCAAAGAGACAAGGATACAAGATCACAAAACTCATATTAAATCCTTACTCACACATAATAGTTGTTGCAAGGATTCACCCCAACCCACAGCCCGTGAGGACTACTCATACATAATATCAAAATGAAGATCAAACATAGAAATCATTGTGCAAAATACTTAGATTGAAATCACAATATTCTTACAATGGTCGCCAATCTTAAGGAGATCTGTATTACAATGGTGATGGCTATGGCTATGAAGGAGATGAGGGATAGAATGGATGAACTAGGGGAATGGATCTCCTTTGGTGTGTTGAAGATGGATCTGGTGGATGGCGGCTCTGTTTGGCGACGAATGGCTCTCCATTTGGCATCGGTCCCTTCACGACTTTTATAGAGTTTGACCTCAGGAACGCAGTGGCACATGGTACAGGCGGACGGTACGAGCAGGGCTTGCTTGTACCGGTGCCCGTTAAAGCCCCTGGAACCGCCTTTCCGAGCGGAGTCAACTTTGCCATGTCACTGACGCGATTTTCTTCATTAATTGCAGGTCCATTTGCCATTATAACATGATATCCTGCACAACATCCAAAAATAGAAGTGATTGCAGATCTTTACAGTGATTAGGCATTAGTAGCAAGTTGAGATGCAAACTTAGTCAATTTCTTGACTTAGCTAGGGGTTTAAACGCAAGAAAATATGGCGTATTTCACAGCCATCACCAACCCTCCCCAAACTCCTCGGTCTCCTCTCTTAGTCGTTTTGTCTCCGACCACGTTCCACTCTTGATCTCAATATATACCCACATAACGCGTCCCGCCTTTTCCGTTTTGAAAACGCTTGGGCCGAAAACCCAAGGTGCAGCCCAATCGTGGCCAATTCGTGGGCCTTGGCCCATCACAATTCAAATTCTGCTACCTCCCTCGTTGCCGCCCTAAAATGCACACGACAGAACATAAGACACTGACAAAGATCGTTGCCCAAGTAAAAATTCAGAGAAACAAATGCCAAATATGTAATATATTTTCTTGACCACATCGAGGAATCGGACAATCTCTCCCACTTGGAAAATAATCTTCATCGCCTTGTCATTATAATTATGCAACGCCTCATTGGAGAGAGAGAGAGAGAGAGTTGCCTTTTGGCGACATAGAAGCAAAATTAAATATGCAATTGATGGAGAAGAAAACACAAATATTTCCATGCCATTGCCTCCAGTCGATAAAGAAAAAAAAATCCACACACTTCAACTAAAAGGAACACAATTCACATCCCACAAACACAAAATGGACATTCTCACAGCTTGGAGTTTCCAATTAAATAAATTTTACCCTGACACAGTAACATGGTTCACATCACTAATTGCACCGTTCTCTGAAAATGAAATCACACATGCCTTCTTTCAAATTAACTCCTTCGCTAGCCCGGGTCTTGATGGTTTTGGCCTAGGTTTCTACAAAAAATACTGGCAAACTATCAAACAAATTAAAAATCTTCCAACTCTTAAAACCACTTCTACCACCAAACAACGTATACTTCAAGCATCAATAGAGCTTACCTCATTTTAGTACCCAAATCTTCAGTAGCAACAACTCCAGATGCCTTCCGACCGATCTCACTTCAGAATTGCCCAATTAAAGTGATTGCAAAGCTTCTTACAAACCGTCTACAAGCGCACATTCCACAACTTGTGCATTCTGACCAAACTGGTTTTGTTAGAGGCCGTTCAATCGCAGAAAACTTCTCCTACGCTGCAGATATATATGCTGTTGTCTCAAGCAAAAATCACCAACTAAGGTACTAAAACTAGATTTTAGTTAAGCCATCGACTCAGTCTCATGGATAGCATTGAATCAACTCTTACTCAAGCGTGGCTTCCTACCACTTTTCTGTAAATGGATTCAGAATATCCTACACACGGAAAAACTGCAGTTACGATGAATGGGTTCCTGGACCTTGGATACCGTGTAAGAATGGACTCAGACAAGGCGATCATATCTCCCCATACCTATATATCATCTTCTCATGTACCCTTCAACAGCTAATTAGAAATGCCTTTAGAGAAAATCAAATAATTCACCCTATTGGAGAAGACTACCACCAGCTACTATACGCGGATGACACATTAATTCTAGCAAGAGCCTCACCTCAAGCTGCTCGACCAATTGATGCATGTAAAATGCATACATAAACTTTGTACTTTATTAACAAATATTTCCACATGTTTGAATCTTATATAATGTTATTTTCATGTTTGATTTTCTAAACAATCTCCTCTCCCCTGGTTCTAACTCTATCTGGCAGAAAACGCCTCTTTTTAGTGTTTGTGACTTTCCAGGAGCTACGGGACTCGAAAAAGGACAAGGTCATAGGCCATGCTTCGAAAATTTCAAGACGAAAAAAATGAGATAAAGTTGGACACCATAAGGTAAAAAGGCTGGAAAATAGGCCTAGAGGCGCGCCCAGGTAGGGTGGGTGCGCCACATGTGCTCTTTTCCACCTCGTCCGTTCGATTCGCTTCAATCTTGTGCCCACATACTTCTTTTGAAATAAAACACCCTATTTATACGATCTCCGAGAGTTTCGTCGAGGCTACGGCGGCGGAGATAAAAAACACATAAACAGAGAGTCAGTAGGCCGCCGCTGGCGGAGATCAAGGAGGGAAACGCTGCTGGAATCGCCTCCGGTGGATTCCACCCTCTCCGGTGTGGTCATCATCATCTTCTTCTTCATCAACACCCTCAGAAACTCTCCATCACCCCCACTGTAATATGTTGGCAAACATGATGTGTGATGAAATATATTGTTTTCCCATGATCTATTGTATCTCTATGTTGATGTTTGAGTAGTAACTTGTTGTTGGCAATTGTGATATAGTTTGTTGTTGGTTCCATACATGTATATGTTATCATCTATAATGATCTTGTTGTACTAACATATGACTGCACACATATGTTGGGGGATGCACAAGGTTGTCACCGTTGCATGCTGATATGATCAGGGATAGGCGCCGGAGTTTGATAGAAACCGAATTCCAAGTCTTAGAGATACATGTTGTATTAATTTATGGTTAATCAACAGGGGTATTATCATGGGGACCTTAGATCTAAATGAGGCGGTTGGACTTTATGTCTTAATTAATAATTGCCTTGTTTGCTCCTAATTAGCCTTGGGATCAATTAGTAGGGGTGTATTTGCTCATGTATATGGATGCACCTATTCATGACTTCTCCTTAGAAGAAACAAGAAAAAGACTATCTTTGTGCTTTACTAATTGTGAAAACCAACCAAATGAAATAGCAATTTGCGTGAACAATTTCTTGCATTAGTTTCACATCTTGCCACACACACACACGCGCGCACACGCATGCACACGCACACACACACTATAGATCCTAGATCTACATAGAATGCATATAAGTGGGTTATAGGGCTTTAGAGGATAAATATTTTACCTTCAGCTCCTCGTGAGTTCGACAGTCAAATACTTATCGAATTGTACTACGGTAATCCCCTGCACTTGGGGTTATCAACAATTAAACAACTTCTCAATGAATTTGCAACCGCCACTAGACTACAAATCAATTTCTCAAAAACAACTTTCATCCCCATGAACGTCCACAAACTGATGGCCCAACAGATTGCTTCTGAACTGGATATGAATATTCACTCCTTCCCACAGACATACCTAGGCCTACCTCTGTCCCCAACCAAATTGTCTCCTTCATCTTTTCAATCTCTAAATGACAGAATAGACAAATACTTGGTAGGCTAGTGTGTAACACTTCTGTTTAAAGGTGGCCGTTTGACATTGCTATTTGTAGTCCTAGAAATTTTACGCACTGACTTCATGACCTCCCACCTCATTTCCCTACTTATCATAGGAAAAATAGATAGGAAAATGAGAGCTTTCTTCTGGGTTGAGAAGGATACCTGCTTAGGATCACAATGTCTAGTTGAATGGATAAAGGCTTGCACCCAAAAAATAAAAGGAGGTTTAGACCATCACCGACTCACCAAACTATCCAAGATGCCCTCACACGATTGAAGATCGACATCACCTGTTCTTCGCTTGCCCCGCGACACACATGGTTTGGAAACGTGCGCAGCTGGAGCAACACCTCCTCGACTACCTAGAAACCTGGCAACTCACGCAGACGTGCGCAGCTGGAGCAACACCTCTTCGACTCCTCAGAAACCTGGCAACTCACGCATGCAACATACTTACCCTCCTCTATCTGGCCATATGTCCTACTAACCATCATGTAGAAGATATGGGACGCAAGAAACGCGATAGTCTTCAGGGACCAAGTGGTCTCAACTCGCACCTCTCTCGCTAATGTAATAAAATACATATCCCTCTGGCTGCATCGTTTTAAAAACCCTGCACACAAAGTGGACGCCCTGCTGTGGCGTAATTACCTCTCAGCTTGTAATTCTGGACCAAAAAAGGCTTTGCCATCAATGAAATTCATGTGGGGATTCCCCCCTCCCCTCCAGTGAAAATTTCAAAAAAAGGTTGACATTTGTCAAAACAATCCCCGAGCCTGTAGGTGAGATGAAGCCTCACTTTGCCTCGTACCAGGAAAGTTCCAGGAAGAATGGCGAGCGGGTATTTGGTCTGGCTCCAATCTTAATTTGCTATTGTTCGGTTCCCTGCTCTTAAGATCAAATGTGGGAGGTGATAAATGATTGTGTGATCATGCACACCACCATCATTGAGAGTGAGCGCAAGAGTCACATGATTGGTGTGGGTCCCTATAAGTGTTAGGGTTCTCTTGCCCATGTTGATCACCAGGTGCCCGTGGATTTTATTTGCTGATTTTCTAGTCACAGATGTAAAATTTGTGACATAGATACTCATCACCAACTACAAAATGATCTTAGAGCATCTCCAGCCGCGTCCCCCAAAGCGTCCCCCAAACCGCGTCGGATTGAGCGTTTGGGGGACGTGTTTTGTTCGTGCCGTCTTTGGGGGACGTCGCTCCCGAGCCGCGTCCCCCAAACGCCGCCCCCAATCAAGAATTCAAATTTTGCATTCAAAAGAGATCGTTCCCGCCGAATCGTCGCGATCAGAGTAGCGACGATCAAAGTACTAGGCGCGCGATCATATTACAGACCATATAGTGCATGCTAAATTAGAAGAAGGGGTTGGTCGATGGCGACGTACCCTGAGTCGACGCAGGCCCGTCGATCACGACGACCTCGTCGCGATCTGCCTGGTGCTGTGCATGCTCCGTCTCCTCCGCCGCTGTCGCGTAGGCCGACGATGGTGTAGCAGTCAAAGACGCGGCAGCCGGCTCTTGCGCCGCAGTTGCTGCCGCTTCCTGGGCCGCCGCGTCGGCCGCCGCCATTTTGGCTTCGATGTCGTCGAGGATCTGGCCTTTGAAGAAGTTGTGCGCCGCCCGCGTCCGGGGAGACATTCCCTCTGTCGACGCTCTCAGCAGGGACATGTCGTCCCTGCGTTTCTTGAGCTCCAACTTCTCCTCTTGCCTCTTGAGCAGCTCCGCCCACCTTTCATCGTTCTTTTTGGCGCGGAAGAGAAAGGTCGAGGAGACGTCCGCGAGGCATTTCGTGATCGACACCTGCGTCTTCTCACACGACGCGGCGTCGGCCAAGGCGGCCTTGGCAGCCTTGTTGCCAGTAGGACGCTGACACGCGCACAGCACGCGACCGTTGGGAACCCCAAGTGGAAGGTGTGATGCGTACAGCAGTAAGTTTCCCTCAGTAAGAAACCAAGGTTTATCGAACCAGTAGGAGTCAAGAAGCACGTTGAAGGTTGATGGCAGCGGAGTGTAGTGCGGCGCAACACCAGGGATTCCGGCGCCAACGTGGAACCTACACAACACAACCAAAGTACTTTGCCCCAACGTGACAGTGAGGTTGTCAATCTCACCGGCTTGCTGTAACAAAGGATTAGATGTATAGTGTGGATGATGATTGTTTGCAGAGAACAGTAGAACGAGTATTGCAGTAGATTGTATTCGATGTTAAGAATGGACCGGGGTCCACAGTTCACTAGAGGCGTCTCTCCCATAAGAATAAGCATGTTGGGTGAACAAATTACAGTTGGGCAATTGACAAATAAAGAGGGCATGACCATGCACATACATGTTATGATGAGTAGTGTGAGATTTAATTGGACATTACGACAAAGTACATAGACCGCTATCCAGCATGCATCTATGCCTAAAAAGTCCACCTTCAGGTTATCATCCGAACCCCCTCCAGTATTAAGTTGCAAACAACAGACAATTGCATTAAGTATGGTGCGTAATGTAATCAACGAATATATCCTTAGACATAGCATTGATGTTTTATCCCTAGTGGCAACAGCACATTGATGACCCACAAGTATAGGGGATCGCAACAGTCTTCGAGGGAAGTAAAACCCAATTTATTGATTCGACACAAGGGGAGACAAAGAACACTTGGAAGCCTTAACAGCGGAGTTATCAATTCAGCTGCACCTGGAAACAGACTTGCTCGCAAGAGTTTATCAGTAGTAACAGTTTTATAGCAGTAGCAGTAGTGAAATAACAGCAGCAGAGTAACAGAGACAGCAGTAGTGATTTTAGTAAACAGCAGGATTAAAATACTGTAGGCACGGGGACGGATGACGGGCGTTGCATGGATGAGAGAAACTCATGTAACAATCATAGCAGGGCATTTGCAGATAATAATAAAACGGTGTCCAAGTACAAAGCAATCAATAGGCATGTGTTCCATATATAGTCGTGCGTGCTCGCAATGAGAAACTTGCACAACATCTTTTGTCCTACCAGCCGGTGGCAGCCGGGCCTCAAGGGAAACTACTGGATATTAAGGTACTCCTTTTAATAGAGTACCGGAGCAAAGCATTAACACTCCGTGAACACATGTGATCCTCACATCGCTACCATTCCCTCCGGTTGTCCCGATTTCTGTCACTTCGGGGCCATCGGTTCCGGACAGCGACATGTGTATACAACTTGCAGGTAAGACCATAAACAATGAATATCATGATGAAACAATAACATGTTCAGATCTGAGATCATGGCACTCGGGCCCTAGTGACAAGCATTAAGCATAACAAGTTGCAACAATATCATCAAAGTACCAATTACGGACACTAGGCACTATGCCCTAACAATCTTATGCTATTACATGACCAATCTCATCCAATCCCTACCATCCCCTTCGGCCTACAGCGGGGGAATTACTCACACATGGATGGGGGAAACATGGCTGGTTGATGTAGAGGCGTTGGCGGTGATGGCGGCGATGATCTCCTCCAATTCCCCGTCCCGGCGGAGTGCCAGAACGGAGACTTCTGGCTCCCGCGACGGAGTTTCGCGATGTGGCGGCGTTACGGAGGGTTTCGGCGACTTCGACTTCTCTTCGTGCGTTTTTAGGTCGAGGCCGATAAATAGTCCGAAGGAGGGCGTCGGAGGCCGGCCGAGGGCCACACCACAGGGCCGCGCGGGCCCCCCCGGGCCGCGCCGCCTATGGTGTGGGGCCCTCGGGCCTCCACCTGAGTTGTCCTTCGGCTCAAATCGGTTTTACGGAAAAATAGGGCCTTCGCATAAATTCCGAGGATTTTCCCGAAAGTTGGATTTCTGCACAAAAACGAGACACCAGAGCAGTTCTGCTGAAAACAGCGTTAGTCCGTGTTAGTTGCATCCAAAATGCACAAATTAGAGGCAAAACAATAGCAAAAGTGTTCGGGAAAGTAGATACGTTTTGGACGTATCAACTCCCCCCAAGCTTAGCTTATTGCTTGTCCTCAAGCAATTCAGTTAACAACCGAGCGATAAAAGAACTTTCACGAACACATTTGCTCATATGATGTATATATTCTCATGCTATGGCTAATACTTAAGCAATTCATAATGAGATACATGCAAATAAGATCATCTAACAGCTATGTCAATCATGGAGAGGTACCAACAATTAATAATAAGCATCATGAATCATGTATATAAACAGGATTGCAATGTTCATAAGAGAGTATGATAAAGTGGTATCTCGCTTTTTGTATTTGATTGGCAAAACATAAATGCCCGGGCACCTCTGGAGTTCATAGAAAGACTAGAAGTAGTGATTGTCAAAAGATAAATGCATCAAAGTTATACCACAATCAATCATATTTTGAGACAAGCATATTATACTAAGAATGACAGTTGTGCTCTCAAGATAGTGCTCAAAGAAATAATGGAGACACAACATAGAAGTAAAAGATTGACCCTTCGCAGAGGGAAGCAGGGATTAACATGCGCTAGAGCTTTTCATTTTTATAAAGACAGGAGTAAAATTATTTTGAGAGGTGTTTGTTGTTGTCAACGAATGGTAATGGGTACACCAACTACCTCGCCAACCGGACTTTCAAGAGCGGCTCCCATGAATTATTGCATATTTATTTGGCACTCCTTCCAACCTTTCTTTCACAAACCATGGCTAACCGAATCCTCGGGTGCCTGCCAACAATCTCATACCATGAAGGAGTGCCTTTTTATTTTATTTTCATTATGATGATGACACTCCCCCCAACCTTTGCTTACACAAGCCATGGCTAACCGAATCCTTCGGGTGCCGTCCAACAATCACAAACCATGGAGGAGTGTCTATTTAAGTTAATTAATTCGGGACTGGGAATCCCATTGCCAGCTCTTTTTGCAAAATTATTGGATAAGCGGATGTGCCACTAGTCCATATGAGAGTCCGTCAAAGGTAAATGACAAGGTTGAAAGCTAAACACCACATACTTCCTCATGAGCTATGAAACATAAACACAAATTGAGAAGCATTTTGAAGGTTTTAAAGGTAGCGCATGAGAATTTACTTGGAATGGTTTGAAATGCCATGCATAGGTATTTATGGTGGACACTTTTGGAACAACTTGGTTTTCAGGTGTTTGGAAGCACGAGCAGCGTTCCCGCTCAGTACAAGTGAGGGCTAGCAAAAGACTAGGGAGCGACAAATCAAGAGAGCAGTAACTGTCATAATCATGCTTGCGGCAAAATAAATTAACGGAGGCATAAAAGTGATACAAGAACTCTGAAGCAATATAGATCATCGAGGCTTAATTGACTTTTTGTTCAGTCATATGCATGCGTGAGCATGTGCCATGTCGATATAAATGAATTATTCAGAGGAGGATACCACAATGCCATACTTACTTATGAATAAAACAATGCAAACAAACATCCATGACATGCTACTCATATTAATAGATTGGAGCTAAACATGAGAGATCATAAACTACTAGACTTTCTCAAATAACATATACCTTACATGAACCAACTAAGCATGCTCACATGGATGAGTATATGTACAAAAATGAAAACAAATAGAGTTCATACCAGCCTCTCACCACAATCAGATTGTCGTAGATCGTCATTATTGCCTTTTCACTTGTGCAGCTTGGATAATATGAAATGAAAACCACGCTCCAGCCACCGAAAACCATTGAACTCATAATGAACTTTACAAACCAAAGAAGAACAGCAAATATTTTTGGTGTTTTCGATTTTAAGAACAAGAACAAGAGGAAACAAACAAACAAAGCAAAATCTTTTTGGGTTTTCTTATAGCAAACTAGCAATAGCAAATAAAGTGAAACAAATGCAAGAAACCAAAGCAAACAAATGGTGAAGAGAAACAACAGAAATATTTTTGGTCTTTTTGTGTCTTGGAAAGGAAACAAAGCAAGAACAAGAAATAGCAAACTAAAAGAAACACAGAAAAGCGAGATGGCAGAAATCTGCCAAAACCTGACAGCAGTACAGAAATCGATTTTTACAAAAATCTTACGTTGCTCAGCTCGAAAAGTGTTCAACTAATGAAAGTTAGATAACAACCTGGGGAACCTGCACAAAAATTGGCAGCTCAAAATGACGCTCTGGCTATTTTTGAGAATTTTTACGGTAACATTCCAGAATCTGTTTTCAGGCAGCACTTCCCCAAATATCATCTTCCTCTCATTAGAAAACCACTCAAACGAACAAAACAAGTATGTACAAGTATCCAGCAACCATAATATGCAAAGAATGAGTGATGCCAGTATACCTCCCCCCAAGCTTAGGCTTTTGGCCTAAGTGGAGTTCAACCCCAACGAGGGTCGTTGTTCCTCGCCGGTGGGTAGTCCATGGAGTAGTCATAGTAAAGTTCCTGTGCAGAAGAAAAGCGTGGAGGCTCCGCATATCCACCATGTTGATGCGAGGAACTTGCTGCATCGGATGATGAGTCGAGGTGCTCCTCGACCTCCGTGTCGTCTCTTGCATGTTGACCTCCTCTCTCTATGTGTGCATCCAGTGCACCTTCTGTGACCGACCAATCTCCCCTGGAATCAAGGTTAGACAAAACAGGCGCAGGCAATCTTACTAGTTTCTCCGTTTTCTTAGTTATTCTCCAGACTTTCTTATAAAATGTCATCTTGTAAAACAGGTTACCCAAGTTGGAGGAATCTGAAACAAATTCATGTTTAATCATAGATGCTATGTCAAGTTTTTCTATGGGGAAGGGAATATCAAAATGATGAGGTCCTACATTATGAAAAGCCAGTAAACGAGAGGCGATGAGACCTCCACAAATTCCACCTTTCTCACGGTTAGTAGCAAGTCTATAAGCTATCAATGCCCCCAAATTATAAGTCCTACTACTTTGCAGTGCCGCAGCTAGAAAAGCCAAATCCGGGATAGAAAGTTTACCACCAATCTTTTTAGCAAGAACGCATTTGGTAATAAAATAGGCAAAGTAGCGGATAGCCGGGAGCTGAATACTAGTGATTTTACCATTATCCCCTAAGAAACTCCTTCCATCGCAAATCATCTTGAAGAGGTCCAAGAGTTCTTGCGGCGATCCCCTTATCTTCTCTCATGACCCCCATTGCGGTACTCTAATTGCTGCACAAAAAACACTAAATGGCAAGTTGACAGCTTTATTGTAAATTTTATACTGGACCGTGGGGTTAGATCGCGACCAATTGAACTTGAAGTCCTGCACAAAAGACATAGTTAATTTTACATATTGTCTTGGCTCTCCTTCAACAAAGTCACTCAGCCCTGCACGAGAAATTAGACTTTGAACATCTTCAAGTATTCCCGCGCTTCTCATGAAATCCGCGCACGGGTAGTAAGAGGGGTATACTCCCTCTTCACGATTGACTCTCATAACTTGTTGGACTTCCAATTCTTGCTGGTTCAAGTGATATCTATTCCACTCCATTTTCTGAAATTTCAACAAACAATATAAAAATTTGATTTGGTGACATATAATCAAGGGGAACTACCATAGGAACTTGCTAGAGTACTAATCATGCATCAAAACTAGTTTATACAACTTAGAACAAGCATGCAAGCTCACTAAACATGTTACCTACAGCAGCAAAATATTCAAGATATACTCAACCAAACAAAATTCTACTTGGATGGGTGGAGGAGTCACATACCAAGGAGCAAATGTGCCAAATTTCAGCAGGAAATCTGGGCTGAGCAAAGAGATCGAGAAATCTGGAGCTCTGGAGCAAAAACGCGAGAGAAAGGAACTTGGTACGAGTTTTTTCGGGAGATAGAAAGTGCTGGGAGGAAGGGATGGCAAAGTGGGGCAAGGAGGGGCCCACACCACATGGTGGCGCGGCCACCTCCTTGGCCGCGCCGGCCTGTGGTTTGGCGCCCTCTGGTGCCCCACAGGTCATCCTCTGGTGCTCCCAGGTGCCTCGTCGAAAAATAGGACCAACGGTATAATTTTTGTGAATTTTTGAAAACTTTGAAAAATACACATTTCTGGGTATTTAGTTTATTATTACTGGCCAGGAAAATTTTTGAAATCTCCAAATAACTAAGGAACTTTGCAAATTAAAAATGCTACAGCAACTAGAGCAAATGGAGGAAGAAAGAGATGTTGTTTACCTCCTCTATGCATATAAAAGGTATTTGTTAACAAGGTTGATCAAGTCTTGTCACCAAATAAATTTTACATAGCATAAGAAGAAATAAACCTCAAATCAATCATGTTACCTTGAATTGTATTGATATGGATCCAATCACGAGAGTTTGATATTCTTCCTTAGACTCATATATAGGACAATCAATAGTTCCCACTTTGATAGTTCTCACATTAGAAATAGTATTAACTCCACACGCTTTCTCAATCTTCTTGGGAAAATAAACGGTATGCTCCCTATCATCAACATTGAAAGTAACCTTTCCTTTATTGCAATCAATAACAGCCCCTGCGGTGTTAAGAAAAGGTCTCCCAAGAATAATAGACATATTATCATCTTCAGGCATTTCCAACACAACAAAATCAGTTAATATCAAGCAGTTAGTAGTAACTTGAACAGGAACATTCTCACATATACCAACAGGAATAGCAGTAGATTTATCAGCCATTTGCAAAGATATATCAGTAGGTATCAACTTATCTAAATAAAGTCTCTTATAAAGAGAAAAAGGCATAACACTAACACCGGCTCCCAAGTCACATATAGCAGTTTTAACATAATTATTCTTGATAGAACAAGGAATAGTAGGTATACCTGGGTCGCCCAACTTCTTCGGAAATTTGCCATTGAAAGAGTAATTAGCAAGCATAGTGGAAATTTCCTCATTGGGGATTTTCCTTTTGTTAGTAACAATATCTTTCATATACTTTGAATAAGGAGGCAATTTAATAGCATCAGTCAAAGGGATTTGCAAGAATAAAGGTTTCATCCAATCGCAAAATTTATTATAGTGTTCTTCTTCCTTTGATTTTAGTTCCTTAGCAGGAAAAGGCATTTGCTTTTGCACCCAAGGTTCTCTTTCATTACCATGTTTCTCAGCAATAAAGTCTTCTTTAGTGTACTTTTTATTTTTAGCATGCTTTTCAGGTTCTTCTTCAACCTCTTCTTTATCAGGAGTATCATTCTTATCATTACCATTATCATTATCATGTTCATTACCACTTTCAGTTTCAGCATCAGAAATAGAAATACTATTAGGATCATTAGCAGGTTCAGAGGATTCTACAACATTTTTATGTTTCTTCTTCTTTTTCTTCCTAGAATGAGCACTAGGTTCAATGTGTTGAGAATCTTGTTCAATTCTTTTGGGATGCCCTTCAGGATATAGAGGATCCTGGGTAGAGACACCACCTCTAGTTGTTACTTCATAAGCATGTTTCTCTTTAGAATTATTCCCTAACAAGTCATTTTGCACTTTAGTGAGTTGATCAATTTGAGTTTGAATCATATGGAAATGTTTAACAAGCATCTTAACATCATTGGAGGTTCTCTCTACAATATCATGCAATTCACTAATAGCTCGAGAATTTTCCATTAAATGATTCTCTACTCTCATATTAAAATTTTCTTGCTTAACAATATAATTATCAAACTCATCTAAGCATTGTGCAGGAGGTTTCGAATACGGAATATCTTCCCTAGTAAAGCGTTGAAGGGAGTTTACCTCAATCATGGATGAAGGGGGAATTATCTCACATACATCTTCTATGGGAGGAAGATTCTTCACATCTTCAGATTTAATACCTTTCTCCTTGAGAGACTTCTTGGCTTCCCTCATATCTTCATCATTCAATTTAATTAAACCCCTCTTCTTTAATATTGGCGTTGGAGTTGGCTCAGGCGTAGTCCAATCATCATGATTCCGGCTTATTTTAGCCAATAATTCTTCAGCGTCGTCTGGAGTTCTTTTCCTGAAAACACAACCAGCACAACTATCCAGGTATGCCCTAGACTCAATGGTTAGTCCGCTATAAAATATATCAAGTAAATCATGCTTTTCCAGATCATGATCAGGCCGAGCTCTAATAAGAGAGCAAAATCTCGCCCAAGCCTCAGGCAATTTCTCTTCATCTCCTTGGTCAAAATTATAAATTCTCTGCAAAGCAATATGTTGAGCACTAGCAGGAAAGTATTTACGGAAGAAAACATCAAGCAGTTCTTTTGGACTTCTAATAGAATTAGGTGGCAAATTATTATACCAAGTTTTAGCGTCATCCTTTAATGAGAATGGAAAGATTTTAGCAACAAAGTAAGTACGCATCTTGACATCATCAGAAAACAAGCTACTTAGAGTAGATAACTCAGTCATGTGTTCAACAGCACTTTCTTTTTCAGTACCACAAAAGGGTGTTTTCTCAACAATAGCTATATGAGATAGATCAAGAGAAAAATCATAATCTTTATCCTTAATGTTTATGGGAGATGTGGCAAACTTAGGATCAGGAGACAATTTATATCTAACAGCATGTTCTGCAAGCAACTTTTTAATTTTTCTTGCATCAGTAGTAGCATTGCATTTTTCAATAAAATCATCATTAAGCTCCACATAATCTTCATCAGGATCATCACTAAAATAATCAAGTTCAGGTGAATTAACAGGTGTAGTAGCATTAGGAGTTTCAGTATTTTCAATTTGTCTAGACCTAGCAATTGTAGCATCTAGAAAAGATCCCAATGAACCACTATCATCAAGCACAGCAGAAATATTATCAATATTATGAGAGTTTTCAGATTCAGCAGAAGTACCCGCATGTGAAGCATGCGGCGGTGAAACAAGTTTATCAATCACAGATGGTGAATCAAGAGCAGCAGAGGTATTCAGAATTGTACCTTTTCTTGTAGTGGATGGTAATATGGCGATCTTAGTATCGCGAGGTTTACCCATGATGGAGAATTTGCAGCGAACAATATCAATCCAAGTGAACTTCCAAATAAAGCTATGCTCCCCGGCAACGGCGCCAGAAAATAGTCTTGATGACCCACAAGTATAGGGGATCGCAACAGTCTTCGAGGGAAGTAAAACCCAATTTATTGATTCGACACAAGGGGAGACAAAGAACACTTGGAAGCCTTAACAGCGGAGTTGTCAATTCAGCTGCACCTGGAAACAGACTTGCTCGCAAGAGTTTATCAGTAGTAACAGTTTTATAGCGGTAGCAGTAGTGAAATAACAGCAGCAGAGTAACAGAGAGACAGCAAATAGTGATTTTAGTAAATGCAGGATTAAAATACTGTAGGCACGGGGACGGATGACGGGCGTTGCATGGATGAGAGAAACTCATGTAACAATCATAGCAGGGCATTTGCAGATAATAATAAAACGGTGTCCAAGTACAAAGCAATCAATAGGCATGTGTTCCATATATAGTCGTGCGTGCTCGCAATGAGAAACTTGCACAACATCTTTTGTCCTACCAGCCGGTGGCAGCCGGGCCTCAAGGGAAACTACTGGATATTAAGGTACTCCTTTTAATAGAGTACCGGAGCAAAGCATTAACACTCCGTGAACACATGTGATCCTCACATCGCTACCATTCCCTCCGGTTGTCCCGATTTCTGTCACTTCGGGGCCATCGGTTCCGGACAGCGACATGTGTATACAACTTGCAGGTAAGACCATAAACAATGAATATCATGATGAAACAATAACATGTTCAGATCTGAGATCATGGCACTCGGGCCCTAGTGACAAGCATTAAGCATAACAAGTTGCAACAATATCATCAAAGTACCAATTACGGACACTAGGCACTATGCCCTAACAATCTTATGCTATTACATGACCAATCTCATCCAATCCCTACCATCCCCTTCGGCCTACAGCGGGGGAATTACTCACACATGGATGGGGGAAACATGGCTGGTTGATGTAGAGGCGTTGGCGGTGATGGCGGCGATGATCTCCTCCAATTCCCCGTCCCGGCGGAGTGCCAGAACGGAGACTTCTGGCTCCCGCGACAGAGTTTCGCGATGTGGCGGCGTTCTGGAGGGTTTCTGGCGACTTCGACTTCTCTTCGTGCGTTTTTAGGTCGAGGCCGATAAATAGTCCGAAGGAGGGCGTCGGAGGCCGGCCGAGGGGGCCACACCACAGGGCCGCGCGGGCCCCCCCTGGGCCGCGCCGCCCTATGGTGTGGGGCCCTCGGGCCTCCACCTGAGTTGTCCTTCTGGCTCCGTCAGTTTTCTGGAAAAATAGGGCCTTCTGCATAAATTCCAAGGATTTTCCCGAAAGTTGGATTTCTGCACAAAAACGAGACACCAGAGCAGTTCTGCTGAAAACAGCGTTAGTCCGTGTTAGTTGCATCCAAAATGCACAAATTAGAGGCAAAACAATAGCAAAAGTGTTCGGGAAAGTAGATACGTTTTGGACGTATCACACATCCACAACCTTAGGGGTTGCTGTCACCCCCCCAGATTTAATGGAGACATGAATCCACTATCGAGCATAAATACTCCCTCTTGGAGTTACAAGTATCAACTTGGCCAGAGCCTCTACTAGCAACGGAGAGCATGCAAGATCATAAACAACACATAGATAATATTGATAATCAACATAACATAGCATTCACTTATTCATCGGATCCCAACAAACACAACATATAGCATTACAGATAGATGATCTTGATCATGTTAGGCAGCTCATAAGATCCAACAATGATAGCACAATTAGGAGAAGATGACCATCTAGCTACTGCTATGGACCCATAGTCCAGGGGTGAACTACTCACTCATCACTCCGGAGGCGACCATGGCGGTGAAGAGTCCTCCAGGAGATGATTCCCCTCTCCGGCAGGGTGCCGGAGGCGATCTCCTGAATCCCCCGAGATGGGATTGGCGGCGGCGGCGTCTCTGGAAGGTTTTCCGTATCGTGGCTCTCGGTACTGGAGTTATTACCGACGAAGGCTTAAATAGGCGGAGGAGGTAGGTTTAGGGGTGACGCGAGGGGCCCACACAACAGGCCGGCACGGCCAGGGCTTGGGCCGTGCCGCCCTAGTGTGTCGCCGCCTCGTCGCTCCACTTCGTTTCCTCTCCGGACTTCTGGAAGCTTCGTGGAAAAATAAGATCCTGGGCGTTGATTTCGTCCAATTCCGAGAATATTTCCTTACTAGGATTTCTGAAACCAAAAATAGCAGAAAACAACAACTGGCTCTTCGGCATCTCGTTAATAGGTTAGTGCCGGAAAATGCATAAATATGACATAAAGTATGCATAGAACATGTAGGTATCATCAATAAAGTGGCATGGAACATAAGAAATTATCGATACGTTGGAGACGTATCAGCATCCCCAAGCTTAGTTCCTGCTCGTCCCGAGTAGGTAAACGATAACAAAGATAATTTCTGAAGTGACATGCCATCATAATCTTGATCATACTATTGTAAGCACATGTAATGAATGCAGCGATCCAAGACAATGGTAAATGTAATGAGTAAACAACTGAATCATATAGCAAAGACTTTTCATGAATAGTACTTTCAAGACAAGCATCAATAAGTCTTGCATAAGAGTTAACTCATAAAGCAATAATTTCAAAGTAAAGGTATTGAAGCAACACAAAGTAAGATTAAGTTTCAGCGGTTGCTTTCAACTTGTAACATGTATATCTCATGGATATTGTCAACATAAAGTAATATAATAAGTGCAATATGCAAGTATGTAGGAATCAATGAACAGTTCACACAAGTGTTTGCTTCTTGAGATGGAGAGAAATAGGTGAACTGACTCAACACAAAAGTAGAAGAAAGGCCCTTCGCAGAGGGAAGCATCGATTGCTATATTTGTACTAGAGCTTTGGTTTTGAAAACAAGAAACAATTTTGTCAACGGTAGTAATAAAGCATATGCATCATGTAAAATTATATCCTACAAGTTACAAGCCTCATGCATAGTATACTAATAGTGCCCGCACCTTGTCCTAATTAGCTCGGATTACCTGGATTATCACCGCAATACATATGTTTTAACCAAGTGTCACAAAAGGGTACCTCTATGCCGCCTGTACAAAGGTCTAAGGAGAAAGCTCGTATTGGATTTCTCGCTTTTGATTATTCTCAACTTAGACATCCATACCGGGACAACATAGACAACAGATAATGGACTCCTCTTTAATGCTTAAGCATTCAACAACAATTAATTTTCTCATATGAGATTGAGGATATTTGTCCAAAACTGAAACTTCCACCATGGATCATGGCTTTAGTTAGCGGCCCAGTGTTCTTCTCTAACAATATGCATGCTCAAATCATTCAACTCATGGTAAATCGCCCTTACTTCAGACAAGACGAACATGCATAGCAACTCACATGATATTCAACAAAGAGTAGTTGATGGCGTCCCCAGGAACATGGTTATCGCTCAACAAGCAACTTATAAGAAATAAAATGCATAAGTATATATTCAATACCACAATAGTTTTTAGGATATTTGTCCCATGAGCTATATATTGCAAAGATAGAGGATAGAAATTTAAAGGTAGCACTCAAGCAATTTACTTTGGAATGGCGGAAAAATACCATGTAGTAGGTAGGTATGGTGGACACAAATGGCAGTGTTTGCCTCAAGGATTTTGGATGCATGAGAAGTATTCCCTCTCGATACAAGGTTTAGGCTAGCAAGGTTATTTGATACAAACACAAGTATGAAGCGGTACAGCAAAACTCACATAAAAGACATATTGTAAGCATTATAAGACTCTATACCGTCTTCCTTGTTGTTCGACCCTTACTAGAAATTATCTAGACCTTAGAGAGACCAATTATGCAAACCAAATTTTAGCAAGCTCTATGTATTTCTTCATTAATAGGTGCAAAGTATATGATGCAAGAGCTTAAACATGAGCACAACAATTGCCAAGTATCAAATTATTCAAGACATTCTACCAATTACTACATGTAGCATTTCCCGTTTCCAAAAATATAACAATTTAACGAAGAAGATTCAACCTTCGCCATGAACACTATGAGTAAAGCCTAAGGACATATTTGTCCATATGCAACAGCGGAGCGTGTCTCTCCCACACAATGAATGCTAGGATCCATTTTATTCAAACAAAGCAAAAACAAAAACAAACAGACGCTCCAAGCGAAGTACATAAGATGTGACGGAATAAAAATATAGTTTCACTAGAGGAACCTGATAATATTGTCGATGAAGAAGGGGATGCCTTGGGCATCCCCAAGCTTAGAGCTTTCACTCTCCTTGATCATATTGTATCATCTCCCTCTCTTGATCCTTGAAAACTTCCTCCACACCAAACTCAAAACAACTCATTAGAGGGTTAGTGCTCAATCAAAATTCACATGTTCAGAGGTGACATAATCATTCTTAACACTTCTGGACATTGAACAAAGCTACTGAAAGTTAATGGAATAGAAAAATCCATCAAGCATAGCAAAACAGGCAATGCGAAATAAAAGGCAGAATCTGTCAAAACAGAACAGTCCGCAAAGACGAATTTCTAAGAGGCACCAGACTTGCTCAAATGAAAATGCTCAAATTGAATGAAAGTTGAGTACATATCTGGGGTTCACTCACGTAAATTGGCATAATTTTTTGAGTTACCTACAGAGAATTAGGCCCAGATTCGTGACAGCAAGAAATCTGTTTCTGCGCAGTAATCCAAATCTAGTATGAACCTTACTATCAAAGACTTTACTTGGCACAACAATGCAACAAAAATAAGATAAGGAGAGGTTGCTACAGTAGTAACAACTTCCAAGAATCAAATATAAAACAAAAGTGCAGTAGTAAAATCATGGGTTGTCTCCCATAAGCGCTTTTCTTTAACGCCTTTCAGCTAGGCGCAGAAAGTGTGTATCAAGTATCATCAAGAGACGAAGCATCAACATCATAATTTGTTCTAATGATAGAATCAAAAGGTAACTTCATTCTCTCTCTAGGGAAGTGTTCCATACCTT
This sequence comes from Lolium perenne, assembly GCF_019359855.2. Taxonomy (NCBI): domain Eukaryota; kingdom Viridiplantae; phylum Streptophyta; class Magnoliopsida; order Poales; family Poaceae; genus Lolium; species Lolium perenne. The sequence goes on along the minus strand of NC_067250.2, from coordinate 13,017,246 downwards.
TCTTGAGAGGAAATTGATATTTAATATTACCTTCCTTCATATCAATAATAGCACCAACAGTTCGAAGAAAAGGTCTTCCCAATATAATGGGACAAGATGCATTGCATTCAATATCCAAGACAACAAAATCAACGGGGACAAGGTTATTGTTAATCGTAATGCGAACATTATCAACTCTCCCCAAAGGTTTCTTTGTAGAATTATCAGCAAGATTAACATCCAAATAACAATTTTTCAATGGTGGCAAGTCAAGCATATTATAGATCTTTCTAGGCATAACGGAAATACTTGCACCAAAATCACATAAAGCATTACAATCAAAGTCATTGACCTTCATCTTAATGATGGGCTCCCAACCATCCTCTAACTTCCTAGGAATAGAAGCTTCACGATTTAATTTCTCTTCTCTAGCTTTTATGAGAGCATTTGTAATATGTTTTGTGAAAGCCAAATTTATAGCACTAGCATTAGGACTCTTAGCAAGTTTTTGTAAGAACTTTATAACTTCAGAGATGTGACAATCATCAAAATCCAAACCATTATAATCTAAAGCAATGGGGTCATTGTCCCCAATGTTGGAAAAAATTTCAGCAGTTTTATCACAAAGTGTTTCAAAGAGCTTTTAGCAGTTTCAGGCAGTTTTTCACGCTTTGCATTAGAAGTGGAAACATTGCCAACACCAATTATTTTACCATTAATAGTAGGAGGTGCAGCAACATGTGGAGCATTAGCATTACTAGTGGTGGTAATACTCCAAACTTTAGCTATATTATCTTCTTTAGCATTTTCTTCTTTTTCCCACCTAGCACGCAATTCGGCCATCAATCTTATATTCTCATTAATTCTAACTTGGATGGCATTTGCTGTAGTAAGAATTTTATTATCAATATCCTCAGGTTTAGCAGCCATTTTATTAATTAAGGAAGATTGTGGCGCAGACATGTATGAGATTCGGTTTTCAGCATTTGCAAGTTTAGTTTGCAACCCAGAGATCTCCATATTCAGATTTTCAAGTTGATTTCCTATATTTTTCAACAAGGTAGATTGTTCATCCATAGTTTTAGTAAACAATTTATTTTGCTCATATTGGGATTGCATAAAGTTCTTAGTAGATCTTTCAATTTCTAACATCTTTTCCTCATTAGGTGAAACATATCTACCATAAGAATTACCATTAGCGGGATATGGCCTAGAATTATTGTAATTGTTATTTTTAATGAAGTTCACATCAACATGTTCTTCTTGGGCAACCAATGAAGCTAACAGAACATTATTAGGATCAATATTTGTCCTACCATTCACAAGCATAGACATAATAGCATCAATCTTATCACTCAAGGAAGAGGTTTCTTCGACATAATTTACCTTCTTACCTTGTGGAGCTCTTTCCGTGTGCCATTCAGAGTAATTAATCATCATATTATCAAGAAGCTTTGTTGCGTCGCCTAGAGTGATGGACATAAAGGTACCTCCAGCAGCTGAATCCAATAGCTTCCGCGAAGAAAAATTCAGTCCTGCATAAAAGGTTTGGATGATCATCCAAGTAGTCAGTCCATGGGCTGGGCAATTTTTAACCAAAGATTTCATTCTTTCCCAAGATTGGGCAACATGCTCAGTATCCAATTGCTTAAAATTCATTATGCTACTTCTCAAAGATATAATTTTAGCAGGAGGATAATATCTACCAATGAAAGCATCCTTGCATTTAGTCCATGAATCAATACTATTCTTAGGCAGAGATAGCAACCAATCTTTAGCTCTTCCTCTTAATGAGAAAGGAAACAATTTTAATTTTATAATGTCACCATCTACATCCTTATACTTTTGCATTTCACATAGTTCAACAAAATTATTGAGATGGGCAGCAGCATCATCAGAAATAACACCAGAAAATTGCTCTCGTATAACAAGATTCAGTAAAGCAGGTTTAATTTCAAAGAATTCCGCTGTAGTAGCAGGTGGAGCAATAGGTGTGTGATACGTCCAATTTGCATCACTATTTTATATCATAATTTGCTGTTATTCATTGATATATTTCATATTTGGAGATGATACTTATGTTATTTCATCTATTTTGCATGTTTCATGATTATTGGAGGATCGCGCACCGGAGTCAGGATTCTGCTGGAAAAAGCAACGTCGGAATGCAATATTTTGGAAGATCAACAATTGATGGAAATTATATGAAAATTACTATTTTTCCAGAAGACGAAGGGAGCCAGAAGGGGGAGCCGAGGAGGGCCACCATGGGCCCACCTCACAGGCCGGCGCGGGCCAAGGCCTAGCCGCGCCGCCTTGTGGGGAGCGGGCCCACAGCCCCTCTCCTTCGCGTATTTCTTCGTCTGGAAAACCTAAGCTCCAGGGGGATAGTCGCGAAGAGTCACAGCCGCCTCTGCGGGGCGGAGAACACCAGAGAGAAAAGAGCTCTCCGGCAGGCTGAGATCCGCCGGGGAAATTCCCTCCCGGAGGGGGAAATCGACGCCATCGTCACCGTCATCGAGCTGGACATCATCTCCATCACTATCGTCATCATCTACATCATCATCACCGCCGTCTCCACCGCTGCGCATCGTCACCGCTGTAACAATTTGGGTTGAATCTTGATTGTTTGATAGGGGAAACTCTCCCGGTATTGATTTCTACTTGTTATTGATGCTATTGAGTGAAACCATTGAACCAAGGTTTATGTTCAGATTGTTATTCATCATCATATCACCTCTGATCATGCTCCATATGATGTCTCGTGAGTAGTTCGTTTAGTTCTTGAGGACATGGGTGAAGTCTAAATGTTAGTAGTGAAGTATGGTTGAGTAATATTCAATGTTATGATATTTAAGTTGTGGTGTTATTCTTCTAGCGGTGTCATGTGAACATCGACTACATGATACTTCACCTTTATGGGCCTAGGGGAATGCATCTTGTATTCGTTTGCCAATTGCGGGGTTGCCGGAGTGACAGAAACCTAAGCCCCCGTTGGTATATCGGTGCAGGAGGGATAGCAGGATCTCAGAGTTTAAGGCCGTGGTTAGATTTATCTTAATTACTTTCTTGTAGTTGTGGATGCTTGCAAGGGGTATAATCACAAGTATGTATTAGTCCTAGGAAGGGCGGTGCATTAGCATAGGTTCACCCACACAACACTTATCAAAACAATGAAGATTAATTAGCCATATGTAGCGAAAGCACTAGACTAAAATCCCGTGTGTCCTCAAGAACATTTGGTCATTATAAGTAAACAAACCGGCTTGTCCTTTGTGCTAAAAAGGATTGGGCCACTCGCTGCAATTGTTACTCTCGCACTTTACTTACTCGTACTTTATTCATCTGCTACATCAAAACCCCCTGAATACTTGTCTGTGAGCATTTACAGTGAATCCTTCATCGAAACTGCTTGTCAACACCTTCTGCTCCTCGTTGGGATCGACATTCTTACTTATCAAAAATACTACGATACACCCCCTATACTTGTGGGTCATCAAGAATATTTTCTGGCGCCGTTGCCGGGGAGTGTAGCGCTATTGGTAAGTGGAATTGGTAAGGGAAACTTTTACTGTTTGTGCTGATTTTATTTCTGCCTGCTGCCATAATTCATTATGGAGAGATCTTCTCTGGAATTTTTATTTGGAAAATCTACTACTGCTGCAAAGGTAGTGGATGAGGCGCCAGGTGAGGAAGAAATACCATACAAAATGCCTATGAAAATTATTGAACGTGTAGTGGATAACCGTTATACAGGGGATGGAACTGTCCACCCTGGAGATCATTTACTGTTCTTACATGAATTATGCGGTTTATTCAAGTGTGCAGGTATTGCTATGGATGAAGTGAGGAAGAAACTATTCTCTATATCGATGTCTGGTAAAGCGGCGCATTGGTATAAATTACTGGATAATGGGGATTCTCTTGAATGGAATGATATTGTGCCCCGATTTTATTCTAAGTTCTATCCTCCAAGTGAAATTCACAAAGATCGGAACCGCATATATAATTTTTGTCCTCATGATGGAGAGAGTATTGCCCAAGCGTGGGGGAGATTGAAGTCTTTAATGCTCAAATGCCCCATTCATGAGCTTCCTGGTAATATTATTATTGATAATTTCTATGCAAGACTTTCTTTTCAAGACAAGACCTTGCTGGATACTTCTTGTTCTGGATCATTTACACGCAACAAAGAAGAGTTTAAAAGGGACCTTCTTAATCGGATCCAGGAGAATACTGAAGGATGGGAAAACGACAAAGGTAGAGAGTCAGGTATAAATTATGATTATAAATGCATTGAAGCTTTTATGGATACTGATAAATTTCGTAATATTAGTGCTACTTATGGTCTTGATTCTCAAGTCGTTGCAAATCTTTATAAATCTTTTGCCTCTCATTATGAATTGCCTAAGAAGAATTTTGATAAGTATCATGAACCGTATAAAGATAAAATTGATTCATCTATAAATAAATGTGTTGTAGTTGAAACTGTTGATCATGTTATTCCTGAAGCTTACATTGAAAAAACTCCTTTCCCTGCTAAAATGAAGGAGTACTCTGTTATAAATAGTGTGGTTAATAAAAGTGAAAAGAAACCTATAGAACCTGAAGAACAAATAAAGGTTGAACCTGATGTTGCAATAGTTAAAGATCTTGTGACTGAAAATATGGAAGATGGTCATATTATTTTCTGTGAAGATGCTTCTAATATTGTTTCACATCCTAATAAGTCTAAGAAAGCTAGCGTTCCTATGCTATCTGTTAGAATTGGTGATCATTGTTATTATGGTTTATGTGATATTGGTGCAAGTATTAGTGCTATTCCTTATGAGCTTTACATGGAGATTATGCACGAAATTGGTTCTTGTGAACTTGAAGATATTGATGTGGTTATTCGGCTGGCTAATAGAGAAACTATCTCTCCAACTGGTATTGTTCGAGATGTGGAAGTTCTATGTGGTAAGATTAAATATCATGCTGACTTTTTGGTACTTGGTTCTGCTGCTAGTAAATATTGTCCTATCATTTTTGGTAGACCTTTTCTAAATACTTGTGGAGCTGTTATAGATTGCAAGAAAGAGAAAATTTTGACTAAATTTGCTGGTGAATCTTATGAGTTTAACTTCTCTAAATTTGCCAAAACTCCTTATAAAGCTGATTCGCCTAATAATGATTTTAGAGTTGAACAGTGTGCATCTATTGCTCTTGCTCCTAATAATCCTTTGCAGCAACATTTGGAGAATAGTGAGGGTGAAGTTTTTAGGGAAGAAAGAAATGAGCTTGATGAAATTTTCCTTCGTCAACCTATTCTTAAGCATGATTTACCGGTAGAAGATATGGGTACAACACCACCACCAAAGGAAGATCCTGCCTTTGATTTAAAACCATTGCCTGATAATCTTAAATATGCTCATATCGATGATAAGAAAATATATCCTGTTATTATTAGTTCTAAGCTTTCAGAGTTTGAAGAAGAAAGGTTATTGGAAATATTGAAGAAACACCGAGGTGCTATTGGCTACAATCTTTATGACTTGAAGGGGATTTCTCCTTCTATTTGCCAACATGCCATTAATATGGAAGATGATGCAAAGCCTGTTGTTGAACATCAGCGTCGTCTAATTCCTAAGATGAAGGATGTGGTAAGAAATGAGGTATTAAGACTTCTTGAAGCTGGTATTATATATCCTATTGCTGATAGTAGATGGGTTAGTCCTGTGCATTGTGTTCCTAAGAAAGGAGGAATGACTGTTGTGCCTAATGATAATGATGAGCTCATACCTCAAAGAGTAGTTGTAGGGTATAGAATGTGCATTGATTATCGAAAAGTTAATAAGGTTACTAAGAAAGATCATTACCCTTTGCCTTTTATTGATCAAATGTTAGAAAGGTTATCCAAAAATACTCATTTTTGCTTTCTTGATGGTTATTCTGGGTTTTCACAAATTGCTGTTAAAACTAAGGATCAAGAGAAAACCACTTTCACTTGTCCCTATGGAACTTATGCTTATAGACGCATGCCTTTTGGTTTATGTAATGCTCCTGCTACTTTTCAAAGATGCATGTCTGCTATTTTTCATGGCTTTTGCGAGAGTATTGTAGAAGTATTCATGGACTATTTTTCCGTCTATGGGAATTCTTTTGATAATTGCTTGCGGAACCTTGATAAAGTTTTGCAGAGATGTGAAGAAACTAACCTTGTTCTTAATTGGGAGAAATGCCACTTTATGGTTAATGAAGGAATTGTATTGGGACATAAAATTTCTGAGAGAGGTATTGAAGTTGATAGAGCTAAAGTTGAAGCAATTGAGAAGATGCCCTATCCTAGGGATGTTAAAGGTATTCGGACTGTTCTTGGTCATGCTGGGTTTTATAGGAGGTTTATTAAAGACTTCTCCAAGATTTCAAAACCTCTTACTAATCTTCTTCAAAAAGATGTACCTTTTGTTTTTGATGATGATTGTAAGGAAGCTTTTGAAACTCTAAAGAAAGCCTTAACAACTGCTCCTATAGTTGAACCTCCTGATTGGAACTTACCATTTGAAATTATGTGTGATGCTAGTGATTTTGCTATAGGCGCTGTTCTTGGACAGCGAGTAGATAAAAAATTAAATGTTATTCATTATGCTAGTAAAACTCTTGATGCTGCTCAAAGAAATTATGGTACTACTGAAAAAGAATTGTTAGCTGTAGTCTTTGCTTGTGATAAGTTTAGATCTTATATTGTTGATTCAAAAGTTACAATTCATACTGATCATGCTGCAATTAGATACCTTATGCAAAAGAAAGATGCTAAGCCAAGGCTTATTAGATGGGTACTTCTGTTGCAAGAATTTGATTTACATATTGTAGATAGGAAAGGTGCTGATAATCCTGTTGCTGATAATTTGTCTAGATTGGAAAATATTGCTTATGATCCTGTTCCTGTTAATGATAGTTTTCCAAATGAACAATTGGCTGTAATAAAGGTGAGCTCGCGAGACAGTCCTTGGTATGCTGATTATGCTAACTTTATTGTTTCCAAGTACTTGCCTCCAACCTTTTCAGCCCAGCAAAGGAGGAAATTCTTTTATGACTTAAGGCATTATTTCTGGGATGACCCACACTTATATAAAGGAGTGGATGGTATTCTGCGAAGATGTGTTCCCGAATATGAACAACAAGAGATATTGAGTAAATGTCATGGTAGTGCTTATGGAGGACATCACGCCGGAGATAGAACCGCGCAAAAGGTTCTACAATCAGGTTTTTATTGGCCAACTCTCTTCAAAGATGCAAGGAAGTTTATTTTATCTTGTGATGAATGTCAAAGGGTTGTAATATCTCCAGACGCAATGAAATGCCTATGAATTATACTCTTGTTATTGAACCGTTTGATTGTTGGGGATTTGACTTCATGGGACCTTTTCCCTCTTCAGAAGGTAACACTCATATACTTGTTGCTGTTGATTATGTTACTAAATGGGTGGAAGCCATACCCACAAAAAGTGCTGATGGTGAGACCTCTTTAAGAATGCTTTTAGATATTATTTTTCCTCGATTTGGAGTTCCTAGATATATTATGACTGATGGAGGTTCTCATTTTATTCATGGTGGTTTTAGGAAAACTCTTGCTAAATATGGTATTAATCATAGAATTGCTTCCGCTTATCATCCTCAAACTAGTGGGCAAGTAGAATTATCAAATAGAGATATTAAATCTATCTTGGAAAAGACTGTTAATAAAACCAGAAAGAATTGGGCTAGTAAATTGAAGGAAGCACTATGGGCTTATAGAACTGCTTATAAAAATCCCATGGGTATGTCACCTTATAAAATGGTCTATGGAAAAGCTTGTCATTTACCTTTAGAGCTAGAGCACAAAGCTTATTGGGCTGTAAGAGAATTAAATAAAGATCCTAAACTAGCCGGTAAGAAGAGGTTGCTACAATTAAGTTCTCTAGATGAATGGAGAAGTGAAGCTTATGAAAATGCTAAACTCTTTAAAGAGAAAGTTAAGAAATGGCATGATAGAAGGATTATCAAAAGAGAATTTAATATTGGGGATAAAGTCCTATTGTATCGGTCTCGTCTCAGATTCTTTGCAGGGAAATTACTCTCGAAATGGGAAGGACCATATGTCGTTGAGGAGGTGTATCGTTCAGGAGCAATTAAAATTAGCTCTCTCCAAGGCGATGCCACACAAGTGGTGAATGGACAAAGACTCAAGCATTATATCTCAGGTGATTCTTATAATGAAGATGTTGATGTTATTCGAGTGGAAACACCGGAGGCTTTTATCAAAGGTCAAATTGACAGTCCGGCAGAGTTCGACTTTGAATAGGTAACAGGACTGGTAATAAAAAGTTCGCGATTTACTTTCCAAACAATATTTTGCTGTTTTTGGAAAATATGAAAAATTACGAGATCGAAACGGAGTGGAAGAGACGCACGAGGGCGTGCCCCCATAGGCCGGCACGGGCCCCAGCCTAGCCGCGCCGCCCTATGAGGTGGCCACCTCGTCGCCTCTGTCCGACTCTGGTTCGACCTGGTACTTTCCTTTTGTCGTGAAAATTCCCGCTATATAATCCCACGGACCCCTGGAGGTCCGTATATCGTTTTCTCGACGTGTTTTGTTTCGAGCTGTTTCTGCCAGGATCTGCTTCGGATCTAGAGCCATCATGTCTTCGTCGGAAACTCCGAAGGACGGCTTCTGCGAGGACGTCGTCAACCTGTACATGAACGAGCTGAAGATGCACCCCAAGGAGTTGCTGCTCGTTGATGGAGAGTTGTGGATCAAAGATGTCCAAGGTCCTAAAGGAGAAGGAAGCTTGGAAGACAGGATGGAGAAGCTAGAACAAGAGATCTTCAAATACAAGAAGATGGCTGAGCGTGAAGTGGACATCTTCCACAAGATTGTGTCTGAACTTGTTGAGGCACACCAGAAGGAGACTGCAAGGCTGTGGGACGACATCCTCTCGCTTCACGACACCACCAACAAACTCCAAGCTCAAGTCTATGACGTTCAGAATCAGAACTGTGAGTATGAAAACAGGTTTAAACACATAAGCTATGCTGCTAGTTTCAGGATTCTCGAGACCAAGATGTCGTTTGTTGATGGAGAGCCTCTTCCTTGGAAGTCTGATGATGGGAATTCATCACCACCGCCGAAGGAGTAATTCATCATCGGTATTGGCATCCCCTTGGTTTGTTCCAAGCTTGGGGGAGTGCCGCGGTATCACATCATCACTATCTTTTTACCTTTTACTGTCAAGTAGTGTCATATCATGAGTAGGGAAGTTATCATATAAGATGGGTTGCAGTGTGGAAGTATCTCTCGTTTAGTTGGTGTCTATGTATCCCTTGGTGTGAGTTATCGTTATGGAATATTAATGAGAAGTCTTATCATTTACATATTGCACATCTTATTTTAGTTTGCAATCCCTATTATATGATTGATCTTGTTATTAGTATTGGTATCACTTTGGGAGCATTGAGTTAATCTATTTGGTTTTGGCAAACTTAGCATTGGTCAATAGCAATAACACCTTGAGGTTTAATTAGAAAAGAGAAATACATGTAGTTGTTTCATTGTCTTCCTTTCTTGTTAGCTCATAGCTTATTATTCCGAAGTTAAAATTGTTTGTGCTTACAAGGAAGATGCATGATTGTTTCTATCACATGTATATTTGTTTGTTTCCCTCAACTCTTATGCTTGCTAATTAACCTTGCTAGCCAAAAACCTGTACTGAGAAGGAATGCTTCTCGTGCATCCAAACCTTAACCCGAACCTATGCCATTTGTGTCCACCATAACTACCTACAACATGGTATTTCCTGCCATTCCAAGTAAATACTTTGTGTGCTACCTTTAAACAATTCAAAATTTACTACCTCTTATTTGTGTCAATGTTTTATAGCTCATGAGGAAGTATGTGGTGTTTTATCTTTCAATCTTGTTGGGCAACTTTCACCAATGGACTAGTGGCTTCATCCACTTATCCAATAACTTTGCAAAAAGAGCTGGCAATGGGGTTCCCAGCCCCGATTAATTAACCTTCATAATTTTATAAATAGACACTCCTCCATGGTATGTGATTGTTGGAAGGCACCCGAGGATTCGGTTAGCCATGGCTTGAGAAAGCAAAGGAGGGGAGGAGTGTCACCTAAATAAAACTAAAATAAAAAGGCACTCCTTCATGGTATGGGATTGTTGGCAGGCACCCGAGGATTCGGTTAGCCATGGTTTGTGAAAGCAAAGGTTGGAAGGAGTGTCAACCAAAAATAAAACTTTATGGGAGCCGCTCTTCGAGAGTTTGTCTGGCAAGGGGGTTAGAGTACCCGCTACCAGTCGTTGACAACAACAAACACCTCTCAAAATGTTACTTTTACTCTCTTTATATGATTTCAAAACTGAAAAAGCTCTAGCACATGATTTAATCCCTGCTTCCCTCTGCGAAGGGCCTGTCTTTTACTTTATGTTGAGTCAGTAAACCTATTTCCCTCCATCTTAAGCAAGCATTTGAGTTGTTGTGATCAAACCATCTATATTGTGATTTACTTCATCATGTCTCTTACTCTTCCTTGTTTAGTACAAGTTTTATCCGAATGAATATAGCTTTGAAAGTTATCAATGATTATGAGGAGATTATTATGATTGAGTATGCAAGTTGTGCCATATAAACTTTAACATGAGAGCGCTGCTCGATAGATAAGTATAACCTATTAATTGTTCTCTGACCAAGAACGAAGTTTGCCATCACCAACTATGATTTCTTATGCACCTTTATTTGTGATTACCTTACACTTGTTTCAAGTTGAATTATATGAGGAAGTTGCTTACTAGAATGTCTTGTCTGAATGAATATGATGCTTCTTGTCCGTATTTTATTTATCGACTCTTCACTCCATAAACATGTGGTCCTGTTTACCGAGTTCAGTTTCGCTTGGGGACAAGCGAAGTCTAAGCTTGGGGGGAGTTGATACGTCCAATTTGCATCACTATTTTATATCATAATTTGCTGTTATTCATTGATATATTTCATATTTGGAGATGATACTTATGTTATTTCATCTATTTTGCATGTTTCATGATTATTGGAGGATCGCGCACCGGAGTCAGGATTCTGCTGGAAAAAGCGCCGTCAGAATGCAATATTTCGGAAGATCAACAATTGACGGAAATTATATGAAAATTCCTATTTTTCCAGAAGACGAAGGGAGCCAGAAGGGGGAGCCGAGGAGGGCCGCCATGGGCCCACCTCACAGGCCGGCGCGGGCCAAGGCCTGGCCGCACCGCCTTGTGGGGAGGGGGCCCACAACCCCCTCTGGCCTCCTCTCCTTCGCGTATTTCTTCGTCCGGAAAACCTAAGCTCCAGGGGGATAGTCGCGAAGAGTCACAGCCGCCTCTGCGGGGCGGAGAACACCAGAGAGAAAAGAGCTCTCCGGCAGGCTGAGATCCGCCGGGGAAATTCCCTCCGGGAGGGGGAAATCGACGCCATCGTCACCGTCATCGAGCTAGACATCATCTCCATCACCATCGTCATCATCTACATCATCATCACCGCCGTCTCCACCGCTGCACATCGTCACCGCTGTAACAATTTGGGTTGAATCTTGATTGTTTGATAGGGGAAACTCTCCCGGTATTGATTTCTACTTGTTATTGATGCTATTGAGTGAAACCATTGAACCAAGGTTTATGTTCAGATTGTTATTCATCATCATATCACCTCTGATCATGTTCCATATGATGTCTCGTGAGTTTTTTTTTTTGACACCTGTACCGTAGGGGAAACCCCTACGGTGTAAATTTTATATATATAAAAGGAGATATGTACAAAGTTACAACATGTATAGAGATAAACAAAGAGGGTTCAGGGGGGAAAGAAGCTCCTAAAGAAGATTAACATTACAAGAAGAGGGATGAAATCCAATCAACAAGGGGTTGAATAGTCACTTGTTTCACTTTGAATCTATGAAGCAACAGATCACTCTGTGTAATATCCCAGGTATTGGGGTTACAAAAATAGAGGAAACAGATGTGTGCATTGCATTCATGCATAGAAAATCTGGGGAATTTTCGCGCTTTAAAGTAAAACAGTCACAGTAACTGAAGTTTCACTTGACCTTGGTGGAATTGAAGTAGCTCATCAAGTCAAGCGCTATAAACCTCAATGTGACTTTGTTAAAACCTTGTTTTGGGTAAAGATGATTTGATCTAAGGAGTTAGATCAAAAGGAACTAATAATCAGCACAACAACACTTTAATCAATGATCAATTGCTTGATCTTATAAAAGATTATAATATGGTAATCCTTGCCACAACATATGAACATCCATTTAATTGGAAATCAAGTAACAATAATTGGAGTAACTATTCCTAACTTATCTTCTCCATGTCTTAAAACTAATCCATAATCCTACCATGAAACCTCAGGGTATTCACTCCACTTCAACATTGGAGTTATAACAAGAAGATCCACTCCATAAATAGATATTCTTCTCTACTCCAAGTTATTACACATCAAACCTAGAGAGGTGAGAGTTCTATAGTATTTATTAGAGAAGCAATAACAAACCTGAAGCTAAACCTTGGATATATATTCAAGTATTCAAAACATTATCTCCAAGAGAAACCCTAGAATGTTATCCAAGACAATTCCTAGTGAGATAAACCCTTTATATATAAACCTTGATGATCACATCAATCTCTATAGAGCCTAACCTTAGGTTAGTATTAAAGACTTTCCCAAATGAGAGAGAGACCACTCATACCAATATTAGATTTACCTCTTTAAGAATAAAGGACAACCATTGAACTAAAGTATTAGGAGATTAACCATTTCATTTTGGAGTGGTGAGATAACTTAATATCTAATGGAACAAGACTATATCCATTACTTGGTGAAGTAAAGCAGAGATTAATTCAACTAAGAATCCAGGTGGAAACTCAACCCTTACATACTCAATGAGATCTAGGGAGTACACCATAAACCCTAGAATAAACCATACCTTTGTAGGAGAGCTCAAGCTAAGGTATTACACTCAAGAAAGTTAAGCCAACAATTGAATGTGAGGGAGAGAACTATCCTTATAAACCCAGATGATTATATCATCATTGCTAAAGTAGAACCCTAACAGAATATCTCAGGCATTCTCCTGGGATATAAGCTATTGAGACAATCATAGCCATGACCACTCAAGAAACTATAAGAGAGATATTATACCCTAGTTGATCAAGACAATACTTGATCTTAGAAGTGAGAAACCTAACTCAGGAGAGATACCTTAGGAAGCCAAACCTTGATCATTATAAATTGAGTGATGATCATAAAATCTAAGAACTTGAGGAATTAATATCAAGAACAAGTTGATCATGTCTAACCATGATCATGTTCTTGAGATATGTGAGGATAAGATAAAACCTAATAGGATAAGTAGATATCATTCTCCACATAAAATTATGGGGAGATCATTAGTAAGCAACCCTAGACTTATATCCCAACCTTTACTTGTGAACCACTAGGTGATCACAATTAGAATCCTATCATATCTATATTTCCTAAATTAAGGAACCCAAGAGCACCTTAGAGTTAAACACTATACTTTATGTAGTGAGAAACCATACATCAATGTGACCAAAGTTAACTATAAAAAAGAACTATAATCAATGTAGTTACTTTAATGATAAGTTGGGAGTAATAAAATAAGTTAATTGGAAAAAGATAAAACCAATTCTCAAATCTTAGTAACTAAAGGAGAACCACAACTATTATGCAAGTAAACTCTCTTGCCATGAATAGTGGTGACTAAACCCTAAGCTATACCTCATTTCTAGTTCATGTATCACTATGGTGATCCTAATATAAACCTAGGCCAAAACTGAGTTCAAACCAATTGCCATTAGGTAATTATCATTAGAACCCTAGTATGGCACATTAATAAAATCTTAAGTTATAATTATTAAACCTGGGAAAACTCTTGTGATACATCTTATAATTAGAACCATAAGTGTGATTAACACCCACTTATCCTTACAACCAAAAGTCCAACCATGAGGAGAGTAATGTCTACTCTAGGTAATTCAAAGTGTTATTAAAATATAATACTAGTGCTAACCTTGACATAGAGTAATAATCAAAATTACAAGATCTTAATAAATAAAGGATCACATAAAATCATATGCAGGGAACTAAATTCTCAATTAAGAGCTCAAACCATAATGATAAATTCTAAAACAATTAGAATAGAAATTATCAACCCTAATAATAATAATGGATGTGATTACACAAGAAAAAGAAAATTAAAATGAGTGCATAAAATCATGATTATTTACAATTTGTAATAAAGCCCACATATGTGAAATGTTTAGTTAAAAACAATTGAGTATTACAATAATACATTTATTAGTCTTCATAAAAGACCAATTGTTTAACATCTGCAAAATAGAAAAAAATAGTTAATACATGAATTATAAACAGAATTCAACACAAAGAAGAAAGCAGAAAATAGAAAAAAATACAAAACAGAAATGAATAAAAGAGATAAAGGAGATGGGGCTTACCTGGACCTTACCGGCCAAAGCAGCCCAGCAGAAGTCTGCCCAGCAGCCCAACACCACGGCCCAGGCCATCACCAAACTGCAGCCCACGATACCCCTTCGCTAAAAAAAAACAATGGGAGGGGGTCGTCCTCATCCCCTTCCTGGCGCATGGTGGACACCACGACGCCATGGCCTGCTTCTCCTCGTCGCTGGCGTCCTCTCCTTGAACGACGTCGTGACGAGGCGCGTCCGAACGCCGTATAAAAGCCCCGGGACGAGTTCTAGCCCCAGTTTTCTTCCTCCCCTGCTCAATTTTTCTCCAACCCGAAACCATGGCCGCCCCAGTCTCCCTTACCGCCGGTGAGAGAGGCCTTCCTGAGCCAAGCGAAGCTTACCATCGTGACCGCCGTCATCGACAAGTTACGCTCACGGGAGGAATTGGTCCGGGATAATCTCAGCCGGGAGAATTTCACTGATTTCGTCTGCAGCACCTCGCCGGAATCCATGGCCGTGTCGTCGTCTCCGACCTTCCCCGACCTCGCTGACCATCTTGACCGAACCACGGTGAGCTTGCGCTTCTCTGGAACCTTAAATCACGTTGTTTCATCAACCATAGCCCTAGATAGCCATTTGGCCGAAGTTGCTCCGCCGCGGGGAAGTTTTCCGGCGATGCTCCGGTGAATCGTTGGGAAAACCAACACCACCACCGCACTCAGCGTGTCGCGAGGGTTCAGGAGGACCTATCCGCGCGTTCTGGGGCACCAGAAATCGGCGGCGCCGCCGCACGCGCCTCGCCGGCGTTTAACCGCCAGTAGAGTCAAACTACCAGTCAAAACTGTGACTAGTCGTTGCTCACGTGGCAGCCTACGTGGCCCAGGCCCCACGGGTCAGTGACTAGGGTTAGGTTCTGCCACGGTAACAAAATCGTTATTCATTTAAGTTTATTCCAGAAAATTGCTGCAACTTCAAATAAATTTAGAAAATTCAATTTAGGTCAGAAAAATGTAAATAAGATATTAAAATTCTTAGAAAAGAAAACTCTACTCAATGAAAATATAAAATGAAATTTTTATTTTTAATAAAAATTCAATTATTTAATACTTCTTATTTAAGCCTTTTCTTTAATTCTAAATTGAATTAAAATTCAATAATTAGTAAAACCCTTCTAAAATAAATAAAAACCAGTAAGTAATTAAGGAAATCATTAAAATTAATTTCCTTTTCTATCAAATTATTAAATCCTTCTTAGGAGGATTTAAACCCTAATTAATAATTACTTTAAATATTATTTGTTTAAAAATAATAAAATGCCAAATTCAATATTACTTTTATGCCCAAATTATTAATAACTTCAACTTTAAATTGAAGTTATTAATCATAGAATTGTAGGGTAATTAGAAAACCCTAGTTCCATATGGTAGGAAAAAAAAAGGGAATTCATCATTTCATGTGAAACCCTAAAACCCTAATTCAATTAGGAACCTTAGCTCCACTATTTCATATGAACCCTAAATTATTCCCAAACATGAACCCTAAGTAACATGTGATCATGTTACTTCATTAGTAACCATAGATTCATATTTAGCAACTAAATGCTTGTTCAAATCCACATAACATATGGGAACCCCATCACTACTAATTAGTATCCCATGTGTTCATCTTAATCAAACCTAGTTCCTATCACAGGGATCTCATCTTTAATTAACCTTAACTAGCATCACACCATTGTGATGAACTCCAATAGCAACCATGCTAATATTGACATCATATCCCATACACACTAAACCCTACTAGTGTGGGATACTTATTAACATCCTATTTAGGAAATCACCATCCCTTACTTAGTGAATCCTATGGCTAATACAAGACAACCTCAACCTTAATTGCAATACTTCTTATTATTTAAGAAGTATGTTCTTCAAAAGTTATTCTTTTGAAGAAAATAAGGAATCATCACCAACCCTGCTTATAAGGACCTATAAACCCTAGCCAGCTATCACTAGCAAGATAAACCAACCTTGACAACAACCTGTATAATGAATTGCTTAGGATACCTAGGCTTATCTTAACCTTACAAGCCCTAGGTGTTGATGAATCCAACTTTGTTGGGATCCATCTAATATTTACTCCAGCAACTACCTGAAACCATAGCCAACCATAGAAAACCAATCTAATTATCATACTTGTTCTTTATTCAAGAACATGTTCTTCAAAAGTTATTCTTTTTAAATATATAATAAGTAATCATCAACCATGCAATATTAGACTTAAAATTGACAACTGCTCTTTACTTATTATACAACTACTATTCCTGGGTGTGCATGATTATTACTATGCATTGTACCATCTGATTATGATTCTAAAACAACACAACCCTGAATAAGAACCTTGTTTGTGAATCACCCTAAAAGTGCAAAACACCCTGAACCAATCATTATAACTCACTGATCCTAAATCATCGGGGTTAAGTCACGCTTAGAGCGATTGCATCTCATACTTATGCATCATTGCATACTTGCCAATCTTTTAAACATTGTCCTTACCGGACAATGATGCTATTTCAGAATTTGGAGTTATTGCGTATCGAAGACCTTGTCTGCATAATCTTGCAGCCAAGAAAGGCAAGTTCATCACTTGCTCATGTCATTTGAGTATTTCTATCAAATTACTTGCAAAGTATTATGGTTATCACTATTGCATAAAAACCAAAACCACTACTTTCATAACTATGAATATGACTATGTGGTGGGCAATGGAACCATGGATTGTGTTGATATGGTGGAGGTTCCATTGCAAGGGTTTATATCCATCTAGGATTAAACAACAAATGTCGCCAGTGATTCTTGTGCCGTAATAACCGTGTTAACCATAAGATCCGGAGTGGGACGGAGTAGTCAAAAGTGTTTCCACCTCTCGTACATCAACGGATGCGCTTACCGTAGACACTTGACCCAGGTTGGGCAAGCGGTGGGGTGGGGATCCCATTCTAATTCCCCACGGTAAGTGGTCTATGATGGGTTGCAGCTACCGGCGAAGGAGTTTGGTTAACGAGTCCCAAACTGTTGTCGTGGTCGGGGTCCATCCTTAATTGGTATAAGAGGACCGACGAGGACCCAGGGTCGGGGTATGCAACAAAGGGTGGGTGTGCGAGGTAGCGGAGGAACATGATTGGCTAGACCTTATACCGGGCCTCACACCAAAGGAAGTGTGGACGGGGAAATTGCCCGGTTGGCACCAAGGTTAAGATCTCTTATGGGTAAAGCAACACACCTCTGCAGAGTGTAAAGAACCGTGACCTGTCACTCCCTGTTCCGGGATATGGAACTGCGAACGCGGCCGGAAAGGAGCTACATGAAGTTCTAGTAAACCGGTGAAGGCTGACGAACATAGTTCTTCTGAATAAAAGCAACCTTTTGAAGAAATGGTTATGAAAACTTGCATGGGTATTAGACTTTCTGGTCTAATGCTGTAGCTAGTGCATTAAACACCTCTTTCCTATAATGAACTTGTTGAGTACGCTCGTACTCATACCACTCTTAAATCCCCTGCTTAGATATGGAGGCATCGAAGGAGGATCTACAGTGCAACTCGAAGAACGAGGAGTCAACAACTACTTCAAGATACAGGACCCTGTCAGAGGAGTCAGATACCACATCCATCAAGGAGAAACCCTAGTTTAGCCATAGAAGGGAACTAGCTTCCTAAACCTAGCTCCTAATTAGCTAGAATATATTCTTAGCCTCTGTAGCTAGTTAAATACTCTACAAATAGAGTTCGTGATAAGACTAGACTACGAGTCGTTCTTCTGGAGTTTATTTGCAGTTTTACCTCATTGTAAAGTAGGAGGCTGTGATGATCTTATGTAACAGAGTCGATGCTGTAATTCTATAGACATGCCTTGGACCCGCATATGTTTCTGTTGTACCACTCTGAGCGATATAATATTAGTGGAACGGTGTTTCATTGCTGTTATATCAGACTTGCATACTACACCATGCAGTGGTATGCCGGGTCACCACACTCTGGAAACCCACTTTCCATCTGGCAAGAGATGATGGAATATTGTTGAACACTAGATCATTACGGGCTTTCCAGATGTTCCAAGTAGCACAAGCAAAGACTTCAAAGAAACATGGGTCAGAAAAGGATGATCTGGCAGCTACAAAATTCTGCTTAAGATCCAACGAAGCATCCCACTGGATATGGAGAAAATCCCAGCACTGTCTAGCAAAGTCACAATATAAGAAAATATGCTGTGAGGTTTCCAAAGTATTGGACGTGCAAAGCTCACACTCATAGCCAGAGTCAATATGCCAGTGTTTCCTTTGCATGATATCGCGAGTATTGAGACGATCCCAAAAAAGTAACCAGACAAAAACTTTCAATTTGGGAAGGGCTCTCGATTTCCAGATGGCATTAAGTGCCACATCTCTTACCAGCTGGGCAAACAAGAAATTATAGAACTTCGATGGAGTGTACTTGCTTCCCCAGACAAACGACCGTTGATCAGACCTATGCTCCGAGAGGGAAACAGCAGAAACCAAACGAGTAATCTCCTGCCATTCTTGAAACGCCTCCACAGAGAGAGGGAGTGCGAAGATAGAATCCAATCGTTCAGTTGAGTCATCCTCAATACAGATATGTCCTCATCAATAACATAGGAGAATAATCTGGGATACTTGTGACAAAGTAACCCCCCCTCTGTCCAAAAATCCTTCCAAAATAAAGTGGAGGAGCCATCTTGGATTTGACATGTGGTGATGCTTCTATAATCGTCGACAAAACTGAAGATGTCCTTCCACCAAAATGAGCCACGTTTTGTCATTGCATGAGGCACACCATCACCATAAAGAGACCAGACTAATGATACCCATGGCGTATCATGTTTAGAGTAAAACTTGTGGAGTTGCTTCATAAGGAGGGCTTTATTTTGAAGTTCCAGATTTCTCACACCCAGCCCACCATGGTGTTTTGGATGACAAACAATAGACCATGCAGCAAGAGCATTCACCGATGAAGAATCCTCATCTTTTGCCCAAAGGCAGTGTCTCTGCGCTCGGTTACATGTTTGGATAATAGATTTCTACAGTTTCAGGGAACACATGAAAAAAGTGGGCAATGTCGACAACACCGATTTAACAAATTGAAGTCTACCACCATAATTGAGAAATCTAGCACTGGCATTGAGCCTCCGTTCAACTAAACCCACAAGAGGAGAGAGATCTTGTATCGTTGGTTTAGTCGTACCCATGGGAAGACCAAGGTATGTGAAAGGCAATGTACCAACCTGACATCCAAAAGAGGTGGCCAATGAAGCAAGGAGTTCTTCAGATACATTAATGGACATAAGAGCAGATTTGGCATAGTTAACCCGAAGACCAGTGGCTTGAGCGAAAGTCTCTAAGGTTTCCTTGAGGGCAGCCAATTGCACTGGACAAGCTTGCATGATAAGAAGCATATCGTCCGCATACTGAATAATAGGGAAATCAGTATTTGGAATGTGCAAAGGGGCATGTATGATACCTTCCCTGAATAAAGAGTTCACCATGGCTTGCAGTAATTCAGATACTGCCACAAAGAGAAGAGGAGACAGGGGATCGCCTTGACGAACACCTCTTTGACACTGAATTTTATTGCCCGGAACCCCATTAAGCAGAACCTCAGAGGTGCCCGAAGACATAAGCATATTGAGCCATCTCAACTATCTAGTGTCAAAACCCATACTTTCAAAGACTCGCAAAATAGCCTCATGTTCCACAGTGTCAAATGCCGTTGCGAAGTCAAGTTTCAAGATAACCGAGGGAGATCGAGCCTGCTTGCATTGATGAATATATTCGTAGGCCCATCCCACACAGTCCTGAATATTCCGAGTTTGCAAAAAACCATACTGATTATCATGAACAATGTCTAAAATCTTGGTCTGCAACCTATTAGACATTAATTTGGTGAGAAGCTTTAGGCAAATATTCAGGAGAGAGATCGGCCGAAAATCCCCTGGTCCTTCTGGTGACATAATTTTCGGGATCAAAGTGATATACAAATTATTAATACTCTGCAAATTAATAGTTCCTTCCCAAAATTCCTGACAGAGCTTATAGAAGTCATATTTGACCACTGGCCAGCAGACCTTCAAGAACAAACCCGAGAATCCATCCGGTCCAGGTGACTTGTTAGTGGGCATATGGGCAACCACTCTATCAATCTCCTCATGTGTGAAAGGGACAGACAGATCTTCCAACCCCTCTAACTGCTCAAAGAAACGAGAGAAATCAAACTGAGAGTTTATAGGCACTGATACCCCCAATCTGTTACGGAAGGAATTCCAGAGTAGGCCCGCTTTTTCTCCATGATCCACTACTACAGAACCATCTTCACGAGATAACGAGGAAATCAGGTTTTTCCTATATCGTATGGTGGCCATAGAATGGAAGAAGGAGGTATTTTCATCACCCAGACGAGCCCAACGAGCAGTACATCTCTTTTTCCAGTAGTCTTGCTTACAAAGCAATAAGTATTGGAGCTTGTCCTTGACGATATTACGGAAATTTCATTCCGAAATATGCAGAAGGCGTTGTTCTTCAATATTATCCAACCGTAGGATAACAACATTACAATTAGCAATGATGGCATCAAGCACTGAAAAGTTAGTGCTCCACTGTTTAAGTCCTTTTCGCAGCAGTTTGAATTTCGCTGATAAAACCTTAGCACTGTCACCCTCACATGTAATATTCCAGATAATGTTAACTTTCTCAAGGAAGCCAGGTAAACGGATCCAGAAACTTTCAAACCGAAAGATTTTAGCTTTGGGAATATTAGTCCCAATGGAGACTAGACAAGGCACATGATCGGATGTTGGGCGAGCTAGGGGTTTTACCAATGTATGAGGGAATTTTAAGGTCCAGGCCGTGGATGTGAAAAACCAATCGAGCTGAACTAGCAGCGGATCAACTTGCATATTACTCCATGTAAAAGCTCTTCCCTTAATGGGCAGTTCAATGAGACCAAGATAACTAATAATCTCATTAAAAGTTGCAATGTCAGTCATATTGGCACCTTGTTTGTTTCTATTTTCTACGAATCTGTAGAAATTGAAGTCCCCTAAGAGTAACCATAAAGCATCATCAGCAATATCAAGGTGGAACAACCAAGCAACAAAATTTTCACGTGCAATTCCTGTGCAAGGACCATACACATTCACTACAGTAAAAGTTTCAGCCGAAATATTTGAAGTAAACTCTACTGCCAAGCCAAAACATTCCTCCAACAAAACTGTCCCTGAGAACTGATTAACTATCCAGATGGTAAGGAGACCCCCCGATGCACCTTCAGCAGGTACAAAAGCAAACTTATCAAAGCGGCGAGGAGCAAATTTCTTGATGAAGCTGCCATCAAACGAAGATTTTTTCGTTTCCTGTATACAAACAATTGCAGCATTACTTTCCTCCAATTTGTTACGAAGGATAGGCCATTTCAGGGGATCATTAATACCACGGATATTCCAACATAAAATGTTCCAAAAACGATCACGATTCATCACAGAATAAGGGTTCACAAAAGCAAATAACAAGTTCACAAAGGCCACACAGGGGCACTAGACAGATAAAAGAGAACATAGTGAAAACGAAGGAATCAGTCCTTCTCTTCACGCTGCTTCAGAAGACGTTCAACCGTCAGTGTAGCTGGATCAATCTGACATTCTTCGACACCAATGCGCTGCATCTCTTCAATCTGCAGCACCGCAGGAGCCGTTGAGACTGGAACTTTGGAGCTCTTGCGCCTAGAAGGTTGATAGGATAGCATCTCATAGTTGTAGCCTTGACTGTTACTGCGAAGGGATCTCTTCACTTCAGATTCCACTTGAGGAGTATCTATCTTCCGAGGACGTCCCTTCCTTCGACCCCCAGTAGCAATTACAGAGCAAACCTCCACACCAACTTCTTGAGAGCTAGCAGCAAATTCAGAGACAGAAGAAGACCCAGCCTCAGACACAGGCTTTGCAAAGTCGGCCCAATAGACTTTCCCTTCATCATCTAGCATCAGCCCACCAGCAGAATCAGAGTTCTTGAGGACATGGGTGAAGTCTAAATGTTAGTAGTGAAGTATGGTTGAGTAATATTCAATGTTATGATATTTAAGTTGTGGTGTTATTCTTCTAGTGGTGTCATGTGAACGTCGACTACATGATACTTCACCTTTATGGGCCTAGGGGAATGCATCTTGTATTCGTTTGCCAATTGCGGGGTTGCCGTAGTGACAGAAACCTAAGCCCCCGTTGGTATATCGGTGCAGGAGGGATAGCAGGATCTCAGAGTTTAAGGCTGTGGTTAGATTTATCTTAATTACTTTCTTGTAGTTGCGGATGCTTGCAAGGGGTATAATCACAAGTATGTATTAGTCCTAGGAAGGGTGGTGCATTAGCATAGGTTCACCCACACAACACTTATCAAAACAATGAAGATTAATTAGCCATATGTAGCGAAAGCACTAGACTAAAATCCCGTGTGTCCTCAAGAACGTTTGGTCATTATAAGTAAACAAACTGGCTTGTCCTTTGTGCTAAAAAGGATTGGGCCACTCGCTGCAATTGTTACTCTCGCACTTTACTTACTCGTACTTTATTCATCTGCTACATCAAAACCCCCTGAATACTTGTCTGTGAGCATTTACAGTGAATCCTTCATCGAAACTGCTTATCAACATCTTGTGCTCCTCGTTGGGATCGACATTCTTACTTATCGAAAATACTACGATACACCCCTATACTTGTGGGTCATCAGTGTGCATAAGAAATCATTATTATTTGTGGTTGTGAAGTCACACAACTTAGTATTTTCAGGAGTACCCATTTTAGCAATAGTAAATAAAGCAAACTAGATAAAGTAAATGCAAGTAACTAATTTATTTGTGTTTTTAATATGGAGAACAAGATAGTAAATAAAGTAAAACTAGCAACTAATTTTTTTTGTGTTTTGATATAATGCAGCAAACAAAGTAGTAAATAAAATAAAGCAAGACAAAAACAAAGTAAAGAGATTGGAGGTGGAGACTCCCCTTGCAGCGTGTCTTGATCTCCCCGGCAACGGCGCCAGAAATTTAGCTTGACACGCGTACATCACGCGACCGTTGGAACCCCAAGTGGAAGGTGTGATGCGTACAACAATAAGTTTCCCTCAGTAAGAAACCAAGGTTTATCGAACCAGTAGGAGTCAAGAAGCACGTTGAAGGTTGATGGCGGCGGAGTGTAGTGCGGCGCAACACCAGGGATTCCGGCGCCAACGTGGAACCTGCACAACACAACCAAAGTACTTTGCCCCAACGTGACAGTGAGGTTGTCAATCTCACCGGCTTGCTGTAACAAAGGATTAGATGTATAGTGTGGATGATGATTGTTTGCAGAGAACAGTAGAACGAGTATTGCAGTAGATTGTATTCGATGTTAAGAATGGACCGGGGTCCACAGTTCACTAGAGGCGTCTCTCCCATAAGAATAAGCATGTTGGGTGAACCCCTTCTAGTATTAAGTTGCAAACAACAGACAATTGCATTAAGTATGGTGCGTAATGTAATCAACGAATATATCCTTAGACATAGCATTGATGTTTTATCCCTAGTGGCAACAGCACATCCACAACCTTAGGGGTTGCTGTCACTCCCCCAGATTTAATGGAGACATGAACCCACTATCGAGCATAAATACTCCCTCTTGGAGTTACAAGTATCAACTTGGCCAGAGCCTCTACTAGCAACGGAGAGCATGCAAGATCATAAACAACACATAGATAATATTGATAATCAACATAACATAGCATTCACTTATTCATCGGATCCCAACAAACACAACATATAGCATTACAGATAGATGATCTTGATCATGTTAGGCAGCTCACAAGATCCAACAATGATAGCACAATTAGGAGAAGACGACCATCTAGCTACTGCTATGGACCCATAGTCCAGGGGTGAACTACTCACTCATCACTCCGGAGGCGACCATGGCGGTGAAGAGTCCTCCGGGAGATGATTCCCCTCTCCGGCAGGGTGCCGGAGGCGATCTCCTGAATCCCCCGAGATGGGATTGGCGGCGGCAGCGTCTCTGGAAGGTTTTCCGTATCGTGGCTCTCGGTACTGGAGTTATTATCGACGAAGGCTTAAATAGGCGGAGGAGGTAGGTTTAGGGGCGACGCGAGGGGCCCACACAATAGGCCGGTGCGGCCAGGGCTTGGGCCGCGCCGCCCTAGTGTGTCGCCGCCTCGTCGCTCCACTTCGTTTCCTCTCCGGACTTCTGGAAGCTTCGTGGAAAAATAAGATCCTGGGCGTTAATTTCGTCCAATTCCGAGAATATATTCTTACTAGGATTTCTGAAACCAAAAATAGCAGAATACAGCAACTGGCTCTTCGGCATCTCGTTAATAGGTTAGTGCCGGAAAATGCATAAATATGACATAAAGTATGCATAAAACATGTAGGTATCATCAATAAAGTGGCATGGAACATAAGAAATTATCGATACGTTGGAGACGTATCAGACGCCCTGCCGACGTTGCCGACGCCGCGTCCAGATCAATGGCGTCCTTCCCCTTGGACAGCGACAGGCGCGTCAACCGCCATTTCTCATTCCCTTTGAGCTTGCTATAGCAATGCATCAGCGCGAACGGCTTTCGCCCCTTTCGTCGCATTGCCCGGCGGCTTCTTGGCCGCTTTCTTGGCCATCTTCTTGGGGGCTACCGGCGGCGTCATGGAATGGGGAGAAGGTAGCGGCGGCGGGTGGACGGCGGGAGGGAGAAACAAATCGGCGGGGAAAGGAGAAATGAATCGGCGGCGGGGAAGGCCAGAAATGCGCAGCGGGATAGGCGCGGTATGGCGGGAGGGGCGGGATTTGGCGGGAGTGGGAGACGATTTTTCACTGAGCCGCTGACGCACCGGGCCCGCGTCGGTTCGCCTCGCTTTTCGGTGTGTCCGGCG
The DNA here is from genome assembly GCF_019359855.2 of Lolium perenne. Lineage (NCBI taxonomy): Eukaryota > Viridiplantae > Streptophyta > Magnoliopsida > Poales > Poaceae > Lolium > Lolium perenne. The sequence goes on along the minus strand of NC_067250.2, from coordinate 12,991,782 downwards.
TCCCCGGTGCGTCCCCTGTGGGACGGGGACATGCTCAGGGAGCCGGACACTGTATCGGGCCGCGCCGGACAAAAATGGGCTTTAAGGGACACAGCTGAAACGCATTTTTTGTCCGACGTGCCCCAAATCCCTTTGGGGGACGCGGCTGGAGATGCTCTTATAGAGTATATGTGGAGGCTCGAACAACATATTTTTTGTCAGCAAGCCGCGAGAGCAATTGGCTCTCAACGTTTCGAAAGAACAATGCTACAAGCAACTTGAACCCTGCTTGCTCACACATCTCTCGTGGAGTCAGGGTGTGGCGGGAAAGTCAGTAATTATCCCTGCTTGCTCACATCTCTGGTGGAGTCATGGGGATGGATTAAATTGGCGTCCCCCTCAGCGCATCTCCAGCGGGCGCGATGCATTTTAGCGTCCGCGCGCGTCCGTTTGTGTCGGCTGAAATGGCCGAAATCGACCGCGCGTCTGTTTGCGTCGGGGGTGGTTCCAGCGGCACGACACATATTTTTTGGCCGAATCATTTTTTTAATACATGAAACATAATTTACATTGTTAAAACATGAAAAAAAACCTAACGCCTACTGCTGCTCATCGTCGCTGTCGAGCACGATGAGCTCCGGTATCACCCACGGCCAGTTGCCATCCGGGGGAGCGTACGCCGGGCGCGCCGGCTGTGCTGGAGGTGGAGGAGGCGCCCAGGGTTGCGGCGGTGGAGGCGCCCAGAGCTGCGGCTGTGGCGGCGGCGGAGGCACCCAGGGGTATGGTTGTCGCGGCGGTGGAGGAGGCGCCCAGGGCTGCGGTTGTGGCGGCGATGGAGGCACCCAGAGCTGCGGCTGTGGCGGCGGTGGAGGCGGTGCCCAGGGCTGCGGTTGTGGCGCGGCCGAGTCCTGTAGTACCAGTCGAAGGGCTTCATCCTCCGACAGGCCCGGCGGCATGACGCCGGTGGCGTAGCGGGGCAGCGGCGGCTGCACAGGCGCGTCGTTCTCGGAGACAAGGACGCCGAGCTTCGCCATCTCGTCGTCCGTCATGTTCTCCGGGAACTCGAAAACGCGGCCCTCCGCCGTGGCCTGCTGTCATTCGTGGAAGACGGCCGCGACGTAGTCGTCGCTGTCGTCCTTCACCTCCTCGTTATGGTACGCCAGCACCTCGATGTAGTCGTCCTCATCTTCGTAGGCGGCGTAGGCGTCGTCGTCGTGGTCGTCGTCGTTGTGCTGCGCGCGCGTCGCCGCTTGCTGACGACGCCTCGGCGCCTCCTGTCGTCATGGACGAGTCGGCGGTGCAGACCCGAAGGGAAAATCCCTGTCGCCCATGAAGCCCGCCCTTCTTCTCTTATCCGTCTCGGTCGACAGATACGTACGCCAGTTGTCAGAGTCGATGGCGTACGCCGGATCGTCGCGGAGGTCCGGCGGCAGGTACCGCCTCCTTCGCCGGATCTCCGCGGTCCGATCAGGCTCGCGCGCAGGGACGGGAGGGATGGGCACCCAGCGGCAGCTGAGCCGCCAGCCGCCAGGCAGTTGCACGCCGGCCCAGCGCTCGCACGACATCCATTTGCCGTGCATGAGCCTCCCCATCGTGACGGGGAGCAGCACCCTCCTGCAGCCGCGGAGGCCTCGAAGTCGTTCTTCTTCCCTATGGCGCTGCGGCGGTGGTGGTGCGAGTGGAGGTGTGGTGGAAGGAGGAACGTGGCCGGTGGTCTTTTAAGCGCGGCCGCGCGCGGGATACGATGGCATTGAAGGCGACGCGGAATCCCAGCCGCCGCCCGCCAGTGCGCGTGCAGAACAAGCAGCCGCGCCATTGATGGCGAAGGCTGCGGCGCAGACGCGCCATTGATGGCGAAGGCTGCGGCGCAGACGCGAAAGCGTTGACCGCCGAAGCGATGCCCTCGATGCAGGCTCGCTGCCAGGCGGGCCCGGTGGAGAAGCGAACGAACACTTCGCGCGTCCGCCGAGCGTCCGCAGAGACGCAAACATGACGCATAGTAGGCTAGGTTTGCGTCTCCGCGAACGGCTCGGTCACTTTGCGTCGCCCCGCTGGAGGTGGTGGCAGACGTATTTCCGGTCTACGCGGATGCAAACGGTCGCTCGCGCCTCTGGAGATGGCCTCACTCTAGAAATTTTACAGGGTTGGAGCAGGAGCAGCTAGCGGATGCATGCATGCACACAAGCTACGGATCGGCCGCACGCGTGCAGGGGGCGAGGCTAGGCTAGGGCTTGGGGCCGTGGTCTGGGCGTCCCATCTCTAGCTGTTGCGCGCCATACCTCCCAACTGTTGCTGCCTCGAAAAGGCGCCACCTGCACGTGTGCCCCCTGACCCCCACCTCTCTCACTCACATCACACCCACACACGTCACATCTCTCTCTAGATTCAGTTCTGGACTCTTCAGGCAGCCCATGCCACCTCCTCTGCATCGCCATTGCATCCATGTCGTCCCTCTCCATCCGTCCATCTCCATGCCTGTTAAATACTCCTCCTATCTTCTTCATATCTCTTTTCCTTCTACTCACCACCTCCCTCCTCACGCTCTGAGCCTGAGCTGCTAGCTGCAGGCTGCATGCTGCTACTGTTCCTTGCATCAGCCTCGAACTCGGCGCCCTCCAAAGCTGCCGTGCTCACTACTGCATGCCTGCAGAATCATTCCGCTGCTTATCTTGCTCCTTTTTACTGCTACCTCGACGCTGATCCGATTAACAAACTTTGGCATTCGCATGCATGCATGCATGCATCCGATCGATTGCATGTTTACAGTTGAAGGCAGGCGTGGCACTGTGCCCTGGTCGCGAGCAGCAGCAGGGAGGGGAGGGGAGGGGAGGGGAGGGACCGTGCATGCATGCCACAGTGCATTCTGCTTCCGGAGAAGGAAATGCTCGGAGGCAAGTACGCATGGATCCATCGGTGCACCCCGTGTGACACATGTCTGCAGTACACTCTACCATCTCATTCATTCATCGCTAGCAAGTACCACTTTGAACTTCCATGCATGCATGACATCCATTCATTGTGGACAACAGTCACAACAAGGCCTCTGGAAACAAAGGAAAAGATTTAGGTATTTTGAAAGATGCGACTTCTATAAGAAAACCCTTTTGCTAGTTGTCGGATGAACCAGAATTGGCCTAAAGGTCGACTCAGTAACCATTGGATTTGCATCGCGATTTATGCCACATAGGGTCGCAATTGCAGCCAGAATTTTTGAATTGCACATGATTGGACCTGAAGTTGGGTGATATCTTTTGTCCTAGAATAAAGTTAATTCTCGGTCGACCGAGTGCCATTTGGGAGTTGGGACAAAGGAATGGGAATCTTAGGTTCCTTTGAAATTCCTATTGTGTAAGAGCTCGTTGGATAATCTCAATTCATGGCTTTCCATATCCCAACGTTTTGAGCTCAGGCGTTGCATACAGAGCCTCAATCCTTGGATAATCTATTTCATGCAACTGTTCACTCTACCACAAAAACAAAAAAACATCATTCAAAGCAAAAGAGAAACAACGGAGGATCATGATAAAATATATAGTTAGACAAAAATTCTTTGAAGCCCTCAGTTATTGATTCACCTCATGTCCCTCAATCATTCTTCATACGTCTTGTGAAAAATATTTAAAAACCAGATTGATCTGAAAGGTTTAAAGAGTTGCATATATCAGCCTCTCCAATAGTTGTGAATCTAAGGTCAATGAATAGCATTGTCGTCGGGGCATAAGTTTCCGAACTATGGTTTCATGATCGTACCACCGAGGAACCAAATAAGGGAACAAATAAAAAAAAAAGTCCACTTGACAAAAATATGTTTGAAACCACCATCACCACAAGACATGCCAAAGTGTCAGATGACAACCGGCGATACTGAGAGTTGTCGATAGGCATGATCAAGAGACCACACGATCCTCGGTGTTAGTTGCGCCGACAACAACAAGTACACTCGTAAGGAGATTGAGTCATGTGACTTCTACTATGTAGCACACTGCGGACCTTCATCATCGAGTTATTCACACCAACAACACATAAATTTAACATAGATAAAAACCCGCTCATGAAACATTGGTCCGTGCTTATCTCCCCATCCACCTTCAAGAGCTGATCAATAAGCCACTCAACATAGGGGGGCAATAAAAAGCATCAACCTAGCTATGAATTTACAGAAGCCCCCCCCCCCCCCCCCCCACTCATCTCATGGTTTATCTTTACCACTTGTATGAATGTATCCAAGAAAAAAGTGCACATTCTTCCCTCGAAACATTGCTTGGGATATTTTTATGCATAAATTTGTTTTGCGCTCTCACTTAATGCTAAAAACTATCATTTGAAGAAAAATTTACCCGATCGATTCGGAAAGAAGGAACTAGGTAATTACTCTCAAAATTCTGAAGTAAATGCTTGCACATTTAGACTATTAATGATGATCTTTGGAAAAAAAATTGTGCACGTTGTAAATGGAAATAGTTTTTTTAAACCAGATTTTGCATGCATGTACTCCACGACTCAACTTGCAAGTATGTTTTTTTTTAAACTATCTGGTGGGCTTCTGGATTTGTAAGAATCATGCACAATATGCGTATATGTGCGGGAAGGGAAGGGTGTTGATAATTTACGGTTTAAATGAGACCCCATCAAATTAGGGAGTAAAATAAATGAAGCAACTACTCTAGGGTGTAAACTATAATTTTTTATACCCACAAGATTTCATGTGAAACATAAGGTAACATGAAAGGATAAATGTGAATTCAATGTAAAAGATCTACAAAATCACACCTAAACAAAATGGCATAATAATCCATTAATTTTCCGCACAAAAAGACAAAACATAGCCATGATATTATGTGAATGTAATTATTTACTAATTAGTAAGTCGCATCTTTACATGATTTGTCAATGCATCATTATTCTACATCTACTTTAAAAAAAAACTGAGAACTTATATCATTTCCACGGTTGTGTTGATATATAGGTATCATTTGCTGGACTTCGGCATGCATGACCAGTATTACGACTACTGCATTGCAGAACATAAGATGAGATGGGCTGGATAAACAGTTATTGGCTGGTAACCGAGATTCTACTATGAGAAAAAACAAAGACAATTCAAACGGTGTAATTTCAGAGCCTACTTAACTTTTCTCTATATTTCATTACATCAGAAGAGTCCAGAAATTTCGGCTTCTATCTAGCTAGGTTTCTTTGGGGGTTACCCGCAATCCTGTGCACAACTTGGACATCAAACATCGATAGCAATATACTATTCATGGAATACTGCATTCTTTTTTTGAAAGTTTGACTCTAGCTATAGTATCTCCAAAACAGAATTGGAGCCCCCTTTTTGAGTTAACTCACAGCTGGCTGATGATTCTCTGTTAGCCAGGTATGTGTGCTCCAAAAAATAGAATCAAGCGTGTACAGACACCTGTGAGAATATGTCCTGCTTGAGACATAAAATATAGCAAGGGTTGTGCTTCATCTGTGTGGCGACTGGTGAAGTGGTTGGGCTTTGCTAGCCTGTGCAGTGTTGCTACAGCCATCAAACAAGCAACCAAAAATGGGAACGGATCAGATGAGAGAATCGGTGAAGTGGTTGTTGTTCATGCATATATGGTATACCATCTACATCTCTCTTTGTGTTTGTGTTTCGTTCTCTAGCAAAGTCGTCGATCCATGCACACAGCTGCACCCCTATGAATATATGCACAATCAAACAAACACATACAAAAACACGAAGTGACCCAAAAGAAACAACAACAAACTCACCCATCATTCTCCATAAAATAAGCAGGCTTGTTCAAAGGTAGATAGTCATATAGCTTGAAGACAAAGACAGGGACAGATGAATTAAGATATAGAGCTACTCCTTAATTATAATTACGACTAAGCCCTTCCTCTCCATCCTACTAACATGATGCACCGCATTGCATATATAGGTAAAAAGGGTACAAATTAAAACACACTAATTAAGGGCAGGCAGGATCTCGCTAGTTTTTTTAACCATTCCCTTGCTAGTTGCAAGCAGATTATAACAACACACGAGAGATGGATCGATGATCAAGAGCATAACAAGCAAAGGCGGGAGAAGTTGGTAATGAACTCTTAGCTTCCATTCCCACCAAGCCCATGGATTGATCGAGCAATCAGTAGGGGGCAACGCGACCGCCGCTGCCGCTGCCGGGGGATGTCCAGCCGTAGGCGTCGCCGGGGAGCTGGAGGCCGTTCATGAGGTTGTGGGGGAGGTTGTGGTCGGGCACCTGCGCTAGAGACGACGCGTGCTGCTGCTGGTGGTGTGCCGGCAATGAGAGTGGCGGCGGGGAGGAATGCGTCGGCACAAGGCCCTGCGGGGCCGGCTCGTCGTCGTCGAGCGGGAGGCGCTCGTAGGAGGCGTTGCCGAAGGAGGCGGCCATGATGATGACGGGCCCGGCGGCCACGAGCGCACCGGCGACGGAGCCGCCCACGACCTGGCCCTGGCCCCCGGAGACGTAGACGGTGAGCCCCGTGGCGGAGGGAGGCGCCGGCGGCGGGAGGAAGGAGCCGGAGAGGGAGAGGATGTCGAAGGTGCCGGCGAGGCTGGCGACGGTGCCGCCGGGCTGGCGGACGGAGACGTTGGCGACGGCGCCGGTGCCGCTGAGCACGCAGACGCCGACCTGGCGGCGGCGCGCGAAGGCCGCGACGCAGTCGACGACGTCGCAGCCGGCGGCGACCTCCAGGACGTGGGCGCGCAGCGCGGACGCGCTGTCCCGCGTGATGATGATGGGCGGCTTGGGCTTGTTCTTGGACCCCGCGGGGCGCCCCCTGGGCCGCCGCATCACCGCCAGCGCCTGCTGCTGCTGCTGCTGCCCCTCCTCGCCGCCCAAGTGCTGGTGCGCGGATCCTCCGATGTGGTCGCCCTCCCCGCCGCTGCCGTTGTTGCTGCCGCCGCTGTTGATGGTGGTGGCGTTGCTCTCGTCGACGAGCTCCTGCTTGGCCATCATCCCGCTGAGCAGCTGGTGCTGGTGCTCCTGGAAATGCTGGAACGCCGGGTGCTGTTGCTGCTGCTGCTGCTGCTGCCCGGGGAAGTGGCCATGGAACGGGTGGAACGGCACCGGCGGCGCGAAGTGGTGCCCCCCTCCGTGCGCCGCTGCCGCCGCCACCGGATCCATCGATCGACCGCGAACCCGCTCCTGGCCTCGGAGTTGTCGCACGCTGGTGCTGCTGATGCGTGCGAGGGAGGACGACGGTGGAGATAGTAGGGAGGTGTGGATGGTCAAAGGCCGGGTTTTGCGTTGGGTTTGGTTTGGTGCGGTGCGGTGCTCGGAGCTAGGGGAGGGGGGTTAAGACAAGCGCGTAGATTGGGGAGGAGTGGAGCGGGGCCCACAGGCGGAAGGTGGTGGTGCGGTGGGGCCCACCGCAGCCTCGCGCGGCCCTGGGACGCGCGCGGGGGTCGTCGTCCTCGTCGTCTCCTGTCCGATCCGGCCGTGAGCTGCTGCTGATGGCGCGTCGGGTGATCAGATCAATATTGCTGCTGGTGCTGCCCACGTCGCACCCCCGCCGTCCCTGACATGTCTGATTGCGCGCGCGCGGCCGCGGCCGGTGTTGACCGCGCGGCTACCATAACTCTTCTAGCCATTGCCCCGCCGGGGGTTTGGATTTTTCGTTGACGTTTGATTTTGACGAAATTTCTCATGTGTACTGACATATATACTGTATGAGACTGTGACTATGTTTCAACATCACATTTAAACTGAATCCAGTATCTTCCTCAATACTACTTTAATATGGGCTAGAGTATTATCGTACTCCTTCCGATCCACAACAAGTATTGTGATTTTAATTCAGATTTCTTCTACATCTCAGCGACCGTTTTCGTCCGCCGTGACCGAAAATGCGTCTAGGATCTGCTCCAGCGGGGCGACGCAAAGTGACCGGCCCGTCTGATATGCGCCAGGTTTGCGTCTCCGCGGACGCTCCGCGGTCGCGCCGAGTATCCGCCAAAAAAGAGGTAGGACCCACGCGTCAGTGACAGGGAGGCCGATATTATTCCCGCCACTGGCCATTCCCCGCGCGAAATACCAAACTAGACTGGCACGAGCAGTCCAGAAGCGATGGACGTCCTCGCAGCCGCAGCCACCGCCATGGATGCGGCGCAAACCCTCGCACCCGCCGCTGCCCCACACTCCCCCGTAGCCACGACTATAGCCACAATGGAGGCTGCAGATCCGGCGGAAGCAAAACGGGCCACCACCGGCGGCGGCCGGGAGGCAAAGCCAAAGGCGGCAAAGAAGGTGCTCTCCCCGGAGGAGAAAATCATCAAGGCCGCGAAGCGTCGCGGCCGGCGCAAGAACCAGAAGATCAAGACTGCCGCGGCCGCCAACCAGCAGGCCTGGCAGATGCAGATCAAAGCCGGTGTCGCGCAAGTAGCCCTCCATCCGACCTTAGCGGAGGGCTACTTGCTCGTCAAGAGAGAGGGGATCGCCAGCGTCGCTCCTCTGGCCTCGTCGGTGAGCTCGGTAAGTTCCTAGCTGCGTCCTGGAACTCCCGCTCCCTTGCAGGGCCACCCGGCGTCGTTGTTCGCCTCCGGCCTGCCGCCGGTGAAGTTGACCGGGGCAGCGGAGCAGTTCAATGGGGCGGCGGTTCCCGACCTCAACCGGACGCATAGAAGCGGTGACTCCTGCCCGGGCGCGACACAGAAGACGCGCCAGGTGCCGGACGAGAGCATGCCACAGCCCCGCATCATGTTCGACGAAATGACGCCGCCTGCCCCGACGATGGACGACCCGGTACGTGAGCTCTGTCAATGTGTGCAAGTGTCGTGTATCATGCGTCTGATGTCCGGTCATTCGTAGGACTATCTAGGAGGATGGACGCCAAGGCCAAGATCCTTGCAGAGGACACTAGGATCATGCTAGCCGACTTGAGCAGCGTCGACGACGACACCAGGGCCTGGTTCATGAAGAGGCGCGCCGAAATCCGCACGCGAGACGCCTGATCGCCGGCGCCATGCGCCCAGTACCTTGGCCTCCTTTTGGACATTTTTTTGCTTTTTTAGGCCTTGTTGTGCCCCTTTTGGACTCCACTTTGCGCCGTGACATGTGCAAAGTGTGAAGAACTTGTTTCAGCCCTCAATTTGCGGCTATAAAATTTCGTGCAAAGTTGACGCTAGTTCCTTTTTTTGAATTCTGGCCCGCGCCGAAAATGCGTCGCCCCGCTGGAGCCAGCCCCAGACGTAAACGGACGCACGACCATTTCCGCGTCCGCCAAGCGACGCAAATGGACGCCTGCGGATATTTTGGGTGTCCGAAATGCGTCGCGCCGCTGGAGATACCCTAAATACTACTCCCTCCGTTCCTTTTTATAATGCCTATAATTTTTTGGCATTTGTTTCAGAAAATAAGGTTGTAGCTTGACTTTTTTCTCAATTACCCCCCTCTACCGGTCAGCTCCCACATGACATGCATGAAAAAAAATCCATACAAAAGGGAAACACTTAATTGAGATTCCTAATGTATGACCCCAACCATTCCTTAGATTTAGGAAACATTGTTTCTCTTTCCTTAATAGTAGAACCTGGTTGCACAATATGGAGAGTAACCAGAGATATTTGGGGGATTTGTTATGTTAATTTAGTAAGTTATCGATTTCCCTCATTTTACTCTAATCTCAAATCGTTAAGCCAGGGGGTCTTAGGGCATCTCCAGCGGCGCGACGCAAACGGTCGATGAGCGACCGTTTTTGTCCGTCGTGACCGGAAATGCGTCTGGGGCCTGCTCTAGCGGGGCGATGCAAAGTGACCGGGCCGTCCGCGGAGACGCAAACCTGGCCAAAATATGCGCCAGGTTTGCGTCTCCGTGGACGCTCGGCGGTCGCGCCGAGTGTCCGCTGAAAAAGACGTAGGACCGCGCGTCAGTGGCTGTAGGCCGATATTATTCCCGCCATTTGCCATTCCCCCGCGCGAAATTGCAAACTAGACCGGAGCGAGCAGTCCAGAAGCGATGGACGTCCTCGCCGTCGCAGCTACCGCCATGGATGCAGAGCAAACCCTCGCACCCGCCGCCGCCCCACACTCCCCCGTAGCCACGATCATAGCCAGAATGGAGGCTGCAGCTCCGGCGGAAGCAAAGCGGGCCGCCACCGGCGGTGGCCAAGAGGCAAAGCCGAAGGTGGCAAAGAAGGTGCTCTCCGCGGAGGAGAAAATCATGGAGGCCGCGAAGCGTCGCAGGCGGCGCAAGAACCAGAAGATCAAGACTGCCACGGCCGCCAACCAGCAGGCCTGGCAGATTCAGATCAAAGCTGGCGTCACGCAAGTAGCCCTCCATCCGACCTTAGCGGAGGGCTACATGCTCGTCAAGAGAGAGGGGATCGCCGGTGTCGCTCCTCCGGCCTCTTCGGTCAGCTCGGTAAGTTCCCAGCTGCGCCCTGGAACTCCCGCTCCCTTGCAGGCCCACGCGGCGTCACGGTTCGCCTCCGATCTGCCGCCGGTGAAGTTGACCGGGGCGGCGGTTTCCGACCTCAACCGGACGCCTAGAAGCGGTGACTCCTTCCCGGGCGCGACACGAAGATGCGGCAGGTGCCGGAGGAGAGCATGCCGCAGCCCCGCATCCTGTTCGACGAAATGGCGCCACCTGCCCGACGATGGACGACCCGGTACGTGAGCTCTGTCAATGTGTGCGAGTGTCGTGTATCATGCGTCTGATGTCCGGTCGTACGTAGGACTATTGGAAGGACCTCCATGATTCATACATCCAGTAAATTATCTTCAGCGGCGGCTTCGTTCGCGATAATCGGGCCGGGACGCAAGATGACTGGGCAGCAACGCAAGATGCGGACGACATCGAAACCGCACGGCTGTTCGCCACCCAGCAGACGCAGCCAACAGCCGTACCGTCGACGACTTCGATGACACGCCAACACAGCCTGACATTGCTACGAAGAAGAAGGGGGAGAGCCGCAGGATAAAAGGCTTCGTCGACGACGAGGATAAGTGTTTGTGTGAAGCGTGGCTGGCAACGACCCATGATTGTATTAATGGCGCGTAGCATGTGATGACCCAGCGTACCACTGCATGGTGTAGTACACAAGTTGTTGACATAACACAAGTGAAACACCGTTCCACTCGTATTACATCTCTCAGAGTGGTACAACAGAAACATATGCGGGTCCAAGGTATGTCTATAGAAGTACACACGAACTGTTTACATAAGATCCACACAGCCTCATACTTTACAGTGAGGTAAAACTTCAAATAAAGCTTCATAAGAACGACTCGTAGTCTATCTTATAGCTAACTCAAGTTTAAGAGCTAATTGGCTTGCTATAGAACTCTAGCTACTTAGGTGCTAGGATTAGGGAAAGGTTCCCTTCTATTACTAGTCTAGGTTTCCATTATAGCTGATGCAGAAGTTGACTCCATTGGATTCTTTGATTGAATTCTTCATCTTGTTGCAGTTGACTCCTTTGTCTTCGAGTTCCACGGTAGTTTCTCCTTCAGTGCCTTGATCTAAGAAGCGGGTTCAAATGGGATAGAATGAGTACGAGCGTACTCAGCAAGTTCATATTAGGAAATAGGTGTATCATGCACTAGCTACAGCCATAGACCAGAAAGTCATAGGCCAATGCAAGTTTTCATAAATATTTCTTCAAAAGGTTTATTTTATTCTGAAAACTATGCCTGTCAGTCTTCACAGGTTGACCAGAACTTCGTGGAGTTCCTTTTCTGCCGCGTTCGCAGTTCCCTTCCCGGAACAGGGAGTGACAGTCACAATTTGATACACTCTGCAGAGGTGCGTTACTTTTCCCATAAGAGAACTTATCCTTGATACCAACCGGGTGTACTTTCCCGTCCACACTTCCGTGGTGTGGGGCCAGGTGTAAGGTCCAAGCCAATCACTGCCTTCTCCGCGACTGCAAACCCACCCTTTTGTCCACCCGTACACCCCCAGTAGCTCCCGATAATACGGCTTTACTCACGGTGCACTTTGGACAATCCCTCATAGATCGTAGAGCCCAACATCGCTAATGGATGGGGATTTAAATGGCTATCCCAACCTACGGCAGTGCCTCCAACACCCCGCGGCTCTACCAATCCGTTGGCGTGCAAAAGGGAAAAGATACAGCTGACTTACCCAAAGCCATTATAGATCTTATGGTCAACGCGATATGTACGGCGCCAGAATCACTGGACGGCATTGGTACTTAGTCCTAGATGAGTAGTACCCATGCAATGGAACCTCCACCATATCAACACATACCATGATTCCATTTCCCACCACATAGTCATATTCATAATTGTAAAATAATACTTTGCTTTTCAATGCATGAGTGATAAGTATAGTACTTTGCATATAGTTTGATACAAATAATCAAATGACATGAGAAAGCGATGAACTTGCCTTTCTTGACTGTAAGATTATGCAGGCAAAAGCTTCGATACGTGATAACTCCAAATTCTGAAATACCATCATCGTCCGGTAAGGACAATGTTTAAAGAACTAGCAAAGATGCTATAATGCATAGTATGAGATGCAATTGTCCCGAGCGTAACCTAACCTCGATGATTTAGGATGTATGAGTTGTAAAGATTTCTTTAGGATTGGTTGCACTTTTAGAATGGTTCTCAAACAAGGTTCTTATTAGGGTTTGGTTATATTAGCATCATAACCAAGTGATATAAGACATCATAACAATCATATACATAAATAATAGTGGTGGAATAATATGTAAAGAGCAGTTGTCAATTTTAAGTTCTACAGAACATGGTTGATGATTACTTATACTATACTTCAAAAGAATAACTTTTGCAGAACATGTTGTTTAAGAAATATTTAGTATTTCAAAGAAGGATTAGGGCTTCTAAGGTTTGCTTGCAATTTGTACTTCAAAAGAATAACTTTTGAAGAACAGGTTAAAATAAGAATATGAACTACTATATATAGGTGCTATGGTTTTTCAGGGTTTATGATTGGATTCATTTAGTTTCACTAATAGGAACTAGTTGGGTTCTTAGAACAGAATTTGTATATATATAGCAAGTATTAGCAGGTTTATTACTAAGGTTGATTATGGTATCATATCAAAGGATGGTTATTAAGATGGTTCCATAATTTAGCTATTAGGGTTTACTATGGTTTCACAATTGCTTCACTAAGTAATCTCTAATGGTTTCTAAGCTAAGTGGCTTATCATTTCCTAAGTAGGGTTTAGTGGAATAGGAGCATGTGATGTGCATTACTACACAAGATTGGTATTAGAGTTCATCTTAGAGTTTTACTAGGGTTTGATGGTTAAGGTTGATCTTAATGGTATGGTATGTAGGAATAGTGATCAATGATGCTAACATGTGGTCTCAAGCTAGGGTTTACAATTAAGTGGTACTAGTGGATTATACAAGTGTTAACTAAAAATAAACACATGAGATGATGGTCTCCTGTGAATTGTACCTAGTTTTATTTTAGTGGAGCATGAGTATGCACTCATTGGTTGTTTATTAAGTTTCTATACCTAAAGGTGAAGTGGATATAATCATATGGGCTTAACCCCTAGGGTTTTAGGGTTGCACTAATTTAGGATGATCACATGAAATAATGGGATCAAGGTCTTACTCAAATTGAAACTAGGGTTTCTAAATTATGGTACAACTCCTAAAATGATGATTGGTAATAGAGTTGTGGTTACTAATTACTTTGAAGCATAATTAGTAATGGTTTGACATGTTATTAACTTTCACAAGAGTTAATAATTAGAGTAACTCCTAATTAGGTTTAATTCAGAGATAAGGGTTTAATAATTATTGCTAGGTTTTAAAAATAACAACTTGCAAATTAAAATTATTTAAGTTCACAATATTTAAGTTACTAAATTAATATTGGTTTTTTAGTATTTTCTTGATTTATTATTATTTAAGAAAATAGTAACTTAGAATTTTTAAATTAGGGTTTATGAATTACCACTAATAATTAAGTTAATGCAAATATGATAAATAAAATTAATCTTAACATTTTACTTAGTTACTGAATAGTTAAAATTTAAATGTTTAAACTTCACTAATTATTGAATTCAAATTGTATTGTAAATAAATGAAATGGCATAATTAATAAGGTTAAAATAAGTGAATTTTTATTTGGTCACACATTTTTGTTTTATATTTTATTTGAGTAGAGTTTATTTTTGTCAGCATTTTGATATATTATTTATCTTTTTCTGAGTTGAAATGAAATTTCTATGATTTTACAAAGTTTCAGCATTTTACTGGAATTTGAAATTAAATGGAAACACTAAAGATACTGGTTCATTTCTACCCCTAGACACTGACGAGTGGGACCATTGGCCACGTAGACTGCCATGCAGGCAACGACCGGTCAAAGCGGACTGAGGCTGTTGACCTCACCGACGTTTAACCGCCGGCGGCCAGAGCACGGTGGCGCCGCCGCTACAAGGCCTCCCTGGATGCGTGGTTGGTACTAAACGAACGAGAAGAAGACAAGGAACACGATGGTGGTGGTGGCTTGGCGAGGGAATCACCGGAGTTACGCCGGCGACCATGTCCCGTGGCGGTGCTCTCCGGCGAAGATGCAAACATAGGCTACAGAGGGTTCCAGGAAGCAAAGGTAGGTCCAATCGATGCGCAAGCTCACCGTGAATACGATGGTGTGGTCGGCGACGACGATGGCCGCCGGAGTTGAGCTCAATCTTGCCACTGCCGACGATGTACTGAGAAGGGGAACGATCAAATTCGCCCAGCACCTTGCTCCCCTTGATGATTTCTTGCACCCAGAGGCTCTCCTCGACGATGCGCTCCTCCACGAACCACTGCCAGAGCTTGGGGTGGTCTCCTCCGTCGAACTCGTCCACGACGCCGGCGACAGTAAACGGATAATGGTGAGAGCTAGAGGGCGTCTGAGAGAGAATGGTTGGGCGGCGAGGTACTAGGGTTTCTTGGAGAAGCTCTTGGCCTATTTATAGAGCTCGGCGAGGTCAAATTAGGAAGTTCACCGCCGGCGACGGCCGAGATGTGGCGGTGCCATTGTTACTGCAAACGAGCACGAATCGGGACGCAATTAGATAGGCTCGGACGCGAGAGATATAGGGGAACGTTCTGGAATTCTCTGCAAGGCCCGGAGCCATCCCTATCCACAGCGAGGAGGTGGCAGGAGCTCGCCGGCTCGCTGTCGAGCGTGGAGAAGATGACGGTCTCATTTTTCCTCTCGCACGATTTTTAAAGCAACTGAAACGGTATCTGGGCTGTTTTCGTTCGTGGGCTGGGCCGAGTTGATGGGCTACCGTGGAGATGGTTGCTGGGCTGCTGCGGTTGCTGAGGTCCACCAGGGTAAGTTTCCCTCCATTTCCTTATTCAAATTTCTGTTTTTCTTTTTCTGTTTTTATTTACTGGTTTGAATTCAAATTGAATTCTATGTGAATTTGCAGGTTTTTAAATATGTGAATCTTAATGGAACTTAGCAGTGCTGCTTGCTGCATATTTGTTCTGTTCAAACAAATATTTAATATCTGATTATATTGATGCTTTGCTGAAATATAAATAAAGTAGATATGGGTTTAATGGTTTATCTCAATTCTTTAAATTTGGGAACCAAACCTATTTTGAATGACTTGAAGTTTATAACCAGTACATGGTAAACATGTCATTACTTAATAATATTGATTATTCCCATGTGTTTTATATTATGGTTAGAGTTTAAATTAAATGGTGTGGAGAATAAGATGAATCTTGATTTTATGTGGAGAATTACTTCTAAGGGTTTAAGAAGATGGTTGGATCAACTCTATATTCTCTACTCTTGCTTAGCAACTTCTAGCTCAAATTATTTGAGATGGATTCTATGCTCATCATGGTTAACTCAACTAATTATCTGAATACTATTTCATTTGGTTCACTAAACAAGGTATTTGGATAGCAAAGTAAAATAGGGTATTGGTTTCATTCTACTCACCAAAGGCATTTAGTCCTAAGTATAGATGGCTTGGTTTATATTTGTGATCCATGATACACAAGTTAGGGCATAATATTTTATGTGGGGTGGATCCTATATGAAAGGGTTAGAGTTTTGGGAATACTTCACTAATTGAAGTATTAAATAGGCATGAGGTATGGCAGGGTTCTACTTATAATCCAAAGTGATACTTGGATTGGAATTCAAATATGGCATAGGGTTTTAGTAGTGATCACTCAAGTGATACCCAACTAGAATTTGAGTATGGGCATAAGCTGGGGTTATGCTAAATTGGCTAGGATTACCTCTCTTCACTTTAGGTAGAATTATTGTATCAAGGCAATGCTAGGTTTATCTCAAGTGTTTGGATAGGCAGGGTTTAAATACCATATCAATACTACACAAGGCATGAGTATTGGTTTGGTTAACTACTAATGATTTACTTATTATTTCATGAGAAGAATGAGATCTATGGATCACATATATAGGTTTAACTTATCATCTCAATTTATAAAGTAAGATCATGCATTAGACATGATCCACTTATTCCTCACTAATCTCTCTTTATTATTCCTCTCATTACACTCACTTAGATTCTTAGGGTTGATGATCTACACCCAATTTGTAATGATTAAAGTATTGGCCTCATAATAATTCATTAGTGAATCATGGTCTCTCTCCAAGATCAAGTATAAGTCCATATACTTGAGTATACCTCTTTAGGTTGAGCTCTTCTGAATAATTAGGGTTTTCTCTTGGGTTTATGATCATTACCAAATTGTAATGATCACAACACTTGTCTCTCTCTAATTACTAGAAGAATAGGTTCTTACTTACCATCAAGTATGAGCTAGGTCAAGTAGGGTTTAATACTGGACTTATATTTCTTGTATCATTGGTTAGTATCAACAAGTACCTCAATTGGATAAGGTTTAAATAGTAATCTAGGTTCTATTCAATGGATAGAATAAGCATATGAATGATTCTCTCCTTTCTCTAGGTTTAATGGTATGAGTTGGGAAACAAGGTTTGAATTGTCAAAAGTTAATGAGGAATGAATATGAGTGTTCTTGACTTGGTTCAAGTATTGTAGTTGAAAAGATATACCATGTGACTCATGGTAGGAACATTTATTTAGTAGAAGACATGGATAAGATAAGTATAGAATAGTGTCTTAATTAATTGTGTTCTTTGATTTATAGTTGAATAATTATTCATGTGTTGTTGTAAGGAATGGCATGTTGAGATCCTTTATAAGATCATGTAGTTGCTCCTTACTTAAGGTGTTGTTTGTTGTAAAACTAATTCTATTTGATCTAGCCCCTAGATCAAATCATCTCTACCCAAAACAAGTTTTAGCAAAGATCACAGTGAAGTTTATAGCGCTTGACTTGATGATCTACTTCAGTTCCAGCAAGTCAAGTGAAACTTCAGTTACTGTGGTAAGTTTTATTTGAAGCGCGAAAATTCCCCGGATTTTCTATGCATGAATGCAATGCGCACTTTGGTGTTCTCTCATTTTATTGCCTCTAAACCTGGGATATTACAGCCTCTCCCCCTTAAACTGAACTTCGTCCCGAAGTTCGAACGCTCTCATGTTTCGGAATGTTGAAATGTCTTGAACAGATCACCATCCTTCAACTCCATGGTGATCACACTGGATATAGTTAAATATATCCCTCGTCCAGATCCTTCCTGGAGTCTTCTGATATCTGGCACTGATACTTGCTTTAATTCTATGATTTCTTCCAACACTCTAAGCTTATAGGCTTTCTCTCCAAAGATTCTTGGATTAGGACATCTTATTGTGGTAATGGACTTTACTAATGGTTGTGGTGACATCTTCCTATTTGGGTACTCAAATCTTGGTTCCACCAGCTGCGGTAATCCAGCTACGGTGCCCAAACCTTAAGTTTAAAGGATTTGTTTAAAGTAAGGTATTGTTGTCCCTTACTACCATAAAGAAAGTAATGGTACTTCGTAAGGTATTTATAATATGCATGGTCCTGGTTATTTAGTCCTACGAATGGATTAGACTCATTTAGTCCATCCAATCATGGCTTCTAGTTTATACTAGTTATCTTCCCTTTGGTTTCTTTAGGTTCCATGAAAGGAATCTTTCTAATAGGCTTATGTTTTGGTATGGTTAAACCCTTCAGTATTTTGTTTTCTTAGGCTTTGATTGTCCTCCGATAACTTCTTCCTCCAATTTCATTATCTAATACTTACTTAAGTTCTCTTGGTTTTGAGTAATTACATTTACCCACTCAAGTTAAGGTTTAACCCTTACTTCCTCGAGATATGAACCTCGGCTTCTGGTCTGACAACCTCCCGAGAGTACTTTTATATGGGTACTTCCCAACAACCTTATGAAAATAAGATCGGACTTCCTCTCAGTTCAGACCTTTTTCTCCGTCTATCACTATACAAATAATATCTTAATACTTCTACTTCAACTTTCCTCTTCCCCTTGGAGTTTACTAATGATCTTCAAACTTCCTTTCTTCTAATCATTAAACTCCAAGGCTAGAAGATTAGTCTTGGTCTAGCGTATAATTTGTACTTTTCTAAAGTCTCACGAAGAATTCTTTGTGGTGTATCCACACAATTATGGTTATCCGATGTGAATCCTTCGACTAAATGGTTACTAGCTACGGAATACCAGCTGCGGAATCCCCTTTCCTTTAGAGTGAAAGAACGATTACGCTGTGGACTATCTGTTACCAGCTGCAGACTACCTAGTACTAGATGTGGCTTATTGGATACCAGCTGTGGCTATGTTATGGTTCTAGTCAATAACTACCTACCAGCTGTGGCTACTTACATAGTTTTAGTTAAGATATACCTCACTTTCAATGCTTTCTCTTCATGGTTATCCTATATCAGCTGCGGTCTTATGATACCAGCTATGACTTCACTTGTCTATTTTCCTTCTTCTAGGGTTTGTTTTGCAAGATAACCACTTGTTGACACTATGAAAATAGTATTGTGAGTGACTTCACTTGCATTCCCTGCTTCCATAATGAATACGGCTCTACTTCTACTGCTCCATATTCACTATTTTTCTCACTTTCATGGTACTTCCATGTTGAAGTACTCCTTGATTAAGGATAAAAGTGAGTTTCGATTGGTCCTTCCTTTAGAGTATTGTGGTTGCTTCCCACAATTTGACTTCTTTCTTCCAGTGAACCCTCATCTTGTCTTACAAAATCTTCATAATTCATCACTTCCTCACACGAATACCTTTACCCTCTAGACCTATAACATCAAGTAAGAGCTTGATATTGCAACATGCATTTGCATATCAAAGTCAAACTTCATGTATGGATCTAGTCAAACAATGAAAATCCAATAAAATCCAATAAAATCCAAGAAAATCCAGCTTTGTGCTTATAATACACATCCTTATATGCCCGAATATAATGGTTGGGTAAGACATCCCTAAACATCAGGCTCAGATGTGTAGTATATAACACCACATAAGATAGGTTTAGGTTGTGATACTTAGCACGAATACGTGAATTTCTACTATTTGTCTCAATATTTGTCTTAATTGCACATTTGCAATGAGACAAACTTGAAACAAAATGGCCTGGGATAGTTGAAGTTAACCTAGTTTTATTTGGAAGTACTAACAAAATAGTATACAATATATATGTGCTATTGAGGACTGCTTCCTATAATACAATTAGTTCTAACATGTCTACTCTAAACACATGATTGTTTAGAATATACCACCTATATCTCTAGGATTTCTCTATGTGATATGCTCTAAATAAGCCTTCTTTAAATTAAGGACTATGGTTCTAACATACTTGGTACAGTTATTAGGATTTTAAGGCCTAAGCTTTCGAACTATTCCCTAAATCCTACTCCTCATCATACTTCTGTTAACTCACTTATGATGTTCTACTTCCTCACATCATGATTCTCAAGTGAATCATATATGATTACCAACTTTACCACGAAAGGTAGACTTAAATACTCCTATCGCTCTTCCTTACCTCCTATGATTGACTCATCATAGGTACATACTACCTCATATTACTTATCTACATTACTTAACATCAGTCATTTGACATTTTAACTGACTTTTACTTAACTATAACATAACTTGGTATACATCTTCCAATAGGATATCTTCCTTGTGGTTGTATCCTCTCTTTGGACTACCATGTATTGTATACCAACTGTGGTCTACTACCACCCATTATCTTAAGCTCCACGAGTGTTCTAATTAGTTGGAATGAAGCAAGATAACTAACTAACTTTACTTAAGAAAATAGATAAGAAAGATTGACTCAAGTGTGTCAGGATTATTCTCAAGTGAATACCCATCTCAAGTCAAAAGAATAGTTGGTTTGGCTAAGACAACTTCCTATAGACACTACCAAACCTATAGGTCTCCTTTAAAGGGTTTTAATCCTAGGGTCAAAGCATTTGCTCTGATACCAGCTGTGATGACCTAGCGTACCACTGCATGGTGTAGTACACAAGTCGTTGACATAACACAAGTGAAACACCGTTCCACTCATATTACATCTCTCAGAGTGGTACAACAGAAACATATGCGAGTCCAAGGTATGTCTATAGAAGTACACACGAACTGTTTACATAAGATACACACAGCCTCCTACTTTACAGTGAGGTAAAACTTCAAATAAAGCTCCAGAAGAACGACTCGTAGTCTATCTTATAGCTAACTCAAGTTTAAGAGCTAATTGGCTTGCTATAGAACTCTAGCTACTTAGGTGCTAGGATTAGGGAAAGGTTCCCTTCTATTACTAGTCTAGGTTTCCATTATAGCTGATACAGAAGTTGACTCCATTGGCTTCTTTGATTGAATTCTTCATCTTGTTGCAGTTGACTCCTTTGTCTTCGAGTTCCACGGTAGTTTCTCCTTCAGTGCCTTGATCTAAGAAGGGGGTTCAAATGGGATAGAATGAGTATGAGCGTACTCAGCAAGTTCATATTAGGAAATAGGTGTATCATGCACTAGCTATAGCCATAGACCAGAAAGTCATAGGCCAATGCAAGTTTTCATAAACATTTCTTCAAAAGGTTTATTTTATTATGAAAACTATGCCCGTCAGTCTTCACAGGTTGACCAGAACTTCGTGGAGTTCCTTTCCTGCCGCGTTCGCAGTTCCCTTCCCGGAACAGGGAGTGACAGTCACAATTTGATACACTCTGCAGAGGTGCGTTACTTTTCCCATAAGAGAACTTATCCTTGATACCAACCGGGTGTACTTTCCCGTCCACACTTCCGTGGTGTGGGGCCAGGTGTAAGGTCCAAGCCAATCACTGCCTTCTCCGTGACTGCAAACCCACCCTTTTGTCCACCCGTACACACCCAGTAGCTCCCGATAATACGGCTTTACTCACGGTGCACTTTGGACAATCCCTCATAGATCGTAGAGCCCAACATCACTAATGGATGGGGATTTAAAAGGCTATCCCAACCTACGGCAGTGCCTCCAACACCCCGCGGCTCTACCAATCCGTTGGCGTGCAGAAGGGAAAAGATACAGCTGACTTCCCCAGAGCCATTATAGATCTTATGGTCAACGCGATATGTACGGCGCTAGAATCACTGGACGACATTGGTACTTAGTCCTAGATGAGTAGTACCCATGCAATGGAACCTCCACCATATCAACACATACCATGGTTCCATTTCCCACCACATAGTCATATTCATAATTGTAAAATAATACTCCCTCCGTTCCTTTCTATGGTGCCTATAGATTTTTGGAATTTATTTCAGAATATAAGGTTGTAGCTTAGCTTTTTTCAATTACCCCCTCCCCATCCAGCTCCCAAATCGTTCAGCTCCCAAATTTATTATGGTAAGTTAGGAAGATATGGATTTCCCAAATTTTACATTGATCTCAAATCGTTTAGCTAGGGGTCTTGTGTAAAAAATACTCTTGCGCTAATTTCCGTGCCAAAAAACAATAGGCACTATAGAATGGAACAGAGGGAGTACTTTGCTTTTCAATGCATGAGTGATAAGTATAGTACTTTGCATATAGTTTGATACAAACAATCAAATGACATGAGGAAGCGATGAACTTTCCTTTCTTGACTGCAAGATTATGCAGGCAAAATCTTCGATACGTGATAACTCCAAATTCTGAAATACCATCATCGTCCGGTAAGGACAATGTTTAAAGAACTAGCAAAGATGCTATAATGCATAGTATGAGATGCAATCGTCCCGAGCGTAACCTAACCTCGATGATTTAGGATGTATGAGTTGTAAAGATTTCTTTAGGATTGGTTGCACTTTTAGAATGGTTCTCAAACAAGGTTCTTATTAGGGTTTGGTTATATTAGCATCATAACCAAGTGATATAAGACATCATAACAATCATATACATAAAGAATAGTGGTGGAATAATATGTAAAGAGCAGTTGTCAATTTTAAGTTCTACAGAACATGGTTGATGATTACTTATACTATACTTCAAAAGAATAACTTTTGCAGAACATGTTGTTTAAGAAATATTTAGTATTTCAAAGAAGGATTAGGGCTTCTAAGGTTTGCTTGTCATTTGTACTTCAAAAGAATAACTTTTGAAGAACAGGTTAAAATAAGAATATGAACTACTATATATAGGTGCTATGGTTTTTCAGGGTTTACGATTGGATTCATTTAGTTTCACTAATAGGAACTAGTTGGGTTCTTAGAACAGAATTGGTCTATATATAGCAAGTATTAGCAGGTTTATTACTAAGGTTGATTATGGTATCATATCAAAGGATGGTTATTAAGATGGTTCCATAATTTAGCTATTAGGGTTTACTATGGTTTCACAATTGCTTCACTAAGTAATCTCTAATGGTTTCTAAGCTAAGTGGCTTATCATTTCCTAAGTAGGGTTTAGTGGAATAGGAGCATGTGATGTGCATTACTACACAAGATTGGTATTAGAGTTCATCTTAGAGTTTTACAAGGGTTTGATGGTTAAGGTTGATCTTAATGGTATGGTATGTAGGAATAGTAATCAATGATGCTAACATGTGGTCTCAAGCTAGGGTTTACAATTAAGTGGTACTAGTGGATCATACAAGTGTTAACTAAAAATAAACACATGAGATGATGGTCTCCTGGGAATTGTACCAAGTTTTATTTTAGTGGAGCATGAGTATGCACTCATTGGTTGTTTATTAAGTTTCTATACCTAAAGGTGAAGTGGATATAATCATATGGGCTTAACCCCTAGGGTTTTAGGGTTGCACTAATTTAGGATGATCACATGAAATAATGGGATCAAGGTCTTACTCAAATTGAAACTAGGGTTTCTAAATTATGGTACAACTCCTAAGATGATGATTGGTAATAGAGTTGTGGTTACTAATTACTTTGAAGCATAATTAGTAATGGTTTGACATGTTATTAACTTTCACAAGAGTTAATAATTAGAGTAACTCCTAATTAGGTTTAATTCAGAGATAAGGGTTTAATAATTATTGCTAGGTTTTAAAAATAACAACTTGCAAATTAAAATTATTTAAGTTCACAATATTTAAGTTACTAAATTAATATTGGTTTTTAGTATTTTCTTGATTTATTATTATTTAAGAAAATAGTAACTTAGAATTTTCAAATTAGGGTTTATGAATTACCACTAATAATTAAGTTAATGCAAATATGATAAATAAAATTAATCTTAACATTTTACTTAGTTACTGAATAGTTAAAATTTAAATGTTTAAACTTCACTAATTATTGAATTCAAATTGTATTGTAAATAAATGAAATGGCATAATTAATAAGGTTAAAATAAGTGAATTTTTATTTGGTCACACATTTTTTTTATTTTATTTGAATAGAGTTTATTTTTGTGAGCATTTTGATATATTATTTATCTTTTTCTGAGTTGAAATGAAATTTCTATGATTTTACAAAGTTCAGCATTTTACTTGAATTTGAAATTAAATGGAAACACTAAAGATACCGGTTCATTTCTACCCCTAGACACTGACGAGTGGGACCAATGGCCACGTAGACTACCACACAGGCAACGACCGGTCAAAGCGGACTGAGGCTGTTGACCTCACCGACGTTTAACCGCCGGCGGCCAAAGCACGGTGGCGCCGCCGCTACAAGGCCTCCCTGGATGCATGGTTGGTACTAAACGAACGAGAAGAAGACAAGGAACACGATGGTGGTGGTGGCTTGGCGAGGGAATCACCGGAGTTACGCCGGCGACCATGTCCCGCGGTGGTGCTCTCCGGCGAAGATGCAAACATAGGCTACAGAGGGTTCCAGGAAGCAAAGGTAGGTCCAATCGATGCGCAAGCTCACCGTGAATACGATGGTGTGGTCGGCGACGACGATGGCCGCCGGAGTTGAGCTCAATCTTTCCACTGCCGACGATGTACTGAGAAGGGGAACGATCAAATTCGCCCAGCACCTTGCTCCCCTTGATGATTTCTTGCACCCAGAGGCTCTCCTCGACGATGCGCTCCTCCACGAACCACTGCCAGAGCTTGGGATGGTCTCCTCCGTCGAACTCATCCACGACGCCGGTGACAGTAAACGGATAATGGTGAGAGATAGAGGGCGTCTGAGAGAGAATGGTTGGGCGGCGAGGTACTAGGGTTTCTTGGAGAAGCTCTTGGCCTATTTATAGAGCTCGGCGAGGTCAAATTAGGAATTTCACCGCCGGCGACGGCCGAGATGTGGCGGTGCCATTGTCACTGCAAACGAGCACGAATCGGGACGCAATTAGATAGGCTCAGATGCGAGAGATATAGAGGAACGTTCTGGAATTCTCTGCAAGGCCCGGAGCCATCCCTATCCACAGCGAGGAGGTGGCAGGAGCTCGCCGGCTCGTTGTCGAGCGTGGAGCAGACGATGGTCTCATTTTTCCTCTCGCACGATTTTTAAAGCAACTGAAACGGTATCTGGGTTGTTTTCGTTCGTGGGCTGGGCCGAGTTGATGGGCTACCGTGGAGATGGTTGCTGGGCTGCTGCGGTTGCTGAGGTCCACCAGGGTAAGTTTCCCTCCATTTCCTTATTCAAATTTCTGTTTTTATTTTTCTGTTTTTATTTACTGGTTTGAATTCAAATTGAATTCTGTATGAATTTGCAGGTTTTTAAATATGTGAATCTTAATGGAACTTAGCAGTGCTGCTTGCTGCATATTTGTTCTGTTCAAACAAATATTTAATATTTGATTATATTGATGCTTTGGTGAAATATAAATAAAGTAGATATGGGTTTAATGGTTTATCTCAATTCTTTAAATTTTTGGGAACCAAAACTATTTTGAATGACTTGAAGTTTATAACCAGTACGTGGTAAACATGTCATTACTTAATAATATTGATTATTCCCATGTGTTTTATATTATGGTTAGAGTTTAAATTAAATGGTGTTGAGAATAAGATGAATCTTGATTTTATGTGGAGAATTACTTCTAAGGGTTTAAGAAGATGGTTGGATCAACTCTATATTCTCTACTCTTGCTTAGCAACTTCTAGCTCAAATTATTTGAGATGGATTCTATGCTCATCATTGTTAACTCAACTACTTATCTGAATACTATTTCATTTGGTTCACTAAACAAGGTATTTGGATAGCAAAGTAAAATAGGGTATTGGTTTCATTGTACTCACCAAAGGCATTTAGTCCTAAGTATAGATGGCTTGGTTTATATTTGTGATCCATGATACACAAGTTAGGGCATAATATTTTATGTGGGGTGGATCCTATATGAAAGGGTTAGAGTTTTGGGAATACTTCACTAATTG
Organism: Lolium perenne; assembly: GCF_019359855.2. NCBI lineage: Eukaryota > Viridiplantae > Streptophyta > Magnoliopsida > Poales > Poaceae > Lolium > Lolium perenne. Next base: position 12,966,118 of record NC_067250.2, on the reverse strand, counting down.
AAGTATTAAATAGGCATGAGGTATGGCAGGGTTCTACTTATAATCCAAAGTGATACTTGGATTGGAATTCAAATATGGCATAGGGTTTTATTAGTGATCACTCAAGTGATACCCAACTAGAATTTGAGTATGGGCATAAGCTGGGGTTATGCTAAATTGGCTAGGATTACTACTCTTCACTTTAGGTAGAATTATTGTATCAAGGCAATGCTAGGTTTATCTCAAGTGTTTGGATAGGCAGGGTTTAAATACCATATCAATACTACACAAGGCATGAGTATTGGTTTGGTTAACTACTAATGATTTACTTATTATTTCATGAGAAGAATGAGATCTATGGATCACATATATAGGTTTAACTTATCATCTCAATTTATAAAGTAAGATCATGCATTAGACATGATCCACTTATTTCTCACTAATCTCTCTTTATTATTCCTCTCATTACACTCACTTAGATTCTTAGGGTTGATGATCTACACCCAATTTGTAATGATTAAAGTATTGGCCTCATAATAATTCATTAGTGAATCATGGTCTCTCTCCAAGATCAAGTATAAGTCCATATACTTGAGTATACCTCTTTAGGTTGAGCTCTTCTGAATAATTAGGGTTTTCTCTTGGGTTTATGATCATTACCAAATTGTAATGATCACAACACTTATCTCTCTCTAGTTACTAGAAGAATAGGTTCTTACTTACCATCAAGTATGAGCTAGGTCAAGTAGGGTTTAATACTTGACTTATATTTCTTGTATCATTGGTTAGTATCAACAAGTACCTCAATTGGATAAGGTTTAAATAGTAATCTAGGTTCTATTCAATGGATAGAATAAGCATATGAATGATTCTCTCCTTTCTCTAGGTTTAATGGTATGAGTTGGGAAACAAGGTTTGAATTGTCAAAAGTTAATGAGGAATGAATATGAGTGTTCTTGACTTGGTTCAAGTATTGTAGTTGAAAAGATATGCCATGTGACTCATGGTAGGAACATTTATTTAGTAGAAGACATGGATAAGATAAGTATAGAATAGTGTCTTAATTAATTGTGTTCTTTGATTTATAGTTGAATAATTATTCATGTGTTGTTGTAAGGAATGGCATGTTGAGATCCTTTATAAGATCATGTAGTTGCTCCTTACTTAAGGTGTTGTTTGTTGTAAAACTAATTCTATTTGATCTAGCCCCTAGATCAAATCATCTCTACCCAAAACAAGTTTTAGCAAAGGTCACAGTGAAGTTTATAGCGCTTGACTTGATGATCTACTTCAGTTCCAGCAAGTCAAGTGAAACTTCAGTTACTGTGGTAAGTTTTATTTGAAGCGCGAAAATTTCCGGATTTTCTATGCATGAATGTAATGCACACTTTGGTGTTCTCTCATTTTATTGCCTCTAAACCTGGGATATTACATAGCAAAAGGGCAAGGTCTATTGGGCCAAGGTCTTGCAGCAGTACAACGAGATCAGGATGCACCCGCCCTACCATATCACAAGCCCTCGGACGGAAGAGTCCCTTCAAAAAAGATGGAACTACATCAAACAAGAGACAAGCAAGTTCTGCTCGGCGGTCGAACATGCTATTAACAACCCCGTAAGCGGCGCTGGCGTCATGACAGTGGTAAACACGACACAACCAATACCATTCTACACTATTTGCATCATTGACATCATTGGCGGCTATGATTGCAGGTATCCCGCGCCTTGGAGAAGTTCAGGGCGACGCATAAGAAGGGCTACCATATGGTCCATTGCTGGGACATGCTCAAGAACAACAACAAGTGGATGACAAGCTTTGCAGCCTACAACGAAGCTGTGAGGAATGGGACAGCGATCAACCTCGACGACGAAGACGACGATCAAGGCTGTCCAGCCCTTCCACCTTGTCCACGAGGCCATAAGGCTACCAAGGCCGATCTTGTCCGGGAGGCGCAGGCCATTGCGTTCACGCAGAGCATGGAGAAGATTATGGCCGACAATCGTGCCGCCTTGGCTGCTAGGGACGAGAAGAGGCGTCTAGAAAAAGAGGCCGCAGCTGCCATCTACCACAACCTCGCGAAAGAGGTAATTGAGGTCCAGAAGGTAGACTCCGAGGCAAAATTGCTAGACGCCGAGGCTAGGAGGATGGACGCCAAGGCCAAGATCCTTGCAGAGGACACTCGGATCATGCTAGCCGACTTGCACAGCGTCGACGACGACACCAGGGCCTGGTTCATGAAGAGGCGAGCCGAAATCCGCGCGCGAGATGTCTGATCGCCGGCGCCATGCGCCTAGCATCTTGGCCTTCTTTTGGACATTTTTTTTGCTTTTTCAGGCCTTGTTGTGCCCCTTTTGGACTCCACTTTGCGTCGTGACATGTGCAAAGTGTGAAGAACTTGTTTCAGAGTTTGCGGCTGTAAATTTTCGTGCAAAGTAGTTGCAGCCCTTAATTTGGACACCAATTTTTGAATTCTCGCCTGCGTCGAATTTGCGTCGCGTCCTGGAGCCAGCCCCAGACGCAAACGGACAAGCGACCGTTTTCGCGTCCGCCAGGCGACGCAAACGGACGCCCGCGGACATTTTGGGTGTCCGAAATGCATCGCGGCGCTGGAGATGCCCTTATATAAACAATACTCTTGCGCTAATTTCCGTGCCAAAAAACTATAGGTACTTCGTACTATGGAATAAAACGGAGGAAGTAGTATTTAACCAATGTGCTCCACTTCGCCCGTCGTCACGTGCTGTTGAACGTGCGCCATTCATTTCAGTGGTGGGCTATTGTGGCTTGTTTGGTTCAAAAAGAATTGCATACGAATTTCGGAGGATTGCATTGCTCGGGGAATATTTCCTATACATCTTGTTCGGTTTGTAAGATTTTAAAACCATATGAATGTTTCCTATGGTATACCTCTTTTTTCATAGGAAAATGTCCTATGGCCCAGCCTGATGGTAGTTTTTCATTACTTGCGAACGGAGTGATCGAGTGTATGATAGCATACATAAGTTGACTCTATTTGATTTTGTTAGCTCTCATGCAGGACATGGATCCAAATAGATGGGATGAGTTGCAGGAGATGACCTGATATTGTCATCTTACAATTATTTTGCGTTGGTCGTCAGGATCAATGATAGAAGACCATATACAAAAGGATCAACATTCAGAGCGAAGTCTTTTTGATTAATATGGTGGCACATGCTGCATGTTCAAAGTTGACTCTATTGGCTCTTGAACCAGCAGTTCAAACTTCCGCATATCAGCGCGTTTGCATGTGGAACGCGTGGATTGCTGTCAATCCGCAACGATATCTGCAGACGTTACAACTCGTAGGGATGAAGCTGACTTTTTGCGACGCTCGTTTTCATGCAAGAGATATAGAAGCGTTTCCGATCACAAGAGATAGAACACGTGACCTCGTGCCGTTACTACTAAGGCTGGTGCCAACGCGGGCGGTTGCAGGGGCGGTAGCGCCGGCGTCGGGGCGAGAGAGGGGCGAGACGAGATGGCGGGGTGGTGGCGCGGGCGCCCGGCGGTAGCGCCCGCTACCGCCCGGCTGCCGCCCGCGCTGGGGTCGATAGCGGGGCGAGAGGGAGGCGGCAGCGTTGGCACGTCGGGGCGAGAGGCGGGGCGAGAGGGAGACGGTAACGGCTAGCTGAGGTGGCGCGATCTGATTCGTCCACCTCAGCTAGCCGTTGGGGTAGCCGTTGCTGGCTCAAAAAATTCGAAAAAAATGCCAAAAATCCCAAAATTTCATCCCCACCCCTATAAATACCCCCATATGGTTTCACTCATTCCACACTGTAAGAGCAAAATTCACACCCCAAGTTTTGTGTGTTTGATGACAACACTTGAGTAATCTCACCGTGTGCCTTGAGTATCATTGTTAGATTTGCAAGTACATGGTGACCTCGCCGGACGCGTCAAGATCAGAAGACTGAAGCATAGTTGATAGGTTTTCCAGTTTTGCGTGCGTTTAGCGAGGTAACAAAGTTGGAGAGAAAAAGGGAAGAAAACCAGTTTTAGCCAGGCCGGTACTACCGGTACCTGTAGCGGTAGTACCGCTACCCCTATAGGTACCGCCCACGGTAACGCTCTGAGTTCTGAGCTGAAATTGACCCACAGAACGTCTTGCGGTACCCCTGCAGTACCTGGGGCGGTAGTACCGCTCACGAGCGATAGTACCGCTCACGGTACCGCTCGAGGTACCGTAACGCGTTACGGCAGTACCGCCCCAGTACCGCTCTGGTACCGCTTCGAGTTCAGTAAGGTCTGGACCCTATTGCGGTACCACGAGCGGTACCTCGTGCGGTAGTACCGCTCTGTGTCCTTTGACCAGATCTGGATCGATTTTGAACTCAGAGCGGTAGTACCGCTTACCCCAAAGCGGTAGTACCGCTTAGGCCAAAATTGGGTATAACGGTTGGATTTGGAGGAGCCTATTTAAGGGCCCCTTCTTCCCCACCCGATTTTATCTCTTCCCCTTCTCTCTCCTCCATTGTTGCTGAGCTTAATCCTTGAAGATCTCCTTCCCCCTCCAACCAATCTTGCCCTAATTTTGAGGATAGGTGGAGGAGACCCCGATCTATAGTTCTACCAAGAGAGATTTCACAAATACTAGCTATTCCTTAGTGGATCTTGGTGGTAGGGTTCCTTTGGTGGATCTTGGAGAAGAGTTCCTTTGGTGGAGCATTGGAGAGTTCCTTTGGTGGAGCTTTGGAGAGTTTCTTGGTGGAGCCTTGGAGAGTTTCTTGGTGGAGCATTGGAAGAGTTCCTATGGTGGAGCATTAGTGATGGGTTCCTATGGTGGAGCATTGGAGATGTGCAGCTATGGAGGCTAGCTTGGTGATGTACTAGCTCCATAGGGTGTTGGGAGCATCCTTGTGTGTGTGGAGCTCGCCCCAACCTTGTGAAGGAATCACCGCCTCGACCGGTGCCTTAGTGGAAGAGGGAGAGCACCTCTGTGGAGCTCTCTCGAGGAAGAGGGTGAGGCCTTCCTTCGTGGTGTGGCCGCCTAGTCTCTTGTGTGAGACTAGCACCTCCTCAACGCAGACGTACCTCCTTTAGTGGAGGGAACTGCGGGAAACTAACCTCGACTCGCCTCGCGCCCCCCGGTTGTCTCGCTCCTTACTTTGTTTATCTTGTTGATTCCTTTACTTGTTGCACATGCTCTAGCTTCATTGTAGGATCACCCCCATTGCTAAAAGTCACACCTTTACCTTCTGTTGCATAAAACTTGAAAAAGACTAAAAATTACCGTAGCGCCATTCACCCCCCCTCTTGTTCGCTACGATCCGTTCAAGTGGTATCAGAGCAAGGTTTTCTTGCTCGGGCTTTACCGCCTAAGAAATGGCCGAACAAGAGACGGTTGTGAATGGGTCACCTTCCCTTGAGCCACCCGCTCCATCATCGCCCATCGATTCCACGACGGCCACGTTGGATGACCTCAAGAAATTGGAGTCATCCATCGTTGCCCAAATGAAGGCGATGATGATGGAGTTGGTGGTTCAAAAACCAAACCCTCCACCAATAGCAAGTGCCGAGGATCCGCCACCAAAAGCTAACACTCTTCCTCTTGTTGATTTTGTCGCGGAAGCGACAAAAGATTCACAAAAGGAAGGGGTTGGGGATACCGGGACTTCAACAAAAGGGAAGGATGATGACACACCGGTTGCGGAACGTCAAGGGGGTTATCATGCGGTGCCACCACCAAATGATTACACCATTAACGTTCTGATACCGATGCCGCATATCTTGTCGCATGGTTCACCACCGTTACTCGAGTCAAACAACTTTGAGAATTGGCAATTCTTAATGCGTTCACATGTGCGCAGCGCTTCTACCGAGCTTTGGCGTATCATTGAGGAGGGCTATTCACCACGAGATCCCAAGAAGATGACAAGAAGAGATGTGGTGGATGACCAACTCAACGCCACCGCCATCAACATGATTCATATGGCCATCTCCCCCAAGGACCGCGCTCATATCCCGCTCGATCAAGACCGCCAAGGAAGCATGGGACAAACTTGAGAAGCTCTTCCTCGGCAATGCAAGCATCCAAAGCTCTCGTTTTGATGAAGTGAACAACATGGCCGACAATTTCGTCATGATTGAAGGAGAGACCCCCGAAGAGATGTATCGGCGCCTCATCGCTCTTGCCGTACAAATGCAAGATCTTGGAGCAACGTTTGTGGATGACCATTGGGTCAAGCACAAGTTCTACAACGCTCTCCTCCCTTATGAGGAAGTGAAGTTGACGGCCATCCGTCAAAACGCCTCTTTCCGTGCTATGACATCCGATGAAGTCCTTAGCGAAGTCATCGCTTTGGACATCTCCAAGAAGAATGCGGAGGATCTTGTTGCTCGCGCCCACAACTCCCGCAAGCCCAACCTCGCATTGAAGATGAGGGTGCATGAAGCTAGTGAAAGTGATGAGGATCCCGTTGAGTGGGGTTCAGATGATCTCAAGTTCAACTACCATGAGCACATGGCTCTCGCCGCCAAGAAGTTTTGGGATGGAAACATGTCACAAAGCACAAGACCAAGAAGATCACGTGATTCTCCAAGAAGACCCTCCAAGAGCCCAAGAGAAAGGACAAGGGGAAGAACGTGCTACAATTGCGGTGACAAGAATCATTTTGTCGCGGATTGTACGTTTGAGAGAAGAGAAGATCATGGTGGAAGGCTTATCCCAAAGGATAGGTACAAGCCACACTCCAAAGGATTCTCCAAGTTCTCTCCAAGGTCCGATGACGACAAGGTCTCCTCCAACAAGAAGCCTAGAGCCTTCATCATCCGTGAAGAGTACACCTCCGATGAAGATGGGGAGCATGAGGACAAGCATTCCAACAAGGAAGGAGAGGGAGTGGCCGCCATCGCCATTACCACTCCCTCTACCTCCCTCTTCGACTCTCCAAATGAGAACCTCGCCACCAACAATGCACGGTGTCTCATGGCAAAGGTATCCACGGAGGTAAAATCCCCTTCCAAACCATCATCCTCTACTAATGCCTCATATATTGATGATGCCACTAGTCTCACCGTTAAACGTGAGATTATGGGTCTGGATCCCTTGGATTCTTTTCTCACTAACATGAAGGGGGACACCAAGATTCATGTTAGGGCTCTCTTAGCCCAACTTGGTGTGGCACAAGATCTTATTGAGAAGAGGGAGAAGTTGGAGAGGGAAGCGGCCTATGAGCTTGCAAATCTCAAGGAGGAGCTTGATGATGAAAGGAATCTTCGCATGTCTCTTGAAGCTAGTGTCATTGTGCTTGAAGACAAGAATGAGGCTATTGTTTCAAGTCTCACCAAGGATCGAGACCATGCTCTTGAGTTGGTTGGTGACCTCAAGAAGAAGATGCTCTTGCTCGAGGAAGGCAACAAAGCAAAAGACGATGAAGACCCCGATTCTTCCCATGATGAGCTTGTGGATCAAGTTACTTCCTTGAGGAGGCACAATGCCCTCCTCTTGGAAGTCAATGCTCTTCAAGAAGAAGCCTTGGATGAGTACTATCGCTTGTTCAAGGAGAAGACCTCATGTTGCAACCATGAAGAAGAAATTGCCGCTCTTGAGATCACCAAGGCCAAGCTATTGAGTTTGAGTAGCAAGCAAGAAGAGTCGTTGGAGGAGTGTCTCCGTATGAGCAAGGAGAAGGATACATGTTGTGATCATGAGGAGAAAATTGCTGCCTTGAAGAGAAGGGAAGCCAAGCTCATGGAGATCAACTCCATGCAAGAGGAAACATTTAAGGAGTACTTTCCTTTGAGCAAGGACCGTGCATGTTGCACTCATGAAAGCGACATTGCCAAGATGGAAAATGACAAGCGCTTGCTCATGAAGTTGAACGCTCTCCAAGAAGAAGCTTTGATGGAACACTTCCAGGTGAACAAGGCAAAGGAGGTCCAAGTGTTTGATATTTGCCATCCACATTCGGAGCATGAAGATGAAGTCAATCGCTTGAAGGCCAAGGTTGATAGACTCCAAGTTCAAGCCAAGTACTTGGAAGGAACCATTGAAGCAAAAGATGGAGCCAAAGAGGGCTCAAGCAATGAAGGAGGAGTGGCTACCAAGCCAAAGAGGAAGAGGAAGAGGAGGACCAAGAAGAAGATGGACAAGAAGAACATGGAGACCAACCGTGAAGGGAGCAATGCTAGCTCAAGAAGGGATGGAGTATCCAACTCCACCTCGACGGGTTTCGCCGGCTCTAACAACCCTTCTCATGTTCTTTTTGTTGATTACTATGGACATATTCGTGCTCGCTTTATTGGTCCTCAAAAGGACAATGTCGATTGGACTATTTGGGTTCCCAAACCCCTTGTTACTAACATGCTAGGACCCATTGAAAAATGGGTACCTAAATCCAAGACTTGATTCCTTGTAGGACTATGCTTCCGGTGGCGCTAAATGGGTGGTTGATAGTGGAGCCACAAGTCATATGACCGGAAGCAAGGATATTGTTGTCGAACTTGGGCCTTCTCTCTCTACCGTTTCATATGGCGACAACACGTGCTCTAAGGTATTGGGTCTTGGCAAGGTGGTGGTAACACCCGACATCTCACTTGTGAATGTCCTCCTTGTCGAGACCCTTGGTTACAACTTACTCTCCGTTCATCAAATTGCTCGTATGGGATTATGCACATTCTTTGATGAACATATGGTGGTCCTCTTGTGGAGCAAGACACTCAATGTAGCTTTTGTTGGATATGTAGAGAACGGGTTGTATGTTGTTGATTTCTCCGGAAAGACAACGTCTTCCGCTCTTTGCTTATTCGCCAAAGGTGACAAGGGTTGGTTATGGCATCGCCGACTAGCCCATGTCAACATGAGGACTTTGCAAAGTCTCCACAAGGGTGGCCACATTCTCGGACTAAAAGAAGATGTCTCTTTTTGCAAGGATCGTGTTTGTAGGGCTTGCGTACAAGGAAATATGCATGGAGCTCCTCACAAGGCCAAGACTATCATCTCTACCACAAGATGCTTGGAGCTCCTACATGTTGATCTCTTTGGCCCACCGTCTCATGAAAGTCTTGGAGGAAAGAAGTATTGCCTCGTCATCGTTGATGACTATTCACGCTATTGTTGGGTATTCTTCTTCAAGTACAAGAGTGAGACTCAACGGACCATGATGGAGTTTGCCAACCAAGTTCAACGCAAGTACGACAACAAGATTCTCGCAATAAGGAGCGACAATGGAACGGAGTTCAAGAACTACACATTGGATGAATTCTTCGGCGAGGAAGGAATCGAACACCAATACTCCACGCCATATACTCCCCAACAAAATGGGGTCGCCGAAAGGAAGAATCGAACCTTGATCGAAGCCGCTCGAACCATGATGATGGAATACAAGTCCAACTACAATTTTTGGGCGGAAGCTATCTCTACCGCTTGCCATGCTACTAATCGCCTCTACTTCCGCAAAGGTCTTGAGAAGACACCATATGAGATCTTCACCGGCAACAAGCCTAATGTGTCATACTTCAAGGTCTTCGGATGCAAATGCTACATACTTGTCAAGGACACGCGCCTATCCAAGTTTGATTCAAGAGCTCAAGAAGGAATTTTCGTTGGCTATGCTACGGATTCTCACGCCTATAGAGTCTTCAACAAGTCAAGTGGATGTGTTGTAGAATCTTGTGATGTGACATTCGATGAAGATGATAGATCTTTGGAGGAGCGAAGTGCTTCTTGTGAGAAAGGAGATGTAATTCCCCCGAATACCATATGAAGGATGGGTGTGGGCATTCGCCTACCTCAAACGCTACCTTCTATGAGTACCGGGGAAGGACCAAGTTCCACCCAAGTGGAGCCATCTACACCACAAGGCCAAGCTTCTTCCGTTGATCTAACAAATGCAAGCCAACCTCTACAACAACCTCAAGTTCAACCTCAACCTCACGATCAACCTCGACATCTACAACAACAATCAAGTCCAAGTTCACCTCAACAAGCTCAAGAACAACATACACCGCAAGCTCGTCTACTTCAACACCCAACATCAAATGACCAAGGTCAAGCTTCAAGTTCTTCTCCGAGTGGTTCGGGGATAATCTTCATGAACAATGATACTCCCTATTCCCCCGAGCCGTCCGGATCTCATGACAAGGTTGCCTCTTTCAACAACAATGGAGGTCAAGGCGAGGACCTAAACCGTGATGAAGGCCAAGAGGACTCTCAAGAACCATCTCCTCAAGCCGACACTCGCCGTGAAGATCCTACTACAAGACACTTGCGTCTCAAGTCTCATTCCTTGCAAAACATCATTGGTGATCTAAAGAGAAATGTCACCACTCGGAGGCAACTTGCAAACTTTTGTGCGCACCATGACTTTGTCTCTAGAGTGGAACCACTCAAAGTTGATGATGCTCTCAAAGATCCCGATTGGATGAATGCAATGCAAGAGGAACTCAACAACTTCAAGAGGAATGATGTATGGACTCTCATGAAGCGACCCGATCATTGCCGCAATGTTATCGGCACCAAGTGGATCTTCAAGAACAAGCAAGATGAAAGTGGCACGGTCATCCGCAACAAAGCAAGATTGGTGGCACAAGGCTATTCTCAAGTCGAAGGCGTGGACTTTGGTGAAACCTTTGCACCCGTTGCAAGGCTCGAGTCCATCCGTATCCTTTTGGCCTTTGCCTCACATCATGGCTTTAAGTTGCAACAAATGGATGTTAAGAGTGCTTTTCTTAATGGTCCTCTACATGAGGAAGTATATGTGAAGCAACCCCCGGGTTTCGAGGACCCCCATTTCCCGGACCATGTCTTCAAGCTCAAAAAGGCCCTATATGGTCTCAAACAAGCTCCTAGAGCTTGGTATGAGCATCTCAAGGAGTGGCTTGAAGACCGTGGTTTCCAAGTGGGGAAAATCGATCCCACTCTTTTACTAAGAAGGTCAATGGGGAGCTTTTCGTATGCCAACTCTATGTAGATGACATCATATTTGGCTCTACTAACACAAAATTCAACGATGAGTTTGCTATGTTGATGACAAATAGGTTTGAGATGTCAATGATGGGTGAACTCAAGTACTTCCTCGGGTTCGAGATCAAGCAAATGCGACAAGGCACCTTCATCAATCAAGCAAAGTACCTCCAAGACATGCTCAAGCGCTTTGATATGAAGGACGCCAAGGGGATCGGAACTCCGATGCAACTCAAGTGTCAACTCACTCTTGACGAAGGCGGCAAGGCGGTGGATACCAAGCTCTATCATTCGATGATAGGTTTGCTTCTCTACCTTTGTGCCTCTCGCCTGGATATCATGTTGAGCGTTGGTATGTGTTCACGGTTTCAAGCAAGTCCGAAGGAAAGCCACCTTGTGGCGGTCAAGAGGATCTTTCGATATTTAGTTGATACCCCACACTTCGGACTATGGTACCCAAGGGACACGGACTTTGCATTGGTGGGTTTCACCGACTCCGATTGGGTGGGCGACAAGATTGATAGGAAGTCTACCTCCGGAGCATGTCACTTTCTTGGAAGATCTTTGGTGTGTTGGTCCTCGAAGAAGCAAAATTGTGTCTCCGTCTCCACCGCGGAAGCCGAGTATATTGCCGCGGCGAGTAGTTGTGCTCAAATCTTATGGATGAGGCAAACCTTGCGGGATTATGGACTCGAGTATAGCAAGGTGCCTCTTTTGTGTGACAATGAGAGCGCAATCAAGATCGCCTACAATCCGGTTCTTTATGGCAAGACGAAGCACATCGAGATACGGAACCACTTCATCCGGGACCACATTGCTCGCGGAGATATTGTACTATCCTATATTGGCACCAAGGAGCAATTGGCGGACATCTTTACGAAGCCCTTGGATGAGAAGCGCTTTATTGAGTTGAGGCATGAGCTAAATATCATTGATCCGTCGAACTTTTCTTGACCGTCGTGCGCACATACCAATCTTACCATCATATCTAGATGAAAGGCACGCATGGACATAGGGGGAGTGCGGTTTAAATCCATTGAGCTATCACTCCCCCCATAATGCATAAAGAAATCCAAAACATTTGCTATTTATCAATTAAGTGACTTATGAGCTTGATACGTCTCCGACGTATCGATAATTTCTTATGTTCCATGCCACATTATTGATGATATCTACATGTTTTATGCACACTTCATGTCATATTTATGCATTTTCTGGAACTAACCTATTAACAAGATGCCGAAGTGCCGATTCTTTGTTTCTGCTGTTTTTGGTTTCAGAAATCCTACTAAGGAAATATTCTCGGAATTGGACGAAATCAACGCCCAGGGTCCTATTTTGCCACGAAGCTTCCAGAAGACCGAAGAGTCAACGGAGTGGGGCCACGAGGTGGCCAGGAGGGCAGGCGGCGCGGCCCCACCCTTGGCCGCGCCGCCCTGTCTCCTGGGCCCCTCGCGTCGCTCCCTGACCTACCCTTCCGCCTACTTAAAGCCTTCGTCGCTAAACCCCCAGTACCGAGAGCCACGATACGGAAAACCTTCCAGAGACGCCGCCGCCGCCAATCCCATCTCGGGGGATTCAGGAGATCGCCTCCGGCACCCTGCCGGAGAGGGGATTCATCTCCCGGGGGACTCTACGCCGCCATGGTCGCCTCCGAAGTGATGTGTGAGTAGTCTACCCCTGGACTATGGGTCCATAGCAGTAGCTAGATGGTTGTCTTCTCCTCATTGTGCTTAATTGTTGGGTCTTGTGAGCTGCCGAACATGATCAAGATCATCTATCTGTAATTCTATATGTTGTGTTTGTTGGGATCCAATGAATAGAGAATACCATGTTATGTTGATTATCAATTTATATCTATGTGTTGTTTATGATCTTGCATGCTCTCCGTTATTAGTAGAGGCTCTGGCCAAGTTTTTACTCTTAACTCCAAGAGGGAGTATTTATGCTCGATAGTGGGTTCATGTCTCCGTGAATCTGGGGAAGTGACAGAAATCTCTAAGATTATGGATGTGCTGTTGCCACTAGGGATAAAACATGGGTGCTATGTTCGAGGATGTAGTTACTGATTACATTACGCGCAATACTTAATGCAATTGTCTGTTGTTAGCAACTTAATACTGGAGGGGGTTTGGATGATAACCTGAAGGTGGACTTTTTAGGCATAGATGCATGCTGGATAGCGGTCTATGTACTTTGTCGTAATGCCCAATTAAATCTCACTATACTCATCATAATATGTATGTGCATGGTCATGCCCTCTTTATTTGTCAATTGCCCAACTGTAATTTGTTCACCCAACATGCTTATTCTTATGGGAGAGACACCTCTAGTGAACTGTGGACCCCGGTCCAATTCTCTATACTGAAATACAATCTACTGCAATAATGTTCTACTGTTTTCTGCAAACAATCATCTTCCACACTATACATCTAATCCTTTGTTACAGCAAGCCGGTGAGATTGACAACCTCGCTGTTTCGTTGGGGCAAAGTACTTGGTTTGTGTTGTGCAGGTTCCACGTTGGCGCCGGAATCCCTGGTGTTGCTCCACACTACATCTCGCCGCCATCAACCTTCAACGTGCTTCTTGACTCCTACTGGTTCAATAAACCTTGGTTTCTACTGAGGGAAACTTGCCGCTGTGCGCATCACACCTTCCTCTTGGGGTTCCCAACGGACGCGTGTCGAACGAAAAGACAATACGTCAACCACGCGCATCAAGCAAATTTCTGGCGCCGTTGCCGGGGAGATCAAGACACGCTGCAAGGGGAGTCTCCACATCCCAATCTCTTTACTTTGTTTTTGTCTTGCTTAGTTTTATTTACTACTTTGTTTGCTACACTAAATAAAAATACAAAAAAATTAGTTGTTAGTTTTACTTTATTTGCTATCTTGTTTTCTATATCAAAAACACAAAAAAATTAGTTACTTATATTTGCTTTACTTGTTTCAACATGTTTCCTTTTGATTTTACCATAAAAAACATGCCGGTAGGGCGCGGGTCTATAATTGGGAGAAATAATATAGAAGAATTTTTCAACCATGTTAGTACCATTGATGATTTTGAAGATAGACACTTGGTAGACCTTGCTCCTACTTATGAAATTGCCGCTGCTGCTTTAGTTCGTATGATGGAAACTAAATTTGTTAATCTCAATCCTATAATCCAACACATGTTTCTTACACTCGGTGATATGGAAGAAGGGGAAAAGAAAGATTTTATTCTAGAAACCCTTCTTAGAGAATTTGGTGGTATAGCAAGAGAGGCTAGAAAGGTCTTTGGTAAATATAATATGCTTGGTTCTTATACCAATTTTGTTAGTCTCCTTGAAAAAATGGACATGGAGAGAATAAGGTACACTAATAATATTAATGATGGTGGGGAGATCAAAGCACCAATACCATGTAAGCTCCTAGCAATGCATGAAGCACTAGAAAATAACTATGCTTGGCTTGTTCCTGAAAATTTGTTTGATGAGAGTAGCAAGCCCAAGACTAATGAAAAGGGAGACGCTAAAACTTATGTATCCAATATACTATGCATGGTTGAGAAAACTCCAAACCCCGCTGTAGATGCACCATCTTTCGATAATACTTGATACACACTTTCTGCGCCTAGCTGAAAGGCGTTAAAGAAAAGCGCTTATGGGAGACAACCCATGTTTTTACTACAGTACCTTTATTTTTATTTTGTGTCTTGGAAGTTGTTTACTACTGTAGCAACCTCTCCTTATCTTAGTTTAGTGTTTTGTTGTGCCAAGTAAAGTCGTTGATAGTAAGGTTCATACTAGATTTGGATTACTGCGCAGAAACAGATTTCTTTGCTGTCACGAATCTGGGCAAAATTCTCTGTAGGTAACTCAGAAAATTATGCCAATTTACGTGAGTGATTCTCAGATATGTACGCAACTTTCATTCAATTTGAGCATTTTCATTTGAGCAAGTCTGGTGCCTCAATAAAATTCGTCAATACGAACTGTTCTGTTTTTGACAGATTCTGCCTTTTATTTCGCATTGCCTGTTTTGTTATGTTCGATGGATATTTCGATTCCATTGACTTTCAGTGGCTTTGTGCAATGTTCAGAAGTGTTAAGAATGATTATGTCACCTCTGAACATGTATATTTTGATTGTGCACTAACTCTCTAATGAGTTGTTCTAAGTTTGGTGTGGAGGAAGTTTTCAAGGATCAAGAGAGGGAGATGATACAACATGATCAAGGAGAGTGAAAGCTCTAATTTTGGGGATGCCCCGGTGGTTCACCCCTGCATATATCAAGAAGACTCAAGCGTCTAAGCTTGGGGATGCCCAAGGCATCCCCTTCTTCATCGACAACATTATCAGGTTCCTCCCCTGAAACTATATTTTTATTCCATCACATCTTATGTGCTTTGCTTGGAGCGTCGGTTTGTTTTTGTTTTTTGTTTTGTTTGAATAAAATGGATCCTAGCATTCATTGTGTGGGAGAGAGACACGCTCCGCTGTTGCATCAAGAGGGAGTATTTATGCTCGATAGTGGGTTCATGTCTCCGTGAATCTGGGGAAGTGACAGAAATCTCTAAGATTATGGATGTGCTGTTGCCACTAGGGATAAAACATTGGTGCTATGTTCGAGGATATAGTCACTGATTACATTACGCGCAATACTTAATGCAATTGTCTGTTGTTAGCAACTTAATACTGGAGGGGTTTGGATGATAACCTGAAGGTGGACTTTTTAGGCATAGATGCATGCTGGATAGCGGTCTATGTACTTTGTCGTAATGCCCAATTAAATCTCACTATACTCATCATAATATGTATGTGCATGGTCATGCCCTCTTTATTTGTCAATTGCCCAACTGTAATTTGTTCACCCAACATGCTTATTCTTATGGGAGAGACACCTCTAGTGAACTGTGGACCTCGGTCCAATTCTCTATACTAAAATACAATCTACTGCAATACTGTTCTACTGTTTTCTGCAAACAATCATCTTCCACACTATACATCTAATCCTTTGTTACAGCAAGCCGGTGAGATTGACAACCTCGCTGTTTCGTTGGGGCAAAGTACTTGGTTTGTGTTGTGCAGGTTCCACGTTGGCGCCGGAATCCCTGGTGTTGCGCCGCACTACATCTCGCCGCCATCAACCTTCAACGTGCTTCTTGACTCCTACTGGTTCGATAAACCTTGGTTTCTACTGAGGGAAACTTGCCGCTGTGCGCATCACACCTTCCTCTTGGGGTTCCCAACGGACGCGTGTCGAACGAAAAGACAATACGTCAACCACGCGCATCAGAGCTTCATGTTGAGTTGTAGTCCGTGAGTCCTAGATACATCTACGCGACCTCACAACTACTATACTCTTACACGGTGGCTTCGGCCACCAACACCCCCTCCTTGAGGGTTTTTCGGTTCTTCATGACCTTGTTTTGTCTTTCTTCTTTGCTTTCTTCTTCTTGTTTTTGAGAACCTCCTTCAAGCTTGTTTGCTCGTGATTTTTGCAAGATTGGTTGTATGTTCTTTTTCTCCATCTCTCTAGTTACCCTCCTTTTTGGTGTTCTGATACCAAAGGGGGAGAAGTTCCTAGGTAGATGGAGACCTTCGTTGGTTGTAGCCGTTTGGTCCTAGTTGCTTATCTTGTCTTATGGCTACATCAACAACCCTATGGAGGCATCCTATTGTGAGTTTGGGTATTCTCAAGGCTATGGTATGATAACTTCACCCAAATCTCCGTATATGATCTCATGTTGCCCCCATATTGTGCATATGCCTCTTGAACATGTCATCTATCTATGTTTCATATGTGCTTGGTTTGTAAAAACTAGGGGGAGTAATGTCTCTACAACATGTGTATTTGTATTCAAAGACATATTCATGATATGCACATGTGTAGGGGGAGCTCCGTCTAGTTTTTGCAAATCTAATGTTCTCATCATAATATCATATGTTATTGTCAACTCTTGTGTTGTCATCAAACACCAAAAAGGGGAGATTGTAAGAGCAAAATTCACACCCCAAGTTTTGTGTGTTTGATGACAACACTTGAGTAATCTCACCGTGTTCCTTGAGTATCATTGTTAGATTTGCAAGTACATGGTGACCTCGCCGGACGCGTCAAGATCAGAAGACTGAAGCATAGTTGATAGGTTTTCCGATTTTGCGTGCGTTTAGCGAGGTAACAAAGTTGGAGAGAAAAAGGGAAGAAAACCAGTTTTAGCCAGGCCGGTACTACCGGTACCTGTAGCGGTAGTACCGCTACCCCTATAGGTACCGCCCACGGTACCGCTCTGAGTTCTGAGCTGAAATTGACCCACAGAACGTCTTGCGGTACCCCTGCAGTACCTGGGGCGGTAGTACCGCTCACGAGCGGTAGTACCGCTCACGGTACCGCTCGAGGTACCGTAACGCGTTACGACAGTACCGCCCCGGTACCGCTCTGGTACCGCTTCGAGTCCAGTAAGGTCTGGACCCTATTGCGGTACCACGAGCGGTACCTCGTGCGGTAGTACCGCTCTGTGTCCTTTGACCAGATCTGGTTCGATTTTGAACTCAGAGCGGTAGTACCGCTTACCCCAAAGCGGTAGTACCGCTTAGGCCAAAACTGGGTATAACGGTTGGATTTGGAGGAGCCTATTTAAGGGCCCCTTCTTCCCCACCCGATTTTATCTCTTCCCCTTCTCTCTCCTCCATTGTTGCTGAGCTTAATCCTTGAGGATCTCCTTCCCCCTCCAACCAATCTTGCCCTAATTTTGAGGATAGGTGGAGGAGACCCCGATCTATAGTTCTACCAAGAGAGATTTCACAAATACTAGCTATTCCTTAGTGGATCTTGGTGGTAGGGTTCCTTTGGTGGATCTTGGAGAAGAGTTCCTTTGGTGGAGCATTGGGGAGTTCCTTTGGTGGAGCCTTGGAGAGTTTCTTGGTGGAGCCTTGGAGAGTTTCTTGGTGGAGCATTGGAAGAGTTCCTATGGTGGAGCATTGGTGATGGGTTCCTATGGTGGAGCATTGGAGATGTGCAGCTATGGAGGCTAGCTTGGTGATGTACTAGCTCCATAGGGTGTTGGGAGCATCCTTGTGTGTGTGGAGCTCGCCCCAACCTTGTGAAGGAATCACCGCCTCGACCGGTGCCTTAGTGGAAGAGGGAGAGCACCTCCGTGGAGCTCTCTCAAGGAAGAGGGTGAGGCCTTCCTTCGTGGTGTGGCCGCCTAGTCTCTTGTGTGAGACTAGCACCTCCTCAACGCAGGCGTACCTCCTTTAGTCGAGGGAACTGCGAGAAACAAACCTCGACTCGCCTCGCGCCCCCCGGTTGTCTCGCTCCTTACTTTGTTTATCTTGTTGATTCCTTTACTTGTTGCACATGCTCTAGCTTCATTGTAGGATCACCCCCATTGCTAAAAGTCACACCTTTACCTTCTGTTGCATAAAAATTGAAAAAGACTAAAAATTGCCGTAGCGCCATTCACCCCCCCTCTTGTTCGCTATGATCCGTTCACACACCTCACTTCATCTCCTCCACTCTCCATTTCCACTCCTCTCAACGCCGTGACTTCGTCTAGCAGCAGTTCGAGCGACAGAATGGAGGGTGATATGATCGATGCATTCCAGGCGGAGTATGAGGAGGAGATGCTCAACGAGGAGGCGGAGCCAAGACGGTCGCGACGCCACCGAGAGTTCATCAGGCGTGATCGTCTGGGTGCCCACGATCGGCTCTTCGAGGACTACTTCGCCGACGACTGCAATTATCCTCCGAGCTTCTTTTGGCGAAGGTATCGGATGAGGCGATCCCTTTTTCTGCGCATTGTGGATAGATTGGGTGAATACTCTCCGTATTTCACCCAAAGAGTTGATGCTCTCAACCGTGCTAGTTTTTCTCCCCTACAAAAGTGTACTGCGGCTTTGCGTCTGTTAGCTTATGGAGCTGCTGCAGATACGATAGATGAGTGGCTTAAGTTAGCTAGACAAACTTCATCAGATTGTCTAGATAGATTCTGTGAAGGCATCATTGACTGTTACGGGGAGACGTTTTGTCGTCGACCAAATGTCGAGGATACTCAGCGTCTGTTAGCGAAAGCCGAGGAGCGTGGCTTTCCGGGCATGTTAGGGAGCATCGATTGCATGCATTGGCAGTGGAGGAACTGCCCAGTGGCTCATGCTGGTCAATTCACAAGGGGTGACATCAAACACCCTACCATAATCTTAGAAGCCGTTGCGTCGTATGATCGTTGGATCTGGCATGCCTTTTTTGGAGTGGCCGGGTCCAACAACGACATCAATGTACTCAACCAGTCGCCGTTGTTCACTGATGTGCTTAGGGGAGAAGCACCCGTAGTGAACTTCACGGTGAATGGACACGAGTACAACTATGGTTACTACCTTGCCGACGGCATCTACACCTCCTGGCCGGTGTTCATGAAAGGTGTTACTCTTCCACAAAGTGAAAAGCATCGACTGTTCACTGCTGCTCAATCAGCTTGGCGCAAAGATGTCGAGTGTGCCTTTGGAGTGCTGAAGGCTAGGTTCAACATTCTAGCAGTTCCGGGACGCTCCTACTCGAGGCGTACTCTTGGGTTGATCATGCGTCCATGTGTCATTCTGCACAACATGATCATCGACGATGAGCGTGGTACAAATTTGGAGAACATCTATGAGACAGTTGATTCCAATGTCGGCCCTGCAATACACAACCATGCACCACCAAGCCTAGCAGCCAGGATTTAGATGGACAACGAAATGAGGGACTCGCCGATGTATACACAGCTCCAGCATGATTTGATTGAGCATGTGTGGGCTAATGCCTAGATTATGTAATTTTTTCAAATTTTTATGTAATCTTTTCAAATTTTTACGTAATTTTTTTATGATGTAATCGGTAACAATTTTAATTCAATAAAATAATTTCCTTGCATTATTTTTAATGTTGTATAATCTGAAAAAGAAATGTTGATGTCGAGGGGAGAGAAAAGCTGATGTGGAGGAGAGAGAAATGAGAGCTGGCACTATAGCCCGTGCACTGGCACCGTGGGGTGAGAGTGGAGTGAGAGTGGGGTGAGAGTGAGAAAAAAAGCTGACGTGGCAGGCTATAGTGGTGTGGTGCATTGGCACCAGCCTAATGGAACTTTTGCGAGGAGAATAGCAAAATCCTGTCAGAAGATTGACATGCGTACCATGTACATTGACCATTAAGTGTTTGGTGTGTTATTTTGGAGATAATTCAGCACTATGCTTCTTCATACAACCTAGTACTACATTTGTATTAGTTTATTTGGATGTCAAACTTTTCTATCTTTAACCAAGTTATAACAAAAAAACATTTATAATACTTGATCAATGTCACTAGGTTCTCCAGATAATGTCATAATGCTAAAATGGAAAGTTAGAAACACTTGGATGGGGGTGGTGGTGTAGTGGAACATTTTTCGGGGAAACAAAAATTATGGATGTTTCGGCTCTTATCATTGAACTTGGATATAAACAGCTTGGATTACATGATAGATTAGATGAAAATGGTGCAAAACAATGTGGAGAAGTATTGTTTGATGGAAGGCACTATTAAAGTTGACTACATGTTTCAACCATGAGAGAAAAGTGCTAAATGTACATCAATACCAATGCATTTTTGGGTACTTGATCGATGATCCGACTTTATTGCACATAAAAACATGTGTGTACCATGTAGGCTATGTTCTCCACATTTTTGGTACAATGCAAACATGACATATATGACACCACCTTCCTAAATAAATTATGTTCAAGCTAGCAATCAAACTTGTATAATTTTTTACTCATAATAAAAAATACTTACTCCTTTTTACTGCATATTCACACTAGACATATTGATTTCAACATTTGAAGGGACCGAGTGTATTATTGCATACATTAGTTCATTATATTTGGTTGTGCTAGTTTTCATTCATGGGGTAGATCTAGAAACACGGTATGAATTGCAAGAGATAGCACGATATTGTCCTATTTCATGTTTTTTGTTTGTTTGTTGGGGATTGATGCTAGAAGACCATGCACCGAAAAGTACATAAATTCTACCTTAAGAGAGAATTCCATGTGTGGCGCATGATACATGTTGAAGTTGACTGTATAGGCTCTTGAAAGATATGTTTGGACTTCCCTTGGTGTGTCGCCTGGAAAGGAAGTTATCCTCCAGCTCTAGTTTTTTATCCCAAGGAGCACGTTTGCAGCTGATTAATTCTGCTTTGGCTTCTATGCAATTGCACTTTCCGTGTTCTTCGCAATTGCCTATTGGGTTGACTAATCAGTTGGGCAAAATTTTGAGATAGTGTTTGTGGAGAGATAAGGATGGTATGCCTAAACAATCTTTGGCTGCATGGGAATTGGTATGTAAGCCTAAATTGAAAGGAGGACTAGGTATTGTTAACTTTCAAAAGCAGAATGCAGCCTTACTGATTAAATTTTTGGATAAGTTCTATAATAAGAAGGCATTACCTTGGGTTGATCTAATATGGTTTGCACATTATCAAGGGAAGGTGCCTCATGCGGAGAAATTGTGTGGATCTCTTTGGTGGAGAGATGTCATGAAACATGTTGACAATTTTAGAGGAGTGGCAGCTGTAATTCATGGCAAAGGAGATACTTTATTGTTTTGGTCAGATAATTGGAGGGTTAATGGTTCATCTTTACCTTTGAGTCATAGATACCCCAGGCTGTGCTCTGTTCCCTAGTGCTTCTTTAGTGGAGATGTATCATGAAGAGGATTTGGATTCAATGTTTTATTGGCCATTGTCTATTCAAGCTTACCAGGAATTGGGGGATATCAAGAAAATTATACAGGACAATCCTTTAACACAGGGGAATGATCAGTGGGTCTATATTTGGGGTGAACATTATGCTTCTGCCAGTTTCTATAAGCATATCCATGACTATATACAAGTGCCTAGTGTGTATAAATGGCTCTGGAAATCATGTTGCATCATGAAGCATAAAGTGTTTGCTTGGCTGCTACTATCGGACAGACTGAATACATGTGATCTGTTAAAGAGAAGACATTGGCATGTAACTGAGGATGAGCATTGTGTACTCTGTCTAGGAAGAAATTATGAAGAGCGCATACATTTGTTTTTTGAATGTAACTTCAGTACGAGAATTTGGAATTATCTACAGATTGAGTGGACTGGTAGTGAGGACATGCAGCAGGTTCTGACAGGAGCAAGGAAGAGTTTTGCTAAGACTTTTTTCATGGAAGGCTCATCCTGGCATGTTGGAATATTTGGTTACTCAGGAATAGAAAGATCTTTAGTGCTGAGGTATGCTCTTTCACTAGGTGGAAGGGGAAGTATATTCATGACATTTCTTTGCTGCAATATAGGATCAAAGGAAATATAAGAATAGGTTGATTGCCTGGATTAGGTCTCTGCCTTAGAGCCTGTATCCCCCTCTGTACATATTTTGTTTTTCTTGTTTTTCTTTGCCTTTGGGCTTTTGTACATAACTTTGTTTAATTTGGGGTAATAAATTGGGCCTGTTGCCTCACAGTCTTCGGTAAAAAAAAATTTGTGATCCTCTATAAAACATTGCCATGATTTCTACACTTAATATGACTAAATAAAAAATATCAATATAAGAATAATGAAAAAGTTCCAATATCTTGGGTGGTGATTAATTGTTTTGAGAGTTTATCCTTAGAGATACTTAACCCCATAGATTTAATGATAAACTTGATAGCACTCTCTAAAGGATTTGTTTGAAGAAACCAATGTTTAGCGGTAATTGAGATGCATGCCAAAATCTGACATGTTGATTAAAGTATGATATAGCTTTATGCGTGTCTCCAACACCATCGCACTCCATGGTCGCTAACGACTCCTCCGGCCTACAAACGATCTTTCATGGAGGAACCTCCCGGATTTTGGCTATTGAGTTGATAAACACTTGTAGCAACAATGTTATAGTGGGTAAAATTTGGCATCATAGGTCCGCGTTATAAGAGAAGTTGAGGTACTCTAATGGGCGACTTTGAGAAATCAATATGCTACGAGTACCCATCCTTGTCTGCACAGTCTGATCAAACTAACTAAGTTAATTTTGGCATGTTCTCGTTACTAAAGAATTAAATTTTTTAGAAATAAAAGAATAGAAATAAGTGTTTATAATCCTTGACCTATTGATATGGGTGATCTAGTGTTATGCTTCTTTTAACATGATCTCTCACTCTTGTATATTTCTTTTACCTACCAAAAGTGAGAATACAAAATATAATGAAAAATACAATATAGGAGGATCACAAGTTTTCTTGCAAGTTAGTTTTACTTTTAAGGGGTATAGAAGTTTTGATCAATCTCTAAGTGGTTTTGGAATCACATTACTGAGCTTATGTTTCCTTGTATGATTAGATTCTATATTACTTTGAGCATGCAGCAAAAATAAGGATACAAAGGACTGATCTAAAAAAAATAAGCTAGACGATAGCTTGAAGTTGTTATAGACTTTCTTGCTCGAGGGTGATCAAGGTCTAAGCTTTGGGATGTTGATGAGTACATTTTTCAACATATGTTAGTCATGTAAAATGTGCTACTTTCCACTCATATAATCCTCCATCTAGTTCTAAGTATGCCATTTATGCATGATTACGAGTTCTCTTTCATTTTCAATGAATATTGAAAAATATTAGTTTTATTAGGATTTTATTACTTTTACTTGTCTTTTCTATGTGTGTAGGTTCAAGGTGCAATTACGGATAAAGCAAGGCAAGGGGAACAAAAGATGAAGTAGCTGCAGCCACCAGACTTAATCATTTGGTGGTTGGAAGAAGTGATTTTTTCCATAATCACAAAATAAAAATCCAAGACAATGGTGGTGTATCCTTTGTCCATACGAGCTCAACAAGCTGAAGAACACAAAAATCAGAGTCCGCATTAAGAAATGACGGTCATTTTACTGCGGACATCTCCAAGTTTAATGAGCATCCATACGTGTAGATTCTGCCTGTATGGGAGGTCGTACCGCGGCTTCCAGGTCACGAAAGCCCGCAGAAAATAGGCATTTCTTCACCATTTTGGCCCCACTCGTCTCTAGAGTTTTCCTAAGCCATATGGATTGTATTGGGAGTTCTTAGGGATACCCTTGGGATATTTTGGGGAGCCAAGGGAGAAGGACATACTCATCCATGCCAACACGGCAGAGCCCTGCTGCTCCCCCGCCTCCATAGTCGTAGCCACGAAGGTCTCTGTTGAATATATAAGCAAATATCCATATACAATAATCCATACAAGTAATTGATAAATCATGACTATGAAAATAACAAATAAACTAATTGTGCAGACTAGTAAGGTAGATGAACAGATTATATCTAAACAAGATAAACCAATTGCATCTACCACAAAAACTAGAAGAATAAACTCTAACAAAAACTGAAAGAGAAATGACAAGAGCACACACTTCGCAGCAGCGTCGTTGTCGCTCATGTTGAGGTTGTCGAAGAAGTCGCTGAGGTCCGGGAAGAAGTTGTTGGTGTGGAATAACTCGTCGTTCGATGACGACGTCGTGATGCCAGTAGTCGCGCCGGAGCGAGAGTTTTCCTAAGACATATGGATTGTATTGGGAGTTCTTAGGGATACCCTTGGGCTATTTTGGGGAGCCAAGGGAGAAGGACATACTCATCCATGCCAACACGGTGGAGCCCTGCTGCTCCCCAGCCTCCATAGTCGTAGCCACGAAGGTCTCTGTTGAATATATAAGCAAATATCCATATAAAATAATCCGTACAAGTAATTGATAAATCATGACTATGAAAATAACAAATAAACTAATTGTGCAGACTAGTAAGGTAGATGAACAGATTACATCTAAACAAGATAAACCGATTGCATCTACCACAAAAACTAGAAGAATAAACTCTAACAAAAACTGAAAGAGAAATGACAAGATCACACACTTCGCAGCAGCGTCGTTGTCGCTCATGTTGAGGTTGTCGAAGAAGTCGCTGAGGTCCGGGAAGAAGTTGTTGGTGTGGAATAACTCGTCGTCCGATGACGACGTCGTGATGCCAGTAGTCGCACCGGAGCGCTCCTCAAAACCCTGATTGTCCCTCACCCGTACAGGTTCACGAGAGGCCGGGCTCCGGAGGCCTACTGTCCCGGAAGTCAGTGCACGCCGACGGACGGGATGAGGAAGACGAAGGCGGTGGCGCAATGAACTGGAAACAGGTAGTCGCGTATGTGTCTAGTCATCGCAGCTAGGGTTGTGTAGGGTCTTATGTAGTGCGGTTCGGGAAGGTCGTGGGACGCAACCCACGTCCGAGTCGGCACAGCCACGATCCAGAATAACTGGAAGGAAAAACGGCTGAGTAACGCGTCCGTTGATGACTCAAAATTGATTACACAATTAATTTCCCAAACAGCAAAAAGATAAGCTCGACTCGGCGAGATTCCCGCAACCCACGGCGCGTCGTGTCGAGGCGAGGCGAGACGAGGCGGGCGGCGGAGGAGGAGGAGTGCGCGAGGGCTCTCTCTCTTCTCACTCACTTACTAGAACTAGCACAACCCACCTTATATACCACTCCAACCCTCTCCCAACTAGCAATGTGGGACTAAACTTTAGCCCCCACTAGTGATGCCACTGATTTTTGGAACGGGCCATGTGAGTTTTAGAATTTGATAATGGGCCATGGGCCAAAGGCCAAATGCCCAAAAATTCCAGCAATCCCCCACAAACTCTCATTGGCACATCTCATCAATAATTTTCTAGAACATTGTTTTATATACCTGTATGTCGTGGAGACTTTTAAGTTGAACTTCCACTTAAAGCTTCATATCACACTAGATTGCAACTTGGATAGTGGACTATGCCTTGAACTACAAGTTTTGTGCGCACTAGCTTCATACAAAGCCTAGACCGATACTAGGCTGCCGCGAGACTTCCTCGCGGTTTGGAGCTTATACGTCATACTCCAGGGCCTTTCATGAGTTTACTAGAGAGCACCCAACTCTCATAGATTGTGACGTTTAACAATCAGACTCATATAGGTGTGTTCTTCAAAAGATGTTCTGCAGGACAACATCTTTGCTAAAATAAGCCACTTAGAACACATTAAGATAATTATCAACCTGCCATGCAGATTAGGAGATTATTGTATCTTACGGAGTGGTAAAATTGCTATAGGGATATATACTCTCCTCCCAGCTGACCAACAGCTTGTCTCCCAGCTCTAATTCACGGGATCTCCGACCACATAGAGTGGGTTACCACCGTGGGCAGCTCATAGTGTGGGTCTCATACCCATCTGCCTCGATGCATTTTCTATCACATTTCATGATAGTCCCTTTGTGAAGGGGTCTGCCAGGTTTCTAGACGCATGGATATAAGCCAACGCTATAACTCCGGAGTTTCTCATTTTCCTGACAGTTTTCAGTCTCCTCTTCACATGCCTTGATGATTTCATATTATCCTTAGAACTGTTTACTTTGATGATCACAGTTTTATTATCACAGTTCATAGGAATAGCGGGTATTGGTTTCTCAACCACAGGTAAGTCCATCAAGAGCTCACGAAGCCACTCTGCTTCAACAGTAGTTGTGTCTAATGCTGTGAGTTCTGCTTCCATAGTTGACCTCGTAATGATGGTCTGCTTGCAAGACTTCCAGGAAATAGCGCCACCTCTAAGTGTAAACAAATAACCACTTGTGGCCTTAGTCTCATCAGCATCAGATATCCAATTTGCATCACTATAACCCTCAAGTACCCTAGGATACCCAGTATAGTGAATGCCATAACTCACAGTGCCTTTCAAATAGTGCAAAACTCTCTCAAGAGCATGCCAATTAACATCTCCAGGTCTAGACACAAAACAGCTGAGTTTACTTACAGCAAAGAAGATGTCAGGCCTCGTGGCGCTTGCTAAATACATAAGCGAGCCAATGATCTGCGAATATCGCAATTGATCTCTAGCAATTCTTTTATTCTTACGAATTATCACACTAGCATCATAAGGCGTTGGAGAAGATTTACAGTCGCTATACCCGAGGCGACTCAGGATCTTTTCCACATAGTGGGACTGAAGCAATGTAATCCTACCACCGTCATCCTTCAGCAGGTTGATGTTTAAGATCACATCAGCTACTCCCAAGTCCTTCATCTCAAAACAACGAGATATGAACTCCTTGACCTCCTTAATCACAGTAAGGTTGGTCCCAAATATCAATATGTCATCGACATAGAGACAAATAATAACTCCCTCGCCCCCACCATGGCGATAGTATACACACTTTTCAGCTTTGTTTACAACAAAGCCTTAAGCGGTTAAAGTTCTTTCAAACTTCTCATGCCACTGCTTAGGCGCTTGCTTAAGCCCATATATACAAAGACTTCAGTAATTTACACACCTTTCCTTCTTGACCATCTACTACAAATCCATCAGGCTGCTCCATATAAATTTCCTCTTCAAGATATCCATTTAGGAAAGCAGTCTTAACATCCATTTGATGAACGAGAAGACCATGTGAGGCAGCCAAGGATAGTAGCACTCGAATGGTGGTCAATCTGGCAACAGGTGAGTATGTATCAAAGAAATCTTCACCTTCTTTCTGGGTATAACCCTTGGCCACAAGACGTGCCTTGTACCTTTCGATAGTACCATCAGGCCTAAGATTTTTCTTGAACACCCATTTACATCCTATAGGTTTGCGCCCATAAGGACGATCAGTAATTTCCCAAGTTCCATTGGCTAAGATGGAATCCATCTCGCTACGGACAGCTTCCTTCCAGTAGTCAGCATCCAGAGATACATAGGCTTCTGAAATAGAAGTGGGAGTGTCATCCACGAGGTACACAATGAAATCATGTCCAAAGGAATTTGCAGTCCTCTGTCTCTTGCTCCTTTTGGGAGCTTCATTGTCATCCTCCATAGGATTATCAAAGTGTTCTATAGCCATGGTAGGTTCAGGAAATAATTCCTGAGTAGAATAATTGGGCATCTCCTGAACTGATGAGCTAGACGAATCTTTCATAGGAAGATGTACTCAAAGAAAGTCGCATCATTTGACTCCATAATTGTACCAACATGCATGTTGGATACCTCAGATTTTACTATAAAAATCTGTAGCCAATGCTATGAAATGCATATCCCAGAAGAACACAATCCACGGTTTTTAGTCCAAGCTTGCGCTTCTTGGGTATCAGCACATTTACTTTCGTCATACAGCCCCAAGTTCGTAGGTAAGAGAGTTTCAACCTTTTCCTTTCCCATTCCTCAAAAGGGGTAATGATTTTGTTCTTTGTGGGGACACGGTTTAGGACATGACATGCAGTCAATATCGCCTCCCCCCACCATGCCTTGGATAGACCCGATGTATCTAACATGGCGTTAACCAAATCAGTTAGAGTACAGTTCTTTCTTTCGGCCAACTGATACGTCTCAAACGTATCTATAATTTCTTATGTTCCATGCTACTTTTATGATGACACTCACATATTTTATACACACTTTATGTCATTATTATGCATTTTCCGGCACTAACCTATTGACAAGATGCCGAAGCGCCAGTTCCTGTTTTCTGCTGTTTTTGGTGTCAGAAATCCTACAAAGGAAATATTCTCGGAATTGGACGAAATCAACGCCCAGGGTCTTATTTTTCCACGGAGCTTCCAGAAGACCGAAGAGCATACGAAGTGGGGCCACGAGGGGCCGTAACCATAGGGCGGCGCGGCCTGCATGGGGCCCGCGCCGGCCTATGGTGTGGGGCCCCTGCGCCGCCTCCAACTCTGCCCTTCCGCCTACTTAAACTCTCCGTCGTGAAAACCCTATCACCGAGAGCCACGATACGGAAATAGTTCCAGAGATGCCGCCGCCGCCAATCCCATCTCGGGGGATTCAGGAGATCGCCTCCGGCACCCTGCCGGAGAGGGGAATCATCTCCCGGAGGACTCTTCATCACCATGATCGCCTCTGGATTGATGTGTGAGTGGTTCATCCTTGGACTATGGGTCCATAGCAGTAGCTAGATGGTTGTCTTCTCCTCTTGTGCCATCATGTTTAGATCTTGTGAGCTGCCTATCATGTTCAAGATCATCTATTTGTAATGCTACATGTTGTGTTTGTTGGGATCCGATGAATATGGAATACTATGTCAAGTTGATTATCAATCTATCATATATGTGTTGTTTATGATCTTGCATGCTCTCCGTTGCTAGTAGAGGCTCTGGCCAAGTTGATACTTGTAACTCCAAGAGGGAGTATTTATGCTCGGTAGTGGGTTCATGCCTCCATTGAATCTGGGACAGTGACAGAAAGTTCTAAGGTTGTGGATGTGCTGTTGCCACTAGGGATAAAACATCGATGCTTTGTCTAAGGATATTTGTGTTGATTACATTACGCACCATACTTAATGCAATATTCTGTTGTTTGCAACTTAATACTGGAAGGGGTGCGGATGCTAACCCGAAGGTGGACTTTTTAGGCATAGATGCATGCTGGATAGCGGTCTATGTACTTTGTCGTAATGCCCTAAGTAAATCTCATAATAGTCATCATGATATGTATGTGCATTGTTATGCCCTCTCTATTTGTCAATTGTCCAACTGTAATTTGTTCACCCAACATGCTATTTATCTTATTGGAGAGACACCAATAGTGAACTGTGGACCCGGTCCATTCTTTTACATCTGAATATAATCTACTGCAATCATTGTTCTCTACTATTCTTTGCAAACAAACATCATTTTCCACACCATACATTTAATCCTTTGTTTACAGCAAGCCGGTGAGATTGACAACCTCACTGTTAAGTTGGGGCAAAGTATTTTTATTGTGTTGTGCAGGTTCCACGTTGGCGCCGGAATCTCTGGTGTTGCGTCGCACTACACTCCTCCGCCAACAACCTTCACGTGGTCCTTGACTCCTACTGGTTCGATAACCTTGGTTTCTTACTGAGGGAAAACTTGTTGTTGTACGCATCACACCTTCCTCTTGGGGTTCCCAACGGACGTGTGCTTCACGCGTTATCAAGCTCTTTTTCTAGCGCCGTTGCCGGGGACGTGAAGGAAAATTACACCACAGAGATTTCTAACTCCCACGTCAACTGCACGCTAGTTCTTTTTCTGGCGCCGTTGCCGGGGAGATCAAGACACGCTGCAAGGGGAGTCTCCCACATCCAATCTCTTTACTTTGTTTTTGTCTTGCTTTACTTTATTTTATTTACTGCTTTGTTTGCTTTTTTCATATCAAAAATACATAGTTACTTGCTTTACTTTATTTACTGTCTTGTTTGCATTCTCAATATTAAAAACACAAAAAAAATTAGTTACTTGCATTTATTTTATTTAGTTTGCTTTATTCACTACTGCTAAAATGAGTAATCCTAAAGTTGAAGTTCGTTCGTTCAAGCAACAAGGGGGAGAAAGTTTTAAAGATGCTTGGTATAGAATTAGTGATGCTCATCATAGGTGCACTAAGAAACACTCCACTATTATCCTACTTAGGAACTTTTATGTTGGTATCTCTAGCTGGAATAGGTATGTTCTTGATACTCTTGCGGGAGGTAATTTCCTAGGCACTCCTGCTTTAGAAGCTAGTTGCATTATTGAGAGTCTAGTTGGAATACCACCTGTTAATGAAGCTAAAATTGAAATTTCTCTTGAAGATGTCATGAAAAAGTTGGAGACCATAGAGCAAAATCTTCCAAGTATTAAGACTAAATTGGGAATATTACTTAATAGCACTGACAAACTTGATAAATCTCTAGGTGGAATTAATGAGAGAATTGCCGTCTTAGAAACTTGTGCTACTCATGATAATCAAACCCATAGGATTAGTGAACTTGAAGAAGCTATGGGAACCTTGGGTTCAACTTTTTATTCTCTTAAGTTTAAGGAGAAAGCTTATGTGGGTAAGGAGCAAAAGTTCATGTATGTCTCTAAGGTGCCTAAGCCAAAAAACTATTATAAGCCTAAAATTGATAAAGCCCTTAGTACCACTATGGCTGAGGGAGCATCTAATATACCTATTGTGACAAATTGTGAAAATTATGATGTTAATGCTTCATCTCTTGATAATACTTGATTCACATTTCTGCGCCTAGCTGAAAGGCGTTAAAGAAAAAGCGCTTATGGGAGACAACCCATTATTTTACTTCTGCACTTTTGTTTTATATTTGAGTCTTGGAAGTTGTTACTACTGTAGCAACCTCTCCTTATCTTTATTTTATTGCATTGTTGTGCCAAGTAAAGTCTTTGATAGTAGGGTTGATACTAGATTTGGATTACTGCGCAGAAACAAATTTCTTGCTGTCAAGAAATTGAGTAGCCCTGTCTGTAGGTAACTCAGAAAAATCTTCCAATTTACGTGCGTGATCCTCAGATATGTACACAACTTTCATTCAATTTGAGCTTTTTCATCTGAGCAAGTTAAGTGCCCCAGAAAAATTCGTCTTTACGGACTGTTCTGTTTTGACAGATTCTGCCTTTTATTTCACATTGCCTGTTTTGCTATGTTTGATGGATTTATTTGTTCCATTAACTTTCAGTAGCTTTGTGCAATGTCCAGAAGTGTTAAGAATGATTATGTCACCTCTGAATATGTGAATTTTTGATTATGCACTAACCCTCTAATGAGTTTGTTTTGAGTTTGCTGTGGAGGAAGTTTTCAAGGATCAAGAGAGGAGGATGATACAATATGATCAAGAAGAGTGAAAAGTCTAAGCTTGGGGATGCCCCCGTGGTTCATCCCTGCATATTTCAAGAAGACTCAAGCATCTAAGCTTGGGGATGCCCAAGGCATCCCTTCTTCATCGACAACTTATCAGGTCACCTCTAGTGAAACTATATTTTTATTCCGTCACATCTTATGTGCTTTACTTGGAGCGTCTGTATGTTTTTATTTTTGTTTTTTTGAATAAAATTGGATCCCAGCATTGTTTGTTTGGGAGAGAGACACGCTCCGCTGTTTCATATGAACACTGGTGTTCTTAGCTTTACTTTTCATGTTCATGGCAAAGGTTGAAACTGCTTCGTTCATTGTTATTTGGTTGGTTCAGAAAATATTGCATGTGGTAGTGGTATACTGAAACACTTGCATAATCTTGTAGATCATTGAGCTTTGATAACCTGATTCTTTGCAAACGTTTTGAGGTATTTAGATGGTAAAGCTTGCTGTTTAAGTAAGTTAAAATCAGTAGTGGATTGTTGTCTTAAGCTTGTGCCGTACTATAAACTCTACTTAAATGGTTGAAGGTGTAGTTGGACTTGATAGCTTTCCATGTCTAAGAGTTCATCGTAATAACTAAGTTGTGCTGAAGGTCGAGGGAGCTAGCGGGGTACTTGTGCCACCGTGAACGGCCCTCCTTGAAGTGAATTTTAATCATGCTCTTAATGTTGAACCTGCTAGTTGTTTGCAATAAGCTTGTGAGTTCTTTTTGACTAATGTTAAGCTACGGTTTTTGGCACTTCCACCATCCAAATTTGCTAGCCTCTTCGGTACTGTGCATTGCCTTTTGCTCACATTGAGAATTGTGCATACTTCGCCAGTACATCCAAACCCGTGGGAGGACTTTCTCTTGTTCTCTGATGCGTGTGGTTGACACGTCCGTTGGGAACCCCAAGAGGAAGGTGTGATGCGCACAGCGGCAAGTTTCCCTCAGTAAGAAACCAAGGTTTAATCGAACCAGTAGGAGTCAAGAAGCACGTTGAAGGTTGATGGCGGCGGGATGTAGTGCGGCGCAACACCAGAGATTCCGGCGCCAACGTGGAACCTGCACAACACAACCAAAGTACTTTGCCCCAACGAAACAGTGAGGTTGTCAATCTCACCGGCTTGCTGTAACAAAGGATTAACCGTATTGTGTGGAAGATGATTGTTTGCAGAAAACAGTAGAACAAGTATTGCAGTAGATTGTATTTCAGTATAGAGAATTGGACCAGGGTCCACAGTTCACTAGAGGTGTCTCTCCCATAAGACAAACAGCATGTTGGGTGAACAAATTACAGTTGGGCAATTGACAAATAAAGAGGGCATGACCATGCACATACATATCATGATGAGTATAGTGAGATTTAATTTTGCATTACGACAAAGTACATAGACCGCCATCCAACTGCATCTATGCCTAAAAAGTCCACCTTCAGGTTATCATCCGAACCCCCTCCAGTATTAAGTTGCAAAGCAACAGACAATTGCATTAAGTATGGTGTGTAATGTAATCAACAACTACATCCTTAGACATAGCATCAATGTTTTATCCCTAGTGGCAACAGCACAACACAACCTTAGAACTTTCTCACATCGTCCTGTGTGTCAATGCGAGCATGAACCCACTATCGAGCATAAATACTCCCTCTTGGAGTTACAAGCATCTACTTGGCCAGAGCATCTACTAGTAACGGAGAGCATGCAAGATCATAAACAACACATAGATATAACTTTGATAATCAACATAACAAGTATTCTCTATTCATCGGATCCCAACAAACGCAACATATAGAATTACAGATAGATGATCTTGATCATGTTAGGCAGCTCACAAGATCCGACAATGATAGCACAATGGGGAGAAGACAACCATCTAGCTACTGCTATGGACCCATAGTCCAGGGGTAGACTACTCACACATCACACCGGAGGCGACCATGGCGGCGTAGAGTCCTCCGGGAGATGATTCCCCTCTCGGCAGGGTGCCGGAGGCGATCTCTGGATCCCCGAGATGGGATCGGCGGCGGCGGCGTCTCCGGAAGGTTTTCCGTATCGTGGCTCTCGATGCGGGGTTTTCGCAACGGAGGCTTTAAGTAGGCGGAAGGGTAGGTCGGAGGCGGCACGAGGGCCCCACACCACGGGGCCGCGCGGCCAAGGGGGCCGCGCCGCCCTAGGGTGTGGCCCCCTCGTGGCTCCACTTCGTCTCCTCTTCGGACTTCTGGAAGCTTCGTGGCAAAATAGGACCCTGGGCGTTGATTTCGTCCAATTCCGAGAATATTTCGTTACTAGGATTTCTGAAACCAAAAACAGCAGAAAACAGCAACTGGCACTTCGGCATCTTGTTAATAGGTTAGTTCCAGAAAATGCACGAATATGACATAAAGTGTGCATAAAACATGTAGATAACATCAATAATGTGGCATGGAACATAAGAAATTATCGATACGTCGGAGACGTATCAGCATCCCCAAGCTTAGTTCTCCTCGTCCCGAGCAGGTAAAATGATAACACAGATAATTTCTGGAGTGACATGCCATCATAACCTTGATCATACTATTTGTAAAGCATATGTAGTGAATGCAGCGATCAAAACAATGTATATGACATGAGTAAACAAGTGAATCATAAAGCAAAGACTTTTCATGAATAGCACTTCAAGACAAGCATTAATTAAGTCTTGCATAAGAGTTAACTCATAAAGCAATAATTCAAAGTAAAGGCATTGAAGCAACACAAAGGAAAATTAAGTTTCAGCGGTTGCTTTCAACTTGTAACATGTATATCTCATGGATATTGTCAACATAGAGTAATATAATAAGTGCAATAAGCAAATATGTAGGAATCAATGCACAGTTCACACAAGTGTTTGCTTCTTGAGGTGGAGAGAAATAGGTGAACTGACTCAACAATGAAAGTAAAAGAATGGTCCTCCATAGAGGAAAAGCATCGATTGCTATATTTGTGCTAGAGCTTTGATTTTGAAAACATGAAACAATTTTGTCAACGGTAGTAATAAAGCATATGTATCATGTAAATTATATCTTATAAGTTGCAAGCCTCATGCATAGTATACTAATAGTGCCCGCACCTTGTCCTAATTAGCTTGGACTACTGGATCATCACAATGCACATGTTTTAACCAAGTGTCACAAAGGGGTACCTCTATGCCGCCTGTACAAAGGTCTAAGGAGAAAGCTCGCATTGGATTTCTCGCTATTGATTATTCTCAATTTAGACATCCATACCGGGACAACATAGACAACAGATAATGGACTCCTCTTTTATGCATAAGCATGTAACAACAATTAATAATTTTCTCATTTGAGATTGAGGATATATGTCCAAAACTGAAACTTCCACCATGGATCATGGCTTTAGTTAGCGGCCCAATGTTCTTCTCTAACAATATGCATGCTTAACCATAAGGTGGTAGATCTCTCTTACTTCAGACAAGACGAACATGCATAGCAACTCACATGAAATTCAACAAAGAGTAGTTGATGGCGTCCCCAGTGAACATGGTTATCGCACAACAAGCAACTTAATAAGAGATAAAGTGCATAATTACATATTCAATACCACAATAGTTTTTAAGCTATTTGTCCCATGAGCTATATATTGCAATGGTGAATGATGGAATTTTAAAGGTAGCACTCAAGCAATTTACTTTGGAATGGCGGAAAATACCATGTAGTAGGTAGGTATGGTGGACACAAATGGCATAGTGGTTGGCTCAAGTATTTTGGATGCATGAGAAGTATTCCCTCTCGATACAAGGTTTAGGCTAGCAAGGCTTATTTGAAACAAACACAAGGATGAACCGGTGCAGCAAAACTCACATAAAAGACATATTGTAAACATTATAAGACTCTACACCGTCTTCCTTGTTGTTCAAACTCAATACTAGAAATTATCTAGACCTTAGAGAAACCAAATATGCAAACCAAATTTTAGCATGCTCTATGTATTTCTTCATTAATGGGTGCAAAGCATATGATGCAAGAGCTTAATCATGAGCACAACAATTGCCAAGTATCACATTACCCAAGACATTAATAGCAATTACTACATGTATCATTTTCCAATTCCAACCATATAACAATTTAACGAAGAAGAAACTTCGCCATGAATACTATGAGTAGAAACTAAGGACATACTTGTCCATATGCTACAGCGGAGCGTGTCTCTCTCCCATAAAGTGAATGCTAGGATCCATTTTATTCAAACAAAACAAAAACAAAAACAAACCGACGCTCCAAGAAAAGCACATAAGATGTGATGGAATAAAAATATAGTTTCAGGGGAGGAACCTGATAATGTTGTCGATGAAGAAGGGGATGCCTTGGGCATCCCCAAGCTTAGACGCTTGAGTCTTCTTGATATATGCAGGGGTGAACCACCGGGGCATCCCCAAGCTTAGAGCTTTCACTCTCCTTGATCATGTTGCATCATACTCCTCTCTTGATCCTTGAAAACTTCCTCCACACCAAACTTAGAACAACTCATTAGAGGGTTAGCGACAATAAAAATTAACATATTCAGAGGTGACACAATCATTCTTAACACTTCTGGACATTGCATAAAGCTACTGGACATTCATGGATCAAAGAAATTCATCCATCATAGCAAAAGAGGCAATGCGAAATAAAAGGCAGAATCTGTCAAAACAGAACAGTTCGTATTGACGAATTTTATCGAGGCACCAGACTTGCTCAAATGAAAATGCTCAAATTGAATGAAAGTTGCGTACATATCTGAGGATCACTCACGTAAATTGGCATAATTTTCTGAGTTACCTACAGGGGAAAACAGCCCAGATTCGTGACAGCAAAGAAATCTGTTTCTGCGCAGTAATCCAAATCTAGTATGAACTTTTCTATCAACGGCTTTACTTGGCACAACAAAACACTAAACTAAGATAAGGAGAGGTTGCTACAGTAGTAAACAACTTCCAAGACACAAAATAAAAATAAAGTACTGTAGGTAAAAACATGGGTTGTCTCCCATAAGCGCTTTTCTTTAACGCCTTTCAGGTAGGCGCAGAAAGTGTGTATCAAGTATTATCGGAGGGTGGTGTATCGTTATTATGAGCTCCCCCATCTGCAGTGGTACTAAGGGCTTTGTCAATTTTAGGCCTATAATAATACTTCTTTGGTTTAGGCACTTTAGAGACATACATAAACTTTTGCTCCTTACCCACATAAGCTTTCTCCTTATATTTAAGAGAAGAAAATGTTGAACCCAAGGTTCCCATAGCTTTTTCAAGTTCATCAATCCTATTGATTTGATCATCATGGTCAACACAAGTTCCTAGGACACTAATTCTTTCATCAATTCCTCCTAAGGATTTATCAAGTTCATCAGTTTTATCAAGTAACATTTCCAATTTAGCTTCAATACTTGGAAATTTTTTCTCTATGGTTTCCAATTTTTTCATAACATCTTCAAGAGAGATTTCAGTTTTAACTTCATCAACAGGGGGTATTCCAAACAGACTCTCCATAATGCAACTAGCTTCTAATGCAGGGGTACTTAGGAAGTCACCTTTTGCGAGACTATCAAGAACATACCTATTCCAGCTAGAGATACCAACATAAAAATTTCTGAGTAAAATAGTGGTGGAGTGTTTCTTAGTGCACCTATTATGGGCATTGCTAATTCTATACCAAGCATCTCTTAAACATTCTCCCCCTTGTTGCTTAAACGTACGAACTTCAACTTCAGGATTACTCATTTTAGCAATAGTAAATAAAGCAAACTAGATAAAGTAAATGCAAGTAACTAATTTTTTTGTGTTTTCGATATAGCAAACAAGATAACAAATAAAGTAAAACTAGCAACTAATTTTTTTTGTATTTTGATTTAGTGCAGCAAACAAAGTAGTAAATAAAACTAAGCAAGACAAAAACAAAGTAAAGAGATTGAGAAGTGGAGACTCCCCTTGCAGCGTGTCTTGATCTCCTCGGCAACGGCGCCAGAAATTTGCTTGATGCGTGTGGTTGACACGTCCGTTGGGAACCCCAAGAGGAAGGTGTGATGCGCACAGCGGCAAGTTTCCCTCAGTAAGAAACCAAGGTTTAATCGAACCAGTAGGAGTCAAGAAGCACGTTGAAGGTTGATGGCGGCGGGATGTAGTGCGGCGCAACACCAGAGATTCCGGCGCCAACGTGGAACCTGCACAACACAACCAAAGTACTTTGCCCCAACGAAACAGTGAGGTT
The DNA here is from genome assembly GCF_019359855.2 of Lolium perenne. NCBI lineage: Eukaryota > Viridiplantae > Streptophyta > Magnoliopsida > Poales > Poaceae > Lolium > Lolium perenne. The sequence goes on along the minus strand of NC_067250.2, from coordinate 12,928,363 downwards.
GTCAATCTCACCGGCTTGCTGTAACAAAGGATTAACCGTATTGTGTGGAAGATGATTGTTTGCAGAAAACAGTAGAACAAGTATTGCAGTAGATTGTATTTCAGTATAGAGAATTGGACCAGGGTCCACAGTTCACTAGAGGTGTCTCTCCCATAAGACAAACAGCATGTTGGGTGTACAAATTACAGTTGGGCAATTGACAAATAAAGAGGGCATGACCATGCACATACATATCATGATGAGTATAGTGAGATTTAATTGGGCATTACGACAAAGTACATAGACCGCCATCCAACTGCATCTATGCCTAAAAAGTCCACCTTCAGGTTATCATCCGAACCCCCTCCAGTATTAAGTTGCAAAGCAACAGACAATTGCATTAAGTATGGTGCGTAATGTAATCAACAACTACATCCTTAGACATAGCATCAATGTTTTATCCCTAGTGGCAACAGCACAACACAACCTTAGAACTTTCGTCACATCGTCCCGGTGTCAATGCAGGCATGAACCCACTATCGAGCATAAATACTCCCTCTTGGAGTTACAAGCATCTACTTGGCCAGAGCATCTACTAGTAACGGAGAGCATGCAAGATCATAAACAACACATAGATATAACTTTGATAATCAACATAACAAGTATTCTCTATTCATCGGATCCCAACAAACGCAACATATAGAATTACAGATAGATGATCTTGATCATGTTAGGCAGCTCACAAGATCCGACAATGATAGCACAATGGGGAGAAGACAACCATCTAGCTACTGCTATGGACCCATAGTCCAGGGGTAGACTACTCACACATCACACCGGAGGCGACCATGGCGGCGTAGAGTCCTCCGGGAGATGATTCCCCTCTCCGGCAAGGTGCCGGAGGCGATCTCCTGGATCCCCCGAGATGGGATCGGTGGCGGCGGCGTCTCTGGAAGGTTTTCCGTATCGTGGCTCTCGGTACTGGGGTTTTCGCAACGGAGGCTTTAAGTAGGCGGAAGGGCAGGTCAGGAGACGGCACGAGGCCCCACACCACAGGGCCGCGCGGCCAAGGGGGGGGGGCCGCGCCGCCCTAGGGTGTGGCCCCCTCGTGGCTCCACTTCGTCTCCTCTTCGGACTTCTGGAAGCTTCGTGGCAAAATAGGATCCTGGGCGTTGATTTCGTCCAATTCCGAGAATATTTCGTTACTAGGATTTCTGAAACCAAAAACAGTAAAAACAAAGAATCGGCACTTCGGCATCTTGTTAATAGGTTAGTTCCAGAAAATGCACGAATATAACATAAAGTGTGCATAAAACATGTAGATAACATCAATAATGTGGCATGGAACATAAGAAATTATCGATACGTCGGAGACGTATCATTCTCCTACACATAAGCCCGTACATCTTCCTCAAAACAGCCACTATACCTACCTACCACATCATTTCCATAGTTGTTCTGAGATATATTTCCATGCAACTTCCATTTTACATTACATGACTTGTTGTCATTTATTATTTATATATTGCTTTGCATGATTCTATACAGCTGATGTGTGGTTTACCCATGTTACGCTAGATCATTGCACATCCTGCTACACTGGCAGAGGCATACAGTTTTATACATCATGTTTTATTCATTATGAGTTATTTGTACCAAAAAGTGTGTTTTCATATTAGGATGTTGCCCCTAAAAGTGAAAATAGCCATGGAGGCCATCGAAAAGAGAAACAGAAAAAGAAAAGAAAAATAGAAAAAAAAGAAAAAGAAAAAAAGAATAAAGAAAAAGGGGGCAACATTACTATCCTCTATCCACACTTGTGCTCATGTTTTAGCACCTGCAGTATTCATAGTCATCATTTGTGCTCATGTTTAGCACCTATACTCCATGTGAGAGAGTTTTCATGTTTTACTAGTATAACTATGTGGGGAATTTACACTATAAAACTTGGGTTGTATATTCCAATGATGAGCTTCCTCAAAAGTGCTCTAGGTCTTCGTGAGCAACCAAGTTGGATGCACCCCCACTAGTTTCGTTGGAGAGCTTTCATATACATGTAGCTCTATGTGCATCCGTTGCATGGCAATCACTACTCCTTACATAGCTTCGATTATAAGACTTCCTCTTGTCTAATGATCACTTATAGCTTTGTGAGACTTTCTTCCATTGGCCTTCCAAACCCCCATTAACGTTCTTTTTGCCATAACATCCTGGTGCCAATACCAAATGCTTGCGCTCACCGATTGAGTAGGCTTCGAAACAGTTGATTCATGACGTTCATGTTTATTTTTACTTGACTGAATCCTTCTATGTTGTGAAAATTTACTTGATGCTTGGAATGAAGGATAGAACTTCTACGCTGGATACTTAAAACATCTTTAATGAACTTTGTACGGTTTCATGTCTTTAAAGCAATAGTTCATGAAAACTTTTAGCTTGTTTAACTCTTGCATTATCATCTCTTATATCAACTATAGATATTTGTTTTGAATAATTTGATCTCAGTTCATATGCTTTACAATAGTATTGATCAAGATTATGATAGCATGTCACTTCAGAAATTATCCTTGTTATCGTTTACCTACTCGAGGGCGAGTAGGAACTAAGTTTGGGGATGCTTGATACGTCTCAAACGTATCTATAATTTCTTATGTTCCATGCTACTTTTATGATGATACTCACATGTTTTATACACACTTTATGTCATTATTATGCATTTTCCGGCAGTAACCTATTGACAAGATGCCGAAGCGCAAGTTCCTGTTTTCTGCTGTTTTTGGTTTCAGAAATCCTACAAAGGAAATATTCTCGGAATTGGACGAAATCAACGCCCAGGGTCTTATTTTTTCACGGAGCTTCCAGAAGACCGAAGAGCATACGAAGTGGGGCCACGAGGGGCCGTAACCATAGGGCAGCGCGGCCTGCATGGGGCCCGTGCCGGCCTATGGTGTGGGGCCCCTGCGCCGCCTCCAACTCTGCCCTTCCGCCTACTTAAACTCTCCGTCACGAAAACCCTATCACCGAGAGCCACGATACGGAAATAGTTCCAGAGACGCCGCCGCCGCCAATCCCATCTCGGGGGATTCAGGAGATCGCCTCCGGCACCCTGCCGGAGAGGGGAATCATCTCCCGGAGGACTCTTCATCACCATGATCGCCTCCGGATTGATGTGTGAGTAGTTCATCCTTGGACTATAGGTCCATAGCAGTAGCTAGATGGTTATCTTCTCCTCTTGTGCCATCATGTTTAGATCTTGTGAGATGCCTATCATGATCAAGATCATCTATTTGTAATGCTACATGTTGTGTTTGTTGGGATCCGATGAATATGGAATACTATGTCAAGTTGATTATCAATCTATCATATATGTGTTGTTTATGATCTTGCATGCTCTCCGTTGCTAGTAGAGGCTCTGGCCAAGTTGATACTTGTAACTCCAAGAGGGAGTATTTATGCTGGATAGTGGGTTCATGCCTCCATTGAATCTGGGATAGTGACAGAAATTTCTAAGGTTGTGGATGTGCTGTTGCCACTAGGGATAAAACATCGATGCTTTGTCTAAGGATATTTGTGTTGATTACATTACGCACCATACTTAATGCAATTGTCTGTTGTTTACAACTTAATACTGGAAGGGGTGCGGATGCTAACCCGAAGTTGGACTTTTTAGGCATAGATGCATGCTGGATAAGTCTATGTATTTTGTCGTAATGCCCTAAGTAAATCTCATAGTAGTCATCATGATATGTATGTGCATTGTTATGCCCTCTCTATTTGTCAATTGCCCAACTGTAATTTGTTCACCCAACATGCTATCTATATATATACCTAATAATAAAGGGAGAAGTGTTTCCATGGTTTGGTCCGTCGCTTTACGCTTTCGTCCGTCGTACTTTGCGCTTCGTCCGTCTCAATAGAACCCCGCAGGGCTGTGTCCCAGTTGAATCGAACCCCAACTCTACTCCCACCCCGCAGGGCTGTGTCCCAGTTGAATCGAACCCCAACTCTAATCCCACCACGCAGTCCATACAAGTTACGGTATGCAGGGACACGCACACAGACGCATCATCCCAATCTCAGGAGTCCTTTTGAACGCAGGAGCGAGAATTCCACTATAACGAAAACCGCAGTCGTGTTTGGTTTCCTTCGGCACGAGTGGCAAAGCCTGGTGATTTCCTTCTGCACAAGTCGATTGATGGGATAGTTTGCTCGGTATTGTGTACGTCCGTTTCTTCTGGTTAGTTGTTGTTTTTTCGCCCGTTGTTTAGGCCAAAGGGAGGTATCATGGGACACGCACGTCTCAATTCTATCCGAACTCGATTTCTATTTCCCATGGAAGTTCGGCTATGTATAAACGAGCAGAACGATCCTCTCCACGGCAGGAAACGAGGAGAAAAATCCTCATCGCTGCACGCTACCGATCCCGGCCGAGCGTTTCTTCGCCGCGTCCAGAAACCGGGTAAGTTTCCGGGATGTCTCCGTCGTCGACCAGGCCAAACTCGACCTGTAGGAGGTCATCGATTTTCTCAAGAATCCCCACAAGCACACCGCGCTCGGGCCAAGCTCCCTAAGAGATTCTTGCTCGTCTGCTCGCCCAGACGAGAATCAATCTTATAAGTTGGTCTTCCCGGACCAGGAAGACGCTGCTCGGCCGCGTTTTTGCACCGTAGTGCTTCGCAGGGTGCGTCTCTCCGTCTCGCGTCTGCAGCCGGAGGAGTACCAGCCCAATGGCCCGTTGGCGGCGGGGTGCAGGAGGCAGCAGATGATCAGTTCGGGAAAGGGAGCTCGTTCCATGCCCCTCCAGGGGAGGTAGCAGGGAATTGGCAGAGGGAGCTGGCCAAGGGAGGGAGGAGGCCGGCGCTGTGCAGGAATCGACTAGGACCTCCCGATCTCGGCCGTGGCAGCAAAGGTATCAGCGCAACAACTAATCAGATTCTCTAATCAAAACATGAACATTGTTTCTGAAGGTTTTCACACGCCGAAGAAGAACGCGTCCGTCGCCCGATCAATAGCCCGTCCTTCTCCCGATTAACAGAATCGTTAGAAGTCTTCTAATAATCAGTGTACATACGACATAGCGATGGCAATGACATGATGCTGCAATTTAGCATGCAATGGCAGGAACAGGATTACAGGAAATAGGAAACCAAATGCGGACTGATTTCCAGCATGCCATCCTAAACTGAATAGTAGCAGGCAATGGACTGATTACCAGCATGCAAAGCTAAGCGGAGTACCACTAGCCTATTTCGAATCAGATCAAATAAGAAGACATTCGTCTAAAGAAGACAGTAGCATCCGCTTTGCTAGGTACATGGTATGCCGTCGATAACGACGCAGCGTCGCTGACGCGACTTCGCGGTTAGATTTATCATTTATATTATTCAGGTTTGATACTTACCGTATGCAACTTCACATGTAGACAAGTGATCGGGATCATAATTTCAAGAGTCAAGTCACGGCAAGGTAAAAATAAGGAAATGAGATAAAAAGCGGTGTGCATGGATGACCAATGAAAAAAAACAGGAAAGACTGAAAAACACCGTGAAGCTTATAAGCAAAAGAAAATAAATAAAGAGACGAAAAAAATAAGTGGATCTCAGATCTTAAAATTGACGAAGCCACCACAGACGTCTCGCTGTCAACGGAAACGTCGCCTCCCATTGAAAGAATATTTCGTCTTTATGAGACACTGAAGTGTCAAACCTGGGATTTGACCTCTGGTGGGCTGGGGGTACAACCACCCTCTTAACCACTCAATCCCAGGTTAGTTCTCCATTTTGAGCAATTTTTGCTGCATGGTATTGACCTTTATAGAAAATATAATAATTATTCTAGGTGGATCGATCGACTTTGTTGCAATATTTGGATTGTACCGACTATTTTTAAAGAAAGAAGTGATTTTTCTCACCCAGTGCAACAGGCTTTTTTACTATTTATCTTATTGGAAAGACACCACTGGCGAACTGTGGACCCCGGTCAACTCTTTTACATCTGAATACAATCTACTGCAATCATTGTTCTCTACTGTTTTTTGCAAACAAACATCATTTTCCACACCATACATTTAATCCTTTGTTTGCAGCAAGCCGGTGAGATTGACAACCTCACTGTTAAGTTGGGGCAAAGTATTTTGATTGTGTTGTGCAGGTTCCACGTTGGCGCCGGAATCCCTGGTGTTGCGCCGCACTACACTCCTCCGTCAACAACCTTCACGTGGTCCTTGACTCCTACTGGTTCGATAACCTTGGTTTCTTACTGAGGGAAAACTTGCTGCTGTACGCATCACACCTTCCTCTTGGGGTTCCCAACGGACGTGTGCTTCACGCGTTATCACCAACCCATTTGACTGAGGTGAGTAGGGAGGCGTCCTCTCATGGATAATACCATGTTCCGCACAAAAAGAATCAAACTCATTGGAAAAAGACTCTCCACCACGATCAGACCTTAGCCGCTTGATCTTCCGATCAAGTTGGTTTTCTGCTTCAGCTTTAAAGATTTTGAAGTGATTAAGAGCTTCATCTTTAGATTTCAGTAGGTACACATAACAATATCGAGTAGAGTCATCAATTAATATCATGAAGTATATTTTCCCTCCTTTTGTCAGTTCACCATTTATTTCACAAAGATCCGAATGTATAAGCTCCAGCGGTGCCAAGTCTCTTGCCTCCGCAGTCTTATGAGACTTACGTGGTTCCTTAGCTTGCACACATACTTGGCACTTGGATTTCTTGACAATAGCAAATTTAGGAATTATATTCACATTCGCTTGCCGCGTCATGCACCCAAAATTAATATGACAAAGTGGTGAATGCCAAATATCGGACTCACTATTATTGCAAACATGATTAATAGTTTGAGTATATAAGTCTGACAAAGATAAGCGGAACAAGCCTCCGCACACATAACCCTTTCCAACAAATTGTCCACATTTGGAAATTACAACTTTATTGGACTCAGAAACCAACTTAAAACCATCTCGACATAAAAGCGATCCGCTAACGAGATTCTTATTAATGGAGGGAACGTGCTGCACATTCTTCAGCTGGATGGTCTTTCCCGAAGTAAACTTCAGATCCACCGTACCAACACCACGAACATAAGCACGTGAGCCGTTTCCCATCAGCACGGAGGAAGTCCTTGCGACCTGATAAGAAGAAAACATAGAGACATCAGAACATACATGTCTATTGGCTCCGATGTCTATCCACCATTCAGGAGAATTACATACTGAAATGACAGTAGGAGAAATACCGTACCCAACGTCCTTCATCTCAGTATCAACGCCAATAACAACATATGCGGACTTGCCGATGTTCCCACGCCGATCATGGCGTTCTAGGCAACCAGGAGCCCAATGTCCAGGAGTGCCACAAACATGGCAGTTCCCTTTCTTCTTATAAGGAGTCTTCCTCTTGCAGTTGGTTGAGTTGGAGGCTTTGTTCTTCTCATCAAACTTTCCTTTTCCATTATTCTTATTCTTAGACTTGTGAGATTGGAAGTTCTTCTTCTGTACCGCATTGGCACTAGAACCTCCCTCAAAACTACGAGCGCGTGTGTCCTTTGCCCTCGCCTTCTCTTGCACATGAAGCGAGCCAATGAGATCCGAAACATAAAACTCTTGTCTCTTATGTTTCAGAGAAGTAGCAAAGTTCCTCCATGAGGGAGGAAGCTTGGCAATAATGCCACCGGCCACAAATTTGTCCGGTAAGGTACACTTAAACTGCTCGAGTTCTTTGGCAAGGGACTGAATCTCATGAGCCTGCTCAACCACAGAGCGCTCATCAGTCATCCTGTAGTCATAGTATTGCTCCATGACATACAATTCAGTGCCAACGCGAGACCCCAAATTTGGCCTCGAGCGCATCCCACGCATCTTTACCATGGTCGAAAGCCATGTATGGGTCAACAATGTTGTCCCCAAGAATACTGAATAAGGCCGCGTTAAACATGACGTCGACCTTCTCAAACTTTTCCTGCTCCTCTGCAGAAAGAGGCCCCTCAGGTCTAGCATTTCTGGCGCTAAAACAGTCTAGGTTTGTAAACCATAGAACTGCCTTTGTGCGCCACCTCTTGTAATGCATACCATCAAAGAGGGGAGGTAGAGTAGCGGCATCAACGCTGCTTGAATTGATTTGCCTATAATCAGGTTTTTGGATTGTTGAATATATAAGCAAATATCCATATGAAATAGTCCGTACAAGTAATTGATAAATCATGACTATGAAAATAACAAATAAACTAATCGTGCAGACTAGTAAGGTAGATGAACAGATTACATCTAAACAAGATAAACCGATTGCATCTACCACATAAACTAGAAGAATAAACTCTAACAAAAACTGAAAGAGAAACGACAAGATCACATACTTCGCAGTAGCATCGTTGTCGCCCATGTTGAGGTTGTCGGAGAAGTCGCTGAGGTCTGGGAAGAAGTTGTCGGTGTGGAAGAACTCGTCGTCCAATGACGACGTCGCGATGCCAGTAGTCGCTCCGGAGTGCTCCCCATAAACCTGATTGCCCCTCACCCGTACAGGTTCACGAGAGGCAGGGTTCTGGAGGCCTGCTGTCCCGGCAGTCGGTGCACGCCAATGAACGGGATGAGGAAGACGAAGGCGGCGGCGCAATGAACTGGAAACATGTAGTCGCGTATGCGTCTAGTCGTCGCGGCTAGGGTTGCGCAGAGTCTTATGTAGTGCGGTTCGGGAAGGTCGTGGGACGCAGCCCATGTCTGAGTCGGCACAGGCACGATCCAGAATAACCGAAAGGCAAAACGGCTGAGTAACGCGTTTGTTAATGACTCAAAATTGATCACACAATTAATTTCCCAAACAACAAAAAGATAAGCTCGGCTCGGCGAGATTCCCGCAACCCGCGGCGCGTTGTGACGTGACGTGTCATGACGAGGCGAGGCGAGGTGAGGTGGGCGGTGGAGGAGGAGTGCGCGAGGGCTCTCTCTCTTCTCACTCACTTACTAGAACTAGAACATACCACCTTATATACCACTCCAACTCTCTCCCAACTAGCAATGTGTGACTAAACTTTAGCCCCCACTAGTGCTTCCACTGATTTTTGGAACGGGCCATGTCAGTTTCAGAATTTGATAATGGGCCATGGGCCAAAGGCCAAATGCCCAAAAATTCCAGCAATCCCCCACAAACTCTCATTAGCACATCTCATCAATATGTTTCCAGAACATTGTTTTATATATCGGTATGTCGTGGAGACTGTTAAGTTGAACTTCCACTTAAAGCTGCATATCACACTAGATTGCAACTTGGATAGTGGACTATGCCTTGAACTACAAGTTTTATGCGCACTAGCTTCATACAAAGCCTAGACCGATACTAGGCTGCCGCGAGACTTTCTCGCGGTTTGGAGCTTATACATCATACTCCAGGGCCTGTCATGAGTTTACTAGAGAGCACCCAACTCTCATAGATTGCGACGTTTAACAATCAGACTCATATAGGTGTGTTCTTCAAAAGATGTTCTGTAGGACAACATCTTTGCTAAAATAAGCCACTTAGAACACATTAAGATAATTATCAACCTGCCATGCAGATTAGGAGAGTATTGCATCTTACGGAGTGGTAAAATTGCTATAGGGATATATACTCTCCTCCCAGCTGACCAACAGCTTGTCTCCCACCTCTAATTCACGGGATCTCCGACCACATAGAGTGGGTTACCACCGTGGGCAGCTCATAGTGTGGGTCTCATACCCATCTGCCTCGATGCATTTTCTATCACATTTCATGATAGTCCCTTTGTGAAGGAGTCTGCCAGGTTTCTAGACGTATGGGTATAATCCAACGCTATAACTCCGGAGTTTCTCATTTTCCTGACAGTTTTCAGTCTCCTCTTCACATGCCGTGATGACTTCATATTATCCTTAGAACTGTTTACTTTGATGATCATAGTTTGATTATCACAGTTCATAGAAATAGCGGGTATTGGTTTCTCAACCACAGGTAAGTCCATCAAGAGCTCACGAAGCCACTCTGCTTCAACAATGGCTGTGTCTAATGTTGTGAGTTCTGTTTCCATAGTTGACCTCGTAATGATGGTCTGCTTGCAAGACTTCCAGGAAACAGCACCACCTCCAAGTGTAAACAAATAACCACTTGTGGCCTTAGTCTCATCAGCATCAGATATCCAATTTGCATCACTATAACCCTCAAGTACCCTTGGATACCTAGTATAGTGAATGCCATAACTCGCAGTGCCTTTCAAATAGCGCAAAACTTTCTCAAGAGCATGCCAATGAACATCTCCAGGTATAGACACAAAACATCTGAGTTTACTTACAGCAAAGAAGATGTCATGCCTCGTGGCGCTGGCTAAATACATAAGTGAGCCAATGATCTGCGAATATCGCAATTGATCTCTAGCAATTCTTTTATTCTTACGAATTACCACACTAGGATCATAAGGCGTTGGAATAGATTTGCAGTCGCTATACCCGAAGCGACTCAAGATCTTTTCCACATAGTGGGACTGAAGCAATTTAATCCCACCATCGTCATCCTTCAGCAGTTTGATGTTTAAGATCACATCATCTACTCCCAAGTCCTTCATCTCAAAACAACGAGATAGGAACTCCTTGACCTCCTTAATCACAGTAAGGTTGGTCCCAAATATCAATATGTCATTGACATAGAGACAAAGAATAACTCCCTCGCCCCTACCATGGCGATAGTATACACACTTGTCAGCTTCGTTTGCAACAAAGCCTTCAGCGGTTAAAGTTCTTTCAAACTTCTCATGCACTGCTTAGGCGCTTGCTTAAGCCCATACAAAGACTTAAGTAATTTACACATCTTTTCTTGTTGACCATATACTACAAATCCATCAGGTTGCTCCATATAAATTTCCTCTTCAAGCTCTCCATTTAGGAAAGCAGTCTTAACATCCATTTGATGAACGAGAAGACCATGTGAGGCAGCCAAGGATAGTAGCACTCGAATGATGGTCAATCTGGCAACAGGGCAAAGAAATCTTCACCTTCTTTCTGGGTATAACCCTTGGCCATGATGGCGCGTGATGCACACGTCCGTTGGGAACCCCAATAGGAAGGTGTGATGCGCACAACAGCAAGTTTTCCCTCAGAAAGAAACCAAGGTTATCGAACCAGTAGGAGATGAAGGCCACGTGAAGGTTGTTGGTGAAGGAGTGTAGTGCGGCGCAACACCAGGGATTCCGGCGCCAACGTGGAACCTGCACAACACAATCAAAATACTTTGCCCCAACTTAACAGTGAGGTTGTCAATCTCACCGGCTTGTTGTAAACAAAGGATTAAACGTATGGTGTGGAGAATGATGTTTGTTTGCAAAGAACATCAGAGAACAATGATTGCAGTAGATTGTATTTCAGATGTAAAAGAATGGACCGGGGTCCACAGTTCACTAGTGGTGTCTCTCCAATAAGATAAATAGCATGTTGGGTGAACAAATTACAGTTGGGCAATTGACAAATAGAGAGAGCATAGCAATGCACATACATATCATGATGACTAATATGAGATTTACTTAGGGCATTACGACAAAGAACATAGACCGCTATCCAGCATGCATCTATGCCTAAAAAGTCCACCTTCGGGTTAGCATCTGCACCCCTTCCAGTATTAAGTTGCAAACAACAGACAATTGCATTATGTACTGTGCGTAATGTAAACAATACAAATATCCTTAGACAAAGCATCGTTGTTTTATCCCTGGTGGCAACAACATATCCATAACCTTAGAACTTTCTGTCACTGTCCCAGATTCAATGGAGGCATGAACACACTATCGAGCATAAATACTCCATCTTGGAGTTACAAGTATCAACTTGGCCAGAGCCTGTACTAGCAACGGAGAGCATGCAAGATCATAAACAACACATATATGATAGATCAATAATCAACTTGACATAGTATTCCATCGGATCCCAACAAACACAACATGTAGCATTACAAATAGATGATCTTGATCATGATAGGCAGCTCACAAGATCTAAACATGATAGCACAAGAGGAGAAGACAACCATCTAGCTACTGCTATGGACCCATAGTCCAAGGATGAACTACTCACGCATCAGTCCGGAGGCGGGCATGGTGATGTAGAGCCCTCCGGTGATGATTCCCCTCTCCGGCAGGGTGCCGGAGGCGATCTCCTGAATCCCCCGAGATGGGATTGGCGGCGGCGGCGTCTCTGGAACTTTTCTCGTATCGTGGCTCTCGGTAATAGGGTTTTCGCGACGGAGAGAATATATAGGCGAAGGGGCAGAGTCGGGGGACGCTCGAGGGGCCCACCCCATAGGGCGACGCGACCAGGGGTGGGGCCGCGCCCCCCTAGGGTGTGGCCGCCTCGACACCCCTCTTCGTCTCCTCTTCGGACTTCTGGAAGGCTCCGTGGAAAATAAGACCGTGGGCTTTTGTTTCGCCCAATTCCGAGAATATTTCCTGTGTAGGATTTCTGAAACCAAAAACAGCAGAAAACAGGAACTGGTGCTTCAGCATCTTGTTAATAGGTTAGTGCCGGAAAATGCATAAAAATGATATAAAGTGTATATAAAACATGTGTGTATTTTCATAAAACTAGCATGGAACATAAGAAATTATAGATACGTTTGAGACGTATCAAGCATCCCCAAGCTTAGTTCCTACTCGCCCTCGAGTAGGTAAACGATAACAAGGATAATTTCTGAAGTGACATGCTACTATCATAATCTTGATCAATACTATTGTAAAGCATATGAGAAGAATGAAGTGATTCAAAGCAATGGTAAAGATAATGACTAAACAACTGAATCATATATAAAAGACTTTTCATGAATAGTACTTTCAAGACAAGCATCAATAAGTCTTGCATAAGAGTTAACTCATAAAGCAATAAATTCTTAATAGAAGATTTTGAAGCAACACAAAGGAAGATATAAGTTTTAGCAGTTGCTTTCAACTTCAACATGTATATCTCATGGATAATTGTCAACTCAAAGTAATATGATGAGTGCAAATAAGCAAGTATGTAGGAATCAATGCACACAGTTGACACATATGTTTGCTTCTAAGATGGAAAGAAGTAGGTAAACTGACTCAACATAAAGTAAAAGAAAGGCCCTTCGCAGAGGGAAGCAGGGATTACTTATGTGCTAGAGCTTTTTATTTTGAAAACATGGAAACAATTTTTTCAACGGTAGTAATAATTCATATGTGTTATGCATAAAACATCCTATAAGTTGCAAGCCTCATGCATCGAATACCAATAGTGCTCGCACCTTGTCCTAATTAGCTCGGATTTCCATGGATTATCATTGTATTACATATGTTTCAACCAAGTGTCACAAAGGGGTACCTCTATGCCACCTATACAAAGGTTCAAGATGATAGATCGCATTTGATTTCTCGTTTTTGATAAATCTCAACTTGAGGACATCCATACCGGGACAACATAGAAAACAGATAATGGACTCCTCTTTAATGCTTAAGCATTCAACAACAGATAATATTCTCATAAGAGATTGAGGATTAATGTACAAGCTGAAACTTCCACCATGATACATGGCTTTGGTTGGCGGCCCAATGTTCTTCTCTAACAATATGCATACTCAAACCATTTAATCATGACAAATCACCCTTACTTCAGACAAGACGAACATGCATAGCAACTCACATGATTTTCAACAAAAGTGTAATAGTTGATGGCGTCCCCAGAAACATGGTTACCGCTCAACAAGCAACTTATAAGAAATAAGATACATAAGCGACATATTCTTTACCACAATAGTTTTTAAGCTACTTTCCCATGAGCTATGTATTGTAAAGACAAGGAATGAAATTTTAAAGGTAGCACGCAAGCAATTTACTTTGGAATGGCAGAGAAATACCACATAGTAGGTAGTTATGGTGGACACAAATGGCATAAATTTTGGCTTAAGGTTTTGGATGCACGAGAAGCATTCCCTCTCAGTACAAGGCTTTGGCTAGCAAGGTTGTTTGAAGCAAACACAAGTATGAACCGGTACAGCAAAACTTACATAAGAACATATTGCAAGCATTATAAGACTCTACACTGTCTTCCTTGTTGTTCAAACACTTTTACCAGAAAATATCTAGACTTTAGAGAGACCAATCATGCAAACCAAATTTCAACAAGCTCTACAGTAATTCTCCACTAATAGGTTCAAACTACATGATGCAAGAGCTTAAACATGATCTATTTGAGAGCTCAAAACAATTGCCAAGTATCAAATTATTCAAGACCATATACCAATTACCACATGAAGCATTTTCTGTTTCCAACCAAATAGCAATGAACGAAGCGGTTTTCAACCTTCGCCATGAACATTAAAAGTAAAGCTAAGAACACCAGTGTTCATATGAACAAGCGGAGAGTGTCTCTCTCCCACACAATGAATGCTAGGATCTGAATTTATTCAAACACAATCAAAAATAAAAACATATAGACGCTCCAAGTAAAGCACATAAGATGTGACGGAATAAAAATATAGTTTCACTAGAGGTGACCTGATAAGTTGTTGATGAAGAAGGGGATGCCTTGGACATCCCCAAGCTTAGATGCTTGAGTCTTCTTGAAATATGCAGGGATGAACCACGGGGGCATCCCCAAGCTTAGACTTTTCACTCTTCTTGATCGTATTATATCATCCTCCTCTCTTGACCCTTGAAAACTTCCTCCACACCAAACTCAAAACAATCTCATTACAGGGTTAGTGCATAATCAAAAATTCACATGTTCAGAGGTGACACAATCATTCCCAACACTTCTGGACATTACCCAAGGTTACTGAAAGTTAATGGAGCAAAGAAATCCATTCAAACACAGTAAAAGAGGCAATGCGAAATAAAAGGCAGAATCTGTCAAAACAGAACAGTCCGTAAAGACGAATTTTTTCGAGGCACTTAACATGCTCAGATGAAGAAGATCAAATTGAATGAAAGTTGCGCACATATCTGAGGATCACTCATGAATTTTATCAGATTTTTATGAGTTCCCTATAGAGAGACCTACTCAAATTCGTGACAGCTAGAAATCTGTTTCCGCGCAGAAATCCAAATCTAGTATCAACCTTACTATCAAAGACTTTACTTGGCACAACAATGCAATAAAGTAAAGATAAGGAGAGGTTGCTATAGTAGTAACAACTTCCAAGACACAAATATAAAACAAAAATTGCAGAAGTAAAATAATGGGTTGTCTCCCATAAGCGCTTTTCTTTAACGCCTTTCAGCTAGGCGCAGAAAGTGTAAATCAAGTATTATCAAGAGATGAAGCATCAACAGAGGAGTTTAGAGTTTTCTCAACTGTGCATTGTATCTTATCTATGTAAGAAACTCCTCTTTTATTACTCTTAGGCTTACTATCCTCCTCAAAAAAATTTTCAGGAACAATCCAAGCAAAATTCTTTTCTAGTGCCTCATGCATTCCTAAGAGTTTATTAGGTATTGGTATTTTAATCTCCCCCTCACAATTGATTTTATTAGTGTATTTTAGCCTATCTTTTTCCATCTTTTCAAGGGTATTTGCAAAATTGGTATAAAAGCCAAGCCTCTTATGTTTAATAAAGACTTTCCTAGCTTCTCTAGCTACATCACCAAATTCTCTAAGAAGGGTTTCTAAAACAAAATCTTTCTTTTCTCCTTCTTCCATATCACAAAGTGTAAGAAACATATGTTGCATTATAGGATTAAGATTAACAAATCTAGCTTCCAACATGTGTACTAAAGAGGCAGTAGCAATTTCATAAGTAGGAGCAAGTTCTACCAAGTGTCTATCTTCAAAATCTTTAACTGTACTAACATGAGTGAAAAATTCTTCTATATTATCTCTTCCAATGATAGACCCATGCCCTACTGATATATCTTTCAAAGTGAACTTAGGGGGAAACATGATGAAATAAACAAAAAGAAAATAAATTAAATGCAAGTAACTAAATTTTTTGTGTTTTTGATATGAAGAAAGCAAACAAAACAAAAAATAAAATAAAGTAAAGCAAGACAATAAACAAAGTAAAGAGATTTGATGTGAGAGACTCCCCTTGCAGCGTGTCTTGATCTCCCCGACAACGGCGCCAGAAAACAGTTGTTGGCGTGCAGTTGACGTGGGACTTAGAAATCTTTGTGGAGTAACTTTTCTTCAGGTCCCCGGCAACGGCGCCAGAAAACAGTCTTGATGGCGCGTGATGCACACGTCCGTTGGGAACCCCAATAGGAAGGTGTGATGCGCACATCAGCAAGTTTTCCCTTAGAAAGAAACCAAGGTTATCGAACCAGTAGGAGATGAAGGCCACGTGAAGGTTGTTGGGAAGGAGTGTAGTGCGACGCAACACCAGGGATTCCGGCGTCAACGTGGAACCTGCACAACACAATCAAAATACTTTGCCCCAACTTAACAGTGAGGTTGTCAATCTTTGTGGAGAATGATGTTTGTTTGCAAAGAACAGCAGAGAACAATGATTGCAGTAGATTGTATTTCAAATGTAAAAGAATGGACCGGGGTCCACATTTCACTAGTGGTGTCTCTCCAATAAGATAAATAGCATGTTGGGTGAACAAATTACAGTTGGGCAATTGACAAATAGAGAGAGCATAGCAATGCACATACATATCATGATGACTAATATGAGATTTACTTAGGGCATTACGATAAAGAACATAGACCGCTATCCAACATGCATCTATGCCTAAAAAGTCCACCTTCGGGTTAGCATCCGCACCCCTTCTAGTATTAAGTTGCAAACAACAGACAATTGCATTAAGTACTGTGATTAATGTAAACAATACAAATATCCTTAGACAAAGCATCGTTGTTTTATCCCTGGTGGAAAGAGCACATCCATAACCTTAGAACTTTCTGTCACTGTCCTAGATTCAATGGAGGCATGAACCCACTATCGAGCATAAATACTCCCTCTTGGAGTTACAAGTATCAACTTGGCCAGAGCCTCTACTAGCAACGGAGAGCATGCAAGATCATAAACAACACATATATGATAGATCAATAATCAACTTGACATAGTATTCCATATTCATCGGATCCCAACAAACACAACATGTAGCATTACAAATAGATGATCTTGATCATGATAGGCAGCTCACAAGATCTAAACATGATGGCACAAGAGGAGAAGACAACCATCTAGCTACTGCTATGGACCCATAGTCCAAGGATGAACTACTCACACATCAATCCGGAGGCGATCATGGCGATCTCCTGAATCCCCCGAGATGGGATTGGTGGCGGCGGCGTCTCTGGAACTTTTCTCGTATCGTGGCTCTCGGTAATAGGGTTTTCACGATGGAGAGAATATATAGGCGAAGGGGCAGAGTCGGGGGATGCTCGAGGGGCCCACCCCATAGGGCGGCGCGACCAGGGGTGGGGCCACGCCCCCCTAGGGTGTGGCCGCCTCGACGCCCCTCTTCGTCTCCTCTTCGGACTTCTGGAAGGCTCCGTGGAAAGTAAGACCGTGGGCTTTTGTTTCGTCCAATTCCGAGAATATTTCCTGTGTAGGATTTCTGAAACCTAAAACAGCAGAAAACAGGAACTGGCGCTTCGGCATCTTGTTAATAGGTTAGAGCCGGAAAATGCATAAAAATGATATAAAGTGTATATAAAACATGTGAGTATTGTCATAAAACTAGCATGGAACATAAGAAATTAAAGATACATTTGAGACGTATCAGGCCACAAGACGTGCCTTGTACTTTTCAATAGTACCATCAGGCCTAAGATTTTTCTTGAACACCCATTTACATCCTACAGGTTTGCACCCATAAGGACGATCGGTAATTTCCCAAGTTCCATTGGCTAAGATGGAATCCATCTCGCTACGGACAGCTTCCTTCCAGTAGTCAGCATCCAGAGATACATAGGCTTCTGAAATAGAAGTGGGAGTGTCATCCACGAGGTACACAATGAAATCATGGCCAAAGGACTTTGCAGTCCTCTGTCTCTTGCTCCTTTTGGGAGCTTCATTGTCATCCTCCACAGGATTATCAAAGTGTTCTATAGCCATGGTTGGTTCAGGAAATAATTCCTGATTAGAATAAATGGGCATCTCCTGAATTGATGAGCTAGACGAATCTTTCATAGGAAGATGTCCTCAAAGAAAGTCGCATCATTCGACTCCATAATTGTACCAACATGCATGTCGGATACCTCAGATTTTACTATCAAAAATCTGTAGCCAATGCTATGAAATGCATATCCCAGAAGAACACAATCCACGGTTTTTAGTCCAAGCTTGTGCTTCTTGGGTATCGGCACATTTACTTTCATCATATAGCCCCAAGTTCGTAGGTAAGCAAGTTTCAACCTTTTCCTTTCCGATTCCTCAAAAGGGGTAATGATTTTGTTCTTTGTGGGGACATGGTTTCAAAAAGATCTGAATGTATAAGCTCCAGCGGTGCCAAGTCTCTTGCCTCCGTAGTCTTATGAGACTTACGTGGTTACTTAGCTTGCACACATAATTGGCACTTGGATTTCTTGACAACAGCAAATTTAGGAATTATATTCACATTCTCTAGCCGCGTCATGCACCCAAAATTAATATGAAAAAGTGGTGAATGACAAATATAGGACTCACTATCATAGCAAACATGATTAATAGTTTGAGTATATAAGTCTGACAAAGATAAGCGGAACAAGCCTCCGCACACATAACCCTTTCCAAAAAATTGTCCACACTTGGAAATTACAACTTTATTGGACTCAAAAACCAACTTAAAACCATCTCGACATAAAAGCGATCCGCTAACAAGATTCTTATTAATGGAGGGAACGTGCTGCACATTCTTCAGCTAGATGGTCTTTCCCGAAGTAAACTTCAGATCCACCGTACCAACACCACGAATAGAAGCACGTGAGCCGTTTCCCATCAGCACGGAGGAAGTCCTTGCGACCTGATAAGAAGATAACATAGAGACATCAGAACATACATGTGTATTGGCTCCGGTGTCTATCCACCATTCAGGAGAATTACATACTGAAATAACAGTAGGAGAAATACCGTACCCAACGTACTTCATCTCAGTATCAACGCCAATAACAACATTTGCGGACTTGCCGATGTTCCCACGCCGATCATGGCGTTCTGGGCAACCAGGAGCCCAATGTCCAGGAGCGCCACAAACATGGCAGTTCCCTTTCTTCTTATAAGGAGTCTTCCTCTTGAAGTTGGTTGAGTTGGAGGCTTTGTTCTTCTCATCAAACTTGCATTTTCCATTGTTCTTATTCTTAGACTTGTGAGATTGGAAGTTCTTCTTCTGTACGACATTGGCACTAGAACCTCCCTCAAAACTGCGAGCGCGTGTGTCCTTTGCCCTCGCCTTCTCTTCCACATGAAGCGAGCCAATGAGATCCGAAACGGAAAACTCTTGTCTCTTATGTTTCAGAGAAGTAGCAAAGTTCCTCCACGAGGGAGGAAGCTTGGCAATAATGCCACCGGCCACAAATTTGTCTGGTAAGGTACACTTAAACTGCTCGAGTTCTTTGGCAAGGGACTGAATCTCATGAGCCTGCTCAACCACAGAGCGCTCATCAGTCACCCTGTAGTCATAGTATTGCTCCATGACATACAATCCATTGCTAGCGCGAGACCCCAAATTTGGCCTCGAGCGCATCCCACGCATATTTACCATGGTCGAAAGCCATGTACGGGTC
The DNA here is from genome assembly GCF_019359855.2 of Lolium perenne. Lineage (NCBI taxonomy): Eukaryota > Viridiplantae > Streptophyta > Magnoliopsida > Poales > Poaceae > Lolium > Lolium perenne. The sequence continues at coordinate 12,908,718 of NC_067250.2, read as the reverse complement.
AACAATGTTGTCCCCAAGAATACTGAATAAGGTCGCCTTAAACATGGCGTCGACCTTCTCAAACTTTTCCTGCTCCTCTGCAGAAAGAGGCCCCTCAGGTCTAGCATCTGTGGCGCTAAAACAACCTAGGTTTGTAAACCATAGAACTGCCTTTGTGCGCCAACTCTTGTAATGCATACCATCAAAGAGGGGAGGTAGAGTAGCGGCAGCAACACTGCTTGACTAGTAAGGTAGATGAACACATTACATCTAAACAAGATAAACCGATTGCATCTACCACAGAAACTAGAAGAATAAACTCTAACAAAAACTGAAAGAGAAATGACAAGATCACATACTTCGCAGTAGCGTCGTTGTCGCCCATGTTGAGGTTGTCGAAGAAGTCGCTGAGGTCCGGGAAGAAGTTGTCGGTGTGGAAGAACTCGTCGTCCGATGACGACGTCGTGATGCCAGTAGTTCCGGAGGCCTACTGTCCCGGCAGTCGGTGCATGCCAACGGACAAGATGAGGAAGACGAAGGCGGCGGCGCAATGAACTGGAAACAGGTAGTCGCGTATGCGTCTAGTCGTCGCGTCTAGGGTTGCGTAGGGTCTTATGTAGTGCGGTTCGGGAAGGTCGTGGGACGCAGCCCACGTCCGAGTCGGCACAGCCACGATCCAGAATAACCGGAAGGCAAAACGACTGAGTAACGCGTCCGTTAATGACTCAAAATTGATTACACAATTAATTTCCCAAACAACAAAAAGATAAGCTCGGCTCAGCGAGATTCCCGCAACCCGCGGCACGTCGTGACGTGTCGTGACGAGGCGAGGCGTGGCGAGGCGAGCGGCGGAGGAGGAGGAGTGCGCGAGGGCTCTCTCTCTCTCTCTCTCTTCTCACTCACTTACTAGAACTAGAACATCCCAGTTTATATACCACTCCAACTCTCTCCCAACTAGCAATGTGGGACTAAACTTTAGCCCCCACTATTGCTGCCACTGATTTTTGGAATTGGCCATGTGAGTTTCAGAATTTGATAATGGGCCATGGGCCAAAGGCCAAATGCCCAAAAATTCCACCAGTCTCCGCCATCACTAGCACACAAGAGGAGAAGGGACTTGGATGGAGGATTGTGCATCATCTTCATCACCATCAGCTACACCAACACCATCATCACCATCATCATTCCCATCTTGTTATATTTCTTATACTTTGGTGTAGATTGAACATGTATCCATTAATCCCCATGTACTTGATCCATATAATTACTATGATGATGTTGCTTACCTACATGTGTGAGTATATTTCTTTATTCTTGGGAAGTAATGGGAAAACCCTAGCAATATTATGTCTTGAATAAATATAGTTTGTACTTTTCATTCATGACTGTATGTATTAATTAAATCTCTCGATTGTGCACCATGTAATATTTGCCGATGGAACGGGAGAGGAAACTACTCTCGGCTAGAGGGTGTTGTTGAAGGTGTAAATGTGTACTCTCGGGGGCGCGAGGGGGGGGGGGGGTATGAGGGGACTCACTAAACCTAGTCATGAACACGTGAAACCCTTAATTATAGTTCGATTGAAGTGGCTGACTATCAATCGCTATGGTGGTTGTGGGGGATGAGGTGTTGATGGCTAGTCAACACTCATCCAGTTATGAAGCTCCGCCCCATACATACACATGAAGGAAATGCTAGATTATCTTACTCATAATTAGTAGATGCTAGTGGTGAAACCAACACTCCCTGAGAACCCCTTTAATATACCAGTTCACTCCATAGCTAGACTCGCGTGCTCTTATTTACTTTAATCTTGTTTAGTTATTTTACTTTTAATCACTTTAAACTAAGGTTTAAAATAGCATGCTAAAAGAAATAGCGCCAGCATCCTCCAAACGCTATGACGCTATATCGTGCTAACAATGTGCTATATTTCAAATAGCGCTTAAAATAATACAAGATGTAGCCTAAAAATAAAGGATTTTCGTTCAAAAGTGACACATTCATGCATACATAACAACATACAGAAATAATTTTTCAATTTATTAGAAACCTAACATCAACATTCTAGGAGGCAACAACATAGTAGACATTATTTATTGAAAATCATCACTACTAGCGATATTATATCTAATTCGGAAGGGAAACTGCCAGATTGAGGTTCATCACCACAAGCAAATAGAAAGCATTTTCTTTTTTTCTTAAGGAGGTAAACTCAAACCCTTTTGCTAGTGGGCTGAAAAAAATAGCGCGCTAATGCTATGTTGTTTTAGCACGATATAACATGTTATTTCATAAATAGCACTATGGCGAGCAAAATTACTGAAATTTAGCGTAAACTATCCAAGTTTGGTGATCGGGTGTATACGTGTGCGCCCACTCTTCATCGTCCGATTTTCTTTTAGATTTGCTCAAATCGCTGAGATGCTGACGGATGAGTTGACCATGTGAAGTTACTTTTCTGCTATGGGGATTGCTCGCTTCCTTCCTCCGCATCGCGAGCGTGACACGCGTGCGTGGACAACGTGGGTGGGCCCCCTCCCAAGCCTTATCCTGACCTTCTTCTTCTACCTCGAGTGCATCGTCCCCAACTAGCACCTCGAGCGTGCCGCCCCCAATCCCTACCTCTCATGCCTCCTCAAATGTTGCTGCAAGCGGCAGCGCTATTGCTGTATGCCGGGTCGTCGACCTTTTTTCTACGAATCCTGCTGCTGCCCCGCGCTCATCTCGTCGACACAGTCGCCGCCATGTACAAGCTGCGGAGATGGGCACAAGAGGCTCCTACCTTTGGGGCGGCGCCACCGGCAGCGACGCACTCGCGAGGGATTTGAGTGGCTCAAGGTGGGCACCCGCGCTGGCCAGGAGCTCTCTGGCGACGCGCTCCACCATGACGAGACGAGAACGACGAGGTCCTCGAACCACCAGGTGCGGAGCATGCTGAGGCTGCTGCGCTTGGTGTCGCATGAGAACCGGAATGCTGAGCTCTCCATCGAGGAGCTAGTCGGTGTGGCGTCGCCCGGGACGGCCATCTGCGCCAGTAGTGCGCCGACGACCCTGTCGAACACGCAGGTGGACTCGGAGAGCGGGAACATGTGCTGGGACAGGTTCATGGGGCGAGGACACATGCGCCGCCAACGAGCTCGACCATGGAGCCGCACGGTGGTGGACCATCGGGACGGCGCGGCCCGCTGCCCTGCACACGCGCGTGGGCGTCGAATCCGGGCAGAACAATCCTGCAGAAACAGTCCCAGTTAGACAGTCTGCATCATCTCACGGAGGACAAACTCTGTTAGACAAGTGTCAGCCAGTTAACGCGTGCTCACCTATACATGTGATCACCAGGATTCATCCGAACTATCCAAATATGATATAGCGTGCTATTAGCGAAGAAATATCACGCTATTTTAAACCTTGCTTTAAACTCTATCAAGTATTCTACCTCTAGCAATTTATAGAATAGGCTATTTACAAACACCGTTTCGGGTGCAAACGAAAAAAGGACGCATTGACAACATGGATGCTAGGTCGAGTGGTTGCTATTTCCAAAGCCTCCATGGGACGAACTTTTAATAAATACTAGGTGGTATCCCAGCGTTGCTGCGGTAATTTTAGTGTGCGACGCTAAGTGAAAGGATAACCAAATTTTGAGAGACAAAATAACAAATGATATAAAATGATCAAGAAGACCCACGGAGATAAAATCTACTATCAATTAGCGTGGGTGTAATAAAACAAATAAAAAATCTTGGCGTGCAGAATAAACTATGATGGGAAGGAAAATCATAGCTCTAGGTATGCAATTTACTACTAAGCAATCATGAGCATATCAGATTTTCCGTTACCCGCAAGGGGAGCGTCTTTAGCAAGGATTTTGAACACCGCGCTTTCCCGTTGCATGTACGTGAGACATCCATAGACACTAAATAAGTATTTATCGATTAAAAATGGTTACAATGGGGCAGCCGATATGCTGCATTGTGGTGAACTCGCCGGAAGGCCAACTTTCTAGGGTTGGTGTATGCTAGATTGTACTGGTTGTGTAAGCGTGAGTTTCGACACGCCCCCTCCTGGCCTTTATATAGGAGGCCAGGTCCCGAGAGTCATGTCTGAACTTGACTAGATTACATCAAGATCTAATCTATCCTTTTCTTTATCGACGTCTCCTTGCCTTATCCGTTAAGAATCCATCTTCTTTCATGTCTTCTCCGCTGCAACCGATGTATGTGCGCACCTTGGGTCATGACAACCCTCATGAGCCCCTTGTTGGATTGGAGGAGGTAGGACAATGTTGGGTACCCGAAGGGTAATGCTCACATCAGTAGCCCCCGAGTGACTGCCGAAGAGAAGCTTCGAGCAGGGACTAAAGATGTCTTCATCTGAACGCCTTGATTATTCGAATAATATTGAGTCTTTATGCTTGTCGTAAGGTTGAACTCGTGATATCGGGTGCGCGTCTAGCACTCCCGATGGGAGTACCCCCGAGTCTAGAGACGGTTGCTTGCAACCGTGCGTAGACTCAAGTTGTACTACTCGAAGACCTTGGTGTCGATGTTTTTGAACTTTCTTCACCATACGATATTTCGAATGTATCGGGTCCTTGCAGACTTCGAGAGAAGCCGAACAATTGAACATATGTAAGGGATAAGAGTAACGAGCCCAGTTTTATTCGGCAAATCGATACTAGTTAAGTTCTGAAAGCAAAATAACGTTACCCTATATAGGATCAAGTCCCCGGGCTTGAACCTAGATTTGTTGGAACCTTCGGGTCCGTTTTCCTTGAATTCTTTTTGTCGCCGATGCCTTTGTCGTTTCTATCGGGTGCGCATCCAGCGCTCCCGATGGGAGTAGCCTCCGAGCCTATGGATGACTAGGAATTAGTCATGCGTATGCTATAAGTTGTTAACCCGAACGTCGTAGATTTCCTCGAGTTTCAATTATATTCGGGTGCTCCGACGCCGTGGAGTCGATGACTTTGATGACGCCAGTAACGACGTGGCAACTGTGGCAGCAAAACTGATGGGACTTGACCTAACGGGCCCACCCTTTGTCTGCGCAGTCAGTTTTGGAAATGACCAGACATTGCACGCTACCAAAGTGTTTCCTCGATCCTTGCGCATAGTGGCGGTAATGGTCCTCCGGTTCGCCTCTTCTTGTGATACGTGGTTAACCAGATTTCCATCCATTTTTCAATGGTGTGAATCTGACGGCCCAATTCCAAAGTGATTTCTCTTTACAAAGAGAATCTAGGGATTAACTTATCCGACCCCTGTCATCCAGTTCTTCTTCCTCCTTGCTTTTGCCTCCCATTGCTGTTGCGCCCAAATCCTTGGACCCTCAATAGACCTCTGAAGTCATTGGCAAGAAGAAGGGTGCCGCAACTACCAGCCGCAGTCGCACTAAAGAAAGTCGCGCTGAGAGCTGCTACCGCCGCTGCTAGGGACACCCAATGCGATTGGATAGCGTCCACCATCACCAAGCGTGATGAAAAGAAAATGCGGAGTCTAGGATTGATCTCCGACGAAGAGGGAGATGTCCGCTTACCAGGTTCAGACTCTCGACCTAATCCCCCCGCCGGATTCACTGTTATGTTTTCTGCTTTCCTGTATCGAGGGATGTCTCTCAGCACACAAATTTCTTCGGGGCCTCCTTTTTTCATACGGTATTCAGCTCTGGCAGCTGACGCCGAAATCTATTCTCCACCTTGCAATTTTTATCACTTTCTGCGAAGCTTTTCTTGGTATCGATCCTCATTGTGGCCTATGGAAGAAGATCTTCTTCATCAAGCACCACAGTGGCGGCAGCGGACCTTACATCACCGGATGGGTCGGCTTCGTTGTTCGGAAGAAAGTCAACTATTTTAACTTTCCGATGAAAGAATCTGTCCAAGGTTGGAGGTCGAAGTTGTTTTATCTTAGGGATCAGCTAGCACCAGGACACAGCTGGCCTTCCGAGGTTTGTCGACGTCCTAGAAGCGACGCCGAAGAAGTCCTGGCAAAACATCTTAACTGCCGAAGAGAAAGTAATAGATGACGATTTTCATGAGAAGATCTTAGACGGAAGAATGTCGGCGGACAAAGAATGATTGGCACTGAGGTTGCCGATGTGTTCTTGAAGCGCCGCATTCAGCCAGTAATGTTTAGAGCTCATCAGATGTGGTTTTATTCTGGTTCCAAAGATGAGACCCGAATTAACGTTGCAGAACTGTCAGAGAAAGAGCTCCTGGAGGAAGTCAGACGCTTGACCTATTTTAGTCAAGAGGATTCTATAACCTTAGTGGCTCTCCAGGATCCGAATGAACTTACTCATTTTCCAGCTGAGGTAATCCCGATGTTCCATACTCGATATGATACTTGTATCCGATAGTTTTATTTTGATCTGTTGAATCTTTGTTTGCCTCATCAGGTCCCCGCAACTGCATAGTATTACCCTTCCGCACCCGAAACTGGGGAGAAACCTGAAGATGACGAATCCACCGGCAATGCGGAAGCTCGCGTCGAGGTAGTCGAAGATAGTGAAGCTATTGTGGATGATGAATAAGAAAACACCACTATCGGCCCCAAGGTCCTTACTGCCGAATGCTAAAAAGCCCTTGCTGACGAATTAACCGATACGGCGGAGTCGAGTCCTAGTGACCGATACGACAATGATGATGATCATGTTCTTTTTGTTGGTGCATCTCCCGAGGTGTCAACTATTCGACCGTCGAAAAGGCCATCGGGCGGCTTTGCCGACGAGGACGAGCTACTCTTTGAATCGTAAGCGCTTTCACCCGCTCTTTGTTTTTAAATCGAATGATATACCTTTATCCATGTTACTAACGTAGCCAAATATGTTCACACAGCGATGAAGGAGAAGTAGAGCCTCCTGCCCTGAAGAAGGCAAAGATCAGCTCCAGCAAGAAGACGACAACCGCAGTCAAAGAGCCACTTTTGCCGAAGGGAGCATCAGTCGCTCCTTCTCCATTGTAGGGAAAAGAAAGTCCCTCGACAACTGCTTCCTTGTCTTCAGCTCCTGAAGGAAACGTAAATGTCGTAGTGTTTCTTACTTCTTTTGATGATAGTCCTTATCCCACCAGCCCCCGAGCCTATATTCAACTGCTGGCAGCCGAATGTCGGCTCAAAGATATCTTCGAATGTATAACAGTTTTTTCTTGTGTTATGTCGTCATAGCCCATCCAAGCCACATGAGCCATAGTGAAGGATATTTCCTCCCGATTCATCCAGGATGAATCCGAGAATGCTCAGAGAATGCTCGGCTTCAAAGGGCTGCCCAATCGTCATATGATCAGCTTGACCAGGCAGTCAAGTTGGCAGATATTGCTCGGCAAGAGGCCGATAAATTGAAGAAGGAGCTGAGCCAGCTAAAAATGAAGCTGAAGGAGGAGGAAAAGGAGAAGGTGGAGGCCCAGGCTCAGGCGAAGGACAAGAAAGACAATCTCCGCAACTCCATCGAGGCTCTACTGGGTAAATTACTTTAACAACCTCAACCTTCCTTTCCTCTTGAACCATGTTAATTTCTTATTCTTGCCTTCACTTTTATAGGAGCAGCCAATATACTTGCAAATCTCATAGGCAAGCCCCCGATCAACTCCGCAACCGACGCTTTCTCCTTTGCTGTCAACTCCAGCGATCTCGTTCATGTTCTTCTGCAGAAGAATAAGGCGGCCTTGTCAAGGCTTTTCACCCTGATCTTTCCAAAGGTAGATCAGAAAAATACTTTAGGACAGCTGGTGGACGCATTCTTTGACGACACCGACGACACCTCAAGGTATTCAAACGCACCCAGCGTACCTATGGAGCACTTCTTGCATTCCAAATCTTGATAGGATATGGCTTCGAAGCCGACATGGAATTGCTGACGAAGGAGTTGCCGAAAGATCAACATGGCGTGGCTATTGACCTTAGCTCTTTTAGTAGGCCGACGCGTAAGTGCGCGCGCCAGCTTCTTGATTTAGTAGAGGCCAACAAACAAACGGCTGATGAAGTTTCCTCAATCATCTCGACAAAAACCCAAGCTCCATGAAGAAGTTTTGTTGTTTTGTAATCGATACTTTTAACAATGGCTTTTTAAAATCTGCTTTGTAACAAATCTTTGCTGGCAATGTTGCCGGCACTTCCTTTTGTGGATGCAATGCTAGCTCTGACTATGCGCTCCCGATGGGAGTTGAAGTCTTTGAAATTGCTTTTGATTGTCTGAATATTTGTACTTGATGCTTTATTGCAAGTGACACCAGTTGTGCCTTTTTCCGAAAGTTCTTCGGGTGCTACAGCTGGCACTGAATCTGGCCTTGTGCAACAGATGTGGAGCATAATATCTCGTATGAAAAATGACCTGTTAGGTACCCATTCTATGGTGGCAGTGATAAAGAAGAAGGGCGAATTAGGCATTGAAGCATAGAAGTATGCGCTGAACAAATTGCAAAAGGCCACTGAAAGTTTAAACTGTGAGTATCTGATAACTCTTCACCTTTTTCATATCTTGGAGTGAATCTTCTTCATTAACTGATCATCCTTTTGTTTTTCATCAGTTATTGCTCTGAACTTATCTGAAAAAACAAGTGAGTGCATGAACGGGTTGAGCTCCTGACTGATCTGTCACAACCACACGACGTATTCTAGACTAATAAATCAAATGCTGCGATTGTTGCAAAATTCCAAGATCGTGTTCAACAGGTGCACCGATTCTTTGATAAGTGTCGAGCAGGCCTGACGATGATATGGAAGACCATGTTTCTGAAGGAGATATGCCCTAGAGGCAATAATAAAATGGTTATTATTTATATCTTTATGTTTATGATAAATGTTTATATATCATGCTATAATTGTATTAACCGAAACATTAGTACATGTGTGATATGTAGACAAACAAAGAAGTCCCTAGTATGCCTCTTAAACTAGCTTGTTGATTAATGGATGATTAGTTTCATAATCATGAACATTGGATGTTATTAATAACAAGGTTATGTCATTGTATGAGTGATGTAATGGACACACCCAATTAAGCGTAGCATAAGATCTCGTCATTAAGTTATTTGCTATAAGCTTTCGATACATAGTTACCTAGTCCTTATGACCATGAGATCATATAAATCACTTATACCGGAAAGGTACTTTGATTACATCAAATACCACTGCGTAAATGGGTGGTTATAAAGGTGGGATTAAGTATCCGGAAAGTATGAGTTGAGGCATATGGATCAACAGTGGGATTTGTCCATCCCGATGACGGATAGATATACTCTGGGCCCTCTCGGTGGAATGTCGTCTAATGTCTTGCAAGCATATGAATGAGTTCATAAGAGACCACATACCACGGTACGAGTAAAGAGTACTTGTCAGGAGACGAGGTTGAACAAGGTATAGAGTGATACCGAAGATCAAACCTCGGACAAGTAAAATATCGCGAGACAAAGGGAATTGGTAATATATGTGTATGGTTCATTCGATCACTAAAGTCATCGTTGAATATGTGGGAGCCATTATGGATCTCCAGATCCCGCTATTGGTTATTGGTCGGAGTGAGTACTCAACCATGTCCGCATAGTTCTCGAACCGTAGGGTGACACACTTAAAGTTGGATGTTGAAATGGTAGCACTTGAATTATGGAATGGAGTTCGAATATTTGTTCAGAGTCCCGGATGAGATCCCGGACATCACGAGGAGTTCCGGAATGGTCCGGAGAATAAGATTCATATATAGGATGTCATTTTATGTGAAATAAAATGTCGCGGAAGGTTCTATGGAAGGTTCTAGAAGGTTCTAGAAAAGTCCGGAAGAAACCACCAAGGAAGGTGGAGTCCACAAGGGACTCCACCTCCATGGCCGGCCAGCCCTAGATGGGGTGGAGTCCCAAGTGGACTCCACCATAGGGGGCCGCCACCCCCACATGGGAGGTGGGAATCCCACCTTTGGGTGGGAGTCCCTAGTTGGGCTAGGTTTCCCCCTCCTATGGAAGGTTTTGGTTTCGGGTCTTATTCGAAGACTTGGACACCAACACTTGGGATCCACCTATATAATGAGGGGCCAAGGGAGGGGGCCGGCCACCCCAAGACCACAAGCTGGCCGCCCCCCATAGAGTGGCCGGCCACCCCTCCCAAACCCTAGCCAAGCTCCTCCACTCCATATTGCCCGCATTGCTTAGCGAAGCTCCGCCGGACTTCTACACCGCCACCGACACCACGCCGTCGTGCTGTCGGATTCAAGAGGAGCTACTACTTCCGCTGCCCGCTGGAACGGGGAGGTGGACGTCGTCTTCATCAACAACCGAACGTGTGACCGAGTACGGAGGTGCTGCCTGCTCGTGGCGCCGAACCGATCGTGATCAAGATCTTCTACGCGCTTTTGCAAGCGGCAAGTGATCGTCTACCGCAGCAACAAGAGCCTCATCTTGTAGGCTTTGGAATCTCTTCAAGGGTGAGACTCGATACCCCCTCGTTGCTACCGTCTTCTAGATTGCATCTTGGCTTGGATTGCGTGTTCGCGGTAGGAAAATTTTTGTTTTCTATGCAACGTTATCCTACAGTGGTATCAGAGCCGTGTCTATGCATAGATGGTTGCACGAATAGAACACAATGGTTTGTGGGCGTTGATGCTCTTGTTATCTTTAGTTTGAGTACTTTGCATCTTTGTGGCATAGTGGGATGAAGCGGCTCGGACTAACTTTACATGACCGCGTTCATGAGACTTGTTCCTCGTTCGACATGCAACTTGTATTGCATAAGAGGCTTTGCGGGTGTCTGTCTCTCCTACTATAGTGAAGATTCAACTTACTCTTCTATTGACAACACTAGTATCACCGTTCTGGTTCATGTTCGTAGGTAGATTAGATCTTACACGAAAACCCTAAACCACGTAAAATATGCAAACCAAATTAGAGACGTCTAACTTGTTTTTGCAGGGTTTGGTGATGTGATATGGCCATGATATGATGATGAATATGTATGAGATGATCATTATTGTATTGTGGCAACCGGCAGGAGCCTTATGGTTGTCTTTAATTTTCATGTTGAGTAGTATTTCAAAGTAGTTGTAATAGTTGCTACATGAGGTGAACAACCATGAAGACGGCGCCATGAACCTTGACGCTACGCCGACGATGATGGAGATCATGCCCGTTGATGATGGAGATCATGTCCGTGCTTTGGAGATGAAGATCAAAGGCGCAAAGACAAAAGGGCCATATCATATCACATATGAACTGCATGTGATGTTAATCCTTTATGCATCTTTTTTTGCTTAGATCGCGACGGTAGCATTATAAGATGATCCCTCACATTAAATATCAAGATAATAAAGTGTTCTCCCCTCGTATGCACCGTTGTAACAGTTCGTCGTTTCAAAGCATCTCGTGATGATCGGATGTGATAGATTCAACGATTCACATACAACGGGTGTAAGCCATGTTGCACACGCGGAATACTTGGGTTTGCTTGACGAGCCTAGCATGTACAGACATGGCCTCGGGACAACGGAAACCGAAAGGTTGAACACGAGTCATATGGATGATATGATCAACATGTTGATGTTCACCATTGAAGCTACATCATCTCACGTGATGATCGGTTTTTGGTGTAGTGAATTTGGATCGTGTACCACTTAACAACTATGAGGGATGTTGTATTAAGTGGGAGTTCATTAGTAATTAGATTAAAACATGAACTAATTATCATAAACATAGTCTGAGTAGTATTTTGAATTAATTTTGTAGTATTGGCATCCGTTTACTACTATGCGCTAGTCTTGTTATTAAGATAGAAATACTGTTAAAATCTGACAAGAAACTTTACGGATTAGTACCGTATTGTTAAAGAATCAAGAATTGATTAAGTCCTATTGCAAACTTTTAGTAAACCTCACATTGTTGATTCAAAGAGCTATGGTTTCAATTAGTACCTAAAGTTATCTTGTCTCCGTGAAACTTGAAGTTCAAATTTGTTTGAAAAGTAAGGAGCTGAAAATTTAGTTTTCAGAAATAATCAAGGTATAAGATATATGTGATATCTAAGACCTTATTGCAAGATGATAGAATATAATTTGGTGAGACTACATGAACTCATAAGTTTTATGGGAATGTACGAAGGTTGAAGACGCAAGGCGTCACAATCCTCCAACTATTGGGGCACTAACAATATTCGCATATCCATGAAGTGACCATCCTTAATATGCACCGTTGCTAAGACTCGTAGTTTCGAAGCATCACGTGATGATCGGGTGTGATAGATTCTACGTGTGCATACAACGGGTGCAAGCTAGATTTGCACATGCAAATACCAAGGTTAAAACTTTACGAGCCTAGCATGTACAGACATGGTCTCGGAAAGTCGTCATGATATGATGGATAAAAATTATGAGTGAAATTGTTCATCATATTACAAAGTTACTAATAGTGAAATCTGGAACACTTGTCATATGATGATCAACTTCAAAGTAAGAACCTCAAGGTTTTTGGTATTTGACCAACAAACCTAGAAGTTAATGATGTTGAAGTGTTTTTCTGAATAATGAGGAAAGCTAAAAGAGAAATTGCAAAAGATATTTTGGCAAAAAGAAAAGAAAAGACTAGAAAGTCTAGCTCAGGTGTATATAAATGATATACATGTTATGGTTGTATTTCTAGTTAAGTCACACTATGAAATTCTTGGGTATTAGTACTATATTGGTTGGTATGAAGTGTCATACAAAACAACGCAATTCAAGAATACAATGGCCTAAGTGACTGACAAGGAATATGATAAGAATGTTCGCCTGGAACAAAATAAAGTGTTATTATGTTCGTCGTTAGCATTCTATCTAGCCCTTAGAATTTATAATAAAGAACTTAATAATTGTTATTTTGCTCTGGTCAAATGAAAACAATGAGTTGTTCAAATTATGACATTACTCCATATACGATGGATAAGTTATTATAAATCTTAATGGTGAAACACACATACATAACACTGACGCTAAAATGCCATAAGGCAAATGATTTGAATTCCACTTATTTGTGGAACCGCCATTTAGGTCATGTTAGAAAGGAACGCATGAAGGAACTCCATGCAAATGGATTTTTGGAGTCATTTGATTTTTGAATCATTTGGCGCTTGCAAATCTTTTCTAAAGAGAATGATTAAAATACCGTTCATAGGCCAAAAGTAGAACGGACAACTAACTTAGTGGAAAAATACATGATGATGTATGTGGTTCACTGGGAATAGTTGTGTGCGGAAGATTCTTCTACTTCATGAAAACTTTCAAACAATGAATTGAGTATATATGTGGATATATTCAATAAGGAAAAATTTGAAACATTTGAATAGGATTCAAATAAATTTCAGCATGAAGTGGAAATCATCGTAATAGAAAAATCAAATATCTATGATTGGATCATGGTGGAAATATTTGAATTACGAGTTTTAGCGAACATCTAAGAGAGTTATGAAATTGTTCTACAACTCACATTTCTTGGAGTATCATAATGATGATATAGTATCCGAGATATGTATCCAAACCTTGTTGGATCAATGATGAGATAAAATATTAATGCCATTATATTGTTGTGGATTATGCTTTAGTGACTACCGCTTTTACACTTAATAGAGCATCATCATGATCCGTTGAAATGATACCATACGAGTTATGGTATGGGTATGAATCCTAATAGTCTTTTCTTAAAATTTTGGTATGCATAGCATAAGTAAATAAGTTTACAACCAAAATCGGATGAATGTCTTTGTTGGTTATCCCAGAGAATTGATTGGGAATTCTTCTTACTATGGAGACAAAGACAAAAGTGTTTGTCAATGTTTCTTATTTCCAAGAAATTGTTTCTAGTGAAGTATTTGAGTGGGAGGACAATATAATTTGATAAGGTTTATGAACCTGAGCATAATGATCAGAGTAGCGCAGCATCGGAATTGGTTTCGGAAGCAGCCACGACGATCATGGCTCCCATGTCTACAAAATGTTATAGTCATGGAGATCGAAGTACTTATTGAACCTTGTAGGTATGGTTTACTTTGTGATCAAATAAATGATTTGTGAACAAAGGATTGTTTTTGAACAATGATAAACCAACTACATACAAAGAAGTTATGATGGGCCCTGACTCCGTTAAAATGGCTATACGCCATGAAATTCAAGATAGATAAATACTTTTTGAAAGTAAATGGATCTATAAAATTGATGGACTTGGATGGAATATCTTTAAAGAAGCTCGACTTGTCGAAAAATTGTTTACGACAAAGTTCAACTACGATAAGATTAGATCTTCCGTAGCAATGCTTATAGTCTATGTGGATTATTCTAGTAATCACTACATATTTCTTTTATGAGATATGCTAGTAGGATGGCAAAATACACTACTTAACAGAAGTATGTATACAAGATACAACCAATTGTTTTGCTAGTCCTTAGAATACTAGATAGGTATACGAACTTCAATTGGATGAAGTGAGTATCACGGAGTTGGAATCTTCACCAAGATGAAATAGTCAAAGAGTTTTTGATTTCATCAGAGACGATGAAGAGGCTTGCATTTGCAAGAAATTAAGTGGGAGCGCTGAGACATATTTATAATACTTATGTAGATGACATATAGTTGGTTATAAATGATGTAATTATATACTTGATTAAAAGGTTTCATTGAGAAATTAACTTCAATGAAAGGATATGGACTGAAACATATCTAGTGTCAAGATCTATGAAGATAGATTGAAACACAAAATAAGTTTAAGTCAAAGTACATAGAATGGATATTGAAATAGTTCAATATATAAATATTAAGAAAATGTTCTTGTCATGTGAAGTTTTAAAGACTTGAGTGTATCTGACACTCAATGAATAAAAACACATGAGTGATTATAGATCACAAATAATATGTACACAATCAGATGTCATGTGCTCCTAAAAATGTTATGAGCATGTACCAGAATGATTCATGTGATGATCATTGAAAAACAGTAAGAATATTCTTGAGTACTTAAGAAGAACCAAGGATATATATATAGTTTTGTATGGAGAAAGGACAAACAAATCACTGTAAAGTGTTGCACCGATATTTGTTTTGTCACATATGAAAATAAAATTTCAATCTCAAATTAGACTAAGTGTTGTTTAAAAGGTAGCACAATGAGCTAGAAGTTGTCTGTGCTAGATTTAGAAGAGTTCTAAATATTGTGACGGATTCTACAAAAGAAGGCAGAGTATGTCATTGTTTTGACAATGACAAAGGATGTTAAAATCAAGAGGTTCTTTGAGAACTTGGTGTAGTTCCGACAGAGTCAGAACTTTGAAGCTATATTGTGTGTGACAATATTAGTGACATATTTCAGACCGCGGAATTAAGGTTCCACCAGAAGACCAAACATATTTAATGCCAACTCATTTGGAAATGAGTGATGCGTTGAGACGCAAATGAATTACAAAATACATACGTTTCTGAGCGTGTCAGATCGTTGACTAAAAACCTCTCCCGTGAGCAATACATGATAAAACACCAGAAGGCCAAGGTGTTATATCTTTACAAATGTAAACTAGATTATTGACTCTAGTGCAAGTGGGAGACTGAAGGAGATATGCCCTAGAGGCAATAATAAAATGGTTATTATTTATATCTTTATGTTTATGATAAATGTTTATATATCATGCTATAATTGTATTAACCGAAACATTAGTACATGTGTGATATGTAGACAAACAAAGAAGTCCCTAGTATGCCTCTTAAACTAGCTTGTTGATTAATGGATGATTAGTTTCATAATCATGAACATTGGATGTTATTAATAACAAGGTTATGTCATTGTATGAGTGATGTAATGGACACACCCAATTAAGCGTAGCATAAGATCTCGTCATTAAGTTATTTGCTATAAGCTTTCGATACATAGTTACCTAGTCCTTATGACCATGAGATCATATAAATCACTTATACCGGAAAGGTACTTTGATTACATCAAATACCACTGCGTAAATGGGTGGTTATAAAGGTGGGATTAAGTATCCGGAAAGTATGAGTTGAGGCATATGGATCAACAGTGGGATTTGTCCATCCCGATGACGGATAGATATACTCTGGGCCCTCTCGGTGGAATGTCGTCTAATGTCTTGCAAGCATATGAATGAGTTCATAAGAGACCACATACCACGGTCCGAGTAAGGAGTACTTGTCAGGAGACGAGGTTGAACAAGGTATAGAGTGATACCGAAGATCAAACCTCGGACAAGTAAAATATCGCGAGACAAAGGGAATTGGTAATATATGTGTATGGTTCATTCGATCACTAAAGTCATCGTTGAATATGTGGGAGCCATTATGGATCTCCAGATCCCGCTATTGGTTATTGGTCGGAGTGAGTACTCAACCATGTCCGCATAGTTCTCGAACCGTAGGGTGACACACTTAAAGTTGGATGTTGAAATGGTAGCACTTGAATTATGGAATGGAGTTCGAATATTTGTTCAGAGTCCCGGATGAGATCCCGGACATCACGAGGAGTTCCGGAATGGTCCGGAGAATAAGATTCATATATAGGATGTCATTTTATGTGAAATAAAATGTCGCGGAAGGTTCTATGGAAGGTTCTAGAAGGTTCTAGAAAAGTCCGGAAGAAACCACCAAGGAAGGTGGAGTCCACAAGGGACTCCACCTCCATGGCCGGCCAGCCCTAGATGGGGTGGAGTCCCAAGTGGACTCCACCATAGGGGGCCGGCCACCCCCCACATGGGAGGTGGGAATCCCACCTTTGGGTGGGAGTCCTAGTTGGGCTAGGTTTCCCCCTCCTATGGAAGGTTTTGGTTTCGGGTCTTATTCGAAGACTTGGACACCAACACTTGGGATCCACCTATATAATGAGGGGCCAAGGGAGGGGGGCGGCCACCCCAAGACCACAAGCTGGCCGCCCCCCATAGAGTGGCCGGCCACCCCTCCCAAACCCTAGCCAAGCTCCTCCACTCCATATTGCCCGCATTGCTTAGCGAAGCTCCGCCGGACTTCTACACCGCCACCGACACCACGCCGTCGTGCTGTCGGATTCAAGAGGAGCTACTACTTCCGCTGCCCGCTGGAACGGGGAGGTGGACGTCGTCTTCATCAACAACCGAACGTGTGACCGAGTACGGAGGTGCTGCCCGTTCGTGGCGCCGGAACCGATCGTGATCAAGATCTTCTACGCGCTTTTGCAAGCGGCAAGTGATCGTCTACCGCAGCAACAAGAGCCTCATCTTGTAGGCTTTGGAATCTCTTCAAGGGTGAGACTCGATACCCCCTCGTTGCTACCGTCTTCTAGATTGCATCTTGGCTTGGATTGCGTGTTCGCGGTAGGAAAATTTTTGTTTTCTATGCAACGTTATCCTACAGTTTCCACTTAATCCAGCTCTTCCAACACTACTTGCTCCGATGTCGAACTTTAGAAATATTGCAAGGGTTTGGACTTTGGTGCGAAGCCAGCTTCTTGCTGGTGCTGAAACAACTTTTGCCTTCGTATTGGCTCAGCATCCTTCACTTGATTTGGAATTGATTGCCAAGGATAATGCAGATGTAAATCCATATTTTCCTGTCGTCAGGCATCACGCCTCAGTCATAGTCGACAGATTAGAAGTGAGCTCCGAAGCAAACCGTCGAGCTGAAGTGCCGAATGGATAGCCCAAACTTTGAGCGATTATGTAGATGATATAATTTTTTATGTTATTGGTGATGATACTCCATCTTCTCCCAAATGTTCGGGTGCTTTTATAGAAATTCAGGTCTAATTTTATCGTGAAAACGATGTAACTTGTTTGTCACACCTACGCTTTGTGCGTAAGTAATGCTCATGTTGATGCCCACGAAGGCGGGTGAACATTGATGATGATGAATCTTATCGTGAGAACGATATACATATAAAGTATTGTTGTTCGTAGAAGACGCCGACGACGATTCTTGAATGTTTGGTTGAGTCGCAAGCTTTGGCGTGCTCTTTCTTCAGGCATCGTAAGTACGATGTTTGTAATTTGTATAGTATTGGTAGCAATTTTGAGTGATCAAGCCTGATGGAACCGTAGTAATCGCAATATATCTTGCCGAGCCGTACATATGTGTTTTAAATTATATAGGCAGCAGCCCCTGGGCCAACGAGGAGACCATGTGCGCGACTGGCTTCGTAGCTCATATATCGTAAGAACGATGGGCCGGTTGCTTTGTGTGATTTCCATCAATTGCAGCACTCATATGTTCCGTGAGACTTTATGGAAACGCTTATTTTTTTGATGTATTATGGTAGTCCATAGATTTTCATCAATTGCAGTACTCGAATGTTCCATGTGGTTTTGATGAAATCGTTCGTATTTTTTGATGTATTATGGCAGTCCATAGATTTTCACCAATTGCAGCACTTGAATGTTCCGTGAGGCTTTAGTGAAATCATGAGATAAGAACTATTGGCTGCAGCCCCCGAGTATTTTTCGGGTATGCTTACTGCATTGATAGTATAATGAAATTTCTGAGATAACTATTGCGTGCGCGATGTCCTGGATTTGTCAAGAGTTCCGAATAAATTGGATGCATCCTAAAGAATAGCACTTGCATAGACGAACTTGAACTTTATTAATAAACTTGTAATCGAAAAGTAATCTAAACTGCTATGGGTAAAAAAAACTTATTGAATGAAAAGGGTAAGTTGTTCTAAAGGTGAACATATGTGGCACCGCTTGTCTTCTTAAGTAAGCGGAGGGTCTTCTTGGGCGTTACTGACTTTCGTTGATGTACCGATAGCTTTTTTCGAACTGCCGTGGCTTCTGTCGAAGCGTCGACAACTTCTGTCGAAGCATTGATAGCTTCTGCCGAGGCATTGACGGCTTCTACAAATGTAGCAGGGTTGACTGCCTGTTTCTTTGATTTTTTGCCGCTGTCGATCTCTTCAGGTTTGGATGCCCGGTCAACGAGAGGTAGCTTCTTGGGGAGGATATCCAGTGCCTTGATTTCATGCTTTACCTAGAACTTGGAGGCGATCTTCTGTAATTCTCGGTCGCAATTGTCTGACCGTGAAAAGTTTCCATGAGAAGTGATAGTGGTTTCGTTGTTGCCTGGCATTTTGAGCTTTAAGTATGCATAGTGAGGTACGGCCATGAATTTGGCGTATGCTAGTCTTCCGAGGATAGCGTGGTACTGTTATTCGCAATTCACTACCTCGAACTCGAGCCTTTCCTTTCTGAAGTTATCGGGTTTGCCGAAAATGACATCCAAAGAGAGCTTGCCGAGAGGGTACGCTGATAGGGTCGAAACAATGCCATGAAAGCCCGTGTCAGATTCTGCAACATATCTGATGTGATTCCCATTGCCTTCATTGTGCTTGCGAATACGAGGTTTAATCCTCTTCCTCTGTCCATGAATACTTTGCTCATGTTGAATCCGCCAATTTGTGCTTTGAGCACTAGCGCAGCATGACCTGGTCTTGGGACAGACATCGGGAGGTCCGCCCTGCTGAACAAGATGCTTTGCTTGGACCAGCCAATGTATTCAGCAACGTTCGCCATGGTGACTTCCGCGAGATTAACTTCTTGCGTTAGTCTGTTCAACTCCCTCGTGAGACACTAGTCTTGTGGATCATGCTCATCTGTCCTCGAGGTGGGGGAAATGCCTCATTTGGTGCGCGCGGCTGAATTTGCTGAACTTGATGCTGTGGCGCAGGCGGCGGGTTAGGGTGTTGTGCTCCCTGTACCATTGGGTTTGCCTGCCCTTTAGCCGTTTCTTAAAACTTCTGGAGATCAAGAAACTGTTGGTAATACCTGAGTAGATGGCTCGACTTATTGATGTTGTCCTTTAGGTTGCTGTATGCGTGTATGTAGCAAGGAGCGTTTGGTTGCTCCGCAAATGGTAGTTCAGGCACCCGCGGAGGTCGATCCCTCCAGTTACCTCGACTGCCTCCAGACCCACTGCGATTGTTATCCCGACGATCATCGCGTCGCTCCCTGCGCCGATCATCATGCCGATCGTCGCGTCGATCGGCGTAGCCTGTAGAAACAATGTTAGCATCAGCGAACGTTTCAGAAGTTTACTTAAGCTTCCGATATATGAACACATCGACTCCTTTGGCTTCTTATATCACTGGCGTAGTTCTTCGATCCTGACAGGTCTCTTGTATGTGGCTTGGAAGTTTTTGATGAAAGCGTTGACTAGATCTTCCTACGACTTGATGGATCCTTTCAGCAGGCCTCTCGGCCAAGCTCGTGCTGAGTCCTTGAGGCGCAGTTGCAGACATTGCATCGTCGCCACTTGATTTCCCTTGTGCAGGATCACAATCTGTAGGTAGTCGTCTATCGATGACCTCGGCTCCTGTTGACCATCGTATTTGGCAGCGTTAGTGTAGGTGTTGGCTTGAATCTCTTTGGTGGCATCGCCTCTCAAATCTTATGGTTGAGGAAATCGGCACCGCGGAGTTCACCATCGTGTTCTTCAGTTTCTTCAAAATCGCCGCTATCAACGCTAGCACGTGCAGCGCGTCATCAGCGAGCCTTGTTGATTTTGCTCTGTGTGATATCGTCGTGAGCATCCTTTGAGGAAGAGCGATGCCGAGAACCACTGCCGTGATGCAAAGATTTTTCCTTTCTGGGGATGAGCTTGTCGATGATGCTTCCGAGACTTTCGAGGGCACCCCGATGAACTGGTGTCATTGGATCATCAGGTGTCAGCTGATTATTGATCAGATAGGCTGCGAGATTTGCAGTTGCTCCTTCAACAGTTTTGGGCCTGAGCATGCCCGCAGTATACATCGTCATGAAGGAGTTGGAGAGGTTTGACGTGATCTCTCTCGCGTCCACCTACGAGAGGTGGGGGATGCGTGGACGAAACCTCCTGGACCCCTGGTTGCTTCTAGAGTCACTCCCGAGAGAAGATAGCCCCCTTTGTCGCTCGCTTGATAGATCGGCTGCCTGCTGGCGTTGGTCAAGGTCAGCTTGCTCCTTGGCTAACCAAGAACAGTTATTTTCGAGAGTAACGTCCTAAGAACTGAGGGTGACTGCCGATACTCCGACGGGGAGGCAGGTTGTGGTGACCCGGCATACCACTGCATGGTGTAGTATGCAAGTCTGATATAACACCAATGAAACATTGTTCCACTAGTATTATATCGCTCAGAGTGGTACAACAGAAACATATGCGGGTCCAAGGCATGTCTATAGAATTACAACATTGACTCCGTTACATAAGATCATCACAGCCTCCTACTTTACAATGAGGTAAAATTGCAAATAAACTCCAGAAGAACGACTCGTAGTCTAGACTTATCACGAACTCTATTGTAGAGTATTTAACTAGCTAAAGAGGCTAAGAATAGATTCTAGCTAAGTAGGAGCTAGGTTTAGGAAACTAGTTCCCTTCTATGACTAAACTAGGTTTTCTCCTTGCTGGATGTGGTATTTGACTCCTCTGACAGGGTCCTGTCTCTTGAAGTAGTTGTTCACTTCTCGGTCTTCGAGTTGCACTGTAGATCCTCCATCGTGGCCTCCATATCTAAGAAGGGGATTTAAGAGTGGGATGAGTACGAGCGTACTCAACAAGTTCATTATAGGAAAGAGGTGTTTAATGCACTAGCTACAGCATTAGACCAGAAAGTCTAATACCAATGCAGGTTTTCATAACCATTTCTTCAAAAGGGTTGCTTTTATTCAGAAGAACTATGTCCGTCAGCCTTCACCGGTTTACTAGAACTTCATGGAGCTCCTTTCCGGCCGCGTTCGCAGTTCCATATCCCGGAACAGGGAGTGACAGGTCACGGTTCTTTACACTCTGCAGAGGTGTGTTGCTTTACCCATAAGAGATCTTAACCTTGGTGCCAACCGGGCATATTCCCCGTCCACACTTCCTATGGTGTGAGGCCCGGTATAAGGTCTAGCCAATCATGTTCCTCCGCTACCTCGAACACCCACCCGTTGTTGCATGCCCCGACCCTGGGTCCACGCCGGTCCCATTATTCCTGTAGATTTCAAGGTGGACCCCGACCACGACGACAGTGCTGGGCTCTACCATACACTCCTACGCCGGTAGCTACAACCCATCATAGACCGCAATACCGTGGGGACTTAAGGCTTCCCCAGCCTACCGCTTGTTCTTCGAACGACAAGTGTCTACGGACTGTGCCGTGGGGACTTAAGGCTTCCCCAGCCTACCGCTTGCCGCCGACAGATACAAGTGTCTACGGTAAAGCGCATCCGTTGATGAACGAGAGGTGGAAACACTTTTGACTACTCCGTCCCACTCCGGATCTTATGGTTAACACGGGTATTACGGCACAAGAATCACTGGCGACATTTGTTGTTTAATCCTAGATGGATATAAACCCTTGCAATGGAACCTCCACCATATCAACACAATCCATGGTTCCATTGCCCACCACATAGTCATATTCATAGTTATGAAAGTAGTGGTTTTGGTTTTTATGCAATAGTGATAATCATAGTACTTTGCAAGTAATTTGATAGAAATAATCAAATGACATGAGCAAGTGATGAACTTGCCTTTCTTGACTGCAAGATTATGTAGTCAAGGTCTTCGATACGCAATAACTCCAAATTCTGAAATAGCATCATCGTCTGGTAAGGATGATGTTTAAAAGATTGGCAAGGATGCAATAATGCATAGGTATGAGATGCAATCGCTCTAAGCGTGACCTAACCCCGATGATTTAGGATTAATGAGTTGTAATGATTAGTTTCGGGTGTGTTGCACCTTTAGAGTGATTCACAAACAAGGTTCTTATTAAGGTTTGATTACTTGGTATCATGTACAAGTTATATAATAAAGAATAGTAATCAATTTAGCACACAAGGAATGATAATTGGCATAGTGTTAATATGTAAAGAATGCTTGTCGCTTTAGTACTAGATGGCATGGTTAATGATTGCTTGTTATATTATTCAAAAGAATAACTTTTGAAAAACATGTTCTTTAACAAAGAACAAGTATGATAATTGGATTTGTGGGTTTCTATAGTTTATTATGGTTCCAAGTAGTTTCTGGAGTAAGTATTAGATGGATCACAACAATGTTGGATTCATCGACACCTAGGGCTTGTAAGGTTGAGTTAAGCCTAGGCATTCTAAGCAAGTATTTATACATGGTTGCTATTAAGCTTGGTTCATCTTGCTGGTGATAGCTAGCTAGGGTTTATAGATCCTATAAGGCAGGGTTGATGGCTACTCTGTATTTTCTTCAAAAGAATAACTTTTGAAGAACATACTTCTTAAGTACTAAGAGGTATTTCAACTAATGGTGAGGGTATCTAGAGTTTCCTATTGGATCTATTAAGTAAGGAATGGTTATATAGGATGATCAATAACTATCTCACACTAACAGGGTTTAGTGTGTATGGAATAGGATGCACAATATTGGCAGGGTTGCTATTGGAGTTCATCACAATGGTGTGATGCTAAGCCTGGTTAATTAAGGTTGATATTTCTAAGGATAGGAGCTAGGGTTTGCATTTGGTTGACCCTATTTGATCAACTAGGTTGGATAGGTATGCATACATGGAATACTAAATTATTGATAATAGGGCTCCTACATTTTCTGTGGCATGGCAAGTATTTAATTGCTAATTATGGTTCTATGAATCAAAAGGAAGTACATGATCTCATGTTCTAATCTAGGGTTTAGGTTTAGAAACAAGTTAGGATTCATATGAATTAATGGAGCTAGGGTTTCTAATGGCATTAGGGTTTTAGAATTCCACATAAAATTATGAACTACTATTTTATGTATAATGGAACTAGGGTTTCCAAGTTCTGATACAATTCTTAGAGTAATAATTGGTAATAGAGTTGGAGTTAATAATGACTTTAAAATAGAAGTAATAATGGTTTAAGTTATGATCCATTAGGATTTTTATATGAGTAAACATAACCATAAAGAAACAACTGTTGTATTATATGAAATTTAATACAAAGTAATATTTACTATTTTCTTGATGTGAAAAATAGAAAAAAGAAATTTATATATTTTTAGTATTTATGTCTTAATAGTTTAAGATTTAAAATTAGTCTTCTAAAATTTATAAGAAGATTCAAATTACTGTTCTTCTAATTTTTAAAGTACTATTGGTTGTCTTTTATTATTATTATTATTGTATAGGTTATTTTATGATACTCACTTTTGTTTATTGGTTGCTGTTTTTTTTATTAACTTAAATGCCTAAAAGGTTTTTCTTTTTCTAAAAAAAAATAGACCCAAAAGTCTGTTGGGCTGGCCCAATGGCATGGCCAGCAGGTCTGGCCCAACCTGGCCGAGTCAAGAGCAGTAGACCGGACCCGACCGGTCCATTGACGCGCTTGCTCGCTCCCTTCCCCTTTTCTTTTCTTCCTCGCACACCACGACCATGGCACGGTGGCATTCTTTGTCTCCGCCGTTCCACCGCCTCTCCCTGGCCGCTCTTGGCCTTCTCCGGTGCCGACGGAATGGGGCTTTGGTCCGCTGTGATGTTCTCCACAGCCTCCCCCTGATCGATTTAGTTTTCGCGGTCTCAGTCACTCGGTCACGACCCCGATTGGGATTGCTGTCTCCGCCTCTATCCCGGCTGATGATGGCCGCCTCCGGTGCCGCTGCTGACCATCGGGGATCCGCCGTACTCTCCTCGCTCGCCTCCACCAACAATCCCCTCATTTTGATGCCTCTGTCGCTTGTACTCACCTCCGGGAACCCTAGCTATTGCCGGTCGATTCGGCCCTCGCCAGGTATCTCCGGCGCCGCCATGTACCGGCGAGGCTACTCCTCCATCTCTCCCATTACCTCAGCTCCTACTTCCATACGACGCTGGTGAGACGACAACAGTTGCTGCAACCTTGGCGCCCCTCCATCTGCTGCTCGGTTGCTTTGGTGGTGTATTGGTGGCGGTGTGATGCTGTCGGGGGAAGTGATGATGCAGTGGTGTGGTGTTGCTGCTGCCTGTGCGGCTGCAACTACTACATCCTCGACGCCGGTGGGACGGTGCCGCGGACGCAACCCCGGCTGGACGGTGCCGCGGACGCAACCCTGGTGTCATCTACCTCGCTACTACTCTCTACTGGACTCACTGTGAGCTACCCCATTCTCTTCTCTGTCTATGATTACCCTGTGGTGTGCATCAAGAACTTCTACACATGTGTAATTGTGTCCCAAATATTGCCTATTCTCTGTATTAACATGTGTTGTGGGAATGCTCTTGCTTGGATGATGTATCAATCAAGCATTCGTGTTGGACTTGGCTTTGTGATAATTGGCTTGTCTCTGTGGATACAAATTTTATTATTGTCCAGTGAGTAGTGAGGTGCCTCAATTCGGATGATTAGCTCATCCATGGCTTGCTGCTATCTTAAACTGTAAAATGCAACTATTGTTGCCTACAGATTGATGCATAGCTGGGTAGCTTGATTGTGAGCTTGTATGCTTATTTTTGGTGACTTTATCATTGGCTATATATATATGATCCATTGATCATCTGATCGTATTGTATTATGGCTATACCATTGATGTGTTACATTGACATGCCTTTGTCTCCAGGAATTAATCCAGGGACAAGTTGATGTTACTGGTTGCTATATCTTTATATTTTTGATTTATTAAACTGATAAGAACAGATCTAGCTTGCTTCCTGGTTGATACACTGTTGGTTAATATGAACAGGTGCTTGTGCTTGATCTTGTAGCCTTGCCAATGATGCAAAGGCTGAGGCATAGTGTTTTTTTAGATAAGAACAGATACTATTTGTGATATTTTAATATTCTCTGTGATGAATTTTGCATAGCACTACTATGCAAGACTGAGAGAATCACTTCCCGCAACTCAAGTTCAACTGATGATCTATAGCCTATGATCTTGGATTCTTATTTATTTGGCTTGCATACATGCCTGTGCCATCTGCTAGATTTTTGTTTCTCTGTGGTGCCTCGTAAGAGTGTGCACAGAGTAACAACATGCTTAGCATGATTTGGTACTGCAGGTATTTGTGTGGTGATTTAGATAGGCTTTGATCATAGCTATGATCATATGATGTTAAAAACTTTCCCAGACAAGCTTCTTTTGATGCTTCTAATAAAGAGATTGATGTTTCAACCTGCTGCTGCAGAGAAGCTTGATCTCTTGGAATCTGATGTAGTCTGCTTCTTGTGGCATGCCTGCTCCTCCTAGCTAGCTTCTTGATCTTCTTCTTAATTCTTCAAAGTAACATTCCGAGGTATGTGTGTTTCTAGATATGGATGTGCTTGTACAGGTAGATCATGCACATAGCTGATAGAGGAATTTGTTGTTGCTGTTCTAGGAATCGGAATGAAGAGCTACTTGTTCTGGCATGTTAAATGAATTGTTGTTCTAGGGCTTGCTGGTGTATGGTGCGGCTGGATGTAGTGGCTTGCTTTTGTATTACCAGACAGTTGCTGTGCAGTTGACAACACACTGCCCTGTATTCTGTGACTGTGCTGCTTGTGTGGTTGCCTCACTATCTAGTGTAAGAGGACAAATTGGCTTTCTTTTCCCCTGGTGCAAGTCACGGGTAGAGTCATGCTTATCTCTGTTGGATATTTATTTGAATGCTGCCGGGTGTGTAATACATGTGGCTTTCGCTAATGGCTTACTCACAGTTAATAGTAGTTAAGCTTTGCTTTATTATCCATTGAATTTAAATTAAGCATTCTTGATCAGTTTGACTTTTCCATGGCAAACATGATCACTTTAATTAACTAGTGGCTTTCTCTTTAAGGAATTTGACTAGATTAGAGGGATTAATAAGTTGCCTTTGTTGCCTAAGATAAGTGGATCAAATACTGTTGCCCTTGTCCCTTATTTGATATGGATCAGATGTTGTCACTTGTCCCTGGTGCTTATTTGCTCATTGTTGCCTAATGATACAAAATGATCCATTGATCCCTCTTGTGATCCAGAGATGATACATGATTCCCAAAGCTGCCTAGAAATTGAAATTGATCCCTCTAATCCACAATTTAGATATTAGGACAAGTTCCTAATGTCTAGTAGTTGAGTTCCAATATCAAAATGCCTCATCCTTGATGATGGCGACATTTTAACCATAACACAATTTATTTTCCTTTTGTCTTTGTTTTATTTCTCTTATTGCAGGAAAAGAAAAATATTGGGACATTGGGAAGATCAAGATTTAGTTTAGGAATTCTTTTTTATTCTTTTGTAATACAATTTTCTTTTTGTAGCTTGAAATTTTTATTTCTCTTTATTAGACTTGTAAATATTGGATGATAAAGGTTGTAATAAAGTTTAATTCATTTAATTGTTTTGAATTTTTACTTTATATTTGATCTCATATACTTTATGTGATATGATTATTGGGAAATTCAAATTCTTATTTGAATTTTTATTATTCATATGAATCTCTATTATCCATATTTGAATTTGAATTCAAATTATTTCCCCCAAAACACATGAGTTCAGAAAGGTCATGTCGAAATTTATCGCACCCACATCGAAGACTAACTCAATTCCACCGATGTAAGAGAAACTTCGATCCCTTTGGAGGTTTTAAACAAAAGCGCGAAAATTCCCCAGATTTTCTATGCATGAATGCAATGCACACATCTGTTTCCTCTATTTTTGTAACCCCAAATACTGGGATATTACACTCTCTACCCCTTAAACTAAACTTCGTCCTCGAAGTTTGAACTCTCTCACGTTTCCGAAGTGTGGATCTGACTTATGCAGACTACGACTTGTCTCGAACTCTGTGATGATCTTGGTAGATATAATTGAATATATCACTTGTCCAGATTCTTCCTGGAATCCATTAGGGTTTGTCTCTGAACATAAATTTCTAACTCCAGTTCTATGATTTTCTCTGGAATCTAATAATACTTGTCTCTGAACCATGGCTCTTACTTTGATTCATTGATTTCTTCCAACTATTATAATCTTGTTTCCTATCTCATTGAAGATTCAATGATTAGGACTTCTTCTTGTCCTGGCAGTCTTTATTGAGGACTAATTGGATAACATTCTCCTATTTGATAAAATAGGTCTTTGTTTTTTTTTTCCTTACTACCAAAACTTCAATATTGGTACTTCGTAAGGTACTTATCATGGAAATGATCGTGATGGTTTATTCCTAAGAATGGATTAGACTCATTTAGTCCATCCAATCATGGTTTATAGTTGATACCTATAACTATTTTTGGTTTATTAAGGTTCCATGAAAAGAATCATTCTATTAGTCTTGGCTTTTGGTATGGTCAATCTACTTCAGTCTTTGGCCTTCATGAGCTGTATTTGGTCTATAGTATTTCCTTCATCCAACTTCATTAACCTTAGATTACTTGAGCTTTCGTACTTCTGAGTAAATATTACTCACTTTCTCCAGTTATAGACCACTTCTTACTTCCACGAGGTATAAACCTTGGCTTCTGGTCTGATATCCTTCTGAAAGTAGTGTTTAATAATCTTATGAAAATAAGATCGAACTACCTCTCAGTTCAGACCTTCTTCTTCTATTATGCTCAAAGTATTGAGTTATTGTACATCCAACTCAATCTTTACTCTACCCCTTAGAGTTTTCTTATGGTCTTCAACTCCTTTTCTTCCAACTATTGGACTTATGATTAGAATACTGGTCTGGTTCTAACTTATGGTTTGTACTTCTTCTAAGGTCTCATGAAGAATGTTTGTGGTGTATCCACTCAATTGTGGACATCCAATGTGAATCCTTTGACTAAATGATTATAGGTCATTGTTATTTAACTGACAAAATTTTATTTGTTCACAAACTTTTGTTACAAATAATTAAATCGTGGACTATTTGTAATACTAACTGATACCAGCTGTGGTTATTATACCAACTGTGGCTATTTGATATCTAAAAAATGGATTCTATTATAGGTTCTGATCAACTGGACGAGACATCTTCTACTTTATCTCGCAGTATTGATATTATACCAATTGTGGTCTTCTGATATCGACTATGGTCTTCTTATGTCTGCTATGATTTCGTATATCACCTTCCTTCATTCAGGGTTTATTTTGCAAGAAAACCACTAGCTGACACTATGAATATAGCATCCCAAGTAATTTCCCATGCATTCCCTCTTCTATGTTGACTATGGATCTGCTTCAACTTCACCATAATCATTATATTTCTCATCTTCATGCTTCTTTCGTACTAAAGTACTCCTCCGTTGAGGTAAGCATGAGTTTCGGATGGTACTTCCTTCAGAGTACTGTGGTTACTTCCCACAACTTTACTTCCTTTTTCTGATCAACCTTCATCTTGTCTTCAGAATCTTCAGAATTCGTCACTTCCTCACACGAATACCATTACCCTCTAGATCTATAGCATCAAGTAAGAACTTGATATTGCAACATGCATTTGCATATCAAAGTCAAACTTCATGTATGGATCTAGTCAAACAATGAAATTCCAATAAAATCCAAGAAGATTCAGCTTTGTGCATATAATACACACCATCATAAGCCTGAATATAATAGTTGAGTAAGACATCTCTAAACATCAGGCTCTGATGTGTAGTATATAGCACCACATAATATAGGTTTATATTGTGATACTTAGCACGAATATATGGGATTCTACTATTTGTCTCAACTTTTACCTTAATTGCACATTTGCAATGAGATAATCTTGATACAAAGTGGTTTGGGATGGTTAAGGTTAACCTAATTTTCTTTGGAAGTACTACTTAACTTAGTATTATACCATATATAAGTGCTATTGAGGACTATTTTGTATGATACCTCAAGTTCTAATATGGTTACTCTAAATACATAATTATTAGGATATAGTTCCTATACTTCTAAGTGTTTCTACCATAAGCATATGGTCATGATGTGCTTGGCACACTTCCCATGGTTTTGGAACACAACTCTTGCACTATTGGTGAACACCTGACTTCTTATTGTACTCCTCCTAAGTATTTATGATGTTCCAGTACATCACCTAATGAATCTCAAGTGAATCATATGTGATTACTATCTCTACCATGTAGTAGACATATTTTTTTCCTGAATCTCTTCCTTACTTCCCATGATTGACTCATCATGGTCTATACTACCTCATATAACTCATAGTTATCACTTACTATCAACTGTTTCACGAGTTTGGATAGATTTTACTTACCCATTACTTGTATTGGTGTACACCCTCTAATAGGATATCATGCTTATATTTGTCACTTAATACTACTCCTATTACAGGTCTGAATAATTCCTACTTATCCATAACATGTGTTGGTACACATCTTCCAATAGGATATCTTCCTTATGGTTGTATCCTCTCTTTGGACTACCATGTATTGTATACCAACTGGGGTCTACTCATCTATTGTTTTGAGAACTTATTGATGTGCTACATGTTTTAGGATTAGCTAACTAATTTCCCTTAAAAAAAATAGGTAAGAAAGATTGACTCAAGTGTGTCAGGATTATTCTCAAGTGAATATCCATCTCAAGTCATAAGAAGTATTTGGTTTACCTAGGACAGTTTCCTATAGACACTACCAATCCTATAGGTCTCCTTTAAAGGGTTTTAATCCTAAGGTCAAAGCATTTGCTCTGATACCAACTGTGGTGACCCGGCATACCACTGCATGGTGTAGTATGCAAGTCTGATATAACACCAATGAAACATCGTTCCACTAGTATTATATCGCTCAGAGTGGTACAACAGAAACATATGCGGGTCCAAGGCATGTCTATAGAATTACAACATTGACTCCGTTACATAAGATCATCACAGCCTCCTACTTTACAATGAGGTAAAATTGCAAATAAACTCCAGAAGAACGACTCGTAGTCTAGACTTATCACGAACTCTATTGTAGAGTATTTAACTAGCTAAAGAGGCTAAGAATAGATTCTAGCTAAGTAGGAGCTAGGTTTAGGAAACTAGTTCCCTTCTATGACTAAACTAGGTTTTCTCCTTGCTGGATGTGGTATTTGACTCCTCTGACAGGGTCCTGTCTCTTGAAGTAGTTGTTCACTTCTCGGTCTTCGAGTTGCACTGTAGATCCTCCATCGTGGCCTCCATATCTAAGAAGGGGATTTAAGAGTGGGATGAGTACGAGCGTACTCAACAAGTTCATTATAGGAAAGAGGTGTTTAATGCACTAGCTACAGCATTAGACCAGAAAGTCTAATACCAATGCAGGTTTTCATAACCATTTCTTCAAAAGGGTTGCTTTTATTCAGAAGAACTATGTCCGTCAGCCTTCACCGGTTTACTAGAACTTCATGGAGCTCCTTTCCGGCCGTTGTCATAGCCTCCATATCCCGGAACAGGGAGTGATAGGTCACGGTTCTTTACACTCTGCAGAGGTGTGTTGCTTTACCCATAAGAGATCTTAACCTTGGTGCCAACCGGGCATATTCCCCGTCCACACTTCCTATGGTGTGAGGCCCGGTATAAGGTCTAGCCAATCATGTTCCTCCGCTACCTCGAACACCCACCCGTTGTTGCATGCCCCGACCCTGGGTCCACGCCGGTCCCATTATTCCTGTAGATTTCAAGGTGGACCCCGACCACGACGACAGTGCTGGGCTCTACCATACACTCCTACGCCGGTAGCTGCAACCCATCATAGACCGCAATACCGTGGGGACTTAAGGCTTCCCCAGCCTACCGCTTGTTCTTCGAACGACAAGTGTCTACGGACTGTGCCGTGGGGACTTAAGGCTTACCCAGCCTACCGCTTGCCGCCGACAGATACAAGTGTCTACGGTAAAGCGCATCCGTTGATGAACGAGAGGTGGAAACACTTTTGACTACTCCATCCCACTCCGGATCTTATGGTTAACACGGGTATTACGGCACAAGAATCACTGGCGACATTTGTTGTTTAATCCTAGATGGATATAAACCCTTGCAATGGAACCTCCACCATATCAACACAATCCATGGTTCCATTGCCCACCACATAGTCATATTCATAGTTATGAAAGTAGTGGTTTTGGTTTTTATGCAATAGTGATAATCATAGTACTTTGCAAGTAATTTGATAGAAATAATCAAATGACATGAGCAAGTGATGAACTTGCCTTTCTTGACTGCAAGATTATGCAGTCAAGGTCTTCGATACGCAATAACTCCAAATTCTGAAATAGCATCATCGTCCGGTAAGGATGATGTTTAAAAGATTGGCAAGGATGCAATAATGCATAGGTATGAGATGCAATCGCTCTAAGCATGACCTAACCCCGATGATTTAGGATTAATGAGTTGTAATGATTAGTTTCGGGTGTGTTGCACCTTTAGAGTGATTCACAAACAAGGTTCTTATTAAGGTTTGATTACTTGGTATCATGTACAAGTTATATAATAAAGAATACTAATCAATTTAGCACACAAGGAATGATAATTGGCATAGTGTTAATATGTAAAGAACAGTTGTCAGTTTTAGTACTATATGGCATGGTTAATGATTGCTTGTTATATTATTCAAAAGAATAACTTTTGAAAAACATGTTCTTTAACAAAGAACAAGTATGATAATTGGATTTGTGGGTTTCTATAGTTTATTATGGTTCCAAGTAGTTTCTGGAGTAAGTATTAGATGGATCACAACAATGTTGGATTCATCGACACCTAGGGCTTGTAAGGTTGAGTTAAGCCTAGGCATTCTAAGCAAGTATTTATACATGGTTGCTATTAAGCTTGGTTCATCTTGCTGGTGATAGCTAGCTAGGGTTTATAGATCCTATAAGGCAGGGTTGATGGCTACTCTGTATTTTCTTCAAAAGAATAACTTTTGAAGAACATACTTCTTAAGTACTAAGAGGTATTTCAACTAATGGTGAGGGTATCTAGAGTTTCCTATTGGATCTATTAAGTAAGGAATGGTTATATAGGATGATCAATAACTATCTCACACTAACAGGGTTTAGTGTGTATGGAATAGGATGCACAATATTGGCAGGGTTGCTATTGGAGTTCATCACAATGGTGTGATGCTAAGCCTGGTTAATTAAGGTTGATATTTCTAAGGATAGGAGCTAGGGTTTGCATTTGGTTGACCCTATTTGATCAACTAGGTTGGATAGGTATGCATACATGGAATACTAAATTATTGATAATAGGGCTCCTACATTTTCTGTGGCATGGCAAGTATTTAATTGCTAATTATGGTTCTATGAATCAAAAGGAAGTACATGATCTCATGTTCTAATCTAGGGTTTAGGTTTAGAAACAAGTTAGGATTCATATGAATTAATGGAGCTAGGGTTTCTAATGGCATTAGGGTTTTAGAATTCCACATAAAATTATGAACTACTATTTTATGTATAATGGAACTAGGGTTTCCAAGTTCTGATACAATTCTTAGAGTAATAATTGGTAATAGAGTTGGAGTTAATAATGACTTTAAAATAGAAGTAATAATGGTTTAAGTTATGATCCATTAGGATTTTTATATGAGTAAACATAACCATAAAGAAACAACTGTTGTATTATATGAAATTTAATACAAAGTAATATTTACTATTTTCTTGATGTGAAAAATAGAAAAAAGAAATTTATATATTTTTAGTATTTATGTCTTAATAGTTTAAGATTTAAAATTAGTCTTCTAAAATTTATAAGAAGATTCAAATTACCGTTCTTCTAATTTTTAAAGTACTATTGGTTGTCTTTTATTATTATTATTATTGTATAGGTTATTTTATGATACTCACTTTTGTTTATTGGTTGCTGTTTTTTTTTATTAACTTAAATGCCTAAAAGGTTTTTCTTTTTCTAAAAAAAAATAGACCCAAAAGTCTGTTGGGCTGGCCCAATGGCATGGCCAGCAGGTCTGGCCCAACCTGGCCGAGTCAAGAGCAGTAGACCGGACCCGACCGGTCCATTGACGCGCTTGCTCGCTCCCTTCCCCTTTTCTTTTCTTCCTCGCACACCACGACCATGGCACGGTGGCATTCTTTGTCTCCGCCGTTCCACCGCCTCTCCCTGGCCGCTCTTGGCCTTCTCCGGTGCCGACGGAATGGGGCTTTGGTCCGCTGTGATGTTCTCCACAGCCTCCCCCTGATCGATTTAGTTTTCGCGGTCTCAGTCACTCGGTCACGACCCCGATTGGGACTGCTGTCTCCGCCTCTATCCCGGCT
This sequence comes from Lolium perenne, assembly GCF_019359855.2. Taxonomy (NCBI): domain Eukaryota; kingdom Viridiplantae; phylum Streptophyta; class Magnoliopsida; order Poales; family Poaceae; genus Lolium; species Lolium perenne. The sequence goes on along the minus strand of NC_067250.2, from coordinate 12,874,696 downwards.
GATGATGGCCGCCTCCGGCGCCGCTGCTGACCATCGGGGATCCGCCGTACTCTCCTCGCTCGCCTCCACCAACAATCCCCTCATTTTGATGCCTCTGTCGCTTGTACTCACCTCCGGGAACCCTAGCTATTGCCGGTCGATTCGGCCCTCGCCAGGTATCTCCGGCGCCGCCATGTACCGGCGAGGCTACTCCTCCATCTCTCCCATTACCTCAGCTCCTACTTCCATACGACGCTGGTGAGACGACAACAGTTGCTGCAACCTTGGCGCCCCTCCATCTGCTGCTCGGTTGCTTTGGTGGTGTATTGGTGGCGGTGTGATGCTGTCGGGGGAAGTGATGATGCGGTGGTGTGGTGTTGCTGCTGCCTGTGCGGCTGCAACTACTACATCCTCGACGCCGGTGGGACGGTGCCGCAGACGCAACCCCGGCTGGACGGTGCCGCGGACGCAACCCTGGTGTCATCTACCTCGCTACTACTCTCTACTGGACTCACTGTGAGCTACCCCATTCTCTTCTCTGTCTATGATTACCCTGTGGTGTGCATCAAGAACTTCTACACATGTGTAATTGTGTCCCAAATATTGCCTATTCTCTGTATTAATATGTGTTGTGGGAATGCTCTTGCTTGGATGATGTATCAATCAAGCATTCGTGTTGGACTTGGCTTTGTGATAATTGGCTTGTCTCTGTGGATACAAATTTTATTATTGTCCAGTGAGTAGTGAGGTGCCTCAATTCGGATGATTAGCTCATCCATGGCTTGCTGCTATCTTAAACTGTAAAATGCAACTATTGTTGCCTACAGATTGATGCATAGCTGGGTAGCTTGATTGTGAGCTTGTATGCTTATTTTTGGTGACTTTACTGCTGGCTATATATATATGATCCATTGATCATCTGATCGTATTGTATTATGGCTATACCATTGATGTGTTACATTGACATGCCTTTGTCTCCAGGAATTAATCCAGGGACAAGTTGATGTTACTGGTTGCTATATCTTTATATTTTTGATTTATTAAACTGATAAGAACAGATCTAGCTTGCTTCCTGGTTGATACACTGTTGGTTAATATGAACAGGTGCTTGTGCTTGATCTTGTAGCCTTGCCAATGATGCAAAGGATGAGGCATAGTGTTTTTTAGATAAGAACAGATACTATTTGTGATATTTTAATATTCTCTGTGATGAATTTTGCATAGCACTACTATGCAAGACTGAGAGAATCACTTCCCGCAACTCAAGTTCAACTGATGATCTATAGCCTATGATCTTGGATTCTTATTTATTTGGCTTGCATACATGCCTGTGCCATCTGCTAGATTTTTGTTTCTCTGTGGTGCCTCATAAGAGTGTGCACAGAGTAACAACATGCTTAGCATGATTTGGTACTGCAGGTATTTGTGTGGTGATTTAGATAGGCTTTGATCATAGCTATGATCATATGATGTTAAAAACTTTCCCAGACAAGCTTCTTTTGATGCTTCTAATAAAGAGATTGATGTTTCAACCTGCTGCTGCAGAGAAGCTTGATCTCTTGGAATCTGATGTAGTCTGCTTCTTGTGGCATGCCTGCTCCTCCTAGCTAGCTTCTTGATCTTCTTCTTAATTCTTCAAAGTAACATTCCGAGGTATGTGTGTTTCTAGATATGGATGTGCTTGTACAGGTAGATCATGCACATAGCTGATAGAGGAATTTGTTGTTGCTGTTCTAGGAATCGGAATGAAGAGCTACTTGTTCTGGCATGTGAAATGAATTGTTGTTCTAGGGCTTGCTGGTGTATGGTGCGGCTGGATGTAGTGGCTTGCTTTTGTATTACCAGACGATTCTTTGTGCGATTGACAACACACTCGCCCGTATTCCGTGGATCTTTGCTTGTGTGGTTGCCTCACTATCTAGTGTAAGAGGACAAATTGGCTTTCTTTTCCCCTGGTGCAAGTCACAGGTAGAGTCATGCTTATCTCTGTTGGATATTTATTTGAATGCTGCCGGGTGTGTAATACATGTGGCTTTCGCTAATGGCTTACTCACAGTTAATAGTAGTTAAGCTTTGCTTTATTATCCATTGAATTTAAATTAAGCATTCTTGATCAGTTTGACTTTTCCATGGCAAACATGATCACTTTAATTAACTAGTGGCTTTCTCTTTAAGGAATTTGACTAGAATAGAGGGATTAATAAGTTGCCTTTGTTGCCTAAGATAAGTGGATCAAATACTGTTGCCCTTGTCCCTTATTTGATATGGATCAGATGTTGTCACTTGTCCCTGGTGCTTATTTGCTCATTGTTGCCTAATGATACAAAATGATCCATTGATCCCTCTTGTGATCCAGAGATGATACATGATTCCCAAAGCTGCCTAGAAATTGAAATTGATCCCTCTAATCCACAATTTAGATATTAGGACAAGTTCCTAATGTCTAGTAGTTGAGTTCCAATATCAAAATGCCTCATCCTTGATGATGGCGACATTTTAACCATAACACAATTTATTTTCGTTTTGTCTTTGTTTTATTTCTCTTATTGCAGGAAAAGAAAAATATTGGGACATTGGGAAGATCAAGATTTAGTTTAGGAATTCTTTTTTATTCTTTTGTAATACAATTTTCTTTTTGTAACTTGAAATTTTTATTTCTCTTTATTAGACTTGTAAATATTGGATGATAAAGGTTGTAATAAAGTTTAATTCATTTAATTGTTTTGAATTTTTACTTTATATTTGATCTCATATACTTTATGTGATATGATTATTGGGAAATTCAAATTCTTATTTGAATTTTTATTATTCATATGAATCTCTATTATCCATATTTGAATTTGAATTCAAATTATTTCCCCCAAAACACATGAGTTCAGAAAGGTCATGTCGAAATTTATCGCACCCACATCGAAGACTAACTCAATTCCACCGATGTAAGAGAAACTTCGATCCCTTTGGAGGTTTTAAACAAAAGCGCGAAAATTCCCCAGATTTTCTATGCATGAATGCAATGCACACATCTGTTTCCTCTATTTTTGTAACCCCAAATACTGGGATATTACACAGGTGTTGTTGACAACGGTGTTGTGAGCCGCATCCCACTCTTCCCTGGAGATAGAGAAAGTGTTGTTGGCGTTGCTGCCGCTGGCCTCGCCATCTCTTCGTCAATCACCGTTGGCGCGTGGGGTGTGCTAAGATGTAGAGATCTCGACTCCCGTTTGAGGGTTGAGGACGACGTAGATTCGGTGATGAGTCACTTGCGTCGTGGTCAAGGGGACGACGTTGTTATGTTTGTCGGTGCTTTCTTCATCGAAGGAGTACTTGATGCAGCATACAAAGGGAGAGCCGTCCGAACCAAGTTCGTGCCTAGTGTCGTAGTCGAGGTAGTAGTACGATGTAAGCTCAGATGACCCAGAGTCATCAGATCCGACTGACATGGTGGACATGGTGCGGCATGATGATGATGGTGGTGAAGATGTCGGAGTCGACACTGGTGATGCAGCCGATAGATCGGCCACGGTTGGTGATGAAGCGGTGAACGAGCAGTCCATGAAGTCTCGGCTGTTGTAGTGCCCGAAGTGATCGGGTCCAGGAGCCGGAGGACGCCACTGACACGGAAGTGGACGCTCCCGAACGTCATGTCCATCCCGTCGCGCAGGCCCGAGAAGGCTGAACGCGACATGTCGACATGAGGAGTGAACTCGAAGGACCTGAAACGGATCGAGTTCCCCGAGATCTGCGATGATGGAGCTGGTGGTGGTGATGCCGGCGAAGGTGCGGCCGACACAGTTGGAATAGCCAATGAAGTGCCTTGTACCAGCGGGTTTCCCACAGACGGCGCCAAGAGCTCCTCGGAAATTCCCACCAAGAGGGGCTTAGGGTTGACAGAATCTTGTAGGTTAACACGAGACATCAGATACCAAACAAACAGAAGGCGAGATTTACCTAGGTCCGGGGTCCTCGATGAGGTAAAACCCTTACTCCTGCTTGTCTGATCTTGATTTATCGATGAAAAAAGGATTACAATGGGGCCGCCGATAGGCTGCGTTGTGGTGAACTCTCTGAAAGGCAAGGTTTCTAGGGTTGGTGTATGCTAGGTTGTACTGGTTGCGTAAGCGTGAGTTTCGGCAGGCCCCTTCTGGCCTTTATATAGGAGGAAAGGTCCCGAGAGTCCTGTCTGAACTCAACTATATTACATCAAGATCTAATCTATCCTTTCGGTTATCGATGTCTCCTTGTCTTGTCCGTCAAGAATCTATCTTCTTCAATGTCTTCTTCGCTGCAACCGATGTATGGACCCACCTTGGGTCATGACAACCCTCATGAGCCCCTTATTGGATCGGAGGAGGTAGGCCAATTTTGGATACCCTAAGAGTAATGCCCACATCATCCTCTTTGATATAAAGTATTTGCATAGGAAATTTGTCTATCATGCTTATTTGATTTGTAGGAACTTCTAGAGGATTTTCCTAGAGGAATCATTTACACAAGATTTCATAGGAAACCTAACATGAACTCATATGTCCTTTCCTTGTCCAATGGTTATATCAAACAGAAGTATTCTTGTAGTATGGGAGTGGCTTCTCATCTCCACGACTCCCTACAAGCTGAGACAGTAGCCTTTTCTGCTGCCATCGAAGGGGCAAATAATGTGGGAGCTAGGCGCATCTTCCTCGAATCGGGCTCCTCAAATCTAGTGAAAGCTCTCAATAGCCAGGACTATGATAGATCAAGCATTGGTGCCCGGGTGAGGGATGCATAGGAAGACGGTTTTCCTTCTCGTGCACTTCTGTTGTGTGAACCTTATATGAATGTTGTTGCTTTATTTATAAAGCGGGATGAAAGCTTATTTCAAGGAGGATGCACAGGAAAAAAATGCTCGATACTTTTTGATTCCGTCAAATTCTCCTTATGTAGGCTTGTGTGTAGTTCTGCAGCTCACAAACACACAAAGTTCATTTTTTGGTCAGATATGACTGGCCTCTCTCGACAGGATTCTGCTCCCAACTGTGTAACAACCATTGTTGCCGGCGATTTACTACGCTGGTTGAGTAATGGAATAGCATGTTTCCATAAATAAATAAAGTATCCCAAGAATGTTGTTTTCCCTCTCCAATCATATTGAATTTCCGAACACATACCCTCCTCACTAGTCGGGAAAACGCCATAGGAGGACGCTCACTAGCAGCAAATTAGTCTAAACGCACGCGACTGCATTAGTAGCCTCGGGTCGAAAATAGGCACACGAATAGTATCCGCACGCGACTGCATTAGTAGCCTCGGGTCGAAAATAGGCACGCGACTACTAGCTGGACCCTAGATGCACTCGGATCTAGAAAGTACCCGCAATGAGCGCCAATAGAGGCACGCGACTGCTATGTCCATACTGGTTGCCTGCCCCTTTGCTAGCACACTTCCAATATATTTGGCTGATGGAACAAGGGTGAGCCAAAATATTGGCACGTGCCTCATTTAGGCACCCTAATACTAACACTTATTAGTAGCATGCCTCATTTTGGCACCCTACTATTAATAGAAGAAACATGCACCCCATGTGGATCAATATAGTTTTCAGTTTTGAAAAATAAAAGAAAATGATAGAAAATTTAAAAACAATAAAATCTTTCGAGATGGATATGTGTTATGTCTTCTAGTTTTAAGGAAAATTAACAAAAATGAATTTCGACCTATTTTGCAAAGGGTGTCATCTTTCGGTAAAACAAATTATATGAAAATGTATCTACAAAAAAGTTACATCCGAATTTTTTAGAATCCGAATAATCGAAAAGGAAAGCATAGTTTTTGGAGGTTTTAGATTTTGATATAAAAAAATTTAGATCTGATTTTTTTTAAACAAAATTCACTTTCCAACTTCTCCACCATCTTTTCATCATCCTCTTCCAATTCTCCACCTTCTTTTTTGAGGGTTACTTCTCCACCTTCTGCCCTCCTCCTCTCCCACTTCTCCACCCTCTTTCCATCTTCCTTTTCCACTTCTCCCCTTCTCCCCCTTCTCCCTCCTCCTCTCCCCCTTTTTCCCCTCCTCCTCTTTCAATTCTCCACCACCTCCTCTCCGAAAATGACAACCACCTCCTCCCGGTGACGGCGGCCACCTCCTCTCCAGCAACGACGAGCTCCCTCCTCTACGAAAACGGTGGCCACCTCCTCTCCAACAATGGGTACCACCTCCTCCCCGACGACAGTGGCCACCCCCTCCCCGACGACAGTAACCACCTCCAACGCCCTGCTCTGATGCCCACCTCCGGGGCCCTGCTCCGCCATCGTCGACGTCCTGCTCCGGTGACCTTCTCCTCCCTTAGTTCTCGTCAATGCCACAAGGAGGCAACATGGACTCGATTGCTCTATTTTAATTTCTAGGGTTTTTGTGCAAAATCACACAGACCGCTAGGCGCTGGTCCCATGTTTTTGTAAATTGCATATAGCACACACTAGCATCGAACCGAAAATGCTCACACAACTGGTATAGTAATGGTAGTGTGCCAGAATTGACGGCTGGTAGCTGGACTACCGGTTGCGTGCGTGGTGGGCATGCGACTGGTGGTACCGATTACCATTGCGAGGTACCTATCGCGGTCTGGGGCCTGTGACTGGTATCCAAAATACACACTGGATAAGGTGCTTTAGTTAGCCTTGTTGTGATGAACACATGACGTTCTATTGTTGGGTAAAGTCAAAATGTGAACTATCATATGATTATGTGTAAGACCAAGGGAGTTGGCTAGATCCGTTTAAATTTAAATTTTAACTATTGTAAAATTATGTGTATGACCAAGCAGAAAATGGGCTGACACTCCCCTTCTCATCGGTGGGAGGATACACGCACAATGACCGGAGCTAAATTGAAAGGCCATAGCTATGTTGATTGGTTTATGGAGTTTAAAATTTCGGAGGAGCGGAGTGGAGTGAGTTGTTGCTCTAGAATCATATGTGCTTAAAATAGGAATGTTATTCAATATAAATTATCTTTTTTTACAAAATAAAGCAACCTTTATTACTCAATGATTGTTAAATCTGATACAAGTTTTGGCAGAAGAAAAGATGGGGGATCATCTAGCCATCTAGCGGGACTATTCCTAGTCGCCTGTTTTGCTAGTTCATCTGGTACTACATTCACCTCACATGGACAATATATAAAGGTTACTTTCACAAATTCTATTGCTAGTTATCTGAATTGACTACTACACGATTGCATCCCATTTACAATGCCAGGTTGAGCCCATGCTGGAGAGCTAGTGCCTCTGCGGATTCCACATCCGAGACCTGAACCAATACTTGGTTAGCTGCAGCAATGAATTGGCCTCGGTCATCATGAAGAACAACTCCCGTAGAATCTAAGTTTGATTCTTCGATGAAATGCATCTACATAAAGTTTCACCATATCCTTTGGTGGCTTCTCCCATCTTATCTTTTTCATAGTACCCTTCTTCAACGATGCGGCCGTGGAGAAGTTGGAAGCCATGGCTGTTATAGCCATCGCCGTTCTGTGCGGTGGATGCAATTTCTGTTCTTTTAAATTATCTAATCTATACTGTTGCTGATGGATCTAAACGGATCGATGTCTGCATACACGTGCATTTGTTACAGATTGCTAGCCTCGAGATCTAATTAAAGCTTAATGACCAGGATCCGAAATCTAGCCGTACGTGCGTACTGGACCACGGTTATATGAAGTGCCATCCCTCCGTGCAGTTGACGTACGTACGCCACAACAGAGGACAGTTCAATGAGCTTACCCAGCATTTTATTTAGGGAGTGGCCAATCTTCATTGACTGAATTAACCACGACATGAAATTTATTTCAGTTCCAAAGCTACCGTTGACTAGGACAAGCAATAAATCAATTCCCTGGCCTGAGGTATTATTTTCTCAATTGCAACCCATGTCGCAAACTCATGTGCAACTGAAAAGAAAAACTAAGTTGCAACTCGGAACTAGTGTGAGTCACATACACTATTCAGCGATTGAATTACGCTAATTCTTTGAGAATTGGCAAAACCGTTTTATTGAAGAGTTTCTCTATGGCTCTTTTTAGTTAAGTGGGAATACCTTATCTGCCAATCAATTTTTCAAGATTTTCATAAAAAATACAATAAAATGATCGTTTTTGTTAAGCTTCATGCACTTGCCACTTGAACCAAAAGTCCGAACTGATGGAAAGGGCTAGTCAATCCACATATACACTTCACAACACCCCCACTCGCGTGTGACAGGAGAACAATTTTTAGGCTTGATTGCGAAAACCAGGATTTGAACTCGAGACCTAGGGCTCGGATACCATGTTAAGCTTCATGCACTAGCCACTTGAACCAAAAGTCTGAACTGATGGAAAGGGCTAGGCAATCCACATATACACTTCACAACACCCCCACTCACGTGTGACGGGAAGACGGGAAGACAAGTCAACACGTGTAGATAGGCAAAGAGGCAGCGGCGGCGGCCGGGCGCGGGACGGCAGGGTGCCGGGGCGGGCGGCGGCTGCGGCTGCGAGAAGAGGAGGGAGAAGAGATAATTTTTTAGAATAAATTGTGAAAGCCAGGATTTGAACTTGAGACCTGGGGCTCTAATACCATGTTAAGCTTCATGCACTAGCCACTTGAACCAAAAGTCCGAACTGATGGAAAGGGCTAGGAAATCCACATATACACTTCACAACACCCCCACTCGCGTGTGACGAGAGAAGAGAAAGACAAGTCAACACGTGAAAGAAGAAGAACACACCGAAACAGGGCATCATCGGTGGCTAAAGAGGGGGACAACAGCAATTTTTAGGCTTAATTGCGAAAACATGTGAAAGCCAGAATTTGAACTCGAGACCTGGGGCTCTGATACCATGTTAAGCTTCATGCACTAGCCACTTGAACCAAAAGTCCGAACTGATAGAAAGGGCTAGGCAATTCACATATACACTTCACAACACCCCCACTCGCGTATGACGAGAGAAGAGAAAGTCAACACGTGAAAGAAGAAGAGCACACCGAAACAGCGATGGCTAAAGAGGGGGGCAACAGCAATTTTTAGGCTTAATTGCGAAAACCATGTAAAAGATAGGATTTGAACTTGAGACCTGGGGCTCTAATACCATGTTAAGCTTCATGCACTAGCCACTTGAACCAAAAGTCCGAACTGATGGAAAGGGCTAGGCAATCCACATATACATTTCACAACACCCCCACTCACGTGTGACGGGAGAAGAGAAAGTCAACACGTGAAAGAAGAAGATCACACCGAAACAGCGGTGGAAAGAGGGGGCAACATAAATTTTTAGGCTTAATTGCGAAAACCATGTGAAAACTAGGATTTGAACTTGAGACCTGGGGCTCTGATACCATGTTAAGCTTCATGCACTAGCCACTTGAACCAAAAGTCCGAACTGATGAAAAGGGATAGTCAATCCACATATACACTTCACAACAGTTTTGCTGTAATAATTTGTTCTATCTAGTGTAGAAGGTGTGTAATCTAATATATTGTTAAGAATGCGGAAGCTTGCAAGGATCAACCATCCTCAACGGAGACAAGAAGAAGTAGCAGAACGTTTATTCAGGTTACCTTGCTTCCTCGGTGCTTTCCTTCTCAGCTCATGTAATCCTCAACTTATTTCATTGTCTTCTCTTTGTCTCCCCCAACAAAGCCAACTCCTCCACTAGTGCAATTGACTTCTTAACTGATAATACCAAGCACGACGATTGTTGGGGAACCATGCGAGCTCGCCCTTCGGTACAACCCACCGGTTATCTCTCCCGCACACAATTAGTAGTTCTACTAACATGAGTTTGTCCTCCGAGAAACGCTAGCCCCCAATATCCAAACTCTCCAACCAGACCTTCGTTAACGCCGCCCAATTTCTCCACCTATGAGTCAGATTCCAACCTCACCTTGTCAACGGATTACAACCTTTTGATTCATCGGGATCCAACCCTTGTTAAACATTGTAATACAGTTTTTATACTGACATAGAGTAGTACTCTACTCAGTATAATACGTATTTGTATATGCCACGTGTGGGGCTGTTCCACACTATATCAACACGTAGCCCGGCACAGGGAGAGGGTACGGTTCCAACCCTAGCAATTTGACATGGTATCAGAGCTACCTCCTCCCACCTCGTGAGAGCAGCCGCCGCATCCACAACCCACCCGCCGGTGACCTGTCGCCGGTGAAGGACTCAAGAAAATCAACACAACCAGAAAAACCTGCTCCAATCGCCTCCTGCCGTCGAGAGCTCCAGAAAAACTCGCTCCGGTCGCCGTCTGCTGTCGTGAGCCTCAAAACCCTAGATCAAACCCAAAACCACACAACTTAGCCCGGCCGCTTTCTGTCGTCGTGCTCGATCAAACATCTTGTCTTCCTCGACCTCTTCACCATCGGTGGCCGCTGCTGGAACGAGTCTGATCGCCTCCCTTGGCTCGCCCCCATCGGAGAAACTGTCGCGGGACAACCACCTCTTTTGGAAGACTCAGGTTCTTCCGGCGTTCCATTGTGCGCAGGCTATGGGGCTCCTGGATGGCTCCGATCCTGCACCACCCACAACAGAGGAGATTGAAGATACAGACAAGAAGAAGATTCAAGTTCCGATCCGGGCCTATGTCGTCTGGTTTGCTCGGGATCAAGCACTGCTGAGTTACCTGGTAAAATCCCTAAATCAAGACCTCTTGGCTCAGATGATCGGACTAGATCATGCTCATCAGATCTGGTCGACAATTCAGAGCCTCTTTGCATCACAGTCTCGAGCCCGTGTGAACTTCCTGCGCGGTGCACTGATCAATACCAAGAAACAAGACATGTTAGCTCGGCAGTACATTGCCACGATGTAGGGGTTTGTTCAAGAACTTGCTGCCGCCGGGAAAACTGTGGACCAGGATGAGCTGAAGGGTTACATTCTTGGCGGTCTGGATTATGATCGCTATACACCTTTTGTCACATCGATTAATGCAAACCCTTCTACTACTTGTGTTGATATGTGCTTGCAGCTTCAGGCCTTTGATGATCGCCAAACCTCCCTCTGGCCAAAGCAGCGCTGTTTTTCAGAGCAGTGCCAATGCAGCTGCGTGTGGTGGTGGCGGTGCACTTCAGCGCCGAGATGATAGTGCTCCTCCTCGGTGTGATGACTACCCTCACCGTGATGATTGTGGTTACCGATATGATGAAAGTGATGGCTATAATCGGCGAGATGACAGGTATGGCGGTGGTGGTGGCTACCGCCGAGATGACAGAGATGGCTATAACAGGCGAGATGACAAGCAATATCATGATCGCCGTGATGATCGGGGGTACAATCGGCGTGATGACAGAGTTATGTAGCGCTGTGATGGAGGTGGCCGTGGTGGTGGCCATGGCCGTGGCCGTGGACACACACCTACTCGCTTCATTGATACTACCTGTCAGATTTGCTCAAAGTATGGGCACCCTGCACGTGATTGTTGGTGGCGCTATTCTGACCGTGATGATGATGAGGAGGACCACCCTCGTAATGAGAAGGTTGCATATGGAGTGGACACCAACTGGTATATGGATACTGGTGCCACGGATCACATCATAGGACAACTAAACAAGCTGCATACTCATGACAACTATAAGGGTCGTGATCAAGTCCACAATGCCAGTGATACAGGTATGGCAATACAGCATATTGGTCATTCAACATTACATACCCCTCATGGTTCCTTGCATCTGAATAATATTCTCCATGTTCCTTGTGCCACTAAAAACTTGTTATCAGCTGATAGAATTACCCTAGACAATAATGCTTTTGTTGAAATTCACCCATTTTTATTTTTGATAAAGGATCATGCCACCAAGAAAATTCTCTTTAAGGGTCTCTGTCATGACGGCCTCTACCGTCTTGTTCCCATCTCCAATGTTGCCGAACCCCACAAGCACGCCTTCATCACCATCAAGCCATCTTCATCCACATGGCATCGTCTTCTAGGGCAGCCATCATCTTTTATCGTTCAACAAGTGCTTAGGAAAAATAATCTACCTTACACTCCTGAAATAAATCCATATGTGAGTGATCCTTGCCAGCAAGCAAAGAGTCATCAATTACCATATCATGTTTCCACTAGTGTGTCTACTGTTTCTTTGGAACAAGTGTTTTCTGATGTATGATGTCCTGCTCCAGCCTCTGTTGGGAAACATCAGTATTATGTAAGCTTTATTGATGACTACAGTAAGTTTACATGGATATATTTGCTGAAAAAGAGAAGTGATGTGTATCAAGTTTTTCTTAACTTTCAGCAGCTTGTTAACGAAAATTTAATAGAAAAATTGTCACTATGCAGACTAACTAGGGTGGTGAATATGAAAAGCTCCACGGTTTCTTTCAAAAAGCAGGCATTACTCATCATGTTTCTTTCCCACATGCTCACCAACAAAATATTTCTGTTGAACGCAAGCACATACATATTGTTGAGGTTGGTCTTGCTCTTCTAGCAAATGCTTCTATGCCCCTTAAGTTCTGGGATGAAGCTTTTCTTACTGCTACCTTCCTCATCAATTTACTACCTACTGAAGTCCTTGATCTCGTGTCTCTAGCTGAAAAATTACTTGATGTCAAGCCAAACTATGATGCTCTCCGTGTTTTTGGTTGTGCCTGCTGGCCCAATCTTCGTCCATACAATAGACACAAGCTTTCTTTCCGGTCAAAACAGTGTGTTTTTCTTGGCTATAGTCCTCTCCACAAGGGTGTTAAGTGTCTTGATGTCTCCACTGGTCGTATTTATATATCTCGTGATGTAGTGTTTGATGAGAATATTTTTCCTTTCAAGTCTCTTCATCCAAATGCCGGTGCACAACTTAGAGCCCAAACTCTTTTACTATCTGACACTTTGTCATCATCACATGCAAATGAGGGTGTAACTGTTGATGATCATATGCATAGTGTTCCTGTTACTGATGCTCTACAAGTTTTTGGTGCTAGTACAACAAATGCAGATTCAAATTCTGAAGATTCTGGTGAAAATTTGGCTCAAAATGATGCACAAACAAGAAATATGCATGCCAGACAAAACATCACACACTTCCAAGCTGATTCCCCCGCCAGGCCATCCTTCTTGGATCCGCAGCCTGGATCTCCTTCATCTGCCGCGCCTGGCCCTGGCCGCTCCTCGCCTGCCATGTCTCCGTCGGGTGCCGAAAGCGCGGGGGCCCGCCTACGTACACCTGCGGTGGGAGCGGGAGAACGCGCCGTCTCTTCGCTAGTGTGTGGAGCATCCGCGTCGTCCTCTGCGCGCAATAATGGCCCTGCCGATAGCGCGTGCCCCATGGAATCTTTGCCAGCCTCTCCTGGCTCACCACCTGCACAAGACAACGAAGCAGAGAATGACAATGCAGAAAACGACAACGCACAAAATGACAACGTAGAACACAATGCTGATACTGATTCAGATGCATATGACATATCTCCTGCTGGTTCTGTTGCTTCAAATACAGATTCTGATGGAGATCCCTGACCTAAACCACCGCGACCTCGTACTAGGCTTCAAAGAGGTATCCGTAAACCTTGTCAATATACTGATGGCACTATTCGGTATGGCATGTTTTCTTCTACAGGTGAACCTGATAATCTGGCGGAGGCACTTGGAGATGAAAAATGGCGACATGCAATGAATGAAGAACACACAACACTCATGCAAAAAAAACCTAGCACTTGGTACCTCCAAACTCCACTAAGAATCCCATTGATTGCAAGTGGGTTTATAGAGTCAAGAAACATGCAGATGGTACAGTTGAACGGTACAAGGCTCGCTTGGTTGCAAAATGGTTTAAACAGAGATATGGTCTTGATTATGAAGATATCTTCAGCTCTGTTGTTAAATCAGCTACTGTTCGTCTTGTTCTTTCTGTTGCAGTGTCTATGGGATGGAGCCTTAGGCAGCTAGATGTTAAGAACGCGTTTCTTCATGGCGTTCTGGAGGAGGAAGTATACATGAAGCAACCAACTGGGTATGAATATGCTCGCTTTCCGCATTACATTTGCAAACTAGATAAATCTCTTTATGGTCGAAAACAAGCTCCACGAGCATGGTATTCTCGCTTGACTTCTAAACTACAGGAACTTGGATTCACAACATCCAAAGCAGACACATCATTGTTTCAGTTCAGCAGGTCGGATGTTACTAAGTTTATCCTTGTCTATGTTGATGATATCATTGTTGCAAGTCCATCTGATGCGGCAACTACTGCTCTTTTACGAAAGTTGAATCATGATTTTTGCACTTAAAAATCTTGGTGATTTGCATTTCTTCCTGGGCATTGAGGTAAAAAAGTGTTCAAATGGTATTGTCTTAACACGAGAGAAATATGCAATGGATTTGCTCAAGAAGGTTGGCATGTTACAATGTACCACTTGTACTACACTTTTGTCAATCACATAAAAGTTATCCTTGATAGATGGAGAATCACTTGATGCAGAGGATAGTACAAATTACGAAAGTATAGTTGGAGCATTGCAGTATTTGACACTAACACGACCTGATTTAGCCTTTTCAGTGAACAAAGTATGTCAGTACCTTCATGCTCCTACCACTGTGCATTGGACAGCAGTAAAACACATATTAAGGTATATTCGGGGTACAGTGAAAGTTGGACTTACTTTTCGGAGATCTTGATCCTCTTTTCTTAGTGCTTTCTCAGATGCAGACTGGGCAGGATGTCTTGATGATAGACGATCTACTGGTGTTTTTGCCATATTCTTTGGTGCAAATTTGATATCATGGAGTGCCAGTAAACAAGCTATTGTGTCAAGGTCAAGTACTGAAGCAGAATAGAAAGTTGTGGCAAATGCAACAACTGAACTAATTTGGGTGGAAGCCCTGACTCGTGAGTTAGGGGTCATGCTACACCAGAGACCGATCCTTTGGTGTGAAAACCTTGGTGCTACTTATTTATCCGCAAATCCAATATTTCATGCCAGGACAAAACATATAGAGATCGATTATCATTTTGTTCGTGAGAGAGTCACTAATAAACTTCTTGACATCAAATTCATTTCAACCAAGGATCAAGTAGCTGATGGATTCACTAAAGCTTTAGGTGTTAAGGATCTAGATGAGTTTAAGCGTAATTTTAACCTCTCTAGAGGTTTAGATTAAGGGAGGGTGTTAAACATTGTAATACAGTTTTTATATTAGCACTCTACTCAGTATAATATGTATTTTTATATGCCATGTGTGGGGCTGTTCCACACTATATCAACACATAGCCCGGCAATTTGACAACCCTCACCTTGTCAAGTATAAACTAAACATAGGGGTTGTTTACGATGCCAAGATGTAAAATATTGTAGGATAAGACGTTACATGTACGAGAGAGAGGGGTGGGAAAATGATCCCATAATGCTAGAGTTTTGTATCAGGTAGGCGCTTCGTCCGGTATGCCTCTCCTCCGATGGCCTCTCATGCCTTGTAGGTGTGGCGGTCCCTAGCCTCTCGCTAGCTGGAGTGTTCCCACTTCTCGTTTTAGTTTCTGTTTGTGCCTTCATTGAGAAGATGATGTAGCGTCATCTTGAAGTCAAATAAGCTTCTCCGCACTCTATCCTCATTCCATTGATGAGCTTGGCGCGGCATGAGGGCACGTGGAGTTGTCTGTATTGAAGATAATGATTCTAGGGTTTAACGACATGCCCTCCAGGGCGTCGGTTTCATGTTAATATAGGATGTAAAGCCCATCAAGCATTGTACAGGGAGAGTCCTACACGTATTGGAGTACTACTCCATATACGGTAGACTAAAACAGAAATAAACAGCTAATACAAATATATGTTTAACAGTCTGTACGGTGGATTTTTGGGATCCGCTCGGTTTTCGTGTTCCTTAGTGTGATTTAAGGTTTGGCTCTTCTAATCTGTTTTTGTCACTGGCAATGGATGTTGCTCTGGTGCCCTGGTCCTTCGGGCCTTAGCACGACAACTGTTTGTGTGTTTTTACTATAATTCTACAACAAACTCTACTATGACATTTTTTGTATGATTCCTATGATGAAGGGGTGGGGATGGTGACGCTCATTTGGCTCGCTCTAGTGCTTATAGTCTTGGGTAGGTGGTCCGGAACCTATTTGTAATTTTATTACTTCTATATAGTTTTTTGTATTGATTATTAGCAGATCAGTGAATCTTTTGGCAAAAAAAAAAAACGGGTTTAGGGTTTTTGGCTTCTACCGACTTAGCAGACATCTTCTCTTTAGGGCATGTACAATGGTTATATCTTAGAGATGCCACGTAGGATAATTGTTGATGTGGAGGAGAGAGAAATAGAAAAAAAAAGGTTTGTCTTCTCTTAGCTAAGAGATGATAAAAACAATCTCTCTCACCACATATTTAGGGATGTCTTATTACTAGAGATAAAACTAAAAATGACCCATTGTATATCATGTTTTGTTGTTATATCTAGACTACGTGGCGGAGTTAAGACCACGTAGTCTAGATATAACAACAAAACATGATATACAATGGGTCATTTCTTAGTCTTATCTCTAGTAATGAGACATTCCTAAATATGTGTTGAGAGATATTGTTGCTAAGAGATCATCTCTTAGCTAAGAGAAGACAAACCTCTTTTTTCTATTTCTCTCTCCTGTGAACCGAGGCATAGCCCGGTGGTTGGGATGGGCTGATGCATCCCCGCCCGCCCAGGTTCGAGTCTCCGCACTCGCAATTTGGTGTCGTACACACAATCACTTCTAGTAAAATCACAGCGCTTTGGGTTTCTTCCCCTTAAAGCCAAACATTTCTCTCTCCTCCATGTCATCAATTATCCTACGTGGCATATTCCTAAGATATAACCATTGTACATGCCCTATATATTCCGCACAGGGTTACAAGTACAGGATCCAATAAATAGTAAATACGTTAATCTGATTTGGTTCTTCGCCGTATATATGTACTGAAGATCCTAACTGATTGGAGATAGAGAATATCTTGACATCAGGAAAGCTCACAAGACATGTAGATCGAAAGTTCGCGGAGAGTTCGAAGGCAGAGAAGGACGAGATGGACGGCGGTATCTCCGGTGAGAATCGCCTTCCCACGGCAGGGAAGAAGACCGCAAGGTGCGATCCGTTTTTCGTCCAGCAGCTGATTGCTAAACACAAACTGATTCCTCGTCCGTTCCAAGGCGTCCCCGACGAGGTCCTCAGCCTACTGGATGACCCTGAGCAGCAGAAGCTTCGCAAAATTTTGGCTCGACGTGCTTCCCAGCTTAAGGAGTCTCGCGATTGGGAGAAAGACATCATTCAGCAGTTCCACGCCAAAGGGTACGCGGAGTATGAGATCGTCGATGAGGAGGAAGAGAAATAGTACAGTACTGGAGGGCTAGAGACATACGTACACTCAAGATCGATGTCTTGTATGATGTGCTACTTTAAGGGTTTGTGAATCTATCCTATTTTACCGAGTCTGTCCTGAATCCATCCTAGCTATGGATTCATCTGTTGCTATCAGGTCTTTATGTGAACTCGTTGTCCCCTATCGATCAGGTCGTGTGTATGTAAACTGCCCTATCTCTCTCTGTTCCCATAATATGGCGAAATTATGTGTGAGCAACTAGGGATGCAAAGCGGCACCTGACTTGTACGGTTATGTTAGTTGTAACTTTTTTTATCAAACTAGTCTAGTTTAAATTAGACAATGCTTTGGCTGGCTTATGCAGGATGCCGCTTGCAACCCTATGTGAAATTGATTCATAATACTTGTCGCTGAATCACATGTATGTAGACAAATTTTAGTACGTGCGCTCACTCGTTTCAGCGACAAGCATCATGGGTTATGTGTGTGTATGTGGTGGTGGTGGTGGTTGTGTGGGTCACCCCTAGGTGTGGGGGTGATCTAACCGGGCAAATTGGGTAGCACTACCTATATAGTCATACAATCACCGCAAAGAATTATAGAATAGAGTAATTTTTATAGTGGTTTTAGTTCAAATTGAATTAAAAAAATTATAAGAATCATGAAACCGAGGGAATAGTTCTCAATGAGATTAGGGGAAAGAATTGAGTAGGCCAGCTGGCCGTCCATGGCCTGACCCCACGGTGAGTGATTGATCGACGGGGGAGCATGGATGGATGCATGAAGTGAGGCATTCCATCGGTGGCCCGGACCCCTACCTAGTACGCACGTACCCATGCATGCATGCACGCTAGCTCGTATGCACAGCAGCCGCTGCCGAGAGAGATATACGTGCGGCCATCCGAGTGCAGACAGAGCTCGGCTACAGTTTCAACTTTCGGGCGGGCGCCATAGCCGACGACGACGAAGCTCCATCGATCGCTGCGCGCGCACGCACGTACATATCCGGCCTGCTGGCTGCTGTCCGGTCGGAGCTAGTTCTATAGCTCGCTTTTGCGCTGATCGGTCGTGTCGCTCGCGCGCGCGCGGCAGGGTCGACGTCGTACGTCGTCATCAGACATCAGATATATGCCGGCCGAGACTGATCGATCAGATCAGATCAGATCGACGACGTGCGTGTCTGCGCCGCCGCCGGCTCCAGTCATCCATGCCCTGCCTGCCTCCTGCTCTCTTCGCTGCGGCTAAATAGCGTGCATGCATGCATCGCCGCGAGCCATATGTAGTTTTGTTCGGACATCGTCCATCGCCGCCGCTGACCGGCCATTAATTGTTCAAAGGAAGCTAGGCCTACATATACATTGACCATAAACCGACAGGGCTAGTCATTAATCTTGTGTGGATTGATCAGCGAGTGATCGATCGAGCACAGGGAAATGCAGGTCAAATAGGGATGCCATTCATGCCGCGGTCCGTAGTCTCGATAGATCGATCGATCGCCACTGTTGCGTAGCTACGCGCTTAGAGCATCTCCACTAGTCTCCCCGTCGAGGCCCCCGGCGAGCGTTTTTTCCATCCGGACGGCGTAATTCGGCCCAGTCGCGCCCCCGGTTCCTCGTTTTCGTCCGGATTTGGTCCTTCATCCATCCGGCGAGCCCACGCCACCCCCGCCCCCCCGGGGAGCGCTCGGGGACTCCGGACGAGTGAAAAGCGGGGAAGGGCCCGATCTGTCGGTGACTCGACGCACGAACCCCACCGCCACGTCGCTCAAAATCTCCCCCACCCCTCGTATCTCTCTCGCCGCCGGCACCACCCCGCCGGCTTGTTGCCCAGATTCCGCCGCCCCTCCTTCCCCACCTGCCTATATTCCGCCGTCTTTGGACGACGGCCTATCTGGCTGCTCTTCCGCTGGCCTGTTTTCCGGCCTGCTTGCTCCTCGTCGCTCGCGGCTCGGGTTGCCTCGACCACGCCCGTCAGGTGTTCGTCCATTTGCCTCGCCGGCCATGGACTCGGACGAAGAGGAGGAGCAGATGTTCGTCGAGCTTATGCAAGAAGAGATGGCAGCAGCCGCCCAAGACGACGAGCACACGATGATCCTTGGTTGCTTGGCAAGCATGTACGCCGGACTGGCAACTGGTCGACGTGGTGGGTCGGCACGAGGTCGCCGGAAGTGCAAGCCGAGACAGCGAATGGAGGGCTACTGCATGTTGTACGCCGACTACTTCGCCGACAATCCATTGCACGGTGAGAGTGTTTTCCGGCGTCGTTTCAGGATGAGCAGAAAGCTATTTCTGCAAATTGTGTATGCCATCCGCCACTTTGATCCCTACTTCAGATGCAAGGCGGATTGCACTGGTTTGGTTGGATTTTCGTCACTGCAGAAGTGCACAGTGGCTATGAGGATGCTGGCGTATGGAGCTCCCGGTGATACTGCAGATGACTATCTTCGGATGGCGGAGTCCACCGCCCTTGATTGTTTCTACCGGTTCTGCAGGGCCGTCATAGTAGTGTTCGGGGACTATTTCTTGAGATCACCCATCGTCGAAGACACTCGAGGATCCTTGCAACAAATGAAGCTAGGGGTTTTCCAGGGATGCTTGGAAGCATTGACTGCATGCATTGGCAATGGAAGAACTGTCCGTTTGCGTGGCAGGGAATGTACAAGGGTCACAAAAAAGGCTGCACTGTGATACTTGAAGCAGTGGCTACCCATGATCTTTGGATTTGGCACTCTTTCTTTGGTATGCCTGGATCCAACAATGACATCAACGTCCTAAACTGCTCCCCGGTCTTTTCCAAGCTTGTTGAGGGTCATGCTCCTCCGGTGGACTATGTGATCAATGGTCGGCACTACAACAAAGGATACTACCTTGCAGACGGTATCTATCCAAAGTGGGCAACATTTGTGAAGACTATCTCCAACCCTGGCACCCCCAAACTTTGCGAGTTTGTCAAGAAACAAGAAGCTTGCCGAAAAGACGTCGAGCGAGCATTTGGTGTCCTCCAACAGAGATTTGCTGTCGTCCGGTTCCCCGCTATGACTTGGTCCAAAGATCAGAGGGAGGTGATGAACTGCTGTGTGTGCCTACACAATATGATTATTGAAGATGAGCGAAAGCATCCGGTTCCTCTGGCTGAGCAAGAAGCACCATATGAGAGAGAGGGTCCTCTTGCACAGCCTAATCACCAGGTGCCTCCATCATGGGCCGCCTTCATTGCTATGCGCCAGGAGATTCGAGACTCTACAATGCATCAGGTGCTGCAAGATGATCTGGTGGAGCACATATGGAGGCTCCGAGTCAACGCCAACGTTTGAAAAATTGTGAAATTGTGTGCTTCATTTGTTTCAGCACTTGTTAAACATTGTACTGATTATCGCCGAATTTGTTTCAGTAATTTTCGTACTCTTGTTTGCCGAACTTGTTAAATTTTATGTTGAATTTGTTTGAAATATATCAAATGGTCGAGGTTGGGGGTTTCCTGCCGGGGGGACGGCTGGAACTTCGGCGCTCCCCACGCCAAATCTTCATCCAATCCGGACGAAAATTTCGCCGGATTTGGGCGTGGGGAGCGCCAACGAGTGGGGATGCTCTTAGAGACAACGAGAAGGGCTGGCGGCGATACCGGTGGGACGCCGGGAATTTACAGCACCCGCGCCGCGCCGCGCCCGGTGCCGGTGCCGGCCCCGCTACTATACTGCTGCCCTCCGTGCGGCAACGGAAAGGGATTCGGGATTTTTCTCTTAACAAGAAACAGGAGTGGCATTTCTTTCCACAATTCCACACAACCAAAACCAAGGGTGGTGTTGGGTTGTCAAGATTTCATCTTACTGGTTTGGACCATATACTCTCTCTCCGTATCACAAATTGATACCATGACATGTCTTTAAGTCAAGCATGTAAATTTGAATATAATATTGGTTTAAATAATTACTAAAATTATAACGACTATAAACATGAGAGTTTTACTGACCTTTCAATCTTTAATTGTACGGTCAATGACAGTTTTGGAAAAACAAAACGGTTTTGCTATGTCTCAGTCAACTGAGATTTTCTTAAGTCTAAGTCACTTACAAAAATGTGCCTTCAGTTGCACTTTTCTGTTAAAAAAGTGCAATTACACTTTTCTGACAGAAATGTGCAACTGAATCGAGTTGCACTTTTCTTTAAACTGTAGTTGCACTTTTCTGAGTTGACTGAGACTTAAGAAAATCTCAGTCAACTGAGACGTAGGCACACCCAAAACAAAATGCCACATGGAAGTTGCCATGGTCCACCAACTATTTTTCTCGGTAACTTAATTTCGACTTGAATTGCTACTCTTTGGGCTACTTCTATTGAGAACATGTAAATGATATGTTCTATCAAAAAGTATATTCACAATTTAGTACACTTTTTGTCGTGCTTCTAAGAGCATAGTCTGCCCTCGTAGACACCCGTCTAAGCAATTTGTATTGTATCATGGCCTAAGAGCATCTCCAACGGGACGACGCAAACGAATGTTGCGCGACCGTTTGCGTCCGCGTGGACCGGAAATGCACTTGCACCTTACTCGAGCGGGGTGACGCATAATGTCTGGGCCATCCGCGGAGACGCAAACGCGGCGCAAATATGCAGCACGATTGCGTCTCCACGGACGCTGCGCAGTCACGCCGAGCGTCTGCTCGCTTCTCCCACGGGCCCGCCTGGCAGCGACCCTGGCTCTAGCCAGCGCGAATTAAGCGCAACAACTGCCGGGGAGGGCAACCGCCGGAGTGGCAACCGCGTCGATCGACGCGTGAACCGCCGGAATAGAGCGCCGAACCGCCGCGGAAGAGCAACCGCATCCCTCTTTGTTATGCGCGCCGCCATTAATCCCCGCTCAATAAGTGCGCTAATTCATCTCCAAACGGCCTGCCATTCATCTTCATCTCCAACCGGCGTGCCATGAGCATCCTATCGTTTCCATCGGACACCGATAGCGAGGGGAAGCCACCAGGATGGCGGCATTGGTGGGATAGAGCTGCCATGCCGAGCAGCTCTAGCTCCCCACCGACGGACGGCGAGGAGGAGGGGGATGTCGTTGCGGACGACGAGCGGGATGGAGAGGGGGAGACCGTCATCGAGGAGGAGGCCGACATTGGCCACGATGGCCAGGACGAGGAGGAGGAGAAGGAAGAAGATGAAGATGCAAGGTGGGCACGGCTGGAGGCGGAGGAGGCGGCCGAGGAGGCAGCGGCAAGGAAGGAGGCAAGGGCTCGGGCGAGGGCGGAGGCTCATCATCCGTTCACGGATGACAGCGAAGACCCCAATGACAACTCGCCAGAGGGGGACTCAAGCTCGTCGGACGCGTCGACCGCCAGTACCTCTTCGCGGGAGGTGACGAGCAGGACGAAGCGCCTCTATGAGGATGACGAGGCGGGGACTTCAAAGAAGAAGTAGGTAGTTTAAAAGTGTGAACTTATTTTTTTTGTAGTCTGTATGTTTAATTTATTTGAACATGTTGCACTAATTTCAAAATAACGATTCTACCTAGAAATGTGAATATCTCAATCGTGTCTACCGCAGGAATCTATGATATCAAGCGGCATTCTAGAGGAATAGAAATCACTTCCTCTTGCTCTTCACATCTAGAGGAATAGAAATCTCTTCATCACATTCCGGCCTCACCGGACGAAATGTGTCGGGCCGCTGGGGTTACCCCGATGCAAATGAATAATCACCATTTTGACGTCTACGGGCCGATGCAAACGAACGCGCGCGAACAATTTGGACGTCCGAAATGCATTGACCCATTGAAGATGCCCTAAGGGCTAAATATTGCTCTTCTGCCTCTAACACATTGCATCATCTAGTCGCACAATACTATTTGTTCCATTACTACCGCCTGCATATGTAGATCCTTGCGTTTTTACGATCGGTCTGAGCAGGGATGGCGCTAGAGAACTGAACACCGGGGTCCACGCTGGTGCCAAAAAGTTAACTTATTTTAGGGGTAGCACACATGGTGAAATATAGCCATCTTATGAAGGATGGTGTCATGTGCACCTCCCATAGGTTTTGTCAACTGCTGTGAGCAAACCCCTTTTTCCTCTCAATTATACATTCTGAAACTTCACTCATTATAGCCTTGGAGGCCCTCTCACGTCGCCCTGCGTGGCAACGGGGAAGGAACCCTAATCCCTTGGAAATCCCTCTCGTCTATCCCGCATGTTATAAACGCGACAAGCAAATAACGAAGAACGATAAAAGAAAATACATCGAAGACATAAAATTTACCGTGCAAAACCCCTTCTAACACAGAAGGGGAAAAACCACGAGCGTCAGCCAACAAAAATTCACTATATCGGGAAGTGTTACGAATACCGGTTGTTATCTTATATTTTGATAAACCTTAGCTGGCAGCTTGTAAGAGGTATATATAGGCGGCGGCATCGATCTGTACTTTAGCCCAAGCCTACCGGCGACGGGTCTTGCTCCGCTCGTTAAAAGTTGGCCTCCCTTAAAATATGGATTTGTATCACAATATAACACCGTGCTGTCTCTATGTGTCGTCGACGGGGAAGGAAATCACTTGGAGGTCCTCTCGCCCCCGTGACATCCATCGAGCCGATTTCAGTCATGGAAGATGGTGGCGGCATCTTGTGCTTGTGGTTGGGAAATTATGTGGCTTTCTGGATTGCTTGGCGTTTGCTGGCTGTGTGACCTCCGGCTGGGTCTGGAATTGTATAGGGAATCATCGTACTCCCTCCGTCTCAGTTTACTAGTCTTTCCCGTATCTCTAGTTCGTTAATTTGATCTATATAATTTAAATTATATAATGTAAAAATTATATCATTAGAAAATAGAACATTTAATAATATAATTTTTTATAATATATAACTAATGCAAACTTGATTAAATTTGCGACTTAGGGCCTTAGGGGCACACGCATACCTAATAAACTGTGAGAGGGAGTATCATACATCAGTCGCTGGGACGGGGACGTCGTGCTGCCGACAACGACCCTGCACGTACATACTCCCTCCAGTCTTTTTTAATTGACTCAAATTTAGTATAAAGTTGTGCTAAATTCGAGTCAATTAAAAGAGACCGGAGTACGTATGAAAGTCTGTGTTAGCTAAGGCCGGGCGGCGGAGCGAGCGAATCTTTGACGTGCGTGCGTGAACAGACGGGGCGCGATCAGGATCAGGGCATGGCAATACTAACCCAGAGACAGAGACAGAAACCTGAGCCGACCCGAGTTCGTGCGTCTCCACACAAGAGTGTTGTCGCTTCGCTTCGCAGTCGATATCCCTTCCCTGCACACCGTGCATGCCTCGCGTGCTACGCGTCGACGACCGCCGATGCTCGCCTCTGGCCAGAGAGCAAGCCTCGAGGGCTTGAGGCTCCATACTCTGATCGAGCTGCGTGTGATCGTGCGTGCGTGCCTGCCCGAATGTATCTATCCACCGGCCATCTCTGCGCACACGCCGCCTCGCCATCCCCTTGCCCTCTCCCTCCGCGTCAGTGACCGGTCGGATCCCTCGCCGCCGTGCCCCGGCCATGCGCTGCCTGCCTTTGCGTACACGCCCGAGTCAGCCAGCCAGCAAGCACTAACTGCACGGTTGTATTCACTGCTGCACCCAGCAAGTGCGTCGGTGCGCGCTCAGCTGCGCTCCAAAGTCCAAACTCAAACTTGCTGCTCCAAGAAACAGCCTTCAGGCATCCATCTAAACTTTCAGGCCCTGGAGCTGCCTCAACCTGAACCTGAACCTGAACCTGAATGTAGGCGCCGTACCATAAGTACACTATACAAAAGGGCAACTAACTTCTTTTTTCTCATAATTCTAATTTTTTTTCGGAATACACGTGTTAGGATT
The DNA here is from genome assembly GCF_019359855.2 of Lolium perenne. Classification (NCBI taxonomy): domain Eukaryota; kingdom Viridiplantae; phylum Streptophyta; class Magnoliopsida; order Poales; family Poaceae; genus Lolium; species Lolium perenne. Next base: position 12,849,575 of record NC_067250.2, on the reverse strand, counting down.
GCTTCACCTCTGTCCTATGACTGTCGCAGTCAAAAATTTCTTTACGTCCATCACATCCTGATGTACGTCTTGATGTTTAGGGAAAGGTTTTTGTTTATGAGAATGTACTACTATTTACAATATCATATTATTCATAAGTATGTGTTGATGCTTATAATTAGCTATTGTTTATAAATTATACTAGTAACGTATTGTTGTTTAAGACTATTTATTGGTCAATTTGATAGTTGTAAACCCAGGTCTTTTTACCCACGGGTATCCAGTAACCAAAAAATTATCTATTGAAGGATATAAGTACGAATAACGGGAAAGATCGAAAAAGATGGGTATGCGTGTGGGGTGGGGTGGTTCCACTTGTACCCATACATTGCGGGTGCCATCCCTAGCCTCACCCTTTCACCCAGCTGGCACCGCCACTGCACCACAGAACTTCAGCTAGACTCTTAAATCAGACACCTGCAAAGATCAAACAGCTCGAACTTAACTTATCGGCGCAGCACTCACCCTTGAAGATTAAGGAGAAGGAAACTAGATGGCTGTTCCCTACAAAGGCATCGTCTTGCACCTGAGAGCTTCCTAGCTCGCCGTCCCGGTGGCAAAGTTGCACGTCTGTTGGGGACTCTGTCAGCGCTCTTCGTGATAACCCACGCATGTCAAGCATGCGTTTTGCAAGTAGCTAATCATGCTCGGCCTACCAACCAGCCAGCATCAATCAGTCAATCATTTCACCGTCAATAATGCACGGTGCGCCTGCGCGTTGCTCAACCACCATCAGTGTTTGCTCCGTTGAAAGCTGCTTGTTGCCCCAATGATAAACCTTCAATCTGTTGTCAAGCATTGACCAAACGTGGGCACCTGACATGATGATTGCTGCGAGATCGTTGCAGCTAAGGGTTTCTCCCCCTTCCTTAATTTGGTCTTTATCAACGCTCACTTGCCGAGCAATATGCCAATATGCATCTGGCGATGCTGTCAGTTGGCACGCAGTTGGCATATTGCAGACAACAGCAGACCCCAATCCTAAAAAAGATTCTGACAGAGCATTGCTGATTGCTCCAACCACATTCGGAAGTGGGTTTGTAAAATGTTCGCGGCGAGTTACTCGGTATGCATGAAAGTACAGACATAAAAAACTAGTACCATCCATAGCAGTTCTGAATGTTGTTTGCTGTCTTAAAGTATAGGGACACTAGAGGAAACAAAGAACAAAATCTCATAGCGCCACATAAACGGAATAATAGAAGCATCAAGATTTCAAACTAGAATCAAACGTGGATAACAGTGGCAGTCTAACAGTAACTTCTGATGCGCTAGCTAACATCTATTATTAGCCAAGCCCCAGGTTTCGCAGATTCCCTCTTTTCACAGGTGGTCTTTCAGACACAGCAAACCTTACTGAAAATATTCATATGGAATATTGCTGATTGCTCCATCCACATTCTCCAAAGTATTTTAAAAATGTATGCAGCGTTTTCTTGCTATGGAAGGAAAAAACAAATGCTGCCACGGATCACTTCTGCCTGATGTTGTTGCCTGAAGTCTAGGGGAACTGCAGACAACAAACAACTAAATCTCATGCCTCCACATGAACTGGTAAAAGGAAGCATCAAGGTTCCAAAGCAAGATCGAACGTGGAAACTAGTGGCAGTCTAACGCTAACTCTGATACACAAGATAACATCTATCTTTAACCAAGCCCCAGGTTTCGCAGATCCTTCTTTTGACCAGTGGTCGAGCCGCCCTCTTTCTTGATCCGAGATGGCCTAACGATACGGTCGATGATTCCATACTCGAGGGCTCCTTCAGCATCGAAGCGCTTCACCCTGGATAGGTCCTCATGAACCTGCCACCAGAATAATTAAAATTTTACACCATAGGAATGCTTAGGAAGTTAGGATTGCAACTGCAGAGACAGACCAACCATAGTTGCACATATAGGGAAGTACAAAGATGGTACTGACATCTTTTTTTGGATTTAATACGATATGTGAAAAAAAAAGAATCAAAGCCATAGGCACAGTGAAAGTAAGCAGGACACACCAAAAGGCTTTTAACTGAAAGCTAAACTAGAGTAGCGGCCTAGCAGATGATGACGGACAAAATAACTAGAACATCCAACACAAAATGCTTACCTGATCAACAGAATGACCTGTGTGCTCTGCTAACTTGCCATAAAGATAGTTTTTGATCCGATTAAGTTCGTTAGCTTCATTTTCTATATCATCAGCCTGTAGGGAAATATAAGCGTACAATAAGCCACTTCAATAATAACTGCACACTTAACAGACTTTTAACACAACAATGATTGGGAAGCTTCTGCTAAGCCCAGACCTGGCCTCGAGCTGCTCCAGCAGGTGATTGAAGTGAAACCCGGCAAAGAGGCATACCAGTACGTGAACCCTAAATTGTATAAAATAATACAAAAAAAATTATAGTGGGCATCAAAAAACAAACAAAGTGCAGAAAGGAGTATGTACTTAACTACCCATACCTTCTGACCAGCTGCAAGAATGAATCCTGCCAAGTTGAATGCAAAGCCCAGGCAATGAGTACCAATAGGACTTTTTAGGCTTAGCATGGTATCATATAATGCCATGCATGGTGTAAGCTGCAATATCGTTAAAGAAAAAATTAGAAAGCCTCACCTAGAAAAAATTATTAATGGCATGAGTTAGCTAGGAGTATGTGTTCGGTGAGACACTTCAATAGCTTTGTTAGCCATTCCGGAGCATCAAAATAAACATATATTAACAAGCTATATGGTACACTGAAACAACAGATTATAAAGTCTTCCTGGTGCATTTAACAGCAGTTCTCATCATCGCAATCAATATAAAGGTGCATTCACATGCCATTTTGTAATGAAGTTTAATTTCCAGTGAGCTTTCCAAACAATTAGAGCTACTACATACGGAATATTGTTATATATCATCATCACTTGATTTTGCCTCCAAGATGATCACACTACAATAAGATGCACTTTTTCCAGAATGAGTATTTTCATTTCATAGCCATACAAGTTTTCGTGCTACTTTTGTCCCATAAGAGAGTAGGACATCAAATATAACTCAGCACAAGATACAGAAGTTCAGACAATTCTGTACTTACTGAACTACCTACCCTTAGATCCAACCAGTTCATCACAATTTTATCTTTTCAAGATAAACTATGGGGACATCACCTTGGATTCCAAATTATTTAGAAGATAGTACAGCTTGCAGGACACAGGAACATGAACCAATATTTACAAAACAAGTGACATAAAAGAAGGACAACCGACAAGAACACAATGGTAGTGTCGTTAAGTTCTTACATCGCCTCCTGGACCATTGATGTATAGAAGAATCTTTTTTGAGTCATCAACACTGTCGAGATACAGCATGCTTGCCAATAGTTGGTTACTGAATTCTTCATCGATAGTGTCCCCAATGAAGATAATACGTTCACGATACTGCATAAAGAAGATGAAAATTACTCCACAGGTGTTATGGAATTAAGCATTGAATTAGGTATTGTGATCTCTTACTAAAGCATTCCATATGTCAAGCCATTGCCACGTTCCTTCACCAGGCGTTCTGTAAGGTACCCGTGGTGTACCAACAGGCATCATTGAAATACGTGCCCTGGTAGCTCTCTTGTTCGATAACCTAATAAGTGTGAATACAGGTAGGATTAGATATTTAAGGGAACAAATGTGTACAGATTTTTTTTATGATATTGGGTAATTTTTTTGAGTAATTAGCTATCACAAATATTGATCTTCATCAAGCTTGTAGGTGATGTGAAAGTTGTCGCTCGTGAGGTGGCTTTCGGTTGATCTTTGTATTTCCTTTGTAAGGCTCTGTTGAATAATCTAAATAAAAAAGGTTGTGTGCATCATTTTGATGCAGAGGCCGGGGGTTTCAGCCTCCATTTCGTAAAAAAAGCAAACTTTGAAAAATATGTGTTCTCTTGATAGAACGATCGCAAATTAAGCAATTCTTTGTTACTTGACTGATAGCTCCCATCTTGGTGTACACGCGAATCAATTGTTTTTACGAACTGGACAACATTTTATCCATATCCTCCATCCATTGCAAATAAGTATAAATGTGGCCAATGTACACAACAACTCGATGCAATCAAAACTTAAAACCATCCTTTGACATTATAAAGAAAGCCTACAAGTATTTCGACACAAACCGTGACCGCCTGATAATTACATGAACTACCTGGGCAAGCACAAGTAGCTAACTAGAACCGAAAATGGAGACTGAAGATAGCACCTGACGAACGTGCAGCGCTACATCACATATAACGACACACCAACTTCCAAATCATCAGCACAATCGTATTGTTATTGATACCAAGGATGAGAGAGCACGTACCCCAGTGAGACCCTCCGGTTGACGGCGGTGTAGAACCGGGCGTTGACATTGGGGCACGACGACTCGGACGAGCCTGCGGCAGCATTTCCAAACCCCCAAACCAAAATGAACCACCAGAAAAAGAAACTCATAGTATAGTAAATTCGAACGGTTCAGTTTGATTTCGTGCTCACCGAGCCTGGTCTGCGCCTTCAGTCCGACGAAGACCTTGGTGCCCACGCTGCGAAATGGGAAACAAAGACAGAGGAGAGAGGATGGGGATCGGGTTAGCTAGGGTTTAGGGGATGAGAGAAGGGTGCGGGTGGAGATGGGGAGGCGAAGGCGCAAGCTGACCTGAGAGAGGAGGCCGGGCTGGCGAGGGCTCGCGGGTGGAAGCAGGAGGAGTTGGCGGGCGCCGTCCGGGACAGCGCCATTGGAGCAGGTCTGCGGAGTTGGCCGTGAGCGCCTGAACGGATAACGGAAGGGGGAAGATGGTGTATTTGCGCCAAGATTGGCGCATCCCTTGATCAGATTTGCCACATTTGGAATTGATGAGATATGTATTCGAGAGCCTTTTCTTTTCTCTATATTTTTCATAGTGGCACTTCTAGAAATTTTCTCTAGGGCAGAGCAACCAAAAAAAAATGGATGTGCTACCACCTCCAATCATGTTTAATTAACGCCGGACATGTATGCATCCCCGACTTAATTAAACATGATAAGAGGGAAAATGTATGAGGTAGCTTTCTTAGTTCTTTTTTTTTTCACTATAAAAAACATACTAGGATGAAATGCTAGGGTGGGGCTAACACTTGCTGGCCCGCCACTGATCTCTCAAGTTTCGCTTGGTTATCAGCACCCTCAAGTTGAATGCTAAACATTGTTCGAAAAAAGGTACAAAGTGATGTCGCACGCGTCTCTTTTCCCTGCAGCGGCGCATCAAGATTCACGAAACGGATCTCGCGTACCACATTATCTCAACGAGCCAGTCCTTGTCGTGTTCCTTATCTCTTATCTTGTGATAATGTCTTCCTCTCCACAAATTATCTTTATCTCTCTCATATCGACACGGGAAGCAGCATCAGATGGGGAGGCTGAGGAGCAATGTGCCACATAGAGGCGCAAGAGGAGGAGGCCATTGTGCACATGGTGAGGAGGCAACCATGACAAGCGTGACGAGGAGGCTCACATCCACGCGCACGGGGATAATACCAAAGACCAAAGGTAGACATTGCTATATCAATCACATCATCTACATAATTCATGCTCGATTTTCTCATCTGTACATGCTAGGCTCGTCAAAATCACCTTAGCGCAAGTGTTGTGTAACATGGTTTACACCCACGGTACATGAACGTCAGTACATCGAGCAACCGATCGTCATAGCCTGCTTTATAATGCACGACCTTAATAATGCACGACACCCAGTTTGTGTGGTACCACCATTAGTACCTCGGGATCGCGTACAAGTCCTCTCGTACCACCATTAGTACCGCATGTGCAACACCTCGTAGTTTCGCACACATATGGTGATCAACGACGCTCCCGGTCTCAGATCCAGCTAAGGTTGTGGAAGAAGATCTTCTGGATCTGAATCCCAGCAGCGCTCCCGCGTAACGGCTGGGGTACTCCCTCCGTGAGCAGCTCTTCGAGGATCCACGGTTGGAGACAGAATGAGAGAGAGAGGATGAGCAGAGGAGGCGCCCAAAGGGGCTCTCTTTTCACCCAAACCCTAAATCTGGTTGTGTGTGTTCCTCTCCTCCAAATCCCTCCACTATATATAGGGGGAAGGGATATAGTGGGAAGGGAAGGGGTGGAGCCTTTGGCTAGGCAATGTGGGACTAAAGGAAGGGCAAGGGAGGATGCTGGCTAGCTAGGGCCCTCAAGGCCCATGCACCCCCACCTCAAACCCTAGACCCCCCTCCCCCATAAAACCCTAGGGGTGGCCGGCCATTTAGTGAACCTCTCTCAGGGAGAGGCCCATTAAGGTGCACCTTTCTTATTAAATAAATATATATAATATTAATTCATTTAATTAATATATATTACATATTATTTAACTCCGGATGATCCAAGACACCTCTCGTATCATTCCAAACATCCTTCAGATTCTCCCAGAACCCTTTCTGGTTCTCTCTTTTCTATTCTCTGGTGTTTCCAATGAATCCAAAACAATCTTATGTTTCGTTGAATCCTTAAGTGCGTTTTCCTACGGTTCAAGAATGACGCAGAATGATATCGAGACATTCTCCGATCAATGATCATCAGGGTGCTCTGGAGAACAGACCACGTGTATTCTACGAAGATGTGATCGTCATTTGAACCATTACGTTGAATACAATTCCCTTTGTTAATTTGATATCAACACTCGTTCGAGACTTGATCATCGGTATCACGATACCTAGTACCGACAAGGCTACTCGTTTCGTTCAATTCTATCCTCATTGCCTAGTCATGTGTTGCAACTTGGATGTAATCTCACCGAATGGGCCCAGAGTATCTTCCGTCATGCGGATGAACAAATCCCGCTCTTGATTCATAAGCCTCAACCCATCTCATTGGAATGCCCAACTACACATTTATGATCACCATGTTACTAAGTGACATTTGATACAGTTAGAGCAGCCTCCGGTGACGGTGATTAGATATGATCTCACGTTCTAAGGATTAGATTACTACGCTTTCATATACATCATAACATTGAACTTGATATGATTTTGATCGCGTTACAATCCTTATATTTGGGAATGTCCATCATATCATTCACTCAATGATATGACTCCATTGTCAATGACATGTGTGCCTATTGGGAAACCTCGATCATCGATTGACCTCAATGAACTAGTTTGCGAGTGCTCACTAGGGACCCTGGTTTGTTTACACTACCACATGTGTGTCAATGTTTCCAATTGATACAGTTATAGCATGACACGAAACTATTAGAACTATTGATATATAATAATAAACACTCTTTATTAATTACCTCTAGGGCACTACATCCAATGGCTCCAAGTCTTGGTCAACCATGCCTCAACTCATGAGGCATTATGAATTCGACACGGAGTAATATCTTGTATTCTTCTTTTGAAATCAAACTCTCAAGATCTTTATAATACATTGCTTAACACATAAAAACATGGCTAAATTGAGTTTCACACAATAACTCCATCTTCGCTTCTTCTTCTTGATTATATCATATTCTTCTCTTAAAATCGATGATCTTGATGTCAATATCGAAGTTATTTGTTTATCTTTATGGCATTCATACTCGAATCCAACACATGGACTACAAGTATTACCTATGGAACATCCCTTCATATAAACTCAATGAAAACATTACTCCACGGGAATTTCCATTAATTAGTTACCAAAACCACATGTATGCCCTTACAACCACAAGCTAACCGAAAATTACAACTTATAATGCATTACAAGTTCATCATTGGAGGGGTTAGTATATACCGTCTCCCAAAATATACAATCCAAAGCATCAGTTTTGATCAACTCATTTTTCGAAATGGGGGCTATACATGGACACTCATGTTGTGAGTCGGTTTTTCATGTACCAAAGGTGATTCGTCATGAAAGTGCCCCTCGCCTGCAAGATAACTCACCTCGGATCTACAATGCGGAACAACGTGTTGTTGAAGTTTTTTTTTTTTTTGCACAAGGGAGGGGTCTAGAAGACCCCAGAGGATTTTCATTCCAAACGTGGCAGGTACAATTTACATTGAGGCCCCTTTACATCACTCGTACTGAGAAACCAAGAATTTGAAGGAATGACCTCAAAATATGCAAATACCACCCTAGAACTAAAGAAATAAAAGCAATCGAGTCCAGGGTAGCCTCCGCCACCGGACGCCGGCGTCCTCAAGATATCTCCATCGAGGAACGGGGCGCAAATGCCCGAACACCCGATTCCGGCGCCAATCCGTCGCCGCCAGACACCTGGAGACCACCGGGGACGAACCACTTGATGGTGACAAGGTGCCGAGCTCCAGCAGCGAGGACGAAGAAGAGCCTCCATCCTGGAGGTTGTTGAAGATTGGCCGCCGCACCGGCCAAGGATAGCAGAGGCATAGATGCCCCTAGCTTGGATGCGCACGTCGATGACGAACCGCCGCCACCGAATCAGGAAACGCCCGGAGAAGAACGAAGCCTCCCTCTTCCGCCTCCCCTCGCCACCACGGCAGGACAGAGGCTGAGAAGATCTGCAGCTCCCCCTTCCCAGACCATCCCCAGCAAGAACACCATCGGCCTTATTAAAGGAGACGATGCTCCTCTTCCCCACGAGCAGCTCCGGCCACTGGAGCAACCACACGGCGAAGAGGAAGCCTACCTGGTGCCAGATCTGGCCGAACAGATCGAGCACCCCGCTCCAAACAACTGGCATCACGCCAAGATCCACTAGGGTAAACCTAAAACTAGAAGAGGAGAGGACCTAAACTAAACCTAGACTACCCGGCGCACCACCTCCACCGTCTCCGGCCGGCTAATCCGGCGGAGAGGCTTCGGATCGGCCCGGAGAAGAGAAGGGCTCGACCAATTACTGTAGAGAGGTGAGAGCTGATGGGGGGGAAATGACGGGTCGCTCATGCAGAGTTGTTGAAGTTGACATTGGATGCCTGCCTGGCCTACCTTTTTTTTTCTCAGCAGCTCCCATCTCATCCTTCTTTTGTTCCATCTTTCTGATGAGATATCTTGTGCCCAGGGGGCTCTCGCGACCATGGCGCACATGGGCTAATCAGCGGCGCCACCGGCCGATCTCCTCCCTCCGGCGCCCTCTCCAGCCGCTGCTACCAGATCTGGCCAGCTCCCAGCGCCTTCTTTCCGCCCATCCCCGCGGTATGTAGCGGCCTGGTCCGCCGAGGCCACGGCGACGCCGCTGCTCTCGGAGCTTCCTTCGGCGTCCCCATGGCGGACGAGCTCCCGGAGCCAGTCAGGCCTTCGCCGTCTCATCCTGCAGGTCAAGATCTGCAGTCGCCGCCGTCGCCCTCCCCGCGCCATGCCGCGTCCAGGCTTGAGGAAGCGGTCCCCAAGCTCGAGCTGCAGCACACTCCCGGTCAGGATCCGGTGAAACTGGCTCCGCCGGCGCTGGTCCATACTGTCGAGGTTGGAGAAGTGCCGGTCTCCCCTGCGCCTGTGTCATCGCTCCCAAGGCCGTTCGCTCCGGCTGCCCCGACCACCTCCGCCGCCACGCTTGCTGCGACTGTCCTAGCCTTCCGCAAGTCCGACCCTGCAGTTGGGGGCCGTTTGGCTCGTCCTCGCCGCCTCCATAGGCCATTGACGGCGACCAGACCTCCTCCCTGCTCCATCGTACAGCTGACCGAGACGGGTGCCTTTGCGGCCTCCAGTCTAGCCTCTGTTTGCTGCGAAGATATCTCCAACCCAGAGGGTCTTGAAGAGGCGCCTTCGATGACGTGCTCTTACCCTCAGTCAGCTGCATCGACGGCCTCCTTCCTCCTGCCAGAGGAAGTCCCCGCGTCACCTGCGCACTCGCCTCGTCCTCGCCACCGCCATCGGTTTGTGAAGGCGGCCGCTCCTCCAACCGGTTCTTGTCCTCCTGACGGACTGCTCTACGACCCTGCCGTGTTGGTCGAGGGGCTCGGATCCTTGTCGCTGTTGTCGGTTGCCTCGGGGGCTCCTACCGAAGTGTCCCTTCATGCCAGTGATGCTTTGTTGGCCCAAGGCTTGCTTTGGGTTGCTTCTGTGGACTCCGACGAGGAAGAGGACGACCAAGAGTTGGCTCCGCAGTCATCGTCGGCATCCTCCAAAGGCGTTGTTACCGGCTCGATTCACGACACCGCTAATGTGCGCCATGATGAGGAGGCGCCAGCGGAGCCTCTCTTTGCTGATGTTGGTACTCTTGGAGACGAGGATGACTGGATTCAAGTGGGTCGAGGCGGTCGCCCCGGCCGCGAGCCATCATCTTGTCTTCGGAAGGAAGGCCATGAGCGTAGTCTAGCCTTCAAGCGTTGGGCTTGTGGGAGATGCTTTCGGTGCCTCGAGCATGACCATCAGGTCAGCACATGCCGTGAGCCCTTCAGATGCATCCGTTGTCGTCGCCCTGGTCACCGGGAGCGATTCTGTCGTGCACGCTTTCCTGCCACTCGTTCTCGTTCTCCGGCTGCTCGTGCTCGTTCTCCAGCCGCACCTACCCCTTGCCAGTGGAGCCGCTCTCCGTCTGCACAGCCTCGTCGTCCCTCGGCGTCCCGGAATTGGGCTGAGGTCGTTCGCTCGTCGTCGCCTCCAACATCGCCGCCAAGGCCCTCTCCAAGGTGTTGCGAGAAGTTCAATGTCAACGCCAGTTTCGACTCTCGCCTTCAATGTGAGTTAGCCTTGATGCGCATGGAGCACGCTCAGTTGGTTGCTATCCGCGTCGAGGAGGTGTCTCGCCCCCTTCGTGAAGAGGTGGCAAGTCTCAAGCTCTTGTTGGCACGCGTTGATGTTTCTTTGGAGCCGACGGAGGCGTGTTCTACTGGTGGGTAGGATGTTGCCACCGTGCAGGCTTCGATTCCGTTTGGATTCGCTGAGCCAAAGTCATCGGTGGTTGAGATCACGCTAGAGCCACATGAGTTGTGTGGGGATTCTTCTGGGGTTCCTGAGCTCCTCGAGCTTAGTGGTGGTGTGGATATGGCTCGCTCTGTCAATGAAGTGAGGTCCAACTCGCACAAGATCTTGATCATGACTTCTTCGCCGTGCCAGACTTGTGGCTTTGAGAAGAGTGATATTGTCGACGCTGCCGTCGCTCCCTCGCCTGAGTCAGATGTGCCAGTTGCCTATGAGTGCGAGGACATCAATGAGATCATAGTTCCGGTGATGAAGATCATGCCCGAGCTACAGAAGTTTGTAGGATAACGTTGCATAGAAAACAAAAAATTTCCTACCGCGAACACGCAATCCAAGCCAAGATGCAATCTAGAAGACGGTAGCAACGAGGGGGTATCGAGTCTCACCCTTGAAGAGATTCCAAAGCCTACAAGATGAGGCTCTTGTTGCTGCGGTAGACGATCACTTGCCGCTTGCAAAAGCGCGTAGAAGATCTTGATCACGATCGGTTCCGGCGCCACGAACGGGCAGCACCTCCGTACTCGGTCACACGTTCGGTTGTTGATGAAGACGACGTCCACCTCCCCGTTCCAGCGGGCAGCGGAAGTAGTAGCTCCTCTTGAATCCGACAGCACGACGGCGTGATGTCGGTGGCGGTGAAGAAGTTCGGCGGAGCTTCGCTAAGCTACGCGGGCAATATGGAGGAGAGGGGGGCGGCTAGGGTTTGGGAGGGGTGGCCGGCCACTCTATGGGGGGCGGCCAGCTTGTGGTCTTGGGGTGGCCGGCCCCCTCCCTTGGCCCCTCATTATATAGGTGGATCCCAAGTGTTGGTGTCCAAGTCTTCGAATAAGACCCGAAACCAAAACCTTCCATAAGAGGGGGAAACCTAGCCCAACTAGGACTCCCACCCAAAAGTGGGATTTCCACCTCCCATGTGGGGGGTGGTCGGCCCCCTATGGTGGAGTCCACTTGGGACTCCACCCCATCTAGGGCTGGCCGGCCATGGAGGTGGAGTCCCATGTGGACTCCACCTTCCTTGGTGGTTTCTTCCTGACTTTTCTAGAACCTTCTAGAACCTTCCATAGAACCTTCCGCGACATTTTATTTCACATAAAATGACATCCTATATATGAATCTTATTCTCCGACCATTCCGGAACTCCTCGTGATGTCCGGATCTCATCCGGGACTCCGAACAAATATTCGAACTCCATTCCATATTCAAGTACTACCATTTCAACATCCAACTTTAAGTGTGTCACCCTACGGTTCGTGAACTATGCGGACATGGTTGAGTACTCACTCCGACCAATAACCAATAGCGGGATCCTGAGATCCATAATGGCTCCCACATATTCAACGATGACTTTAGTGATCGAATGAACCATTCACATATATTACCAATTCCCTTTGTCTCGCGATATTTTACTTGTCCGAGGTTTGATCTTCGGTATCACTCTATACCTTGTTCAACCTCGTCTCCTGACAAGTACTCTTTACTCGTACCGTGGTATGTGGTCTCTTATGAACTCATTCATATGCTTGCAAGACATTTAGACGACATTCCACCGAGAGGGCCCAGAGTATATCTATCCGTCATCGGGATGGACAAATCCCACTGTTGATCCATATGCCTCAACTCATACTTTCCGGATACTTAATCCCACCTTTATAGCCACCCATTTACGCAGTGGTGTTTGGTGTAATCAAAGTACCTTTCCGGTATAAGTGATTTACATGATCTCATGGTCATAAGGACTAGGTAACTATGTATCAAAAGCTTATAGCAAATAACTTAATGACGAGATCTTATGCTACGCTTAATTGGGTGTGTCCATTACATCATTCACACAATGACATAACCTTGTTATTAATAACATCCAATGTTCATGATTATGAAACTAATCATCCATTAATCAACAAGCTAGTTTAAGAGGCATACTAGGGACTTCTTGTTTGTCTACATATCACACATGTACTAATGTTTTGGTTAATACAATTCTAGCATGATATATAAACATTTATCATAAACATTAAGATATAAATAATAACCACTTTATTATTGCCTCTAGGGCATATCTCCTTCAGTCTCCCACTTGCACTAGAGTCAATAATCTAGATCACATTGTAATATACCTAACACCCATGGCATTCTGGTGTTGGTCATGCTTTGCCCTAGGGAGAGCTTTAGTCAACGGATCTGCTACATTCAGATCAGTGTGTACTTTGCAAATCTTTACTTCTCCATCTTCGATGTACTCGCGAATCGAGTGGTAACGCAGCTTGATATGCTTCAGCCTCTTGTGTGACCTAGGCTCTTGTGCATTGGCGATGGCACCCATGTTATCACAGTAAATGATTAATGGGTCCAATGCACTAGGAACCACACCGAGCTCTACAATGAACCTCTTCATCCATACCGCTTCTGATGAAGCCTCTGAAGCCGCTATGTACTCGATTCTGTTGAAGACTTCGCCACCGTGCAATCGCTTCGAGCTTGCCCACCATCGCAGCACCATTCAATATAAACACGTACCCAGATTGTGACTTAGAGTCATCAGGATCAGTGTTCCAACTTGCATCGGTGTAACCGTTTACAACGAGCTCTTGGTCACCTCCATAACAAAGAAACATATCCTTAGTTCTTTTCAAGTACTTCAGGATATTCTTGACCGCTGTCCAGTGTTCCATTCCTGGATCACTTTGATATCTGCTAGTCAAACTAACAGCATGTGCTATATCCGGTCTAGTACATAGCATGGCATACATGATAGATCCTATCGCCGAGGCATAGGGGATGTTACTCATCCTTTCTCTTTCTTCTCGCCGTAGTCCGGTCCTTGAGTCTTACTCAATACCTTGCCTGGTAACATAGGTAAGAACCCTTTCTTACTTTCGTCCATTCTAAACTTCTTTAGAATCTTGTCCAGATATGTACTCTGTGATAGCCCTATTAGGCGTCTTGATCTATCTCTATAAATCTTGATGCCTAATATATATGATGCTTCACCAAGGTCTTTCATTGAAAAACTATTATTCAAATAACCCTTAACATCGCTTAATAGTTCTATATCATTCCCGATCAATAATATGTCATCTACATATAATATCGGGAATGCTACAGAGCTCCCACTCACTTTCTTGTAAATACAGGCCTCTCCATGACATCGTATAAACCCGAAGTCTTTGATCACCTTATCAAAGCGTCGGTTCCAACTTCTTGATGCTTGCTTCGGTCCATAGATTGAACGCTGAAGTTTGCATACTTTGTCGCATTTTTAGGATCGACAAAACCTTTGGGTTGTACCATATACAACTCTTCCTCAATGTCTCCATTAAGGAACGCCGTTTTGACATCCATCTCGCCAAATCTCATAATCGAAAAATGCAGCTATTGCTAACAAAATCCTCACAGATTTTAGCTTCGCTACAGTGAGAAAGTCTCATCGTAGTCAACTCCTTGAATTTGTCGGAAACCCTTTGCGACAAGTCGAGCTTTATAGACAGTAATATTACCATCAAGACATCTGTTTTTCTCTTGAAGATCCATTTATTCTCGACAGCCTTTCGGCTATCGTAAGTCTACCAAAGTCCATACTTTGTTATCATACATGGATCCCATTTCGGATTTCATGGCTTCTTGCCATTTGTTGGAATCTGGGCTCATCATCGCTTCTTCATACGTCGCAGGATCCTCATCATTGTTATCCACAATCATGACATTTAGACAAGGATCATACCAATCAGGAGTGGCACGTTCCCTTGTCGATCTGCGAGGTTCAGATAGTTTCCTCGTTCGAAGTTTCATGATCATTATCATTAGCTTCCTCTCGTTGCCGGTGTAGGCGATGCAGTACAACTTGCAAGATCGCGCTACTCGATCAACGAGTATAGATTCATCAATCTCATCGAGTTCTACTTTTCTTCCAGTCACTTCTTTAGTGAGAAATTCTTTCTCAAGAAAGGTTCCGTTCTTAGCAACAAAGATTTTGCCTTCGGATCTGTGATAGAAAGTGTACCCTATAGTTTCCTTAGGGTATCCTATGAAGACGCATTTCTCCGCTTTGGGTTCTAGCTTGTCCGGTTGTAACTTCTTTACATAGGCTTCGCAACCCCAAACTTTCAGAACGACAGACTTAGGTTTCTTATTAAACCATAATTCATACGGTGTCGCTTTCTACGGATTTTGATGGTGCTCTATTTAAAGTGAATGCGGCTGTCTCTAATGCATAACTCCAAAATGATAACGGCAAATCAGTAAGAGACATCATAGAACGAACCATATCTAAGAGAGTTCGATTACGACGTTCGGACACACCGTTACGTTGAGGTGTTCCCGGCGGTGTCAATTGTAAAAGTATTCCGCATTTCTTTAAATGCATGCCAAACTCATAACTCAGATATTCACCTCCACGATCAGATCGTAGAAATTTAATCTTCTTGTTACGTTGATTTTCTACTTCACTTTGAAATTCCTTAAACTTCTCAAAAGTTTCGGATTTATGTTTCATGAAATAGATATACCCATATCTACTCAGATCATCTGTGAAGGTTAGAACATAACGATAACCACCGCGCGATGCTACGCTCATTGGTCCACATACATCGGTATGTATGATTTCCAATAAGTCGTAGCTCGCTCCATTATACCGTAAAATGGAGTCTTTGTCATTTTTCCCATTAGACATGCTTCGCATCTATCAAGTGACTCAAAGTCAAGTGATTCAAGTAATCCATCAGTATGGAGTTTCTTCATGCGTTTCACTCCAATATGACCAAGACGAGTGCCACATATAAGTAGAATTATCATTAAGTTTAATTCGCTTAGCATCAATGTTATGTATATGCGTATCGATACTATCGAGATCTAACAGAAATAAGCCATTCTTTTGTGGTGCTCGACCATAAAAGATATTATTCATAAAAATAGAACAACCATTATTCTCAGACTTGAATGAATAACCGTCTTGCATTAAACAAGATCCAGATATAATGTTCATGCTCAACGCAGGTACATAATAGCAATTATTTAGGCTTAAAACTAATCCCGAAGGTAGATGTAGAGGAAGTGTGCCGACTGCGATCACATTGACCTTGGATCCGTTTCCAACGCGCATCGTCACTTCATCTTTCAGCGGTTGTCGTTTATTCTTTAGTTCTGTTTCGAGTTACAAATATGAGCAACCTAACCAAAGTATCAAATACCAGTACTAGAACGAGAACCGATGAAATGAACATCTATAACATGTATATCAGATATACCTTCTTTCTTCTTCTTGACAAGGCCGCTCTTCAGATCAGCCGAGATACTTGGAGCAATTACGCTTCCAGTGTCCCTTCTCCTTGCGATAATAGCACTCGGCATCGTGCTTAGGGCCGTTCTTAGGTTTCATAGGAGGCGTGGCAGCTTTCTTGCCACCCTTCTTGAATTTTCCCTTAGACTTGCCCCTGTTTCTTGAAACTGGTGGTCTTGTTGACCATCAACACTTGGTGCTCTTTCTTGATCTCAATCTCAGCAGCTTTTAGCATGCCAAAGAGTTCAGGTAACTCCTTGTTCATGTTCGCATATTGTAGTTCATCACAAAGTTCTTGTAACTTGGTGGCGGTGATTGAAGGACACGATTAATCCCAAATTAGGAATCACTATTCCCAAGTCAACGAGTTTCTTCGCATGCCCGGTCATGGCGAGCATGTGCTCACTAACGGAGCTGCCTTCTTCCATCATGCAAGCGAAGAATTGTTTCGATGCGTCATAGCATTCCACGGCCGCATGAGTCTCAAAAATAGCTTTCAGCTCTTTCATCAACTCATGAGGATCGTGGTGCTCAAAACGTTTTTGAAGATCGGATTCCAGATCGCATAGGATGGCACACCGAACTTGAGAGTACCTAATTTTCCGAGTCTCGTAAACAGCTTTTACTTCATCGGTTTCAGTTTCTGCGGGAGGGTCACCTAGCGGTGCATCAAGCACATATTGCAGATTTCCGCCGAGAGGAAGATCCTCACATGACGGAACCAATCGGTGAAGTTGCTACCGTTGCTCTTAAGTTTCTCTTTCTCTAGGAACTGATTAAAATTGATTGGGGACGCCATCTCTACAACATATATTTGCAATAGTTTAGACTAAGTTTATGACAAATTGAGTTCAAATTTTAATTCAACATAATTAAAAACCTAAGTGAACTCCCACTCAAAACAATATCCCTCGCATTGTCTTAGTGATCACACGAACCAAATCCACCGCACCTAAACCCGATCATCACGAGAAAAGGTGTGATTTCAATGGCGAACACTCAAAATGTTCATCATATCAACCATATGATTCATGCTCTACCTTTCGGTATCTCGTGTTCCGAGACCATGTCTGTACATGCTAGGCTCGTCAAGGCCACCTTAGTATCCGCATGTGCAAAGCTGTCTTGCACCCGTCATATGTACTTATTGAATCTATCACACCCGATCATCACGAGGTGCTTCAAACGACAAGACTTGGTAACGGTGCTACTAAGGTTGAACACTTTATTATCTTGAGATTTTAGTGAGGGATCATCTTATAATGCTACCATCGCGATCTAAGCAAAATAAGATGCATAAAAAGGATTAACATCACATGCAGTTCATATGTGATATGATATGGCCCTTTTGTTCTTGCGCCTTTGATCTTCATCTCCAAAGCACGGACATGATCTCCATCATCTTCGGGCATGATCTCCATCATCGTCGGCGTAGCGTCAAGGTCAATGGCGTCGTCTTCATGATTGTCCTCCATGTAGCAACTATTACAACTACTTTGAAATACTACTCAACATGAAATTTAAAGACAACCATAAGGCTCCTGCCGGTTGCCACAATACAATAATGATCATCTCATACATATTCATCATCACATTATGGCCATATCACATCACCAAACCCTGCAAAAACAAGTTAGACGTCTCTAATTTGGTTTGCATATTTTACGTGGTTTAGGGTTTTCGAGAGAGATCTAATCTACCTACGAACATGAACCACAACGTTGATACTAATGTTTTCAATAGAAGAGTAAATTGAATCTTCACTATAGTAGGAGAGACAGACACCGCAAAGCCTCTTATGAAATACATGTTGCATGTCGAACGAGGAACAAGTCTCATGAACGCGGTCATGTAAAGTTAGTCCGAGCCGCTTCATCCCACTATGCCACAAAGATGCAAAGTACTCAAACTAAAGATAACAAGAGCATCAACGCCCACAAACCATTGTGTTCTACTCGTGCAACCATCTATGCATAGACACGGCTCGATACCACAGTACGATAACGTCGCATAGAAAACAAAAATTTTCCTACCGCGAACACGCAATCCAAGCCAAGATGCAATCTAGAAGACGGTAGCAACGAGGGGGTATCGAGTCTCACCCTTGAAGAGATTCCAAAGCCTACAAGATGAGGCTCTTGTTGCTGCGGTAGACGATCACTTGCCGCTTGCAAAAGCGCGTAGAAGATCTTGATCACGATCGGTTCCGGCGCCACGAACGGGCAGCACCTCCGTACTCGGTCACACGTTCGGTTGTTGATGAAGACGACGTCCACCTCCCGTTCCAGCGGGCAGCGGAAGTAGTAGCTCCTCTTGA
The DNA here is from genome assembly GCF_019359855.2 of Lolium perenne. Lineage (NCBI taxonomy): Eukaryota > Viridiplantae > Streptophyta > Magnoliopsida > Poales > Poaceae > Lolium > Lolium perenne. The sequence continues at coordinate 12,831,071 of NC_067250.2, read as the reverse complement.
ATCCGACCGGCACGACAGCGTGATGTCGGTGGCGGTGAAGAAGTCCGGCGGAGCTTCGCTAAGCTACGCGGGCAATATGGAGGAGAGGGGGGCGGCTAGGGTTTGGGAGGGGTGGCCGGCCACTCTATGGGGGGCGGCCAGCTTGTGGTCTTGGGGTGGCCGGCCCCCTCCCTTGGCCCCTCATTATATAGGTGGATCCCAAGTGTTGGTGCCCAAGTCTTCGACTAAGACCCGAAACCACAACCTTCCATAAGAGGGGAAACCTAGCCCAACTAGGACTCCCACCCAAAAGTGGGATTTCCACCTCCCATGTGGGGGTGGCCGGCCCCTATGGTGGAGTCCACTTGGGACTCCACCCCATCTAGGGCTGGCCGGCCATGGAGGTGGAGTCCCATGTGGACTCCACCTTCCTTGGTGGTTTCTTCCGGACTTTTCTAGAACCTTCTAGAACCTTCCATAGAACCTTCCGCGACATTTTATTTCACATAAAATGACATCCTATATATGAATCTTATTCTCCGGACCATTCCGGAACTCCTCGTGATGTCCGGGATCTCATCCGGGACTCCGAACAAATATTCGAACTCCATTCCATATTCAAGTACTACCATTTCAACATCCAACTTTAAGTGTGTCACCCTACGGTTCGTGAACTATGCGGACATGGTTGAGTACTCACTCCGACCAATAACCAATAGCGGGATCTGGAGATCCATAATGGCTCCCACATATTCAACGATGACTTTAGTGATCGAATGAACCATTCACATATATTACCAATTCCCTTTGTCTCGCGATATTTTACTTGTCCGAGGTTTGATCTTCGGTATCACTCTATACCTTGTTCAACCTCGTCTCCTGACAAGTACTCTTTACTCGTACCGTGGTATGTGGTCTCTTATGAACTCATTCATATGCTTGCAAGACATTTAGACGACATTCCACCGAGAGGGCCCAGAGTATATCTATCCGTCATCGGGATGGACAAATCCCACTGTTGATCCATATGCCTCAACTCATACTTTCCGGATACTTAATCCCACCTTTATAGCCACCCATTTACGCAGTGGTGTTTGGTGTAATCAAAGTACCTTTCCGGTATAAGTGATTTACATGATCTCATGGTCATAAGGACTAGGTAACTATGTATCAAAAGCTTATAGCAAATAACTTAATGACGAGATCTTATGCTACGCTTAATTGGGTGTGTCCATTACATCATTCACACAATGACATAACCTTGTTATTAATAACATCCAATGTTCATGATTATGAAACTAATCATCCATTAATCAACAAGCTAGTTTAAGAGGCATACTAGGGACTTCTTGTTTGTCTACATATCACACATGTACTAATGTTTCGGTTAATACAATTCTAGCATGATATATAAACATTTATCATAAACATTAAGATATAAATAATAACCACTTTATTATTGCCTCTAGGGCATATCTCCTTCAAAGTTGTCTAGGGAGCCCTCTCCTCCTCCGTCAATGGCGCATCTGCAGGTGGTCTCGCTTGGGACCTCGATGGTGGCTTCCGCATCACCTTCTATGGAGCCTAGCCACCTTGGCGACAAGGTCGACGAGACAAGTGCATTGGCCCTGAATTCTGAGGCCATCTCTAGAGAGCTTCGTGACTTAGTTGCTGGTTTGGAAGCGGCTATCTCTGGCTCTAGCAAGGAGATTGCTTGCCTCCTGGCGGAAAAAACTTCAAGTGGCAAAATTCAGAAGGTGAAAGAGTATCTAAGAAACAAGAGAAAGAAGAGTGGCGTCACAATGATGGAGTCTACCGTTGCTTGATGGATGGTTTCTACCTTCTCAGGTTGTCCTTTTGGACCGTCGTTTTTCACTTGGTGTTTTCTTTTGCGGTGTTGTGATCGATGGGTCGAGAGTTTGCGTTTGTAAGAGTTGTATGTTTTGGCGCGGCGCTGGAGTGGCGTGTTCAAGTGTTAGCTACTGTCGCTTTGTGGTCTATGTGGGTGTGTTGCTTGTGTGGTTTTGGCCCGGTTATTGTAGGTTTTCGCCCGGTTTTCTCCTAAAAACCGGACAACTTCTTCTTAATTAATGGATGAGGCAAAGCTTTTGCCTCCGTTTCAAAAAATCTTTCTGATGAAAATGCAACTCCAGACTACGTTCCTTTGGTGAGCTCATCAGGTGGATGGATCAACAAAGACTTTCAACCTATCTAATATACTGATTAATAAATTATTTTCCACCATTCTCCGTACTTCCCTTTCTCTTTCTAATCACAGGTCACTGCTATCTTGCATTTTAGAATTTCTGTAACCTTCTATGCTTTACCTAGCTCATTGGTAAACATGTTCATGATTTGTAATATCAAGTAGTGATATGCTTGTATGACGAAGATGGTAGTGAGGAGAGGAAGTACCATATTTGTGTATTTGTAGTTATGTTATTAACACTAGTTGAATGCCCGTGCGTTGCTACGGTTCCTTAAATTAATTTTATGGCTGCTCTTGTAAACATAATTCGCATGAAAATTGTGGTGGCGCGGTACATACTAAGACAATCAACATTTTAACGGCAACACCAACCAATTAAGGAGGACATTATTGTCACTTTGGGTTACTCAAACTTCCAAAAAATGCTCTCTTTTTTGAAAAAAATTGAATACGGTAGGAAAAGCTCCTGCAATGATTTTAAATACGTAATAAAAACTAAACATGCACATGGTAAGAATTTAAACATGGCCGACTGAGTTATACATCCACTTTGCTAACCATGTAGGGTAGACACTTTTTTCGGAGCATGGTATCTTCTTCATCACTGCAATCAGAAAGTTATAAAATTTCTTTTTGTAACATTTGATGTTAATTGTTGGTTCCTAAGTGAAGAAAATATAATAAAAATAATATTTTTGATTGTCATGAAATTATATTTTCTCATATTTTATTCTCTTTATTTTGTTAGCATTTTTTGGTAGGTGGGACGATTGGGAACTTTGATATCTATTTTAGTTCATAGCTTCTGATATTGCTTTCTGATTTAGTTTCGTTGGTTCTTGTATCATTCCTATTTTGATGCGGAAATGCACTTTTGATCCTAGGTGTAGATGCTCCCTTTATTCAAAAAACAAATTTTGAAATTTTAGAAAATTTGGTAACAAAATTGTACTCATATATGTCCACATTCTAAATGCTCACTTACAGTTTCATAACAAATTGATATTTTTCGTGGCCTGTGCAAAAAAGAAGACAAACAAATGCCTCTCAAAATGCCTTATTTTAGTATCAAATTTTGTCTTTTTTGCACAAGACACATAACAATTCGTTTTTTCATGAAACGACTTTGTGAACACGTAACATGTAGAGATGTATGCTCAACATTTTCTTTTGAAATATTTTAACATTATTTAATATGTTTAAAATGCATTTTAAATATAGGGAGCATATGTTCCAAGGAGCAAAAACACCATGTCCATTTTGATGTGCACTCAAAATAACTTCAAGGGACCAAAAGCTGCATAAACAATTATATGAAGATAAATTACTCAAATAGTTGACTGCTTTACAACTATGAATGCCAAACATGACGCACCTACCATTTCCCACTATGTGACCACAAAAAAATTCCTCAAATCTCAAGTGACATATGTGCTGCTAAGATACATACAGATTTTGATTAAAATGTACCACGTCGTGTATCCTTGTGTCAACGTATGTGTGTTGCTACAAAAGTCTGCACCTCGGTAAGGTATCTTGACATCAAGCCCCCCCTGCACGTGGCAAGAAGATGACCAGATTATATGCTTGACCATGACACATCATCCTTCTCCCGAGCTCCAATGAACCCAATTCCTCTTCATGCAGTGCATTTTCCTCTCATCTCCGGCTGCTTGTACATATAACACTCTACAAAACTGCACATGTAATTGATCTCTATAAGTATAATATCCACCCAAAAACGTGGAGTACATACATCCTTTTAGTGCAAACTAAATGACCATTAAATGAAAATTGTAAGCACATAGCATTGTTTTGTTCCTTTCAATACATCAATAAGGACCAGGAGAAAAAGATAAGATATATTACGGTGGTACACATAAAAGATTCCTGATTCTAGAACAGTTATTATCCACTGCAGAAAATATTGGCAAATTCTAGTTCTGAAAAAATGAGGATTGCTGCTACATTGTTGCCACATGCATACACTTTGGGAAGATGAAATAATCATACGCATGTTCTCTTAGTCATGACCACCATCTACTACCAGATGGACATCGTATTGCCAATCAAGAAAATTAATTACTCAGGTCGTTCGACAACTCCAAGTAGTGGTTCATGGTAAATCACTAAATCAATAAGGCACATACATATATTATAAATTTACATATTTTTAAATGTTATAATTGGTTCTCAGATCTCATTTCCCAGTATATATTCATGTTCTTATGGCTGAAGTTTTAACCCCAACCAGAATTTTCTCCTTTAAGATCTCTTGAGGGCTTCTTATGTGACCTCATTCTATGATGATACCAACGAGAAGAAATTGACCCTCATTCAGATTTTTGATATAAATTAATTACTAATATTCTGGACACAAAAACTATAGGGTGCCATAAAAACACACCTCGAAGCAATTACAAGTGTGAGCTTTAACTTCAGGCATTATTGCTGATCTACCAGCTTTAAATGGCACAACCTCAGCTTTCTTAATGCTTGAATCGTCATCAATTTCTAGCAGCCCAAAAGGGATTAAAAAGTAAAATTGTAAAATCAACCATGCTTCCCAAATGAAGAACTACGTGCATCAAATAACTTGGATTTCATCACCATTCATCTTTATACTTATGCAAAGGAGGATAGCTCATTCAAGTTTCAGAAAATAACCTCAATTTTGCGAATAAGTTTAAATGCTTATACCTACGATGGAGGCGGTGACACTGTCGGAGAATCTCGTTGCAACAATCCACACAACATGAAAGTTCAGCGAAGAAACTACGGTTGGAAACCTTTAAGGGTTTGTCAATGAAAGAGTACACCTAAAATAAAGGTTTTTAATGATAACACATGTCGTGGATAAGCTATACACCGAGAATGACAACGACAATCAAAAATCACACATAAAAGATGGAAATGACCAATGATGTATCATGATGCCTCCATATTCGGTGCCTGGCATCTTCTCTCGTTTTATATTTATTTCTCGCTCAAGGGCCATGATTTGGTAGAATACGAAACCCATTGTAGGTTATTCTGAATGAAGTCAAGAAACAAGATGTTAGCAAATTAAAATTGTGCGGTTAGTGTCAGGTAAAGAAATGTAACTGAAATTGCAGAGATAAAGTCCAACAAAACATGATCTGACCCATGAATGCACATATATATGAACGGTGGGAATCCATGATCGACCTATGCTTTCACTTGATCGCATGCAAATGGAAGTAGTAGAATAAGTACAGTCCAATCTTTTAAAAACGGCATCTTATACTAAATATGTCTAGGCTGTTCATAGGGAAAATCTATAAATAATACTCTTGATGATAATGGGATGAAAAAAATGAGGCACGGTTCTAGATGACAATACTGAAAATGAATACTGATAGGTGATTACCAGTTTAGAATTCGATCTTTGCAACTGAAATAAAAGTAGTTCTCAGTTGTTCAGCTACAGAAAACTCACCTGAACGTGATATGAATGTATGAAACCATCTAAATAGTTGCAATATTAAATAATTTAAGAATATACATCCCACCTCTCACCTGATGTGCTTGAACGATCTGTGTGGCTAGCACCTCAGTGTCACCGTCGTCCAGATGCAAAGCGATCCTAGTTCCTTTGATTGCTGAAGCCTAGCCAAACACCACCAGGATGAAGGGTAGGGTCCTTGCCATACAACGAGATTTCATCTTGACGGGAGGAAGCTGGAAGCCCAAGAAATTCAGAAAACCATGTAATCTGCAATGTCAAATTTCAGAAGTAACACTGATAGCTTCAGATTTGGAAACCGAGCAACATGGCAATTGATCAACATCACTTGGATGGAGGTGTTCACTACCTTAAAGAAGTAAAATTACTTATTTTGGCTACATGATGATATTGATTACAATACCCTGCGAGATAAATGACCGATGGAGGTGATCCAATCTACATTATGACATGTATTGTTGGGGTATCCAGACCTCTACCGACCTGTCCGATTTCGGCGACCGTGGCTACGTGCCAGATCGAGGTTCCGGAGCTGCTGCGCCCAGGAGGAGGAGGTAAGCATCGACGGCAGCTTGATCCTACATCCCTCCTCATCACTGTCGTACATCATCCTCGTCGGTCGCCACCCCCGTGTAGGGGAAGTTGGAGGTGATCCTGCATCGGTGGCATGGCCAGAGTGCATGTTATTACCAGCATAGAGTTAGCGGAAGATGGAGAGGAAGAGGAGGTTGAGAGAGACGAAGAGCTCCTGGACGGACGGGAAGTTCCCGTCGGGAAGCAGCAGGAGGCGGCGGGGCTATCCACTATTCGGGCGGCCGATGGTGAAGATCATAATGTTCGTTGATGCATTGGGCCAGACGTGTGATGATTTGGTGGATTTTTCTGGTGAGATCCGATTTGGTGCTCGATTAGCGTTTACAAGGAAGTACGTAGCAGCCCAAGAGAGAATAGCTTTCCATGTTATTGTCGTTATTATTTGTGATTTCTTTCCAAATGATTTGTTGCGATTAATATTCGCATAATTGATGGTATTCCGTGATTGATGGATAGCTTTTCATCAGATTATAATCTCTCTTTTTCTGACAATATATCTCCTACTTAATTTGCATTGATTATTTATATCTTGATTAGCGGCAACAAAGGGAAAGAGGGGCAACTTACAGTGGAAAGTTGATCGAACGGATGAATTTTAAGCGGAGACTTTGACTTAGATTGAACGGCCAGGATCTTTTCAATGACGACCACCAAAGTGCGTTGAGTGTCAAACGACCAACTCCTATTTAATAGTAAAGATACTATTTTCTTTTCACTCCTGACTTCCACCCACAAATGTAAGTTCAGTAGTGTGTTTCGTCATAAATCTTCCTCATCCTTTTTTTTTCTTCCTCCGTTACACTTGACTAAATAAGGACTGGAATCATGCATGGCATGCATCCAAAATCGAAAGTACACAATCCAGTATGTGGGCTGCGCGATGTCTTTCTAGTATTGGACGCGACTACGTTCAGGTCAACCTAGTTTTAAGTTACAGCCAGGTCAACCAAAACTTTCCTTTTTTGAATGGTAATGATTTCCTGAAAAAGAAAAAACGTGGACCACCACGTGCTGTCCTGTGTGAACACAGGTTGGCACCAGCCAATCGTCAAAAAAGGGGGACCAACTCGTCCCGAAAACAACCACAGCACCAAAAACGTGAAAGTTTCCCCTCTCTGCCGTACGTTCTTCTTCCTCCCTGCTCCATGAAACCAGATCCAGTTACATCTACCACCCAAATCCAAATCTGAAGAGTAGAATCAACATCCTCCAGGATTAGAACAAACATCCCGTCAGGGATCTCGATCTGGCGACTGTTTCAAGCATTTGAACCAGAAACTTCACAGCAAAACTCACCAGAACACTGTCCAGCAATCTTGATCTGGCTACTCTTTCAGGGATTTCAACAACATCCCGTCAGCCAGCAAGAAAATCAGGTACCAGCTAACCTCTACATGAGAAAGAAATAACATCTACCCCGAGAAATTTTGCTTACCTTTCCTGATCCATGTTGCTTTCATGTACTAAACACTTGCTACATCTAATGGAATTGTTTACATCCTGCTTACATGCACTGAACCATTACATATACTCGCACTGTTTACATCTATGAAAAGGTTCAGGCAGTATAATCCAGTTATGCACATGATTTTGTGCATATGTCAAAAGAAAGTATCAGGGGAAAATGAGTATTAAAAAGACATCTTCACTACATATGCTAAACATCTCAGGAAAATTACTTTTCTGCAATCTTTTCTATGTTTTCTTGACAATGATGAAATAACACACATCTCAGGAAAAGTATCCAGTAGTTTGCTCAAAAAAGATAGTTTCCTATCCTGAGCAGCATGATGAAAAAAATAGCAATGTAATTGACACTGAAGTTTCTGTATTAGTTGGTGTTCATAAGAATTGGTAATATTCAGTAGATACATCAAAAACAGTAGAAGTAACATCATTTTTCTCTTTAAAGCATCATGCCAATCTTAAAACATGACAAACATCCAGTTATATTTCAGTTATGATGTTGCATATGGAGAAAATCTAGAAGCAACAACAGAAATTCAGTTATGCATATGGAGAAAACTCATCAGCTGATTCAGTTCATGCATTAGGTTCAAAAAGTAATTTGGTGAAGATGTATCAAACAGGAACATCATCTAGATAGTAACAGCTGATGGATGTATTTCGATCCAAAAGTAATGGCATTTGCAACAGTTTTCGGATGATACCGGACGATACTACTTAAGATACTAGGTAGTAGCATGCATGCCTTACTACTTACATCACCATGTTCCACATATAATGCACAAAAGCTGCGGGTACAGCAGTAATAACATCTGAGGCGCATTGTTCAGGTCCTACTTGATCCTTGTTTTTGGTGTTAACTATTCTCAGTACCTGCACCTGGATGTTTTCATGATCTTCAGCCATAAAAATTGTCTTTTCAAGATCTTGAACCAATCACTTCAGTACCCTAGGCCAAAAAAAAATGTAGTTAGTTAGTACATGAAGTGAAATTATGTTGAACAACATCCATAAAAACAGCAAATAAATTGCGATGTGAAACAAGAAATTCTTGTTCATTTAGTTATTCAACTGTATAATTTTCTTCTTATAACTCTGTGCAACTGTTGCAGATGACGAGAGGTTTCGATTTCTGGTTCGGAATTGATCTGAATGAGCCAGCTGACCAAGATTTTGTTCCTGGAAGCAATGACAATGAAGCTGGATCATCTCATGCTCCTCCGGTTTGGGAAGGCACTCCTGACCAAGGTTTTGTTCCTGGTAATAATAGCAATGCTGCAGGAACATCTCATGGTGGTCCTAATTGGGAAAATGTTGATGCAACTGGGCCATTTGGACCTTATTCGGCTGGTCAGAGTAGCGATGCACAAGTCGACCCGAAGGACACTTCGGACAGAGGCACTAACGCCGGATCAGGTTTCCAGACAGGTGTGACTTTACCAAGTGAGGACAGTGGTGAGGAAGGTGAAGTTCAGTCAACACCAGAAGGGTTTTCCCCCAAGACACCATTTCTTGGCATGAAATTTGACACCTGGGAAGCTGCTCTGTCACATTACAATAGGTATGCGCATCATGTTGGCTTCTCCGTTAGGATTGAATCATCTAGGAAGTCTACAAGAGATGGAGAGAAAGACAAATGCTTGTTTGTTTGCAACAAAACGGGGAACAATTCATTACCACCTACTCCTGTCAAGATTAGAAACCGAGCTATCACAAAATTGGCAGATTGCAAGGCGAAAATGAGGATTAAAAGATCTGGTGCCAGATGGGAAGTTACTCAGTTTGTCGAGGAGCATACGCATGAATTTGTTGAGAAATTTGCTCTGAAAAAATTCTTGAGGTCACACAACAAAATTCCAAAAGAAGAGAAGAAGTTCATTGATTTGCTAAGTAATGTAAATCTCAGTTCGGGAAGGATTATGCAAATCATGGCGGAATTATATGGGAGCAAGCAGAATGTACCTTACAGTACTAAAACAATTAGCAATTACAGAGCCCAACATAGTGAAGAACGGAAAATCAAAGACATCCCTGAGTTGTTGAAATACTTTGAGAAGCTAAAAGAGGATGATCCTAGGTTTTATTATGACTACAAGCTAGACGATGACAATAGGGTTGAGAACATCTTTTGGGTTGATGGTGCAGCCAGAGATGTGTACAAGCTGTACAATGATTGCATATCGTTTGACACAACCTTCATGACTAATCAGTACAACATGCCTTGCGCACCATTCATTGGGATCAATAGATATGGTCAGTCCATACAGCTTGGTTGTGGTTTCCTGAGGAATGAGAGGGTTGCGAACTTTGAGTGGCTATTAGGACATTCTTAGTAGCAATGGATGGTCTGCACCCTACGAACATTATTATCGACCAGGATGTAGCTATGAGGACTGCAATTGAAATGGTGTTCCCTGACACCATTCACCGGAACTGCAGATGGCATATCATGCAGAAGGTTCAGGAAAAAATTGGTCCTATGGCAGCCAAAAGAGAAGACTTGAGAAGAGATTTCAATGATGTTATTGACTATAGTGTTACTGAAGAAGAATTTGAAACTAGGTGGGCTGAGATGATCCAAAAACATGATGTTGTTGATAATGATCATTTCAATGACATATATGGACTAAGGAAATGTTTTGTTCCTGCTTATTTCATGAAGCGCTTTTTCCCATTCTTGCAAACAACAGCTCGCAGTGAAGGGTTTAATGCTGTTTTGAAGCAGTACATAAGCCCACGTGAAAGCCTACTTAATTTCTTCAAGCAGTATATGAAATTACAAGAGAAGATTGATTGTGCTGAGGATGGGCATGATTTCATGGGAATGGACAAAGTTGTTAGGTTGTGGGGAGATTTTCCAATGGAGGATCAAATTTTGCAGACCTACACTCTACCCATCTACAACATTTTCCAGCTGGAGTTGCGGAAGATAACATCCTACAATGCTAGGGACTGTGGTGGTGGTGTGTTTGAGGTTTTCCCAGTGCAAGGCACTGTATATGGTTATGGCAGAAGAACCTATGTGGTTGACGTTGATCTTGAAAATCTCATGTACAACTGCCAGTGCTGCAAGTTTTACAAGGATGGAATTCTTTGTTGCCACATTATGAAAGTAATGTCTTACATTGGTGAAGTGCGAGAGATACCTGAGCACTACATTCTACCTAGGTGGTCCCTACCCCCTCCTGATATTGTTCCATCCATTGTCGAGCCAGTACAGAGAAAAACAGAGAAAATGTCTAGAAAAGACATGAGGTTACTACGGTATGGGAATCTTTGCAATGATTTTTCAAAACTCGCGGTTGGATTGGCAGTTTCTGAGAAAACAAAAGAAATAGCAGACAAGCACATGATTGCAATGAGCAAAGAACTAGCTGCTTTGAAGAAAGCTAATGCAGATGCACTGAAGAGGAGGAAAAACAAATTAGTTGCAACTGAAGATATTTCAGATTCTTCTCCCTTTGAGGGAAGAATGGATGAAGATGTTTCTCAATCTAGAAACAGAAACAAGAAAGCAAAGGACCCCCTGTTACTGCAGCTAAAGGAAGACCATGCAGTAAAAGGAAGAAAAGTGGACTCCAGCTAAAGAAGCCTAACCCAACTACTTGTAGTGTTTGTGGTGAAATAGATCATGATGCAAGGAATTGTCCAGTAAGATTGGCAAATCCAGAAAAATTCCTTTTTCATCAATTTTTCCAGTGATAGGAAACAGAAAGTGGCTTGGTGGTAATTAAGTTTTAGACATGTAGACATGGATTCAGAGTTTGTTTCTTATGTTAACATGGATACATGGTTTCAGAGTCCATTTGAATATATTATTTATCAATGTTGCAAATTACGTTCTGAGTTTATGTAAGATTTTATCTTCTTTGAATTGAAGTGTTAAGTTGCATGTTAATTTGTGTAAAAAATGAGAACAAAAATTCCAGAGAAACTACAGATGTAATTGCTTGACTCAATTATCCTTTATCAGTAAAATTTCTCTGTTAGAAAAAATGATGAGAAGCAGCTTCATTACCTTAACATCAAGAAGAAATAGCTAGATATATAAGCCCCAAGGTGCTTTGTTCTCCGTGCGTAGCCATTTGTCAGTGTATAGTTTCCTGATGTTTGGCAAGTCCTTCTGTGTGAATGATGAAACCATCCTTCCATGTTTTTCCTCAAGGTTCTTCAACATAAAGAAACCGCAATCGTACCTAGGAGATCATATGGATCAGCAACATAGTTAACATATATTGAGATATCCAAAAAACCTGATGTAGCAGTGTACTTTTTTGTCTTTGTCAAGTGCCAAAAAACAAAGAAAATCTTACGTGTTTGTTTGACGAGGACTGTCAATAACTTTTATTGGCCAATTCGCGATTTGCACTTTTGATTTTGCATACTCTCTTTTCCACATAACCTTGATTCCCGCTATGAGCATGTGACATGCTTCCATCATAAGAGCTTCCCCCTTTTTCCTTGATGATAACGAGTCAATTATCTCAAATCTTTCTGCACTTACATTAAGAACAACCAACCAATAGTGTCCAGAACCATTTGTAGGTGTTCGTGCCCACTTCTCGAGTGTCGGGAAACAAACCTGTTAGATGAAGGATGTTATTGTCTGTATGTTTGTTTAAAAAAATCAGTTTATTGTGGAGGCACATCTGGTGTATAAAAAATTCAGTTAACAAAATCAGTTTAGAAAGTTAGCAAACTTACAATATCTTTGTGATCAAGTCTGTTCGATGGGCTGTTCTCGAAACACCTTGTAACATCTTTTAAATCATATCGGGAATCAATGAGATATTTCTGTAGAAGAGATGCAGGAATTACATGCTGCTTGATTAATGTGGACAAAAAAAAGTGCATGAACAAATGTAAAAGTACAAAAAGAACCGATGATTGTTTACTTACAGCAACACGTAGTGGCATTATGTATTTCTTAGGATTTTTGTTCTCCAATGTCATTATGTGAATTCCAATCTCAGCTACTGTATTTATCAACATCTTCCCTGGTGCAACTGAATCTGCCAACTGCCCGAGGTTGCAATAGTAATTTGTTGTATCAATGACTATTTCTTTATTCGACGTTGAACTAGTCTTCCATCCATGCTCACACACCATGTTGTACAAAGTTTCCACTGACTTGGAAACACTGTAGTTTTTCTTGGATTCTAGGTTGACGAATGGAGATTTTGCTAAGTGTCCTATCTTGACATTTCTCTTTTGATATTCATGAACCACAGGTGTAGTGCTCCTTGATGCATCTGTTTTTTTCTTGGTGGTTGGTGCTGCAACAATAGCTTCTGCTTCTTGTATCTCCACTTCTTTGTTAGCTTCGTTGACGACTAATTCATCTTGATCAGTGGTTTCTGGTGGTGTGCTCAGATCAAAAGGTGGTGGGTCCGGAGCCATCCTTATTGCGTGCATTCTCCTTTCAGATTCTGTGCTGTCGAAGTTTAGTTTCCTACCCATTGGGTCGAAATTTGCTGAACTTGGGATGCTACTGGTTGTAGTTTTGATTCCAGATGAACTTGGACTTACATCTTTCTTGTTTTCAGTTTTTGCTGTTGCCATAGTGCTCAGTGTTGAAAGTCTTGTTTGTCTCCGAGAATTGCTGTCACTTGGACTTGATACTTGGCGATGAGTTGTCTTTCTTGGCGTCAATGTTTTTCCTTTTGCTGCTGTTTTTACTTGGGCTTCACCTATATCCTGCTTTCTCTGTGGGCTTGAAGCCATTTCTTCGCGAGAAGCAGATCTTGTTCTATATCTTGATGGAGATGGAACTACAGAAACTGATTCCTCCTTCATTTTCTTGCTTGGTCCATCTGCGAACGAGACCTTTTTCCGTTTGTTTGCTTCTACTTTTGGCACCATGTCTAACAATAATTTTTCCATCTCATCTTTTTTGCTTCCATCAATTAGTGATTCCAATCCAGAAGTTACTTCTGGAGCTGGCTTGTTTGTCAGTTGCTGCAACATCTGGCTCCTTAGTTGAGATGTATTTTCTTGAATCCCACTGTCAGATATCTCTGGAACTTGCAGGATTGGTATGCTTAACTTGTGAATGTGTGAGAACCCCACATAGTGCATGAAGTCTATCCTTTTTTTCTCTTCACTGCTTACTGAGCTATCTTCATCATCAAAAATCACACCGGATAGTTGATTGTAAGTTACATTTTTGTGCTCCAAGATTCCAGTATCCACAGCTTGATTTGATGCCAGCTTCTCTGAATTGGTGGCACTGTCGTTATTCTTCACGGTTGGTGTCTCGGTCTTACTAACATCTTCTTGATTATCCCCCTTTTTCTGCTTATGTTCTGCCACAAGTGCATCCAGAGAATATACATTTCCTTTATCTTCATTGCTGCATCCTACATGGTTGACATGATCCACTTTGCTCTTGTACACACTGTTTGGTATTTCAACTTCCAGCAGAATGCTTGCATCATCTTGAGCAGTAACTGTGGGTGGAATGCCTTGGTCTTCGTTGATTTCTTGTTCAACATCTTTCACTGAAATGGCATCAGGATGTTCTTTCTCCTCAATAACTGCATCATCTTCAGCAGGACTCATAGTTGGAATGGCATCATCTTTCAGCACGATTACTGGTTGTGGACTGGCTAGTTTGGTAATGCCATCAGCATGATCCATATGTTGTTTCAACTCTTCTTCAAATCCTTCTATGTGTCCATCTGGTACTGACTTGCTGGCACAACCCTCGTCTGTACCCATAGAAACAGAATTGTTGTTCTGATTGATATCTGAATGAGTCCTGAAGGTCTTGTCATCATGTGTTGTTGATGGTTGGTTCTTGGGAAAACCCCTTGTGGTTGTCTGCTTGAACTGTGTGTTGGCTTTTGAATCTTTATTTTTTGTCAGTGTTTCTTGCGAGCTGATTTGGTGACCTGTGAATTCTGGATTGTTTTTACTCTCTACAGTGTGAACTAAATTTCGAACTAGCATCTGCAAGCTTGCTTCAAAACCATGACAAGCGTACTCAATTGCTTCTTTGAATTTATAGGTTTCCTGCAAAATGACAGTAAGTTTGTAAGTAGTTTTGTCAGCAAAGAAATTTTGTACAGAAGTAATAAATTTGCAGGTAATGCTACATCCTATAAGAATTTTGAACCAATGTTTGCAAAAATAAATTTGTTAAAATTAGTTCAGATGTTTTTTATCATGAAAAGTTGGTTCAAATTGGTGTCACTCTTGTATAATAGGGAAAAAATGTATGTCTTATTCTACTAGTGGTGTTTGAAAACATGGAACATTGGAAAAAGCAGAAAAAAGCTATGGTAAAAAATAATTACAGAAATTAATCCTATGATGGTAACATTCGATTATCAATGAGTAAATGTTATTTTTCAGATGGAAGTTGTATTCCACTATAATCAGGGTGACATCCTTCTGGGTGAGATGTAAAAAGAGTAAGAAATTTTTTGTTTCATGCTTACTTGCGCTGTGCATGTAGATGGCACATTATGTCTGATGAACCTATCAATAACATCCGGGTCTGCAAAAAGTATGGTCTACCCCCCTGTATACGCTTCTGGTTTGACATCTTCAAACTCTTCTTCATTCATGTCACCATACTTCCATTCATCATCGACACGTTCTTCAAAATGTGTGTTGTCGCTTTGCTCTTGATGGTTTGTGTTGTCTTCATCATGTCCGAGTGTACGTGACTGCTCCATAGATTCATCCATATCAGTGGACCTATTGCTTAGGTTGTTGAGTTTATCCTGCCCATGAGCTGCTGAATTTTCGACAGATACATCTCTTTCAGTTGATTCAGATGCACTTATGTACGCATATTCAGGTTTCAACTACAGATTCATAGACAGAGAGGAACATATATCAGAGAACAAAATCATATGGTTTGGTTGAAAAGGCAAAAAAAACTACAGTTAAACTACATATGCTATTTCTGTAAGTTTTTACCGGTGCATTGCCGAACGAACCATCAGGTCGTGTGTCCTGCATAATAGCTTTCCTGACCATTGCATTTGTCCAAACTGAAACACGTGTCCCTTCATCACTGATATCCATATCATTTAGTTGCAATGAATCTAGGTATTTAACCTGTAAGAGATGCAAAAGGGAAATCTGTAAGGACAAGAGGACATTGTTTCACATGAAAAAAAAATATGATCAATGAAAATCAAATTAGGAGTAGAAAAAAAAGTTACCATGATGTACAGCATGCATGACTTTAGGATGGCCTTTTCTGAACTTGACTGAGTTGCTTTCTGGATCATAGTTATCACAAACTTGCACACATTGAGATTTTTTGCTTGTTTGATGTGAATAAACGAAGAGTATATCCTCGGACTAATGCGTACACCTGTAGTAGGAGCTAGCACGGAGCACATCCCATAAATTATGAACAATCTGAGGTACCGGCTGTCAGCTTTCTTCATTGTGAGAAGTTTCTTTTCCAAAGCTTTGATAGTTGGTTGCTGCTTTCCTACAACTCCAATTTCTTCCCGCATGAATTTTATTGCATCTGAATTCAGATCGTACGACACTTGTAACTTGCCACGCGGGACACCTATAACCTTTTGTACGGAATCTTTAGTGATAGGGATTGAACCTCTCCCAGGGAAGACCAAACTGCATGATGCTGAATCAAAGCTCTCCATCAGAAACTTGCACAGATCAGGTTGCAGTTTCGAACATTTTATATCCAATAATCCACCATAATCTGCATTCCTAATCATTGTCATCTGATCATCTGTAATGCTAGGATATAACCTCACTAGCTTCATTGGGGATGCACGCTGTAGTAATTTCTTCCTCTTCACCTAGACCAATTGCAAAAAAAAACCTATAAGTAAAACTGGGAAAGAAGATTATATACTGTATATGTTTCAATTGGTAAATTTAATGATATATTTATTTTCATGATTTTGTTTCAAGAGACAACTTGTTCCTGAATTTGCAGAAAATGCCAACTACCGCGGTAAAAGCCCACTGTCTTCAGTATGAATGTTGTAGATTCATGCACATTTTGATGCGGATGCAAAAAGCAAAACAAGAATATATTATAACTTACTGATAAACATACACGAGAGGGAAAAAACATCTAGCAAAAAAAATGAAGATGTACTACGAAGTTGTAGATTCTTTAACTCACCTTCACAGGTTCTACTTCTTCCTCAACAACATTTGCTTCATTTTGTTTTTCAGTTTCTTGAACAACATTTCCTTCATCGCGGACAGGTTCAACAGATACATCTACTTCACGTGGTAGCTCACAATGAATTGCTGAAACCTTGTGCTTCAATGTAAGCTTCTTGCGCATAAGGCTTAGCTTACTGTGTTTTCTGCCGGACTTGTTTTTCCTATGACTACTTGACTTTGTCATTGATGCCTGTTGAAAAATAAGCAAGGTGGGAGTTATTATGGAAAGACAAATAAACAAAAATGTCCACACAGGTGTAGATGTCATTTAGCAAAAAAATGTTACTGAGACAATGGTGCACTGATGTCACATATATGGCAGAAAAGGTTTGAAAAACATGTTTCTGATTCAGATGTGATGTTACTGGGACACAACATTTGCTACAAAGCGTTGCAAAAACAACACATTATTGTATCGGACAAAAAAACTAACTAACCAGATAAAATTGCTACTACATGTTATAATATCAAAAATTCTATCAGATGCTGCACACCAACCACATGATGATCACAAAAAAACCAAGTGACCAGGTAGCAAAAACATCCTAAAAACTTCAATGCACAAGGATGTTATATATCACATTTTTGTACCAGGTGTTGCACACACACAAACAAACTTGCACTAGGATGTTGTAGTACCATAAAAATCCTGTACATCATTGCTCATACCTCAGCCACAGACACAGTAAAACATCCTCAAAAAATTTCCTGCACTAGGATATCATAGCACGCCAATTGCTACCATATGTTGCACAGAAACCACTAGAGGACATCAAAAAAAAATCCTAAGTGACCACACAGTAACATCCTCAAAAATTCCCTGGACTACGATGTCATATCACTAAAATTGCTACCATATGCTGCACACAAACCTCATTAAAAGGCCATCACATAAAAATCCTAAAAATCTACCACATAGTAACATCCTCAAAAAATAAATATATCCTCAAAAACCAACCTAGGACGAAATCACAAAAAAAATCATAGGTGACCACACAGTAACATCCTCAAATAATTATATGCGCAAAAATGATGTCATAGCACTAAAATTACTGCCATACGATGCACAAAATCCTTAGGAAAAGTCTACAAAAAATAACATCCTCAACAAATCCCCTGCACATCATTGCTCATACCTCAGTGACCACCTAGTCTAGTGCATTGGGATGTCATAGCACGAAAATTGATATCATATGATGCACAAAAAACACATGAAAAACATCACACAATCCTAACTGCCCACACAGTAACATCCTAAAAAATCAAATGCACTAGGATGTTGCCCAGAAAATCAGAAGTACCTTACTGTGACGGAGACAGAGGAAATCGTGTCGAGCGTGTTGTCGGAGACCAGACCACTGGCGGAAGCACGAAGAGTAGATCCCACGGAGAAGGATGTCACCTGACAAAACCAGAAGTGAAAAACCGTCCACGGCGACTCCGGCGAGTAACAAAAACAACGGAGATGCACTGATGCGGGATGAGAAACATTGAGTGAAGCGCAAAACCAACCTAGGACGAAATCAGACTACGGCGAGTAGTAAACCGTCCACGGCGACTCCGGCGACCACTCCTATCAGCCAGAAACAAGAACCACGGCGAAGGATGGCACCCCCCCCTGAGAACCCGAGGAGAGAAATTAGAAGCAAGGAGAAGGTGCGCGACGGTGCAGAAGAGCAATCGAAGTGGGCGAACCGAACCTGATGCGAAAAATCGTCTCCGGCGAGTAAGATCCGTCGCCGGCGACCGCAATCGACGGATTTGGCGATGAGGCGGAGCACCAGGGCGACCGCATCCGAGGACGAAGGGAGACGAAATGAAGCCGCTCGCCGACAACCCCAATTAATTTCGAAAAAAAAATTTTAATGCTACGCGCACGCGACGACAGAGACTGCACGTGGGTCCCCACCAGGTCCGCGATGCAGGAAGCTCTGGACCATCGGATGCGAATCGCGCGGCCAGGAGCGCGAACTGACGTTAAGACACAGTCAGATCAGCTTATAGATAGATTTCTCGTTCTAGTATTTCAAGTGTAATACGGAGTGGATACTTTCATATGGCAACAATCTCGAAGTAAATAAAGGGTTAAAGATTACAAAACCACTGTTTGGATAACACCAGTCGCAAACTGAAGTTCTAAATCAAGTAGTGAAGTGAGTCTGAAATTAGTTTAGTGGGTAACTGAAAAATAGACACTCCTTTGGAGCGGAGAACAAATTGCTTCACCCGTACACGGTACACCACACCACTTCCTTGCCATCTCGTTAGACGTTAGGTACCATCTTACCACAGCGAAACAGCAGCAGAGCAACCACCGCCGCGCCATGGCATCCGCCTCCTGGACCCCGTCTTCCTGGACGTCAGATGACCACTTCCGAGCTCCCCGCGCTAGAGCCGACGAGGACTACGACGTCTCGCCCTGGCGGGTCGCCTCGCGGGTGCGCAGCGAAGAAACCCTGAGAGCCATCTGCAGGAAGTACTCCATCCCCGACGGCTTCACCCCGGTCCTGGCCGGCGACCGGTCACCACGCGCGCCACCGCCACCAGGGTCCGTCTGCGTGTTCGTCGACTCGCTGGAGGCCGGGATGCGCCTGCCCATGCACCCCTTCTTCGGCGCGGTGCTCGACCACTTCGGGATCGCCCCGGGCCAACTCGCGCCCAACGGCTGGCGCGCCCTGGCGGGGTTCGTCGTGCTCTCCCACTTCGCCGCCGTGCCGCCGTCTCTGCCCGTGTTCCGGCACTTCTTCGCGCTGTGCGCGTTCCAGCAAAAGCTCTACTCCTTCCGCGGCAAGGACGCGGCCGGCGCGGGCTTGCTCTTCAGCCCGATGAAGGCCACGAACGCGGGATGGAAGAAGGAGTTCTTCTTCCTGTCGTCGTCGGCGCCGTGGCCGTGCCCAGTGCAATGGGGGAAGGCTTTCAGGTCCGCCAACTCCGATCCTGCACTCACCGGCCAGGAGAAGGCCGTGGCGTCGAGCCTGCTGCGCGCGCGGGGCGGGTCCCCGATCGATCTTACCACGTATCTCCACGGCAGCAGCATGGCCGAAGCCAAGATCATCAGGGCACCATCGCCGCCGACTGATCGAGGTGCACTTCTGAACACCCCAGAGCGCTTCACGGCTGGGTCTGGGCAGGTGACGGTGAAGAGCGATCCGGACTCCGATGTGTCGCCTCGTGTGCCGTCGTCGTTTGGGAAGAATAAGCGTAAGCTGCCGGAGCACCGTACGAACGGCGAGAGCTCGGTGTATCTCTCCTGCCCGCCGGGCTTCTCCCCCCATCTCCGGAAGGCACGGACCTCCACAAGCAAACATGGGAAGTCAGCGAAGCAGGAGCGCCAGGACGACGGGGAGACGGCGGACGGCTGGAAGGCGGCGAGGGAGCGTTTGCAGGGCATCGTCACGCCGGCGCGGCAGCGCGAGCACGCGGCGTCCAGGCCGGCCGACGTCGTCGCCTCGACCTACGTGTCGCTGCTCCAGGTGAATTCAGCTACCTATCTACGATCCGTTCAATCATGCGAGTCCAGATTCGAACGTGATTGATAATCTGAATTGACACGGCGGTTGTCTCGATACATGAATGCGTCGCACAGACGGCGGACGAGGTGGTGTTCTCTCTGGGCTACGCTCTGGAGCTCGAGGACAGGCTGAGGGAGGCGGACGCGCTGCGGGCGGAGCTACGCAAGGTGAAAGCCGAGCTCGCGGAGACGAAGGCGACAGCCGCGCGCGGTGCGGGAGTCCGAAGGATCAAGTCTCCAGGGCGCCATAGGTAAAGAGGCTTAAAGCTCGTTTCGACGCCATGCCCTCTCCCGGTGTCTCCAACGGTGCATTGCTTTCTTTTCTTCAGACATTTAGGGGTGTCTGCAGCATTTCATTAGACATTTTCGAAGTGAAATGTTACATCATACGAACTATATACGTACGGTCGTATGGAGAGTCTGTATCTAGGAGTATTATTCACATCATGCACATTAAAATACTTTGTGGGCTTGTGTTCGAACTCGAGACCTTCACCTTAATTACTCGCACAAGGCACAGCCATCAGCAAGTCTTTTTCATTTGTATTTGTATTTGTACGAGTTTGGATTATATATATGTCCTTTTCGCTCATATATATGTGGTGTTTATTAGTTAGCGCTGGTCATGTGTATTTGCACTTCTTTTGGGTGGATTTTCTTTTAATGTGCCTAGTATGTTTTAAAACAAAATTTCAGGTCTTATAGACAATTAGACATTCATCTTATACGATTGTCAAAATCGTGATACTATAGGCTATAGCCATCACAAATGTTATGTTAAATTGACTATCGCCTGGATGCATCAAAAACATCATAAATTTGGAGACTTGTGACTATTGAACCATTTGCAAAAAATACCATATCGATGGTGGCTTCCGTTTGATTATTTGCAATTTATTTTACTTTTGGTGTTCTTTATATTGTGGTTGATGATTGTTAATAGATTATTTAGATGATGTTTCTTTGTTGTGAAAAGACACAATACATTATCCAAAACCAGCCCTTACAAGAACATCCTTACAAGCAAAAGAAATAAAATGTAAGCCCTTGAAGATTTCAACACCATCCTCCTTCTACATCCCTCGACGACGCACTGTGAGCAAAGCTTGATGCCGCCTCTAGGCCTCCGACATAACAAATCTCGTGTCGGAGAAAGCTTGAAAAAAAACCCTAGGTGCTTGTAGAAGCAACGACCAGGAAGTCAGCGGCGTACACCAGAAGATGTCTGCCACCACGATCTCGAAAGATCGGTGCCACAAAGAAGCTAGTACTGAGAAGGGCCAGGACCTCTAATTGTATTAAGGCTCTATACATGGAGTTCGCGTATAATTTACCATTCTCAAATAGATTTCACGAAATTCATCCGTCCCTTCCATCAGAAGAACCAAAGCCAAATGTTGTATCAAAACATCTCATGACGCAAGCCTACGACCAACTAAATCTCTTCCGAATGTCACATTTGATTAGGAAGACTCCAATACCTTAATGACGCTTTTGAGACAAACAATGTTTAGCACCAAAAACCTATGGCCAAAACACCTGTCCTCTTACAGACACCGCATAAATTACTAGGGGATTCAGCCCTAGTGGCACATGGTGCAGGAGCATGTCAAGAGGAAGCGCCATGCTCGAACTCTATTCCAGTTTTGGCGAATGGAGGAGGAAAATATAGCATTCTAAAGAAGAGTGCAATAATTAGGAGAATATGTTCTTGAACGACAAGCTAAAAGCATTAATATGGTTTGGATATTCATCTACTTTATCATCGTACCCTAATGTACTTCTACCAAAAGGATCACAAAGAAGAGTACACCGATTTTCTGATTGGTTTGTCTATGCACCGGACTGACCATATTGTGATGTTACATTGATATATGCTTCGTTGATGTAACAAATAATACTAACTGTGGGAAAATATATAGCGGCGAATCCACATAGAGAAAGATGGGACAAGAGTGCAATAAGGAGGAACTGGCAATTTCTCGGTTTTTTGAACAAATTTGATCCACGAAACAATTGATCCAGGTCCACAATTGATAGGAATCCTGCGGAAGGCGTGGGACAAGCAAGCAAAAGGAGATTTGTTGAAGATAACATGCTCTCGCCATCCTAAAAAGAATAATGCCACGGATTTGTCTAAATTTAGAGGTGTCATGTGGAGCGAGTACGTACTATATATGGTTACAACGTTGCATTACACATCAATATACACGGTATGACAACTCTTTTTTTTTGAGATGCACGGTATGACAACTTGACAATGCACGATATATAATCCATACATGAACACTTGTAATTACATCAACCAAAAAAAAAGACGACCGGGCGGACGATCGGACTGCCAATGCAACTGCATCAGCGCAGCATATACAACTACCTTTACCAAGGGTCCAAGGCAAAGCCGACCGACCGCTCTTCTTAGTATGGTCAATGTCCTGCATCTGATAAGGAACTCACCACAACACATGCACATCGTAGATTATCCGCTTATAAACGTATTGCAAATTTGCAATTAATCCAGAACCACGTGGACGGTGCATTGGTGCAGGCCGAGATCCCGGAGCGACGTCGACGAGCTGACGCGTACTTCGTGGGACGCCCCGCCGGCGAGTCTCACGAGCCGGAACGCCGTCCCCCGAGCGGAGGCGCCGCCTGCGAGCAGCACCGAGCGGCAGTACTGATACATCTCCGTGGTCGGACGTCCGGCGCCGAAGCTCTCGCAGAGGACCCGGCCGTCCGGGAACCGCATCCGCAGGACGCACGGCTCCTGATCAGCGGCGCCGCCGGGATGGGCGGCGTGGTTGTCCTTGCCGGACATGGTAAGGGAGGCGGAGAAGGCGGCGACGAGCTGCTCCATCACCATGCTTGTCGCGCTCCGTGTAAGGATCGATCGACCAGCGACTTCGCCTTGCGCGATCTTAGGTTTACTGATTAGGTAGTCACAGATCAAAGTGGTGGACGGGTAGTCGGGTACGTGATCGGTCTCCTATTTGTAGAGTAGGACATGCACGCCCTGTGGCGATCGATCGTATGATCCGATCGAGTCCGAGTTCCACCCGGTGTCGGTGTCGAGTTCCAGATGGAGTCGGCGGCGGGCTGGGCACACGTGATTAACACGGGCTTTGTCTTGTGGATTCAGTTCAAATGTAATTCAGTTTTGTTCCGGAGATAGCCTATAGCTACCAGACGCTCAGGTCGGAGGGATCTCCTATACACTAATCTTAGCGGTGCCGAATGTAGTAATGATAAGAATTACCTTACTATCTTAGTTAAAGAATATGGAGCCTTTTAAGAAGAACACCGTCATTTCTTTGGCACTAATCCTTCACCATAACATAAAAACACTTGTAAACCAAATTATTCAGTGCTTCGAGAATCAGAAAAGGACAACAACATCAAATGTTCAAATCATTTTCAGTCGAAAGTAAGGTAGCTCTGATCTTGCATTTGTGAGCCATTAGGTTCTTTTAGTGCGGTCATTTTGTTTATCACTTTTTAGATGGTTGATACACGTATCGACTTTAAGCGATCCGTGAATTGTAATAAGGTTGTAATAAGGTAACTTGGAGAATTTTTGAAATAAATTAATAAAGGCCGTATGCATCGCTTTGATGCAGATGCTGGGGCTTCACTTCCCCATTTAAAAAAAGTATGTTCTTTTAGATGACACACTCTTTTAAGGACACGAAGAATCACGTCAGCATAGTTGGAATACAAGACTAAACCCAACCCTAAATACCAACAAAGAGCTCATCCCCATAGATACATGAAGCATGTCTCTACCGAGGAGCGACAATAAAATCCGAGCACCCTAACCGCACTCTCAGCCAATCAATTTCAAAAAATAGCACGCAGAACAAAGCCAAAGATGGAGATGCAAGCACGGACCACCTATGGCCACAACAACCGTCCACAGGCAGACACCGCATAAACCTCTAGGTTATTCGGCACTACCAGCACATTGAGGTAGCTGCAGGAGCATGTGCAAGAGGAGGCACTGTGCTCGAACACTATCTCAGCTCTGCCGAATGGAGGAGGAGCCTAGGGGATTATAAAAGAATAGTACTCCTTCCATCTCATGAAACATGTCAGAGGTTTGTTAAACTTCGGATGTATCTATATAATATTTGGTGTCTAGATACATTTAGATTATATCAAGATACAAGTTTTATGAGGTGGAGGGAGTACAATTAATAATTATGAGAATCTGCTCCTGAACGATAAGCTAATTAACATCTCATTAATTTGGTTCACATTTTCATCTATTTTATCACCGTGCCCTACTGCTAGCAAAATTTGATCCATGAGACAATTTATGCAAGTCCACAATTGATAAGAATCCTGCAAAAAAGAACGTGGGAACAGCAAGCAAAAGGAGATATGTTGAAGATAACATACTGTGAGTATTGCGCGGCATTACACACCAATATACACGGTAAGATAACTTTTTTTTTTGAGATCACGGTAAGATAACTGGACATGCATAAGCACCATCATATAGCAATGCACCATACATGAACACGTACTTGTATTTACATTAGACAAAAAAAAAAAGCCAGACTACCGGGCGGACGATCGGGCTGCCGACTGCGTTATCGCAGCATATACTACAAACTACAAAAGCTAAAACTGAGATCGATCTTGTTATTATGTTCGATGATCAATTTCATCCTGAATCAGATAATAAGGAAGAAACCCACCACACGCGCGCATCGTTGATTCGATCCATTCAGTGAAGCAATTAAACCGGAACGACGTGTACGGTGCAGCGGTGCATCCCGAGATCCCGGAACGACGTGGACGAGCTGGCGCGTACCTCGCCGGACGCCCCGCCGGCGAGCCTGACGATACGGAACGCCCGCCCCCGCGCGGCGGCGCCGCCTGCGAGCAGCACCGAGCGGCAATACCGGAACAGCACCGCCGTCGAACGCCCGGCGCCGAAGCTCTTGCAGAGGACGCGGCCGTCCGGGAACCGCACCCGCAGGACGCACGCCTCCTCGCCCTTGGCCGGCTCGCGGTCTTCGTCATCGTCTTCTTCAGAGGCTTCAGTGGACGTCGTCTCTGGATTGTCGCAGCACTGGTCGGGAACGGCGGCGGCAGGAGGCGGGGCGGCTTGGTTGTCGTTGCCGGACATGGTGAGGGATGCGGCGAAGGCGGCGACGAGCTCCTCCATCTGGACCGGGATCGCGGCAGGGGGCGGGTTGGTGTTGCCGGACATGGCGGCGAAGGCGGCGACGAGCTGCTCCATATCCATGCTTTTCGCCATATGTTCCGATCGATTAATCGCCGACTTGATCTTGCTCTCTTGTCTGAATTAGGGCAGGCTGCTTGCAGTGGAGATCAACGTGCGTGGCTGGGTGCATCGTGTGGTGGTGTCCTATTTGTATGCAGCATTCACGCGTGTGGCGGTCGACTGTGCCAGTCCGAGTCGGGATTCGAGTGCGAGGTCCACCCGCTTACGGTTTTCGAGTTCGAAGTGGACTCGGCGTCCACGTACTTGTGCCTTGTGGATTGATCAGTTAAAGCGCAACTAATCGTTTACTCGAAAATAAACTACAGTAACAGACGGCTAAGTAATCAAGTCGGTTCCAATAAATATGTTACTATTTTTTAAGTTAGGGAGTGCCTAGAGATCAGTCGCCCAAGTCTCAGTCGATGACATCAGTTCTTAGTACTAATTTATGTGTAACTACATTTCCCCCCTCCCACACTCTCCTCAAGCTACAGTAGTTGAGGGTCGACTTCTGAAGGCCGGGCCGCTCCTTGGCCCTCTCCGCCGGAATAGCCGGTCGGAGTTGGTCGGAGATGGGCGCCGGAGTAGATAGGACTAGCTGTAGGACTAGATCTAGGCTTTTATGCTGCTTTACCCATGTGGAGTTTGGCGATATGCCTATGGGGGTTGGACCACGGTGGAGATGGAGCTGCTCCTGGTGGCTGGTGGTGGCGGTGCTGCTCACCGCGGCGCTCCGATGGTCGGAGCCGAAGGCGGAGGGCGGCGGAGCTCCTACGACCCCTTCAATAAAGCTCGGTGGCTCTCTCGATCTGGATGATGTCGGCCTGGATCTCTTCCCTCCTGGCCACCATGGAGGTGGAGAAGAGGGCAAGATCCTCGATGGCGTCATCTTTTGCAGATCGACGGAGATATGGTCGCGGTGGTGCTGCTGGAAGATGCAGTCTTCTCTCTGGCGAGCTCTTCATTGGGGGACCAAAGCCGGCTTCGTTGCCCTGCCCCCAAATTCCATGGTCGACAGGCGACCCTCGTCCAGGAGTTCAACCTCCTCAGGAGGCCCTCTTCAACCTCGCGCTGGAGCTCGCCATAGACCCTTCTCCAAGTGGTTCGTCCCCGGAGAAGCTGAGATGGCCAGCGCGGTTGATTTCTCGTCGGAAAGGAGAGCACATCGAGCTAATTTCTCTCCGATCTCGGCGCTCTGCGCTTGGAGGTCGCCGGCGCACGGTGGAGATGGTTCCCAGGCACTGGATTGCTTTTCTTTTTTAGTTGCTAGGGGCCTTTATGCATATTTCGTTGCCTATACTTCAAATTCTAGGTTTTTCAGGGCAGTAGATGATAAAGGGCAACGTTGTAATTTTTATACCCACCGACAGTAATGAATCTTCCAGGCCTCTCGGGGCCATCTTTGTGCAAAAAAAAAGACTCAGTTGCAACTCAACTATGTAAGTGAAAATTCTTAGTTGCGACGCATGCGTAACTGGAAAAATCTCAGTTGCAATCCACATGTATGTGAAAATTCTTAGTTGCAACATATGCGCAACAGGAAAAATCTCAGTTACAACGCTCATGCAATTGGAAAAAAATATCAGTTGCAACCCACATGTAAGTGAAAATTCTTTGTGGCGACGTAGGCGTAACTGGAAAAATCTCAGTTGCAACCCACATGTATGTGCAAATTCTTAGTTGCAACATATACGCAACTGGAAATATCTGAGTTGCAATGCTCATGCAATTGGAAAAATATATGAGTTACAACCTACATGTAACTGAAAAAATCTCAGCTGCAACCCACATGCAACTGGAAATATGTTGTTTGCAACACACACGCAACTAGAATGCGTGGCGTAAGCGCTTCCATGGAAGAGAGAAAGACGCCTTGTAGATAGGAACCGTCACCACGAGCCCACTCCCCCTAGGCGAGGACTGCAAAAAAAAGTCAGCCCGCTTACGCGTCGAGCCAATAACAACACAAACACACATAAACAACCCAAAAGTTAGAGCACGAATCTATAAGCACAAAATACGAATCTCCGAGCGCTCGATTTAAACTTATTAAGTATCAGGCGTCTGATTTCCAGCAAATCCGTTTATGTTAAGTTACGTTACCTTGATCAAATTTTAAGAAATTCTATTAACAACTATAATATTATATGTTATATGAAAATACATTTTATGATGTATCTGACAATATTGATTTTGTATTGTAATTGTGTTATCACCAGAATTTGACCGAGTCAGAGGTGGGCCGCGATCAAGATGGGCTTGAAGAATATACGTGGAAAAATATGCGAACCGGCCTTGTACACGAAGTTTGGGCTAGTTTACCCTTGTATCTGTAAATATGATAGGATACGTGTCGGTTAGTTAGAGTTTGGCTCGTGCACGGTTGGGATTATTCCCACGTTAGAAAGTCTACGGACTATAAATATGTATCTAGGGTTTATGAAATAAAAAACAATCACGTTCACCACAAACCAATCTAGGCGCATCGCCAACTCTCTTGTCTCGAGGGTTTCTTCCGGGTAAGCATCATGCTGCCTAGATCGCATCTTGCGATCTAGGCAGTACATGTTTATTCGCTGATCATGCGTTGCTCGTACTGAAGCCTTTTTGATGGCGAGCAACGTAGTTATCTTAGACGTGTTAGGGTTAGCATTGTTCATCGTATCATATGCTGTCGTCGTGCAACCCTGAGACGTCTAGCCGCCCTTACACCTATCTTAGGTGTAAGGGCGGCACCCCGCTTGATCATTATTTAGTAGATCCGATCCGTTATGATTGCTCCTTGTTCTCCAAGGATTAGTTTAATATCTGCATAGTTAGGCCTTACAAACGGGTTGAAGGATCCAGTGGCGCGTAGGGTGTAGTTTGCTAGCCCTAGACAGGATGTTCCGGGGATCAACCTCGTGTTGGGTTTTAGGCCTTGTCTAGGGTCGGTTTACGATCACCGTGCGTGGCCGCCAGGCTCAATCACGAGTAGGATGTTCCGATTATGTGGTGAAAACCCTAAATCGTAGTAGGTCGTTTTAGCTTTATTTTGATCAAGCAGGACCACCATATATTCGTACACCTCGTACGGATCATGGGTGGATCGGCTCTTTGAGCCGATTCACAGGACAACCTGAGAGCCGATCGAGGCTCGTATTTAATGTTTACGTGTATGCCATGCAGGAAACTAAGCGAGGCACATCCATCACCTTCCTGACCAGGTATAGGTCAGGTGGCACGCCCTTGCACCAGCATCGGATGTGCGTGCCGAGTCTTTGCGGGCCGTCGCTCGGAGGGACCAGGGCCAGCCGCAGTCCTGGGAGCCTCCCGGCTCTACTGTGTTGCCCGTCGCTGCTCGCCGGTGGGTTTCTGATCGCAACACATTCTGGCACGCCCGGTGGGACACTCTTCGACATCAACCGCATCGCCATCTACATCTGAGATGGCGGAAGGCACCCCAGTCACGTACGAGGATCTGACCGAGGAGCTCAAGAAGAAGTATGACGAGGTCAAAGAAATCTTCGAAGCCGACCTCATCGGCTCTTTTCACAGAACCCGCTCACATGGCATCAGGTGGAAAGGGTTCTCACCTGAAGACGCGCTCGATGGAGTGGACCTGTCCGCCCCGCCATAAGAACGCACCAGGTCTCTGCGTCAGGAAATTAACTTCATGGTAGCTTATTCGCTACACCGCCATTCTGAGAGCCTGGTGAACACTTTGGAGCGTGTCGCTCTTCGGGTGATCCAGGAAATCATGAGGCATCAGTACTCTCCGTCAGGACCAGCTCTAGGGACTTACCCAGGAGGGATGCCACTCCAGTCCCGTCCACCGCTGCCATTCGCGTTGGCAGCACCAGAAGTGCCGAATTCACCGGCATACGCCGTTGACATGGTGGAATGCACGTACCCTGGGAGGTGCCAGCCAAGATTCTCGTTCAACATCAACATGGTAGGACTTGGGCGCCACCCTGGTAAGGACAGAGACGAGGGCAGCTGCTCTCATAGCGAGGACAAGGAGGAAACCGTTCCACGCGATCGGCTCCGACACTTCCAAAAAATCCTGGTTACAATCAAGATGAAGGCCGATTCCAGCAATCGGCCCGTATTATCCTTACCACACGTTCCCCCTGTATTTAGTGTCGACCTCACAGGTGACGGAAAGCTAGGGTATGGGTTTACATCGGCTGATGAGCTAGAAGAAGTCGACATCGGACCTGGGGATAAGCCGCGACCAACTTTTATCAGCAAAAAGTTAGATCCACATCTTAGGAGTCAGATGATAGCTCTGTTAAAAGAATACCCAGATTGCTTTGCATGGGATTACACAGAGATGCCTGGGTTAGACAGGAGCATCATTGAACATCGGCTCCCCCTTAAGAAGGGATTTCGGCCGTTCCAACAACGAGCACGTCAGATGAAGGCCGAAATTCTGGAAGAGGTCAAGAAAGAGATCGAGAAGATGTTGGCCGCCGGATTCATCAGGCCATGCAGGTATGCTGAATGGATCTCCAGTATCGTTCCTGTAGAAAAGAAGGACGGCCGATGGCGTGTGGCCATCGATTTTCGAGATCTCAACAGAGCCACTCCAAAAGATGAATATCCGATGCCTGTGGCAGAAACGTTGATCAATGCAGCTGCTGGCCACAAGGTGTTGAGCTTCATGGATGGCAACACCGGCTATAACCAAATCTTCATGGCTCCAGATGATATACACAAGACCGCATTCAGAGTACCAGGGGCAGTAGGCTTGTTTGAATATGTAGTCATGACCTTTGGGTTGAAGAATGCTGGTGCAACGTACCAAAGAGCCATGAATTATATATTTCACGATCTGATCGGCAAGTTGGTGAAAATCTACATCGATGACGTGGTAGTCAAATCTGTCTCCATGGAGGGACACTTGGATGATTTGCGACTCATCCTAGACCGAACTCGGAAGTTTGGACTGAGAATGAATCCAAAGAAGTGTGCTTTTGGTGTGACGGCTGGTCAGTTCCTAGGTTTTCTGGTTCATGAACGGGGAATTGAGATCGGCCTGAAAAGTCAAGAGGCAGTGCGTACCATGCAGCCGCCCACCACGAAGAAGGAGCTCCAACGTCTTATCGGCAAGATCAACTTTGTCCGACGATTCATCTCTAACCTGTCAGGACGAATCGAGCCGTTCATAGCACTGGTGAAAATTAAATCTGATGACGAGTTTCACTGGGGGGCAGAACAGCAGCAGGCGTTTGATGAGATTAAGCGGTATCTGACAACGCCGCCTGTGCTAGTTCCGCCCCAACAAGACAGGCCGTTCTATATCTACTTATCAGTAGCTGACACGTCCATCGCTTCGGTGGTGGTGCAACTCTATGAGGGTGTTGAAAAGGTCGTTTTCTACCTCAGCATAAGGATGTTGGACGCGGAGACAAGGTATCCTGAGGTCGAGAAGCTTTGCCTTTGCCTGTTCTTCACCTGCACCAAGCTTCATCACATCCTTTTGACGGCAGAGATCATCGTCATATGCAAGTCAGACGTTGTTAAGCACATGCTGTCGGCCCCTGTTTTGAAAGGCCGACTTGGTAAGTGGATGTTTGCGTTGTCGGAGTTCGATCTTCGGTATCAGCCTGCGAAAGCAGTCAAGGGACAAGCATTGGCCGATCTTATAGCTGAACGGATCAATACCAATATAGCAGCACTATCTATACGTGCATGGTCTATGTTCTTCGATGGATCGGCTTGTGACGATGGTTGTGGCATCGGCATTCTGCTCGTGTCGCCTCGGGGGGCAACGTACTCCTTCTCCATCAGACTATCTACCCCTTGCACCAACAATGTCGCTGAGTATGAGGCAGTACGTAAGGGAATGGAGTTGCTCTTTGGAAGCCGGCGTAAGCGGTAGAGCTTTTTGGAGACTCGAAGTTGGTGATTAACCAGCTCACGGATGAATATAAGTGCGAGAGTGAATCGCTTTTCCCATATTGGATGGAATGCCGTGAGTTGATGACACAGTTTTGGTACATCAACTTTAATTGGGTCCCAAGATCCCAAAATACCGGGGCCAATGATCTCGCACAAATGGCGTCAGGCTATAAGGACATATCAGACGGGTCAGAAGTTCAGGTGCAGTTCCTGGAACAGGATGATTGGAGAGCCGAAATCTTCAATTACTTAAAAGATTCGGCTCGGGGGCACCTAAACGGATAAGATACAAGGCCATGAAGTATGTCCTCATAGGAGACGGCATGTTATACAGGACGTTGGAAGGGTTACTACTCAAGTGTCTGGGACCAACTGAGTCTAATCGGCTCTTACATGAGGTGCATGAAGGCGCCTGTGGAACTCACCAGTCGGCTCATAAGATGAAGTGGCTAATTAGGCGATCAGGGTTTTATTGGCCCACCATGCTTGAGGATTGCTTCAAGTACTACAAGGGGTGCCAAGCGTGCCAGATGTTCGGGAAGATTCAGATGGTACCCGCATCAGCAATGAACCCTATCATCAAGCCTTGGCCGTTTCGAGGGTGGGGCATGGATATGATCGGCAAAATCCATCTGGCGTCGAGTAAAAAACATGAATGGATTTTGGTCATTACAGATTACTTCACCAAGTGGGTGGAGGCCGTCCCTATGAAGAAGGTGAAATCAGAAGATGTGATCAAGTTTGTGAAAGAACACGTCATTCATAGGTTCGGGATTCCCCAAACCATCACGACCGATGGAGGTTCGGTCTTTATTTCTAAAGAATTCAGAAAGTTCTGTGATGACATGGGGATTAAGCTGATCCGATCATCTCCATACTATGCTCAAGCCAACGGGCAAGCTGAAGCGTTCAATCAGAGCCTGATCAAGCTGATCAAGAGAAAAATTGACGAGAAACCTAGGGATTGGCATGAAACGTTATCAGAAGCTTTGTGGGCCTACCGCATGTCATGCCATGGAGCTATAAAAACTTCGCCATACCAGCTCGTCTATGGACAGGAAGCCGTATTACCTTGGGAAATTACGGCTGGATCAAGACGTGTCACGTTTCAGAATGATCTAACAGCTGAAGAATATGCAGCTTTGATGAGTGACACTATTGAGGATGCAACGGAACTTAGACTTTGGTCGTTGGAGAAGATTAAAGAGAACAAAGCCAGGGTAGCTCGTGCATACAATAAGAAGGTTAGACCAAAGGAGTTTCAAGTTGGTGATCTAGTATGGGAAGCTGTGTTGCCATTAGGAACCAAGGACAAAGCATATGGCAAATGGTCTCCTAATTGGCACGGTCCGTACAAAGTCGTCCAGCCCTTGAAGGGTAATGCATACATGCTGGAGCAGTTGGACGGCGTTAAGTTCCCAGTAGCCGTCAATGGTCAACACCTCAAGAAGTATTTCCCAAGCATGTGGGATGACCAGTAAATGAAGTATGAGGGGGGGCCGATTGGAAATCGGCCAGTAAAAAATATTTTTTATATACAAATCATAGCCGATGCGCAGACATTGACTTGAGAAATATGGATACCAGTATAGCCGGAACAAAGCTCAATGGAGCAGGTTAACAGATCGGTTTCATGCCAGAGTTCACGGCATCTGAGATAATTCTGTTATTAGATTTGCTGTATCTGTGCGTTTGAGATCGGAGGATGGTGTGGACACGAATTGGATCTGTTGACCGTATGAATAGGCAACTGTTATGGCCTTAAAGCATGTTTATGGCATAAGCCGATGCCCTGCCATCGGCTCTTTGTACATCAACTTCGTTTGACAATCGGCAAAATCGATAAAGGATTTCTTACAAAGAAAGAGCCGATTGCTCGAGAAAGGAAGAACAAAAGAAAGGCCTACTGGCCGATCTATTACTACTACTAGGCCTATGCTACTAGGTCCTAGTCTACGGGCCGTTGTTGCCCTCGTCATCGTCGGAGCTCTCGTCGGCGCTGCTGCCGGCGGGCTCCTCGTCGCTGCTCCAGCGGCCCCCAGTGGGGGCCTCCTCATCTTCATCATCGTCGTCGTCGTCGTCATCATCGTCTGACCCGGCACGGAACCGCTTCGCCGGCGGGTAATCCTCGAGGGAGTCGTCGTCGTCGACTTCCTCCTCCTCTGCTTCGGAGGAGGTGTAATCGTCCCAGGAGAACGAGTCATCCTCGCTCCATGGCTCCAGTTCCCCATCAGCGAGGAACTGGAGATCTTCATCTCCGCTGGTCAAGGACTTGTCGTCCTCGGACCAGACGGAGGAGGCGTGGTCCTCCTGGTCCCACTCCTCTGGGGCGCGCTCGTTGTACGCCGCCATCTGAGCCGCTACCGGATCCCATTCTGGTGTGGGCTCGCGGGAGGAGGAGGATGAGGAGGAGTAGGACTGGGAGGAGAGGTCCGATGAGGAGGAAGAGGAGGAAGACATTGCTCTGAGATTGGGGGTTTTCTTGGTGCCGATGGCCAGAACAAATAAAAGGGATATAGTGGAGGTTCAATGCCACAGCAGTTTCCGAGGAGGTGGTGCCCAAAGAGAAAAAACAAAAACTGCCAAGTCACGCGGAGAAGTTGAGAAGGCAAGGCATCATGATGAAGGATACTGCGACGGTTCTGCCACGACATGACCCGACGAAGAAAAAGCAGAGTGATTTTGGAATTATCAATTCCAAAACCAGGGGGGGCATGTGTTATCACCAGAATTTGACCGAGTCAGAGGTGCGCCGCGATCAAGATGGGCTTGAAGAATATACGTGGAAGAATATGCGAACCGGCCTTGTACACGAAGTTTGGGCTAGTTTGCCCTTGTATCTGTAAATATGATAGGATACGTGTCGGTTAGTTAGAGTTTGATACTAACCGACACGTATCCTATCATATTTACAGATACAAGGGCAAACTAGCCCAAACTTCGTGTACAAGGCCGGTTCGCATATTCTTCCATGTATATTCTTCAAGCCCATCTTGATCGCGGCCCACCTCTGACTCGGTCAAATTCTGGTGATAACACATGCCCCCCTGGTTTTGGAATTGATAATTCCAAATTCACTCTGCTTTTTCTTCGTCGGGTCATGTCGTGGCAGAACCGTCGCAGTATCCTTCATCATGATGCCTTGCCTCTTCCACTTCTGCGTGCCCTGGCAATTTTTTTCGTTGGGCACCACTTCCTCGGAAACTGCTATGGCATTGAATTTCCACTATATCCCCTTTTATTTAACCGCTCCAAACAGTTTGCTTCTTCATCCCCTTCGCATTAGCACTCCAAAAGCCCTCCTGCGCCACCATGTCTTCTTCCTCCTCTGCCTCATCGGGTCTTTCCACCCAATCCTCCTCCTCCCGCGAGCCGACGCCGGAGTGGAACCCGGAGGAGGCCCATGCGGCCAACATCCTCCGCGCCATCGAAGCCGGGGAGGAATCCAGTCACGATTTCTCCGTCTGGTCTGAGGACGACAAGTCCTCGATCGACGGGGAAAGTGACCTCCGCTTCCTCGCCGACGGGGAAACGGAGGAGGAGAGCGATGACGATCGCTTCTCCTGTGATGACTCGACCTCCCCCGAGGAGGAGGAGGAGGAGGAGAATGAGGAGGAGGATGACACCTCCTCCGACGAACCGCCGGCCAAGCGCTTCTGCCCCTGGCCGGGGAACCTCAGCGACTTTGACAGCGACGACGATGACGCTGACGAGGAGGACGAGGACAACGAGGGCCCGGCCGGCGGCCGCAGCAGCAGCGACGACGAGCCCGCCGGGAGTAGCGCCGACAGCGGCGACGACGGCGACGACGAGGGCAGCGACGGCCCGTAGATAGGACCCTTAGCATAGGATCAGCAGTAGTAGATGGGGCAATGTACCCACTAGTATTTCCTTTTGAGAGCAATCAGCTCTTTATGTAAGAAATCCTATTTATCAATGAAGAATTTCCCCCAGTTTGATTTTGCCGATTTCCTTTAAGCTAATTTAGCCGATTCCCCCTCATACTGACTTTGCCGATTGTTCACTTAGCCAATGCTCAATGAGCCGATAGCAACGCATCGGTTCTTCACAATCTATCCTTCAACTCTTCAACTGATGACTTTGAGATCTGGTGGATAATGTGGAAGACCCTTGCCTTCAAGAGAGCCCTTAAATTCCTCCCACCAGCTCCAGTGATCCTCTTCTGCGTGAACTCCCATTTTTGAAGAAGGTTGCGACGAAGGACTAGCCGATGAGACCCCAATCGGCTTCTAAAACAGAGCATCTACTAGGCCAGCTGCCCCCCGAGCCTCAGTCAAGGCGAGAATAGCGGTGAGGATGCACAGATCAGACAAAGGGTTTTGAACTCAGGTAATTCTGAGACAGCCACCATGCCGAGCCAGCCAAACTTGCCCCCATCGATCGCCTCTTCTTCCGTTGAAAGCCGATATTGTAGACGAAACACCAACGGCTTAATGAGCAAAAGGCTGCCTTGCATGCCAAAACTGACGCTTCCGACAGTACTGCTGAACTGGCGTAAAGGGTTGGAAGTCCTCGAAGAGAAAGTTCGGGCACCAAAATCGGCTCATTGCAGCTGAGGAAGCTCTCATTGTTCACTCCCTCAAGGAAGCAGAAGGCCTTGAAGCTGAACTGAAGACCGACTTGGTGAAAATCCGCGTCTTGAACACGCAGCGGGTAGATCCTGTGTAATTGTACTAGAGTCGACGGCTGTGCATCGGCTTCGTTTTTTAGCTCTAAAGTCGATGTCCGTGCATCGGCTGTATACCATGAGAAAATTTTTTACTGGCCGATTTTTCTATCGGCCCCCAATATTTCACTGCACATGTATCGCACATGTTCATCTGATTAGGTGCCCCCCCGAGCCGAATCACGTCGTGGTAATCGCGGATATCGGCTCTGTAGTTAGCCAAGGCACTTTATTTGAACGTCGGCTCCGTTAGGACTAATGTTGACTCTCATCAGCCGACGTAAAACCGCTGCTCATTAGATCGACGTTGAACACAGGCAGAACGTGTGGTGAAGATAATTTTGGCCGATTGCTGGAATCGGCCTCCACGTTGATTGAATCGCTCAATGAAGGTTTTGCAATGTTCCTCCATAGATCTTTGGGGCCGATCCCAAGGATCGGCCTTGCCATGTTTGTCCATAGGTTTGTTCTTGCTATACGGTCAGGCCGGTGGATAAGACCAGCCTAACCCCGTCCTTCGTCACGTCGATGCGCTCGTAGTCGTCCAAATTGATGCCTGAGAGTGGCTCTTGGCCAGTTGTCTCCCAAGCGTTCATGCCAGCCGTTGAAATCTCGGCTGAGTCATCTGCATGGACGACCTCTACTTCATCTCCATCCCACTGTATTACGCATTGGTGCATCGTGGATGGAATGCAATAGTTGGCGTGGATCCAATCTCTTCCTAGCAGGACAGCATAGGTGCTCTTGCTATCGACAATAAAAAACGTCGTAGGGATGGTTTTC
This sequence comes from Lolium perenne, assembly GCF_019359855.2. NCBI lineage: Eukaryota > Viridiplantae > Streptophyta > Magnoliopsida > Poales > Poaceae > Lolium > Lolium perenne. The sequence continues at coordinate 12,794,064 of NC_067250.2, read as the reverse complement.
CTTCCTACGGTCAGATCCACATTCAGAACACCTTGTGCGTCAGACGCTTGGCCGTTGAAATTGCTCAATGTCACGTTGGTCTTGATCAGATCCGAGCTAGAGCGTCCCAACCGACGTAGCATGGAGTATGGCATAATGTTGACTGCCGCTCCGGTGTCCACCAGCATCTTGTTGACAGGCTGCCCATCGATATAACCTCGCAAGTACAGGGCCTTCAGATGTCTGTAGCTTCTTTCTCGTGGCTTCTCAAAGATAACTGGCCGTGGGCCGCAGTCAAGTTGTGCCACACGTGCTTCGTCTAATCCTGGAGCGCTAAACTCCGTCGGAAGGATGAACACCATGTTTGTGCCAGCCGATGTTTCATCATCGGCTTTCTTTTGTCTGGGGCGCCACTCTTTCCTTTGTGGCCGACCTTCTTCGTCCAGGGTTCGCTGAATTTTAGCGGCCAGATCAGGCCGCGCCTTCCTCAACGTGTGCAGGTATAACCTTTCGGCTTCCTCCAAACCACGTAGTCGCTGAACCCTACGCTTTTGGGAACGGCTGAGTCCATCAGGGCACCACCTTGGTCGGTGGTACTTATCTTCTTCTTCTTCATCGTCTTCCAATTCCTTGAGATCTTCCACCCGAGAGGACTCAGCGTGCTTGTTCCGAGGCGGGAGAGGCCCTAGATGTTTGAACACGGACACGTTAGCTGCATCCTTCCTCTTCTGTCTACATTCTGGGCAGTTGCCGATTGTAGGCAATCGGCTCATTCCTGAATCCCAGCAGTGTCTGAAGAAGGGACAGTCCCAGTGCCTATCCTCGTCGTCTCGCTCTCTTGACTTTTCCTTGGCATGGCGCTCATATCTGTCCTCGTCGCGGTCATGCCGACGATGTCTCCTGGCGTCCCCAGCCAGACGATCTCTTTCACCATCGTCGTTGGGTCGTCGGCGTTGGTCATATTGACTAGGAGGTGATCAGAGAGAGGTCGCTGATATCTCACATTCCTCACTTCTCCCTCTGTGATGTAGCGCTTGCCATCGTGCCGGAGCCGATCCCGTGAAACGGCTTCCTCTGTGTCCTTGCTACGAGAGCAGCTGCCCTCGTCTCCGTCCTTACCAGAGTGGTGTCCAGGTCCTACCATGTTGATATTGAACGAGAATCCTGGCTGGCACCCTCCAGGGTAAGTGCACTCCACCATGTTAACGGCGGGGAAAGGGTGTGTGTCGACTTTCATGGCGTACTGGCTGAAAATTAGACGCCCTTGTTCTATCGCCATTTGGACTTGCTGCCGCCACACCCTGCAGTCGTTGGTGGCATGGGTGAACGTGTTATGCCACTTGCAGTATGGCTTTCCATTCAGCTCCTGCGCCATGGGGATCTTGTGGCCTTCGGGTACCTTTAGCTGCTTCTCCTTAGGTAAGAGGTCGAAAATCTGCTCAGCTTTGGTAACGTCGAAGTCAAACCCTCTGGGAGGACCTTGTGGCTTAACCCACTTGCAGGACACGGGGCTTGCCCCCCGAGTCCATTCAGCCACTGCTACCTCTTGATCTCCCGCAGAGCCTTTGTCTTCATCTGCCTCAACCAGGACCACCGCACGCTTGAATTTATCCTGGTATACATCTGGGTGGCGATGTTCATATACTGACAGCTTCTGCACCATGTGCGCCAGTGAAGGGTAGTCTGCTTGGGAGGCCACGTCCTTGATCGGTGATGCGAGACCCACCACCGCCAACTCGACTGCTTCTTTTTCAGTCACACGAGCCGAATAGCATCGGTTCCTAAAGGTCCTGAAGCGCTGGACGTATTCTGACACTGTTTCTCCGCGCTTCTGACGTACTTGTGCTAAATCGGCAATGCCAGCCTCGGAAGCCTCTGAGTGATACTGCATGTGGAACTGCTCTTCCAACTGCTTCCAAGTCCGGATTGAGTCTGGTGGCAGCGATGTGTACCACCCGAAAGCCGATCCTGTGAGGGACTGTGCGAAGAACCTCACACGTAGCTCATCTGATGCTGAGATCATGCCCAGCTGTGCCAAATATCGGCTCACATGCTCGATGGAGCTGGAACCATCTGATCCATTAAACTTGGAGAAATCAGGGAGCCGATATTTGGGTGGTAGCGGGATCCACTCGTACTCGTTGGGGTACGGCTTGGAATAGCCGATTGTCCTCCTTTTCGGCACCATGCCGAACTAGTCTCTCAGGATGGTACTGATCTGATCCGCGGTGCTGGCTGCAGGAGTCGAACTCTGAAGATTCGCCGGAGTGGCATACTTAGCCAGCCATGCTTGCTTTTCCAGCTCTTAGCCAACTGCAGGAGCTGAGCTCGGAGGTTTGTCGGAGTGGCATACTTAGCTAGCCACGTCGCATCTCAAGATCTGTTCCGAAGTTCCTCTGTTGTTCCGAAGTCCCCGTTGTTGCAGTCTGGTTTGTGAGTGCCCGATTCTTGCGATCGGCACGTATGTGCACGTGTATCCGTGAGGGATCTCCTTAGGCACCTCATGCAAGAACTGGTAGTCACTAGGGTCACCACCGATCTTGTAGACGACGTATGCCGGTGAATTCGGCACTTCTGGTGCTGCCAACACGAATGGCAGCGGTGGACGGGACTGGAGTGGCATTTCTCCTTGGCAAGTCCCGAGAGCTGGTCCTGACGGAGAGTACTGATGCCTCATGATTTCCTGGATCACCCGAAGAGCGACACGCTCCAAAGTGTTCACCAGGCTCTCAGAATGGCGGTGCAGCGAGTGAGCTACCATGAAGTTAATCTCCTGACGCAGGGACCTGGTGCGTTCTTCTGACGGGGCGGACAGGTCCACTCCATCGAGAGCGCCTTCAGGTGAGAACCCTTTCCACTTGATGCCATGTGAGCGGGTTCTGTGAAAAGAGCCGATGAGGTCGGCTTTGAGGATTGCTTTGACCTCGTCATACTTCTTCTTGAGCTCCTCGGTCAGATCCTCATACGTGACTGGGGTGCCTTCCGCCATCTGAGATGTAGATGGCGATGCGGTTGATGTCGAAGACCGTCCCACCGGGCGTGCCAGAATGTGTTGCGGTCAGAAACCCACCGTCGAGCAGCGACGGGCAACACAGTAGAGCCGGGAGGCTCCTAGGACTGCGGCTAGCCCTGGTCCCTCCGAGCGACGGCCCGCAAAGACTCGGCACGCACGTCCGATGCTGGTGCAAGGGTGTGCCACCTGACCTATACCTGGTCAGGAAGGTGATGGATGTGCCTCGCTTAGTTTCCTGCATGGCATACACGTAAACATTAAATACGAGCCTCGATCGGCTCTCAGGTTGTCCTGTGAATCGGCTCAAAGAGCCGATCCACCCATGATCCGTACGAGGTGTACGAATATATGGTGGTCCTGCTTGATCAAAATAAAGCTAAAACGACCTACTACGATTTAGGGTTTTCACCACATAATCGGAACATCCTACTCGTGATTGAGCCTGGCGGCCACGCACGGTGATCGTAAACCGACCCTAGACAAGGCCTAAAAACCAACACGAGGTTGATCCCCGGAACATCCTGTCTAGGGCTAGCAAACTACACCCTACGCGCCACTGGATCCTTCAACCCGTTTGTAAGGCCTAACTATGCAGATATTAAACTAATCCTTGGATAACAAGGAGCAATCATAACGGATCGGATCTACTAAATAATGATCAAGCGGGGTGCCGCCCTTACACTTAAGATAGGTGTAAGGGCGGCTAGACGTCTCAGGGTTGCACGACGACAGCATATGATACGATGAACAATGCTAACCCTAACACGTCTAAGATAACTACGTTGCTCGCCATCAAAAAGGCTTCAGTACGAGCAACGCATGAACAGCGAATAAACATGTACTGCCTAGATCGCAAGATGCGATCTAGGAAGCATGATGCTTACCCGGAAGAAACCCTCGAGACAAGGGAGTTGGCGATGCGCCTAGATTGGTTTGTGGTGAACGTGATTGTTGTTTATTCCATAAACCCTAGATACATATTTATAGTCTGTAGACTTTCTAACGTGGAAATAATCCCAACCGGGCACGAGCCAAACTCTATCTAATCGATACGTATCCTACTATATTACAGATACACGGGCGAACTAGCCCAAACTTTGCATATAAGGCCGATTCATGTATTCCTTCCATGTATATTCTTCAAGCCCATCTTGATCGCGGCCCACCTCTGACTCGTCAAATTCTGGTGATAACAGATCACTAAGACAATGCGAGGGATATTGTTTTGAGTGGGAGTTCACCTAGATTTTTAATTTTGTTGAATTAAAATTTGAACTCAATTTTGTCATAAACTTAGTCTAAACTATTGCAAATATATGTTGTAGATATGGCGTCCCCAATCAATTTTAACCAGTTCCTAGAGAAAGAAAAGCTTAAGAGCAACGGTAGCAACTTCACCGACTGGTTCCGTCATGTGAGGATTTTCCTCGCTGGCGGAAATCTGCAATATGTGCTTGATGCACCGCTAGGTGACCCTCCTGCAGAAACTGAAACCGATGAAGTAAAGAATGTTTACGCAACTCGGAAAACTCGGTATTCTCAAGTTCAGTGTGCCATCCTATGCAGTCTGGAGTCCGATCTTCAAAAACGTTTTGAGCACCACGATCCTCATGAGTTGGTCAATGAGCTGAAATCTATCTTTGAAACTCATGCGGCCGTGGAATGCTATGAAGCATCGAAACACTTCTTTAGTTGCATGATGGAAGAAGGCAACTCCGTTAGTGAGCACATGCTCGCCATGACCGGGCATGCGAAGAAACTCAGTGATCTGGGAATAGTGATTCCTAATAGACTGGGGATTAATCGTGTCCTTCAATCACTGCCACCTAGTTATAAGAACTTTGTGATGAACTACAATATGCAGAACATGAACAAAGAGTTACCTGAACTTTTCGCCATGCTGAAATCTGCTGAGATTGAGATTAAGAAAGAGCACCAAGTGTTGATGGTCAACAAGACCACCAGTTTCAAGAAACAGGGCAAGTCTAAAGGAAAATTCAAGAAGGGTGGCAAGAAAGCTGCCACGCCTCGTGTGAAACCTAAGACTGGCCCTAAGCCTGATGCTGAGTGCTATTACTACAAGGAGAAGGGACACTGGAAGCGTAATTGCTCCAAGTATTTGGCGGATCTGAAGAGCGGCCTTGTCAAGAAGAAGAAAGAAGGTATATCTGATATACATGTTATAGATGTTTATCTTACTGGTTCTCGTACTAGTACCTGGGTATTTGATACTGGTTCGGTTGCTCATATTTGTAACTCGAAACAGGAACTAAAGAATAAACGAAGACTATTGAAGAATGAAGTGACGATGCGCGTTGGAAATGGATCCAAGGTCAATGTGATCGCTGTCGGCACACTTCCTCTACATCTACCTTCGGGATTAGTTTTAAACCTCAATAATTGTTATTTTGTACCCGCGTTGAGCATGAACATTATATCTGGATCTTGTTTAATGCAAGACGGTTATTCATTCAAGTCTGAGAATAATGGTTGTTCTATTTTTATGAATAATATCTTTTATAGTCGAGCACCTGAGAAGAATGGTTTATTTCTATTAGATCTCGATAGTAGTGATACACATATTCATAACGTTGATGCTAAACGAATTAAATTGAATGATAATTCTACTTATATGAGGCACTGTCGTCTTGGTCATATTAGAGTGAAACGCATGAAGTAACTCCATACTGATGGATTACTTGAATCACTTGATAGATGCGAAGCATGAATAATGGGAAAAATGACTAAGACTCCATTCTCTGGTATTATGGAGCGAGCTACAGACTTATTGGAAATCATACATACCGATGTGTGCGGACCAACGAGTGTAGCATCGCGCGGTGGTTATCGTTATGTTCTAACCTTCACAGATGATCTGAGTAGATATGGGTATATCTATTTCATGAAACATAAATCCGAAACTTTCGAGAAGTTTAAGGAATTCCAAATTGAAGTAGAAAAATCAACGTAACAAGAAGATTAAATTTCTACGATCTGATCGCAGAGGTGAATATCTGAGTTATGAGTTTAGCATGCATTTAAAGAAATGCGGAATACTTTCACAGTTGACACCGCCGGGAACACCACAACGAAATGGTGTGTCTGAACGTCGTAATCGAACTCTCTTAGATATGGTTCGTTCTATGATGTCTCTTACTGATTTACCGTTATCATTTTGGAGTTATGCATTAGAGACGGTTGCATTCACTTTAAATAGGACACCATCTAAATCCGTTGAAACGACACCGTATGAATTATGGTTTAATAAGAAACCTAAGCTATCGTTCCTTAAAGTTTGGGGTTGTGAAGCCTATGTTAAGAAGTTACAACCGCACAAGCTAGAACCCAAAGCGGAGAAATGCGTCTTCATAGGATACCCTAAGGAAACTATAGGGTACACTTTCTATCACAGATCCGAAGGCAAAATCTTTGTTGCTAAGAACGGAACCTTTCTTGAGAAAGAATTTCTCTCTAAAGAAGTGACTGGAAGAAAAGTAGAACTCGATGAGATTACTGAATCTTCACTCGTTGATCAGAGTAGCGCGATCGAGAAGTTGTTCTGTGCCGCTGCATTAATGAGAGGAAGCTAATGATAATGATCATGAAACTTCAAATGAGATAGCTACTGAACCTCGCAGATCGACAAGGGAACGTACCACTCCTGATTGGTATGATCCTTGTCTAAATGTCATGATTGTAGACAACAATGATGAAGACCCTGCGACGTATGAAGAAGCGATGATGAGCCCAGATTCCAACAAATGGCAAGAAGCCATGAAATCCGAAATGGGATCCATGTATGATAACAAAGTGTGGACTTTAGTAGACTTACCTGATAGCCGCAAGGCTGTCGAGAATAAATGGATCTTCAAAAGAAAAACATATGCTGATGGTAATATTACTGTCTATAAAGTTCGACTTGTCGCAAAGGGTTTCCGACAAATTCAAGGTGTTGACTACGATGAGACTTTCTCACCTGTAGCGAAGCTAAAATCTGTGAGGATTTTGTTAGCAATAGCTGCATTTTTCGATTATGAGATTTGGCATATGGATGTCAAAACGGCGTTCCTTAATGGAGACATTGAGGAAAAGTTGTATATGGTACAACCCAAAGGTTTTGTCGATCCTAAAAATGTTGACAAAGTATGCAAACTTCAGCGTTCAATTTATGGACTGAAGCAAGCATCAAGAAGTTGGAACCGACGCTTTGATAAAGTGATCAAAGACTTCGGGTTTATACAGTGTCATGGAGAGGCCTGTATTTACAAGAAAGTGAGTGGGAGCTCTGTAGCATTCCTGATATTATATGTAGATGACATATTATTGATCGGGAATGATATAGAATTATTAAGCAGTGTGAAAGGTTATTTGAATAATAGTTTTTCAATGAAAGACCTTGGTGAAGCATCGTATATATTAGGCATCAAGATTTATAGAGATGGATGAAGACGTCTAATAGGGCTATCACAGAGTACATACCTGGACAAGATTCTAAAGAAGTTTAGAATGTACGAAAGTAAGAAAGGGTTCTTACCTATGTTACCAGGCAAGGTCTTGAGTAAGACTCAAGGTCCAGCTACGGCAGAAGAAAGAGAAAGGATGAGTCAGATCCCCTATGCCTCGGCAGTAGGCTCTATCATGTATGCCATGCTATGTACTAGACCGGATATAGCACATGTTGTTAGTTTGACTAGCAGATATCAAAGTGATCCAGGAGTGGAACACTGGACATCGGTCAAGAATATCCTGAAGTACTTGAAAAGAACTAAGGATATGTTTCTTTGTTATGGAGGTGACCAAGAGCTCGTTGTAACCAGTTACACCGATGCAAGTTGCAACACTGATCCTGATGACTCTAAGTCTCATTCTGGGTACGTGTTTATATTGAATGGTGCTGCAGTAAGCTGGTCAAGCTCGAAGCAGTGCACGGTGGCGAAGTCTTCAACAGAATCGGAGTACATAGCGGCTTCAGAGGCTTCATCAGAAGCGGTATGGATGAAGAGGTTCATAGTAGAGCTCGGTGTGGTTCCTAGTGCATTGGACCCACTAGTCATCTATTGTGACAACATGGGTGCCATCGCCAATGCACAAGAACCAAGGTCACACAAGAGGCTGAAGCATATCAAGGTGCGTTATCATTCGATCCGCGAGTACATCGAAGATGGAGAAGTAAAAATTTGCAAAGTACACACTGATCTGAATGTAGCAGATCCGTTGACTAAAGCTCTCCCTAGGGCAAAGCATGACCAACACCAGAATGTCATGGGTGTTAGGTACCTTACAATGTAATCTAGATTATTGACTCTAGTGCAAGTGGGAGACTGTTGGAGATATGCCCAAGAGGCAATAATAAAAGTGGTTATTATATATCTTTGTGTTTATGATAAATGTTTATATACCATGCTATAATTGTATTAACCGAAACATTGATACATGTGTGTTATGTAAACAACAATGATTCCCTAGTAAGCCTCTTAACTAGCTTGTTGATTAATAGATGATTATAGTTTCATAATCATGAACATTGGATGTTATTAATAACAAGGTTATATCATTATATGAATGATGTAATGGACACACCCATTTACGCGTAGCATAAGATCATGTCATTAAGTTATTTGCTATAAGCTTTCGATACATAGTTACCTAGTCCTTTTGAACATGAGATCATGTAAATCACTTATACCGGAAAGGTACTTTGATTACATCAAACGCCATTGCGTAAATGGGTGGTTATAAAGGTGGGATTAAGTATCCGGAAAGTATGAGTTGAGGCATATGGATCAACAGTGGGATTTGTCCATCCCGATGACGGATAGATATACTCTGGGCCCTCTCGGTGGAATGTCGTCTAAATAGCTTGCAAGCATATGAATATTTCATAAGAGACCACATACCACGGTACGAGTAAAGAGTACTTGTCAGGAGACGAGGTTGAACAAGGTATAGAGAGATACCGATGATCAAACCTCGGACAAGTAAAATATCGCGTGACAAAGGGAATTGGTATCGTATGTGAATGGTTCATTCGATCACTGAAGTCATCGTTGAATATGTGGGAGCCATTATGGATCTCCAGATCCCGGTATTGGTTATTGGTCGGAGAGAGTTCTCAACCATGTCTACATAGTTCGCGAACCGTAGGGTGACACACTTAAGGTTTGATGTCGTATTAGTAGAACTTGAATATGGAATGGAGTTCGAAGTTTTGTTTGGAGTCTCGGATGGGATCCCGGACATCACGAGGAGTTCTGGAATGGTCCGGAGAATAAGATTCATATATAGGAAGTCATTTTATAAGTTTGAAAATGATCTGGTGCATTTATGGAAGGTTCTAGAAGGTTCTAGAAAAGTCCGGAATAAATCACTATGGAAGGTGGAGTCCCGGAGTGACATAGGCATCCCCAATGGGCCTGCCGAAGATGGTACCCGGGATTTATTCAAGGCCCAAGACTCGAAGTATAAGAAGATTCGGAAGCCCAAGGTGTTATTATGGAAAGATGGAGTTGTAATAGGAAGTGTCGATTGTAATCTTGCGGGACGGGTTAGAAACCCTCCCGGACTCTGTAAACTTGTGTATTACGAATCCCTCGGCTCCAACTTGTATATAAGGGGGAGTCGAGGGACAAAGAGAGGATCGAATCATTGTTGAGCAAACCCTAGTTTTACTTCGTCGAGTACTTTTCGGCTGAAACCTTCGAGATCTACTTGCCCTCTACATCCAACGAAACCCTAGTCTACTAATCGTAGGCATTGACAAGTCGATACCTTGTCAATTGGCGCCGTCTGTGGGATTTAGAGGCGACAAGGAGCTGATCTCGATGGCACGTTCAGGATCATCGACTTCATCGGCAGGAAGCAACATCATGGACAAAGGTAAACAGATCGAAACTGGTCTCGTTGATTTTGTACCTCACCCGCCCTCCCGTTTGGATGCATATACGTATCTGGGGGAGCCCATGGAGATGACGTTCGGAAGGTTCCACTTTCGCATCGGGAAGGAAGGAACATATCGTCTCGAAATTCCAACCTTCTCGAGGTTTTTTGTGGAACACACTGAATCTTCAAGCTCGGCATCATCGGTCGAGTCAGGCGACGAAGGAACCTCTTCTTTACGCTACATCAGCACCAAGGCAAGCGAAAAACTCGCCAAGATCTTCAGCGACATGTCTTTCGAGTCGTCTGCGGACTCCTACATAAGCAGCGATTCCGAGAGTGTCGACAGCTTCGACTTCATCGACAAATCCATCACCATTGGAAAGGTCTTCACCAATCTCTATGATGGTGTCACGAAATCCAGCAAGGCGCAGAATTCACAATATCATCAAATCTACGCCATTGGAGAAGCAAGTCGTGATCAGGAGGAAACGTCGGAGGCTTTCGATGATTTGAGAAATCCATACGTCGATCCCTCTGACTTAAGGCGAGGTTTAGGCAACAAATACGTCGGGCCTACACCACGTATGAAAGTTCAACTTCCACAAGCAGCATGGGATAGAGCCGCAAGAGCTATGGATGGTTCAGAACCAATGGCGACAACCGCCACGACTGAAGAATTGCAAGCATACCAATATAGACTCGCTCGAGCTGGAAGGGAATTGGAAAAACAGACAGCAGCTTTGAACAGAAGAAAGGAGGCAGCTTCCGCGTCAAGCAGGCGAAGGGCGGAACTAAGCCGACATTCAGGAACTTCGGGAGATAGCCACAGAGAAGCTCGGAACAGGGCAAGGTCAAGGTTGCAAAACATACCTGAAGCAGAAAGAGAAAATCTAGTTCAAAACCTCGACATGTCCTTTATGTCGATAGACACAAGAGGGAACATCATCTCCAAAACACCGGAAGCTGGGTATATGGCGACACAAGCCTTTATCCTCGCATCTAGGCCACCTCCTGGAGATCCAAGGGAAGCATTATATAACATGGCCATGGCAGGTGTTAAAGCCATGGGAACAGCATTTGTATCAACGCCTCCCGAAGGATCAGCAAGGCAAAATAGTCCACGACCTGCTGTCGCAGCGGTAGTTCCCGAGAGAACAGGCGAAGCAAGGGACGCAGAAACTCAGGCAAGGGTAGATAGGGCACGACAACATAGAAGGGAACACAAACATTCACCAGACATAGCCGAAGAGGATATGTGCGGGCTACCATGTTTTACAAGGAGGGTCCGAAAAACTCGGGTGCCTTCGGGGTTCAAGTTGCCTGATAATTTCAAGAAATTCGATGGACTGCAAGATCCTGAGGATTGGCTGGTAGATTACCTCGAGACAGTGAAATTAATCGGCGGAACAAGGGCAACGGCAATGCAAAAAGCATTCAGGTGCACTTAAGTGGAGCCGCAAGATCTTGGATAAAGAAGCTTCCTGCAGGTTCCATCGACAGCTGGACTGATTTTGAGGACATATTCATCAAGAATTTCCGGTCCACTTGCAAAAAGCCGGCGACACTCGAGGAATTGAGATCATGCCGACAAAAGCATGATGAATCAATGAGGAAGTACATCCAAAGGTGGAACATCATCAAAAACTCGGCAGAAAACATATCTGACGAGAGAGCAATAGATGCATTTGTTGCAGGAGTTCGACGAGGAGATTTCATGGAGGACTTGGGAAGAACTAACCCAAGAACAATATCAGCATTAATGGAAATAGCAAACAGATGGGCATATGGCGAGGATGCTGTACATAACAAACGACACAGGTCACCTAAGGAGGACCGCATTCGAAATTTTCAAAGTAGGCGACGATTCTCTCGATTCTCGAGTTATGATCCACCTGGCCAAATTTCGGCTGGGTTTCGGGCGAGCGCTGGAGGAAACAACAGAGACAACTACCACAGGAGTAATGAGCAGCAAGGCGACAATAGAGACGACTCCCGAAACAACAGGTCAAACAATGGGCCTATGTTTCAGAGACCTTTTGTGTCTCCCGAGGATATGATGAACGGCCCGTGTCAGATGCACTTCTATGTCGACAATAACGGGAAGAGGCAGTCGGGGCATTTACAGAAGGATTGTCGAAATTTTCAAGCAATGGTGAGATTCGCTGGGCAAGCCAATGCTCAGGCAGCAAGTCGAAATCCTCAGGGACCTAGGAGTGAGATCCACCTACCACCTCCTCCCGCAGTTACGGACGAAAATCGACACCAGCTCAGAATAGCGGCAGCACCAGCACCACCACCTTACGTCGACCCCAACTCCCATGGAGCAGTCTCGATGATTCAGAAAGGCAGACCATCCAACAGAGCTCAGAAAGTAATTTCGCGACAGGTGTTCATGGCAGAGAAGATGCCTCCACCAACAGTCGAGTATCTCAATTGGTCAGGACAAGATATTGGTTTCACAATTGCGGATCACCCGCAGCAAGTTCCTCGACCAGGGCAATCAGCACTTATTTTGCCAGCAGTGATCGCAGGATTCGATGTATCTCGAGTTTTCATCGACGGAGGAAGCAGTCTAAACCTTATGTATGCAGATACATTAAGGAAAATGAACATATCCTTGGCAAACCTCAAGCCAACGGATACACGTTTTCACGGCATCACACCAGAGAAGCCAAGTTACCCATTGGGGAAAATCAATCTTGATGTTCAGTTCGGTACTCGAGAAAAGTACAGGATAGAGAGGCTGGAGTTTGAAGTCGTGGATTTCCCATCGCAATACCACGCTTTGTTGGGGCGTCCAGCATACGCCAGGTTTATGGCGGTACCACACTACACATATTTGTTGTGGAGGATGCCTGGACCTATTGGGCTAATCACAGTCAAAGAAAGCTTTGCGCTAGCCGATAAATATGACAAGGATTTTCATCGGCTCTCAGAAACCTTCGGGATGCAAGCAGAGTACATGGAGTCAAGGCTCACGACAGACTATGACGTACTGCCAGATGTGGGGAGGCCTAATGAAGAATCAACCTTTAATACCGCAAAGGACTCCAAGGAAGTACAGATTCACCCAACAGACCCGAAGAAGACGACGTCCATTGCAAATAACATGGACCTCGCATAGGAAAGCGCGCTCGTCGAGTTCCTCCGTGAGCACTGGAAAATCTTCGCATGGTGTCCAGCTGACATGCCAGGAGTACCCAGGGAACTTGCCGAGCACCATCTAAACTTGGATCCAATCGCGAAACCAATCAAACAACCTCTGCGGCGTTTTTCGGAACCAAACCGCAAGGCTATGCTGTCGGAAATTGATAGACTCAGAGAGGCGGGTTTCATCAAAGAATTGCATACAGAAGCCACATGGGTAACTAACCCAGTGTTGGTGCCAAAGAAAAACACGAAAGTCCTTCGCATGTGCGTCGACTTCACGTGTCTCAATAAACATTGTCCAAAGGATCACTTTCCCCTCCCAAGGATCGATCAAATTATCGACTCCACGGCAGGATGCGAACGTCTTTCCTTCCTGGATGCTTATTCTGGTTACAACCAGATCAGATTGAAAGAAGATGATGAGGTGAAAACAGCGTTCATCACACCTTACGGCGTGTTCTGCTATCGAACAATGCCCTTCGGTTTGAAAAACGCGGGAGCAACATATCAGCGGATGATGCAGAAGTGCTTAGCAACACAGATTGGGAAAAATGTACAAGTATACATCGACGATGTCGTCATAACATCAAAAAAGGGCGACACGCTAATTGAGGATTTGAAGGAAACTTTCGACAACCTCGATAAGTTCTGTCTCAAGCTGAACCCGACAAAGTGCTCTTTTGGCGTCCCTGCAGGAGAACTTCTCGGGTTCTTAGTTTCAGCAAGAGGGATTGAAGCAAACCCCAAAAAAATACAGGCCATCGTAACGATGAGGAAGCCAACAAAGTTGAAAGAAGTACAGCAGTTAACCGGGCGAGTCGCAGCTTTAAGCAGATTCGTCGCTAGGTTAGGAGAAAAGGCGTTACCATTTTACGCCTTAATCAAGTAGGGAGAGAAGTTCCAATGGAACGAAGAGGCAGACAGAGCCTTTGAGGACCTCAAGCGCAAAATTTCGACACCTCCAATCTTGGTGGCGCCGAAAGAAAAGGAACCTCTGTTGTTATATATTGCGGCCACACCTCAGGTAGTAAGCACAGTACTTGTCGTTGAAAGAGAGGAAGAAGGAAAACTCCATGGAGTACAGAGGCCAGTATACTTCGTCAGCGAAGTTTTATCGCCTTCAAAACAGAGATACCCTCAGTATCAAAAACTAGCATATGGAGTGTTCACAACCGCAAGAAAATTGCGGCACTATTTTTTGGTACACCCGATCATAGTGGTCAATGAAGCTCCCTTGTCAAATATACTCAACAATCCAGAAGCTACGGGTCGTGTCTCCCTTTGGGGAATAGAACTTTCCCCTCGGGACATCACGTATGAAAAAAGAAAAGCAATAAAGTAGCAGATTTTACCAGACTTCATCGCAGAGTGGATGGAGTTGCAAAATACAGGACCACCGGATTTATCGAGAACTTGGACCATGAACTTTGATGGGTCCAAGAGATTAGAAGGAGCTGGAGCAGGCGTAATACTAATATCACCTGAAGGCGACAAGTTGAAGTATGTTCTGAGGATGACGTTCCCAAACGCGTCTAACAATGAGGCAGAATACGAAGCCCTCATACATGGGATGAAGATGGCGAAAGCTTGCGGTGCAACTCGACTAAAAATCTTTGGCGACTCGCAGTTGGTGGCTCAGCAAGTCATGAACCAATGCGACGCAGTCAATGACAGTATGATAGCATACAAGGAAGTTTATAACGAGCTTTAGAAGTTGTTCGATGGATGCGAAGTAAATCACATCAGCAGATTGAGCAATGATGAAGCCGACGTTCTCGCAAACATCGGGTCGCAATGCCTCGCAATTCCGCCAGGCGTATTCTGGGAAGAGATAGCAGAGAGGTCTACGAAGTCGACAAAACCAAAAAAGAAGGAGAAGGACAAAAAACCCTCGGGGGCTACCAAAGAAGTACTGGAGGAAGAAGAAGAAGATCAGGACCTGGTTATGATGATACAGATACCATGGATGCAGGTGTACATATCATACATCCTAAAGAAAGAAATACCCGACGATCCAGTTGAAGCAAGGCGAGTTATCAGACGATCTAAAGCTTTTACAGTGGTCAAAGGGGAGTTATACAAACGAAGTATCTCGGGAGTACTACAAAGGTGCGTCACACCCGAGGAAGGAAGGATGATCTTGAAAGATGTACACGAGGGAATCTGTGGTCATCACGCTAGCAGTCGAGCTATTGCGGCAAAGGTCTTTCGAGCTGGATTTTATTGGTTGACAGCAATAGAAGATGCAAAAGAGATAGTACGGACTTGCGACGCGTGCCAGAGGTTTGCCGCAAAACCTCACTCTGCGGCAGCAGAGCTGATGCCAATACCATTGTCTTGGCCCTTTGCTCAATGGGGCCTCGATATGGTGGGTAAACTACACAAGTCATGGCCAGGAGGAAAGGAGTATATGCTTGTAGCTATTGACAAATTCACAAAGTGGATAGAAGCGAAGCCGATAAACTCACCGGATGGGGCATCCGCCGTCAAATTCATAAAAAGTATCGTCTTCAGATTTGGAGTGCCTCATAGCATCGTCACAGACAATGGCAGTAACTTCACATCCCATGAATTCAAAGATTACTGCGAAGAAGTGGGTATCAAGCTACACTTTGCGTCGGTTGCGCACCCGCAAACCAATGGTCAAGTCGAGAAAGCCAATGGCATCATCTGCAACGGCATCAAGAAACGCTTGTTAGCACCACTGGAGAAAGCTCGACACACCTGGCCAGAGGAGTTGCCCAGTGTGTTGTGGAGCATACGAACAACACCAAACACAGCGACACAAGAAACTCCGTTCTTCTTGGTCCATGGAGCGGAAGCAGTACTGCCAATTGAGATAGAACACGATTCTCCACGAGTCGTGGAATATGACGAAGAGGTGTCGAGAAAAGCATTAGAGGATGACGTCGACACACTTGACGAGGCTAGAGATGAAGTACTCTCTCGAGTAGCCAAATATCAACAGGACCTGAAGAAATTACCACAGTCGACGTTTACGGCCAAGATCCTTACAGGTGGGAGACCTAGTTCTTCGGCTCACGCAAAAAGGTCATGAAAAGCTCGAGTCACCATGGCTTGGCCCTTACATCGTCACGGAAGTAATCGGAGGAGGAGCATACAGGATAAAGGACAAGAAGACAGGGGTGGAGGAGCAAAACCCCTGGAACGTGGCGCAACTCAGGCGGTTCTACGCCTAGAGTCGAAATATAGTCGTTGTAAAACTACACTGTACTGAAACGCCCGCGAGTTTTCAGACGCACTCTTTTCCTTTTTCGGGGCACCGTGTGGGGCCGGGAAAGGTTTTTAATGAGGCGGGCTCGCGGTGCTACAATATAATAAAGATAGTTGAGATATACATTTCTTCGGCAGGCTCGGGGGCTTACGCCTCAGACTTGCAAAATATATTCCCGACAATATTTCGCCTTGGTGCACAAACACCACGCAAAATAAAACCAAGATACAAGATCGTAATCAACAAAAATAAGGCACGGGGGCTCGTACCCCGCAAATATAGCATGCTCAATACAACTTACACGCTTTGGTTTAAAAACCTCGCGCATACAATAAATAAAGTCGACACCAAGACACTTGAGGTCTCAACGAAGAAAAAATAGTTTATCGGCTATACAATATAGAACATGACTACAATATACAAAAGAGTTCTGAGAAAAAATCAAAGGGAAAAATTAATTATGGCTTAGTATGTTATCTATGGTCATCCGATTTACAGGACGGGTGCTGTGTTCAGCATAGCTGCCCTTCACGAAGAATTCGAAGTCCATCCAAAGAAGTTCATCCATCATATCTTCGGCAACAGGGGTTACATGATCATCATTTTTTCCAACATCCCTTGTCTTCTTCTTCATCTTGACCAAACACTTGGGAACAATTTGGTTCATGTCAAATTTGGGATGGCATATCTTGATCATCATCATAGCAAACCTGGCGCCAGCAGAAAGTTGCGCCCGAACAAACTCATGGATCTTAGGAGCATCTCGAAATTTCTCCATCAAACCAAGAAGAGTATCAGGCGCCTCGTTCCGGGGGAACATCATCTTGTAAACAAGAGACAAGGTTCTAGTACAGAAGTCAAAGAAGTCGCGAACTTGAGAGGAGCGATCTTGAAACCTGACAATTTGTCGGGTCCGTTCTGGGGTAGCCCAGAACAGAGAACCATGGTCAAGGGAAAGGTTAACAAGGAGGTTCGTCCTAATGTTTACCCTCTCTTCTTCGGCAGCAGCATCAAGAAAGGAACCTATTAAGAAACGGTGCAGGAATTTCAAAAATAGAAATAGAAGACGCGGCAAGAAGACAGAAGATGTCGTGGTCCTATAAAAAGATGTGGCAAGCGTACCCGACATATCTGCGCTAGCTTCATTCATCAACTCGAGCATACAATTTTCTCGGGTGGTCGCCTTTTCAGCTTCAGAAACGGTGATTTCCTTAGCAGCCATGGCCTCTTGAGCTTGCTGAAGCGCAACTTTTTCTGCTTCAGAAGCCTTGCGAGATTGCTCCATCATAACAAGTGTTTGCTTCTTCGCATACTGAAGTTGCTGTCGAAGTTCTTCCAACTCTTGCGATAAATTCATACTCAAGGAACCTTCGCCAAGTTCAGCGTCAACAGGAACTTTTCTTGAGCGAGAGGAAGGAGGCAAAACATCGGGAGGAGTAGGAGTTGGAGTATAGTTATCAAATATCAACTGAAATTAAAAGGAGTAGACATCAATCATCAAGCAAGATAGAATTCCATTGATGTTTCAGAATAATTACAAGACATTACAAAGAAGCTAGTGGGATAAGTGTCGCCAATTGCTACTTCGGCGACAGCATCAAAAGAAAGAAAAATAAAAAAAAGAGGGAGGAAAGCCAAGGTGGTCTACTAGACCTCCGGTTTTGATGAGCTTGGAGCCGAAGTTGGCTTGCACCCAAGATATGCAAGGATCTTCTTCGAGTTTGGTTTTGCAGCTTTGATCAGCGATTGCCATCTTTTGATCTCCATCTCTTGCGTATCACCAACTTTGGTCCAGTCGACAGTCTGCTGTCTTTCGGCAACCAGAGCAATGGTACTTTCCACGCCAACCTTCAAACTATCTTGGCGAAGCTTGAGCCCAAGGTTTTCGGAAGTGTTGAAAGACTTGGCGAGGGCAACAAACGGCGCGGGTTGCTCCTTCTTCGGGAAGAAGTAGGGGTAAAGTCGTGATAACCCCGCTTCAGCTTCGGCAAGGCCGTCGCGTGCTTCATCTCCATGTATCTCCATAAGAGAAAGCGCGTCAAAAAGGGGATCATTATCGGGATCACTAAGTCCATATTCTTGACCCGTCTTCCCTGTTAAGACAAAAGTTTATCGATAAGCAAGCAAGTTAAAAGGAGTTCAAAGCAAGCTAAAAAAGTTCGGGTACTTACTGACGAAACGACGACTTTGCGACGCCACGCGCTTGATAACCGCCTCCTCGCGAGCGGATTGTTGAGAAATGTGCTCGCTTAGAGAGTTCTCCGCCTCATGAAGCCTCTTTCGAAGGTCTTCGACGGTGGCGGCTTCTGCCTTAGCCTTCTTGGCATTTGCTTCAGCCTCCTTGCGAGCTTTTTCACTTTGCTCCAGTTTGCGAGCAAGTGCGTCAACACGATTGGTAGCTTCCGCAAGATTGGCTACAAAAGCAGTCGACAAATACTGATTATGACGAAAAGAATTAAGAAAAAGGAAATGCAATTAAGGAAAAGATAGCAAGATAGTACCTTTCAGTCGGTCGGAAAGATCACGGTACCCGACAAATTGGGTACCGAGTCGGAAAAACTCCTTCATCAAAGGCTAGAGGAACCAAAAGGAAGAGAAGTTAAAATATAGTTCGGGAAAAACCAATGGCAACATGGAGAAAGAGGCAACAAGCAAAATAATTATAGATCAAACTTACATCATTCAGTGAAGCAGTCGTAAAACCACCGCTTAATGGGGTGGATTCTTCAACTGGTTCAATTCTGGCCCTCTTTGGTGAAGGAGCTCGGGGGCTTGCAGGTGGAGTCGGGTGCTCGACATCATGCTGAGGAGGCGAAGTTTCCTCCACCTCAGGTTGAGCATCCGACACAACTAAAGTGCATGACGTACTCGTTCGAGTAGCCACGACAATAGTCGGATTTTCTTCCTCGTCGTCACTGCAATAAAAGGTCGACAGTATAAGCAAAACAACGACAAGTATTTTGCAGGATAACAACAAGGCATAAGTGACTTACGAGCTGACGAGGGCATCCACAAAAGGATCAAAAGCTTTCTTTCCTTTAGAAAGATCAGCTTCTTCGGCTTTGGAGGTGCCGGAATCTTCGACTTCAGTCCTCCTCCTTTTGCTCCTTGGAGAAATAGCAGGAGGAGGAGAGGGGACTGAGGTAGTGCCTTCAGATTGCGTCTCTTTTTCAGAGGATGCCGCAGATTTACGGGAAACTGCGGCTTCACTCTCAGGGCGAGAAGTACCCTGGTTGTCGTCGGTGACAATGGCCCGTTCCTCGACTTCTCCACCTTCAGGAAGGGGAGGAAGAGAAACTAGGTTTGGATGGTTCTACAAAAAAGAAGAGTGTCGACAAAAGTCATAAACAGGATGTCAACAAAAACAAAAGAAAACGGCGTCTACAAAAATAGTGCACCCGAAGAACTTACCTCAGGGAGAGGGTTGGTGGCGCTATACGGCTCCACGCGGCAAGACGTGGGGACTGGATCTTTCTTGCCGAGGGAGGAGATTTTCCGGACAAGTTTTTCTAAGTCCTTGGCCGACAAATCTACTGTCAAGCGATCCACATCTTCATCGCCAGCATACTTCCAAAGGGGATTTTTGCGAGCTTGCATAGGCTGCACTCTAATCCTAAGGAAATACGCCGTGATTTGGATACCCGATAGTTCTTGGCCTCGAGTATTCTGAAGCTCGTGGATGCGAGTCATCAGTGCCTCTGTCGCCGCTTTTTCTTCGGCGGTAGCCTCTGCATCCCAGGAGCGGCGGCGGTAGATTTTTCGGCACCATCAAAAGGAGGAATATTGTCTTCAACGGACCCGTGGTTTTCCTCATGGATGTATAGCCATTTTTTGCGCCACCCTTGAACTGAATCAGGGAATTTGACATCGAAATAATCGACATCAGGGCGGACGCTGATAACGACGCCACCTATGTTATAGGCGACCTTGGTAGAGCCATTGTGGCGACAAAAGAAGAGACGCTTCCATAAAGCCCAGTTAGGCTGGACTCCAAGGAAGGACTCGCAGAGGGTGATAAAGATAGAGATGTGGAGAATAGAGTTGGGGGTGAGGTGATGAAGTTGCAATCCATACATGAAAAGCAATCCTCGAAGGAAATTGTGGATAGGAGCGGAAAGGCCACGGATGAGATGGTCAACAAAACTAACCCGGTACTCCATTGGAGGGGTTGGGTAGCTTTCTTCACTGGGGAAGCGCAGCACGTCGGGCTTCTTGGAGATCCCCAGCTTCTTCAGCAAGTTGATGTCCTGGGAGGTGATTTTGGATCTCTCCCACTCCGCGCTTCCAAGATCCGCGGCAGCCATTGCGGATTCAGGGGTGGTGTGCCTGGTGAGTCTGCGCGGTGGCATCAGCAATGGGAAAGCAGCACAGGATTGAGCAAGGCGGAGCTCTAAGAACTATGGGCGCAAGGGGAGATTTTTTGCAAGAGGAAGCAGAGCAACGGCGCGAAGGAAAGTGTGAAGAGAGGAAGATGATGACCTTAAATAAAGATGTGCTGAATCGACGCACCGTTGATGAGGAAATCATGCGGTGGACAAGGAACCTGTAATCAAAGGGTAAAAAGGTAATTTTATTTCAATGGAACAGAACAGCCGCTACAGTACGTGCGCCAGGAAAAGCGGAAGACGTGTGTCCCCCACTTGCACGACGTGTCAACGTGGTAGAAAAAGAGGACCCACAAGGCAGAGAGAGAGTAATACTCAAGCTTTATGGATGCAAAAATCGCGGCTCTCGTCAGTTATGAGGTCACTTTGACCAAGGGAGGAAATTTTGACAAGGAAAATAAAGAACATTTGGCGACAAGGGAAATTACTGCATACTTCAGGAGCCTTTGATCAAATACAAGTTTTTGTCCAAATGCTCGAGGGCTACTTTGAAAGAAGTAAATTTCGAGTATGACAATATAGAAATTGCGGGAGCCTATGATCGAACGCAAGCATTTGTTCATAGCCTCGGGGGCTACTCCCATCGGGAGCGCTGTTCGCGCACCCGATAGATAAAAAAGTTCGAGAAAGAATGACAATATAGCGACATGATGCATTAAAATGTTGAGCCTACAACCAAGTCCAAGTCCTTGGCTATAGCCTCGGGGGCTACTCCCATCGGGAACGCTGTTCGCGTGCCCGATGAAATTATAAAAAAAAAAAGAGAGAAAAAGAAGAAAGAAGGAGCATATTTCGAGTTATAAAGATAACTCTACATATACTCCCATCGGGAGAGCAATATAAGTCATCCGTTGACTCGATAAAATGTGCTATTCCAACAGCCGAATAAGCACTCGACAATATATTCTCAGAACGCCAAAAGTTGCGAATAAATTCTGAATGCCGCAAAACATTGCGAATGTAAGACCCCATATCCGTTCTGTGCGGCGTGGCGCCGTCTCTGACGTCGGTTTGCTACTTTTTTCCGTATCAACAGATACGAAGAAAAATCCTAACGGATGCGTTAGGTACCCGATAAATATTATTGGGACTCGACGGAATGGTAAGACCTTAAGCGGCACCTGTCGAAGTTTACACCAGTATCCCGAGATCATGTCCAGGGACGTGATCTTGAAGTAGGTTTTTGCGGATTGCCACTAGAGCAGTTAACTAGTACCTGATCCGTCAGATGAACTAGCCCCAACTACCATTATCCCTGTACAATATAGAAATTCATATGCAAAGACATGTGATAAAGTTCAGAGTTGTCGAATAAATATAAAGGTGGAGATTTTACTTGACTCTACGATTCAAATAAAATCTCGGGGGCTACTGACATAGGCATCCCCAATGGGCCTGCCGAAGATGGTACCCGGGATTTATTCAAGGCCCAAGACTCGAAGTATAAGAAGATTCGGAAGCCCAAGGTGTTATTATGGAAAGATAGAGTTGTAATAGGAAGTGTCGATTGTAATCTTGCGGGACGGGTTAGAAACCCTCCCGGACTCTGTAAACTTGTGTATTACGAATCCCTTGGCTCCAACTTGTATATAAGGGGGAGTCGAGGGACAAAGAGAGGATCGAATCATTCTTGAGCAAACCCTAGTTTTACTTCGTCGAGTACTTTTCGGCTGAAACCTTCGAGATCTACTTGCCCTCTACATCCAACGAAACCCTAGTCTACTAATCGTAGGCATTGACAAGTCGATACCTTGTCACGGAGGGACTCCACCAAACTTGGCCGGCCAGCCCTAGGGGGTGGAGTCCCGGGTGGACTCCACCTAAGGTGGCCGGCCACCCCCTCCCAAGGAAAGGTGGGAATCCCACCTCAAGTGGGAATCCCACCTTGGGTAGGTTTCATGTCATATGGAAGGTTTTGGTTTGGGGTCTTATTCGAAGACTTGTAGACCAACTCTTGGGTGTTCCACCTTGATGACCCACAAGTATAGGGGGTGTATCGTAGTATCTTCGATAAGTAAGAATGTCGATCCCAACGAGGAGCAGAAGGTGTTGACAAGCAGTTTCGATGAAGGATTCACTGTAAATGCTCACAGACAAGTATTCAGGGGGTTTTGATGTAACAGATGAATAAAGTACGAGTAAGTAAAGTGCGAGAGTAACAATTGCAGCGAGTGGCCCAATCCTTTTTAGCACAAAGGACAAGCCGGTTTGTTTACTTATAATAACCAAACGTTCCTAAGGACACACGGGATTTTAGTCTAGTGCTTTCGCTACATACGGCTAATTAATCTTCATTGTTTTGATAAGTGTTGTGTGGGTGAACCTATGCTAATGTACCGCCCTTACTAGGACTAATACATACTTGTGATTATACCCCTTGCAAGCATCCGCAACTACAAGAGAGTAATTAAGATAAATCTAACCACAGCCTTAAACTCTGAGATCCTGCTATCCCTCCTGCATCGATATACCAACGGGGGCTCAGGTTTCTGTCACTCCGGCAACCCCGCAATTGGCAAATGAGTACAAGATGCATTCCCCTAGGCCCATAAAGGTGAAGTATCGTATAGTCGACGTTCACACGACACCACTAGAAGAATAACACCACAACTTAAATATCATAACATTGAATATTACTCAACCATACTTCACTACTAACATTTAGACTTCACCCATGTCCTCAAGAACTAAACGAACTACTCACGAGACATCATATGGAACATGATCAGAGGTGATATGATGATGAATAACAATCTGAACATAAACCTTGGTTCAACGGTTTCACTTAATAGCATTAATAACAAGTAGAAATCAACACCGGGAGAGTTTCCCCTATCAAACAATCAAGATCAAACCCAAATTGCTACGGCGGTGATGATGTGCAGCGGTGGAGATGGCGGTGATGATGATGAAGATGATGATGATGGTGATGGAGATGATGTCCAGCTCGATGACGGTGACGATGGCGTCGATTTCCCCCTCCGGGAGGGAATTTCCCCGGCGGATCTCAGCCTGCCGGAGAGCTCTTTTCTCTCTGGTGTTCTCCGCCTCGCAGAGGCGGCTGTGACTCCTCCCGACTATTTTCCTCAGGCTTAGGTTTTCGGGACGAAGGCGTACGCGAAGAAAAGGAGGCGAGAGGGGGCTGTGGGCCCCCTCCTCACAAGGCGGTGCGGCCAGGCCTTGGGCCTCGCCGGCCTATGAGGTGGGCCCACCTCGGGTCCCCTCGGCTCCCCCTTCTGGCTCCCTTCGTCTTCTGGAAAAATAGGATTTTTCATATAATTTCCGTCGACTGTTGATCTTCCGAAATATTGCATTCTGACGGCATTTTTTCCAGCAGAATCCTGACTCCGGTGCGCGATCCTCCAATAATCATGAATCATGTAAAATAGATGAAATAACATAAGTATCATCTCCAAATATGAAATATATCAATGAATAACAGCAAATTATGATATAAAATAGTGATGCAAATTGGACGTATCAACTCCCCCCAAGCTTAGACTTCGCTTGTCCCCAAGCGAAACTGAACTCGGTAAACAGGACCGCATGTTTATGGAGTGAAGAGTCGATAAATAAAATACGGACAAGAAGCTTCATATTCATTCACACAAGACATTTTAGTAAACAACTTCCTCATATAATTCAACTTGAAACAAGTATAAGGTAATCACAAATAAAGGTGCATAAGAAATCATAGTTGGTGATGGCAAACTCCGTTCTTGGTCAAAGAAAGTTAACAGGTTATACTTATCTATCGAGCAGCGCTCTTATGTTAAAGTTTATATGGCACAACTTGCATACTCAATCATAATAACCTCCTCATGATCATTGATAACTTGCAAAGCTATATTCATTCAGATAAAACTTGTACTAAACAAGGAAGAATAAAAGACATGATGAAGTAAATCACAATATAATGGTTTGATCACAACAACTCAAACGCTTGCCTAAGATGGAGGGAAATAGGTTTACTGACTCAACATAAAGTAAAAGACAGGCCCTTCGCAGAGGGAAGCAGGGATTAAATCATGTGCTAGAGCTTTTTCAGTTTTGAAATCATATAAAGAGAATGAAAGTAACATTTTGAGAGGTGTTTGATGTTGTCAACGACTGGTAGCGGGTACTCTAACCCCCTTGCCAGAAAAACCTTCAAAGAGCGGCTCCCATTTTATTTTTGTTTTTGTGTGGCACTCCTTCCAACCTTTCTTTCACAAACCATGGCTAACCGAATCCTCGGGTGCCTGCCAACAATCTCATACCATGAAGGAGTGCCTTTTTATTTTAGTTTTATTATGATGACACTCCCCCCCAACCTTTTCTTACACAAGCTATGGCTAACCGAATCCTTCGGGTGCCGTCCATGAATCACATACCATGGAGGATTGTCTATTTAGGTTAATTAATTTGGGACTGGGAATCCCATTGCCAGGTCTTTTTGCAAAATTATTGGATAAGTGGATGAAGCCACTAGTCCATTGGTGAAAGTTGCCCAACAAGATTGAAAGATAAAACACCACATACTTCCTCATGAGCTATAAAACATTGACACAAATAAGAGGTAATAAATTTTGAATTGTTTTAAAGGTAGCACACGAAGTATTTACTTGGAATGGCAGGAAATACCATGTAGTAGGTAGTTATGGTGGACACAAATGGCATAGTTTTTGGGTTAAGGTTTGGATGCACGAGAAGTATTCCCTCTCAGTACAGGTCTTTGGCTAGCAAGGTTAATTAGCAAGCATAAGAGTCGAGGGAAACAAACAAATATACATGTGATAGAAACAATAATGCAGCTTCCTTGTAAGCACCAACAATTTTAACTTCAGAATAATAAGCTATGAGCTAACAAGAAAGAAAGATAATGAAACAACTACATGTATTTCTCTTTTCTACTTAAACCTCAAAGTTTTGTTGCTATTGACCAATGCTAAGTTTGCCAAAACCAAATAGATTTATTCAGTGCTCCCAAAGTGATACCAATACTAATAACAAGATCAATCATATAATAAGGATTGCAAACTAAAATAAGATGTGCAATATGTAAATGATAAGACTTCTCATTAATATTCCATAACGATAACTCACACCAAGGGATACATAGACAACCAACTAAAGGAGAGATACTTCCACACTGCAACCCATCTTATATGATAACTTCCCTATTCATGATATGACACTACTTGATAGTAAAAAGTAAAAGATAGTGATGATGTGATACCGCGGCACTCCCCCAAGCTTGGAACAAACCAAGGGGATGCCAATACCGATGATGAATTACTCCTTCGGCGATGGTGGTGATGAATTCCCATCATCAGACTTCCAAGGAAGAGGCTCTCCATCAACAAACGACATCCTGGTCTCGGGAATCCTGAAACTAGCAGCATAGCTTATGTGTTTAAACCTATTTTCATACTCACAGTTTTGATTCCGAATGTCATAGAGTTGAGCTTGGAGTTGGTTGGTGGTGTCATGAAGCGAGAGGATGTCATCCCACAGCTTTGCAGTCTCCTTCTTGTATCTATCAATAAGTTCAGACACAATCTTGTGGAAGATATCCACCTCACGCTCAGCCATCTTCTTGTAGTTGAAGACCTCTTGTTCTAGCTTCTCCATCCTGTCTTCCAAGCTTCCTTCTCCTTTAGGCCCCTGAACATCTTTGATCTGCAACTCCCCATCTACGAGCAGCAATTCCTTGGGGTGCATCTTCAACTCGTTCATGTACGGGTTGACGACGTCCCCAAAGAAACTGTCCTTAGGAGTTCCCGACGTAGACATGATGGATCTAGATCCGGAGCAGAACCTGGCAGAAATAGCTCGAAACAAAACACGTCGAGAAAACGATATACGGACCTCCAGGGGTCCTGGGGATTATATAGAATAATTTTTTACGACAAACGGAAAGTACCAGGTCGAACCAGAGTCGGAGAGGGACGACGAGGCGGCCTCCTCATAGGGCGGCGCGGCCAGGATGGGGCCCGCGCTGGCCTATGGGGGCACGCCCTCGTGCGGCTCCTCCACTCCGTTTCGATCTCGTAATTTTTCATATTTTCTAAAAACAGCAAAAACATTGTTCGGAAAGTAAATTGTGAACTTTTTATTACCAGTACTGTTACCTATTCAAAGTCGAGTTCTGGTGGACTGTCAATTTGTCCTTTGATGAAAGCCTTCGGTGTTTCCACTCGAATAGCATCAACATCTATATTGTAAGAATCACCTGAGATATAATGCTTGAGTCTTTGTCCATTCACCACTTGTGTGACATTGCCTTGGAGAGAGCTAATTTTTATTGCTCCTGAACGATATACCTCCTCAACAACATATGGTCCTTCCCATTTCGAGAGCAATTTCCCTGCAAAGAATCTGAGACGAGACCGATACAATAGGACTTTATCCCCAATATTAAATTCTCTTTTGATAATCCTTCTATCATGCCATTTTTTAACTTTCTCTTTAAAGAGTTTAGCATTTTCATAAGCTTCACTTCTCCATTCATCTAGAGAACTCAATTGCAGCAACCTCTTATTACCAGCTAGTTTAGGATCTTTATTTAATTCTCTAACAGCCCAATAAGCTTTGTGCTCTAGTTCTAAAGGTAAATGGCAAGCTTTTCCATAAACCATTTTATAAGGTGACATTCCCATGTGATTTTTATAAGCAGTTCTATAAGCCCATAGTGCTTCCTTCAATTTACTAGCCCAATTCTTTCTAGTTTTATTAACAGTCTTTTGCAAGATAGATTTAATCTCTCTATTTGATAGTTCCACTTGCCCACTAGTTTGAGGATGATAAGCGGAAGCAATTCTATGATTAATGCCATATTGAGCAAGAGTTTTTCTAAAACCACCATGAATAAAATGAGAACCTCCGTCAGTCATAATATATCTAGGAACTCCAAATCGAGGAAAAATAATATCTAAAAGCATTCTTAAAGAGGTCTCACCATCAGCACTTTTTGTAGGTATGGCTTCCACCCATTTAGTAACATAATCAACAGCAACAAGTATATGAGTGTTACCTTCTGAAGAGGGAAAAGGTCCTATGAAGTCAAATCCCCAACAGTCGAACGGTTCAAAACAAGAGTATAATTCATAGGCATTTCATTGCGTCTGGAGATATTACCAACCCTTTGGCATTCATCACAAGATAAAATAAACTTCCTTGCATCTTTGAAGAGAGTTGGCCAATAAAAACCTGATTGTAGAACCTTTTGCGCGGTTCTATCTCTGGCGTGATGTTCTCCATAAGCACTCCCATGACATTTACTCAATATCTCCTGCTGTTCATATTCGGGAACACATCTTCGCAGAATACCATCCACTCCTTCTTTATATAAGTGTGGGTCATCCCAGAAATAATGCCTCAAGTCATAAAAGAATTTCCTCCTTTGCTGAGCTGAAAAGGTCGGAGGCAAGTACTTGGAAACAATAAACTTAGCATAATCAGCATACCAAGGACTGTCTCGCGAGCTCACCTTTATTACAGCCAATTGTTCATTTGGAAAACTATCATTGACAGGAACAGGATCATAAGCAATATTTTCCAATCTAGACAAATTATCAGCAACAGGATTATCAGCACCTTTCCTATCTACAATATGTAAATCAAATTCTTGCAACAGAAGCACCCATCTAATAAGCCTTGGCTTAGCATCTTTCTTTTGCATAAGGTATCTGATTGCAGCATGGTCAGTATGAATAGTAACTTTTGAATCAACAATATAAGATCTAAACTTATCACAAGCAAAGACTACAGCTAACAATTCTTTTTCAGTAGTAGCATAATTTCTTTGAGCAGCATCAAGAGTTTTACTAGCATAATGAATAACATTCAATTTTTTATTTAATCGCTGTCCAAGAACAGCGCCTACAGCAAAATCACTAGCATCACACATAATTTCAAATGGTAAGTTCCAATCAGGAGGTTCAACTATAGGAGCAGTTGTTAAGGCTTTCTTTAGAGTTTCAAAAGCTTCCTTACAATCATCATCAAAAACAACAGGTACATCTTTTTGAAGAAGATTAGTAAGAGGCTTTGAAATCTTGGAGAAGTCTTTAATAAACCTCCTATAAAACCCAGCATGACCAAGAACACTACGAATACCTTTAACATCCCTAGGATAGGGCATCTTCTCAATTGCTTCAACTTTAGCTCTATCAACTTCAATACCTCTCTCGGAAATTTTATGTCCCAATACAATTCCTTCATTAACCATAAAGTGGCATTTCTCCCAATTAAGAACAAGGTTAGTTTCTTCACATCTCTGCAAAACTTTATCAAGGTTCTGCAAGCAATTATCAAAAGAATTCCCATAGACAGAAAAATCATCCATGAATACCTCTACAATACTCTCGCAAAAGCCATGAAAAATAGCAGACATGCATCTTTGAAAAGTAGCGGGAGCATTACATAAACCAAAAGGCATACGTCTATAAGCATAAGTTCCATAGGGACAAGTGAAAGTGGTTTTCTCTTGATCCTTAGTTTTAACAGCAATTTGTGAAAACCTAGAATAACCATCAAGAAAGCAAAAATGAGTATTTTTGGATAACCTTTCTAACATTTGATCAATAAAAGGCAAAGGATAATGATCTTTCTTAGTAACTTTATTAACTTTACGATAATCAATGCACATTCTATACCCTAGAACTACTCTTTGAGGTATGAGCTCATCATTATCATTAGGCACAACGGTCATTCCTCCTTTCTTAGGAACACAATGCACAGGACTAACCCATCTACTATCAGCAATAGGATATATAATACCAGCTTCAAGAAGTCTTAATACCTCATTTCTTACCACATCCTTCATCTTAGGAATTAAACGACGCTGAGGTTCAACAACAGGCTTTGCATCATCTTCCATATTAATGGCGTGTTGGAAAATAGAGGGAGAAATCCCCTTCAAGTCATCAAGAGTGTAGCCAATAGCACCTCGGTGTTTCTTCAATATTTCCAATAACCTTTCTTCTTCAAACTCTGTAAGCTTAGAACTAATAATAACAGGATATATTTTCTTATCATCAATATGAGCATATTTAAGATTATCAGGTAATGGTTTTAAATCAAAGACATGATCTTCCTTTGGTGGCGGTGTTGTACCCAGATCTTCTACCGGTAAATCATGCTTAAGAATAGGTTGACGGAGAAAAATTTCATCAAGCTCATTTCTTTCTTCCCTAAAAACTTCACTCTCACTATTCTCCAAATGTTGCTGCAAAGGGTTATTAGGAGCAAGAGCAATAGATGCACACTGTTCAACTCTAAAATTGTTATTAGGCAAATCAGCTTTATAAGGAGTTTTGGTAAATTTAGAGAAGTTAAACTCATAAGATTCACCAGCAAATTTAGTCAAAATTTTCTCTTTCTTGCAATCTATAATAGCTCCTCAAGTATTTAGAAAAGGTCTACCAAAAATGATAGGACAATATTTACTAGCAGCAGAACCAAGTACCAAAAAGTCAGCAGGATATTTAATCTTACCGCATAGAACTTCCACATCTTGAACAATACCAATTGGAGAGATAGTCTCTCTATTAGCCAGCCGAATTACCACATCAATATCTTAAAGTTCACAAGAACCAATTTCGTGCATAATCTCCGTGTAAAGCTCATAAGGAATAGCACTAATGCTTGCACCAATATCACATAAACCATAATAACAATGATCTCCAATTCTAACAGATAGCATAGGAACACTAGCTTTCTTAGACTTATTAGGATGTGAAACAATATTAGAAGCATCTTCACAAAAAATAATATGACCATCCTCCACATTTTCAGTCACAAGATCTTTAACTATTGCAACAGCAGGTTCAACTTTTATTTGTTCTTCAGGTTCTATAGGTTTCTTTTCACTTTTATGAACCGCACTATTTATAACAGAGTACTCCTTCATTTTAGCAGGGAAAGGAGTTTTTTCAATATAATCTTCAGGAATAACATGATCAACAGTTTCAACTACAGCACATTTATTTATAGATGAATCAATTTTATCTTTATACGGTTCATGATACTTATCAAAATTCTTCCTAGGTAACTCATAATGAGAGGCAAAAGCTTTATAAAGATTTGCAGCAACTTGAGAATCAAGACCATAAGTAGCACTCATATTACGAAATTTATCATTATCCATAAAAGCTTCAATGCATTTGTAATCATAATTTATACCTGATTCTCTATCTTTGTCGTTCTCCCATCCTTCAGTATTTTCCTGGATCCGATTAAGAAGGTCCCTTTTAAACTCTTCTTTGTTGCGCGTAAATGATCCAGAACAAGAAGTATCCAGCAAGGTCTTGTCTTCAAAAGAAAGTCTTGC
The DNA here is from genome assembly GCF_019359855.2 of Lolium perenne. Taxonomy (NCBI): domain Eukaryota; kingdom Viridiplantae; phylum Streptophyta; class Magnoliopsida; order Poales; family Poaceae; genus Lolium; species Lolium perenne. The sequence continues at coordinate 12,763,108 of NC_067250.2, read as the reverse complement.
ATAGAAATTATCAATAATAACATTACCAGGAAGCTCATGAATGGGGCATTTGAGCATTAAAGACTTCAATCTCCCCCACGCTTGGGCAATACTCTCTCCATCATGAGGCCAAAAATTATATATGCGATTCCGATCCTTATGAATTTCACTTGGAGGATAGAACTTAGAATAAAACCGGGGCACAATATCATTCCATTCAAGAGAATCCCCATTATCCAGTAATTTATACCAATGCGCCGCTTTACCAGACAGCGATATAGAGAATAGTTTCTTCCTCACTTCATCCATAGCAATACGTGCACACTTGAATAAACCGCATAATTCATGTAAGAACAGTAAATGATCTCCAAGGTGGACAGTTCCATCTCCTGTATAACGGTTATCCACTACACGTTCAATAATTTTCATAGGTATTTTGTATGGTATCTCTTCCTTACCTGGCGCCTCATCCACTACCTTTGCAGTAGTAGTAGATTTCCCAAATAAACACTCAAGAGAAGATCTCTCCATAATGAATTATGGCAGCAGACAGAAATAAAATCAGCACAAACAGTAGAAATTTCCCTTACCAATTCCACTTACCAATAGCGCTTCACTCCCCGGCAACGGCGCCAAAAAATAGTCTTGATGACCCACAAGTATAGGGGGTGTATCGTAGTATCTTTGATAAGTAAGAATGTCGATCCCAACGAGGAGCAGAAGGTGTTGACAAGCAGTTTCGATGAAGGATTCACTGTAAATGCTCACAGACAAGTATTCAGGGGGTTTTGATGTAACAGATGAATAAAGTACGAGTAAGTAAAGTGCGAGAGTAACAATTGCAGCGAGTGGCCCAATCCTTTTTAGCACAAAGGACAAGCCGGTTTGTTTACTTATAATAACCAAACGTTCCTGAGGACACGCGGGATTTTAGTCTAGTGCTTTCGCTACATACGGCTAATTAATCTTCATTGTTTTGATAAGTGTTGTGTGGGTGAACCTATGCTAATGTACCGCCCTTACTAGGACTAATGCATACTTGTGATTATACCCCTTGCAAGCATCCGCAACTACAAGAGAGTAATTAAGATAAATCTAACCACAGTCTTAAACTCTGAGATCCTGCTATCTCTCCTGCATCGATATACCAACGGGGGCTCAGGTTTCTGTCACTCCGGCAACCCCGCAATTGGCAAACGAGTACAAGATGCATTCCCCTAGGCCCATAAAGGTTAAGTATCGTGTAGTCGACGTTCACACGACACCACTAGAAGAATAACACCACAACTTAAATATCATAACATTGAATATTACTCAACCATACTTCACTACTAACATTTAGACTTCACCCATGTCCTCAAGAACTAAACGAACTACTCACGAGACATCATATGGAACATGATCAGAGGTGATATGATGATGAATAACAATCTGAACATAAACCTTGGTTCAACGGTTTCACTCAATAGCATTAATAACAAGTAGAAATCAACACCGAGAGAGTTTCCCCTATCAAACAATCAAGATCAAACCCAAATTGCTACAGCGGTGACGATGTGCAGCGGTGGAGACGGCGGTGATGATGATGAAGATGATGATGATGGTGATGGAGATGATGTCCAGCTCGATGACGGTGACGATGGCGTCGATTTCCCCCTCCGGGAGGGAATTTCCCCGGCGGATCTCAGCCTGCCGGAGAGCTCTTTTCTCTCTGGTGTTCTCCGCCTCGCAGAGGCGGCTGTGACTCCTCCCGACTATTTTCCTCGGGCTTAGGTTTTTGGGACGAAGGCGTACGCGAAGAAAAGGAGGCGAGAGGGGGCTGTGGGCCCCCTCCTCACAGGGCCGCGCGGCCAGGCCTTGGGCCGCACCGGCCTATGAGGTGGGCCCACCTCGGGTCCCCTCGGCTCCCCCTTCTGGCTCCCTTCGTCTTCTGGAAAAATAGGATTTTTCATATAATTTCCGTCGACTGTTGATCTTCCGAAATATTGCATTCTGACGGCACTTTTTCCAGCAGAATCCTGACTCCGGTGCGCGATCCTCCAATAATCATGAATCATGCAAAATAGATGAAATAACATAAGTATCATCTCCAAATATGAAATATATCAATGAATAACAGCAAATTATGATATAAAATAGTGATGCAAATTGGACGTATCACACCTATATAATGAGGGACAAGGGGAGGGGGCCGGCCACCTCAAACCAGAACACCACCACCTTGGCCGCACCCCAAGGAGGCCGGCCACCCCCTCTCCCCAAACCCTAGCCGCCCCACTCCTCCCCCTCTCCCGCAACGCTTAGCGAAGCTCCACCGGAGATCTCCATCGCCACCGCCACCACGCCGTCGTGCTGCCGGATTCAAGGAGGAGCTACTACTTCCGCTGCCCGCTGGAACGGGAAGAAGGACGTTGTCTTCATCAACACCGAACGTGTGACCGAGTACGGAGGTGCTGCCCGATTGTGGCACCGTCAAGATCTTCTACGCGCTTTTGCAAGCGGCAAGTGATCGACTACATCAACAACGAGAGCCTCTTCTCGTAGGCTTTGGAAATCTTCAAGGGTTAGTCTCGTTCATCCCCTCGTTGCTCCCATCTTCTAGATTGCATCTTGGCTTAGATTGCGTTCTCGCGGTAGGAAATTTTTTGTTTTCTATGCAACGAATCCCTACAGAAGCCCAGTGCGTAAATCTTTTGGGCTATTATATGGGCCAAAATGAGTTTTGGGATTCCTCGCCTCCACCCCCAGTGGCTCTAGGTTGATGTTAGTGGGGCGATGCGTACCCCAGTGGGATTGGGTGGCCTAGCATTAAGATGATGCACTGCTAGATTTTGCCAGAGGTAATGAAGGTGACACGCCCACAACCGGGACGACCTTGCTGATGACGGAACGACGTGGCTGGTCACAATGTCGCCGGTGAAGGCGAGGATTGAACTTAGCGGGGGTGGGGGTTGGGTGCGGGGAGCTCGGGGTCGCCAGTGACGAAGTCTTAAGGTTAGGCGTGCGGGAAGGTTCATTGGTGCCGAAGGCAGGAGAGGTGAGAGGAAGACTAACTAGTGGAGAAGAGGCCTTTCGTCCCAAGCCCCTGGGAGCAAATGTCTCCGTTTTGAACCAAACCGGGACCAATGGGGGGCATTGGTCCCGGTTCATCATGAAAACCCTTTAGTCCCGGTTCGTTTGGACGCTTTAGTCCCGGTTGGTAATACAATCCGGGACTAAAGGGTGGCTATGGAGCAAGTCTTTCGTCCTGGTTCGTATTACCAACCGGGACTAAAGGTCTACCCTTTAGTCCCGGTTCGTATTACCAACCGGGACTAAAGGGTTTTTGGGTTTTTTTTGCCTCCCCATGCACCTCCACCCCCCGGTGGATCGCCTTTTTTAACACTGTAAAATATAAAAGAAAATGATAGAAAATTCAAAAAATAAAATCTTTTCAGATTCTTGTATGTTATGCAACCTACTATTAGGGAAAATTAACAAATTTGAATTTTCACTTTTTTGCAAAAAATGTTTGAAAAATGGTAAAACCGCATAAACATTTGCATACGACGTCGAAAAAACGTATAATATATCAAAATCATCGTGGGAAAAAGTTACATTCGAATTTACCTGGGTTTACCCGGTTAGCCAATTTTTAGATTCTCAAAATTTTAAATGAAAATATGAAAGCAGGAAGATTTTAGTTTTTGCCAGAAATTCAGAATTTTATATTTTTTAAAATTTTAAAATAATATTTACATCATGCATAAATATTACTATTACTTAACCATAAAGTTAGCCAATTTTTAGATTTTCAAATTTTCAAGTTTGGCAAAAAAATAATAAATTAAAAAACAATTATAATACAAATTTAAAAAATTAAAATTATAATACCATTACCACAACATGTTATTACGTCATTAGTTTTGTTTAATAAAATAATTATTTGGAATTCGAATAATAAATAAGTGTGACATCGACCAACATGTTAATAGGATTGACATGATACTAGTATCAAAATATGCGCGCGAAGCTCTTGGAAGTGGGACGGGAAAGGAACTTGGAAGTTAAGCGTGCTAGTGCTGGAGTAGTGGGAGGATGGGTGACCGAGCGGGAAGTTGAACCACGGGTAAGTAATTTAAGTGTAGTTAGAGATTAAGTGTAGTTAGAGACTAAACTATTTAAATAACTGAAATACGAGAAATTCTGAAAAAATAGGGAAAAAAAGATCGAAAAATAATTGGGTATAACCAAATGGATTAAAAAAAATAACGAAATAACCTTTAGTCCCGGTTCGTGTTACAAACCGGGACTAAAGGTCATTTCCTCGATGCACGCCAGCAGCCCACGTGGCGGGACCTTTAGTCCCGGTTTATTTTACAACCGGGACTAAAGGGGAGGGCCTTTAGTCCCGGATGGTTGGTCCCGGTTCCAAAACCGGGACTAAAGGCCCTTACCAACCGGGATTACATGCTCTTTTTCTACTAGTGACTGACGTTGGTGGCGGCTCCAGCAGGGTAGGATGGGAGCACCCTCTGTTGCAGGTGGCGGTAGCATGCTGTGAGGCTAGCGACAACGGAAGGGGGGATCGAGCATGTGCAGATACATGCGGTGGAGCGAACACTTGGCCCACAATCATCTCCATGGCGCGATATGGAACACAAAACATACCAAATAGTAGCTCCTATTTTTGTTTGTGTGTCAGACGTGTTTTGCAAAAACATTCCGGTTTCTCATAAAAAGTAAGGATCATTCGAGGAAAAAAAATGTTAGGAGTGGATTTGAAAAGCTACAACACATTGATAAGTTGCTAATTTAGCTGTCAAACTCCACTGCGGAATCTGCCTCTCTGTAAGACTACTTATAGTGGAAGTAACATAAGTAGTAACATTACACATTTTAACATATTTTGGTGACATGGTATGACAATAAATGAAGAAAAGACTGATGTGGTAACTAGCTATATTACCGTAACATCACAGTTTCCAAGACAAGATGAGTCTACAACATAATAAATATACACTTTTCCTAAAGAACAGCTAGCTGTTTTGCAATTGGGGAACAGCCACATTTTGGAGCATCGGATGTCTATCTCTGTCACCAATCTCCGCACGTCTCAGCTTCCTCCCATTTATCTTTTGGGCTCGTGTGGGCTCAGTCAACATAACTTTACTGGGGTAATTTTTTAATTTTCATTTCTGTTCCTTCTTGCTCTCTCTCTCCGGATGGGAGACGAGCAAGCAGAGGATCCATGGCGGAGAGGTCAGCAGCTACCCCGCAGACGGTGCAGCCAGTGACGTGCGGAGCAGCGCTTCGGGGGCTGACGCCACCGCCTATGAAGAGAGAGTTTGCCCGGAGCCGGCGCTGGCGGCGTCAGGGAGCGGTGTGGATCGCGAGCCCGCTCGAGCTGCGGAGGACGGCGATTCACGAGCGTGGAAGGGATGTCCGCTGCTTGCGAGACTGGTACTCCTCCGCCTTCTTCTTCTATTTCAGTGTGCTACGATTTCAGTTTCTATCTAGCTCGTCTGCCCGAGGTTTGATTTCGTGCGGTGTCGTCGGCGGTGCTGTCGGCACTCGATCTACGAAGATAGTGCCACGTTTTCTGAGGCATCAGTAGCTCGTATTTTTGGCTGTAGTTGAGGAACTCTGCGGCTGTAGTTGGGGAGGTCTGTTGTTTGTTTAGGGATATTTGTTCTTATATTTTGGATTTAGTCCTCATTCTTCTGTTGTGTGAGCTCCCTATGTAATTTTGGTTCTCAGTTTGGTACATAAGCTTGTATTGATTATACTATGGTTTATTTGATTTCAGGGTATGTTCTTCTGACATTCTGGAACAGATTTTCATTTGTTGTGTGCTCACAGTTCGAACAAGTTAGGTTTTAGTTTTTTGTTCGGTATGAGTTTGTCTGATGTATGATTGTTAATTGTTATGCCCCAGCTATTTCCTATATGGACTCAGTCTGAAATCCATGATTCACGGCAATATTTGGATACATGTAGCAGAGGAGAAAGGAGTTAAGAGAAATAAGTTCATAGAGAGATACAAGGGGGTAAGGTTCATAGAAATGAGGGACATGTTTCAGTGGTTTGTTTGTCGATGCCGTTGCCTTTGGCATTGCTGGTATTTAAAAGACCCCCTGCGCTGGGTTCAGCCTGGTGCTTTGCTTGGCGTAGGTGGCGTGATGCTTCACAGTTCACATGCACCTAATGGGGAAGTATGAGGCAAGGTCATGAGAATGCTATTGGAATTATGCACCTAATTGATTGTATTCTAGTCTTGTAATTATTATCTTAAGATTGTTGTTTCTGTCAGCAAAGTATTTCTTTTTGTGCTCTCAGCTTTGTAGAAGTTAGCTGTTGGTTTTTTGCTTTGAGAACTGTAAGTGTGTTTAAACTGATAGCCAGAATGTTGAAGCGATGTCTTCTATTTGGGCACTTTTGCTCTGCGTTCGGCTGCAGAAATCGATACTTCGAGTTATTCTGTTTTGATCCTAGGTATGGGATTAAGCACGGGATATGAAATGCATTTCCTGTTAGGATAGGATGGTACCCGCTGATTTTTACTCTACTCCATGTTGGAAAGATGCTTATTGAGGTTGTATATTATCGAACTGTACACTTTTTTTTTCTTATTGAGGTTGTATTGTATCTAACTGTACACATATATTTGAGTAATAGCTGAACATGTGATTTTGGTGATGGGCTGAAACCTTCAATGGAACTTGATATATAGTGTTTGATCACTTGCCTGATAAGATTCTACTATAAATTAACATGATGATGTAACTTCATGTGGGATTTCTTGGTGGCAGTGATAGGTTCAACAGAAATGGAGCAACCTTTTCTTCTTTTCAATCTCCTATGGATGCATGCCTTCCGGTGGTACTCTGTAGTGGATTAGATTTTCTCATGTTCTTTACTATATAGTGTATACTTTGGACATTCACCACCATGCAACATTTTTTCCTCCCGTGGTGTTTGTGCTTGTGCTACTAGTGGGGCGTAGCGATATGGCTTTACATGCATAATAAAACCAGGTCTTTTAGAGGCTTCATGTGGGTATATGTCTTTTTTCCGAATAAATTGACGATTCAAATCATAAAGTATTGATGGTTGGAGATTAGACTTAGCATTAATCTGGCTTACCACATAGTACTAGTTATGTGTTAGAATTGGTCACAAATCTTGTTATGGTGCTGCTAGAGGGATGGCGCGAGAGGGCCGGTGGGGGGCCTTGCCCACGGCCGGTGGCAAGAGGGAAGGGATTTCCTTCTTAATTCTTGCTTGATTAGATTGATACGTTTTCTCTCCTTATATAGAGAGGTTTACTTGACCCCTAAGCAAGCGACTCTTATCTCTAATTAACCCTAAGACTAACGGGCTATACCGCCAGCCCAAGTCCATTACGTACTCTAACAAATCTGCTTTAAACTCAACCTCAGTTACATAGAATGGAAGATGTGTTTATCCACAGCTGTCTGCCATGTTCTGAAACCAGGCTCACTGGAAAAACCAGAAGCATTGTGCTTTACAATTATCATATAAGAGCCTTGATATTTTGTTGACTAAGTCTTTACTTGTGCAGTAATTCAATATTCGGCCTTTCTTTCTTCAGCCAAAATGCTGCTTTCTTTGGACGTCATTTTCTATGTTTTTCTGTCAATTTTCGTAGTCTTAGTGTTTAGGTTCGGCTTTCTTTTTTGTCAGTCTTCCTTTCTTAAGTGTCACTTCTTTAGTCACTCGATCTCCGACCTTTCTTCGGTCAAAATGTTACTTTCTTTGGTTCATTCTTTCTTTATTCCATTTTCTTTAGTCTTTCATTATCAAGTTTCTGAGTGTTTTCAGTCACTAATTCTTCAGCTATTTATGTATTTATTTTCTTCAGTCATTTTTTCTTCTTTCCTCAATCTCTGACCTATGTTTTTTTTAAAGTTTGGAGTCACTTTTTGTTTACTCCATTTTCTCCGGTCTGTAACTATTAAGTATTTCAGTTTTTTAATCACTAATTTCTCAGCTTTCATTTTTTTTCATTATACATGATTATTATTTTTTCTTTGGTCCGTGCCTTTTTCAGTCTGTACAGCGCAAGTCCCTTTTCTTCAGTCTTTTAGTGTCAATGTTTTTCCGTATTTCAGTTACACATTCCTTGGATTCTCATTTTTTCATTGGACCAGTTTATTATTTTCTTTGGTCAATGTTTTATTCTTCGTTCTGGTGGTAGAGGCCTTCTTCGACCTCGTATGCCCCTTAGCCGCGACGCTTGTCTGCCACTCCAGAAAGCCCCATAGAAACAATCCCTTATTTTGTCAGTTCGGTACCGTTGTCTTTTCCCAGCTCAGTTTGTGTTCAGTCTAGTGTTTACATGTTAACACTTATTTCAGTTCATTTCCTCTTCATTCCATTTATGTTTCTCTATTTCTTCATGTTTGCATTTTAACACTGTCTCTCTTTCTTCATTTTCGTTCTTTTCAGTTTCTCATAATTTGATTTATTTAGGAATTTTAGTACTTCATTATTTTAGTTCTTGTTCACTTTCCTTTTTAGATTATACTTCTTCATTTCTCCTTTCTTACTTTCTTATTTTCTCAGTAACTTATTTTTATTTTCTTAGATTTTCAACATCATAGTCCATCTTATTAGCTCAGTTTTTTAGTGTTCAGTAATTTTACTATGTTGTCAGTGATGGTTCAGTTTTTTCAGCCTTTATTTTTCAATCTCCTTGTTCTTATTCCCTCTGTCTTCATTCCTCAACGTATTTCAGTCTGAGTTTTTTCTCCTTTTAGTACTTCATTCGTTCATCTTTGAGTCCAAGGTTTAGCATCCATCATTTCCATTGTTCTTGTCTCAGTTTATGAAATATTTTTTCAGTGTTATGTTGGAGATATGCCCAAGAGGCAATAATAAAAGTGGTTATTATATATCTTTATGTTTATGATAAATGTTTATATACCATGCTATAATTGTATTAACTGAAACATTGATACATGTGTGATATGTAAACAACAAAGAGTCCCTAGTATGCCTCTTAACTAGCTTGTTGATTAATGGATGATTAGTTTCATAATCATGAACATTGGATGTTATTAATAACAAGGTTATATCATTGTATGAATGATGTAATGGACACACCCAATTAAGCGTAGCATAAGATCTCGTCATTAAGTTATTTGCTATAAGCTTTCGATACATAGTTACCTAGTCCTTATAACCATGAGATCATGTAAATCACTTATACCGGAAAGGTACTTTGATTACACCAAACGCCACTGCGTAAATGGGTGGTTATAAAGGTGGGATTAAGTATCCGGAAAGTATGAGTTGAGGCATATGGATCAACAGTGGGATTTGTCCATCCCGATGACGGATAGATATACTCTGGGCCCTCTCGGTGGAATGTCGTCTAATGTCTTGCAAGCATATGAATGAGTTCATAAGAGACCACATACCACGGTACGAGTAAAGAGTACTTGTCAGGAGACGAGGTTGAACAAGGTATAGAGTGATACCGAAGATCAAACCTCGGACAAGTAAAATATCGCGTGACAAAGGAAATTGGTATCGTATGTGAATGGTTCAGTCGATCACTAAAGTCATCGTTGAATATGTGGGAGCCATTATGGATCTCCAGATCCCGCTATTGGTTATTGGTCGGAGTGAGTACTCAACCATGTCCGCATAGTTCGCGAACCGTAGGGTGACACACTTAAAGTTGGATGTTGAAATGGTAGAACTTGAATATGGAATGGAGTTCGAATATTTGTTCGGAGTCCCGGATGAGATCCCGGACATCACGAGGAGTTCCGGAATGGTCCGGAGAATAAGATTCATATATAGGATGTCATTTTATGTGAATTAAATTGACGCGGAAGGTTCTATGGAAGGTTCTAGAAGGTTCTAGAAAAGTCCGGAAGAAACCACCAAGGAAGGTGGAGTCCACATGGGACTCCACCTCCATGGCCGGCCAACCCTAGTGGGGGAGGAGTCCCAAGTGGACTCCCCCTTAGGGGCCGGCCAACCCCCCCCCCATATGGGAGGTGGAACTCCCACCTCTAGTGGGAGTCCTAGCTTGGCTAGGTTTCCTCACCATATGGAAGGTTTTTGGTTCGGGTCTTATTCGAAGACTTGGAGACCAACTCTTGGGGCTTCCACCTATATAATGAGGGGCCAAGGGGAGGGGGCCGGCCACCCCAAGACCACAACCTGGCCGCCCCCCTTGAGTGGCCGGCCACCCCCTCCCAAACCCTAGCCGCCCCGCTCCTCCAATTCCCGCACGCTTAGCGAAGCTCCGCCGGATTTCTCCACCACCACCGACACCACGCCGTCGTGCTGTCGGATTCAAGAGGAGCTACTACTTCCGCTGCCCGCTGGAACGGGGAGGTGGACGTCGTCTTCATCAACAACCGAACGTGTGACCGAGTACGGAGGTGCTGCCCGTTCGTGGCGCCGGAAGCGATCGTGATCAAGATCTTCTACGCGCTTTTGCAAGCGGCAAGTGAACATCTACCGCAGCAACAAGAGCCTCATCTTGTAGGTTTTGGAATCTCTTCAAGGGTGAGACTCGATAATCCCCTCGTTGCTACCGTCTTCTAGATTGCATCTTGGCTTGGATTTCGTGTTCGCGGTAGGAATTTTTTTGTTTTCTATGCAACGTTATCCTACAGTGGTATCAGAGCCGTGTCTATGCATAGATGGTTGCACGAGTAGAACACAATGGTTTGTGGACGTTGATGCTCTTGTTATCTTTAGTTTGAGTACTTTGCATCTTTATGGCATAGTGGGATGAAGCGGCTCGGACTAACTTTACATGACCGCGTTCATGAGACTTGTTCCTCGTTCGACATGTGATACGTCTCAAACGTATCTATAATTTCTTATGTTCCATGCTACTTTTATGATGATACTCACATGTTTTATACACATTATATGTCATTATTATGCATTTTCCGGCACTAACCTATTAACGAGATGCCGAAGAGCCGATTCTTGTTTTCACTGCTTTTTGGTTTCAGAAATCCTAGTAAGGAAATATTCTCGGAATTGGACGAAATCAACGCCCAGGTCCCTATTTTTCCACGAAGCTTCCAGAAGTCCGAGGGAGAGATGAAGTGGGGCCACGATGTGGCCACACCATAGGGCGGCGCGGCCCAGGCCCTGGCCGCGCCGCCTGGTGGTGTGGGCCCCTCGGGCGCCCCCCTGACCTAATGCCTTCGCCTACTTAAAGCCTTCGTCGCGAAACTTCCAGTACCGAGAGCCACGATACGAGAAAACATACTGAGACGCCACCGCCGCCAATCCCATCTCGGGGGATTCTGGAGAACACCTCCGGCACCCTGCCGGAGAGGGGAATCATCTCCCGGAGAACTCTACACCGCCATGGTCGCCTCCGGATTGATGAGTGAGTAGTTCACCCCTGGACTATGGGTCCATAGCAGTAGCTAGATGGTTGTCTTCTCCCCATTGTGCTTCATTGTCTGATCTTGTGAGCTGCCTATCATGATCAAGATCATCTATTTGTAATGCTACATGTGTGTTTGTTGGGATCCGATGAATAGAGAATACTATGTTATGTTGATTATCAATCTATCTATGTGTTGTTTATGATCTTGCATGCTCTCCGTTGCTAGTAGAGGCTCTGGCCAAGTCATTGCTTGTAACTCCAAGAGGGAGTATTTATGCTCGATAGTGGGTTCATGTCTCCGTGAATCTGGGGGAGTGACAGCAACCTCTAAGGTTATGGATGTGCTGTTGCCACTAGGGATAAAACATTGATGCTATGTCCGAGGATGTAGTTATTGATTACATTACGCACCATACTTAATGCAATTGTCTGTTGTTTACAACTTAATACCGGAAGGGGTTCGGATGATAACCTGAAAGTGGACTTTTTAGGCATAGATGCATGCTGGATAGCGGTCTATGTACTTTGTCGTAATGCCCAATTAAATCTCACAATACTCATCATGTCATGTATGTGCATTGTCATGCCCTCTCTATTTGTCAATTGCCCAACTGTAATTTGTTTACCCAATATGCTATTTCTTATGGGAGAGACACCTCTAGTGAACTATGGACCCCGGTCCATTCTTTTACATCGAATACAATCTCTTTGCAACATCGTTTCTACTGTTCTCTGCAAACAATCATCATCCACACTATACATCTAATCCTTTGTTACAGCAAGTCGGTGAGATTGACAACCTCACTGTTTCGTTGGGGCAATGTACTTTGGTTGTGTTGTGCAGGTTCCACGTTGGCGCCGGAATCCCTGGTGTTGCGCCGCACTACACTCCGTCACCAACAACCTTCAACGTGCTTCTTGACTCCTCACTACTAGGAAAAGGCCTAGCCGTAAGACTGCCATCAGTGGCGCACCATGACTGCCGTGCGCCACTACTACTTAGCAGTGGCGCACCACAAAACGGTGGGCCACTGTTACAAAAGTAGTAGTGGCGCACCTTGATTCTGGTGCGCCATAAGTAAGTGGTGACAGGAGGCCAGGTCCTCCCCCAACCTAGTAGTGGCGCACGTCTCCGGGGTGCGCCACTGCTACATCCCTTACCTATGGCGCACGTTGTAGAGGTGCGCCACTGCTAGGAGGTGTCCAGAGCCCGTTTAGAGATGATAAGCTTAGCAATGGCGCACTGCTGTGGTGCGCCACTGCTACAAAGGTTACCTATGGCGCATGTCACTAGGTGCACCACTGCTAGGGGTGGCCAGAGCCCCTTTAGAGATGAGAGGCGTAGCAGTGCGCCATTGCTATGTCACCCTAGCAGTGGCGCACGGCTATGTGGTGCGCCACTGCTAACCTGGGACCATTTCCTGCTTTTCACCCTCCACTCACATGCGCCACCCACTTTCCCCAAACACTCTTCCACCACCACCTCCCACCAAATCTGGATCTGGTCGTGTTGCCCCTCCTTCCCACCTCATTTTCACCTCTTCATTCACCAAAATTAAGTTGGTAAACTTAATTTTCTTCATAGGTAAGTAATGGTGAAGCTTTCTTAGCTCAATACCCTACTCAATCTCAACTTTTTACCTCATCCAACACTCTAGGTCTCGCCGTATCGGTAACTTTGTTGGTTTTATGCTTTGTGTGTGACCGGTTCCGATCGTCTTGCACACACACGTGTGTGCACACCATATGTTATGCGAAGCTCATGTGTTGTGCGCATGAGCGAAAAGCGTCTCGATCACGTGCATGTGTGTTGTATGCGAAGCCTCCACATGTGTTGTATATGCAAAGCCTCCGATCCACACATGTGTTGCATGTGTTTGTTTGCAGGGATTTGAAATGCGATGGAGTTGCCAATATTTTGCCGAAACGTTGATTCATTTCCGTTTCGGCGAATAGTGGGCATACTCGCATATACATATGTCCTATTTTTAGGGAAGGTCATGCCAAAATTTTCTTTTGGTATGCTAAGATATCCATTTTCTCTATACCCGCAGGCGACCATGGTCCGCATGATGAGCGAAGGCGTTGTGGCTAGGTTTTTGAAAGCCGCGACAGCCGAGATGATTAGAAATAACCAAAAGGAGATAAGATGTCCGTGTCGAAGATGCAAGCTGACGAGCCTTATGGACCCTAAAGCCGATATGGTGCGGGACCACCTTCTCATGCGTGGTTTCATGGATGGCTATCGGTGGGAAGGCGACGAAGATGATTATGAATTTGTCCATGGGATTTCAACAAGAAATAAGGAAGGAGGTGATCAGGATGTAGAAGATCTCGGGCATGATCAGGATGTAGAAGATCCCGGAGATGATCATGATCACAATGTAGGAGATCCTGGACCTGATGATGAGGAAGATCAAGATGGAGGTCATCATGACGATCATGAAGATGAAGACGATGGACCATCGTCGATGGACTGGGTGCAGGACCCTTATCTTCAAGAGCTGCTTCTCAAGCAGACGAGTAACGCAAGAGCTGCCACCCGAGAGAAAGCCAAGATGGATCAACTGGAGGTAGACGCGGTTACTCGATTGTATGAAGGATGCAGGCCGGAGGATACCCGCCTGAAAGTAACGCTCATGGCTCTGGAGATGAAGGTAAAGCACAAAATGACGGACACATCCTTCAATGACAACATGTCATTCTGGCACGAACGTCTTCCCAAAGGTAACACGTGTCCGACTAGTATCGAGGAGGCCAAGAAAATCGTGTGTCCTCTGGATTTACCGCATGTGAAATACTATGTGTGCTTGAACGATTGCATCATTTATCGGAACGAGCACGCGGAGTCTACCATATGTCCTGGTTAAAGTGGGCGTCAGTCGGTACAAGAAGGGGAAGAAAGCTCCTCGGAAGGTGGTGTGGTACTTTCCGATCACGCCTCGTCTGCAACGGTATTTCGCGGATCCTAAGCAAGCAAAGCTAATGCGCTGGCACGCGGAGATGAGGAAGGGAGAAGATGACGCAGATGATCCGGACAAAAAGAAAAAGGACAGGATGTTGAGACACCCTTCGGATGCTAGCCAGTGGAATGCGTTGAACCTCGAGTACCCAGAATTTGGGGACGATCCTAGGAACATAAGGCTGGGCGCGAGCACCGATGGAGTCAATCCGTTTGGCAGTGAGCAGCACGCATAGCACCTGGCCCGTGTTTGTGTGGATGTACAACCTCCCCCCTGGTTGTGCATGAAGAGGAAGTACATTCAAATGAGTATGCTAATTGAAGGGCCGAAACAACCAGGGAACGACATCAATCTGTATATGGGGCTTCTGAAAGAGGAGCTAGCCACGCTATGGGACACGCCTGCCAATACGTGGGACGCCGCCGCGGAAGAATATTTCCCTATGAGAGCCGCACTGCTCACGACGGTGCACGACTTTCTCGGTTACGGATATGTCGCGGGGCAGGTGGTCCACGGATTCAATGCATGCGTCAGGTGCATGGACGACACAACGTACCGCCAGCTAGATAGAGATCCCGGGTCCTCGAAAACGGTGTTCATGGGACATCGGAGGTGGCTTCGCGAGGACGACCCATGGAGGAAACGCAAGGATCTGTTCGATGGTCAAGACGAACCACGAAGACGGCCACGTACGAGAAGCGGCGAGCAAATAGACGAGCTATTGAAAAATTGGAAAGAGTGCCCACCGCCGGGAAAGAAGCGAAAGGCGCCGGAGCCGCTGCTTAAGGTATGGAAGACGAGGTCTGTTTTCTGGGACTTGCCGTACTGGAAGATCCTCCGTGTGCCTCACAGTCTTGATGTCATGCACATCACGAAAAACATGTGCGAGAGTCTGCTTGGTACCCTCCTCAACATGCCAGAGAAGACCAAAGATGGGCCGAAAGCAAGGTACGACTTGCAATCAATTGGGATCAGGGAGGAGCTTCACGCGGGACGCCCTAATGATGATGATGATGACGATGATGATGATGACGATGAAGATGATGAGGCGGAGGACACGCAAAGTCGTCGCAAGGGCAAAAAGGCCAAAAAGATCGAATATTACTGCCCCCCCGCGTGCTTCACTCTAAGTCAGAAGGAGATCGAGCAGTTTTTCGACTGTCTCCTAGGAGTAAAACTTCCTTACGGTTACGCGGGGAAGATAAGCAGGTACCTAGACAAAGCGAAGCAGAGGTTCAGCGGGATGAAGTCTCACGACTGTCACGTGCCGATGACGCAGATACTTCCGGTTGCAATCCGTGGGATCATGGACGCGCACGTCCGTGAAACGCTTTTTGGCCTATGCAACTTTTTCGACGTCATCTCTCGGAAGTCTGTTGGCGTGAGGCAACTTAGAAGGCTACAGGAAGAGATCGTGGTGATACTGTGCGAGCTTGAGATGTACTTCCCGCCCGCATTCTTCGACGTTATGGTGCATCTGCTGGTACATATCGTGGAGGATATCATCCAACTGGGGCCGACATTCCTGCACAGCATGATGCCGTTCGAAAGGATGAATGGTGTCATCAAAGGGTACGTTTCGCAACAGGGCACGTCCAGACGGAAGCATAGCCAAGGGCTTTCTGACCGAAGAGTGCATCTCCTTCTGCACGAGTTATCTAGAAATCGAGAATCCCGTCGGTCTGCCCGTAAACAGGCACCTCGGGAAGCTCGCTGGATGGGGTCACCGCGAGGGTAGCCGCGAAATGCATGTCGACTTCAAGGGTCGAATCGCCGACTTTGAAAGAGCAAACCTAGTCGCGCTACAACACATAGACGTGGTCGATCCTTGGGTGGTAGAGCACAAAACCTTCATCGCCACGACGTACAATGATCAGGGCCAACAGAGGACGGACAGAGATATAATCAAAGAGCACAACTCAACCTTCACGCGTTGGTTCAAGGACAAGATGCTGACGTACCCTATAGACGAGGATTCTTCTGCGGAAGAAAAACTCATATTGGCCTTGTCACAGGGCGCCGAACACAACCTGATGACATTTCAGGCGTACGATATCAACGGCTACACATTCTACACCGAGGAAAAGGACATGAAGAGCGATTATCAGAACTCCGGGGTAACGATGGAGTCCTACATCGGTGACATCAAGCAGAGATACTACGGAAAGATCGAGGAGATCTGGGAGCTGAGCTACGCCGGAGAGAATGTGCCGATGTTCCGTGTCAGGTGGGCCAAGAACGTCGTAAAAGAAGACCGGCATTTCACCACCATGGTTATACCCGAAGCCAAATCCAAGACAGCGGGCACAAAGGTCACTGCGAAATATGAGCCATGGGTACTAGCTTCCCAAGTGGACCAATGCTTCTTCATTACCGACCCGCAAAAGCCCAGCCGTGTTGTCGTGAGGAGAGGCAAAAGGAGCATCATCGGAATGGATGGAGCCGCCAACGAGCTAGACTTTGACCAGTACGGCGATCCGAAGATGGAAGATGACGACGACGATGATGAAGAACCATACACAACAAGAAGAAGCAGGACCACCCTACCTAAAGGCCGTCCATTCAAGAGAAGAAGTTAGGAGTTCCGGGGCTAAATTATTCAACCGCGAGAAAGAAGGGAAAGAAGATTGTGAAAAGATAATTATGTATCATTTTCTTGTATGAATAATGGATGTCATATTGTTAATCTACACATTGTACCGATCAAAATAGACATATAATTTATATTTTTGGATATTTTCTAGATTCTATAGTATTTTAAATATTCTACATAATTATAATTATTTATGCCTTCTATTTTGGTGTATTATGCTATTTTGGATGTTTATTATAGTGTTAAATCAATTTAAAAAGAAAAGGAAAAAAAATGGGGCCGCCAGGGTTCGAACCTGGCCGGCAGGGGTTTGGCACAAACCACCCAGGGACAGAGCCAGTGTGGTACTAAGCGGGATATGTCAATCCCCCCGCGTTATTCTTTTGACCCAGACATAAGGAGGCAGTGGCGCACCCCTAGAGGTGCGCCATTGCTAAGCCTCATAGTGGCGCACCCCGAGAGGTGCGCTATTGCTAAAGCGTCAGGGGACTTAGTGAAATTTCCCCTTTCTTCCCCCGTCCCGACCAGATCCCACCCCACCCCTCCCCTTATTCCCCTCCGCCGGCGACGCCCTGCGCCCATTCACCACTGCGCCCTCCTCTCCGTCGGCCACCTTCTCCTGGATCTCCGAAGCCACCTGCTCGCCCTCCATTCCCCACTGTGGCCAGATCGAGATTTCCCCACCTGCTCTCCGTACTCGCCGCAACACGTCGTGGAGCACCGGCAGGAGAAGCGCGCCTTCGACCGCTGACGCCGCCACGCCTTCGACCGCTGACGCTGCCGCAGAGGACCGCTGACGCCTTCGACCGCTGACGCCACCGCGCATCCTTCCCAGGTAGCCGCCATGCTCCTCCCCTCCTTCTCCTCTGCTAGGTTACTTGCTACTTCTGCTCGGTGCTGCCCCTCGAGCCGCCGCTACTCCTGTTGCTCGGTGCTTCCCCTTGAGTCTGCGGTGTTGCTGCTGCTCGGTGCTCCCCCTCCCCAACTAATTAGATTAACTGGCTGATTCCAACATCCGTTCAAACCATCAGCACTTTACATCATTTCAACATAGGTGAAATTAGTTGAGTTACCTACCGTGCCCACATAATTTAGCTTTTAGCTTTGAGATTGGCAGTGTTTGTAGATACTCCGTAGCCCGTACACGCATAGACTGTGATGTTGAGGTTCATTTTAATTTGGGATGCTGCATATCTCTATTGTGCCCTCGTGGGACAGCAATTGTTGTTTGCCCGTGAATGAAAATGATTTAGCAAGTCCTATCTGAATGGGCTACATATACATTCAGGTTATACAATTTAGGGTATTGATATCCCTAGTGATGATTTTGGTTGATTTGGAATGGTTTCATCAAGCAGTGAGTTGTTTCTTGTATATTTCTTTTCATATTCGATGGTTTTCCTTTTGGAAGACAAGATGTTGATTCATATCAATGCATCCATTTCTTTAGAGATATTATTGCAGGCTGTAATGCAAAGATTCAGCATGAACCCACACATTCTATTTGGGTATTGTTTGCTACCAATTCTTCTATTTCCAGACATGGAAACACAGTTTACGGTACTACATTGTATTTGATGCATCTTGTTCTCTAGATGTTGTATGTTCAGACAACATCTGGTTGTGTCTGGTCCTTGTTCTTGCTAATGGCAGTAGCTTATAGCTTGCTTGCTGCTGCTGCTATGTGCTTACAATTTAAAGCAGGTAGTTTTTTAGCTTACTGGATGAAAGCTTGATGTTCTTGTTGCATATGTGTATCATTTAGTTCATAGCATACAATTTGAGATTTTTAAACCTGGGTACCTTACTCTGTCGAAAGCATACAAGTGTCATTGAGCCCATGTTGATGATGTTGTTCATCCATGTGCTTGCTAGCTTGCTACTGCTGCTATGTGCTTGCTAGCTTGTTACTGCTAGTTGCTATGTGCTTGCTATTTGCTACTGCTAGTTGATTGCTAGGTTGCTTGCTGCTGCCGCTAGGTTGTTAGTTGCTAGGTACTTGATGTTAGCTAGGTTGCTTTTAGTTGCTAGGTTGCTTAGTAGCTAATAGTTACTAATTTCCTTTTATAAGATGTTGCCTTGGATGATAGCTTGAGCCAAATATTGGAGCCAAGTGCCAATACTGTTAATTAAATCAAAATAGATGAAAAATCACACCAAATGCCAGTGTTGCTGCTTGAAAGGATGCTTGCTAGGCTGCTGCTAGAAAGTGTTTTAACACTGTAATTGGTTATCTCAACAATGATGCTGACAGCCATTTTATATTTCAAAGGCTGCTAGGCTGCTGTAGCTCTTTTATTTTTAGTGTTCAAAACTTACTGACTTTTGGCTAGAATCACTGAAGTAAACAACAAGTATTTGTAATTTTGACAATGAATATGAATATGTCTATGCTATGTCTCTGGTTATATGCATATCATAAAGGCAGCAGCATTTCCATTGATCTTGGACTCAACCTTCAAAATGCCAAGTGGTTTGTGATCATGCTGAATGTATCATGTACAGTATGGTTTAGATGTCACATTGGGTACTGCTAGCAGCAAATGAAATGTTCTCTAAAACTAGCTAATGTTCTCTAAAACTTTGCAAATGAAATCTTCGAAATGTTTCAAACTAAAAGTGGTGCTACTGCTAGCAGCAGGTTCATTTAGTTTCATTGCTACTACTAGCAGTAGTTTCATTTAATTTGGTGATATACAAATAGCTAGGATTTGTTACTGCTAGGATTTAATTGTTAGCAGTTGCTAGGTACTTGATGTTAGCTAGGTTGCTTTTAGTTGCTAGGTTGCTTAGTAGCTAATAGTTAGGAGAAGCACTTAGTGCATTTGGTTGTTGATGATGTATTGTTGATGAATAATTTCTTCATGGATGGATGATGATGCTACTGCTAGCTGTTTCTACTGCTAGCTAATGCTGCTGCTACTAGCTTGCTGCTGCTACCTTGCTGCTGCTAGCTGGTGCTGCTAGCTGGTACTGCTTGCTGGTGTGAATGTGGTGGTATCAACATTATATATTGTCATATTCTTGTGCAGGGATCGACAGAGTTGCCCATTATCGCCGAAATGTTGATTCATTTCCGTTTCGGCGAAAATGGGGCACTCATATGTCCATAAATTAGCATAGGTCATGCCCAATTTTTCCGTGAAATCTTGCGCTAACTTTATGCATTTTTTCCTACTTAGTTCGAACATGGCCAACAACGAAGAGGCCGGCGGCAGCGGCAGCAAGCCATTCTGGATGCTAACCGATGAAATGGAGGTGATGGAGTCACAACCTCGCCGCGACGACGGCGAGGATGATGGCACCGATCCAGAGTACCGAGCGGACGATGCCGCCGACGATGACACCACTGATGTTGCCGGCGAGGATGACACCACGGATGGTGCCGGCGAGGATGACACCGGCAAACCGAAGAAGCTACGGAGGGAGCGTCGCCCGAATGTGCTCAGCACCGTGAAGCAGGCATTCACCGAAGTGGACGCCAGTGGGCATCCAACGGCGCCCCCTGAACTGGTCAAAGGGTACTCGGCCCAACTCGGGTGCATCCTCCGGAACACGGTCTCGATCAACACCGAGAACCTCAGGCATCCTGACCGAGCGAATTTGCGCTCCCTCCTCTTCACGAAGCTGCACGAACGGTACGAGTTCCCGGTGGACTGCTCAGAAAAACGTCTTGGGCGGAACAAAGTGCACAATGCCGCCCTCACGAAGATGAGCACCGCCCTCGCTAGTTGGCGGAACCGAGTGAAGAAAATGATTAAGAAGGGCGAGAGTTACGAGAAGATCAAGGAGTCAAATCCTTCTATCACCGAGCAAGACTACGCTGATTTCAAGATCAAGTGCGAGAGCGAGTCAACGTCGGATTCTAGTCAGTGGGGGAAGGACATGCGGAGTCTGAACTTAGGCACCCACAAACTTGGTCCTGGCGGGTTTAGGGCGGCGCAACCGAAATGGGACGCCCAGGATAAGGAGCGTGTGAAAAGAACGGCCTCCAACCCCTCTTCTCACAATACAAAAACAAGCAAACCAGGCAGTTCCTCCTGGCCCGGTACCGTGTTGACCCCACTACAAAGGAGCTCACCACCAATCCGGAGGTGAAGGAGTTTGAGGCTCTTCTGGTAAGGAGTGCACCCGCTTAATTAGCTCCTTTATGGTTGCATTTGAATTGATGAATCCAAATTACTAAGTGGTTCATGCATGTTCCTCCCGTAGGCTAAGGAGGAAGCTGCTAATAAGGAAGCCGAAACCAGTAGCGGCGCGGGGTCCACGAGCTCCTCGCAGTGTGCCCCTTGGGACAACCCTTTAAATAGGGCATTGAATGTCCACAAGAAGAGGGATCCATTGAGTAAACCGACGTCGGCTGGTCGTGTGGTCGGCGAAGGATGCTCTATGAAATGGTCGGATTACTATAAGTCGGGGTATCCTCGAAAAAGGCCACCATCGATGAGAAGGAGGTCGCACATCTCAAGGCACAAGTTGCGCAGATCCTGACAATTGTCGAGGAGCAAGTGCGACAACAAGTGCAACATATCGTGGAGACCCAACAGAAGACGCAACGACAGCAAGTGGAGGACCAAGTGGGCCACACGCTTAGCTCTATCATCCCTACCTTGGTTGCCGGTCTGGACGCGTGGTATAGGGGAGGAAAAAAGGGGCCTCCCCCGGTTCCCAGCTTCACGAGCAGCAACTCGCACAACGTGGAGCCATCGGTGAGTCCGCAGGTGGCAACAATGGTGTCTCCGGCGGCGCCAACCTTGGTGTCTCCGGCGGCGCCAACCTTGGTGGCTCCGGCGGCGCCAACCTTGCTGGCTCCCACGGCGCCATTACTTCAGCTCAATGCACCCGTCGCTGCGGATAATACGCCGCCCGGCACCGCGCCAACAAGTGGCCACTCCATCAGTTGCACGCCCGTAGCCGGCGGTGCCTCGACCTTAGCCGAGCTGGACGCCATCACGGTAACCAACCCTCGTCTCCGATGACTTCCATATCCATATCCTTGCCTTTGACTAGCTAGCCATCCCTAACGCCCTACATGTTTTCCGAAGAGCTCTGCCGTCGACGTCCCATGCACTCTCCTGCAGTTTGTGAACGGCGAGTTGATCGATGTTGCCAAGGCCAAAATCGTTCAACCGAGCAACCGTCAGTTACACGGTAGACCCATGCAACCCGACGTGTATAGGATTCAACTGGTCCGGGTGCTTAGCGGCTACGACGACGTGCTACCTCCCTTTCAACCCCATGGTGCCGACGAAGATGAGGTCCTTACCCTCCAGCATTGCTTCAATTGGTCCATGGTTTGGCCAAAGAGCCAGATTCGTTTGGGGGCGAGGGACACCACCCCACAGACAGCACCCCCAGCTGTGCCGGCGCCAAGCCATGGCAAGACCACCCCAACGGTGCCGCCATCAGCTGATGAGGACATGCATATGGCACAGGATCCGAACGATGGTCCGGACGAGGACAGTACGTTTGCCAACCTTGACTGCGACTTCAATTTTGGGACGGACTACGATCTCAATAGCCAACCCTCTCAAGCTGCCGTCGAGGGGAAAACCTATTGCAACAAGAGGCGCCTATTCTGTTCTCAGGAGACGCCTCCAGCTACCGACTTCACCGAGACTCAGCCGATAGCCGAGGTGAGATGTGTTATCAGTCCTAACACACTGAAGAAGGCTTGCGAAGAGGAGAATGCAGTCCCAGTAAATATGAAGCCGAAGGGACGGAAAAGAAAGAAGAAGGACGACAAGTCTGCCAGCCAGCCGGCACCTATCCGTGCTCAGGACGGGCCACCAGTGCCCAAGAATATCGAGTCGAGGGTGCATATGTCGGGTGAGCGGATGCTAATTAAAAGATTGTACGATGCTGCACCCGGTCCTATGCGATCTCTGGTTGACGGTATTCAGTTTATGGAGGAGCGGCGTATCAGGGAGAAAGATCATGGATACCCAGTGTATGTTGCCAAGGTGCCCTCGGGCCATGGCTTTGTCGATAGTGGCTTCGCGGAGAAGATCTTCCTGCGGTATGATGACATCTTCGCCATGCTGAACAGTTATCCGCTGCACTACACCTTCATTCGCCTATACTCGCTCAGCAAGGCGATGCAGATCATTAGAAACAACATCCCGGACATCGCGATAGCCGACCCCTTCTACATGCGTGCCGTCCACTTGGCCGCCGCCGGAGACCGAGCAGTCGTGAGTGGATACCTCAAAGACTTCTTTCTAGCGAACCAGAAGAAGTGTAACCTCCTCCTGCCTGTATTTCCCGAGTAAGTCACCCCTCACCGTACCGGTCTTAACTCGTGATTTTTTTAGATTTCAATCGTCATGTTCTTAAACATTATGTGTTCTACGCAGAGACAAAACCTGCACACTCATCTCCATAACCCCGAAACATTCCGTGGCCACATACCTCGATGCGGACGGTAAGTCAACCACGGACTACACGAATGTCAAGGCCGTACTTGATGATGCTCTCAATGGCTACGTCAAAGCGAAAGGCCACATGGAGAGGCCAAATGTTAGGTACGGGAAGCATGTGTTCAAGCACCAAACAAAGTTTCCCTGCGTCAAGAAGCCGCCTTCTAGTAACAAGGATGCCTACTACGCCCTCTATCACATGAATAAGTTCATACGGGACCAGCAACAGCTTACGCTACCTGGGCATCTCAGAGACTGGGCCAACAAATTGTCGCGGGTCCCTGACGACGGCATCAAGCAAGACTTCTTCCGCATCCAAGTAGAGTTTTGTGAAATCATCCATCAAGATGTCGTTAGAAGCGCGGGGGAGTTCTACGCCGGGTATCAGCCGTCGAACAGTGAGATAGACACAATGCTCCAAATGCAGGGTGACGACTACCGCTCATGGATGTGCTTGAAGAAAGGCGGCGGTTTTATCCACGCTCCGAGAAAGTCTTGATGTGCGAGCCTAGTTATGTAGTTGTGAACTAAAGACGAGCTTCTGTTGTAATAAACTTTATCCAGCACTTTACTTGCATGTCTGTTTAATTACTAGTTCGGCTATGTTTGTGAACTTATATATATGGCTCTGTCGTTTTCCGCACTTGATTTGGTCGTTAATTTTGTTTGCATATGCTGATGATTAGAATGGTTGGTCACTTGTACACTCGGGGGTGGAGCAAGCGAGCCTGGTGTGATGGCACAAATATCCATGTCTTGTGCATCCTACCTGGCCTCGCTTACTCCATCCCTGAATGTTAAAATTTGTTTTGACCAACAATGTATGAGGCCCTCGTCATTCCATTTGCTTTGGTTTTTCAGAATGCCGATGATTAGAATGGTTGGTCACCCGTACACTCCGTGAAGGCATCAGCGAGCCTGGTGTGATGGCACAAATATCAATCTCTTGTGCATCCTACCTGGCCTCGCTGACTCCTTCACGGAATGTTAATATTTGTTTCGACCAACAATGTATGAGGCATATGCTATTTAGTTGATACCACTTGGCTCTTTCTTCCATTTTAGTGCCGATGATTAGAATGTTTGGTCACCTATACACTTGGGGGAGGGGCCAGTGAACCTGGTGCGATGACACAAATATCAATCTCTTGTGCATCCTACTTGGTTTCACTGACACCGCCTCTAAATGTTAATATTTGTTCCGACCAACAATGTATGAGGCCCTTGTCATTCCATTTGCTTTGGTATCTCAAAATGCCGATGATTAGAATGTTTGGTCACCTATACACTTGGGGGAGGGGCTAGTGAACCTGGTGCGATGACACAAATATCAATCTCTTGTGCATCCTACTTGGTTTCACTTACCCCTTCCCTAAATGTTAATGTTTGTTCCGACCAACAATTTATGAGGCATGCCTTTTAGTTCATAATAGCTACTTGTCTCTTATTTGAGTTGGCACTTCTTAATTGCATTGGCCTTTCTTCCATTTTAGTGCCGATGATTAGAATGTTTGGTCAACTGTACACTCCGGGGTGACGCCAGCGAGCCTGGTGCGATGACACAAATATCAATCTCTTATGCATCCTACCTGGCCTCGCTGACACCATCCCGGGATGTTCATATTTGTTTGGACCAACAATGTATGAGGCATTCCATTTAGTTCATACTACTTGGATCGTTTTTGAGTTTGCTCTTATTCGTTGCAAACATCTATGAGCATGCACTAATGTTTCTTTGGCTTGTTCATATATGTGCAGATATGACGTGGTATGTCGTGTACAAGGGCAAGGTTCCCGGAGTCTACAACGACTGGGAGGAGTGTCGGAGACAGGTTCACCGTTTTAGCGGTAACAGCTACAAAGGGTACACCACTAGAGCGGAGGCCGAAGACAGATACGCACGCTATCTGGCGGGAGAGAGGACGGAGCGGAGGAGGAACCGGATGAAGACCATTTTCATCGGGACGGTGCTAGTAGTGACTCTAGCTCTCTTCTATGTGATGCTAGTTTAGATGATCGACCTTGTGTAACCACTAGCTCATTTGTGACTTGTAACACCGTAACACTTATCTAATATTTGAAATCTTGTGAATCATGGAGGCTAATGTGAAGGACTATGTATTGGTATACTGTGCTAGCTGCTTATATGTGTTATATATACTGTATTTGTGTTGTTATAGTGTGATATACAACCTGTACAAATACCTGCCAGGAATACAAAAAATAAAAACGAAATACTAGCAGTGGCGCACTAGAGGACCATCAGTGGCGCACGACCAGTAAGTAGCAGTGGCGCACTAGTTTGGACCTTGTGGCGCACTACTCTCTGATCCCCTTTCGAAAGTAGCAGTGGCGCACTGCTGCTGCCAGCAATGGCGCACGTCTGAGAGACTGCAGTGGCGCACTTGTACAGGCAGCAATGGCGCACCAGAACGCCATAACAGTGGCGCACCCCAGGAGGTAGCAGTAGCGCACCGACACCATAGAGTTGTGGCGCACTACTGCAGAACAACAGTGGCGCACCCCTTTGGGGTAATAGTGGCGCATCACCGGACTTATCAATGGCGCACCACGTAGTGCGCCACTGTTACTTAGGGTAGTTATGGCGCACCACTAGTGCGCCACTACTAAAACTTAGCAGTGGCGTGATAACAGTGGCGCACCACTAGTGCGCCACTGATGGGTAAAAGTGGTGCGCCACTGATTGCCCTTTTCCTAGTAGTGCCTACTGGTTCGATTAAACCTTGGTTTCTTACTGAGGAAAAACTTGCTGCTATACGACATCATACCTTCCTCTTGGGGTTCCCAACGGACGAGTGCTTTACCGTCACAAGGAAGCTACTACGCCCACGCCAACTACGCGCCATTCGTGGATAGCAGCATATTTTCTGGCGCCGTTGCCGAGGAGATCAAGACACGCTGCAAGGGGAGTCTTCACATCGCAATCTCTTTACTTTGTTTTTGTATTGCTTTATTTTATTTACTACTTTGTTTGCTGCATTATATCAAAACACAAAAAAATTAGTTGCTAGTTTTACTTTATTTACTATCTTGTTTGCTATATTAAAAACACAAAAAAATTAGTTACTTGCATTTACTTTACTTAGTTCATTATGTTTCCTTTTAATTTTACCGTTAAAGACATGCCGGTAGGACGCGGGTCTATAATTGGGAGAAATAATATAGAAGAATTTTTCACTCATGTTAGTACCGTTGATGATTTTGAAGATAGACACTTGGTAGACCTTGCTCCTACTTATGAAATTGCCGCTGCTATTTTAGTTCGTATGATGGAAACTAAATTTGTTAATCTCAATCCTATAATCCAACACATGTTTCTTACACTCGGTGATATGGAAGAAGG
Organism: Lolium perenne; assembly: GCF_019359855.2. Classification (NCBI taxonomy): domain Eukaryota; kingdom Viridiplantae; phylum Streptophyta; class Magnoliopsida; order Poales; family Poaceae; genus Lolium; species Lolium perenne. Next base: position 12,736,413 of record NC_067250.2, on the reverse strand, counting down.
GGAAAAGAAAGATTTTGTTTTAGAAACCCTTCTTAGAGAATTTGGTGGTATAGCAAGAGAGGCTAGAAAGGTCTTTGCTAAATATAATATGCTTAGTTCTTGCACCAATTTTGTTAGTCTCCTTGAAAAGATGGACTTAGAGAGAATAAGGTACACTAATAATATTGATGATGGTGGAGAGATCAAAGCACCAATACCATGTAAACTCTTAGCTATGAATGATGCACTAGAAAATAACTATGCTTGGCTCGTTCCCGAAAATTTGTTTGATGAGAGTAGCAAGCCCAAGACCAATGAAAAGGGGGACGCTAAAACTTATGTATCCAATATATTATGCATGGTTGAGAAAACTCCGAACACCGCTGTAGATGCACCACCACTCGATAATACTTGATACACACTTTCTGCGCCTAGCTGAAAGGCGTTAAAGAAAAGCGCTTATGGGAGACAACCCATGTTTTTACTACAGTAATTTTATTTTATATTTGAGTCTTGGAAGTTGTTTACTACTGTAGCAACCTCTCCTTATCTTAGTTTTATTGCATTGTTGTGCCAAGTAAAGTCTCTAATAAAAGTATGATACTAGATTTGGATTACTGCGCAGAAACAGTTTTCTTTGCTGTCACTAATATGGGTCCAATTCTCTGTAGGAAACTCAGAAAATTATGCCAATTTACGTGAGTGATCCTCAGATACGTACGCAACTTTCATTAGTTTTAAGTTTTTTCATTTGAGCAAGTCTGGTGCCTGTTAGAAATTCGTCTTTACGAACTGTTCTGTTTTGACAGATTCTGCCTTTTATTTTGCATTGCTTGTTTTGATATGTTAGATGGATTTCTTTGTTCCAATGACTTTCAGTAGCTTTGTGCAATGTCCAGAAGTATAAAGAATGATTATTTCACCTCTGAATATGTGAATTTTAATTGTGCACTAACCCTCTAATGAGTTGCTTTGAGTTTGGTGTGGAGGAAGTTTTCAAGGATCAAGAGAGGAGGATGATATACACCATGATCAAGGAGAGTGAAAGCTCTAAGCTTGGGGATGCCCCGGTGGTTCACCGCAGCATATATTAAGAAGACTCAAGCGTCTAAGCTTGGGGATGCCCAAGGCATCCCCTTCTTCATCGACAACATTATCAGGTTCCTCCCCTGAAACTATATTTTTATTCCGTCACATCTTATGTACTTTGCTTGGAGCGTCTGTTTGTTTTTGTTTTTGTTTTGTTTGAATAAAATGGATCCTAGCATTCATTGTATGGGAGACACACTCCGCTGTTGCATATGGACAAGTATGTCCTTAGGCTTTACTCATAGTATTCATGGCGAAGTTTCTTCTTCGTTAAATTGTTATATGGTTGGAATTGGAAAATGATATATGTGGTAATTGGTATAACATCTTGAATAATGTGATACTTGGAAATTTTTGTGCTCATGTTTAAGCTCTTGCATCATACACTCTGCACTTATTAATGAAGAAATACATAGAGCATGCCAAAATCTGATTTGCATGTTTGGTTTCTCTAAGGTCTAGATAATTTCTAGTATTGAGTTTGAACAACGAGGAAGACGGTATAGAGTCTTATAATGTTTACAATATGTCTTTTATGTGAGTTTTGCTGTACCGGTTCATCCTTGTGTTTGTTTCAAATAACCTTGCTAGCCTAAACCTTGTATCGAGAGGGAATACTTCTCATGCATCCAAAATCCTTGAGCCAACCACTATGCCATTTGTGTCCACCATACCTACCTACCACATGGTATTTCTCCGCCATTCCAAAGTATATTGCTTGAGTGCTACCTTTAAAATTTCCATTCTCTACCCTTACAATATATAGCTCATGGGACAAATAGCTTAAAAACTATTGTGGTATTGAATATGTACTTATGCACTTTATCTCTTATTAAGTTGCTTGTTGTGCGATAACCATGTTTCTGGGGACGCCATCAACTATTTCTTTGTTGAATATCATGTGAGTTGCTATGCATGTTCGTCTTGTCTGAAGTAAGAGAGATTTATCATGATCAAATGGTTTGAGTATGCATATTGTTAGAGAAGAACATTGGGCCGCTAACTAAAGCCATGATCCATGGTGGAAGTTTCAGTTTGGACAACAAACCTCAATCTCTTATGAGAATATTATTTGTTGCTGAATGCTTATGCATTAAAGAGGAGTCCATTATCTGTTGTCTATGTTGTCCCGGTATGGATGTCTAAGTTGAGAATAACCAAAAGCGAGAAATCCAATGCGAGCTTTCTCCTTAGACCTTTGTACAAAGTGACATAGAGGTACCCCTTTGTGACACTTGGTTGAAACATGTGCTATGCTATGATAATCCATGTAAATCCAAGCTAATTAGGACAAGGTGCGGGCACTATTAGTATACTATGCATGAGGCTTGCAACTTGTAGGATATAATTTACATAACTCATATGCTTTATTACTACCGTTGACAAAATTGTTTCTTGTTTTCAAAATAAAAGCTCTAGCACAAATATAGCAATCGATGCTTTCCTCTTTGGAGGACCATTCTTTTACTTTTATGTTGAGTCAGTTCACCTATTTCTCTCCACCTTAAGAAGCAAACACTTGTGTGAATTGTGCATTGATTCCTACATACTTGCATATTGCACTTGTTATATTACTCTATGTTGACAATATCCATGAGATATACATGTTACAAGTTGAAAGCAACCGCTGAAACTTTATCTTCCTTTGTGTTGCTTCAATACTTTCTACTTTGAATTATTGCTTTATGAGTTAACTCTTATGCAAGACTTATTGATGCTTGTCTTTAAGTACTATTCATGAAAAGTCTTTGCTTTATGATTCAGTTGTTTACTCATGTCATTTACCATTGTTTCGATCGCTGCATTCATTACATGTGCTTACAATAGTATGATCAAGATTATGTTGGTAGCACTGTCACTAAGAAATTATCTTTGTTATCGTTTACCTACTCGGGACGAGTAGGAACTAAGCTTGGGGATGCTTGATACGTCTCAAACGTATCTATAATTTCTTATGTTCCATGCTACTTTTATGATGATACTCACATGTTTTATACACATTATATGTCATTATTATGCATTTTCCGGCACTAACCTATTAACGAGATGCCGAATAGCCAGTTGCTGTTTTCTGCTGTTTTTGGTTTCAGAAATCCTAGTAAGGAAATATTCTCGGAATTGGACGAAATCAACGCCCAGGTCCCTATTTTTCCACGAAGCTTCCAGAAGTCCGAGGGAGAGACGAAGTGGGGCCACGAGGTGGCCACACCATAGGGCGGCGCGGCCCAGGCCCTGGCCGCGCCGCCTGGTGGTGTGGGCCCCTCGGGCGCCCCCCTGACCTAATTCCTTCGCCTACTTAAAGCCTTCGTCGCGAAACTTCCAGTACCGAGAGCCACGATACGAGAAAACATACTGAGACGCCGCCGCCGCCAATCCCATCTCGGGGAATTCTGGAGAACACCTCCGGCACCCTGCCGGAGAGGGGAATCATCTCCCGGAGGACTCTACACCGCCATGGTCGCCTCCGGATTGATGAGTGAGTAGTTCACCCCTGGACTATGGGTCCATAGCAGTAGCTAGATGGTTGTCTTCTCCCCATTGTGCTTCATTGTCTGATCTTGTGAGCTGCCTATCATGATCAAGATCATCTATTTGTAATGCTACATGTGTGTTTGTTGGGATCCGATGAATAGAGAATACTATGTTATGTTGATTATCAATCTATCTATGTGTTGTTTATGATCTTGCATGCTCTCCGTTGCTAGTAGAGGCTCTGGCCAAGTCATTGCTTGTAACTCCAAGAGGGAGTATTTATGCTCGATAGTGGGTTCATGTCTCCGTGAATCTGGGGGAGTGACAGCAACCTCTAAGGTTATGGATGTGCTGTTGCCACTAGGGATAAAACATTGATGCTATGTCCGAGGATGTAGTTATTGATTACATTACACACCATACTTAATGCAATTGTCTGTTGTTTACAACTTAATACCGGAATGGGTTCGGATGATAACCTGAAAGTGGACTTTTTAGGCATAGATGCATGCTGGATAGCGGTCTATGTACTTTGTCGTAATGCTCAATTAAATCTCACAATACTCATCATGTCATGTATGTGCATTGTCATTCCCTCTCTATTTGTCAATTGCCCAACTGTAATTTGTTTACCCAATATGCTATTTCTTATGGGAGAGACACCTCTAGTGAACTGTGGACCCCGGTCCATTCTTTTACATCGAATACAATCTACTGCAATACTGTTTCTACTGTTCTCTGCAAACAATCATCATCCACACTATACATCTAATCCTTTGTTACAGCAAGCCGGTGAGATTGACAACCTCACTGTTTCGTTGGGGCAAAGTACTTTGGTTGTGTTGTGCAGGTTCCGCGTTGGCGCCGGAATCCCTGGTGTTGCGCCGCACTACACTCCGTCACCAACAACCTTCAACGTGCTTCTTGACTCCTACTGGTTCGATTAAACCTTGGTTTCTTACTGAGGGAAAACTTGCTGCTATACGACATCATACCTTCCTCTTGGGGTTCCCAACGGACGAGTGCTTTACCGTCACAAGGAAGCTACTACGCCCACGCCAACTACGCGCCATTTGTGGATAGCAACATGCAACTTGTATTGCATAAGAGGCTTTGCGGGTGTCTGTCTCTCCTACTATAGTGAAGATTCAATTTACTCTTCTATTGACAACATTAGTATCAACGTTGTGGTTCATGTTCGTAGGTAGATTAGATCTCTCTCGAAAACCCTAAACCACGTAAAATATGCAAACCAAATTAGAGACGTCTAACTTGTTTTTGCAGGGTTTGGTGATGTGATATGGCCATAATATGATGATGCATATGTATGAGATGATCATTATTGTATTGTGGCAACCGGCAGGAGCCTTATGGTTGTCTTTAAATTTCATGTTGAGTAGTATTTCAAAGTAGTTGTAATAGTTGCTACATGGAGGACAATCATGAAGACGGCGCAATTGACCTTGACGCTACGCCGACGATGATGGAGATCATGCCCGAAAGATGATGGAGATCATGTCCGTGCTTTGGAGATGAAGATCAAAGGCGCAAAGACAAAAGGGCCATATCATATCACATATGAACTGCATGTGATGTTAATCCTTTTATGCATCTTATTTTGCTTAGATCGCGACGGTAGCATTATAAGATGATCCCTCACTAAAATCTCAAGATAATAAAGTGTTCATCCTTAGTAGCACTGTTGCCAAGACTTGTCGTTTCGAAGCATCTCGTGATGATCGGGTGTGATAGAATCAACAAGTGCATACAACGGGTGCAAGACAGTTTTGCACATGCGGATACTAAGGTGGCCTTGACGAGCCTAGCATGTACAGACATGGTCTCGGAACACGTGATACCGAAAGGTAGAGCATGAATCATATGATTGATATGATGAACACTTTGAATGTTCGCCATTGAAATCACACCTTGTCTCGTGATGATCGGACTTAGGTGCGGTGGATTTGGTTCGTGTGATCACTAAGACAATGCGAGGGATATTGTTTTGAGTGGGAGTTCACCTAGATTTTTAATTATGTTGAATTAAAATTTGAACTCAATTTGTCATAAACTTAGTCTAAACTATTGCAAATATATGTTGTAGATATGGCGTCCCCAATCAATTTTAACCAGTTCCTAGAGAAAGAAAAGCTTAAGAGCAATGGTAGCAACTTCACCGACTGGTTCCGTCATGTGAGGATCTTCCTCTCTGGCGGAAATCTGCAATATGTGCTTGATGCACCGCTAGGTGACCCTCCTGCAGAAACAGAAACCGATGAAGTAAAGAATGTTTACGCGACTCGGAAAACTCGGTACTCTCAAGTACAGTGTGCCATCCTATGCAGTCTGGAAGCCGATCTTCAAAACGTTTTGAGCACCACGATCCACATGAGTTGATAAAAGAGTTGAAGACTATTTTTGAAACTCATGCGGCCGTGGAATGCTATGAAGCATCGAAACAATTTTTCAGCTGCATGATGGAAGAAGGTAGCTCCGTTAGTGAGCACATGCTCGCCATGACCGGGCATGCGAAGAAACTCAGTGACTTGGAAATAGTTATTCCTAACAGACTGGGGATTAATCGTATCCTTCAATCACTGCCACCTAGTTACAAGAACTTTGTGATGAACTACAATATGCAGAACATGAACAAAGAGTTACCTGAACTCTTCGCCATGCTTAAAGCTGCTGAGATTGAGATCAAGAAAGAGCACCAAGTGTTGATGGTCAACAAGACCACCAGTTTCAAGAAACAGGGCAAGTCTAAGGGAAAATTCAAGAAGGGTGGCAAGAAAGCTGCCACACCTCCTATGAAACCTAAGAACGGCCCTAAGCACGATGCTGAGTGCTATTCACGCAAGGAGAAGGGACACCGGAAGCGTAATTGCTCCAAGTATTTGGCGGATCTGAAGAGCGGCCTTGTCAAGAAGAAGAAAGAAGGTATATCTGATATACATGTTATAGATGTTTATCTCATCGGTTCTCGTACTAGTACTGGTATTTGATACTGGTTCGGTTGCTCATATTTGTAACTCGAAACAGGAACTAAAGAATAGACGAAGACTACTGAAAGATGAAGTGACGATGCGCGTTGGAAATGGATCCAAAGTCGATGTGATCGCTGTCGGCACACTTCCTCTACATCTACCTTCGGGATTAGTTTTAAGCCTAAATAATTGTTATTTTGTACCCGCATTGAGCATGAACATTATATCTGGATCTTTTTTAATGCAAGACGGTTATTCATTCAAGTCTGAGAATAATGGTTGTTCTATTTTTATGAATAATATCTTTTATGGTCGAGCACCTGAAAAGAATGGCTTATTTCTGTTAGATCTCGATAGTAGTGATACACATATACATAACATTGATGCTAAGCGAATTAAATTAAATGATAATTCTACTTATATGTGGCACTGTCGTCTTGGTCATATTGGAGTGAAACGCATGAAGAAACTCCATACTGATGGATTACTTGAATCACTTGACTTTGAGTCACTTGATAGATGCGAAGCATGTCTAATGGGAAAAATGACTAAGACTCCATTTTTTGGTATGATGGAGCGAGCTACTGACTTATTGGAAATCATACATACCGATGTGTGCGGACCAATGAGCGTAGCATCGCGCGGTGGTTATCGTTATGTTCTAACCTTCACAGATGATCTGAGTAGATATGGGTATATCTATTTCATGAAACATAAATCCGAAACTTTCGAGAAGTTTAAGGAATTCCAAAGTGAAGTAGAAAATCAACGTAACAAGAAGATCAAATTTCTACGATCTGATCGCGGAGGTGAATATCTGAGTTATGAGTTTGGCATGCATTTAAAGAAATGCGGAATACTTTCACAATTGACTCCGCCGGGAACACCTCAACGAAACGGCGTGTCCGAACGTCGTAATCGAACTCTCTTAGATATGGTTCGTTCTATGATGTCTCTTACTGATTTGCCGTTATCATTTTGGAGTTATGCATTAGAGACAGCCGCATTCACTTTAAATAGAGCACCATCAAAATCCGTTGAAACGACACCGTATGAATTATGGTTTAATAAGAAACCTAAGCTGTCATTTCTTAAAGTTTGGGGTTGCGAAGCCTATGTAAAGAAGTTACAACCGGACAAGCTAGAACCCAAAGCGGAGAAATGCGTCTTCATAGGATACCCTAAGGAAACTATATGGTACACCTTCTATCACAAATCCGAAGGCAAAATCTTTGTTGCTAAGAACGGAACCTTTCTTGAGAAAGAATTTCTCACTAAAGAAGTGACTGGAAGAAAAGTAGAACTCGATGAGATTGATGAATCTATACTCGTTGATCAGAGTAGGGCAGTACCGGAAGTTGTACCTGTACCGCCTATACCGGCAACAGAGGAAGCTAATGATAATGATCATGAAACTTCGAACGAGGAAAATACTGAACCTCGCAGATCGACAAGGGAACGTGCCACTCCTGATTGGTATGATCCTTGTCTAAATGTCATGATTGTAGATAACAATGATGAGGACCCTGCGACGTATGAAGAAGCGATGATGAGCCCAGATTCCAACAAATGGCAAGAAGCCATGAAATCCGAAATGGGATCCATGTATGATAACAAAGTATGGACTTTGGTAGACTTACCTGATAGCCGAAAGGCTGTCGAGAATAAATGGATCTTCAAGAGAAAAACAGATGCTGATGGTAATATTACTGTCTATAAAGCTCGACTTGTCGCAAAGGGTTTCCGACAAATTCAAGGAGTTGACTACGATAAGACTTTCTCACCTGTAGCGAAGCTAAAATATGTGAGGATTTTGTTAGCAATAGCTGCATTTTTCGATTATGAGATTTGGCAGATGGATGTCAAAACAGCGTTCCTTAATGGAGACATTGAGGAAGAGTTGTATATGGTACAACCCAAAGGTTTTGTCGATCCTAAAAATGCTGACAAAGTATGCAAACTTCAGCGTTCAATCTATGGACTGAAGCAAGCATCAAGAAGTTGGAACCGACGTTTTGATAAGGTGATCAAAGACTTCGGGTTTATACAGTGTCATGGAGAGGCCTGTATTTACAAGAAAGTGAGTGGGAGCTCTGTAGCATTCCTGATATTATATGTAGATGACATATTATTGATCGGGAATGATATAGAACTATTAAGCAGTGTTAAAGATTATTTGAATAATAGTTTTTCAATGAAAGACCTTGGTGAAGCATCATACATATTAGGCATCAAGATCCCCTATGCCTCGGCAGTAGGCTCTATCATGTATGCCATGCTATGTACTAGACCGGATATAGCACATGCTGTTAGTTTGACTAGCAGATATCAAAGTGATCCAGGAATGGAACACTGGACAGCGGTCAAGAATATCCTGAAGTACTTAAAAAGAACTAAGGATATGTTTCTTTGTTATGGAGGTGACCAAGAGCTCGTTGTAACAAGTTACACCGATGCAAGTTGGAACACTGATCCTGATGACTCTAAGTCACAGTCTGGGTACGTGTTTATATTGAATGGTGCTGCAGTAAGCTGGGCAAGCTCGAAGCAGTGCACGGTGGCGAAGTCTTCAACAGAATCAGAGTACATAGAGGCTTCAGAGGCTTCATCAGAAGCGGTATGGATGAAGAGGTTCATTGTAGAGCATGGTGTGGTTCCTAGTGCATTGGACCCATTAATCATTTACTGTGATAACATGGGTGCCATCGCCAATGCACAAGAGCCAAGGTCACACAAGAGGCTAAAGCATATCAAGATGCGTTACCACTCGATTCGCGAGTACATCGAAGATGGAGAAGTAAAGATTTGTAAAGTACACACTGATCTGAATGTAGCAGATCCGTTGACTAAAGCTCTCCCTAGGGCAAAGCATGACCAACACCAAAATGCCATGGGTGTTAGGTACCTTACAATGTAATCTAGATTATTGACTCTAGTGCAAGTGGGAGACTGTTGGAGATATGCCCAAGAGGCAATAATAAAAGTGGTTATTATATATCTTTATGTTTATGATAAATGTTTATATACCATGCTATAATTGTATTAACTGAAACATTGATACATGTGTGATATGTAAACAACAAAGAGTCCCTAGTATGCCTCTTAACTAGCTTGTTGATTAATGGATGATTAGTTTCATAATCATGAACATTGGATGTTATTAATAACAAGGTTATATCATTGTATGAATGATGTAATGGACACACCCAATTAAGCGTAGCATAAGATCTCGTCATTAAGTTATTTGCTATAAGCTTTCGATACATAGTTACCTAGTCCTTATAACCATGAGATCATGTAAATCACTTATACCGGAAAGGTACTTTGATTACACCAAACGCCACTGCGTAAATGGGTGGTTATAAAGGTGGGATTAAGTATCCGGAAAGTATGAGTTGAGGCATATGGATCAACAGTGGGATTTGTCCATCCCGATGACGGATAGATATACTCTGGGCCCTCTCGGTGGAATGTCGTCTAATGTCTTGCAAGCATATGAATGAGTTCATAAGAGACCACATACCACGGTACGAGTAAAGAGTACTTGTCAGGAGACGAGGTTGAACAAGGTATAGAGTGATACCGAAGATCAAACCTCGGACAAGTAAAATATCGCGTGACAAAGGAAATTGGTATCGTATGTGAATGGTTCAGTCGATCACTAAAGTCATCGTTGAATATGTGGGAGCCATTATGGATCTCCAGATCCCGCTATTGGTTATTGGTCGGAGTGAGTACTCAACCATGTCCGCATAGTTCGCGAACCGTAGGGTGACACACTTAAAGTTGGATGTTGAAATGGTAGAACTTGAATATGGAATGGAGTTCGAATATTTGTTCGGAGTCCCGGATGAGATCCCGGACATCACGAGGAGTTAGGAATGGTCCAGGAGAATAAGATTCATATATAGGATGTCATTTTATGTGAATTAAATTGACGCGGAAGGTTCTATGGAAGGTTCTAGAAGGTTCTAGAAAAGTCCGGAAGAAACCACCAAGGAAGGTGGAGTCCACATGGGACTCCACCTCCATGGCCGGCCAACCCTAGTGGGGGAGGAGTCCCAAGTGGACTCCCCCTTAGGGGGCCGGCCACCCCCCCATATGGGAGGTGGAACTCCCACCTCTAGTGGGAGTCCTAGCTTGGCTAGGTTTCCTCACCATATGGAAGGTTTTTGGTTCGGGTCTTATTCGAAGACTTGGAGACCAACTCTTGGGGCTTCCACCTATATAATGAGGGGCCAAGGGGAGGGGGCCGGCCACCCCAAGACCACAACCTGGCCGCCCCCCTTGAGTGGCCGGCCACCCCCTCCCAAACCCTAGCCGCCCCGCTCCTCCAATTCCCGCACGCTTAGCGAAGCTCCGCCGGATTTCTCCACCACCACCGACACCACGCCGTCGTGCTGTCGGATTCAAGAGGAGCTACTACTTCCGCTGCCCGCTGGAACGGGGAGGTGGATGTCGTCTTCATCAACAACCGAACGTGTGACCGAGTACGGAGGTGCTGCCCGTTCGTGGCGTCGGAAGCGATCGTGATCAAGATCTTCTACGCGCTTTTGCAAGCGGCAAGTGAACATCTACCGCAGCAACAAGAGCCTCATCTTGTCGGCTTTGGAATCTCTTCAAGGGTGAGACTCGATAATCCCCTCGTTGCTACCGTCTTCTAGATTGCATCTTGGCTTGGATTTCGTGTTCGCGGTAGGAAAATTTTTGTTTTCTATGCAACGTTATCCTACATGTTATTTTTTCGGTTTATCTCATATTTTTAGTAATATTTCCTCAGTATACTCAAATAATACTTGTTGAATGCTTTTTTATTTCTTTTCTCTCTGTTTTCAGCCTTTCAGTTCTAAGTTTTTTAAATTTCTTTGATGGTCTGTAGTTTTTCAGTCATCTTCGTTTCTTCATTTAGCCGTCAGCTTAATGTCTTTTAGTCTTCTTCGCTATATTTCTTATTTTCTCAGCTACTCTCTGCTTGAGCATTGGGGCATTGTCTCTTTTCATTGCCTGAAACTCCCCATTTGCATTCACGACCGGATCCACTCCGACCTACAACCGTAGGCGCTCGTTTCCGTCTGTGTGCCACTTGCACGAATCAGGCGCCAACAGCAGCCTCTGCACTCCTCCTCGATGCTCTCTCTCTTCGATGCTCTCTGTCTCTGTTTATGTATTTCTCTATATATCTTATGTATCTCTTTGTCTCTTCTCCTTTAGTATTATTTTCTCAGTGCTCTCCATCTCTCAGTTTACTCTTTCGTTTCTAGTTTATTCAGTCATTTCATTCTTCATTTGTCTTAGTCACTACTTCATCTTGCAACTTATTCCCGATGTCTTTAGTACTTCATTATTCATTTTGTCAGTTAATTATTTCTCAATTGCTCGGGGTTTTCAGGCATACTTTTCTCTTATAAGGTCAATTGTATTGAAGATATCCAATGCTCAATTGTGTGCGTCGATTCAAGTCTTTTCACTCAGTTTCATGCTCCGTCTTTCTCAGTTTATTGGTTCATCTTTTTTGATCAGTTCAATTTGCTTAATTAAACTTACCAGTGTTAAAGTAATCTTCAGTTTTTAGTCATTATCTAAGTATTCTTTTCTATAATGACCTTAGTCTTCACCATTTGCTGTCTTTCAGTTTCTCAGATTCTCAGCATTTTATTTATCAGTGATCATTTCCTGGTCAATGCATTTATGAGATGTGGTCATATTTAGTATGTGTGCATTCTTCTGCTTAGCCTTGGTTCACTGTTTTCTGCCCACAGATTCTGTTGTTATTTTGCATAGCTAGATTGTCCTCTCAGCTTTATTATCTTCAGTTATTTAGTCTCACGTTGCTTCATTTTCATTGTGTCGCTTAAGTTTTCAGTTACGTCAAGTGTCGAGTGGCCTCAGCTCTGTATAGTGTTGATTACATTCAATTATGTCCATTAGTCAACTTACCAATCTTATTTAATGTATAGCCGTTAAGGGATTTACACTTGCCCAAAACCCAGATAGTATTGTGCCACACTGATGGTCGTTTTAATGAAAACTTCTAGCACTATACATCCCATAAGTAGCTAGTCCTTCATCTGGGTAGTGCTCAATTAGAAGCTTTTACAACAAATCTTTCAGATTTATTTTAGGCTTTTCTTCTAGCTAGTTAGGAAACCTGCAAGGGAACACCGATAAATAAATCTTCAGGAGCAACTTGGCCTGCAATGGAAATTGTAGCAGCTCCCAAATCCGCAGCCACTACCAAATCTGGTATGTGTTACTTGGTTCATCAATTTTTAGTTTACTTTTTCTGGAAGGAGTTTGTCATGTTTGTTTTATTTTACACAAGCACATTGTGTTCTTAAATTTCTCTCTTATTCGGAACTCATTATTATTATTATTAGCGGTAGTGATCACCATATGTTTGATGCCCATGTATTGCACAAATTTCTCACCAATGTGTACATAGACATTGACCATTACTCCCACCTATAGTCCACATAGATTTATTTCTCTCCCTGTATATGTTCTTTGTTGTTTAAGGCTAAATGTTGTATTTGGTAGGTCACTCCTTCCACCGAGAACAGGACACAGTTTGCAAAACTGTACATGACAAAGCACATCATCCAATGACCTCCAGGACAACGGTTAGTCTCAATCCTAAACTTCATGATTCATATGGTCGTATGGTACAACACAAAACAACTCATGCACCTATGTATGTAAATGCTAGTTAGCTTGGTTTCTTCATTTTTTTTGCTGAACATTCCTATCTGCATTGGTATCAAAGAGTGGGTTTTGTTCTTCACTTATTTTTTATTGATTGCTGGGAGTAATTTGCATGTAGTGTGTTCCATGAAAGTGCAGCTAAATAAGAGTGTAGACAATAAGGTCTTAATACAAGTGTCTAGCTCTAGACCTACTTTCAGTTTTGTATTTGCTTGTAGTTTGAATTTGACAGAGCAAAGTTCATGTTTTCACATCACATGGAATTCAGGATGATATCTTGGACTGCAGAGAATTTCAAATTGAAGTAGGTCTTCTGTCAAAACCTGTTTGTTCTTCTTATTTGGTGCTTGCACTTCTAGATCTGATTCTTCCCGTCTTTGCCCTCCATTTTTCATGTGGGAGTTCTTGATCTTCATCTTCCAGAGAAGGAACAACATTGTGGCAGTTTTTGCATGGAAGGGGTGGTAGAGGGGCTTAAAGTGTTCCATGTTCCAGTTTTGTGTGCTTTGCATGTTCTGGGCATCAGGAAACATGACTTGCGTACACCGCCGCAACGTGGGCTGAGACAGTGAGCCATTGTAACTCAACGTGGACTCAGAAGTGAGAATCGCAAACTGAAATCTGTAATGAAGAAAATCTGTCTGTTTCCCATGACTGAAAACAGATACTTTTTGGTTAATTGCATCATTTACATGGAGTTTTTTAGTAGTAGAGCTGTCACATTCTGATTGGTTTTGAAAAAGTGTTTGTTCTTGAATTGAAAAACAGACGCATGTTGACCTTGCATGATACTACATATATATATTACTACCCACTATAGAGGTAGTAACATAGAGTAATAAGATGTGCATGTTATTACTCTACGTAACTCCCCACTATGACTGATCTAAGAGGGTATTCCCAATGAGACAAGAATTACTTTTGTTACACGTTAATGGCTGACCACTAATTTAAATCAGAGGTCATGTAGGAGTAAGTATGACTTATTAGTACATACTCCATCCTTTTTGATCTAGTCTGCATTCTAGAAAAAATTAAACTAATTAATATTGTATTTATTTATACTACTTTAACCAATCCAACCTACATTAAAAGTAGTGTCATCCAATAGAGAGGGCAAAACCACTTTGGTTTCTGTATTTTTATTAACTAAAACTAAAATATAAATTAATATGGAAGAAATTTATGATCTAGACCGTATACTAAATGAAAACAGAGAGAGTATAGTACCTAGCTAGTCTTTTGTACGACTTCATCGTTATGGCCGGCCACACATATATCTGCTAGGGAATCGAATCAATTATTGCCAAAAAAAAACTAAGTTTAGACTCCAAGATGATGATGCCAGCTTGACGTAACATAACATGCCGCAAAAGGAACAGTTCAAAAGATGGAAAACGCAGCGCTGAGATGGACAGGACATCTACCTATTTACTGTTGGTCAATGCAACATGAAGATTGTATACAGTAAATAAACTGGCCAGCATTTTGAGTTTTGACAAACTTTTTGACCAATAAAGTTGAAATATGTCTACGTTCGCCCATGGATTTTATTTCTTTCTTTCTTCTAGTTCCTTGGTCCGGGAAACGGCCTTTTATACTCTTTCAGGATTTTCGGTGTGTATCATCATACGGAATGCTTTGAAATGCTTTGCCCTTTTTGCTGGCGGGGTTTGAAGTGCTTTTGGGAAGCACCATTTTTTTTAACGGAGTTAAATGATTTGCCTCAACTATAAATTAAGAAGAAATTGCTCGATTTTTAGGAGAAAATTGAGCAAAAACCTACAATAACTTATCCAACCCCACACAAACTCACCCGAAGAACAAGGATCACACCCTAGTCAACACAAGGGACCACAAGGCGACAGGAACAAACTCCAAACATGACACTCCAACATCGCGTCGATACAGACATGTCATGACATTGGGGGCATCAATCAATCAACTACAAATTCAGGGTAGGCAACAACTAAGGTGGCAAAAAATATCGTAAACCTCTCGAACGACGACGGCGCCTTGCACTGTTGCCAACAGTCCTAACATGACAACCTCATCACTAAAAGGAACCTCACTGTTGCATTATGGATAGATGGAGTATGTAGCATTTCCTTGCTGCAATGCTCTCGAAAGAGTTCTCTTGCCGATTGGTTGATAAGCTTTTGTGGTGTGCAAGATAAGCTTGATCGATGGTGATCGCTGGAAGCGACGAGTCCAAGTTCCACTTCGTCTCCTTTTTCTTTTCCGATCCAAAGTTCCAATCCCAGCCAGCGCCGGCCCCATCTCGCTAGAATAAATCGACCATCGGCTTGTGAATTTCATCAGCATACTGATGTGTCCCTTCAAACTAGTCACATTTTAGAGGGTCTTCAACACACGCGCTAAACAGTGTCCGCACGATAAAAATTGCCAATTTAGCGCGTATGCACTGAAAGAGCGTGTTTCAGTAGACGTGGCAAAATAGCGCGCGCTAAAAAATTTGCCCCGCGCGGGAGATTTTAAGTGTACGTTCCGCACGCGGTATAAAACGGCACGCGCGATGCATCCCCAACCGCCGCTGAAAAGTTCCTCCTGCCACGTGCCGCCCTCTCCTTTGCCACACACGTCGCCTTCTCTTCCACACGCACCGCCGCTGCCAAGACCGTTTCAGTAGGCGACGGGCCATGGAGGCATGGCGCTCCGGCTTCCCGCAAGATGTCCTGAACGAGCGCGGCGAAGAAGGCGGAGAAGGACGCCATTCGCACTCGCAAGAGGTGGATCGAGGTGCAGTGCACCGACCCGCAGACCATCGACGACGACGATGACCAGTGGGCCGATTTGGTCTTGACCGAGCCATTAGACTCGCCGGGATCAGACTTCGATTGTCGTACTTGTTGTATGTTTAAAATCCATTTTCAGCACTATATCTAATCCTATTTTCAATCATCTGTGTTCAAAATCTAGTTTCCGGCGATGTATTTTAGCACGTCTAGTAAAGCGCTTTTTCCGCGCGCTATTTCTTTGCGCATCCGAAAAATCTCGAGCTGCCCCCGTTCCCAAAAAAAACCCAAAATTGGCATGGCATAAAAAAATTAGCGGGCCGAAGTTGCATGTTTCTGTTGGAGATGCTCTTAGTGTATAGACTATTTGCTGCGCATAATTGTATTTTAAGAAAAAAAAGTTGTGCCACTTAATTGGAACGGAGTGAGTAATTAGCAGCTATGGCACGTAGGATCTTTTCCTTTTTCACCAAGTATCAGTAGATGATTAAGTTGACACACGAACCTTTTTCCATGCCAGTTTAAGAGTCAGATATCTCTCTTCTTTTGAATTTTCTTAGGAAATGAACTTGCTTTACACGAAAGAACTAACAACGGCATCGATTCCAAATCAGGCAAACGGTGGTCGAAACCAGACCAGACATGCATGCCTAACTTTCCATGCCCATTTGGGCATTTCCCCTCCTCCAAGCTAACGCTCGCCAAACTTACACACATGCATCGAGATGCCGACAAGTGGGGGCCAGTAAAACTGCGTGCGCGCCAGGTGGCCCCGCCCACCGGACCTCCACGCCTACAAGTAGCCAAACCAGGCGCCTCTGTTCTAGCCACCACCAAGCCACGAACAAAAAGAGGAGGTTTTTGTGAGGACAAAGCTAGCGCGAGAGGAGTTCGATCGCAGTTGATTGATCCATGGCGGCGGTGACGATCCAGTCGGTGAAGGCGCGGCAGATCTTCGACAGCCGCGGCAACCCCACCGTCGAGGTACGGTGCGAATGAAAAATTAACCTGATCCAGGAGTGGGGAATTTTTGCTTACTACTGTAGTATTTCTTCTGTTCTTCCTTCCAACTAATCACTCTGTTCTGGATTCCATCGTGAGGTGCTGTAGCCCTGTTTCCGAATCTAGTTAGTAGCTGTTTCGATCGGTGCTTAATTCTGATCTTGGTGCGCTGCGTTGCGCCGTGCAGGTGGACATCGGCCTCAGCGACGGGAGCTTCGCCAGGGGCGCGGTGCCCAGCGGCGCTTCCACTGGTACGTGTCCGCATCAAACTGCTGTATCTATCCCAAGTAGTCGCCGTCAGGAGGACTTGGGTGTCGGAATCTGCTAGAGAAAACACATATGCACAATCATACATCACTCAGTCGTCGCCATCACGCCTGCACTCTTGCGTCAGCTGCCTAGCTACTTCTAGATGTTGAATGATCAGTTTTTTTAATGGTTGGGATGCTGACTTTAATCAGGAATATACGAGGCCTTGGAGCTAAGAGATGGAGGGTCTGATTATCTTGGCAAAGGTGTACTCAAGGTTAGTTCCACTGCTAGGCATGCAATTAATCCCAAATAACTTGCTCGTTTTATATTCATTTTAATTCAGTATTTGCCTCCGTCCAGATGTAACAGATGTTTTTACCGTTCAAATTCAAGCAAATTTGGTAGCGCTGGATTCGTATTAAAATAATTCCTTAGTATTGTGATTTTTCAACCATCAAAAAGTATTTTTCAAAACATTTCTTTGATAATACATGATATACAAGTTTAAGAATGCAACCTAATTCAGATAAAACCGCATATTGGTTCGACACTAATTGGCCCGTGTATGGTGTATCTGTCTCTGTTAGGCTGTGAGCAATGTAAACACTATAATTGGACCGGCGCTGATTGGAAAGGTATTTATCTCAATTCTCAAGTAACCCATTCTCTTTCACATGATGCTAAAAACTGTTAACTAATGATGAGTCATATGTTGCAGGATCCAACTGAGCAGGTTGACATTGATAACTTCATGGTCCAACAGCTTGATGGAACCTCCAACGAATGGGGCTGGTGCAAACAGAAGGTATTGTGGAACGATTATTTCTAACCTTCATAAAGTATTCCCCATTCCCAGTGTCCATACTGACAGTTTCCTTTGATGTGGTGTTGAACCGACAAAAAAGCTTGGGGCAAATGCTATTCTCGCGGTGTCACTTGCAGTGTGCAAAGCTGGAGCCATGGTGAAGAAGATTCCACTTTACCAGGTACTATCATAACACTTGAGCTGGATGACGAAGTGGTCAGTTAAGTTTTCAACAGGATTTACTGAAATCTCAATTGTTTCCAGCATATTGCAAATCTCGCCGGAAACAAGACACTTGTGTTGCCTGTGCCTGCCTTCAATGTGATCAATGGAGGTTCTCACGCTGGGAACAAGCTTGCCATGCAGGTAATATTACTTGCTGAGCATGAGCGAATTTCTCACAAAAGGTTTTAATTATATGATCAAGATTCTCATCTAGCTAGTTCTTATACGTACAGGAGTTCATGATCCTACCAACTGGTGCCTCCTCGTTCAAGGAGGCCATGAAGATGGGAGTTGAGGTGTACCACAACCTGAAGGTGAGAAATTAGCCCACCCTCTTCATAATGTACCTCAACTTTGGATTATGCAGTTGTAACGCTGATGTTTCTATATGCAGAGTATAATCAAGAAGAAGTATGGACAAGATGCGACAAATGTTGGTGATGAAGGTGGCTTTGCACCTAACATTCAGGTAAGACTCATCTTTTTCCAAAGTGCTAATATATATAGGATTGAACAAAGTTGTTGATATGCATAAATAAGTTGGTAGGGCACCCTTGTGGGAGGCTGTGCAAAGCAGAATCTGTTGTTTTCTCATGAAATAAAGTACAATCTGTTATGGATGATGATTTTCTGAGTACAGCTACGACTTCCACTTCACAATAGGCCTTGACTGTTTTGTATTGATGTATGTCGAATATGTGAGTCCAAATGCTCATATATGATATTTTGTTATTTACAATTATTATGCAGGAAAACAAAGAGGGCCTTGAACTACTGAAGGCCGCTATAGCTAAGGCTGGCTACACTGGAAAAGTACTTCGTCTTTCTACCTCATATTTCGGCCATTGCATTTATTTATTGTTGTATAACATTGAGTCTTTATATGTGTGGCAGGTGGTTATTGGAATGGATGTTGCTGCTTCTGAATTTTTCAGTGAGAAGGACAAGACTTATGATCTCAACTTCAAGGAGGATGTAAGATGTTCTGAACTGTCCTTGGTGTAATTGCAGATACCTATGAGTTATGTCATTAAAAAGATAAGCTTGGCATGTTGTTTAACATCACTCGACTTTACTGAACAGAACAATGACGGTTCGCACAAGATCTCGGGAGATAGCCTGAAAGATCTGTACAAGTCTTTCGTTTCAGAGTACCCTATCGTGTCAATCGAAGATCCTTTCGATCAGGATGACTGGGCCACCTATGCTAAAATGACCAGTGAGATTGGGCAGCAAGTGCAGATCGTAGGAGATGACCTTCTTGTTACTAACCCCACGGTAAGCTATGTCACCAGATTTACTGCTGCAAAACCCCAGAGAAAAACACTTCAGAGCTTTTCCTCATGAACGTTTTGAATTGTGCAGAGGGTTGCCAAGGCAATCAGTGAGAAGACCTGCAACGCTCTTCTCCTGAAGGTAGCACCGTCACTTACTGAAACTACTAACTCTTGTCCTGAGAAATCATAATGCTAATACCAATTGTTTATGGCGACAGGTGAACCAGATAGGCTCGGTGACGGAGAGCATTGAAGCTGTCAGCATGTCCAAGCGTGCTGGGTGGGGAGTCATGGCAAGCCACAGGAGGTAAAAGCATTGCAATTCTCTTCGATTCCTTCTTGGATGGTTAGCCGTTAGCATTTGTCTTATGATCTGTTTGCACACTACTTTTTGTTGTGCTCTCTACAGTGGTGAGACGGAGGATACCTTCATCGCCGACCTCTCGGTTGGCCTCGCCACGGTATTGCCTCCAGCCAAACCAGATCCTTTAAACTCATATATATTTTAGTTCGTCTTGGCTTCAGTGGTGACCTTGCATGCATTTGTTGCAGGGCCAGATCAAAACAGGAGCTCCCTGCCGGTCTGAGCGTCTAGCCAAATACAACCAGGTATGCAATCTCCAGATTGCCGTTCCCCTTTGGTGATGTGTAGGCTTTGTACATGTCATATTCTGTGTTCTGAACAAGCGTTTGTCTGTTGTTGCCTCAGCTGCTGAGGATCGAAGAAGAGCTTGGAGAGGCAGCGGTGTACGCCGGAGCAAACTTCAGGGCGCCGGTGGAGCCATACTGAAAACACTGGAGGAAGAGACGAGCCATGGGTTTTTGTGGTGCTGCTAGTAAATATTACTGCTGTGTTTTGATCCGAGGCTGGCAATGCCAGGCACAATAAGAGTAGTTCCTCTTTGTACAAGAGCTAGCTGTGACTGCTCATACGGTTTTGCTATAGTTCTGGTGTGATTTTGCTATACAGTGGCAATGAAATAAAATAGTTTATGTTCTTCTGATGAGCTCAGAAAATTCTTATTTGCTAGGAGGATAACTGAACAAGACTTGTTCCCTCTGCTGCAACTCTAAGTGGGCACTAACTCTGAGCAGCGGGTTGGCGACATTATCTGTAGGCTGTTGCAACCCAGAAGAGTTATCAGAATTCCAGCCTAATTGCACTCAGAACAAAATCAATCAACAGAAAGAATCAACTGTGATTGCACTCAGAGTTGCACTAAACCTCCCTAAAAGAAGAGTTGCACTAAACCGAAATGCCAGTACTTCCTGGTCAGCTACAAGAATTGATCCTCACATCGACATAATCACACACATTTGCATCCGAAATTCGACGTGAACAAAATCATTCTTTGCCCCATATGACCAGATGCGCAAACAAATAAATAGGGCGTGGCTCCTAGCTTACATCACACGCTACAACAATAGGAGCTTTCACTAAACTTGAGCAACAAACAGCTCCCCGAGGGCATGCCTGCCTTCTTTTCTCCATAAGACCTGCAATTACCCATAATGATACTAATAATAATGACACAGGTCATACTAGTGTTTAGCAGCCTATAAGAACCACATCGCAATACCTAACTAATGGCTGTCGTCCTCGTCCAATAATACACTCCAAATCATCCTGAAGATAAAGACAGAAACAGGAGGAAGTTATTTTCATTCTTTGCTGGTTGCAGATTTGGCAGTAAATAACAAATAACATTTGGTGTCTGTTATCTTTACCAGAACAAGGACAAGAATAGGAGGATGACAAGAGCCCCTATCTTAAAAAGACGGCGTTTTTTCTCCCGGGCTAGGTGATTAAATATCTCTGTTACATCTACTAGATGCTGCCGGCGCTCGTACCTGCAACGATCGCAAAAGGTTGTACTTAATCGCACCATATAAAACAAAAATGTTGCATAAAACTTGCAATGAGCACCTCCCAAACAAGTAGAGCTAATTATGAGTTCAAAATTGGGCCAGTACCCTTCATTCCCAAAGTCAATATATTTTTTATATTGTGACAGGCGGAAGTTTTTGAGGGTGCAAATCATGTTGTTAGCTTCACTGCAGAACAGGTATTGCTAATTTTAGGTGAGGTGTAATTAGTGTTTTTCTAAGCCTAGGTGCTTACAGTTCCATCCAATGATGCAATGTTTACAGGCCTTTTAAATTAGAACTACCATCTAGAATTTGGACACTCATATAAAATATTCCATTCAGTCACAAGATACTCGATCTGATTAACATGTCGATATGGTAGCACTTACGTGCATCCAAATATCACAAAATAAATCAATAAATGCCAAGACCTTAGAGCATGAAAATTTCTTGAGAACATTTTGTATAAAGTACAAAAGACTGAAACAAGAAAAGACCCGAGTGCTTATCACTAAATATTCTATCCAGCCTAACAGAAAATAAAAGTAGGTGTATCAGTCTTGAGCATCCATTTCCCCATTTTCTTCTGGTTCTCAATTTTCTCGAAAGAGGAGACATGACACAAACTACCATTTACAACTTGCAATAAATCTGTTTAAACTAGGCATGGTAGGTTACCTAGCAGCTAATGTTCAATAAAAAAATATACTAACAAATAATTTTCCAAATGTTGCAGCCTAGAGGAAGATATCAGCTGTTTTCAGAAATACTACTATAAGGCAAAAAAAGATAAGAGGCACTTACAATGTATAATTATAGTACACCATAGGGGCAGAAAGCAAAAACATTGCCCAATGCCCAGTTATGAGGAATAATACACTTAGAAGTGCTTGCACTATAAATTCTGGCATAACCACTTTATTTATTCGAGACGATGAATCAAATGGGTTGATATAATCGAACTCCAGATCTGCCAAGCACATTAACTGTAAAGGAAACATTAGGAACAAATCATCAGGAATAAGAATAATTTTGGCTAAGCTTAATCACCAACATTGATATTTAAAACATGAGTAAAGACTAAAGATTCATGCAGATTTCTCCTAAAGCACAAAAAAGAGAGAAGGAACAGAGATGAACGATCCACTACCCTCAACAATTACAGTAAGGTTCAACAATTAAGCAAGAACATTAGGAAATTCTAGCTGCCAAAATAACTCAACAAGCATAATTAATGGACACATATGAATGACTTTCCCTATGTCGTGCAGGAAAGTTAAAACTAGTTGTGGCACATCTAAGCACTCAAAAAGCTGTGGCTAGTACCAAAAGATTTCGAGAACTAGAAAGCGGAAAAGGAAGCTGGGAAAGCTAATACAAAAGGTAGATACTTCATCCATTGCCGAAGATGCAAACAACAAATGTTGCACATTCACATCAAACAAGCTGCAAAGATATTTTCAAGTTTCTAACTTCCACTATGCTGCTCTCTACTGATGTCATGATAGACTAACAAGTAGAACGTAGATAGGATTTCGCACAGCACTGCTTCTCATAGCTCAATTAGAAGGGAACAAGGGTTTGATTGCGCACTGGGTGAATAATGAACCTTCGATGTCACCTCAGTCACAATGGTTGATTCTTTTACTGAACATACTATGCCCAAGATATTTCTTTACTAATGAATGATGAAAAAAAGCGTATGACAGGTATGTATGAACTGACACTAATTTCCACAACTACAAGGCCAGAAACGGTTCTAATTTGGAGTTACACCCTAACGCACGAAGAAAGACCACGCCGAGATCTCGACACAGATGCCGGGCACGAACCAGTACCAGCACCAGAACAGGCGTCAGTCAACCCCTTGGCGCCCATCCGCTAGCCAGGCAGAAGCTCCAAACTTACAATTCGGAGGTCCAAAAACCCCTGAACAATTTGCAAAAGGAAATCTACTCGAACAACATGTAAATCTTCAGACGAAAATTTCGCCAGAACTTCTAAGGGGGTAGTAGCCCAGCGCGAGATCGCATCGAGAGGCAGGCGGTGCGGCGGAGCAGGAACGGTGGCGAGCAGGGACGAGGGGGAGGTGGTCCTGACCTGGAAGATGACGAGCACGATGAGCGTGACGACGAGGAAGAAGGCGGCGAGCCAGACGAAGACCATCTTCCCTCCCCGGCCCTGGCCCCTCCGGCCGGCGCGGGTGTTCCTGGAGGTTGGGGGTGGCTAGCTTGACGCCGTGGCTGGGGCCGCCGGCGAGGTGGGGAGCGTGCGTGCGTCGAGGGAGGCGAGGCGCGGGGGAGATGCAGGCCCTGTGGGAAAGCCGCGGCGGTGAGGTGGGGGTCCGACGGGGGAGTTGGAGTTGGAGTTGGAGTTGGAAGAGACAGAGAGAACGCGTGGCCTGCGAAGGCGAGAGCGGGTCACTGGGTCAGTGAGATGCGATGCGCGGTTTGCGTACTTGAGCTGGAAAGTGAGGCTGAAACTTACCCAAAACAGGTGAAAAGTTTAATACTCCTCTCCTAAATTTACCTAAATTTTAGGAAAACATTTTACCTAAATCTAGGCCAATTAATTAAGATCGGGAAGCAGTACTTTAGGCCGGGGTCAAGTCCATGGGCCGAGGTTAGGACCCTAGGCCCTCTCTAGCCCATCGGCCTCGACGACAACTTTCATGGCAGCTAGTCGAAGATCAAGCAGGCAGGGAGGGGGTGCCGGAATTTCTAGCCCGAGTTCGATAGTCCTTGTGGCGGTTGTATTCCTATGTTTTCCGTCTAGCTCGGGTGCGTGTGGAGTTTGGATGCTGAGGCGGCCGCCCTGGATAGTGGAAGCTACGTCAGTGTGTAGGCGAGCCACGTGGTTGAGGTGTTGGCCGGTGCCCATGGTCGTGAGGGCAACGTGCTGTCGGGGGAGCATCATGATGTGACGGCGGTGCGGTAGTTGTTTAGGCGGCTTTCCATGCACTATTTTGGAGGCAGAGAGTTCATGCTGAGGGGAGACCCTTGCCCGATTTGGGCTAGTGGCGTTAACGTCATGCAACCTCTTTGTTTCCCTCGGTGCTCCATGATCTTTCCGATCGGGTGGTGCCGGTGCCTTTGGCATCGTGTTCTTGCTGAAGGTGCCGTCTTGGACTCCATGGTGTGTGTGGCTCATTGCAGTTTGTGTGGCGAAGGTTGCGGTGCGGTCCTTGTAGGGGAGTGATACATCTCCGACGTATCGATAATTTCTGATGTTCCATGCCACATTATTGATGATATCTACATGTTTTATGCATACTTTATGTCATATTTATGCATTTTCCGGCACTAACCTATTAACGAGATGCCGAAGAGCCAGTTGCTGTTTTCTGCTGTTTTTGGTTTCAGAAATCCTAGTAAGGAAATATTCTCGGAATTGGACGAAATCAACGCCTAGGGGCCTATTTTTACACGAAGCTTCCAGAAGACCGGAGAGCTGACGAAGTGGGGCCACGAGGTGGCCAGACGATAGGGCGGCGCGGCCCAGCCCTTGGCCGCGCCGGCCTGTCATCTGGCCCCCTCGTGACGCCCCTTGACCTGCCCTTCCGCCTACAAATAGTCTTCGTCGCGAAACCCCCAGTACCGAGAGCCACGATACGGAAAACCTTCCAGAGACGCCGCCGCCGCCAATCCCATCTCGGGGGATTCAGGAGATCGCCTCCGGCACCCTGCCGGAGAGGGGAATCATCTCCCGGAGGACTCTACGCCGCCATGATCGCCTCCGGAGTGATGTGTGAGTAGTCTACCCCTGGACTATGGGTCCATAGCAGTAGCTAGATGGTTGTCTTCTCCTCATTGTGCTTAATTGTCGGGTCTTGTGAGCTGCCGAACATGATCAAGATCATCTATCTGTAATTCTATATGTTGTGTTTGTTGGGATCCGATGAATAGAGAATACCATGTTATGTTGATTATCAATTTATATCTATGTGTTGTTTATGATCTTGCATGCTCTCCGTTATTAGTAGATGCTCTGGCCAAGTTGATGCTAGTAACTCCAAGAGAGAGTATTTATACTCGATAGTGGGTTCATGTCTCCGTGAATCTGGGTGAGTGAGAGAAACCTCTAAGATTATGGCTGTGCTGTTGCCACTAGGGATAAAACATTGATGCTATGTCCGAGGATGTAGTTATTGATTACATTACGCGCAATACTTAATGCAATTGTCTGTTGTTAGCAACTTAATACTGGAGGGGGTTCGGATGATAACCTGAAGGTGGACTTTTTAGGCATAGATGCATGCTGGATAGCGGTCTATGTACTTTGTCGTAATGCCCAATTAAATCTCACTATACTCATCATAATATGTATGTGCATGGTCATGCCCTCTTTATTTGTCAATTGCCCAACTGTAATTTGTTCACCCAACATGCTGTTTATCTTATGGGAGAGACACCACTAGTGAACTGTGGACCCCGGTCCAATTCTCTTCTTGAAATACAATCTCTTGCAATACTTGTTCTCTTGTTTTTACGCAAACAATCATCATCCACACTATACATCTAATCCTTTGTTACAGCAAGCCGGTGAGATTGACAACCTCATTTTGTTTCGTTGGGGCAAAGTACTTGGTTTGTGTTGTGCAGGTTCCACGTTGGCGCCGGAATCCCTGGTGTTGCGCCGCACTACATCTCGCCGCCATCAACCTTCAACGTGCTTCTTGACTCCTACTGGTTCGATAAACCTTGGTTTCTAACCGAGGGAAACTTACTGCTGTACGCTTCACACCTTCCACTTGGGGTTCCCAACGGTCGCGTGCTGTACGCGTGTCAGGGAGGTTGGTGGTGGTGAGGATTTTTTTTATAGTTGGTTGCCAAGATATGAGCTTGTTTGATACGCGTACAGCACGCGTCCGTGGGGAACCCCAAGAGGAAGGTGTGATGCGTACAGCGGCAAGTTTTCCCTCAGTAAGAAACCAAGGTTTATCGAACCAGTAGGAGCCAAGAAGCACGTTGAAGGTTGATGGCGGCGGGATGTAGTGCGGCGCAACACCAGGGATTCCGGCGCCAACGTGGAACCTGCACAACACAACCAAAGTACTTTGCCCCAACGTAACAGTGAGGTTGTCAATCTCACCGGCTTGCTGTAACAAAGGATTAGATGTTTAGTGTGGATGATGATGTTTGCAGAAAACAGTAAAGAACAATTGCAGTAGATTGTATTTCAGATGTAAAGAATAGGACCGGGGTCCACAGTTCACTAGAGGTGTCTCTCCCATAAGAATTAGCATGTTGGGTGAACAAATTACAGTTGGGCAATTGACAAATAATGAAGGCATGACAATGCACATACATGATATGAAGAGTATTGTGAGATTTAATTGAGCATTACGACAAAGTACATAGACCGCTATCCAGCATGCATCTATGCCTAAAAAGTCCACCTTCAGGTTATCATCCGAACCCCTTCCAGTATTAAGTTGTAAACAACAGACAATTGCATTAAGTATGGTGCGTAATGTAACCGACAACTACATCCTCGGACATAGCATCGATGTTTTATCCCTAGTGGCAACAGCACATCCACAACCTTAGAACTTGCATCACATCGTCCTGCATTTAATGGAGGCATGAACCCACTATCGAGCATAAATACACCCTCTTGGAGTTACAAGCAAAAACTTGGCCAGAGCCTCTACTAGCAACGGAGAGCATGCAAGATCATAAACAACACATGATAGATTGATAATCAACATAACATAGCATTCACTATCCATCGGATCCCAACAAACACAACATATAGTATTACAGATAGATGATCTTGATCATGTTAGGCAGCTCACAAGATCCGACAATGATAACACAATGAGGAGAAGACAACCATCTAGCTACTGCTATGGACCCATAGTCCAGGGGTGAACTACTCACACATCACTCCGGAGGCGACCATGGCGGTGTAGAGTCCTCCGGGAGATGATTCCCCTCTCCGGTAGGGTGCCGGAGGCGATCTCCTGAATCCCTCGAGAT
Organism: Lolium perenne; assembly: GCF_019359855.2. Classification (NCBI taxonomy): domain Eukaryota; kingdom Viridiplantae; phylum Streptophyta; class Magnoliopsida; order Poales; family Poaceae; genus Lolium; species Lolium perenne. Next base: position 12,709,017 of record NC_067250.2, on the reverse strand, counting down.
GGGATTGGCGGCGGCGGCGTCTCTGGAAGGTTTTCCGTATCGTGGCTCTCGGTACTGGGGGTTTCGCGACGAAGGCTATTTGTAGGCGGAAGGGCAGGTCAAGGGGCGTCACGAGGGGCCCACACAGTAGGCCGGCGCGGCCAGGGCTTGGGCCGCGCCGCCCTGTTGTGTGGCCACCTCGTGGCCCCACTTCGTCTCCTCTTCGGACTTCTGGAAGCTTCGTGGAAAAATAGGCCCCTGGGCGTTGATTTCGTCCAATTCCGAGAATATTTCCTTACTAGGATTTCTGAAACCAAAAACAGCAGAACAAAGAATCGGCTCTTCGGCATCTTGTTAATAGGTTAGTGTCGGAAAATGCATAAATATGACATAAAGTATGCATAAAACATGTAGGTATCATCAATAAAGTAGCATGGAACATAAGAAATTATCGATACGTTGGAGACGTATCAGCATCCCCAAGCTTAGTTCCTACTCGTCCCGAGTAGGTAAACGATAACAAAGATAATTTCTGGAGTGACATGCCATCATAATCTTGATCATACTATTTTAAGCATATGTAATGAATGCAGCGATCCAAGACAATGGTAAGGACAATGAGTAAACAACTGAATCATATAGCAAAGACTTTTCATGAATAGTACTTTCAAGACAAGCATCAATAAGTCTTACATAAGAGTTAACTCATAAAGCAATAAATTCATAGTAAAGGTATTGAAGCAACACAAAGGAAGATTAAGTTTCAGCGGTTGCTTTCAGCTTGTAATATGTATATCTCATGGATAGGTGTCAACATAAAGTAGTATGATGAATGCAATTATGCAAGCATGTAAGAATCAATGCACAGTTAACACAAGTGTTTGCTTCTTGAGGTGGGAGGAAATAGGTAAACTGACTCAACATAAAAGTAAAAGAATGGTCCTTCAAAGAGGAAAGCATCGATTGCTATATTTGTGCTAGAGCTTTTATTTTGAAAACAAGAAACAATTTTGTCAACGGTAGTAATAAAGCATACGTGTTATGTAAATTATATCCTACAAGTTGCAAGCCTCATGCATAGTATACCAATAGTGCCCGCACCTTGTCCTAATTAGCTCGGATTACCTGGATTATCACCGCAATACATATGTTTTAACCAAGTGTCACAAAGGGGTACCTCTATGCCGCCTGTACAAAGGTCTAAGGAGAAAGCTCGCATTTGATTTCTCGCTTTTGATTATTCTCAACTTAGACATCCATACCGGGACAACATAGACAACAGATAATGGACTCCTCTTTAATGTTTAAGCATTCAACAACAGTTAATTTTTCTCATTAGAGATTTGAGGATTGTTGTCCAAAACTGAAACTTCCACCATGATTCATGGCTTTAGTTAGCGGCCCAATATTCTTCTCTAACAGTATGCATGCTCAAACCTTTCAACTCATGGTAAATCACCCTTACTTCAGACAAGACGAACATGCATAGCAATTCACATGATATTCAACAAAGATTAGTTGATGGCGTCCCCAGAAACATGGTTATCGCACAGCAAGCAACTTAATAAGAAATAAAATGCATAAGTACATATTCAATACCACAATAGTTTTTAAGCTATTTGTCCCATGAGCTATATATTGCAAAGGCAAAGGATGGAAATTTAAAGGTAGCACTCAAGCAATTTACTTTGGAATGACGGAGAAATACCATGTAGTAGGTAGGTGTGGTGGACACAAATGGCATAGTTATTGGCTCAAGGATTTGGATGCACGAGAAGTAATCCTTCTCAATACAAGGCTTAGGCTAGCAAGGTTATTTGAAGCAAACACAAGCATGAACCGGTATAGCAAAACTCACATAAAAACATATTGCAAGCATTATATGACTCTACACTGTCATCCTTGTTGTTCAAACCTTAACTAGAAAATATCTAGACTTTAGAGAGACCAATCGTGCAAACCAAATTTCAACAAACTCTATGTATTTCTTCACTAATAGGTGCAAAGTACATGATGCAAGAGCTTAAACATGATCTATAACAATTGCCAAGTGTCAAATTATCCAAGACATTTTTCCAATTACCACATGTAGCATTTTTCGTTTCCAACCATATAACAATTAACGAAGCAGATTATCCTTCGCCATGAACATTATGAGTAAAAGCCAAGGACATATTTGTCCATATGCAACAGCGGAGCGTGTCTCTCTCCCACAAGATGAATGCTAGGATCCATTTTATTCAAACAAAACAAAAACAAAAAACAAACAGACGCTCCAAGCAAAGTACATAAGATGTGACGGAATAAAAATATAGTTTCACTAGAAGAACCTGATAATGTTGTCGATGAAGAAGGGGATGCCTTGGGCATCCCCAAGCTTAGATGCTTGAGTCTTCTTGAAATATGCAGGGATGAACCACCGGGGCATCCCCAAGCTTAGAGTTTTCACTCTGCTTGATCATATTGTATCATCCTCCTCTCTTGATCCTTGAAAACTTCCTCCACACCAAACTCAAAACAACTCATTAGAGGGTTAGTGCACAATTAAAATTTACATGTTCAGAGGTGACATAATCATTCTTAACACTATTGGACATTGCACAAAGCTACTGAAAGTTAATGGAACAAAGAAATCCATCAAGCATAGCAGGCAATGCGAAATAAAAGGCAGAATCTGTCAAAACAGAACAGTTCGTAAAGACGAATTTCTAACAGGCACCAGACTTGCTCAAATGAAAATGCTCAAATTGAATGAAAATTGCGTACATATCTGAGGATCACTCACGTAAATTGGCATAATTTTCTGAGTTACCTACAGAGGATTAGGCCCAGATTCGTGACAGCAAGAAATCTATTTCTGCGCAGTAATCCAAATCTAGTATGAACCTTACTATCAAAGACTTTACTTGGCACAAAAATGCAACAAAACTAAGATAAGGAGAGGTTGCTACAGTATTAACAACTTCCAAGACTCAAATATAAAACAAATGTACTGTAGTAAAATCATGGGTTGTCTCCCATAAGCGCTTTTCTTTAACGCCTTTCAGCTAGGCGCAGAAAGTGTGTATCAAGTATTATCAAGAGACGAAGCATCAACATCATAATTTGTTCTAATGATAGAATCAAAAGGTAACTTCTTTCTCTTTCTAGGGAAGTGTTCCATACCTTTCTTGAGAGGAAATTGATATTTAATATTACCTTCCTTCATATCAATAATAGCACCAATAGTTCGAAGAAAAGGTCTTCCCAATATAATGGGTTAAGATGCATTGCATTCAATATCCAAGACAACAATATCAACAGGGACAAGGTTATTGTTTATCGTAATGCGAACATTATCAACTCTCCCCAAAGGTTTCTTTTTAGAATTATCAGCAAGATTAACATCCAAATAACAATTTTTCAATGGTGGCAAGTCAAGCATATTATAGATTTTCTTAGGCATAACAGAAATACTTGCACCAAGATCACATAAAGCATTACAATCAAAGTCATTGACCTTCATCTTAATGATGGGCTCCCAACCATCCTCTAGCTTCCTAGGAATAGAAGCTTCAAGATTTAATTTCTCTTCTCTAGCTTTTATGAGAGCATTTGTAATATGTTTTGTAAAGGCCAAATTTATAGCACTAGCATTAGGACTTTTAGCAAGTTTTTGTAAGAACTTTATAACTTCAGAGATGTGACAATCATCAAAATCTAAACCATTATGATCTAAAGCAATGGGATCATTATCCCCAACATTAGAAAAAATTTCAGCAGTTTTATCACAGGCAGTTTCAGCAGTTTTAGCAGTTTCAGGCAGTTTTTTCACGCTTTGCATTAGAAGTGGAAACATTGTCTACACCAATTCTTTTACCATTAATAGTAGGAAGTGCTGCAACATGTGAAGCATTAGCATTGCTAGTGGTGGTAATAGTCCAAACTTTAACTATATTGTCATCTTTAGCATTTTCTTCTTTCTCCCACCTAGCACGCAATTCGGCCATCAATTTTATATTCTCATTAATTCTAACTTGGATGGCGTTTGCTGTAGTAACAATTTTATTGTCAATATCCTAGTTTAGCAGCCATTTTATTAATTAAGGAAGATTGTGACGCAGACATGTATGAGATTCGGTTTTCAGCATTTGCAAGTTTAGTTTGCAACCCAGAGATCTCCATATTCAGATTTTCAAGTTGATTTCCTATATTTTTCAACAAGGTAGATTGTTCATTCATAGTTTTAGTAAACAATTTATTTTGCTCATATTGGGATTGCATAAAGCTCTTAGTAGGTCTTTCAATTTCTAACATCTTTTCCTCATTAGGTGAAACATATCTACCATAAGAGTTACCATTAGCAGGATATGGCCTAGAATTATTGTAATTGTTATTTTTAATGAAGTTCACATCAACATGTTCTTCTTGGGCAACCAATGAAGCTAAAGGAACATTATTATGATCAACATTTGTCCTACCATTCACAAGCATAGACATAATAGCATCAATCTTATCACTCAAGGAAGAGGTTTCTTCGACAGAATTTACCTTCTTACCTTGTGGAGCTCTTTCCGTGTGCCATTCAGAGTAATTAATCATCATATTATCAAGAAGCTTTGTTGCGTCACCTAGAGTGATGGACATAAAGGTACCTCCAGCAGCTGAATCCAATAAGTTCCGCGAAGAAAAGTTTAGTCCTGCATAAAAGCTTTGGATGATCATCCAAGTAGTCAGTCCATGGGTTGGGCAATTTTTAACCAAAGATTTCATTCTTTCCCAAGCTTGGGCAACATGCTCATTATCCAATTGTTTAAAATTCATTATGCTACTTCTCAAAGATATAATTTTAGCAGGGGGATAATATCTACCAATAAAAGCATCCTTGCATTTAGTCCATGAATCAATACTATTCTTAGGCAGAGATAGCAACCAATCTTTAGTTCTTCCTCTTAACGAGAAAGGAAACAATTTTAATTTTATAATGTCACCATCTACATCCCTATACTTTTGCATTTCACATAATTCAACAAAATTATTGAGATGGGCAGCAGCATCATCAGAACTAACACCAGAAAATTGCTCTCTCATAACAAGATTTAGTAAAGCAGGTTTAATTTCAAAGAATTCTGCTGTAGTAGCAGGTGGAGCAATAGGTGTGCATAAGAAATCATTATTATTTGTGGTTATGAAGTCACACAACTTAGTATTTTCAGGAGTACCCATTTTAGCAACAGTAAATAAAGCAAACTAGATAAAGTAAATGCAAGTAACTAATTTTTTTGTGTTTTTAATATGGAGATTGCAAACAAGACAATAAATAAAGTAAAGCTAGCAACTAATTTTTTTGTGTTTTGATATAATGCAGCAAACAAAGTACTAAATAAAATAAAACAAAGCAAGACAAAAACAAAGTAAAGAGATTGGAAGTGGAGACTCCCCTTGCAGCGTGTCTTGATCTCCCCGGCAACGGCGCCAGAAAATCTATGCTTGATACGCGTACAGCACGCGTCCGTTGGGAACCCCAAGAGGAAGGTGTGATGCGTACAGCGGCAAGTTTTCCCTCAGTAAGAAACCAAGGTTTATCGAACCAGCAGGAGCCAAGAAGCACGTTGAAGGTTGATGGCGGCGGGATGTAGTGCGGCGCAACACCAGGGATTCTGGCGCCAACGTGGAACCTGCACAACACAACCAAAGTACTTTGCCCCAACGTAATAGTGAGGTTGTCAATCTCACCGGCTTGCTGTAACAAAGGATTAGATGTATAGTGTGGATGATGATGTTTGCAGAAAACAGTAAAGAACAATTGCAGTAGATTGTATTTCAGATGTAAAGAATAGGACCGGGGTTCACAGTTCACTAGAGGTGTCTCTCCCATAAGAATTAGCATGTTGGGTGAACAAATTACAGTTGGGAAATTTACAAATAATGAAGGCATGACAATGCACATACATGATATGAAGAGTATTGTGAGATTTAATTGGGCATTACGACAAAGTACATAGACCGCTATCCAGCATGCATCTATGCCTAAAAAGTCCACCTTCAGGTTATCATCCGAACCCCTTCCAGTATTAAGTTGTAAACAACAGACAATTGCATTAAGTATGGTGCGTAATGTAACCGACAACTACATCCTCGGACATAGCATCGATGTTTTACCCTAGTGGCAACAGCACATCCACAACCTTAGAACTTTATGTCACTGTCCCAGATTTAATGGAGGCATGAACCCACTATCGAGCATAAATACTCCCTCTTGGAGTTTGATACGTCCAAAACGTATCTACTTTCCCGAACACTTTTGCTATTGTTTTGCCTCTAATTTGTGTATTTTGGATGCAACTAACACGGACTAACGCTGTTTTCAGCAGAACTGTTCTGCTGTCTCGTTTTTGTGCAGAAATCCAACTTTCAGGAAAATCCTCGGAATTTATGCAGAAGGTCCTATTTTCCCAGAATATTGGCGGAGCCAGAAGGGCTAGCCAGGTGGGGGCCCGAGGGCCCCACACACTAGGCCGGCGCGGCCCAGGAGGGGCCCGCGCGGCCCTAGTGTGTGGCGGCCTCGGTCGGCCCCCGACGCCCTCCTTCGGACTACTTATTGCCTTCGACCTAAAAATGCACGGGAAGAGGTCGAAGTCGCCAGAAACCCTCCAGAACGCCGCCACATCGCGAAACTCCGTCTCGGGAGCCAGAAGTCTCCGTTCTGGCACTCCGCCGGGACGGGGAATTGGAGGAGATCATCGCCATCATCACCACCGACGCATCTCCATCAACCAGCCATGTTTCCCCCATCCATGTGTGAGTAATTCCCTCGCTGCAGGCCGAAGGGGATGGTAGGGATTGGATGAGATTGGTCATGTAATAGCATAAGATTGTTAGGGCATAGTGCCTAGTGTCCGTAATTGGTACTTTGATGATATTGTTGCAACTTGTTATGCTTAATGCTTGTCACTAGGGCCCGAGTGCCATGATCTCAGATCTGAACATGTTATTGTTTAATCATGATATTCATTGTTTTATGATCTTACCTGCAAGTTGTATACACATGTCGCTGTTCGGAACCCGAGGCCCCGAAGTGACAGAAATTGGGACAACCGGAGGGGATGGTAGTGATGTGAGGATCACATGTGTTCACGGAGTGTTAATGCTTTGCTCCGGTACTCTATTAAAAGGAGTACCTTAATATCCAGTAGATTCCCTTGAGGCCCGGCTGCCACCGGCTGGTAGGACAAAAGATGTTGTGCAAGTTTCTCATTGCGAGCACGTACGACTATATATGGAACACATGCCTATTGATTGCTTTGTACTTGGACGCCGTTTTATTATTATCTGCAAATGCCCTGCTATGATTGTTACATGAGTTTCTCTCATCCATGCAACGCCCGTTATCCGTCCCCGTGCCTACAGTATTTTAATCCTGCTGTTTACTATAATCACTACTGCTGTCTCTGTTACTCTGCTGCTGTTATTTCACTACTGCTACTGCTATAAAACTGTTACTACTGATAAACTCTTGCGAGCAAGTCTGTTTCCAGGTGCAGATGAATTGACAACTCCGCTGTTAAGGCTTTCAAGTATTCTTTGTCTCCCCTTGTGTCGAATCAATAAATTGGGATTTACTTCCCGCGAAGACTGCTGCGATCCCCTATACTTGTGGGTCATCAAGACTGTTTTCTGGCGCCGTTGCCGGGGAGCATAGCTTTATTTGGAAGTTCACTTGGATTGATATTGTTCGCTGCAAATTCTCCATAATGGGTAAAACTCGCGATCCTAAAGTCGCCATATTACCATCCACTACAAGAAAAGGTACAACTCTGAGTACCTCTGCTACTCTTGATTCACCATCTGTGATAAGTCAACTTGTTTCACCGCCGCAAGCTTCACTTGCTGGTACTTCTGCTGAATCTGAAAATTCTCATAATATTGATAATGTTTCTGATGTGCTTGATGATAGTGGTTCATTGGGATCCTTTCTAGATGCTACAATTGCTAGGTCTAGACAAATTGAAAATGCTGAAACTCCTAATGAAAATGCTGCTACACCTGTTAATTCACCTGAACTTGATTATTCTAGTGATGATCCTGATGAAGATTATGTGGAGCTTAATGATGATTTTATTAATAGATGCAATGCTACTGCTGATGCAAGAAAAATTAAAAAGTTCCTCACATAATATACTGTTAGACATAAGCTATCTCCTGATCCTGAATTTGCCACATCTCCTATATGCATTAAGGATAAAGATTATGATTTTTCTCTTGATCTATCTCATATAGCTATTGTAGAGAAAGCACCCTTTTGTGGTACTGAAAAAGAAAGTGCTGTAGAACACATGATTGAACTTTCTTCTATGAGTAGCTTGTTTTCTGATGATGTCAAGATGCGTACTTACTTTGTCGCTAAATTTTTTCCTTTCTCATTAAAGGATGATGCTAAAACTTGGTATAATAATTTGCCTCCTGGTTCTATTAAAAGTCCAACTGATTTGTGTGATGTTTTCTTTCGAAAGTACTTTCCCGCTAGTGCTCAACATATTGCTTTACAGAAAATTTATAGATTTGACCAGGGAGATGAAGAGAAATTGCCTGAGGTTTGGGCAAGATTTTGTTCTCTTATCAGAGCTCGACCTGGACATGATTTAGAAAAGAATGATCTACTTGATATATTTTATAGTGGACTAACCATAGAGTCTAGAGCACATTTGGATAGTTGTGCTGGTTGTGTTTTCAGGAAAAGAACTCCAGACAAAGCTGAAGAATTATTGGCTAAAATAGGCCGAAATCATGATGATTGGACTACACCTGAACCAACTCCAACGCCAATATTAAAGAAGAGGGGTTTAATTGAATTGAATGATGAAGATATGAGGGAAGCTAAGAAGTCTCTCAAGGAGAAAGGTATTAAATCCGAAGATGTGAAGAATCTACCTCCCATAGAAGATATATGTGAGATAATTCCCCCTTCATCCATGATCGAGGTAAACTCCCTTCAACGCTTTACTAGGGAAGATATTCCGTATTCGAAACCTCCTGCTCAATGCTTAGATGAGTTTGATAATTATATTGTCAAGCAAGACAATTTTAATATGAGAGTAGAGAATCATCTAATGGAAAATTCTCAAGCTATTAGCAATTTACATGATATTGTGGAGAGAACCTCCAATGATGTTAAGATACTTGTTAAACATTTTCAAATGGTTCAAACTCAAATTGATCAACTCACTAAAGTGCAAAATGACTTGTTAAAAAATAATTGTAAAGAGAAACATGCTTATGAAGTAACAACTAGAGGTGGTGTCTCTACCCAGGATCCTCTATATCCTGAAGGGCATCCCAAAAGAATTGAACAAGATTCTCAGCGCATTGAACCTAGTGCTCCTTCTAAGAAAAAGAAGAAGAAGAAACATAAAAATGTTGTAGAATCCTTTGAACCTGTTAATGATCCAAATAGTATTTCTATTTCTGATGCTGAAACTGAAAGTGGTAATGAACATGATAATGGTAATGATAATGATAAGAATGATGCTTCTGATAAAGAAGAGGTTGAAGATGAACCTGAAAAACATGCTAAAAATAAAAAGTATACTAAAGAAGATTTTATTGCTAAGAAACATGGTAATGAAAGAGAACCTTGGGTGCAAAAGCAAATGCCTTTTCCTGCTAAGAAACTAAAATCAAAAGAAGAAGAACACTATAATAAATTTTGTGATTGGATGAAACCTTTATTCTTGCAAATCCCTTTGACTGATGCTATTAAATTGCCTCCTTATTCAAAGTATATGAAAGATATTGTTACTAACAAAAGGAAAATCCCCAATGACGAAATTTCCACTATGCTTGCTAATTACTCTTTCAATGGCAAAGTTCCAAAGAAGTTGGGCGACCCAGGTATACCTACTATTCCTTGTTCTATTAAGAATAATTATGTTAAAACTGCTCTATGTGACTTGGGAGCCGGTGTTAGTGTTATGCCTTTTTCTCTTTATAAGAGACTTTACTTAGATAAGTTGATACCTACTGATATATCTTTGCAAATGGCTGATAAATCTACTGCTATTCCTGTTGGTATATGTGAGGATGTTCCTGTTCAAGTTACTAATAACTGCTTGATATTAACTGATTTTGTTGTGTTGGAAATGCCTGAAGATGATAATATGTCTATTATTCTTGGGAGACCTTTTCTTAACACCGCAGGGGCTGTTATTGATTGCAATAAAGGAAAGGTTACTTTCAATGTTGATGATCAGGAGCATACCATCTATTTCCCCAAGAGGATTGATAAAGTATGTGGAGTCAATACTATTTCTAATGTGAGAACTATCAAAATTGGAACTATCGATTGTCCTATATATGAGCCTAAAGAAGGATGTCAAAATCTTATGATTGGATCCATATCAATACAATTCAAGGTAACATGATTGATTTGAGGTTTATTTCTTCTTATACTATGTAAAATTTATTTGGTGGCAAGACTTGATCAACCTTGTTAACAAATACTTTTTATATGCATAGAGGAGGTAAACAACATCTCTTTCTCCCTCCACTTGTCTTACTTGCTGTAGCACTTTTGATTTGCAAAGTTCCTTAGCTAATTAGAGATTTCAAAAAATTTCCTGGCCAGTAATAATAAACTTAATACCCAGAAATGTGCATTTTTCAAAGTTTTCAAAAATTCACAAAAATTATACCGTTGGTCCTATTTTTCGAAAATGCACCCGGGAGCACCTGGGGATGATCAGTGGGGCACCCCAGGGTGGCACCCCACAGGCCGGCGCGGCCAGCAAGGGGGGCGCGCCACCCTGGTGTGTGGGTCCCCCTTTGCCCCACTTCAGCATCTTTTCCTCCCACACGCTTCTCTCTCCCGAAAAAATCAACACCAGCTTTCTCTCACTCGCGTTTTTGCTCAAGAGCTCAGGATTTTTCGATCTCTTTGCTCAGCCCAGATTTCTGTCTGAAATTTGGCACATTTGCTCTCTGGTATGTGACTCCTCCGATTATCCAAGTAGAATTTTGTTTGGTTGAGTATATCTTGAATATTTTGCTGCTGTAGGTAACATGTTTAGTGAGCTTGCATGCTTGTTCTAAGTTGTATAAACTAGTTTTGATGCATGATTAGTACTCTAGCAAGTTCCTATGGTAGTTCCCCTTGATTATATGTCACCAAATCAAATTTTATATTGTTTGTTGAAAAATTTCAGAAAAGGAAGATGGATAATTTCAACTTTGGAGAAGTGTTTCAGAGAGAGACAACCAGCACCGGAAGGCCCTCTAGGACCGCCACCCGATTCAGGCGATCCTACAATGAGGATGTCATCGCGCCAAGTTTCGCGCCCGAAGAAGACAATGGGGCTCCTAATGCTTCATCTTTCCCATGTTATGATTTTCTAAGTAATGCAGGGTTGTTGGATGATTTCTTCACCCTCGTCAACAGGGCGGGCCTAGCCGCCTACGTGGGAGATGAAAGGGAGCAATACTACATGCTCACTAAAATCTTTGTTGAGAGCTTCAAGTTCCACAACAAGCACTATGGCCCAACAGTTGCATTCAAGATTTATGGTGATCCCATTACTATGACATTGGAAGAATTTTGTGTTGCATTGGATATTGCCCCTGCAGGTTGATACGTCCAAAACGTATCTACTTTCCCGAACACTTTTGCTATTGTTTTGCCTCTAATTTGTGTATTTTGGATGCAACTAACACGGACTAACGCTGTTTTCAGCAGAACTGTTCTGGTGTCTCGTTTTTGTGCAGAAATCCAACTTTCGGGAAAATCCTCAGAATTTATGCAGAAGGCCCTATTTTCCCAGAGAACTGACGGAGCCAGAAGGACAAACCAGGTGGAGGCCCGAGGGCCCCACACCATAGGGCGGCGCGGCCCAGGGGGGGCCAGCGCGGCCCTGTGGTGTGCCCCCCTCGGCCGGCCTCCGACGCCCTCCTTCGGACTATTTATCGGCCTCGACCTAAAAACGCACGGGGAGAAGTTGAAGTCGCCAGAAACCCTCCAGAATGCCGCCACATCGCGAAACTCCGTCGCGGGAGCCAGAAGTCTCCGTTCTGGCACTCTGCCGGGACGGGGAATTGGAGGAGATCATCGCCGCCATCACCGCCAACGCCTCTACATCAACCAGCCATGTTTCCCCCATCCATGTGTGAGTAATTCCCCCGTTGTAGGCCGAAGGGGATGGTAGGGATTGGATGAGATTGGTCATGTAATAGCATAAGATTGTTAGGGCATAGTGCCTAGTGTCCGTAATTGGTACTTTGATGATATTGTTGCAACTTGTTATGCTTAATGCTTGTCACTAGGGCCCGAGTGCCATGATCTCAGATCTGAACATGTTATCGTTTCATCATGATATTCATTGTTTATGGTCTTACCTATAAGTTGTATACACATGTCGCTGTCCGGAACCGATGGCCCCGAAGTGACAGAAATCGGGACAACCGGAGGGAATGGTAGCGATGTGAGGATCACATGTGTTCACGGAGTGTTAATGCTTTGCTCCGGTACTTTATTAAAAGGAGTACCTTAATATCCAGTAGTTTCCCTTGAGGCACGGCTGCCACCGGCTGGTAGGACAAAAGATGTTGTGCAAGTTTCTCATTGCGAGCACGCACGACTATATATGGAACACATGCCTATTGATTGCTTTGTACTTGGACACCTTTTTATTATTATCTGCAAATGCCCTGCTATGATTGTTACATGAGTTTCTCTCATCCATGCAACGCCCGTCATCCGTCCCCGTGCCTACAGTATTTTAATCCTGCTGTTTACTAAAATCACTACTGCTGTCTTTGTTACTCTGCATCGTTATTTCACTACTGCTACTGCTATAAAACTGTTACTACTGATAAACTCTTGCGAGCAAGTCTGTTTCCAGGTGCAGCTGAATTGACAACTCCGCTGTTAAGGCTTCTAAGTGTTCTTTGTCTCCCCTTGTGTCGAATCAATAAATTGGGTTTTACTTCCCTCGAAGACTGATGCGATCCCCTATACTTGTGGGTCATCAAGACTATTTTCTGGCGGCGTTGCCGGGGAGCATAGCTTTATTTGGAAGTTCACTTGGATTAATATTGTTTGCTGCAAATTCTCCATCATGGGTAAACCTCGCGATACTAAGATCGCCATATTACCATCCACCACAAGAAAAGGTACAATTCTGAGTACCTCCGCTACACTTGATTCACCATCTGTGATTGATAAACTTGTTTCACCGCCGCATGCTTCAAATGCGGGTACTTCTGCTGAATCTGAAAACTCTCATAATATTGATAATATTTCTGCTGTGCTTGATGATAGTGGTTCTTTGGGATCCTTTCTAGATGCTACATTTGCTAGGTCTAGACAAATTGAAGATACTGAAACTCCTAATGCTACTACACCTGTTAATTCACCTGAACTTGATTATTTTAGTGATGATCCTGATGAAGATTATGTGGAGCTTAATGATGATTTTATTGAAAAATGCAATGCTACTACTGATGCAAGAAAAATTAAAAAGTTGCTTGCAGAACATGCTGTTAGATATAAACTGTCTCCTGATCCTAAGTTTGCCACATCTCCCATAAACATTAAGGATAAAGATTATGATTTTTCTCTTGATCTATCTCACATAGCTATTGTTGAGAAAACACCCTTTTGTGGTACTGAAAAAGAAAGTGCTGTTGAACACATGACTGAGTTATCTACTCTAAGTAGCTTGTTTTCTGATGATGTTAAGATGCGTACTTACTTTGTTGCTAAAATCTTTCCATTCTCATTAAAGGATGACGCTAAAACTTGGTATAATAATTTGCCACCTAATTCTATTAAAAGTCCGAAAGAATTGCTTGATGTTTTCTTCCGTAAATACTTTCCTGCTAGTGCTCAACATATTGCTTTGCAGAGAATTTATAATTTTGACCAGGGAGATGAAGAGAAATTGCCTGAGGCTTGGGCGAGATTTTGCTCTCTTATTAGAGCTCGGCCTAATCATGATTTGGAAAAGCATGATTTACTTGATATATTTTATAGCGGACTAACCATTGAGTCTAGGGCATACCTGGATAGTTGTGCTGGTTGTGTTTTCAGGAAAAGAACTCCAGACGACGCTGAAGAATTATTGGCTAAAATAAGCCGGAATCATGATGATTGGACTACGCCTGAACCAACTCCAACGCCAATATTGAAGAAGAGGGGTTTAATTAAATTTAATGATGAAGATATGAGGGAAGCCAAGAAGTCTCTCAAGGAGAGAGGTATTAAATCTGAAGATGTGAAGAATCTTCCTCCCATAGAAGATATATGTGAGATAATTCCCCCTTCATCCATGATTGAGGTAAACTCCCTTCAACGATTTACTAGGGAAGATATTCCGTATTCGAAACCTCCTGCACAATGCTTAGATGAGTTTGATAATTATATTGTTAAGCAAGAAAATTTTAATATGAGAGTAGAGAATCATTTAATGGAAAATTCTCGAGCTATTAGTGAATTGCATGATATTGTAGAAAGAACCTCCAATGATGTTAAGATGCTTGTTAAACATTTTCATATGGTTCAAACTCAAATTGATCAACTCACTAAAGTGCAAAATGACTTGTTAGGGAATAATTCTAAAGAGAAACATGCTTATGAAGTAACAACTAGAGGTGGTGTCTCTACCCAGGATCCTCTATATCCTGAAGGGCATCCCAAAAGAATTGAACAAGATTCTCAACGCATTGAACCTAGTGCTCCTTCTAAGAAGAAAAAGAAGAAGAAACATAAAAATGTTGTAGAATCCTCTGAACCTGCTAATGATCCTAATAGTATTTCTATTTCTGATGCTGAAACTGAAAGTGGTAATGAACATGATAAAGATAATGATAATAATGATGCTCCTGATAAAGAAGAGGTTGAAGAAGAACCTGAAAAGCATGCTAAAAATAAAAAGTACACTAAAGAAGACTTTATTGCTGAGAAACATGGTAATGAAAGGGAACCTTGGGTGCAAAAGCAAATGCCTTTTCCTGCTAAGAAACTAAAATCAAAGGAAGAAGAACACTATAATAAATTTTGCGATTGGATGAAACCTTTATTCTTGCAAATTCCTTTGACTGATGCTATTAAATTGCCTCCTTATTCAAAGTATATGAAAGATATTGTTACTAACAAAAGGAAAATCCCCAATGAGGAAATTTCCACTATGCTTGCTAATTACTCTTTCAATGGCAAAGTTCCAAAGAAGTTGGGCGACCCAGGTATACCTACTATTCCTTGTTCTATTAAGAATAATTATGTTAAAACTGCTCTATGTGATTTGGGAGCCGGTGTTAGTGTCATGCCTTTTTCTCTTTATAAGAGACTTTACTTAGATAAGTTGATACCTACTGATATATCTTTGCAAATGGCTGATAAATCTACTGCTATTCCTGTTGGTATATGTGAGGATGTTCCTGTTCAAGTTACTACTAACTGCTTGATATTAACTGATTTTGTTGTGTTGGAAATGCCTGAAGATGATAATATGTCTATTATTCTTGGGAGACCTTTTCTTAACACCGCAGGGGCTGTTATTGATTGCAATAAAGGAAAGGTTACTTTCAATGTTGATGATAGGGAGCATACCGTTTATTTTCCCAAGAGGATTGAGAAAGCATGTGGAGTTAATACTATTTCTAATGTGAGAACTATCAAAGTGGGAACTATTGATTGTCCTATATATGAGCCTAAAGAAGAATATCAAACTCTCGTGATTGGATCCATATCAATACAATTCAAGGTAACATGATTGATTTGAGGTTTATTTCTTCTTATGCTATGTAAAATTTATTTGGTGACAAGACTTGATCAACCTTGTTAACGAATACTTTTTATATGCATAGAGGGGGTAAACAACATCTCTTTCTTCCTCCACTTGCTCTAGTTGCTGTAGCACTTTTAATTTGCAAAGTTCCTTAGTTAATCGAAGATTTCAAAAAATTTCCTGACGATAATAATAAATTAAATACCCGAAATGTGCATTTTTCAAAGTTTTCAAAAATTCACAAAAATTATACCGTTGGTCCTATTTTTCGACGAGGCACCTGGGAGCACCAGAGGATGACCTGTGGGGCACCAGAGGGTGCCACACCACAGGCCGGCGCGGCCAAGGTGGTGGGCGCGCCACCATGTGGTGTGGGCCCCTCCTTGCCCCACTTTGCCATCTCTTTCTCCCAACACCTTCTCTCTCCCGAAAAAACTCGTACCAAGTTCCTCTCACTCGCGTTTTTGCTCCAGAGCTCCAGATTTCTCGATCTCTTTGCTCAGCCCAGATTTCTTGCTGAAATTTGGCACATTTGCTCTTTGGTATGTGACTCCTCCACCCATCCAAGTAGAATTTTGTTTGGTTGAGTATATCTTGAATATTTTGCTGCTGTAGGTAACATGTTTAGTGAGCTTGCATGCTTGTTCTAAGTGGTGGAAACTAGTTTTGATGCATGATTAGTACTCTAGCAAGTTCCTATGGTAGTTTCCCTCAATTATATGTCACCAAATCAAATTTTTATATCATTTGTTGAAAATTTCAGAGAAGGGATGAAGAAGTTCAACTTTGGAGAATTGTTCAAGAAAGGAACAACCAGCACCAGGAGGCCTTCTAGGGCCGCCACCCGGATTAGGCGATCGTACGACGAGGATATCATCGCGCCTAGCTTCGCGCCTGAAGAGGACAACGGGGCTCCTAATGCTTCGTCTTTTCCATGCTATGATTTTCTGAGGAATGCAGGGATATTGGAGGATTTCTTCACCCTTGTCAACAGGGCGGGCTTAACCACCTATGTGGGAGATGAAAGGGAGCAATACTACATGCTCACCAAAATCTTCGTCGAGAGCTTCAAGTTCCACAGCAAGCAATATGAGCCGACAGTTGCATTCAAGATCTATGGTAATCCTGTTACTATGGGATTGGAAGATTTTTGTCGTGCATTGGATATTGCCCCTGTAGGTACAGCAAGTAGGATTGATGACAACCCCCGGGACTTGTTGGAGCTTTATCGAGGGATCACCGATGATGATTGTCGCACCATTCAGCGTGGCAAGATAAGGAACATTCAACTCCCCGCCATTAAGTATTTTGCGTATTACATTGCTACTAGCATTCTTGGTAGGGAGAACACTAGCAATATTTCTAGTTACCATCTTGCTTTCTTGAATATTGCACTTACTGGTCAGACATCTTATCATCTTGGTTCTCTTATTGCTCGCCGCCTGACTAACAGGGGGCCTATTTTTGGAGGAACTATTGCACTGCGCGTTTTAACATATCTAAGGCTCCCTCTTGATCCTAATGATGTGCCATTGGCCCCTAGGAGACTCGATATTGCTGCTATGAAGAGTCATCATTTTGTTACCACTGATTCTACTTTAGATAATATGGTCTATAGAATGTTGTTTTCTGACGGGGATGAGAAGGAAATCCCTCTTCCCCAACCAGGTTTGTTCAGTATTGACAGGCAATCATGGTCGTGCACTAAGGAGGAGGTGGATGAACATATGAAGATACAAGACTTCTACCAGCAGCATGACTCCGAGGACGCCGAGGCCTCCCACGACTACACCGTCACGTATCCGGGTGCTTCTTCTAGCACATACCCGGAATACGATCCATCTTCGTCATACTACGGAGATATTACCTCATGGGATCGATGGGATTGAACTCCACTTAGGCCAAAAGCCTAAGCTTGGGGGGAGGTATACCGGCATCACTCATTCTTTGCATATTTTGATTGCTGGATACTTGTACATATTTGTTTTGTTCGTTTGAGTGGTTTTCTAATGAGAGGAAGATGATATTTGGGGAAGTGCTGCCTGAAAACAGATTCTGGACTGTTACTAGAAAAATTCGTACGCACAGCCAGAGCGTTATTTTGAGCTGCCAATTTTTGTGCAGGTTCCCCAGGTTGTTATCTAACTTTCATTAGTTGAACACTTTTCGAGCTGAGTAACGTAAGATTTTTGTAAAAATCGATTTCTGTACTGCTGTCAGGTTTTGGCAGATTTCTGTCATCCTGCTTTTATGTGTTTCTTTTAGTTTGCTATTTGTTGTTTTTGCTTTGTTTCCTTCCCAAAACACAAAAAGACCAAAGATATTTCTGTTGTTTCTCTTTACCATTTGTTTGCTTTGGTTTCTTGCATTTGTTTCGCTATTGCTAGTTTGCTACAAGAAAACCCAAAAAGATTTTGCTTTGTTTGTTTGTTTCCTTTTGTTCTTGTTTCTAATTCGAAAACACCAAAAATATTTGTTGTTCTTCTTTGGTTTGTAAAGTTCATCTTGAGTTCAATGGTCTTCGGTGGCTGGAGCGTGGTTTTCATTTCATATTATCCAAGCTACACAAGTGAAAAGGCAATAATGACGATCTACGACAATTGGATTGTGGTGAGAGGCTGGTATGAACTCTATTTGTTTTCATTTTTGTACATATACTCATCCATGTGAGCATGCTTAGTTGGTTCATGTGAGGTATATGTTATTTGAGAAAGTCTAGTAGTTTATGATCTCTCATGATTAGCTCCAATCTATTAATATGAGTAGCATGTCATGGATGTTTGCTTGCATTGTTTTATTCATAAGTAAGTATGGCATTGTGGTATCCTCCTCTGAATAATTCATTTATATCGACTTGGCACATGCTCACGCATGCATATGACTGAACCAAAGTCAATTAAGCCTCGATGATCTATATTGCTTCGGAGTTCTTGTATCACTTTTATGCCTCCGTTAATTTATTTTGCCGCAAGCATGATTATGACAGTTACTGCTCTCTTGATTTGTCGCTCCCTAGTCTATTGCTAGCCTTCACTTGTACTGAGCGGGAACGCTGCTCGTGCTTCCAAACACCTGAAAACCAAGTTATTCCAGAGTGTCCACCATAAATACCTATGCATGGCATTTCAAACCATTCCAAGTAAATTCTCATGCGCTACCTTTAAAACCTTCAAAATGCTTCTCAATTTGTGTTTATGTTTCATAGCTCATGAGGAAGTATGTGGTGTTTAGCTTTCAACCTTGTCATTTACTTTTGACGGACTCTCATATGGACTAGTGGCACATCCGCTTATCCAATAATTTTGCAAAAAGAGCTGGCAATGGGATTCCCAGTCCCGAATTAATTAACTTAAATAGACACTCCTCCATGGTTTGTGATTGTTGGACGGCACCCGAAGGATTCGGTTAGCCATGGCTTGTGTAAGCAAAGGTTGGGGGGAGTGTCATCATCATAATAAAAATAAAATAAAAAGGCACTCCTTCATGGTATGAGATTGTTGGCAGGCACCCGAGGATTCGGTTAGCCATGGTTTGTGAAAGAAAGGTTGGAAGGAGTGCCACATAAATATGCAATAATTCATGGGAGCTGCTCTTGAAAGTCCAGTTGGCGAGGTAGTTGGTGTACCCATTACCATTCGTTGACAACAACAAACACCTCTCAAAATAATTTTACTCCTGTCTTTATAAAAATGAAAAGCTCTAGCGCATGTTAATCCCTGCTTCCCTCTGCGAAGGGTCAATCTTTTACTTTTATGTTGTGTCTCCATTATTTCCTTGAGCACTATCTTGAGAGCACAACTGTCATTCTTAGTATAATATGCTTGTCTCAAAATATGATTGATTGTGGTATAACTTTGATGCATTTATCTTTTGACAATCACTACTTCTAGTCTTTCTATGAACTCTAGAGGTGCCCGGGCATTTATGTTTTGCCAACCAAATACAGGCAAGCGAGATACCACTTTATCATACTCTCTTATGAACATTGCAATCCTGCTTATACACATGATTCATGATGCTTATTATTAATTGTTGGTACCTCTCCATGATTGACATAGCTGTTAGATGATCTTATTTGCATGTATCTCATTATGAATTGCTTAAGTATTAGCCATAGCATGAGAATATATACATCATATGAGCAAATGTGTTCGTGAAAGTTCTTTTATCGCTCAGTTGTTAACTGAATTGCTTGAGGACAAGCAATAAGCTAAGCTTGGGGGGAGTTGATACGTCCAAAACGTATCTACTTTCCCGAACACTTTTGCTATTGTTTTGCCTCTAATTTGTGTATTTTGGATGCAACTAACACGGACTAACGCTGTTTTCAGCAGAACTGTTCTGGTGTCTCGTTTTTGTGCAGAAATCCAACTTTCGGGAAAATCCTCGGAATTTATGCAGAAGGCCCTATTTTCCCAGAGAACTGACGGAGCCAGAAGGACAAACCAGGTGGAGGCCCGAGGGCCCCACACCATAGGCGGCGCGGCCCGGGGGCCCGCGCGGCCCTGTGGTGTGGCCCCCTCGGCCGGCCTCCGACGCCCTCCTTCGGACTATTTATCGGCCTCGACCTAAAAACGCACGGGGAGAAGTCGAAGTCGCCAGAAAGCCTCCAGAACGCCGCCACATCGCGAAACTCCGTCGCGGGAGCCAGAAGTCTCCGTTCTGGCACTCTGCCGGGACGGGGAATTGGAGGAGATCATCGCCGCCATCACCGCCAATGCCTCTACATCAACCAGCCATGTTTCCCCCATCCATGTGTGAGTAATTCCCCCGCTGTAGGCCGAAGGGGATGGTAGGGATTGGATGAGATTGGTCATGTAATAGCATAAGATTGTTAGGGCATAGTGCCTAGTGTCCGTAATTGGTACTTTGATGATATTGTTGCAACTTGTTATGCTTAATGCTTGTCACTAGGGCCCGAGTGCCATGATCTCAGATCTGAACATGTTATCGTTTCATCATGATATTCATTGTTTATGGTCTTACCTATAAGTTGTATACACATGTCGCTGTCCGGAACCGATGGCCCCGAAGTGACAGAAATCGGGACAACCGGAGGGAATGGTAGCGATGTGAGGATCACATGTGTTCACGGAGTGTTAATGCTTTGCTCCGGTACTTTATTAAAAGGAGTACCTTAATATCCAGTAGTTTCCCTTGAGGCCCGGCTGCCACCGGCTGGTAGGACAAAAGATGTTGTGCAAGTTTCTCATTGCGAGCACGCACGACTATATATGGAACACATGCCTATTGATTGCTTTGTACTTGGACACCTTTTTATTATTATCTGCAAATGCCCTGCTATGATTGTTACATGAGTTTCTCTCATCCATGCAACGCCCGTCATCCGTCCCCGTGCCTACAGTATTTTAATCCTGTTGTTTACTAAAATCACTACTGCTGTCTTTGTTACTCTGCTACTGTTATTTCACTACTGCTACTGCTATAAAACTGTTACTACTGATAAACTCTTGCGAGCAAGTCTGTTTCCAGGTGCAGCTAAATTGACAACTCCGCTGTTAAGGCTTCTAAGTGTTCTTTGTCTCCCCTTGTGTCGAATCAATAAATTGGGTTTTACTTCCCTCGAAGACTGTTGCGATCCCCTATACTTGTGGGTCGTCACAGGTACATTAAGGAGGATTGAGGACAACCCCCGGGTCTTGTTGGAGCTCTATCGAGGGATCGCCAATGATGATTGTCGCACCATTCAGCGTGGCAAGATAAGAAACATCCAACTCCCCGCCATTAAGTATTTTGCCTATTACATTGCTACTAGCATTCTTGGTAGGGAGAACACTAGCAATATTTCTAGCTACCATCTTGCTTTCTTAATTGCTGCACTTACTGGAGGGACACCTTATCATCTAGGTTCTCTTACTGCTCGCCGCTTGTCTAACAGGGGGCCTATTTTTCGAGGAACCATTGCATCGTGCATTTTAGCACATTTAAGACTTCCTCTTGATTCTAATGATGTGCCATTAACTCCTAGGAGGCTTGATATTGCTGCTATGAAGAGCCATCATTTTGTTACCGCTGATTCCACTCCAGATAATTTGGTCTATAGAATGTTGTTTGCTGACGGGGGTGAGAAGGAAATTCCTTTGCCCCAGCCAGATTTGTTCAGTATTGACAGGGAACCATGGTCGCGCTCTAAGGAGGAGGTGGAGGAAAAGATGAAGATACAAGACTTCCACCAGCAGCATGACTCTGAGGACGCCGAGCCCTCCTACGACTACACCGTCATGTATCCGGGTGCTTCTTCTAGCACATACCCGGAATATGATCCATCTTCGTCGTACTACGGAGATGCTACTTCATGGGCATGATGGGATTGAACTCCACTTAGGCCAAAAGCCTAAGTGACATAGGCATCCCAAATGGGCCTGCCGAAGATAGTACCCGGGGTTTACTGAAGGCCCATTACCCGAAGAATAAGAAGATTCGGAAGCCCAAGATATTATTAAGGAAAGCTAGAGTTGTAATAGGAAGTGTTATTTGTAATCTTGCGGGATGAGTTAGAAACCTTCCCGGACTCTGTAACTTGTACAACACGAATCCCTCGGCTCCGCCTCCTATATAAGGGGGAGTCGAGGGACGAAGAATCACGGAATCATTGTCTCTCAAACCCTAGTTTTCATAATCGTCGAGTACTTTTCGGCTGAAACCTTCGAGATCTACTTGCCCTCTACTTCCAACTAAACCCTAGTCTACAACCCGTAGGCATTGACAAGTTAATACCTTGTCAATTGGCGCCGTCTCTGGGAATTAGAGGCGTCAAGGATCTGGTCTCGATGGCACGTTCAAGATCGTCGACTTCATCAACCGTAAAATCATCGACTTCATCAACCGCGAGCAACGCAATGGATCGAGGTAAACAGATCGCTACTGGTCCTGTCGATTTTGTTCCTCACCCGCCCTCTCGTTTGGATGCATATGCGTATCTGGAGGAGCCTATGGAGATGATGTTCGGAAGGTTTCACTTTCGCGTCGAGAAAGAGGGATCGTATCGTATCGAAATTCCGATTTCGTCGGGATCGTCGGCGGTCGATTCCGATTTTTCAAGCTATACATCTTCAACCGAATCAGGAGAGGAAGAAACTTCGTCGTCACGCTTCATCAGCACCAGGGCGAGAGAAAAACTTGCCAAGATCTTCAGCGACATGTCGTTTGAGTCATCTGCGGACTCATATATAAGCGATGGCTCAAGCAGTGTCGACAGCTACAACTTCATCGACAAATCTACTACAGTGGGCAAGGTCTTCGCCAATCTTAACGATGGTGTCACCAAACCCAACATAGATCTGAATACAAAATATCATCAGATTTATGTCATCGGAGAGCCAAGCCATGACCAAGAAGAAACATCTGAGGCTTTCGACGATTTGGGAAATACATACGTTGATCCCTCTGATTTGCGACGAGGTCTAGGCAATAAATATATCGGGCCACAGCCACGAGACAGAGTTCGACTCCCGCAAGCAGCATGGGATAGAGCCGCGAGAGCTATGGATGGCTCAGAACCAATGGCTACCACAGCCACACCAGAAGAATTACAAGCATATCAATATAGGCTTGCACGAGCTGCAAGGGAATTGGAAAAATAGGCAGCCGAGCTAAACAGAAGAAAGGAGGCAGCCTCTGCATCAAGTAGGCGAAGGGCAGAGCTGAGTCGACAATCTAGAACTTCGGGAGATAGCCACAGAGAAGCTCGGAACAGAGCAAGATCAAGGTTACAAAACGTGCACGAAGCGAGAAAGAGAGCACTTGGTGCAAAACCTCGACATGTCTTTTATGTCGATAGACACGAGAGGGAACATCATACCCAAGACACCAGAAGCTGGGTATATGGCGACACAAGCTTTTATCCTTGCATCCAAACCACCCCCAGGAGATCCAAGGGAGGCGCTGTACAACATGGCAATGGCAGGAGTTGGAGCCATGGGAACGGCGTTTGTGACAACACCTCCCGAAGGAACAGCAAGGCAAAATAGTCCACGACCCGCGGCAGCAGCAGCGGCAGCTCCCGAAGGACCAAGTGGAGCAAGGGACACAGCAGCACAAGCAAGGGTCGACAGAGCACGACAAAGCAGGAGGGAACATCGGCAGTCCACAGAATTAAACGACGAGGATAGGTGCAGCTTGCCGTGCTTCACGAGGAGAGTGCGAAAAACTCGAGTCCCTTCGGGATTCAAGTTACCTGATAATTTCAAAAAATTCGACGGTCTTCAAGATCCAGAGGACTGGCTAGTTGATTATCTCGAGACAGTGAAGCTCACAGGAGGAACCAGAGCAACAGCCATGCAAAGCATCCAGGTGCATTTGAGTAGAGCCGCACGATCTTGGATAAAGAAGCTTCCTCCAAGATCCATCGACAGCTGGGAAAGCTTCGAGGACGTGTTCGTCAAGAATTTCCGGTCCACGTGCAAGAAACCTGCGTCGTTAGAGGAGTTGAGAGCGTGCCGACAAAAGCCAGACGAGCCAATGAGAAAATATATCCAAAGATGGAACATCATCAAAAACTCGGCAGAAAATATATCTGACGAGAGAGCGATAGATGCGTTTGTCGCAGGGATCAGGCGTGGAGATTTTGTCGAGGATTTGGGGAGAACCAACCCAAAGACAGTATCTGCTTTAATGGAAATAGCAAACAGGTGGGCAGATGGAGAAGACGCTGTTCACAACAAACGGCACAGGTCGCCAGAGGAAGACCGCGGTCGAAATTATCAGCCAAGGCGACGATTCCCTCGGCAGTACCCGAGCTATGATGCTCCAGGCCAAATTTCGGCGGGTTTCCGAGCAAACACCGGAGGAAACAATAGAGATGATTATCAGAGAAGCAATGAGCAATGAAGCGACAATAGAGATGACTCTCGAAACAATAGGCAAAATAGCGGGCCAAGGTTCCCAAGGCCTTTCGTATCTCCCGAAGAGATGATGAATGGGCCGTGTCAGATGCATTTTTTCCTCGACAGCAACGGGAAAAGACAGTCAGGACATCTGCAGAAAGATTGTCGCAATTTCCAGGCGATGTTAAGGTGGGCAGGGCATGCTAATGCTCAGGCAGCACAGAGAAATCCTCGAGAACCCAGGAGCGAGATTCACTTGCCACCTCCTCCCGCGATTACGGACGACAATCGACATCAGCTCAGAATAGCGGCAGCACCTCCACCACCGCCCTACGTTGATCCTAACTCTAATGGAGCGGTGTCGATGATTCAGAAGGGAAGGCCATCCAATAGAACTCAGAAAGTAATTTCGCGGCAAGTGTTCATGGCAGAAAAAATGCCTCCACCAACAGTTGAGTACCTTAATTGGTCGGGGCAAGATATTGGCTTCACTATAGCAGATCATCCACAGCAAGTTCCTCGACCAGGGCAGTCATCACTTATCCTACCAGCAGTCATCGCAGGGTTCGACGTCTCTCGCGTGTTCATAGATGGCGGCAGCAGCTTAAACCTTATGTATGCAGATACACTAAGGAAGATGAATATATCCCTAGCAAACCTGAAACCAACGGACACGAGGTTCCATGGTACCACACCGGAGAAGCCAAGTTATCCGCTGGGGAAGATCAATCTCGACGTGCAGTTTGGGACTCGAGAAAATTACAGAATCGAGAAGTTGGAGTTTGAAGTCGTAGATTTCCCGTCACAGTACCACGCTCTGTTGGGACGACCAGCATATGCTAGATTTATGGCGGTACCACATTACACGTACCTGCTGTGGAGGATGCCTGGACCTAAGGGACCAATCACAGTCAAAGGAAGCTTTGCTCTAGCCGATAAATGTGACAAGGATTTTCATCGGATATCGGAAACTTTCGGGATGCAAGCTGAGTATTTGGCGTCAAGGAGTATGACTGACTACGACGTGCTGCCAGACGTTGGAAGGCCAAATAAAGAATCAACTTTCAGTACTGAGAAAAATTCTAAGGAGGTGCAGATTCACCCGACAGACCCGGAAAAGACGACGTCCATCGCAAACGACATGGACCTCGCATAGGAAAGCGCGCTCGTCGAGTTCCTCCGTGAGAACTGGAAAATCTTCGCATGGTGTCCAGCTGACATGCCAGGAATACCCAGGGAACTTGCCGAGCACCACCTAAACTTGGATCCACTAGCGAGACCAATTAAACAACCCTTGCGACGTTTTTCGGAACCAAACCGCAAGGCTATGCTGTCAGAAATTGATCGACTAAGAGAAGCTGGTTTTATCAAGGAACTGCATACAGAGGCCACATGGGTAGCTAATCCAGTGCTGGTGCCGAAGAAAAACACTAAGGTCCTTCGCATGTGCGTCGACTTTACGTGTCTCAATAAACATTGTCCAAAGGATCACTTTCCCCTCCCGAGGATCGATCAAATTATCGACTCCACGGCTGGATGTGAACGTCTTTCCTTCCTGGACGCATATTCTGGTTATAACCAGATCAGATTAAAAGAAGAAGATGAAGTAAAAAAACAGCGTTCATCACACCTTACGGCGTGTTTTGCTACAGAACAATGCCCTTTGGTCTGAAAAACGTGGGAGCAACATACCAGAGGATGATGCAGAAGTGTTTGGCGACACAGATTGGAAAAAACGTGCAAGTATACATCGACGATGTCGTCATAACGTCAAAAAAGGGGGCGACGCTGATCGAGGATCTCAAGGAAACCTTTGACAACCTCGACAAATTCTGCCTCAAGCTGAACCCGACGAAGTGCTCCTTCGGTGTCCCAGCAGGAGAACTTCTTGGTTTTCTAGTTTCAGCAAGAGGGATTGAAGCAAATCCCGACAAAATACAAGCTATCGTAACAATGAGGAAGCCAACAAAGTTGAAAGAAATACAGCAATTAACTGGGCGAATCGCAGCTTTGAGCAGATTCGTCGCCAGGCTGGGAGAAAAAGCGTTACCATTTTACGCTCTGATAAAGCAAGGGGAGAAATTCCAGTGGAACGAAGAAGCCGATAGAGCTTTCGAGGATCTGAAACGCACAATCTCGACACCACCAATCTTGGTGGCGCCGAAGGAAAAGGAACCTCTCCTGCTGTACATTGCAGCCACACCCCAAGTGGTTAGCACGGTGCTAGTTGTCGAAAGAGAAGAAGAAGGAAAACTCCATGGAGTGCAAAGGCCAGTATATTTCATCAGTGAAGTATTATCGCCTTCCAAACAGCGGTACCCGCAGTACCAGAAACTAGCATATGGAGTAATTGCAACGGCAAGGAAGTTGCGCCACTATTTTTCGGCACACCCGATAATAGTAGTCAACGAAGCACCTCTTTCAAATATACTTAACAATCCAGAAGCTACAGGGCGTGTCTCCCTTTGGGGAATAGAACTTTCCCCTCGGGACATCACGTATGAAAAAAGAAAGGCAATCAAGTCGCAAGTTTTGCCAGATTTCATTGCAGAGTGGATGGAGCTGCAAAACACGGGACCCCCAGATTTGTCGAGAACTTGGACCATGAACTTTGATGGGTCCAAGAGAGTAGAAGGAGCTGGCGCAGGAGTGATACTTATATCACCTGAAGGCGACAAGTTAAAATACGTCCTCCGGATGACGTTCCCTAACGCATCCAATAATGAAGCAGAATATGAAGCCCTCATACACGGGATGAAGATGGCGAAAGCTTGCGGTGCAACTCGACTAAAAATCTTTGGTGACTCACAATTGGTGGCTCAGCAAGTTATGAACCAATGTGATGCAGTCAATGATAGCATGATAGCATACAAGGAGGTGTACAATGAGCTCGAGAAGCTGTTTGATGGATGCGAGGTAAATCACATCAGTAGATTGAGCAATGATGAAGCCGACGTTCTCGCAAACATCGGGTCGCAGTGCCTTCTAATCCCGCCAGGTGTATTTTGGGAAGAAATAGCGGAGAGATCCACGAAGCCGAAAAAGGTGCAGAAAAAAGCAAGGGACGAAAAAACTTCGGCGCCCCTCAAGGAAGCCATGGAGGATGAAGAGGACCAAGAGCTTGTGATGATGGTAGAAGTTCCTTGGATGCAAGCATACATATCGTATATCCTCAGGAAAGAAATACCCGACGATCCGGTTGAGGCAAGGCGAGTTATTCGACGATCCAAAGCTTTCACAGTGGTCAAAGGGGAGTTATACAAGCGAAGTATTTTAGGCGTCTTGCAAAGGTGCGTCACACCCGAAGAAGGAAGAGTAATTCTGAAGGATGTACATGAAGGAATATGTGGCCACGCAAGTAATCGAGCTATTGCAGCCAAGGTTTTTCGGGCAGGATTCTATTGGTTGACAGCAATTGAGGATGCCAAGGAAATAGTACGAACCTGCGACGCGTGCCAAAGATTTGCCGCAAAACCTCACTCTCCGGCAGCAGAACTGATGCCAATACCTTTGTCATGGCCTTTTGCCCAGTGGAGACTTGATATGGTGGGCAAGTTGCACAAAGCTTCGCCAGGAGGATATGAGTACCTGTTGGTCGCTGTCGACAAATTCACCAAATGGGTAGAAGCGAAGCCAATAAATTCACCAGATGCAGCGTCGGCAATAAAGTTTGTGAAAGGCCTCGTTTTTCGGTTTGGAGTGCCTCATAGCATTGTCACAGATAATGGCACAAACTTTACATCCAAGGAATTTAAGGAGTACTGCGCAGAAGTAGGCATTAAATTGCACTTCGCGTCAGTTGGGCACCCGCAAACCAATGGCCAAGTCGAGAAAGCCAATGGTATCATCTGCAACGGCCTGAAAAAGCGCCTGCTTGGACCGCTTGAAAAAGCTCGACATACCTGGCCAGAGGAATTGCCAAGCGTTTTATGGAGCATCCGAACAACACCAAATACGGCGACACAGGAAACTCCTTTTTTTCTCGTCCACGGAGCCGAAGCAGTATTACCAATTGAAATAGAGCATGATTCTCCAAGAGTAACAGAGTATGACGAAGAAACATCACGAAAAGCTCGGGAGGATGATATGGATGACTCGATGAGGCTCGAGATGAAGTACTTTCACGAGTCACCAAGTACCAGCAGGACCTCAAAAACTACCACAGTCGACGGTTAAGGCCAA
Source organism: Lolium perenne (assembly GCF_019359855.2). Classification (NCBI taxonomy): domain Eukaryota; kingdom Viridiplantae; phylum Streptophyta; class Magnoliopsida; order Poales; family Poaceae; genus Lolium; species Lolium perenne. The sequence goes on along the minus strand of NC_067250.2, from coordinate 12,680,255 downwards.
GATCTTTCCAGGTCGGAGATTTGGTCTTACGGTTAAATCAAAAAGGTACTGAAAAGCTCGAATCACCATGGCTAGGCCCTTACGTCGTCACGGAAGTCATCGACGGAGGAGCATACAGGATCAAGGACAAGAAGACGGGAGCTCCCGAGAAAAACCCCTGGAACGTGGCGCAGCTCAGGCGGTTCTACGCCTAGAGTCGAAATATAGTCCTCCTTTGTAAAAAAATACAATGTACTGAAACGCCCGCGAGTTTTCAGACGCACTCTTTTCCTTTTCGGGGCACCGAGTGGGGCCAGAAAGGTTTTTAATGAGGCGGGCTCGCGGTGCTGCAATATAATAAAGATAGTGGAGATATACTTCTTATTCCTCGACATGCTCGGGGGCTCAACGCCTTCAAGTTACAAAATACATACAATATAGATAAACTAGACTTACCGAAATATTTTGCCTTGGTACAATAATACCTCGCCAAATATAAACATCGGAAGCTAACAATTATAAATATAGTATACTCGTCAAAATATTATTGCTTTGGTCTGAAAACCTCGCAAGAAAAATATAGAACTTCAATACCAAGACACTTGGGGGCTTGTAACCCATCGATGGAAAGATAGATATATCTTCTTACAACAAGAGGAAAAATGTCCGAGATACCAAAACAATATAAACCCAAGCCAGAGGCTCGGGGGCTCCAACAATATAGGTCACTTTACAATATAAACAAATTTCTTCGGAACAAAAAGAGATCAAAACAATACAGACATAATTTCTCGCAATATAGTACAGCTTAATCAAGGCCTAAAATACTATCTATGGATAAACCTCTGGTTGTTTTGTGTTCAGCATAGGCTCCCTTGACGAAGAATTCTGAATCCATCCGAAGAAGTTCGTCCATCATCGACTCGGCCACAGGAGTCACCATCTCATTGATTGTGTCAATATCATTCTTTCGCCGCGATTTCTTGGCCAAGCAATCAGCAACAATCTTCGTCAGGTTCAACTTGGGATGGCAGATGTTTATCATAATCATGGCGAACCTTGCTCCAGCAGTCAATTGAGCTCGCACAAAATTATGAATGCGAGGGGCATCTCTGAATTTCTCTAGTAGTCCAGGAAGAGTTTTTGGAGCCTCATCTCGAGGAAATAAAGTCTTGTATACAAGGGTTAAGGTTCTCGAGCAAAAATTGAGAAATTCACGCACCTGGCAAGCACGATCTTGGAACCTAACAATTTGCTGGGTCCGTTCAGGGGTGGCCCAAAACAGACAGCCATGGTTAAGAGAAAGATTGACGAGAAGATTTGTTCTGACATTCACTCTTTCATCTTCAGCGGCAGCGTCAAGAACAGAGCCTATTAAGCGACAAGGCAAGAAATTTAAGGGGAGGCACAGTAAAACGAGAAAAAAGCAGTATGAGGTTGGAAAAACATACCTAGCATATCCGTGCTAGCTTCAGACATTAGCTCGAGCATGCTATTTTCTCGAGCAGTGGCCTTTTCAGCTTCCGACACAGCAGCATCCTTGGCAGCTATGGCCTCTTTGGCTTGTTGGAGAGCAATTTTCTCTCTTTCAGATGCTTTTCGAGATTGTTCCATCATTGCCAGAGTTTGCTTTTTCATGGATTGAAGTTGTTGTCGAAGTTCTTGCAAGTCTTGCGACAAGTGTCTGCTTGCAGAACCTTCGATGGGGTTATTATCAACTAGCGTTTTCTTCGAGAAGGAAGAAGCAGGCGAAGTATCGGCAGAACAAGGGTCGGCGGAGTAATTATCGAATATTAACTGGAAAAGAAAGTCTCAGGATCAATGACAGTGCAAGATAGAATTTCATTAATCTTCAGGAAATTTACACGGACATTACAGAAGAAAGTTCTCCAAAAGGACTACTAAGATAATTGTCGCCAAAGCTAAATATGGCGACAATAACAAAAGAAATAGAGAAAGCAAAAGAAGATGCATTCAACTAGACCTTCGGCCTTGATGAGCTAGGAGTTGCAGATGGCTTGATCCCGAGATAGGCCAGGATTTTCTTCGTGTTGGGCTTCGCCGCCTTGATCAACGACCGCCATTTTGTTTGTTCTATCTGCTCGTTGTCGCCAACTTTCATCCAGTCAACAGTTTGTTGGCTGTCAGCGACCAAGGCAACGGTGCTCTCGACAGCAATCTTCATGTTCTCCTGCCGCATCTTCAGTCCAAGATCCTCCGGTGGATTGAAGTTCTTGGCAAGGGCAAGAAAAGTCTTGGGTTCCTCTTTCTTCGGGAAGAAGTAGGGGAACAGACTCGATAATCCTGCGTCAGCATGCGCCATGCCTTCACGAACTTCGGTTCCATGAAACTCCAGATAAGAGAGTGCGTCAAGGAGAGCATCATCGGCGGGATTTTCTAGATCAAATTCTTGGTTTGTTTTACCTGCCGCAGAAAATATATGATTGGTCGACAGCAAGCAAGGAAAAGCAAGCCTAAGAAAGATAGAAGGGATCAACAAAGTTACCAAGGAAGCGTCGATTCTGCGTGTTCAAGCGCTTAATGATCGCCTGTTCACGAGTGGCTTGGGCGGCCTTGTGCTCGTTTAAGGCAGTTTCGGCATCATCAAGCTTCTTTTGCAGATCGTTGACACTAGCAGCTTTTGCCTTGGCCTTCTCAGCCTCTGCTTTAGCTTGGCCAGCGTCAAGTTCAGCTTTCTTGCGAGCCATTTCACTTTGCTCCAGTTTCTGAGCAAGAGTGTCGACAAGCTTGTTGGCTTCTGCAAGTTTCTCTGCCAAAATAGTAAAGAATCGTTAAAATTGCGACAAAACAGGAGCAAGGAGCTATAAACAAGGGTCAGCAAAAAGTTATTACCTTCAGTCCTGCTGGCATACTCGCGGTACCCAATGAATTGGGAACCGATGCGAACAAGCTCTTTGATCATAGGCTATCAAAGAAGAACAAGGAGAGAAAACGTTGGTATGGGAAAATATGAAGGCATGAAAAAGCAAACAGAGGAAATATAGATAATCACAAGAAAACCAAGAACTTACATCATCCAAGAGAGAATTGGAGGAGCCACCCAATTGGAGGGTAGGCTCCGGGATTGTTTCAACTCTTGTCCTTTTTGGTGAAGGGACAAGAGGGCTTGAAGGAGGAGTGGTGGCGCCAATGTTTTGTTGAGGAGGCGAGGATTCTTCTCCCTCCACTGGCGTCTCCGAAACAATTAAAGTATGTGACGTGCTCGTTCGAGCAGCCACATCAAGAGTTGGTACTTCTTCCTCATCATCACTGCGATTAAAAGTCGACAACATAAAAAGCAGGATAAGACAAAAATCTTCGAGTACATAAATAAGGGGAAATAAAAGTGACTTACGAGCTGATGAGGGATTCAACATATGGATCATAAGTTGCCTTCTGACGTGAAGGACCAACTTCTTCGGCTTTGGAGGTGCCGGAATCATCGACATCATTCCTCTTCCTTTTGTTCCTTGGAGAAACAGCAGGAGGAGGAGATTGTGCTGACGCAGTGCCTTCGGAGGCACCATCCTTTTCAGAAGATCCCGCAGATTTTAGAGAATCCACGGGTTCATTCACAAAAGAGGGGGCCTCTTGGTTGTCATCAGTAACAACGGCCCTTTCCTCGACTTCTCCACCTTCAGGAAGGGGAGGAAGCGAGACAAGATTCGGATGGTTCTGTACAAAAAATATAGGGGAAGATATCAGAAAAAGAGTTACAAAAAAGATAGCAAAGCAATAACAAATCAATCGACAAAGGTTACCTTGGGAAGTGGATTGGCGGCGCTGAAAGGTTTTACACGGCAAGAAGAAGGGACAGGATCTTTTTTGCTGAGAGACGAGATTTTTCGGACAAGCTTTTCTAAGTCCTTGACCTCTAAATCCGCTGACAACCGATCTGCGTCCTTGTCGCCAGCATATTTCCAGAGAGGGTATTTGCGAGCCTGAAGCGGCTGCACTCTAGTCCTAAGAAAATATGCCGTGATTTGGATACCTGACAACTCTTTGCCGCGAGTATTTTGCAACTCATGGATGCGAGTCATCAGGGCTTCTGTCGCTATTTTCTCTTCTTCGGTAGCCTCTGCGTCCCAGGAGCGGCGGCGAAGGATTTTCTCGGCACCATCGAAGGAAGGGATGTTGTCTTCTGCACATCCATGGTTTTCTTCTTGAATGTACAACCACTTCTTGCGCCACCCCTGGACTGAGTCAGGAAGTTTGACGTCGAAGTAATCGACGGTGGGGCGAACGGAAATAACGACGCCGCCTATATTATAGGCGATGTTGGGAGAGCCATTACGGCGACAAAAGAAAATGCGCTTCCATAGCGCCCAGTTAGGCTGGACGCCAAGGAAGGCCTCACAGAGGGTGATGAAAATGGAGATATGAAGGATGGAATTAGGCGTGAGGTGGTGAAGTTGCAGACCGTAAATAAAGAGAAGTCCGCGGAGAAAAGGATGAATGGGGGCGGAAAGACCGCGGATGAGGTGGTCGACAAAACTTACCCGATACCCCATTGGAGGGGTTGGGTAGCTTTCCTCGCTAGGGAAGCTCAGCGCATTGGGCTTCTTGCTGATCCCCAGCTTCTTCAGCAGATTGATGTCCTGGGTGGAAATCTTGGACCTTTCCCACTCCGCAGTTCCTAGATCCACGGCGGCCATTGATGATTCCGGCGTGCTGTGCCTGGTCAAACGGCGCGGTGGCATCAACAATGGCGATGGAATGCGGCTTCGAGAAGATGAGCTTAGGAGGCCGTGGGTCGCAGGAGGAAATTTCGCAGAGGAGAGCAGGAGAACGGCGCGAGCGGAAGTGCTCGAGGAAGAAGAAGAAGATCTTATATAGAGGTGCGGTGAAACGGCGGACCGTTGGATGAGAAAAATGTGTGGCAGATGATAGCCACGTGGAAACAAGGGTAAAAAAGTATTTTAACATTGGAGAGGTTACGGTGCGTGCGCCAGAAAAAGCGGAGGACGTGTGTCCCCCACTAGCACGACATGTCAAGATAGTGGATCAATTGGGCCCGCAAGGCAGCGGGAGAAGACTTCTCGCGATTTTTTGATTCGCAATCGTGGCTATCGTCAGCAATAACGTCACCTTGGCAGAAGAAAAAATTCGACTCAACAGCTTCATAAAAGGCGACATGGAAAATAATGCTGAGCCTTTGATCGAATACAAGTTTTTGATCAAATGCTCGGGGGCTACTTTGAAAAAATGAAAATATCAAGAAAGACAAGATATAAATGGCGTGAGCCTATGACCAAATACAAATATTTGTTCATAGCCTCGGGGGCTACTCCCATCGGGAGCGCTGTTCGTGCACCCGAGATATTATAAAACTTTGGGAGGTCAAGAAAATATAGCGGCATAAGGCGTGGAGCCTACAATCAAGTACAAGTCCTTGGCTGTAGCCTCGGGGGCTACTCCCATCGGGAACGCTGCTCGCGTGCCCGATGAAATCATATAAAAAAAAAGAAGAGAAAAAGAAAGAAAGAAGAGCATAAGAGTATATTTCGAGTTAAAAATAACTCTGCATATACTCCCATCGGGAGAGCAATATAAGTCATCTTTGACTCGATAAAATGTGCCATTCCGAACAGCCGAATAAGCACTCGACAATATATTCTCAGAACGCCAAAGTTGCGATCAATTTCTGAATGCCGCAAATTTGCGAAGGTAAGACCCCAGATCCGTTCTGTGAGGCGTGGCATCGCCAAAGACTGCGCTCTGCTACTTTTATCCGTATCAACAGATACGAAGAAAAATCCTAACGGACGCGTTAGGTACCCGATAAATTTTACTGGGACTCGACAGAATGGTAAGACCTTAAGCGGCACCTGTCGAAGTTTACACCAGTATCCCGAGATCATGTCCAGTGACGTGATCTTGAAGTAGGTTTTTGCGGATTGCCACTAGAGCAGTTAACTAGTACCTGATCAGTCAGATGAACTAGCCCCAACTACTATTATCCCTGTACAATATAGAAGTTTATACGAAGAAATATAGAAAAGTTAAAGTGTCGAATAAAAATAAACAGTGGAGATTTTCCCTGACTCTACGATTCAAGAAAAATCTCGGGGGCTACTGACATAGGCATCCCAAATGGGCCTGCCGAAGATAGTACCCGGGGTTTACTGAAGGCCCATTACCCGAAGAATAAGAAGATTCGGAAGCCCAAGATATTATTAAGGAAAGCTAGAGTTGTAATAGGAAGTGTTATTTGTAATCTTGCGGGATGAGTTAGAAACCTTCCCGGACTCTGTAACTTGTACAACATGAATCCCTCGGCTCCGCCTCCTATATAAGGGGGAGTCGAGGGACGAAGAATCACGGAATCATTGTCTCTCAAACCCTAGTTTTCATAATCGTCGAGTACTTTTCGGCTGAAACCTTCGAGATCTACTTGCCCTCTACTTCCAACTAAACCCTAGTCTACAACCCGTAGGCATTGACAAGTTAATACCTTGTCACTAAGTTTGGGGGGAGGTATACCGGCATCACTCATTCTTTGCATATTATGGTTGCTGGATACTTGTATATACTTGTTTAGTTTCTTTGAGTGGTTTTCTAATGAGAAGGAGATGATATTTGGGGAAGTGCTGCCTGAAAACAGATTCTGGACTGTTACCGAAAAAATTCTCAAAAATATCCAGAACAGTATTTTGCGAAACCAATTTTTGTGCATGTTCCCCAGGTTGTTATATAACTTTCATTAGTTGAACACTTTTCGATTTGAGCAGTGCAAGAATTTCTTAAAAATCGAGTACTGTACTGCTGTCAAGTTTGACGAATTTCTGCTGCTTTGTGTTTATGTGACTCTTCTAGTTTGCTATTTCTTGTTTTTGCTTTGTTTCCTTCCTAAAACACAAAAAGACCAAAAATATTTCTGTTGTTTCTCTTCATCATTTGTTTGTTTTGGTTTCTAGCATTGCTTTATTTGCTATCGTTGGTTTGCTATAAGAAAATCCAAAAAGATTTTGCTTTGTTTGCTTGTTTCCTTTTGTTCTTGTTTTCAAATCGAAAACACCAAAAATATTTGCTGTTCTTCTTTGGTTTGTAAAGTTCATCTTGAGTTCAATGGTCTTCGGTGGCTGGAGCGTGGTTTTCATTTCATATTATCCAAGCTACACAAGTGAAAGGCAATAATGACGATCTACGACAATTGGATTGTGGTGAGAGGCTGGTATGAACTCTATTTGTTTGCATTTTTGTACATATACTCATCCATGTGAGCATGCTTAGTTGGTTCATGTGAGGTATATGTCATTTAAGAAAGTTTAGTAGTTCATGATCTCTCATGTTTAGCTCCAATTTATTAATATAAGTAGCATGTCATGGATGTTTGCTTGCATTGTTTTATTCATAAGTAGGTATGACATTGTGGTATCCTCCTCTGAATAATTCATTTATATCGACTTGGCACATGCTCGCGCATGCATATGACTGAACAAAACTCAATTAAGCCTCGATGATTTACATTGCTTCAGAGTTCTTGTATCACTTTTATGCCTCTGTTAATTTATTTTGCCGCAAGCATGATTATGACAATGACTGCTCTCTTGATTTGTCGCTCCCCAGTCTATTGCTAGCCTTCACTTGTACTGAGTGGGAACGCCGCTCATGCTTCCAAACACCTGAAAACCAAGTTGTTCCAAAGTGTCCACCATAAATACCTATGCATGGCATTTCAAACCATTCCAAGTAAATTCTCATGCGCTACCTTTAAAACCTTCAAAATGCTTCTCAATTTGTGTTAATGTTTCATAGCTCATGAGGAAGTATGTGGTGTTTAACTTTCAACCTTGTCATTTACTCTTGATGGACTTTCATTATGGACTAGTGGCACATCCGCTTATCCAATAATTTTGCAAAAAGAGCTGGCAATGGGATTCCCAGTCCCAAATTAATTAACCTAAATAGACACTCCTCCATGGTATGTGATTGTTGGACGGCACCCGAATGATTCGGTTAGCCATGGCTTGTGTAAGCAAAGGTTGGGGGGAGTGTTATTATAATAAAGCTAAAATAAAAAGGCACTCCTTCAGGGTATGAGATTGTTGGCAGGCACCCGAGGATTCGGTTAGCCATGGTTTGTGAAAGAAAGGTTGGAAGGAGTGCCACATAAACATAAAAATAATTCATGGGAGCCGCTCTTGGAAGTCCGGTTGGCGAGGTAGTTGGTGTACCCATTACCATTCGTTGACAACAACAAACACCTCTCAAAATAATTTTACTCCTGTTTTAGAAATGAAAAGCTCTAGCGCATGTTAATCCCTGCTTCCCTCTGCGAAGGGTCAATCTTTTACTTTTATGTTGTGTCTCTATTCTTTCTTTGAGCACTATCTTGAGAGCACAACTGTCATTCTTAGTATAATATGCTTGTCTCAAAATATGATTGATTGTGGTATAACTTTGATGCTTTTATCTTTGACAATCACTACTTCTAGTCTTTCTATGAACTTCAGAGGTGCCTGGACATTTATGTTTTGCCGATCAAATATGGGCAAGCAAGATACCACTTTATCATACTCTTTTATGAACATTGCAATCCTGCTTATAGACATGATTCATGATGCTTATTATTAATTGTTGGTACCTCTCCATGATTGACATAGCTGTTAGATGATCTTATTTGCATGCATCTCATTATGAACTGCCTAAGTGTTAGCCATATTATGAGAATATATACATCATATGAACAAATGTGTTCGTGAAAGTTCTTTTATCGCTCAGTTGTTAACTGAATTGCTTGAGGACAAGCAATAAGCTAAGCTTGGGGGGAGTTGATACGTCCAAAACGTATCTACTTTCCCGAACACTTTTGCTATTGTTTTGCCTCTAATTTGTGTATTTTGGATGCAACTAACACGGACTAACGCTGTTTTCAGTAGAACTGTTCTGGTGTCTCGTTTTTGTGCAGAAATCCAACTTTCAGGAAAATCCTCGGAATTTATGCAGAAGGTCCTATTTTCCCAGAATATTGGCGGAGCCAGAAGGGCAAGCCAGGTGGGGGCCCGAGGGCCCCACACACTAGGCCGGCGCGACCCAGGAGGGGCCCGCGTGGCCCTAGTGTGTGGCGGCCTCGGTCGGCCCCCGACGCCCTCCTTCGGACTACTTATTGCCTTCAGCCTAAAAACGCACGGGAAGAGGTCGAAGTCGCCAGAAACCCTCCAGAACGCCGCCACATCGCGAAACTCCGTCTCGGGAGCCAGAAGTCTCCGTTCTGGCACTCCGCCGGGACGGGGAATTGGAGGAGATCATCGCCATCATCACCACCGACGCATCTCCATCAACCAGCCATGTTTCCCCCATCCATGTGTGAGTAATTCCCTCGCTGTAGGCCGAAGGGGATGGTAGGGACTGGATAAGATTGGTCATGTAATAGCATAAGATTGTTAGGGCATAGTGCCTAGTGTCCGTAATTGGTACTTTGATGATATTGTTACAACTTGTTATGCTTAATGCTTGTCACTAGGGCCCGAGTGCCATGATCTCAGATCTGAACATGTTATTGTTTCATCATGATATTCATTGTTTTATGATCTTACCTGCAAGTTGTATACACATGTCGCTGTCCGGAACCCGAGGCCCCGAAGTGACAGAAATTGGGACAACCGGAGGGGATGGTAGTGATGTGAGGATCACATGTGTTCACGGAGTGTTAATGCTTTGCTCCGGTACTCTATTAAAAGGAGTACCTTAATATCCAGTAGATTCCCTTGAGGCCCGGCTGCCACCGACTGGTAGGACAAAAGATGTTGTGCAAGTTTCTCATTGCGAGCACGTACGACTATATATGGAACACATGCCTATTGATTGCTTTGTACTTGGACACCGTTTTATTATTATCTGCAAATACCCTGCTATGATTGTTACATGAGTTTCTCTCATCCATGCAACGCCCGTTATCCGTCCCCGTGCCTACATTATTTTAATCCTGCTGTTTACTATAATCACTACTGCTGTCTCTGTTACTCTGCTGCTGTTATTTCACTACTGCTACTGCTATAAAATTGCTACTGCTGATAAACTCTTGCGAGCAAGTCTGTTTCCAGGTGCAGCTGAATTGACAACTCTACTGTTAAGGCTTTCAAGTATTCTTTGTCTCCCCTTGTGTCGAATCAATAAATTGGGATTTACTTCCCGCGAAGACTGCTGCGATCCCCTATACTTGTGGGCCATCAGAGTTACAAGCAAAAACTTGGCCAGAGCCTCTACTAGCAACGGAGAGCATGCAAGATCATAAACAACACATGATAGATTGATAATCAACATAACATAGCATTCACTATCCATTGGATCCCAACAAACACAATATATAGTATTACAGATAGATGATCTTGATCATGTTAGGCAGCTCACAAGATCCGACAATGATAGCACAATGAGGAGAAGACAACCATCTAGCTACTGCTATGGACCCATAGTACAGGGGTGAACTACTCACACATCACTCCGGAGGCGACCATGGCGGTGTAGAGTCCTCCGGGAGATGATTCCCCTCTCCGGCAGGGTGCCGGATGCGATCTCATGAATCCCCCGAGATGAGATTGGCGGCGGCGGCGTCTCTGGAAGGTTTTCCGTATCGTGGCTCTCGGTACTAGGGGTTTCGCGACGAAGGCTATTTGTAGGCGAAATGGCAGGTCAAGGGGCGTCACGAGGGGCTCACACAGTAGGCCCGCGCGGCCAGGGCTTCGGCCGCGCCACCCTATTGTGTGGCCACCTCGTGGCCCCACTTCGTCTCCTCTTCGGACTTCTGGAAGCTTCGTGGAAAAATAGGCCCCTGGGCGTTGATTTCGTCCAATTCCAAGAATATTTCCTTACTAGGATGGATTTCTGAAACCAAAAACAGCAGAAAACAGCAACTGACTCTTCGACATCTTGTTAATAGGTTAGTGTCGGAAAATACATAAATATGACATAAAGTATGCATAAAACATGTAGGTATCATCAATAAAGTAGCATGGAACATAAGAAATTATCGATACGTTGGAGACGTATCAGAGCTCTAGGGAGAGCCTTTGCCTGCCGGAGTTGGCACCTCTCGTCCTGGGGGATAGTGGTCCCCTTCTATCTGGTAGTGTGTGGTCGCGGTGGCGTTCTTGTGCCGGCATGGACGTTCTTTCCTTCTTCGCCAATGACTCAATTTCTACGAATGGTGTCACATCTTCGTCGTCATTTCTTTGTCCAAGTTTGATTTGGACTCTGTGCCCATTAGGTTTTCTTTGAGTAGACATGCTTGTGTCGCTTTTTAGCTTATTTTGTAGTCGTGATTTTCGGTGCGTGCGTGAGAATTATTTGTAAGCTGGTTTCAACATCATCTTGTATCATTCACCAATGTTGGCGTTATTAAATTTATGATGGGCTATAGACTTATTTTTAGAAACTTCCCGAAGTAATTGTACGATCATGTAGGACACTCGTGGAATTCATCAAGTATGTTGCCGTTGTTTCGATATGTTTTCTGCTTTGCTTAAAATTTCAATTCATGATCCTTTAAAGCGGTAACTTTGTATAAGCCCCTATTCACATCACACACACCCATCCTAATCTAATGGTTGTATCCGGATCATTCAATTACAACGTGAGTTAAAATTGAGATTTTCAGTTACACATGAGTTTTAACTGAGATGTACATAGAAACTGTAACTGAGATTTACATAGAAACTGCAGTTAAGAAAAGTGACCTAGCCCCTCTCGCGACCCGCGCCGCCCCCCTGCGGCGGCCGGGCGCGCACCTCCGCGACCCGCACCTAGCCCCCTCCCCTCCTCTCCCCTTCCGCCGCCGTCGGCGTGAGCCGCCGGGCCTTGCCCGTGCGGTGCCGGCGGTGGCGGGTCGGACTTTACCCGCGACTTGACAGAGGCGAGGGGGCCTCGGGACGGCGGCGGTGGACTCGGGCGGCGGCGGTGCGGCGCAGCGGCGTGGTTTCCGCGCGCTGGGGTAGTCGGAGGTGCGGCGGCGTCGCCGTTGGCGACGGCACGGCGCGGCCAGGGTGGTGGCGGCGGATCCTGCTCCGCCCGGATCTGGGCCAGTTCGGGCCCCATCTGGGCTGGGCGGGCCGTAGCTCCCCCTGACCGGCGGCGGTGCTCCTGGGTTCTGGTGGTGCTGGGGCGGTGGTGGCAGGGTGGCGGCGGCGCCATGGCCGGCTAGCAGCAGCTTGGCGGCGTGGGCGTACCGGGCCAGGCGGGCCTGGTTGTCCCGTGCTGCCATGTCCGGTCGGCTCCCGCGATTGCGGTGGAGGTAGTTCCCTCCCGCTATGATATGGTGTTGCTTCCCCCGGCCCTGCCATCTTCGGTCACCTTGTCCTAGGCCCTGCGTCGAGGACCACCGGGGAGACAGCGAGGATGACGTCAAGATCGTGGTGGCGCATGCTTGTGGGCGGTTGTTTGGGCGGAGCACTTCGGATGAACGGGGTGGTGGTGTTGGGGTTGGGAGAAATCCTTGTTGGCTTTGCCGACGCCGTCGCGGTGACGCCCGAAGGCGCCGCCTTGCCTTCCTGGAGGGCGGCGGGTGTATCCCGCCCAATCCCCTCCGTGGACCGGGGGAAACCCTAGGATTAGTCCGGACAGCAGCGGCGTCATCGTCGTCCTCCTTGTTGAAGGTGTTGTTTGGTACACGGTAGTTCGGAGTGCTAGGAGTGTGGTAGGACTTTTCCGGGAGGCGCAGCGGTGGCGGGTTGTCCTCGTTCTTGTCGATCTGCCGGTGTTGGCATTCTTTTCTTTTTCTTTTTTCTCTGTTGGTTCCTTTGGGCTTGGTTGTGCTGCGGCCCCAGCATGCTTGTTGTATCGTGGTTGCTATATTAATATAGCGGGGCGAAAGCCTATTTCGAGGAGGAGAAAAGTGACCTAGGCGATTGGAGGCTTAACATGTGTTGCAACTGAGAAAAAAATAGATCAAACTGATACAGCTGAGATTCAGTTTGTCTAAACTAAAAGTTAATTCTGGATCGAGTGAGAATTATTCACTTGTTTAAAAAGACAAGCACACACGACCGACCGAGCTATAAGGAAGTTCTCTCTTCTTTCTTCTTGCCTGTCGAAAGCATGCATTCGTGTTCAGTTCAAGTTCAACTGATTCGGTGTCAAAAAGGACTAAGCACATCGTTGTCATGTTTCTCTGTTCATGCTCTTTTATTCTCTTCGCATCGTCTTGCTATGTGGTGCTGCAGGCCTGCAATGTCGTAGAAACTATGCTGAAGCGCGCGGCACGTATCTTCTCTACGTCTCTTCAAGGTGAGACGTACTGTGGACTGTGGAGGCGCCGGCGCGAGATACTCCTGCCGAAGAAGCATCTGGTCATGGTCTTCTACAGGGTAATCCATCAGAATCTTCTGGCGCAGAGGAAGAAATTGCGAGACCCAAGATCCAGCACCTTCTCGTCAGGGTTCAGCGCTGCACAAGAAACCAAGAATCCATCGCGTCAGCGATGAGCGATTGATTCAGTGGACGGGAGATCAGTTTGAGAAATCGAACGAGGTTCTCTTACCGTCGAGGGAGTACTTGGAGAGATGCAGCTCGAACCGTGCGGCCGCTTCGAAGTCTTTGGCGTCGGCGGGGAGCGGCGGCCTGCGGGCCTCGGCGACGTAGGCGGCGACGGCGGCGCGCGCGAGGTCGGCCACGGTGGCGTCGGCGGCCAGCACGACGTGCACCGGCCACAGGCTCCGCTCCACCGTCACGTTCACCAGCAGCCGCGTCAGCCGCGGCGCCGGCCTCTCCGCCAGCACCGCCAGCGGGTGGCCCAGCAGCGCCGTTCCGGCCGGCGCGTGCACCACGGAGGTCCTCATGGCGACAGCGAAGGGTGAAAGGAGACGATGGATCGATAGATATGCTAGCTACCCTCTAGTCCACTAGTACGTTTGCTACGCCGGCGCCGCGTCCTGTCGATGTTTCTGCACTGACAACCATACATATATACACGCCCGTGCGTGCGTGCTCGTGGACGAAATCGATATGGTTTTGATCGCGAGATGCCTGGAGACGAATGAACGGGGTGCAGGTGGAGCCATGAGCGAGGCGGCACGTACGCACGATACGAAGCCACGAATGGAGGGATTACGCGCGCCATGACGGGGACGGCGCTGCGTTCAACCGGGGGAGGCGATGCCTGCTGCACATGGTCTACCGTGCTTGGTCTTTGCTACTACCAGGGGTGTGTTCGGTTCTTAGAATTAGGGCATCTCGAGCGCCGCGACGCAACGAACACCGAGCGACCGTTTGTGTCCGCCGTGATCGAAAATACATCTGGTACCACCTCCAGCGGGTGACGCATAGTGACCGGGTCCGCGGAGACGCAAACCTGGCCCAAATATGCGCTAGGTTTGCGTCTCTGCGGACGCTGAGCGGACACACAAAGTGTCCGCTCGGTCCTCGCACGGGCTCGCCTAGCAGGGACACAACTGCATCGTCTTCCGCGGCATTACTTGCGAGCGGCGCGCTGCAGCCTTTGCAGGGCCGTGTTAATGGCGCGCCTTGGCTTCTGCGAGCGTGCGCAGCGAGGCGGCGATGCAGTGGCGGGCCATTGAAGGCAAGATGGCGTCCGAGCCTCTTAAAGGGACGCTGCCAACGGCCATTTCCCCGACCAAACCATTGCCACATCCAACGGTATCCACCCCACCGACGCCATGGGGAAGAAATGCTGGCCGTTCCGCAAGACCAAGAACAACCACGAGTCCAGCGGCTCGCGGTCCGGCAAGAAGGCACGGGTCGGCCGGTACGTCCACGTCGACTTCGCGCGGCAGCTATGGGAGGAAACCGGCCGGTACCATGGCCGGACACGAACTTATCGGGAGGGGGCTGGTACCTCAACTAGAGGCGCGTGCCGGTTCCCACGTGCCGCGCGAGGGCTGAGAGCGGCGGGACGAGGTGCGCCGCCGCCGAGCGATCTTGCAGCCGGATCTGCGGAAGGATCCAGCGTACGCGCTGAACTCCTACAATTGAATTTCATTCAGGTCGTGGCAGTTCGACGCGCGCCGCCGCGCTGGCTACCTCGCCGACGTAGACTACTTCGAGCGCGAGATCGCCGCAGAAGAAGAAGAGAACGACCAGGAGGACGCGGACGAGGATAGCGACGAGGACGAGGACGTGACCATGGCACAGTACGACCACGACGACGGCGGGTCGGCGTGGGATCCGAAGACCCAGCCGCCGGACATTTCCGATGAGGAGGCCATTGCCATGGCACTGGCCAACAGCGAGCAGGACGAGCTCAACGAGCTCGCTTTGTGGGACGGACTCGCAATCCAGCTCTATGTATTTCTTCACTAATAGGTGCAAAGTACATGATGCAAGAGTTTAAACATGTTCTATAACAATTGCCAAGTGTCAAATTATCCAAGACATTTTACCAATTACCACATGTAGCATTTTCCGTTTCCAACCATATAACAATTAACGAAGCAGATTATCCTTCGCCATGAACATTATGAGTAAAGCCAAGGACATATTTGTCCATATGCAACAGCGGAGCGTGTCTCTCTCCCACAAGATGAATGCTAGGATCCATTTTATTCAAACAAAAACAAAAACAAAAAACATACAGACGCTCCAAGCAAAATACATAAGATGTGATGGAATAAAAATATAGTTTCACTAGAGGAACCTGATAATGTTGTCGATGAAGAAGGGGATGCCTTGGGCATCCCCAAGCTTAGATGCTTGAGTCTTCTTGAAATATGCAGGGATGAACCACCGGGGCATCCCCAAGCTTAGAGCTTTCACTCTCCTTGATCATATTGTATCATCCTCCTCTCTTAACCCTTGAAAACTTCCTCCACACCAAACTCAAAATAACTCATTAGAGGGTTAGTGCACAATCAAAATTTACATGTTCAGAGGTGACATAATCATTCTTAACACTTCTGGACATTGCACAAAGCTACTGAAAGTTAATGGAACAAAGAAATCCATCAAGCATAGCAAAACAGGCAATGCGAAATAAAAGGCAGAATCTGTCAAAACAAAACAGTTCGTAAAGACGAATTTCTAACAGGCACCAGACTTGCTCAAATGAAAATGCTCAAATTGGATGAAAGTTGCGTACATATTTGTGGATCACTCACGTAAATTAGCATAATTTTCTGAGTTACCTTCAGAGGATTAGGCCCAGATTCGTGACAGCAAGAAATCTGTTTCTGCGCAGTAATCCAAATCTAGTATGAACCTTACTATCAAAGACTTTACTTGGCACAACAATGCAACAAAACTAAGATAAGGAGAGGTTGCTACAGTAGTAACAACTTCCAAGACTCAAATATAAAACAAAGGTACTGTAGTAAAATCATGGGTTGTCTCCCTTAAGCGCTTGTCTTTAACGCCTTTCAGCTAGGAGCAGAAAGTGTGTATCAAGTATTATCAAAAGATGATGCATCTACAGCGGGGTTTGGAGTTTTCTCAACCATGCATTGTATTTTGGATACATAAGTTTCAGCGGCTCCCTTTTCATTGGTCTTTGCTACTCCCATCAAACAAATTTTCAGGGACAAGCCAAGCATAATTATTTTCTAGAGCTTCATACATTGCTAGGAGCTTACAAGGTATTGGTGCTTTAATCTCCCCACCATCATTAACATTATTAGTGAACTTAATTCTATCCATATCCATCTTTTCAAGTGTTCTTTTAAAATCAGTGAACATACCAAGCCTCTTATGCTTAATAAAAACTACGACTTTTAAAACAAAATCTCTCTTCTCTCCCCTCTCCATATCAGAAAGTGTAAGAAACATGTGGTGTATCATGGTGTTGAGACTAATAAATCTAGCTTCCATCATGCGTACTAAACAAACAGAGGCATCTTCATAGGTAGGGACAGCTTTTGCCAGCGGTATATCTTTAAGATCTTCATGCATACTAACATGGGTGAAAAATTCTTCTATATTATCTCTTCCAATTATAGACCCTTGTCCCACATGTATATCTTTTGCAGTAAAATTAAAAGGAAACATGATGAAATAAGTAGAGCAGATGCAAATAACTAATTTTTTTGTGTTTTTAATATGGAGAATGCAAACAAGACAGTAAATAAAGTAAAGCTAGCAACTAATTTTTTTGTGTTTTGATATAATGCAGCAAACAAAGTACTAAATAAAGCAAGACAAAAACAAAGTAAAGAGATTGGAAGTGGAGACTCCCCTTGCAGCGTGTCTTGATCTCCCCGGCAACGGCGCCAGAAAATCTAGCTTGATACGCGTACAGCACGCGTCCGTTGGGAACCCCAAGAGGAAGGTGTGATGCGTACAGCGGCAAGTTTTCCCTCAGTAAGAAACCAAGGTTTATCGAACCAGTAGGAGCCAAGAAGCACGTTGAAGGTTGATGGCGGCGGGATGTAGTGCGGCGCAACACCAGGGATTCCGGCGCCAACGTGGAACCTGCACAACACAACCAAAGTACTTTGCCCCAACGTAACAGTGAGCTTGTCAATCTCACCGGCTTGCTGTAACAAAGGATTAGATGTATAGTGTGGATGATGATGTTTGCAGAAAACAATAAAGAACAATTGCAGTAGATTGTATTTCAGATGTAAAGAATAGGACCGGGGTCCACAGTTCACTAGAGGTGTCTCTCCCATAAGAATTAGCATGTTGGGTGAACAAATTACAGTTGGGCAATTGACAAATAATGAGGGCATGACAATGCACATACATGATATGAAGAGTATTGTGAGATTTAATTGGGCATTACGACAAAGTACATAGACTGCTATCCAGCATGCATCTATGCCTAAAAAGTCCACCTTCAGGTTATCATCCGAACCCCTTCCAGTATTAAGTTGTAAACAACAGACAATTGCATTAAGTATGGTGCGTAATGTAACCGACAACTACATCCTCGGACATAGCATCGATGTTTTATCCCTAGTGGCAACAGCACATCCACAACCTTAGAACTTTCTGTCACTGTCCCAGATTTAATGGAGGCATGAACCCACTATCGAGCATAAATACTCCCTCTTGGAGTTACAAGCAAAAACTTAGCCAGAGCCTCAACTAGCAACGGAGAGCATGCAAGATCATAAACAACACATGATAGATTGATAATCAACATAACATAGCATTCACTATCCATCAGATCCCAACAAACACAACATATAGTATTACAGATAGATGATCTTGATCATGTTAGGCAGCTCACAAGATCCGACAATGATAGCACAATGAGGAGAAGACAACCATCTAGTTACTGCTATGGACCCATAGTCCATGGGTGAACTACTCACACATCACTCCGGAGGCGACCATGGCGGTGTAGAGTCCTCCGGGAGATGATTCCCCTCTCCGGCAGGGTGCCGGAGGCGATCTCCTGAATCCCCCGAGATGGGATTGGCGGCGGCGGCGTCTCTGGAAGGTTTTCCGTATCATGGCTCTCGGTACTGGGGGTTTCGCGATGAAGGCTATTTGTAGGCGGAAGGGCAGGTCAAGGGGCGTCACGAGGGGCCCACACGCTAGGGCCGCGCGGCCAGGGGCTGGGTCGCGCCACCCTACTGTGGCGCCGCCTCGTGGCCCCACTTCGTCTCCTCTTCGGTCTTCTGGAAGCTTCGTGGAAAAATAGGCCCCTGGGCGTTGATTTCGTCCAATTCCGAGAATATTTCCTTACTAGGATTTCTGAAACCAAAAACAACAGAAAACAGCAATTGGCTCTTCGACATCTTGTTAATAGGTTAGTGTCGGAAAATGCATAAATATGACATAAAGTATGCATAAAACATGTAGGTATCATCAATAAAGTAGCATGGAACATAAGAAATTATCGATACGTTGGAGACGTATCAATGCATAATAATGACATAAAGTGTGTATAAAACATGTGAGTATCATCATAAAAGTAGCATGGAACATAAGAAATTATGGGTACGTTGGAGACGTATCAGCGACGGCGCGGGCTTAGGAAGTCATAAACATCGAGGAGGTTGGGAATCATGATTCAGTGGGTTGGTTCCTTGGAAGCGGACGACCTCATCTGATGATGTTGCACGCTTCTTGGTGCTAGTCAATGCCTGCTGATCCGCACGATCAATGCTCACCGGTGGTCACCGCCTCAGATCGCCCGCCAACCTACGCCCGTCGCTCTTCACCGGCAATGTGGAAAGAGAGGTTAAGGATGGATAGGTGGGGAGACCGAGAGGGATCACCGAGGTGGAGGGAGGAGCAAAGGAGTTCTCAGCGGCAATAGTAATCCGTGATCGTGGTTGCAATCCGTAGAGAGGCAGTTTTGTTTTGTTTTCCTCTTCGTGCGTGGATTGGCAAGGTGGCGGGTCATGGAATTTTCCTCCGCCGGCGGAGTACTGTCCGACGCTACTAATTGCTAAGTACACCCATAACATCAAATTAGATCAATTCACCAGTCAGATCTAATCAAGTGGGATAATCAGATGGTACTAATATGACTGGATACACTTGACGGGGTGGCTTTAGGAAAATTCAAGTTTGCTCTTTTATAAGTAAGTATTTAGAGATATAGATTTCGAACGGACAACTAAAAAAAGAAAAAAATTCGAACGGATATCCATCCAATAGAATGTAGAAACATTTTGAGTAAAATGCACCAACGGTCACTGTAATCGTCGGAGCTGCTCGGTACGGTCACCGTACTACTGGAATACGCCGCGGAGGTCACTCAACTTGTCATAGCTGATTTCTACGGTCACTGGTGCTGTATGCGCGCGTGTATTTGGTGGAGGTCACTGAACTTTGAGATGAAATTCAGTAACGGTCAATGTCTCGGCTGGATGGTTCTGTGGAAGAAAAAAGATAAGGGGTCTTGACTGCAAAAACACATCGTGTGGGCCGAGTTCTGTATTGCCTTCCATGTAACGAAGATCACGCAGAAGATGCCATTGACGTAACCAGAAGATCGTGATGTTTGGTACGGGCCGACATTGGTGGAAGTTCGGAGGCATTGCGGCGGAAGTTCGGAGGCATTGCGGCGGAAGTTCGGAGGGGCTCTCAGCGAGGGACTTGATCTGGGCGGCGTATCCGTCCAGGGAGAGGCGGCGATGGCGGCTCGGCGTCGTGAGGAAGGAAGCCCCTCTCCTGTGTACGGTAAGACACATCTGCAGTTGGTTAGGGGAAAGGTTGATCTTGTTTGTGCGTTTAGGGTTGTGATCTCGGTACATGTAGGGAAGGATCTGTGCAGGCATTGATTTTCATATTAGAATTTGCATATTCTGTTGGGTTTAGGGGAGGGTTTAATGAATTTGAAAAACTGAATCTGCAAGCATGTCATATACTGAATTTGGAGCTGAAATTTGTTGAACGGTTATGAATTGATTCATCAATTGTTGTCACAGGTAATCGTAGCAGCTATTTCTCAGTGCAAATCAATCATGGAGGGTTTTTTGTGGGATCAGGTAGAAATAAGAATTGTGTCAGTGGACACACAATTTGGTTTGATCATGTCGACAGTGTGACATGGTCACCATTGATCATTGAGAAACTAGTGGAGGATATGGGCTATGAGATGTGTGGAAGAATAAAAGTTTACTTCTGCTTGCCTCACTTGGATGTTAGTACAAATGGACTGATAGAAATTACAAATGATGCACAAACACAAGCAATGTTGCAGTTTTTAGGAAAGGGGAAGCATTTCTTCAAGCTATTTTTGGATCATGATGACAACACGATGGGCACAGACTTGGGAGTAGCTAGCAGTTCAGTTGGTGTGTTTGCACAGAAGGGATTCAGATCTGGTGCAGCAAGAACAAGTGCAAAATTATGTGATTTCCGAAGCAAACAGGAGGAGAAGGAAACATAGTAATGAAGAAGATGTTGGTGCTGACATGAGTGACCATGATGATTCAGACTTTGATCCAAAGGACATGGTTGATTCAGACTATGAGATAGATGCAGGTGACGATGATTTGTTCGAGGATAATGTTGAAAATTCAGAGGACGAGGACATGAAAATTCCTAAGGGGCAAGGAATGGAGAAAGCAAAGGTTAGAGCATTAGAAGCAAAGCAAAAGTTGAAGGAAATGATGGAACAACCCAATTGGGAGGAATGCAAAGAAGAGGACGTTGACGACGAAGGGCTATGGGCGCCTCATGATGAAAATTCAAGCTCATTGCCTCCACCTAGATACAAAACAATTACCGAGGAAGACATGGTAAATCCTATTTTCCATGTTGGTCTGTGCTTTGAAACTCCAGAGATGTTGAAAAAGGCAATTAGAGCATGGAGTTGCATTCACAGACAGGATATCAAATTGCCCACAAATGATAAGAAGAGAATCAATGCCAAGTGCTCTGCTGGTTGTGAATGGAATTTGTGGGCTTCATATTCTAGCATTACCAAGTGTTTCATGATCAAGACCTATAATCCTAATCACAGCTATGGATGTACCAAAACTTCTAAAGTTCACGCATTCACTTCTAATTTCTTGGTAGAGAGGTATTTGGAGAGTTTCAGAGCAGATCAAGACATGAACATGAAAAATTATTTTGTGCTTACAACAATTTGGTATATTATGATAGTGCGAAAAGAAGTTTCGGAGAAGAAGAAGAAGAAAGAAGCAGCATAGAGAAGGCAAGCAGAGAAAGAGAAGCGGGATCTTGAGAGGGCTAGACAAGCAGCTGCCAAAAGGGCTCAGAAGCAACAAGAAGCTAGAGATAGAGCTCAGCTCATGGCTACTTTGAGAGCGGCAAAGACAAGTGAAGTGGAAGAAGAAGATGACGCAAGTGATTTTGCAACTCCAGTACCAAAGAAAGTCAATATGTTTGATGAGTTCATGAATCCAAGATGAAGTATAATTTTAGTTGTATGAAGTATTAATTTTGATCTATGAATTCTAGATAAATTGAATAAATTTTGATGTATGCATAACATACAGACTGAATTATAAATCTATGAATAATTCTGGCAAGTTATGTATGACTTCAGTAGTCGACCAAATGTGAGTGGTCATTAGTCGCTGCATAGTCGCGAGTCGCCGTGATTTTTGGAAAACGACTCAGCGACTACACACGACTGAAATACTGTCATATGCTTCTTTATGCACAAACAATATAGGACAGACAGTAACTACTATAGTTCATTGATGAATTATGCATCACTATGGTACTAGACTATATACTACATTTTTGTAATGTCACAATGCAGCAACATGGTACCAGACAGTATGCTTCCTGACACAAAGACATTATCTTGTTTATCCAGAGAGTAATATGTTTCCAGACAGTATATGCTTCATTCAGCAAAAGCTTCCAGACATAATCTAGAGTAGTCCATAATTTATGTCACCAGACAGTACCTACTACAGTTCAGTCAGCAATAATCCAGACAATATGGTTCCTGTAACAATAAGCTTACATATAACTCTAATTGAACATAACAGAGCTTCACCTGATGACATAGATTTAAACATTACATAGGTACTGTGCATGTACCAGTACACAGACTATTGCATTCCTACCATTTCATTCCTACCACTGCATTATACTCTGCCAGATTCAACACTGCCTTGCAACTCACTGCTGAAGTAAAACAACAATGACATTAAGTGCACCAGCACAATCTGCTGCTAGCACAAGCTGCACATGTACAAAAGCAAAACAAAATGTGAAGTTCCATGTACAAACTGATGACATGTATAAATTCAAACTGATGACATGTATAAATTCAAACTAGTTGCTTTATATTTCATCATACCATAGCTTCCAACATTACAAACCTACTGCATCTCCAAAAGGTTACTGCATTACATAGCATTGCTTGCAAACTCTAACTTTGGTTAACTTACATAGCTACTGCATTACATAGCTACTGCGTCTCCATCTACCACTACACATGTACAACACAAACTACTTCAAAGTTCAAAAGCTAGCAGTACACATGTGTTATCACCAGAATTTGACCGAGTCAGAGGTGGGCCGCGATCAGGATGGACTTGAAGATATGTACATGGAAGAAATACGTGAATCGGCCTTGTGTACCAAGTTTGGGCTAGTTTGCCCTTGTATCTGTAATATATTAGATCGTATCTTAAGTTAGAAGTTAGAGTTTTACCCGTGCACGGTTAGGTGCACGCCTAAATTAGAAAGTCCGCTGGACTATAAATATGTATCTAGGGTTTATGGAATAAACAACAACAAACGTTCAACCAAACAAATCAATCTCGGCGCATCGCCAACTCCTTCGTCTCGAGGGTTTCTATCGGTAAGCGACATGCTGCCTAGATCGCATCTTGCGATCTAGGCAGCACAAGCTCCACGTTGTTCATGCGTTGCTCGTACTGAAGCCTTGTTGATGGCGAGCAACGTAGTTATCATAGATATGTTAGGGTTAGCATAGTTCTTCGCGTAACATGCTATCGTAGTGCAACCCTTGCATGTCTAGCCGCCCTCACTGTTAACACCAGATTTTGGACAAATCCAGAGGTGGGCCGTAAGAGAGATGGGCTTAGAAGACTACACGTGGAAGATCTCTGAAGCGGCCTTGCACGGAGAATTTGGGCTAGTTTGCCCGTGTATCTTTAATTGTAGTAGGTTATATCTTAGATCAAGATTTAGAGTTTGTATCGCACACGGTGGGATATTCCCACGTTAGAAAGTCCGCTGGACTATAAATATGTATCTAGGGTTTATGGAATAAACAACAACACAACGTTCACCCCAAAACAAACCAATCTCGGCGCACCGCCAACTCCTTCGTCTCGAGGGTTTCAATCAGGTAAGCGACATGCTGCCTAGATCGCATCTTGCGATCTAGGCAGCACAAGCTCCACGTTGTTCATGCGTTGCGCGTACTGAAGCGTCTTTGATGGCGCGCAACGTAGTTATCATAGATGTGTTAGGGTTAGCATAGCTCTTCGTATAAACATGCTTACGTAGTGCAACCCTTGCATGTCTAGCCGCCCTCACGCCTATCTCAGGCGTGGGGGCGGCACCCTGCTTGTTCATCATCTAGTAGATCTGATCCGTTACGATCGCTCCTTGTTATGCAAGGATTAGTTTAATATCTGCAATAGTTAGGCCTTACAAAGGGGGGGAGGATCCAGTGGCACGTAGGGTGCCGTTCGCAAGTCCTAAACAGGATGTTCCGCGGATCAACATCATTGTTGGTTCTTTGGCCTTGTTTAGGATCGGCTTATGAGCACCGTGCGTGGCCGCGAGGCCCAACCTGGAGTAGGATGATCCGATTATGCGGTGAAAACCCTAAATCGTCGTAGATCTCATTAGCTTCATCTTGATCAAGCAGGATCACCAAGTATTCGTGCACCCGGTACGAATCATGGGTGGATCGGCTCTTTGAGCCGATTCACAGGATAACCTGAGAGCCGATCGAGGCTCGTATTTAATGTTTACATGTATGCCATGCAGGAACTAAGCGAGGCATCCCCATCACCTTCCCGACCGGGTATAGGTCAGGTGGCACGCCCTTGCACTTCGCATCGCCGCGTGTGACCGAGAAGAGCATTGCGGGCCGTCGCTCGGAGGGGTCTCGGCCAGCCGCAGCTCTAGGCTCTTCCCGGCTCTACCGTGTTGACAGGCCGCTGCCCGCCGGTGGGTTTTGGCGATCAACACATTGCAGCACGCCGGTGGGACAATCGTCTACATCAACCACATCGCCATCTACATCTGAGATGGCGACGGACGGCACGCCAGTCACCTACGAGGAGCTGCCTGCTGAGCTCAAGAAGAAACATGACGAGATCAAGGCCACCCTCGAAGCCGACCTCATCGGCTCTTTCGTAGAACCCGTACCCATGGCATCGGATGGAAGGGGTTCTCACCACAAGGTGCACTCGATGGGATAGATCTCTCGCCCCGTCGGAGGAACGCACCAGGGCCTGCGAGCAGAGATCAACTACTTGGTGGCTCACTCGCTACACCGCCACTCTGAAAACTTGGTCAACGTGTTGGAGCGTCTCGCTCTGCGCGTGATCCAGGAGATCATGAGCCACCAGTACTCGCCGTCAGGACCAGCTCTCGGGACGCACCAAGGAGAGTTGCCACTCCAGTCCCGTCCACCGCTGCCATATGCGTTGGCAGCACCACCTGAAAGTGCCGGCTACACCGGCATTCGTCGTCTACAAGATCGGTGGTGACCCTAGTGACTACCGGTTCTTGGCTGAGGCGCCTAAGGAGATCCCTCAAGGATACGCGTGCACGTATGTGCCGGTTGTGGCAACCGGGCACTCTCAAACCAGGCCACAACGTCGGGGACTCCGGCGCAGACGGGAGGGACGTCGCCGACGAGCTTGAGAAGCAGACGTGGCTAACTAAGTACGCCACCCCGACGAAACTCCAGAGCCCAGCTCTGCGGTTGGCTCGAGCTGGAAAAGCAAACATGGCTGGCTAAGTACGCCACCCCGGCGAATCTTCGAGTGCATCTCCTACAGCCAAGACGGCGGATCAGATCGGTACCATGCGAGAGACCGGTTCGGCATTATGCCGAAAAGGAGGGCAATCGGCTATTCTAAGCCGTACCCCGATGAGTACGAGATGATCCCGCTGCCACCTAAATATCGGCTCCACGACTTCTCCAAATTCGGTGGATCGGATGGCTCCAGCTCCATCGAGCACATCGGCCGATATTTGGCGCAACTAGGACCGGCTTCGGTGTCGGATCAGCTACATGTGAGGCTCTTTTCACACGGTCCCTCACAGGATCGGCTTTTGGATGGTATACCTCTTTGCCGACAAACTCCATCCGATCTTGGAAGCAATTGGAAGAGCAGTTCCATATGCAATATCATTCGAAGCTTCCGAGTCTAGCATTGCCGATCTAGCACGATTACGTCGAAGCGCGGAGAAACGGTGACAGAGTACATCCAGCGCTTCGGGAATCTTAGGAACCGATGTTATTCGGTTCGTATAAGCTGAAAAGGAAGCGATCGAGTTGGCGTAGCTGGCCTTGCAACACAGCTCAAGGACATGGCCTCCCAAGCAGATTATCCCTCGTTGGCGCACATGGTTCGAAACTATCACCATATGAACAGCGCCACCCAGACTGTACCAAGACAAGTTCAAGCGTGCGGTAGTCATGGTCGATACGAGAGGAAGGTGAAGTGCTGCGGGAGACCAAGAAGTAGCGGTGGCTGAATGGACTCGGGGAGGAACCCCGTGTCCCGCAAATGGGTAAAGCCACCAGGGCCGCCCGGGGGATTTGATTTTGACGTGACCAAGACCGAGCAAATCTTCGACCTCCTGCTCAAGGAGAAACAGGTTGACGATTCTGAAGGTCTCAAGTTCCCCACGGCGCAAGAGCTAAACGGAAAGCCGTACTGCAAATTCCACAACTCGCTTTCACATGCCACCAACGACTGCAGGGTGTGGCGTCAGCACATCCAAGCGGCGATAGAGAAGGGGCGTTTAATTTTCAACCGTACGCCATGAAGGTAGACACCCAGCCCTTCCCCGCCGTTAACATGGTAGAAGTCATCTACCCCGAGGGCTGCCAGCCAGGTCCCACGTTCGGCATCAACATGGTAGGACCCGGGAACCACTCGGCAAAGATGGAGATGAGGGCATTGCTCTCATAGCAAGGATACAGAGGAGGCCGCTCCACGCGATCGGCTCCATCATGATGGCAAGCGCTACGTTACGGAGGGAGAAGTGAAGAACATAAGATATCAACGACCTCTCTCGATCACCTCCTCAACAAATATGTGAGACAAGATGACCAACGCCGACGGTCCAACTATGATGATGAAGGAGATCGTCTGGCTAGAGAAGCCAGAAGACATCGTCGGCAGGATCGCTATGAGGAGGAGCACAAGCGCCGTGCCACGGACACATCAAGGGAGCAAGATGACAACGCCAGACACTGGGACTGCCCTTTCTTCAGACACTGCTGGGATTCAGGAATGAGCCGATTGCCCACAATCGGCAATTGCCCAGAATGCAACAAGAAGAAGAAGGAGGCAGCCAACGTGTCTGTGTTTGAGCGCTTAGGGCCTCTCCCACCACCAAGCAAACGTGCTGAGTCACTTCGTTGGGCAGATCTTGAGGATTCCGAAGACGAAGGACTAGAAGAAGAAGAAGACAGGTGCCACCATCCGAGGTGGTGCCCTGACGGACTCAGCCGTTCACAAAAGCGCAGGGTTCAACGTTTGCGCGGCCTGGAGGAAGCCGAAAGGTTATACCTGCATACGCTAAGGAAGGCACGGCCTGATCTGGCCGCAAAGGTTCAGCGAGCCCTGGATGAAGAGGGTCGTCCATGAAGAATGGAGTGGCGTCCCAAGCAAAAGAAAGCCGATGATGAAACATCGGCTGGCACAAACATGGTGCTTGTCTTGCCGACGGAGCTTAGTGTTCCACGATTATACGATGCACTTAAGGTGGACGACAGCAGGCGCGTCAAGTCAAAGGTTGGGTTGGTTTTATCCAGCCTAACCGAGTAGCAAGATTAAACCAATGAGCAAACCGTGCGAGGCTGATCCTTGTGATCGGCCCCAAAAGTTTATGGAGGGACATTACAAAACCTTCATCGAACGAGCAAGGTGGAGGCCGATTCCAGCAATCGGCCAAAATTATCTTACGCACATATTCTGTTTGTGGTCGGCAACGATCTGCGGCGATGGCCACGTCGGCAGATGAAAGTCAGCATAAGTCTTTGCGAAGCCGACGTGCAAGTACGGTGCTGACTAACCAAGAAAGCCGATATCTGCGGTCATTCAGCAGATTCGGCTCGGGGGCATATAGTCGGATGAACATATGCGAGATAAACATGTGCAAACATGCGTGCAGTGGAACATTGGGGGCCGGTTAAGGAAAAATCGGCCAAATAAAAAAAAAAATTTCAGAAGCAAAGCCGATGCGCAGCCATCGACTTTAGTACAGTTGCACAGGACCAAGACCTACTGGCTATGTGCTCAAGGGTTTACATCAACGTCGATGATCAGTAGAAAGAAAGCTGATCAACGACTTATGCATCCTCGCCGGTATTCTTGCCTTGATGAAAGCTCGGGGGGCAGCTCGCCCTGGAAGTTCTTCAGAGAGCCGATTTTGATGGAATCGGTACATTTAGCTGCGTTACGATTCGGAGGCTGATGGTGACACATGTGGTTGGTTCACGATTGTCCTCGCCTTGATGAAGACTCGGGGGGCAACGGACTACATGAAGATTTGGTTCTTTAGAAACCAATTGGAGTTGCACCGGTTGATCCTGCGTCATGATCCTCTCTGGAAGCAGTTCTGGTCGCGAAAGAAGATTGCTGAAGCTATGGAGAGGAATCAGGAAGGGAGGCCGTCGGCTTTTACAGATTTTGGATTGTCCTGTCGCTGCAAAGGGATTGGATTCTCAAAATAGCCGATGAGTGGTCATCGGCTAAGGGATTGCGAAGAAAATATGGTCAGATACCAAATCGCAGCCTAGAATTGAGAAGTTCTCGGCCTACGAGCTAATTGACATGAGAATCCAGCTTCATGGGCGTCCAAAAAAAAAGAAAAAAATCGATACATTGCTATCGGTCTTGATATGACAGGCGGAAGGAATGAAATTGGGGCAATTGAAGGATGAATCAAAAGAACAATTTCATTAATTCAGAGGAGCGGCTTTACAAGAAAGAGCCGATGGCTCTCAAAAGAGGGATCTAGTGCCTAGCGCACTGCTACTACTAGTCCTATTCTACTAGTCGTCGCTGTCCTCGTCGTCACCGCCGTCGATGTCGTCGGCGCTGCTCCCGGGGAGCTCCTCGTCGCTGCTACCCCAGCCCATGGCCGGAGCCTCTTCCTCCTCGTCATCATCATCGTCCTCGCTGTCCGCCCAGGAGCGGAAGCGCTTGGTTGGCGGGTACCCGGCGGAAGAGGAAGATTCATCTTCCTCCTCCTCTTCTTCTTCTTCGTCGTCATCTTCATCCTCGCTGTTCGCCCACATACGGGAGCGCTTCTTCAGCGGGAGCTTGGCGGAGGGGAAGGTCTTGGCCTTCGCTACTTCTCCTTCTTTCTTCTCATCATCGGAGGGGAGGGGGTCCACTTCGGAAGAAGGTTTGTCCTCGTTCTTCTTCGGCGAGAATGGGGGGAAGAGGTTTGAGAAGGAGGAGGAAGAGGAAGACATTGCTGAGGGAGAAGAGGGTTTTTTGGGTGCCGATGGCTGGAACAGAGGAAGGGGATGAAGAAAGCTATTCGATCGGCACAGTTAAATAATGAGGAGCCTGGTGGAAATTTACTGTCATTACAGTTTCCAAGGAGATGACGCCAGAGCTATCGAATTTTGCAGAGAAGCTGAGAAGACAGGGCATAATGATAACGGATACTGCAACAGCTCTGCTCTGCCACGGCATGACCCGACGGAGGAACGCTTAATGATTTTGGAAAAATTATTTCCAAAACCAGGGGGGCATGTGTTAACACCAGATTTTGGACAAATCCAGAGGTGGGCCGTAAGAGAGATGGGCTTAGAAGACTACACGTGGAAGATCTCTGAAGCGGCCTTGCACGGAGAATTTGGGCTAGTTTGCCCGTGTATCTTTAATTGTAGTAGGTTACATCTTAGATCAAGATTTAGAGTTTGTATCGCACACGGTGGGATATTCCCACGTTAGAAAGTCCGCTGGACTATAAATATGTATCTAGGGTTTATGGAATAAACAACAACACAACGTTCACCCCAAAACAAACCAATCTCGGCGCACCGCCAACTCCTTCATCTCGAGGGTTTCAATCAGGTAAGCGACATGCTGCCTAGATCGCATCTTGCGATCTAGGCAGCACAAGCTCCACGTTGTTCATGCGTTGCGCGTACTGAAGTGTCTTTGATGGCGCGCAACGTAGTTATCATAGATGTGTTAGGGTTAGCATAGCTCTTCGTATAAACATGCTTACGTAGTGCAACCCTTGCATGTCTAGCCGCCCTCACGCCTATCTCAGGCGTGGGGGCGGCACCCTGCTTGTTCATCATCTAGTAGATCTGATCCGTTACGATCGCTCCTTGTTATGCAAGGATTAGTTTAATATCTGCAATAGTTAGGCCTTACAAAGGGGGGGAGGATCCAGTGGCACGTAGGGTGGCGTTCGCAAGTCCTAAACAGGATGTTCCGCGGATCAACATCATTGTTGGTTCTTTGGCCTTGTTTAGGATCGGCTTATGAGCACCGTGCGTGGCCGCGAGGCCCAACCTGGAGTAGGATGATCCGATTATGCGGTGAAAACCCTAAATCGTCGTAGATCTCATTAGCTTCATCTTGATCAAGCAGGATCACCAAGTATTCGTGCACCCGGTACGAATCATGGGTGGATCGGCTCTTTGAGCCGATTCACAGGATAACCTGAGAGCCGATCGAGGCTCGTATTTAATGTTTACGTGTATGCCATGCAGGAACTAAGCGAGGCATCCCCATCACCTTCCTGACCAGGTATAGGTCAGGTGGCACGCCCTTGCACTTCGCATCGCCGCGTGTGACCAGAAGAGCATTGCGGGCCGTCGCTCGGAGGGGTCTCAGCCAGCCGCAGCTCTAGGCTCTTCCCGGCTCTACCGTGTTGACAGGCCGCTGCCCGCCGGTGGGTTTTGGCGATCAACACTCACACCTATCTTAGGTGTGGGGGCGGCACCCCGCTTGATCATTATTTAGTAGATCTGATCCGTTACGGTTGCTCCTTGTTCTACAAGGATTAGTTTAATATCTGCAATAGTTAGGCCTTACAAAGGGGGGGAGGATCCAGCGGCACGTAGGGTGTCGTTCGCTAGTCCTAAACAGGATGTTCCGGGGATCAACTTCGTGTTGGTTTTTAGGCCTTGTTTAGGATCGGCTTACGATCACCGTGCGTGGCCGCGAGGCCCAACCTGGAGTAGGATGATCCGATTATGCGGTGAAAACCCTAAATCGTCGTAGATCTCATTAGCTTTATCTTGATCAAGCAGGACCACCATATATTCGTGCACCCCGTACGAATCATGGGTGGATCGGCTCCTTGAGCCGATTCACAGGACAACCTGAGAGCCGATCGAGGCTCGTATTTAATGTTTACGTGTATGCCATGCAGGAAACTAAGCGAGGCATCTCCATCACCTTCCTGACCAGGTATAGGTCAGGTGGCACGCCCTTGCATCAGCATCGGACGTGTGACCAGAAGGCTTTGCGGGCCGTCGCTCGGAGGGACCTCAGCCAGCCGCAGCTCTAGGTTGTTCCCGGCTCTACGGTGTTGCCCGTCGCTGCCCGCCGGTGGGTTTCTGACGACAACACATTCTGGCACGCCCCGTGGGACAAGCTTCTACATCAACCACATCGCCATCTACATCTGAGATGGCGGACGGCACGCCAGTCACCTACGAGGAGCTGCCCGACGAGCTCAAGAAGAGGTATGACGAGATCAAAGTCACCCTCGAAGCCGACCTCATCGGCTCTTTTCAGAGAACCCGTTCACATGGCATCGGATGGAAGGGGTTCTCACCGCAAGGTGCACTCGATGGGATAGACCTCTGCCCCGTCGGAGGAACGCACCAGGTCCTGCGGCGGAGATCAACTACTTGGTGGCTCACTCGCTACACCGTCACTGCGAGAACCTGGTCAACACGTTGGAGCGTGTCGCTCTTCGCGTGATCCGAGGAGATCATGAGGCACCGGTACTCGCCGTCGGGACCAGCTCTCGGGACGCATCAAGGAGAGTTGCCACTCTAGTCCCGTCCACCGCTGCCATATGCGTTGGCAGCACCGAAATGCCGGCTACACCGGCATTCGTCGTCTACAAGATTGGTGGTGACCCTAGTGACTACCAGTTCTTGCCCGAGGCGCCCTAAGGAGATCCCTCACGGGTACACGTGCACGTATGTGCCGGATTGTGGCAACCGGGCACTCACAAACCAGGCCACAACATCGGGGACTTACGGGAAAACGGGAGGGACGTCGGCGACGAGCTTGAGAAGCGAGACGTGGCTAACTAAGTACGCCACCCCGACGAACCTCCGGAGCTCAGCTCCTGCGGTTGGCTCGAGTTAGAAAAGCAAACATGGCTGGCTAAGTACGCCACCCCGGCGAATCTTCGTAGTTCAACTCCTGCAGCCCGGCCAAGACGGATCAGATCGGTACCATGCGAGAGACCAGTTCGGCATGGTGCCGAAAAGGAGGGCAATCGGCTATTCCAAGCCGTACCCGACGACTACGAGATGATCCCGCTGCCACCTAAATATCGGCTCCACGATTTCTCCAAATTCAGTGGATCGGATGGTTCCAGCTCCATCGAGCACGTCGGCCGATATTTGGCGCAACTAGGACCGGCTTCGTGTCGGATCAACTACGCGTGAGGCTCTTCTCACAGTCCCTCACGGGATCGGCTTTCGGATGGTATACCTCTTTGCCACCGGACTCCATCCGGACTTGGAAGCGATTGGAAGAGCGATTCCATATGCGGTACCATTCGAGAGGCTTCCGAGTCCGGCATTGCCGATCTAGCACAACTACGTCGAAGCGCGGAGAAACCGTGATAGAATACATCCGGCGCTTCGGGAATCTTAGGAACCGATGTTATTCGGTTCGTATAAGCTGAAAAAGAAACGATCGAGTTGGCGTAGCAGGCCTTGCAACACAGCTCAAGGACATGGCCTCCCAAGCAGATTATCCCTCACCGGCGCACATGGTTCGAAACTATCGGCATATGAACAGCGCCACCCGGACCTGTACCAAGACAAGTTCAAGCGTGCGGTAGTCCTGGTCGATGCGAGAGGAAGACGAAGTTCTGCGGGAGACCAACAGTAGCTTGATGGCTGAATGGACTCGGGGAGGAACCCCGTGTCCCGCAAATGGGTAAAGCCACCAGTGCCCGCCCCGGGGGTTTGATTTTGACGTGACCAAGACTGAGCAAATCTTCGACCTCCTGCTCAAGGAGAAACAATTGACGATTCTGAAGGTCTCAAATTCCCCACGGTGCAAGAGCTGAACGGAAAGCCATACCGCAAATGGCACAACTCGCTCTCCCATGCCACCAACGACCGCAGGTATGGCGTCGGCACATCCAAGCGGCGATAGAAAAAGGGCGTCTAATTTTCAACCAAGACGCCATGAAGGTCGACACCCAGCCCTTCCCCGCCGTTAACATGGTGGAGTGCACTTACCCTGAAGGTTGCCAGCCAGGATCCTCGTTCAGCATCAATATGGTAGGACCTGGGAACCACTCTGGCAAAGATGGAGACGAGGGCAGCTGCTCTCGTAGCAAGGACATAGAGGAGGCCGCTCCACGCGATCGGCTCCGTCATGATGGCAAGCGCTACGTCACGGAGGGAGAAGTAAAGAACATGAGATATCAAAGACCCCTCTCTGATCACCTCATCAACAAATATGTGAGTCAGTATGACCAACGCCGACGATCCAGCGATGATGTTGAAAGAGATCGTTTGGCTAGAGAAGCCAGAAGACATCGTCGGCACGATCGCGATGAGGAGGAGCACGAGCGCCGTGCCACGGAAAAATCAAGGGAGCAAGATGACGACGCCAGGCACTGGGACTGCCCCTTCTTCAGACACTGCTGGGATTCAGGAATGAGCCGATTGCCCACAATCGGCAATTGCCCAGAATGCAACCAGAAGAAGAAGGAGGCAGCCAATGTGTCTGTGTTCAAGCGCCTAGGGCCTCTCCCGCCACAAAGCAAACGCGCTGAGTCCCCTCGCTGGGCAGATCTCGAGGATTCCGAAGACGAGGGACAAGAAGAAGAAGAAGACAGGTGCCACCGTCCAAGGTGGTGCCCTGATGGACTCAGCCGTTCCCAAAAGCGCAGGGTTCAGCGATTGCGCGGCTTGGAGGAAGCCGAACGGTTATACCTGCATACTTTAAGGAAGGCACGACCTGATCTGGCTGCGAAAGTTCAGCGGACCCTGGATGAAGAGGGTCGTCCACGGAAAATGGAGTGGCGCCCCAAGCAAAGGAAAGCCGATGATGAAACATCGGCTGGCACGAACATGGTGTTCATCCTCCCTTCGGAGTTCAGTGCTCCAGGATTAGACGAGGCACCTGTGGCACAACTTGACTGCGGCCCACGGCCGGTTATCTTTGAGAAGCCACGAGAAAGAAGCTACAGACATCTGAAGGCCTTGTATTTGCGAGGTTATATCGATGGGAGGCCTGTAAATAAGATGCTGGTGGACACTGGAGCGGCAGTCAACATCATGCCGTACTCTATGCTACGTCGGCTGGGACGCTCTAGCTCAGATCTAATCAAGACCAACGTGACATTGAGCGATTTCAACGGCCAAGCGTCTGACGCACAAGGTGTTCTGAACGTGAATCTGACCGTAGGAAGGAAAACTATCCCTACAACGTTCTTCATCGTCGATAGCACGAGCACTTATGCTGTTCTGCTAGGAAGAGATTGGATCCACGCCAACTGCTGCATTCCCTCCACGATGCACCAATGCATAATACAGTGGGATGGAGATGAGGTAGAAGTCGTCCAGGCCGATGATTCAACCGAAATTTCAACGGCTGGTATGAACGCATGGGAAGCAGCAGGCCAAGAACCCCTCTCAGGTATCAATTTGGACGACTGCGAGCGCATCGACGTGACGAAGGGAAGGGTTAAGCTGGTTTTATCCACTGGCCTGACCATGTAGCAGAGGCAAAGCAATGAGCAAACGGGGCGAGGCTGATCCTTGTGATCGGCCCCAAAAATTATGAAGGAACATTACAGAACCTTCAGTCAATGCTTCAATCATCATGGAGGCCGATCCCGGCAATCGGCCAAAATTATCCTCACCACATGTTCTGCTTGTGTTCGTCCTTGTTCCTACCGGAGCCGACGTATGAATTACAGAGCCGATATCTGCCATTCCCTGACAGATTCGGCTCGGGGGGCACCTAAACACGATGAACATGGGAACAGGTGCAGGAGGACATGTGTACAGCGAAATATTGGGGCCGATAGGAGAAAATCGGCCAGTAAAAAAAAATTTTTACTGACAGCCGATGCAAGGGCATCGACTTTAGAATTGAGAAGCAGCCGATGCGCAGCCATCGACTCTAGTGGAGTTATGCGAGGTTCACCGAATCTCCACCAAATCCAGGCCAACTGTGGTGCCTTCTGCTTCTTCGCAGGAGTAAAACAATGGAAATTTCTTCAGCTGCTTCGAGCCGATCCGGGTTCCTGAATCTTTTTGTCGAGGATTTCTAATCTTTGGTGCTAGTTCAGCCGTGTTGTGAAGGGGTGGTCGGCTTTCTAAGGAGGAAAGGTGATCGGTTTTGGTGCGTCCTCTCGACATTCTCGCCCGAGTAAGGCTCGGGGCAGCAGCTCGGTGGATACTCTGTTTAGGAGCCGATTGGGGTACCATCGGCTGGTCTTTCGTCGCCACCTTCTTCACAAATGATGAGTATTAAAGAAGACCATTAGGTTTGGTTGGAAGAATTCAAAGGCTTCCCTGAAGATTCTACATTATCCACCAGATTTTAAAATCATCAGTTGAAGGATGGAAGGGTGAATTTTAAAGGACCGATGCGTTGCTATCGGCTCATTACGCATTGGCAAAAAGGGGACAAATCGGCAAGGTCAGTATGAGAGGGAATCGGCTAAATTGAGCTCAAAGGAAATCGGCGAAATCAAATTGGGGAAAGTTCTTCATTGATAGGCGAGATTTCTTACATAAAGAGCTGATTGCTCTCAAAAGGAAGTACTAGGGGATACATTGCCCCATCTACTACTACTGGCCCTATACTAGAGGTCCTATCTACGGGCCGTCACTGCCCTCGTCGTCGCCGTCGTCGCCGCTGTCGGCGCTGCTTCCGGCGGGCTCGTCGTCGCTCCAATGGCCGCCGACCGGGCCCTCATTGTCCTCGTCCTCTTCATCAGCATCATCGTCGCTGTCGAAGTCGCTGAGGTTGCCCGGCCAGGGGCAGAACCGCTTGGCCGGCGGCTCGTCAGAGGAGGTGTCATCCTCCTCCTCTTCCGGCTCCTCCTCCTCCTCCTCGGAAGAGGTGAAGTCGCAGGAGAAGCGATCGTCATCGCTCTCCTCCTCCTCCTCCGTTTCCCCGTTGGCGAGGAAGCGGAGGTCGCTTTCCCCGTCGGTCAAGGACTTATCGTCCTCGGACTGTGACGGAGAAGTCGTGGCTGGACTCCTCCCGGCTTCAATGGCGCGGCGGGTGTTCGCCGCGTGGACTTCCTCCTGGGTCGGCTCCGGCGTCGGCTCACGGGAAGGGGAGGACTGGCTGGAAAGATCCGATGGAGCAGAGGAGGAAGAAGACATGGTGGCACAGGAGGGCTTTTGGAGTGCTAATGCGAAGAAAATGCGGAAATAAACTGTGCGGAGCGGTTAAATAAAGGGGATATAGTGGAAATTCAATGCCACAGCAGTTTCCGAGGAAGTGGTGCCTAAAAAAAAAAACTGCCAGGTCACGCGGAGAAGTTGAGAAGGCAAGGCATCATGATGACGGATACTGCAACGGTTCTGCCACGACATGACCCGACGAAAGAAAAGCAGAGTGATTTTGGAATTACCAATTCCAAAACCAGGGGGGCATGTGTTATCACCAGAATTTGACCGAGTCAGAGGTGGGCCGCGATCAGGATGGACTTGAAGATATGTACATGGAAGAAATACGTGAATCGGCCTTGTGTACCAAGTTTGGGCTAGTTTGCCCTTGTATCTGTAATATATTAGATCGTATCTTAAGTTAGAAGTTAGAGTTTTACCCGTGCACGGTTAGGTGCACGCCTAAATTAGAAAGTCCGCTGGACTATAAATATGTATCTAGGGTTTATGGAATAAACAACAACAAACGTTCAACCAAACAAATCAATCTCGGCGCATCGCCAACTCCTTCGTCTCGAGGGTTTCTATCGGTAAGCGACATGCTGCCTAGATCGCATCTTGCGATCTAGGCAGCACAAGCTCCACGTTGTTCATGCGTTGCTCGTACTGAAGCCTTGTTGATGGCGAGCAACGTAGTTATCATAGATATGTTAGGGTTAGCATAGTTCTTCGCGTAACATGCTATCGTAGTGCAACCCTTGCATGTCTAGCCGCCCTCACACCTATCTTAGGTGTGGGGGCGGCACCCCGCTTGATCATTATTTAGTAGATCTGATCCGTTACGGTTGCTCCTTGTTCTACAAGGATTAGTTTAATATCTGCAATAGTTAGGCCTTACAAAGGGGGGGAGGATTCAGCGGCACGTAGGGTGTCGTTCGCTAGTCCTAAACAGGATGTTCCGGGGATCAACTTCGTGTTGGTTTTTAGGCCTTGTTTAGGATCGGCTTACGATCACCGTGCGTGGCCGCGAGGCCCAACCTGGAGTAGGATGATCCGATTATGCGGTGAAAACCCTAAATCGTCGTAGATCTCATTAGCTTTATCTTGATCAAGCAGGACCACCATATATTCGTGCACCCCGTACGAATCATGGGTGGATCGGCTCCTTGAGCCGATTCACAGGACAACCTGAGAGCCGATCGAGGCTCGTATTTAATGTTTACGTGTATGCCATGCAGGAAACTAAGCGAGGCATCTCCATCACCTTCCTGACCAGGTATAGGTCAGGTGGCACGCCCTTGCATCAGCATCGGACGTGTGACCAGAAGGCTTTGCGGGCCGTCGCTCAGAGGGACCTCAGCCAGCCGCAGCTCTAGGTTGTTCCCGGCTCTACGGTGTTGCCCGTCGCTGCCCGCCGGTGGGTTTCTGACGACAACAACATGTACTGCTCATCTTCTCCAAAAGCATACTTCTCCATCATCTTCTGGCTGTTAAGCATGGACTTCTTCTTCTACTGCATCTACAATTAGCTTCCACTAGCAGGGGGTTCCATGCAATCGGCACCCCAAGCGGAGCAGCTGCGTGCTCTATCGATTTCATCAACAATCGAGCCATTTCGATCTTCGAAATGTACCTCAAACCAACCCCCTGGAACATCTGCATACTTGCAAACCTCAATGATCTCGGACGTGTGCTCTGGTTCACCGCCGGCCTTGGTAGCACCGGATATGTATGCAACAATGATATGTAGCGACATCTCCACCAAATGGCGCACCTTGAACTCGGAATCCCAGCGGATGAGAAGCTCCATACCTCTGCGCCTGCACGCCACCCCCGGACGCTTCATACCGACCATGGACCGAGGAGCAAAGACCTCCTCCTGCGGCAGCCCCGCCATATCCCTCAGAGCCGCCGCCGCTTCCTCCTCCTCTTGCCCTTCTTTGGTATAGGACGACGGCTGCAGGTACAGGCGACGAAGAGGCTCCATCACTGGGCCGACGGGCTGCTGTGGCGATGAAGGAGAGGACGTGCAGGCAGGCTTCTGTGGCGACGAAGGAGAGGATGTGCCGCCGGTCTTCTGTGGCGACGAATCGGAGAGGTTGTGCCGGCCGTATGCTGTGGGGTCGAATCGGCCGGCGGGCTGCTGTGGGGGACGAATCGGCCGATGGGCTGCTGTGGGGGACGAATCGGCCGGCGGGCTACTGTGGTGTCGAATCGGCCGGCGGGCTGCTGTGGGGTCGATTCGGCCGGCGCGCTGCTGTGGGCGACGAATCGGCGGCCGCCGTGGCCGAATTGGCCGACGATGCCCATGAACCGACGAGGAGGTGGACGATTCGAAGAGGAGGATCAGGATTTTCTCCGGCGGCGGGTGGAGGAAGCACTGGGGGGAGTGCGGGGTGGACTGCGGGGTCGACGCGGCGGGTGGAGAATGGGGGCGGGTCAACGCGATGGGGATTGGCCTTTGCATTTCTGTCCCCATGTGCTGTTTTGCAATTTTGCCCCTACACTTTTTGTCTTCTGCACGACTGTCAGCCGCCAACGCAGTTACCTTTGATTCAATTCATGGACAAGTTCAGTGACCTGCACGATCCAAGCTACCAAATACACGCGCGCGTACAGCACCAGTGACCGTAGAAATCAGCTATGACAAGTTGAGTGACCTCCGCGGCGTATTCGAGCAGTACGGTGACCGTACCGAGCAGTTCCGATAATTACAGTGACCATTGGTGCATTTTACCAAACATTTTTTTGTCTGAGAGAGAAAACGCAGAAACAGTAGAGCAAAGGAACGAAACACAAACTTGGGCCGAGCCCATCTTAGCAAACAGGTGTGCGGCACCGCTATAGGCGGTGCATAGGAGCTCCCGCGCAGGCGGCGGCAGTAACCTCTGGATCGCATCCTCTAGATCGCCGCGACCGACCCCACCGCGCAGCCAACAAACCTTTGCCGGAAACCGCCGGCGCCGCCCCCGTGCCGCCGGGAGCCTCGCCCGCTCCTTCCGTCGAGCCGCCCCCGGTCCATCCATGGCGACGAAGCAGCCGCCGCCGTCCGCCTCTACATCCGGGGCCGCGGTGTCCATGAAGGACTACCTCAAGCGGTACCAGTCGGGCCCCGCCGCCGCCGACCAGAAGAAGGCCAAGAAGAAGAAGAAGAGCAAGCCCAGCGCCCCCGCCGGGGCCGGGGTGCTCATCGTCGACGAGGACCCCGTCTGGCAGAAGCCCGTGCAGATCGAGGACGAGCCCGCGTCGTCAGGTATGAATCCCCAAACCCTAGCGCTACTTATATAGCCTGACATGCGAGGTTTCTATCGGATTCTTGTCGAGTTTTGATTGGGATTGGGCGCGTGTGTTGTTGCAGGGGACGAGAAGCCTCAGGTGGATGAAGACATCGAGGTCAAGCGGATGCGCCGCATGGAGGAAATCCGCGCCAAGCGGCCCTACAACTCCATCGCCAACGATGGCAGTGGCTGGGTCACTGTGGATGCTGACTCGCCCCACCGCCGCAGGAACGACACTCCCTCACCGGAGAGGGGCGCCGGCGCGGGGAGGAAGGATCTCTCGCCCCCACGCCGAAGGCAGCAGCGGCGCGACACACCCTCGCCGAAGCATGGAAGTGCTGCGGGGGCTGACATTTCACCGCCAAGGCAGAGGCAACGGCGCCGTGACACACCCTCGCCAGAGGCAGAGGGAGGCGATTTGTCGCCCCCACGGAAGGTCAGGCAGCAAGGGGACCACTCTCCTCCAAGGAGACGTGCTCCTCGCCATGACTCCGAGGAGCCACCCCAGGATCTCTCACCGCCACGGAGGCGCACGAGGCATGACTCGGAGGAGCCTCGAGACCTCTCCCCGCCTCGCCGAAGGACAAGGCATGACTCTGAGGAGCCCAAAGACTTCTCCCCACCTCGACGACGGACACGGCATGACTCAGAGGACCGCAAAGACGCCTCACCACCTCGCCGCCAGACTCGTCAGGATACGAAGGAGCCCGAGGACATCTCTCCACCACGGAGGCGGAAGGGCCAGGATTCGACGCAGCTGGGAGATCTGTCACCCCCGAGAAGGCGAAAAATGGGACAAGGCCTGGTTGATGGGGACATTTCGCCACCAAGGAAGGGTCGGAAATTTGCATCTGATGATCTGTCTCCACCTCGTAAGGGGAGAGACCTTTCTCCTCC
The DNA here is from genome assembly GCF_019359855.2 of Lolium perenne. Taxonomy (NCBI): domain Eukaryota; kingdom Viridiplantae; phylum Streptophyta; class Magnoliopsida; order Poales; family Poaceae; genus Lolium; species Lolium perenne. The sequence continues at coordinate 12,640,010 of NC_067250.2, read as the reverse complement.
AAGGAAGGGTAGAAAGGAAGGAGCTCCAAAAGAGGCAAGGAGAGCTGGGTTGATGTCAGCGGAGGAAGTTAAAGAGGACATCAGAAAGATTAAGGAGGATGAGAAGCTTAAGTGAGTGATACTTCACTTCTTTGGAATATATATGCTTTCTCTTGTTTGCTAAGATTGTAATGTTACTTGTTTTTCAGGTTCGCAGCTCAGGATCCTTCCTTCACTGGTAAAGGGGCAAAGGCAGTATTCCGAGACAAGGAAGGTATCACTACTTCTATGCATATCATGTTTTGGTTTTTTGGTGGCAGTTACCTATGCAGACATTCCAAGTTTCTGTGGTAACATTGCTTTTGTGACGTTTCACAGGAAAACGGATAAATCAAGAAGACATACAGAAGGCAAAGGGAGACGAGAAGCCAAAGGTATATATATGATAATTTTTCTGGAATTTTGGCAGTCATCATCCATTTATCTGGTTAATTTTACTTTAGCGCATGATAATTCGAATGTTATTTCTAGCAGCCCAAAATCCTTACTATCACTTCGGGAGATTCGTATGGCAAAATTGTACTACCTCTGTCTATAAAAAAGATGTTGAAAGTTTGTCTGAATTTGGATGTATCTAGAAACTTTTTTAGTGTATAGATACATCTAAATTTTGGACAAACCTTCGACACCCTTTTATGGACGGAGGGAGTAGAAAAAGCATATGCAAAGAACTTCTGTTTCTCCTAATTTTCGTAGTGTCTGATGTATAATTTCTAGTAAGTATGAATATTTACTAACTTATTTGAAGGAAAAAAGTTATCCTGGGACTTTCAGAATAGAGGATGCACAATGTGGAACACCCATCCTTTGTATAGAAACAAACAAGGCGCTAAATATCACAGTATAACACTTGACCAGCAAACATAAAAGCTATAGGACATGAACAGATCCCCCAGTACTAACAAGCAATATTATAGTAAAAGGCACAAAGCTTATTAATTTCGACTTATCCTCTCATATGCATAACCAAGAGCTGGTTTCTTTGTAGATCAAGTTCCCATGTTCACTGTGATCGTTCTATTCACGTTGTAAGCAATTGTTCCATAGAAATCCAAATACAACATCTGCTGGAGATGAGAGAAATCAGATTAGTGCTGGTGAAACTGACTCAGTTATTAATGATTTCACGTAGTATGGAACAAAGTGCAGCAACTGATGAAATGATTACCCAAAATACATTTTCCCATTTTCCTCACTTACCTGGACTCAGTTCAACATAGGATCTCAATCTTTGATGTCGCTATTTATAACTGTTATTTAGTAACTGATGTTCTTCCTGTTGGCAGGAAAAGCATATAGAATGGGGTAAAGGGTTGGTGCAGAAGCGAGCAGCAGAGGCTAGAGTTCAGGATCTTGAAGATGAGAAGAGTAAACCATTTGCGCGAACAAGGTACATTTTCTTATTAAACTTGCATGAAATGGGTACTTGGCACATAATCTTTGTTCACTGGATTGGAGAATTTGTATAATAGGTAATGCTGTGCTTGCTTTGATCAGTGCAATCTTTATCTTTTGTGTCCTTAATTGGCTGCTAATCTTGTCCAATTAAACGTGAAGTTTTCACTTCTCTTTCAAGTAATTCAAAGTTGAGTCTGTTTGCTTGTAGGGATGATCCTGAGCTTGACAGTATGCTAAAAAACAGACTCCGGTGGGGTGATCCTATGGCTCATCTTGTTAAGGTAACTGCAGCTTTTTATTTGGAGTGTTTACTTGAAACTATTGAAGCTATTTCTTTTGGTTAAGGAATGATATGTGTGTTAACGCATTGCAGCGCAAAGAGGACTTTCTTCTTGATGACTTGGGAGATGATGAAAAGATGAAAGAATCTGGCTTTATAGTTCCTCAAAATGTACCTACTCACAGCTGGCTGAAACGTGGCGTAGATCCTCCTCTGAACCGTTATGGAATAAAACCTGGTCGTCATTGGGATGGAGTGGATCGCAGCAATGGTATGTGCCTTCCAAATTCATTCAGTTTTTTTTTCCTTGTGTAATTCAACCACATGCCTCTTGGCCGTGGCCCGTGGAAAAATACCAGCTTGGTTTAAACTTTTCGTATGAGCATTAAACACCTTCCTGTGGGGCTTCTAGTATGGGTAGAGGCTGGTACCTTTAAGTTTACTAGAAGGATTGTTTGGGTTTCACTTCACATTTTGTGCTTGAGGATTTATGTTTCTTGTAAGAAGAGTGCTTGTTTTCCTGCATTGTTACTGGTAGATGACAAGGAAAAATACATGACTTAACCCCTCAACAACTGTAAACTGTTTAGTCACACTGTCATGTTGAGACAATAGAAAAAACACACCGTAGGGGTTTGGCAAAGTCTTAAAAAAAATGTTGTGGAGACATTTGTTGCAGTTCGTTCATTTAGTTGTTTTCATATTGTGTTTGTCATAGCCATGCACCTGACTTGCGTGAGCTGGATTTTGTTGACCTGAACAGAACATGTCATCGTTTTCCCATGGAAGATAAGTTATTAAACCGATTTTTTGTATATGTTGTGTGTCAAAGAAGGTAGGGAAAGGGATGGAAAGTCAGACATGTTTGCGTACTTTTTCTTTGTTGATCATAATCCCCATTTTCACTATAATAACTTGTCTGGTACTCCGTATGAATTCACATAGTTCATCATGTGGTGTGTATATTGAACATTTGAACATGTGCAATTTTCTGGCCATCACTAGTTGGTCCAGGTTTCAGAGTTTATCCTGCATTGTGTCATTCAATCTGTCACTTAATTCATTCCCACGTGTTTCCAGGATACGAGAAGGATATGTATAAGCTGAAGAACGACAAACAAGCAATGGAGCAAGAGGCCTATCTCTGGTCTGTCGCCGATATGTGAGCGCCGCTGTCGTAGTTCCAAGAACATGTATGCCTGATCTGATACATACATTAGTACTACGTGCGGATCAGTTTGTGAGGTTCTGCAATGTGCCCGCAAGGAAGCGAGGCCCTGTGAATGTTTCTTCTTCAAACATACGATGAGATGGGTTCTTTCTCTGGTGGGTGCTTCGGCTATGGCGGAGGCGGGCGACAGGCGAAGTTTGTGTTGTGCACTTCCCTAGTATGTTCTGTTAGGATCCTGCGTGTGTATCGTGTTGTATTCTGTTTGCTTATAAACATGCAGTGTCCCAAAAAGTATGATGAGATGATCACGGGGAATGAATGATTTGCTCGAGTAGCCCCGTATGGCCTTCTCTGAAGAATCTCAGGGGAGCAACAGTTTTGTTATGTATTCATTGGATTTCTGCTACACGGCACAGTTTTACATACATTTTGTAAGATGCAACAGGATATACATACATGTTCAAAGATTTGATTTCGGCACAAAGAAGAATTTTAGTGCCATTCTTGTATGATGGGAGCAGTAGTATTTTCCTAAAACATGACTTTCATTATAGCAACAGAAGGGAAAAACAGAATATGTGAATATTCATGGTTCTTGAGCGGTCGTAAGAAATGGGTTAACCTCTGCAAACTATAGTTGCACAATTCTGAACCGAATGATTGCCAACACTGTTTGGAAATGGAATTCTCAACCGGAAGTAGTAACACAACAGTTGTGTTGCCGAATCACGAACAGCGTGAGCAGAGGAATTTTATTCCCAGCCAGATAAAACCTGAAACGACGAACTTAACCCTCAGACCGACTTTTAGTCCAAGCCAGGAACGGAACATGTCCATGTCCTCGCGGCGGCGGCTGCTCTCGCTCCTGCGCAGCGCCCGCCTCGCCCCGGCAGGTCGTCTCGCCCCCGCGCCGTCTTCCAGGAGTTTCAGCCTGCTCCCCGCCGCGGCCGCCTCCACCTCAGGCTCAGGTGAGCGCTTCCCCATGCCTGTATTCCCCGCCCCCCTCGCATGATCCCCACGCCCGCGATTGTTTGGAGAGTTCGGTTCAGCAGCGAGGCGCGGCCTTGGCCTGCTGGATTGCGCGAAGCGCTCTGTGTTGAATTATTATTATTAAGTGGATGTAGTGAGAGACTGCGATGCTGTTGCCTTCGATTGTTTCGATGAGAGGCGAGGATGGCCGCGACCTAACAGTAGATAAAGGGGTGGGGGTCGAATGTGCGGTGCTACATTACAACCTGCGTGTAGATTGGGTCTCCCACTGTAACGGAATATGCAGCAGTAATTCATCCATGCTAGCAGATTTGATGGCAAATCTGTTATCATGAATCGAGTTCTGATTCCAAATCTGCCCTGCTGCTATTGTTCCTATTGCAACTGAGAGTGGCGCCACTGCTGGTCAATGACCCATCGTAACGAAATGCTTGATTTTCTGTTCCCTCAGGTTCCAGTGATGGCAGCTTCACTAGTAAGGGCTCAAAGTACGGCGCTATACTGATTGGGCAAGCAGGTACCATCTCTGCATATGTGCCACTCCCCTTTTCATGCATTGTGTGCAGCTTGGCTGTTGCTTAATATTATACTTTTGAGTACTTTGGTACTGCAAGGTAGATGCAGGGCTAAGAGCATATAAAATAGTACATGTCACTTGGTACTAAGGGTGTGCTATGTGCCAACCCAGCACTTGGGTGGGGTGGAAAAAACAAAAGTTGAGAGCTGGTTAGCTTGTTACTAGATTGAGGAACAATCTAATTGATACAAAGGACTCTTGATCTTTCTCTGGCTGAAATTCACTTCTACTAATTGTCTAATCCCGACCAGACTCTTGTCCTTTCTACTTTCTAATTTAAGGAAATAGATTTCATATTCGATACCATGAAAACCCTAACTTTATTCTTTGTTTCAGCTGTTTTTCTTGGCCTGAGCAGCAACGCTGTATTGGCTCAGGATGATTCGGTCGCTCCAGCAGATTCAAGCGAGCAAGCTGATGCAAATGCTACTGGTCTACGCCGTGTTGAAGATGGCTCAGTGATCTCAAATGAACACACGATCAAATGGAGAATGTGCACCGATAGTGCCCGAGATTATTTCCTGAAAGCAAGTACCTCATTATCCTTAGCTTCATCTGAACCACGTTTTCGCACTATCTTTCTGAGAAAAAGTTAGTACTACATTATAGTTTCCCTCTTCGTTCGAACATAATTCTCTTTTCTACATGTTTTCCCAAAAACGATGCAAAACTAGACCACAATCATCTGGATACATCGATAGCCTAGAGAGAACAACTATAGTTCTTAGTCCCCTGATGCTGACAATTTTCATATAACCTGTTTGGTCCACAGGTTTTGGGTTACCTGTTACAACTCTTACTATGAGGGTCAGTCCTTCAGTTTCCTCATTAGACCATGTGGAACTGGAATTTAACCTATCATAAGCTATGTGTTGTTTTGATGTTGATATACTGAAACTAGCTGGTAATTTGACATGATGTTTCGGATTGCTATTGCTCGAAAGCTGTTTATGAACTTCCCATAAGTACATGATCCAAGACTTGCTTCAGTTAGGAAATCATGCAACTATTGAACATTTGCATTATGTATGAGTGTTTGCGAAACTCTCGACGGGAGAATCGAGTCTATTCAGGAAGAACTAGCCATTCTTCAATCCTAACGAAGTCATTCCGGAACAATCCAGTGAGCAACAACGATTACTTAGGATCAGCTTGTGAAATATGCCATGTGCATTAATTTTTTTAGGAACACCTTAATGCTGCTTGGAGTATGACTGTATTAGAGGAGGAAAGGAGGGTGTCTCTTTAGTTACTCCTACAGTCCTCTACTCTTTGTTCGTCCTTTGAATTGCGGTTGTCATTATCCTATTATATCCAATTAAATTCATTTCCTAGGGAAAATTAGCTGAAGCTGAGAAGTTGTTCAAGACAGCTCTGCAAGAAGCTAAACAAGGATTTGGACTGAGAGATCCACATGTTGCATCAGCTCTGAACAACTTGGTAAGTGTTACTATTGACTAAGAACTGAAGATTAAGTAAACATTCTGTTTGACCGTGTTAGGTATGGGTTCCGTTTGTAGTCGCATAATAGGCATTGTTCCCTTTTCCGGTCATGCACGTCGCAGACTCAAAAAGTGTGGCAGATTCTCTTAAAGCAATGCTAAAGTGACTGCAGATTTTGTTGGTCTAACCTATGCAAGTTTGCCAATAAGTGGTGAAGTTTTACAAGGTTATACATTGAGCTAAACAGACCCTTACATATCCTTGTTCACTTACCTGGTAAACTTACCTGCATTTAGTATCATACCATTAAGTCCATTATATGCATATCTATGTCTATTTTGTAACAGTTAAACTGCATGTGGTACTGACAACTTAATGCTACTAATTAAATCAAATGTTCTGATAAGTCAAGTAAGAACTCTTGTTTTTTTTGTTTTTATGCTTTACATTTTAAAATGCTTGGGTGTATCAAAAGTAGATTCTGTGCACTGTATTTTAGATTCCATATGTTAAAAATCTGCGCGTAAAGTCTAATCTGGCCTGCTATCATGTGATGCCCATTAAACCTGTAACCACTTAAGCTTCCTCAACCAAACAACTTTAAAAGACCCTAGTTGTTTGTATCGCGTACCAAATCGTCATATACCACTGTATTATCCCAGTACGTTAAGTTGTCCGGGTTGCGTTTGACACACTGGCACTCAAATGGTTTTTTTCTACAAATTTAAATAGGCAGACCAGGTCCTGTTAGTGTAGGCTTCTGTAAACCGCCCCTTAATAGTTAATAATTCCTCCGTTCCATAATTCTTGTCGTGGTAATTTGAACTAAAACCATGACAAGAATTATGGAATGGAAGGGGTACTAGTCTTGCGCGAAACAACATTCCTTTTTGTTCCCTGTTCCTAATATTATCCTTAGTTTTGCAGGCGGAGTTTTATAGGTTAAGAAAAGAGTATGAGAAAGCGGAGCCATTATATATGGAAGCAGTTGAAATCCTGGAGCAATCATTTGGACCTGACGATATACGGTACTTTGTGTTTTAAACTATATTGTGTTCTATCTCAACAGCAAAAAGCTACTCCCTCCATTCCGAATTGTAAGATATTTTGGATATGTCAATGTGGACTACATACAGATTGAGATGAGTGAACAAACACAATGAAATGTGTCTAGACACATACGATTCAGAAAAGGCTAGAACATAATTTGGAACGGACTGATACCTGTTATGCATCCCTGCCTGGTCGTTATGTACTATTGTTGTTGAGCGGAAGAACGGCGTGCACTTCCCTCTGTGCGTGCCTGATTGATAGCACTAGTTGATGCATATGATGTCTAAATTCCCTGTGTTGGAGAACTGCCTTAATTTTTTCTATTGCAAATAAGATACTTTACATGCCTCTTGTAGGGTCGGAACAGCTTTGCGTAATCTTGGGCAGTATTATCATATTCAGCGCAGGTTTGATCAAGCTCAGACATGTTATGAGGTACCTGCTGTTAACTCATGAATCTTTTGAAGTTCAGCTATTATGGTTATCGTAAGTGTTATGCCATAAAGTTTGACAAGCTTTTAAATGAAATGTCATGTTATACTCTTCCCGGCCCAAAATGTAAAGGCACACTTTATTTTGCACTGTCTTTAATGCACAACTTTGACCACTAATACAACAACATAAAAGCCGTTTTCCCAAGCAAGTTGAGGTAGGTTAGATATGAAACCCAACAGAAACATAAGGAAACCAAAACAAGGAGATAGAAAGAAAAAGGAAAAAAAGCAACGAGTAAACTAAGATTCCGGCACATGGATCGCTGATTTCAATGCAGTCCTATCAAGAGCCAAATTTATAGGTACATTCCAATCCCTCAAGTCTCTTTTTACCGCCTCCTCCCATGTCAACTTTGGTCGTCCTCTGCCCCTCCTAGTATTTTCCATGCTCTTTAGAATACCGCTATTACTAATTTTATTGACATATTATAAGTACAAATCAGACTCAAAGTTGTAATTTGGTGACTAAGGAAAATCAAGGGCGCCTTACATTTTGGGATGGAGGGAGTAGCTCAGTAGGGCTCTTCCCTACTGTTCTAGGAAGAAAATGCAACAACTCGCAGTTAGTAATTTGTGAGGAATGAATGTATCAGAGCAGTGCCATGTTTTGTGGCTTACCTTTATATGTAGTTCTTGCATCCTCCTGGGAGCAATGATGGAGCCAATTTTCAGTAATCTTTCCAAAGCTGAATGACGTGCAGCATCTCATCCTAACTTTCCTAGAGCCAGGAAAATTGAAGTAGGAAATCAAAATATTTCTCAAAGAAACATAATATCGTTATAAATGATAAAAGAGTTTTTTAAAGAGACATAGCATCCTTGACACTGCAAAAGCTTTCATGTGGATACTCATTTGTGTCGGATGAAAGCATTAGCATGGTGCCATACTGCCATCTTCTATCTTGCTGTTACTGTTCAGTAATTTAAGTTTCTCTACTTGTTTGAGTTGTGCTCCTTCTAGCCATGTGCAACATCAAGACTTAAGAAAGTGCTTGTGAAATAATATCTTCCAATTGAACCGTGAAAGAAAAAAACATGTTTAGGCCTATTATAATTCTCAATATAGTTATTGCATAATTTTTCTATTGTTTATGCATGTTTTTTTTAGTTTAAACTTGCTTATATTATTTTCTTTTGTCTGTTGTTCCTTTTTGCAGCGTGCTTTGAAGGTAATGAATGTTAATTCTCTGGCCTCCTTTTTCTTTGCATGTTTGACATTCGTTATCTGAATCTTATATGTGTCTTGTTTCACCTATGTCACCCATTATAATCAATATTACAACATTTGAGTAAACAGTATAATCATACGTGTCACCTATTTTATCTGGCCATGCATACATAATTGTTTGGTGTTTGACACATGGCACATAAGCAGACCAAACGACAAGCCACCAGAGAAACATATTGTTTCGACAAAGCATTGGAAAATAGGGAAATATGTGCATTTATATTGATGATATGTACAAGATTTTTTTCTACTTCACTGTAGGATGACCAATCATCTGTTGATCCTGTGTATGAATAAAAACTTTAGCTATTGTTCCATGTGAATACTGTTAATATTTCATCCAAGGGCTATTGTTGTATCCTTTTCCCTCTTGTGTACTACTCTTCTTACTTTAGCTTTATTTATTTTCTTTAATCATCAGACATTTTTGTTAGTGATACATATCAGTTACTGATCTAATTAGAAATTATATGTTCTAGCTTTTGTTCAGAAATGATCTACTTGACTGATTTTTCGGTGTAAGGTAATCTATGTTTTGTGGTTCTAGCCATCAATTTTAACTTGCCATGCAGATAGAAGGACGTGTTATGGGGCTTGGTCACCCAGATTATGCAAATACAATGTACCTTCTTGCCAAGGTACAACTATACTATTGCTGTATAAGTTACTGTTCTATATTATCTCATTTTTTCACGGACATCTCTCTCGAAGGACAGGAGCAGTGTATTTCATTAAGAAGAATATAATTTCACTGTTATTTAAGTGAAAACTAGATACAACGAGCACACACCTAGCTAAAGTAGGCTGACACGCCAATAAAGTGATGGAGACTGTTCTCTGGTATGTGTATGACTAGTTTGAGTACAAGTTCACCATACCAAATCCAATGTTTGGCTAAGGATTTGCTTGACCATGAGGCCAGCGTTGGCAATAAAGCTGAAGTAGAATTCACATGGGCTTGCTAAAAGTTTTACAACCATCTAAACAAAGACCAAATTTTTCTGTAAGGTTTGTTTTGGACACCAACCGAGCATACCCTATGTATTTATTTCCTAGGCTCCAAGACATACAGCACACACACAGCTAGTTTAACAAGTCACTGAGCTGTCTTTGAGGGGAATGTGTGTTCTCTAAGCATATTTTGACATCCTGACACTGTTTCAAACTAGTATTATGTAAACTCCAGGATATTAATCAACATCCAAAAGGCAGTCATGACTCATTATAGTCTTCAGTGATCTTGCAGTACAGTGTTTGATTTGAGTGAATGTGTCACAAGAGAGTCGCCCGATATGTCAGCCCATAGGCCATTACCAAGTTGTGCAATACAGTTTGGAATTACTTTAATGAACCATATACAGAAGTTCGATTAGATTTCAAAGTCCAAACACGCCTTACAACCCGTCGAACTTCAGGTTTAAGCCAAACAGAAACTCTATATGTTTCCTTTTTTGCAAGTTGATTGCCTCATACAGTTATTCGATCCACATAGTCCCAGTTGCTACAGCTTGCAGCTGCCTCCACCATTACCGACAACTGTCCGGCCCCAGAAAAGTTTTATCAGATGTCTCCATTTGGCACCACTGTGTCCCAATGCTTCTGCACCTCCATTATTATGTTTCATGCAGCAAGAGACAATGAAAATTCTACTCCGCTCCATGCAATGGAAATTACTCCCTCCGTCCTGAGGCTTAAGGCGTAATTTTTTTTTCAACTTTTCACCAAAGCATAAGGCGCAGAGGGCTAAGTATCGCTAACTTCCCAATAATACCCCTCCCTCTCGTTTCGTTCGTCCTAGAAAATAGCGCGGCATTGGGACGGCGTTTTGCTTCGTCTTCCAGGCAGGAAGTTAGTTCTGCCACAGCGATTGATCTCAAATCCTCGATGCGGTACGAGACCATGGACTGCCGCAGCGATCGATCTCAAATATTTTCTCCCCCGTCCGCCCTTTTCTTTCTCTTGATGATGCCATGGTACCCAATCAAGATTTGATTGTCAGCCATGTTGTTCCGCTGGATCAGGATGTGGCATGCAACGTCCTCGCACCGAAGGGTAAAGAGAAGGGCGCACAGAGGAGGATGGAACGCGAGGGAGAGGTCGTTCGGGCTGCGGCGGCGGCCCTGGCGTTAGCGGCTGCGTTCATGGCTTTTGAGGCGGTGCTCATGGCTACTCATGTCGTGCGCGCGGAGGATGGTGGAGGGTGTGGCGGGCGTCGGCATCAGTGGCGAGTGTGGCGGCTTTTCCCACAGTCCTTGGCGAGCTTGGCGTCCTCCTAGTGCTGGGCGAACGCGGAGGCCTACTTGTCCTTCCCGGCATGGATGAAGAGAGCACATGCAGGAACAAATGAGAACATGCTCGGCCTGCCTTTCCTAGATGGAGAGCACATGCATGAACAAGAGGAGGGCACATGCATGCAGAGAGAGCACCATCGGTAAGAGAGACTCGTGGGAGCGCGATACGAGGAGACTGCGCAATGTACGAGAGAGAATTAAGGAGGGATTAAGTGTGTGCATGCAGGGGCAAAATTGGAAGCTTTTGCCTCTCCCGATCGTCCTTAATCAACGAGCCAATATTTTTACGCCTTATGCCTTGGTACGGACTGAGTAGCAGTGTAGCCTAACTCAGAGCATTCTACTCTATGAGAGAATAGCAGGAACAGTTATTTAAGCATTTTCTCCCTTTGTTGGTGTGCACTCCCCCCATCCAGGTCTTTCCTTCTCCAAATATTATTTTGCTAGTTGAACTTGTGAAATAAAAACTTGTCTTGAGAAACATGAGAATAGAATGCCTTCTTAGTACTGGAGAAAACCTGGCTTTGATGATGTTGATCAACTATGGAATCAACTCAATGGCTTTACCTGTATGCTGCATGTACCATAGTTCATGATTTATAGATTTCATGCAAGGCTTGTTGCATAGAGCTTCGTTTCATCCTTGCATTGAGCACTTATACTCTCCTTGAGCTCATTCTAAACTGTGTTTTCTTGAGCATTTCCCTCATTTTGGCGGTTCCCTTCTCCTAAATAAGTGGAATCAATTGCAATTATTTATCCGTGAAATGCCTTTTCAAGCTCTCTGACAGCAAAGGCTATCTCTGTGAAGCAAAATTTTATATCGCCACGAAGCTCATACTATTGTGCATGTTCTGCTGCATGTAACTGTATTACATCTTTGTATGAACCTCTTTCATATAATACCCTTCTTGAGCTCACTCCAAATTGTGTTTTCTTGATGATTTCATTCATTTTGCTGGTTCGCTTTTTCCTAAATAGATGGAATCATTTGCAAATTGCAACTAGTTATACAGAAATGTTTTTTTCCAGCTCTGTAAATTGTGATCAGTCAGAAAAGGCTAAACCTTTATTTTCCTATTCGTAGGTATTACGTCAACAAAGAAAAGGAAATGATGCAGAAGCTCTTATCCGAGAATCAATTAGGATACTGGAGGTATGTTACCATTTCAGAGTAGATTTTAATCTGTGTTTTTTGTGTGTGTATGAAAAGGTTTAATGAGTATTAACTTAGGAAGCTGGACTTGGCGAATCACCCAAATGCATACACAGGATGAGGTTTCTCTCTTTGGTAAGCACCTACTGTCAGAGATATCCCAGCTCTCAATAAACCAGTAGGCTTTCCAAACTCATGCATATGAGTTTCTACTGTGTGGATGTTTATAAAAGAAATACGTCGCCTTTTGGTATTCCAACACATGACATGTTGCACAAAGTTCCATATTAAAAATAAAAAATAATACAATGCGACAACAATGTAACATGGCGAGCAAAACCACACTGTAGTCTTCACCTTGGAGAGGAGGCGCAGGAAGGAGGGGGGCAGCTTTGTTGGGTTTATGTCCAAACATGAGTTTAGTGTCCAGTTCTATTCTGTGATCCTAGTTTGCGATTTTACTTTTATCCTTGCATGCATTTTTTTTGGTCATGTTTAATATGCCTTTTTTCTCTAGGACTTGGTGAGGTCAAAGCGACTGGTTGAAGCTGAAAATTTGCAAAGGAAGATATTACATAATCTGGAGCTTTCGAAGGTATGACCTATAGCTTTATTCCTATGCTCTTTCTTCAGTGTCCGTCATATGAAATTGATCAAACCGGGGCTGAGTTCTGTATTATCTTTGTCCTAAGCACAACTCTTGTTTACTCGTTTGTTAATTCAAGGTTGTGTGGAGTACAAGTTGTAGGGACAATGTGTCACTCATTCCATAAGTTCCACTGTATAGAAGTTAGCAAGCAAGTAAACTACTTCAATAAATGACTATATTGAAGCACATGTCACCATATTACATGTTGAATGCACGGGTGCAGCGATGCCTCATTTCAGCTCGTATACTCGATGGTATTAACATAAGCTAGAAGAAAAGTTCAACCGGTCAGCTAGAGGGAAATTTAGTTGAATAGAATTCTTAATGTGCAAATTTTGGTGATCATTGACATTTCGACTAGTAGAAATTCTACCACAATATACCATAGAAATGATAACGAACCAACTCACTAACATTTCAGATAGTACAAATTCTATGAAATATTGTCTCCATCACATTCCGTGAATTTCTTGTCCAACTAGCAGCCCATAATATTTCTGATAGAACATATATGAAACAAAATAAAAGCTTATTAATGAGCAAGAAAAGGAAAAGGTGACAGTGACACACACTCGTGACCAAAGCCCACCCCTACGAAATCTACTGAAATATATCTGTGGAACTGTTTGATAGGGATGGGATTCGTTGGATACTACAATGGCAGCTGAAACCTTAAGTGTTACTCTTCAAACCATCGGAGAGTTGAAGGAATCGGAAGAACTATTGGAAAGGTAAAAAGCTTATTCAATAGGTTCCTTGGTCATTTTAAAGTTTTCTTACTCACAGGTTTCAATCGTTATGATGTTTAGATGCCTCGCAGTCAGAAGAAAGATTCTCTCTGAAAATCATTTTGAGGTTTGCCATCACCTTATATTTGGCTTTTGATGATTTTCAATTATAATAAGACATCTTGTGCTACCAAATAAAAGCATCGTGACCAGTTATCTTAAGTGATCACCCTTGGTAGTATATCACAATCTTTCTTACAAGGAATCTCTTAAAATCATATGCATCTTAAGATCCCTTTATTGAGTGAGATATATATGTATATAGGATGCCTGCTTTGATCAATATAGCCTTTCTAGGATGACTTGGCTCGTGTGGGCTAGAACACCCTACCGTGGGCTAGAACCCTGGAACTGATACCCCCATATAGTGTTTTGAAGATCTTTTTTTCTCGAAACAGTCACATTTTGTCAGTGTTTGATTACCTATTGTATGTTGGTCTCGTTGCTACAGGTAGCAGGTATATTGGTACACTTGGCAAGGCTAACTTTGCTTAAAATTATTAGTGACATCAAGATGAGCAATGACCTGTCTAGATCTCACCTTGTCAAGGCAAAACAACTTGTCAGTGATTCAATAAGGTATTGTCTTCTAGCTCCATTTTCTTACACTTTTTTAATCCATAAACCCAATCAGCATGCCAAAAGGTGATTTTTTTTTCATTATGTCATAGACTCATAATGTAGTGAATTCTCGAAGGATTTTCTCATATTTGAAGATGATCCTTTGAAAGGTATTCTTCTTATATTGTTATCTATGAATTCACCACTAAACTTGCTGTTGTCACATTTTATAAGTTACCCATAAAATGTGATTATATGAACAGTTACATTGGTGAAATTTCAACTAAAATTTTTAAATAGGAAAACGGTGGTATCTAATTTCGCGTGTTTGTTTGGGCTCGCCTTCATTGCTGTTATATACTTGAGATACCCCTTCTATGATGCTGGAATACTACTTAACATATCGAATGCTTGAATTGAATCTTACTGAAGTCTTATTTCATCATGATAGGATAACAGAAGGAATACTGAATCCTTTGAGGGAGAATCAGAAAAAACTGAAAAGCACAATTGGTATTGAAAGAGAGAAGATTGGGGCAACAGCTGTACTTGTATGTTTCTACTTATTACTCGCCCCCTTATTATTTGCTATCCTGTTCATGATTCTGAACCCTTCCTATTGCCATTCTTACACTATTTACTCCTGCTTTTGTGTTTATTTAGTTTTCACTTCATTGACTTAGAATTAGTTCTATTCACAACTCTCAGGGTTGCATGGATTGCATTTTAATTAACCCATTTGTGCTTTAAATTTTCAAGTTGATCAAAGTTACTACCATAAAATTTCCATTTTATCATCAGCTTGCCTTTACCTTGTGGGGTCATCTTCTTAACCAGGTAGATGCATGAATACCATGCTTTTTTTTAATTGATAATACTGTTATTGCAGTTGCAAGCACTTGAAGTTGTCGGACTTCTTGAAGCTACAAGAAAGAGAAAGCAAGAGCCAGGGGTATTTTTCCAATACTTCATTTGCGCATCTGGCAGTGATCTGATAATATCTTACACAATTTATTTGTTTGCTTCTAATGCAACAATTCTGCTCTAGAAGTTGGTACTCTTGCTAAGGCTTCCTCTGGAACATTTGAAGCATGGATACTTCAAAATTGATGCTGTACGCGTATCGCACACATGTCGGCTATTCATATGGCCAGATAAACATCTCATAGGTGTTCGAAATACCACATTGCGCATCCATCTTAAAAATAATTTTGAAAAGGTCCGATGCAACACTGATGCATATTTGAGTTTACTAAATCATGAATTACATTTTATCAACTTGACCACTTATGTACACTTGCTTCATGTAGCATTTATTTTAGTAATGCATGTTGACTCAAATATTATGAATGTCTTCATTTATTACTCATCCTTGATGGATCAAAACAAATGATTATCTAGAATTTGTTTGCAAGGGGTGGGATGACACTCATTGCTCTGTTTGTTTCAGTAGGGAAATGCTATTGAGTCTTATATGTTGATCAACTTTTCTTTTTAAATTAGGCACTAATTGTAATGAATCCAGTTGTTATGGCCTATGTGGATTGCCCACCTTCTTTCTGCCAGTTCGGACTTTTGGTTATACTGGTTGGTGTATGAAACTTAACATGGCATCAGAGCAGAGGTCTTGGGTTCAAGTCTCGCATTTTGCAATTTAATAAAATTGTGATTGCCCTCTTTGTGTCCACGTATAGGCCTTATTGCCTTACGAGCCATATGTGAGATTCTGTTCACGTCTAGGCCTCATGGAGTCACATGTGAGATGGGGTGTTACACACTTACACTGTATGTGGATTGGCACCACCTTTCCACCGGTTTGGACTTTTGGTTCTGGCCGAGGTCTTGGGCTCAAGTCTTGGCTTTCACAAATTAACAGAAATTGCTCTTGCCTTGTTTTTGTCCATGTGTAGGCCTCATTGATTCACACGTGAGATTCTATTCACGTGTAGGCCTCATTGATTCACACGTGAGAGGGGGTATTACACTATATGTGGATTGCCCACTTTTTTTCCATCAATTTGGACTTTTGGTTTTACTAATTGACATTAAACTTAACAACAGTGAGGTTATTTCTCTACTGCATATGTATGAAAAACATTTGCATCATGGTTGGATGTTACAAATTCAGGACTTTAAACTGTCAAATAGACATGGGTGATCAACTTAAGATACCTCTCTGTTATTCACATCTAATTTCCCTCTGGTATCTTAGCTGACTGATCTCTTCATTTCAGTCTGATTATGAACATGCTGAAGAAGCTCTGCGCAAGTGTATTTCACTTTACAACGAGGTATGTGTCAGATCTTCCCCATCCTTTCTGTATTTGTACAAAAGCACTCGAGGCATCAGCCGTTCCGCTCAATTGGATGTGTGCTCAACAGCAACTAACGTAGCCATTTTAAATAAACGCTATATTTACTGTTGCAGCCTTATACACGAAATGTGGTGTCTAAATACCTCAGGCAGCAGTACGAGAGATGCTTGAGCAGCCTCGTGCACATTATTCAGCTCGATCCAGACATCTTGAATGCGCCTGGGATGCAGGATCTGCTAGATGAATCACAGCGAATAATGAAGGAATTGGGTGAAGAGAAAAATACAAAGTGATTTTTTATGGGTGATATGTAGTAGTCTGGTGACGCAGAGGAATAAGCATGGCATACAAAGTCTTACGGATTTACGGCTTATAGGGGAAATCAAATTTCCAGATCTTGCCAAGTGTACAAGATGTTAAGAGATACATGATCAATTTCATTGGTTTTGTTTATAGCGTTTGCTCGTTCCCACCCAGTAGCTGTAGAATGTTAATTAAGTTAATTAATTGCAATCCACTTTTTCAGTTGGGAACAATATTCTACTCCCTCCGTTAAAAAATGTAAGATGTTAATTGGTTCATCTACTTTAGTTTGTATCTAATCTATTTTTATGTGTAGGTTCACTCACTTAGGTTTGTATCTAATTTACTTATTAAAAAGTGCTCCCTCCGATTCATATTACTTGATGCTAAAATAGATGTATCTACTACTAAAATATATCTAGGTATATATCTATATTAGCATCAAGTAGTATGGAGCGGGGAGAGAGTATCTATAACATCTTATATTGATGCACACAGAGGAAGTGCTCCCAACTATTGTTTTTTCAGCCAAAGACATTGTAAACCAATTTTTTTTTTTGGCAAGATCTTGCTAGCATGTCCCCTAATATCCACACACATATTCTTGTATTTAAGAAAAGAAGCAGCGTGCACTCCTAGTACAAAATTCTCTCTCATAAGGGTGTTTCCAGCAGCCGGATCCATTTTAAACACCAAATGTGTCTATTTTGATCTGTTTGTGTCAGGTCGTTGACACGAAAATGGTTGTCCATAAGGATGGCAATTTTACCCACGGGTACGGGTACCCGCGGGTACCGTACCCGCATGGGCAGGGTATGGGTACATTTTTATGCCCATGGGTAGTACCCATACCCTGCCCGTTAAGTCATGGGTAGGGCACGGGTACTGCTTTATATCCGTGGGTATGCCTATACCTTACCCATTTATTGTTAATTTCATATGTTACACGTCTATTTTTATTGACTTATGAGTTACTATATGAGAATGAGATTTTTTATATTTTTTTAATTGTTATGTACTCAATTATATGTTATCGAGTTGGGATAATTCATTTTTTAATCGAATTTATTATCGATAAATGTAAAATTGCGAGAAACTTATGTACAATTTAACCTACCCACCGGGTACCCAATGGGTACGGGTACCCACCGGGTATGGGTATGGGTAAAG
This sequence comes from Lolium perenne, assembly GCF_019359855.2. Classification (NCBI taxonomy): domain Eukaryota; kingdom Viridiplantae; phylum Streptophyta; class Magnoliopsida; order Poales; family Poaceae; genus Lolium; species Lolium perenne. The sequence continues at coordinate 12,622,104 of NC_067250.2, read as the reverse complement.
TTTTATACCCATGGGCACGGGTATGGGTAGAAGTTTGTACCCATCGACTATACGGGTATGGGTATGGTATTGCTCTACCCTGCCCATTGCCATCCTTAGTTGTCCAACCACATGTGTACATGTCGGTGGGAGGGGGAGACCCAAGCGCCTCGATGTATTTGGTCTGCCTTGGCCATGCTGAAGGGTGAAAACTTAAAATAATTATAACATAATAGATATAAAATTGGAATTAAATTGTGAAAACAGTATCTCACATGGCTAAAAGAAGCAAAACCGTTTGTGCGGTATAGACAATGCAAACTGTTCTACCTACTTGAATCGTGTGTGCCATCCGGTCGTGGCCCAACAACCCAAATCATACCAACTTTCTTGTATAAATAAGGAGCGGTGGTGACCTTATCCGGTCTCATTCCACTCCACAGTTGCCCCTCCTATACGATCACGAATGGTCCTCGGAAAACTCACCTAGTCGGTGCGGCGGAAGAGGTAGCTTTTAGCCGGAGATATTCCTCGCTGGAGCGCCAATGACTTGCTGGCGGCATGTCAGACGTGGAGTCACACCGATCCACGCGCTTGTAGGCCGAACCTGTCGGTGACAAAACCACTCAAGCCGGCTCGTGCACACCCTCTACCCTTCCTCGCGCTTCACCTCTGTTAAGCTTCATGCACTAGCCACTTGAACCAAAAGTTCGAACTGATGGAAAGGGCTAGGCAATCTACTTGTACACTTCACAACACCCCCACTCGCGTGTGACGGGAGAAGAGAAAGTCAACACGTGAAAGAAGAAGAGCACACCGAAGCTTCATGCACTAGCCACTTGAACCAAAAGTTCGAACTGATGGAAAGGGCTAGACAATCTACTTGTACACTTCACAACACCCCCACTCGCGTGTGACGGGAGAAGAGAAAGTCAACACGTGAAAGAAGAAGAGCACACCGAAACAGCGGTGTCTAAAGAGGGGGGCAACAGCAATTTTTAGGCTTAATTGCGAAAACCATGTGAAAGCCAGGATTTGAACTCGAGACCTGGGGCTCTGATACCATGTTAAGCTTCATGCACTAGCCACTTGAACCAAAAGTTCGAACTGATGGAAAGGGCTAGGCAATCTACTTGTACACTTCACAACAGGTCGGACGTGCCGTCAACACCTACGGTCAAGGTGGCTCTTGTACTCTATGGTTTACGTTCTTAGCTTTTTCATGTTTACATTCTATTTATAGCATAAATCTACTAGAATAAATGGATCTATCTATCAATTATAAGCACAGTTACTTTTGTTTGACTGTAATAATGGACTTTAGCTTATACCACAGAGCACGGATGTTATATCACAGATCTACTCTTTTGATATGTTCTATTGTGTAAGCTAGGTAGATCCTTATATTCAACCTATATATTCTACTACTATGTAAGCTACGTAGATTTTTATGTTCGTTTTATTGTGTGAGCTAGGTAATCTTTATGTTCGATTTATATGTCCTATTGTGTAATCTCGGTAGATGTATAAAATACTACTTTTTTTTTTTGTACGTTTCACGTATTTAAGTCGAGTTATCTTCTTATAATAGGGATAATATTTTGGTGACACAGATTTTCCCAAAACATAATCTTATTCTTACCACATATGCTAGAGGCACAAGAAGTAGAAGGTGGCAACATAGGCGGGGTGGAGGTGGCGCATCAATCCTAGAGGTATTATTTCTGCGGATCTCACACTTTTTTCTGCCCTATCGCAAATGATTTCTTGACACAAAAAAAGTGTGCGATAAGATTAAATAAACTGTGTGCGTTGTAAAGATGCATTGACCACCATGCATGCTAACGGTAAAGTTTATTGTGTGCAACGGGTCATTTCAACCGTGTGCAAAAGCCTCTTTGTACTAGTGAAAGACACATGGAGAGTGGGTTTGTTCCTTATGCAGGACATCCCGTATACGAAAACACTAATTTTCATTGCGTGCCAATTCATTTTATGATCTATTTTTGTCGACCGTTTCTCTCTCCAAATTTATCGGTTAGAGATGTTGTGACTTGAAGTCTAAACGATCCAATATAAGAGCAAGTACAATAAGGTACATGCAACTGGCTACAAGAGATAAAAAATGTATATTTATGCTTACTTGGAGGAGAGAGAATAGAAGAGAGAAGAAGAGTGTGCTCTAATGCAATAGCCAGCTCTAGCACATGCTCATAGGAATTTCGTGAGATTAAAAAGTGAGGCATATTTTTATAAAGTACTAGTACATTTTTAGAATCAACTATTGTATATGGTGGCTATAAATTGGCTATAGATAACATGATAAATCACTATAACCAGCTACTAGCTACACTATTGTTCTTGCTCTAAATGCACTAAAAAAATGTGTGTCCTTCAAGATGTTGTGACTCTGAAGTCTGAACGATCCAATATAAATGTCCTAAAAAAAATTATGGATCGGAGGAGTTAAAATATTAGGAGGCATGTTTTTTTTTGCGAGGAAATTAAAGGCTTTATTCACCCATCACCAGCACAATCAGCCTGGATACTGGTAACCAGAAAACTAGGCGGAGAGTTCATCCAGCAACTCGTCACCTCCAAAGTGCAAGCATGCTTAGCACAAAGGTGGGCAGGAGTATTCGCTGACCTCATTACATGTGATACATCAAAAGATAAAAACGAAGAAACTAGACCTTCAATCTCTTGTATAATAGGCGCTATGACAGCGCGAGAACCCGTACGCGATTCCCATAAGTCGACGACCTCCTTGCAGTCCGTCTCCATCAGCACTCGCGTAAAACCTCGGAGCTTTGCGAAGATGACACCATCCCTCAATGCCAATGCCTCGGCGATCAAGGGGTTAGTTACACCCGGATATTAGGAGGCATGTGCGTGAGTAGCTAGTTGGCCATGCCCATACCGTAATACGGAGTGCCTCCCGTATATGAGCCGGCAAACTGTGGCGCCGATGCGGATCACTATACATACGATTTGAAACAGCGCCACGCCGAGATATATCCCGTTAGGATCTTGAGTTTGTTAGCAGAGTTTGTTGCGATCGCTAATTGCGTGGAATATTTCGGTGAGCCGAGAGAGCATATTCCATGAGTCGATCGGGCCCGCCCGATCCATATATAAAGCTAACAGCAGCGAGTCGATATCCCACCGCAACGACGTAGCTAGGTACGCGAAACATGGCGCGCATGCTCGCCGTGCTCCTCCTCCTCGCGGCGCACGCCGCCGCCTCCGCGTCGGCAGGCGTGACGAGCCCGTACCGGCGTAGCCTGCAGATGCTTCCCGACATGCCGCTCGACGCCGACGTCTTCCGGCCGCCGGCAGGCTACAACGCGCCGGAGCAGGTGCACATCACGCAGGGCGACCTGACGGGCCGCGCCATGACGGTGTCCTGGCTCACGCCCAAGCACGCCGGCAGCAACGTCGTCCGCTACGGCCTCGCCGCCGACAACCTCAACCTCACCGCCGAGGGCACCGTCCGGCGCTACACCTGGGGCGGGACGTACCAGTCGCCGTACATCCACCACGCCACCCTCACCGACCTCGACCACTCCACCGTCTACCACTACGCCGTCGGCCACGACTACACCGTCCGCTCCTTCTCCTTCAAGACGCCGCCGAAACCCGGGCCCGACGTGCCCTTCAAGTTCGGCCTCATCGGTACCTGCCTATCTACTTTCTTCTTCTTAATCAATCTGGATCGATCTATACATTGGTGCAATGCAAGTAAGTGCATACGAAACTAATGTTTTGTCTATCCGTGCAGGCGATCTGGGGCAGACGTTCCACTCCAACGACACGGTGACACACTACGAGGCTAACGGCGGCGACGCTGTGCTCTTCATCGGCGACCTCTCGTACGCCGACGACCACCCAGGCCACGACAACAACCGGTGGGACTCTTGGGCGCGCTTCGTGGAGCGCAGCGTGGCGTACCAGCCGTGGATCTGGACCGCCGGCAACCACGAGATCGACTACGCGCCGGAGATCGGGGAGACGGTCCCCTTCAAGCCCTTCACGAACCGGTACCCGACGCCGTTCAGGGCGTCCAACAGCACCGAGCCCCTCTGGTACTCGGTGAAGATGGCCTCGGCGCACATCATCATGCTCTCCTCCTACTCCTCCTACGGCAAGTACACGCCGCAGTGGACATGGCTGCAGGACGAGCTCAAGCGCGTCGACCGCACCACCACGCCGTGGCTCATCGTCTGCGTGCACTCGCCGTGGTACAACACCAACGACTACCACTACATGGAGGGGGAGACGATGCGGGTGCAGTTCGAGCGGTGGCTCGTCGACGCCAAGGTCGACCTCGTCCTCGCCGGCCACGTCCACTCGTACGAGCGTAGCCACCGGGTGTCTAACGTCGTCTACGACATCGACAACGGGAAGGCCACGCCGCAGTTCAACGCGTCGGCGCCGGTGTACGTGAACATCGGAGACGGCGGGAACACCGAGGGGCTGGCCAACAGCTTCCGGTCGCCGCAGCCGGACTACTCGGCGTTCAGGGAGGCGAGCTACGGGCATGCGACGCTGGAGATCAAGAACCGGACGCACGCCTACTACGAGTGGCACCGGAACCAGGATGGCGTCAAGGTCGTCGCTGACAAGGCCTGGTTCACCAACAGATACTACCTGCCAACAGACACCAACTAGATCTTGCTAGCAAATTTTTATGATTATTAGTGTATCGTCTGTCATTTTTTTTCTTTGGGTTAGTCAGTAGAAATTGGTTACTGGTTACTCTGCTTAGCAACAATATCTCAGGTAGGTGAAACGATAGGACTGGTAGCGGACTATTTTGTGGCTCGAATAGTTTTACGGAGTTCTTCTTGTTTATTCGTTACTAATCAGATCGATCGATTTGATAATTAGAGCGAGAAGAAATCTTTGAGTCAGATACAACAGAATTATTCTGAAATTGTTAATAAAGTAATAATTGTATTATGAACTTGGAGAAATCGTTGATAGATTAGCAACAAGTTCAGACAGATCAAACGAGAAACTACTGAACAATTTTGTATCCCTCTCTCCTTTTCAATGATTTTAGTATTCGTTTCTAGTTAGACCGAATTGGTTAGAGTGAGGAGAAATTGACGAGGCATGAGATGTACAGGACTACAGGTAAGTAAATCGATCGAGGTTACTCGCATGCACATACATCAAGAATTTGTCGTGATCCAACTTCAAACAAGGATATGTCTCACTAGATTCTAGATCTCATTTACTTTATGACTTCTCCAGATTCGGCTGATCAAACTAACCACCTTAACAAACTCGACGACTGGAGCTGCGCTAAGTGTAACTCTGGTGCGTTCATGAGGTTAATGCATAGGATCCTTTTCACTTCTCTAATACTCCATCCGTACCATAATAAGTACTAGATCTTATTACAACCAATGTACTCATATTTTAGTTGTAATAGTACTTTATATCATGGGACACATTTCCAGAATGTAAATTTAAAGTCAATTGTGCTTGGTAAAATTGAGAGATATCTGAGCGATATTAGTGTCAGAGAACTCCCCTCTAATGCATCTCCTCAATCTCCAGTACCACCTACTGCAACAGGTTGGTTAAGAAAACATGAACTGCAACCAGCGGCTAGCTGGGAGAATAACTGCAGTGATCTTGATTAGTATGCATCACCATTCCAGATTTGACGGTGTGTTGATTTCTACTTCTGCAAGCTCTGCTCTAAACCTATTACAGTCCTGGAAGAAAAAGGTACGTTCATCTTGGAAGAAAAAGGTATGTTCATATTGTATCGATTAAGCATGAGGAAATCACATACTAACACCCCTACATTTAGGGTCTGTTTGTGTTAGCCACAAAAGTGTGGCTAGCCACAAAAATGTGGCTTAAAATATTGAAGCCAAATTTTGGCAAAACCTGGTAAAAAAGTTGAGTATATGATAAATGAACTATACAAGCAATAAAGTGTGGCAAGATAAAGTATGGCAAAAACCAAACACATACCAAATAAACTATGGCTGCCAAATTTTGGCTAGGCAAATTGTGGTTAGTAACCAAACATGCCCTTAAAATGGGAATGTAGACATCTCGAGTCCAAGCTAGGCTAAAACTAATTGGCCAGGACATTGCATAGGCTGCCAGCCAAGGGAGAACGTGCAAATCTTTTGTCGCCGACAGATCGAAGGGAAATGCACAGTAAAACGTCAAATTACCAAGCTCTGCTCATCTTGCTTTTCAATGGAGTCTCGCCGATCAAGCCCAGGCAGGAAGGTGGCTCGGCCACTGATCTGGGCAACGACCAGAATTTATTTCAAGCTGTAATCATACTACTCACGATAAGTATTGGAGCATATATTCAAGACCCTTCATTTCGGCTTTACAACTGAATGAACCAGGAGAATGCAAGAGTGTGAGAAAGAGAACTTATGTTTCTGCTTTACAATGCAAAAAATGTTGACACCTCTGTCTGATGAAACGAGTACGTATCCTCTCCTGCCAACCACTAAATCTATGTCAATATGTAGAAATTAGCCACCACCATCCTCCGCTCGAGAGAATATCAATTGAATACTATCGTATTATTGACTACTCAGATTCTCTGATTCTACTCCAGGATCAGCTGAGTTAAGCTCGTCTCCAGCAAAAAATCAGCAATCATCTTTCTTCATCCCACCCTATAATGCCTGTAGTAGCCTCATTCACCATCTTTACAAGGGTGACCTAGAAAAAAAAACTGTGGTCAGCATGCAACGATAGGAATTAAGAAGCATACTATTACTAATTTTCAAATTTCACTTATTCAATTGAGCTAAGCTCTAGAGCGTGTCAAACTGGAAAAAAGAACCATGTATCTTTCAAATAGTTGCATGTAGTGCATGTGTCCTAGGCAATGTTGATCATGTTCCATTGCCAAATAAATACGCATATGACCGCATGACTGAAATATTGGGTGGTACTCCCACTATCCCACAAAATATCTGGAGAAGATGTTATGTCTATGCGAATGAGATGAAGTTATGGGCCTGGCCGGGTATGAGTCCAAAGGTAGGTCACTCATCCTAGATAGACCGGTAAAGGCACCTAAACAAGGCTCCGAGGCACGGTAGGAATGAAGAAAGGGAAGATTGGGAACTTTTTGTATCTTCCTCGTTTGAGCCCACATCCTTCTAAGATCAACTAAACAGCTGACCAAATAGTTGTAAAAAAGCACAAACAGCTAACCATACATCTCTAAAGTCTAAACTAAACTAAGGGCACTAGGTGTGACATCAGCTTTATCTGTAGGTGCTACATACAACTATAGCTAAGGTCGACATGTGTTACAGAGGAGGCAGAAGAAAGTTGTGTTCTATCTCATGCAAGATATAGCTTTGGACAAAACCTTGAACAATTTGTGGGGTGAAGGGAGAGCAAAGAGAAGAGAAAGTTGGTTGTTAATTGTTGGGCCCATCTATAGATAGGTGACATGGAAGACATTGATAAAACCAAAAAGCATTACAAGTGCCTTAAGGGGCTCTTATCTCTCCTAAACAAACTAACCTCTCCTAGCTACATTACTGGATGCACAGCTGCACCATGTCTCCTATGAACTGAAAGATTATAGCTACGCATTCAACTAAGGGACATGTATGGTATCGACTCGGGACAGCATCAATGTCAGTTCCTAGGCATGCAATATGGTACTTTGATTAAATTGTCTAGGGAGTTTTAATCAGCAAGGTACTTTCTGCAGACCATTTAATCAAAAGTACCATACGGCAGTTAATTCAACGTGGGCTGTCATTTCCTAGGCATGCCAATTTGGCTCTGCATTGCCAAATTATCCACTTCTACGAATATAGTACTGATCCCAGAATGGCTAAGCAGCAGACTGACAACTTCCACTTACAAAGTTGAGTTCATGGGAGTTTCGAACTCAAGAAAGCAGCGAGTGAGCCATCAATGTAGATGCAAAAGTTAATATGCAAATCTGATCAACTTTTGCATAGACCAACCCAAATTATAAGCTTCAACTGAATCAAGTCCTAACAAAAAGTTTCACTGCTGAACTGTGAGATGTGCATACAGCCAACCAGCCCAAGAGATAATCTACTGACTAAATGACTCAAGGCGTGCTACAGTAACTGCCTCCCTGTGGCTAGCACTCCCACTGGCCCCGTGTCCATTACAAAATATCAATCTTTACACCAAAGATGGTAGCTAGGAATCCCTCGTATTCAGTTCTTTTTGTGACATTTAACATACAACCAACTTAGCCAACACAATTAAATTTGGCGGTTAAAAAAAAAAGTAGGCTGAAAGTGAATAAACTATTGCGAATTGAGTGACATAAGATTTTGCGCTTTCAGCAAGGCAGTTCAGAAATTCCATAAATGTGAATTAGTCAAAACACTTTTAGAAGAAATGACATAAGTCATACTAAAATAATGCTGAATGCTGTGCACATACCACACTTTCAGGAACTCCTGGAGGGGGTAATGAGAGATTTCTTGGTGGCGGTGAACGAAGATATGATCTTTTGTCAAACCGCCATTCACCAATTTTTCCATATGTCAGCTCACCCTATATTTGCATAAGACAATCATAAACAAGCTATCACAGGAAAAATAAAAATAAAATTCTTTGTGCTGTTAGAAAAATAGATTTTACAGAACAGGCATCATCAAGATCAGATGTTTAAGGTTAAACAATACCCACCTTTAATGAGTAATCACATCCGTAGGTATAATGGATGATGAACGTGTTATCAGTTTTCGCATCCCAGGGAGGCTACAATCAGCATTAAACACATATCTGAGGATGTGAACTCTCATAAAGAAACTATGAAATGACTTCTCAAGTGAGAGAATTATTAAGCACCTGAATCATAAAATCTTTACGGAGGTTGTGGCGCACACCATGCAATGCACTTGCGACAGCATATGCATACCTGTAAATACACACAGGAAAGCAGAAATGCGTTAGTTCCACACATGTGGAGTCAATAAGTAACATTTTTTATATATAATTGTACTGACATTTCCAAGACCCATCCAAAAGCTTTGTCTGTCTCCGCATCCTCTTTCATTTTTAACGAAACATTCATCCAGGTTGGAGCAATTTTCTCAAGCTGGGCCTAAAAAAGTTTTGAAGCATCCATGATAGGTTAGATGGGTGTGGCAGGTGAAGGTATTGAAATGGTACTGAACTATATCATTAACACAAAATTCATAAATATTTGTTATATACAGTTATGAGGATGAAGTATTGGACACATATCTCCAGCATGGCATATAGTTTAGCTGAACATATCCTTGTAAAAAGAAACTATATAGCTCAACCATCGAAGTATTCTTCTGACAGGCAAAGAGATATACCTTCTGGATAATCACTGGCGAGTTACCAATGGGATCAATATTTGAGACAGGGCCTTTTTCTTTCGGAAAGAACTTCCTTAGTACCTTCTCATTGTCAGTAGGTTTTATGTAAAAGAACGGAAAAGCGGCAGGTTGGTCACCACGAGCTAAGTTCGGCAATGGCTTGACAAAGATGTGATCTGGCTCGGCCATAAGTATATAGCTGCAAATCATTTCATTAGGAAACCTACTAGATAATGGAGGAGACCAAACAAAGAACAAGAGAAAATCTGCTTACTCCTCCTCGATGTCCGCCTTTTGCAACCACTGGACGAACGCCCAAGGCCTGTTGAGGACGATGTAGCCCTGAGCAGAGCAGCGTATCAGCAAAAGGTGATCTCGACTCCACCACTACTGGTAGCAAAATGGAAGATTTTGAAAGCCTCACCTTATCCGCGCCTTCGGGGAGGGGGTCGACCACTAGGGTGGGTATCTCGTCCATCAAACCGTCCGGCTTCCCGGAGTGGAGGATCCGCGTGAAGCCGCCCATGTCGGAGCCAGGCCGGCCCCTCATCTCCTTGTACCAGTAGTGCATGATCCGCGACTGCCACTGGCTGTACAGCGCGTCCGTCGCCGTGAGGGCGACGTGGAACCTCTTGGACGGGTCGGAGCCGGAGGCGAAGGACAGAGCGCCGTCGTGATCGAGCATCTTGCGCGGCCCGTCCCGGCCCCGGCCGTGCCCCACCATTGTCAGGAAGTTGTAGGTCGCGAAGAAGCACCCGACCGAGATCAGCACGAGCAAGAAAGAAGAGGCCTTGCCGGCATTCTTCCTCCCGCTCATCATCGGCGCTTCTTGGATCCGGCAAGGGCCGGGTGCGCCTCGGGTGCCGTGGGATCGCGGCAGGGGAGCTCGGCCAGCAGAGAGGTGGTTGGAGGCCTGGTGGTTCGGCGGTGGCGCTGACAGAGGGATTCGGGGCTCCCGATTTGGCTCGACCGTGCCGGGGAATCGGACTGGGTGGATCTGAGATCGTGGGCACAGCAGAGAGAAGTGGGCAGTAGCAGGAGGAGACTACTCACTTGGACGGGGAACGCGACGGGAGGGAGTGACTGCTAGTCGGCCGCCTCCGCTCAGGTGGTTTCGGCGGCGGCCGCGGAGAGCGCTGACCTCCTCCGGTAAGAAGAAGTGGTGGAGTGGGCGAGGAAGAAACGCTAGAAGCTCGCTACGGCGATGGGTAGTACGTACGGGCTGCCCATGAAACGCAAACAATAATGGTATACTGGAATTCCAGAACTGAATGGGCCGTGTGTGCAACTTTTTCCAAGAAAAATTAATTCCTGTATTTCAGATTTTTTTTAAAAAAGACTTGTCTACAATTGGAAAAGTTGTGAAAATATACTGATCCAAAGGTTCGCAATTATGAGATTGACACGATTGTATGTTCTCCCTCCCAATACATGTGCCACAAAGGCCTAGTTCACTTGTCCACTAAACGATTTTCTTAAGGCGAAAACCGGGTCTTTACAAGATTCTTGGGGTACACATCCACAACCGAATTTAAGGCTTTTAATATATATAACAACACAATAATACAAGATTAAATCAATCACAAATAATTAGGGTTTTCAAAAGGGAACACTAGCAAAGGGGCACTCAAGCAAATGAGGAGGAAATGTAAATCGCTTCGGTGAAAATGTAGATCGAGGTCTTCTCATTTGATTCTCAAAAGATCAAGTGCTTTGGATGGTTGGAGCAGGAGATCAAGTGAATCTTGTGTTTTCTTGTGGCTCAACAATAATGCATGAACTTGAGAGAGGATAAGCAGCTTGAGCTTGGGGAAGAAGGGGGTATTTGTACCCACCACGAATTAGAGGCCTTGCAGAAAATAAGGCCGGAAATTCCGGTGTAAGTTGGGGGCAGAATTTCCGTCCCCCACCTTGTCAGAAATTTCCGGCCAAATTTCCGGGGTATCCAGTATCTATGGACAGAAAGTCCTTAGCCGAATTTTGGGGAGAATTTCCGGCCCGGGATTTTCGGCCTGGAAATTCCTGCTTCATTTCTTTTTTCATTTTCATCAAATGATTCTTCCCTTTTAATTTTTCTCATTTCAAACAAACTATAGATCATATCTGCACACTAAATCATATTAGATTATCGCACATGTTGTCATCAAACACACAAAACAATAATTTTAGAGAGATGTTCTTTCAGTGACTACTTAGATATGTGAACAACCAATTCAACATCATTGAATATAACAACATCTAATAAAAAGAGCAAAACCACTTTGTTTTTAGTGTTGTTGTTAACTAAAAGCTAGAATACAGCAGAATAAATTTTAGGGCTAGAATGTAGAATATTTCAGAACAGAAGGAGTACATCTCAAAAAATATACGCCCCACATAAATAGAGGTAGAGGGGTATCTTTTTCATTTTTTCTGACTTTGTTGTCTGTTTTGTTATTGTAAGAAGTTTAAGTGTGCAGCTACACCATAATTATGGTTTCATCAAATAAATACTAATTTTTATGTAAATCTTCTATACCAGCCTTTGTTTTGTAGATGGAACAAATGACACAATGTTGTGGTTTACTTGGGATGCTTGAGATGTGTGATTAGCTAAATGACATAAAGAAAAAACCACTTGTGCCTGTTGGTACTTTCTCGAACCATGCCACTAAGAACCGGTGTCAACTTCATGTTATTATTATACTTAAGGCATAGCCCCGCACCAAGTAGCGTAATTTTCTAATGCAATGTGGATTGCAAGCGGCAAGGGGAGTTATAGCTCATGCTACCGTGGATTCTTGGTATGGGAGATTAGGCTTTGATGCCCACTAGATGTCAATGTTAGTCATGATGTTTGCATTTTTGATAGATTATGACTTGCATTTATGTTTTACACCCTGTTTATTGAAGAGAGGTCAAGCGGATCCATGAACCCAATCCTTCTCTATCATACTTGCAACATTGCTTACTTTTTTCCACTCGTTAGTTTATTAATTGACATTTTACTTTTTATTTTGTTAAGTGCAAAGAGGAAACTCATGAAACCCAGATGGTCTCTTCCATTATTTACAAGTGACATGGATACCTTGAAAAAGTAAGTGTTATACCTATTTCTTATGTGGTTTGACATTCTACATGCGTTTATATTGAAAAGCTCTACAGCAGTTGTTGCGGTCAGAAACCCACCGGCGAGCAGCGACGGGCAACACAGTAGAGCCGGGAACAACCTAGGGCTGCGGCTGGCCCTGGTTCCTCCGAGCGACGGCCCGCAAGGCTTCTGGTACGCACGCGCCGATGCTGGTGCAAGGGCGTGCCACCTGACCTATACCTGGTCAGGAAGGTGATGGATGATGCCTCGCTTAGTTTCCTGCATGGCATACACGTAAACATTAAATACGAGCCTCGATCGGCTCTCAGGTTGTCCTGTGAATCGGCTCAAAGAGCCGATACACCCATGATTCGTACGAGGTGCACGAATATATGGTGGTCCTGCTTGATCGAAATAAAGCTAAAACGATCATAACGGATCGGATCTACTGAATAACGATCAAGCGGGGTGCCGTCCCTACACCTAAGATAGGTGTAAGGGCGGCTAGACGTCTCAGGGTTGCACGACGATAGCATATGATACGATAAACAATGCTAACCCTAACACGTCTAAGATAACTACGTTGCTCGCCATCAAAAAGGCTTCAGTACGAGCAACGCATGGATAGCGAATAAACTTGTACTGCCTAGATCGCAAGAAGCGATCTATGCAGCATGATGCTTACCCGGAAGAAACCCTCGAGACAGGGGAGTTGGCGATGCGCCTAGATTGGTTTGTGGTGAACGTGATTGTTGTTTATTTCATAAACCCTAGATACATATTTATAGTCCGTAGACTTTCTAACGTGGGAATAATCCCAACCGTGCACGAGCCAAACTCTAACTAACCGACACGTATCCTACTATATTACAGATACAAGGGCAAACTAGCCCAAACTTCGTGTACAAGGCCGATTCACCTATTTCTTCCATATATATTCTTCAAGCCCATCTTGATCGCGGCCCACCTCTAACTTGGTCAAATTCTGGTGATAACACATGCCCCCCTGGTTTTGGAATTGATAATTCCAAAATCACTCTGCTTTTTCTTCGTCGGGTCATGTCGTGGCAGAACCGTCGCAGTATCCTTCATCATGATGCCTTGCCTTCTCAACTTCTCCGCGTGACTTGGCAAGTTTTTTTTCTTTGGGCACCACTTCCTCGGAAACTGCTGTGGCATTGAATCTCCACTATATCGCCCATATTTTAACCGCATCCTGCAGTTCACCTTTTCATCCTCCTCGCATTAGCTCTCCAAAAGCCCTCCTGCGCCACCATGTCTTCTTCCTCCTCTCCCTCATCGGGTCTCTCCACCCAGTCCTCCTCCTCCCGCGAGCCGACACCGGAGTGGAACCCGGAGGAGGCCCACGCGGCCAAGATCCGCCACGCCATCGAAGCGGGGGAGGAGTCCAGCCACGACTTTTCCGTTCGGTCTGAGGATGACAAATCCTCGACCGACGGGGAAAGTGACCTCCGCTTCCTCGCCGATGGGGAAACGGAGGAGGAGAGCGATGACGATCGCTTCTCCTGGGACGACTTCACCTCCCCCGAGGAGGAGGAGGAGGAGGAGGAGGAGGAGGACGACACCTCCTCCGACGAACCGCCGGCCAAGCGCTTTTGCCCCTGGCCGGGTAACCTCAGTGATTTCGACAGTGACGACGACGACGCTGACGAGGAGGACGAGGACAATGAGGGCCCGGCCGGCGGCCGCCACAGTAGCGATGACGAGCCCGCCGGGAGTAGCGCCGGCAGCAGCGACGACGGCGACGACGAGGGCAGCGACGGCCCCTAGATAGGACCCTTAGCATAGGATCAGTAGTAGTAGATGGGGCAATGTATCCCCTGGTATTTCCTTTTGAGAGCAATCAGCTCTTCATGTAAAAAATCCGGCCATTAACGAAGAATTTCCCTTAACTTGATTTTGCCGATTTCCCTTATGCTAATTTAGCCGATTTCCCCTCATACTGACTTTGCTAATTGCTCGCTTAGCCAACGCCCAATGAGCCGATAGCAATGCATCGGTTCTTCACAATCTACCCTTCAACCCTCCAAATAACTTTGAGAACTGGTGGATAAGTGTGGGAACCCATGCCTTCAGGAGAACTCTAGGACCGCCGCTCGAAACAACTTGACGCTGAAGCTGATACTTCTGCAGAACAGGTGCCACTTGCTCGCAAACTTGCGATAGATTGATGATTTATAACCCTGCTCTGTTTCTTTGCGGCAACGAGATGGTCCAAAGCCTATCAATGATGATGGACCTCCTTTCAGATTCCCTCCAGCAGCTCTGGTGATCTCCTCTTGCAAAAACTCACCACCTTGGGAGAAGTTTACGATGGCGGGCTAGCCGATGAAACCTCAATCGGCTTCTAACAGAGCATTTATAGATCAGCTGCCCCCCGAGCCTCGGTCAAGGCGAGGATAACGGTGAGGATGTTCAGATCAGCCACCATGTCGAGCCAGCCAAACTTGCCCCCATCGATCGCCTCTTCTTCTGTTGAAAGCCGATGTCATGAACGAATCACCAACGGCTTAATGAGCAAAAGGCTGCCTTGCCTGCCAGAACTGACGCTTCTGACAGTACTGCTGAACTGGCGACCTTGCGCAAGGGGTTGAAAATCCTCGAAGAAGAGGTCCAGGCACCAAGATCGGCTCATTGCCGCTGAAGAAGAACACGCAGCGGGTAGATACGTGCTAGAGTCGATGGCTGCGCATCGGCTGTACATCATGTAAAAAAAATTTTTACTGACCGATTTTCTATCGGCCCCCAATATCTCACTGCGCATGTATCGCACATGTTCATCCGATTAGGTGCCCCCCGAGACGAATCTGCCAGGTTACTGCGGATATCGGCTCCGTAGTTATCCAAGGCACTGCCTTTGAACGTCGGCTCCGTTAGGACCAATGTTTACTTCTTCCAGCTCACCAGCCGACGTAAAACCGCTGCCCATTAGATCGACGTTGAACACAGGCAGAACGTACGTTGAGGATAATTTTGGCCGATTAGTGGAATCGGCCTCCATGTTGATTGAACCGCTCAATGAAGGCTTGCAATGTTCTTCCATAGATCCTTGGGGCGAGGTTTGCTCTTGCTATACGGTCAGGCCGGTGGCTAAGACCAGCCTAACCCCGTCCTTCGTGACGTCGATGCGCTCGCAGTCGTCCAAATTGATGCCTGAGAGTGGCTCTTGGCCTGCTGCCTCCCAAACGTTCATGTCAGCCGTTGAAATCTCGGCTGAGTCATCTGCATGGACGACCTCTACTTCATCTCCATCCCACTGTATTACGCATTGGTGCATCGTGGATGGAATGCAACAGTTGGCGTGGATCCAATCTCTTCCTAACAGGACAGCATAGGTGCTCTTGCTATCGACGATAAAGAATGTCGTAGGGATGGTTTTCCTTCCTACGGTCAGATCCACGTTCAGAACACCTTGTGCGTCAGACGCTTGGCCGTTGAAATCGCTCAATGTCACATTGGTCTTGATCAGATCCAAGCTAGAGCGTCCCAACCGACGTAGCATGGAGTATGGCATTATGTTGACTGCCGCTCCGGTGTCCACCAGCATCTTGTTGACAGGCTGCCCATCGATATAACGCAAGTATAGGGCCTTCAGATGCCTGTAGCTTCTTTCTCGTGGCCTCTCAAAGGTAACCGGCCGTGGGCCGCAGTCAAGTTGTGCCACAGGTGCTTCGTCTAATCCTAGAGCGCTAAACTCCGTCGGAAGGATGAACACCATGTTTGTGCCAGCCGATGTTTCATCATCGGCTTTCTTTTGTCTGGGACGCCACTCTTTCTTTTGTGGCCGAACTTCTTCGTCCAGGGTTCGCTGAATTTTAGCGGCCAGATCAGGCCGCGCCTTCCTCAACGTGTGCAGGTATAACCTTTCGGCTTCCTCCAGACCACATAGTCGCTGAACCCTACGCTTTTGGGAACGGCTGAGTCCATCAGGGCACCACCTTGGCCGGTGGTACTTATCTTCTTCTTCATCATCGTCTTCCCATTCCTCGAGATCTTCTTCTCGAGAGGACTCAGCGTTCTTGTTCCGAGGCGGGAGAGGTCCTAGACGTTTGAATACGGACACGTTAGCTGCGTCCTTCTTCTTCTGTCTACATTCTGGGCAGTTGCCGATTGTGGGCAATCGGCTCATTCCTGAATCCCAGCAGTGTCTGAAGAAGGGACAGTCCCAGTGCCTATCCACGTCGTCTTGCTCTCTCGACTCTTCCTTGGCGTGGCGCTCATACCTCTCCTCGTCGCGCTCCTGCCGACGATGTCTCCTGGCGTCCCTAGCCAGACGATCCCTTTCATCATCATCGCTGTATCGTCGGCGTTGGTCATATTGACTCACATACTTGTTGAGGAGGTGATCAGAGAGAGGTCGTTGGTATCGTATATTCTTCACTTCTCCCTCTGTGACGTAGCGCTTGCCATCATGCCGGAGCCGATCGCGTGGAGCGGCTTCCTCTGTGTCCTTGCTACGAGAGCAGCTGCCCTCGTCTCCGTCCTTACCAGAGTGATGTCCAGGTCCTACCATGTTGATACTGAACGAGAATCCTGGCTGGCACCCTCCTGGGTAAGTGCACTCCACCATGTTAACGGTGGGGAAGGGGTGTTTATCGACTTTCATGGCGTACTGGCTGAAGATTAGACGCCCTTGCTCTATCGCCATTTGGATCTGCTGACGCCACACCCTGCAGTCGTTGGTGGGATGGGAGAACGTGTTATGCCATTTGCAGTATGGCTTCCCGTTTAGCTCCTGCGCCGTGGGGATCTTGTGGCCTTCGGGTACCTTTAGCTGTTTCTCCTTAAGTAAGAGGTCGAAAATCTGCTCAGCTTTGGTAACGTCGAAGTCAAACCCTCTGGGAGGACCTTGTGGCTTAACCCACTTGCAGGACACGGGGCTTGCCCCCCGAGTCCATTCAGCCACTGCTACCTCCTGATCTCCCGCAGAGCCTTCATCTTCATCTGCCTCAACCAGGACCACCGCACGCTTGAATTTATCCTGGTAGACATCTGGGTGGCGCTGTTCATATGCGATGCCTTCGCACCATGTGCGCCAGTGAAGGGTAGTCTGCTTGGGAGGCCACGTCCTTGATCGATGATGCGAGACCCACCACCGCCAACTCGACTGCTTCTTTTTCAGTCAAACGAGCCGAATAGCATCGGTTCCTAACGGTCCTGAAGCGCTGGACGTATTCTGACACTGTTTCTCCGCGCTTCTGACGTACTTGTGCTAGATCGGCTATGCCAGCCTCGGAAGCTTCTGAGTGAAATTGCATGTGGAACTGCTCTTCCAACTGCTTCCAAGTCCGGATTGAGTCTGGTGGCAGCGATGTGTACCACCCGAAAGCCGATCCTGTGAGGGACTGTGCGAAGAACCTCACACGCAGCTCATCGATCCGAGATCGTGCCCAGCTGTGCCAAATATCGGCTCACGTGCTCGATGGAGCTGGAACCATCTGATCCATTGAACTTGGAGAAATCAGGGAGCCGATATTTGGGTGGTAGTGGGATCAACTCGTACGCGTTGGGGTACGGCTTGGAATAGCCGATTGTCCTCCTTTTCGGCACCATGCCGAACTGGTCCCTCAGGATGGTACTGATCTGATCCGGGGTGCTGGCTGCTGGAGTTGGACTCTGAAGATTCGCCGGAGTGGCATACTTAGCCAACCATGCTTGCTTTTCCAGCTCTGAGCCAACTGCAGGAGCTGCGCTCTGGAGGTTTGTCGGAGTGGCATACTTAGCTAGCTACGTCTGCTTCTCAAGATCTGTTCCCGAAGCTCCTCCCGTTGTCTCAGAAGTCCCTGCTGTTGCAGTCTGGTTTGCTAGTGCCCAGTTACTGCAGTCTGGCACGTATGTGCACGTGTATCCGTGAGGGATCTCCTTAGGCGCCTCATGCAAGAATTGGTAGTCACTAGGGTCACCACCGATCTTGTAGACGACGTATGCCGGTGAATTCGGCACTTCTGGCGCTGCCAGCGCAAATGGCAGCGGTGGACGGGACTGGAGTGGTATCTCTCCTTGGTGAGTCCCGAGAGCTGGTCCTGACGGAGAGTACTGATGCCTCATGATCTCCTGGATCACCCGAAGAGCGACACGCTCCAAAGTGTTCACCAGGCTCTCAGAATGGAGGTGCAGCGAGTGAGCTATCATGAAGTTGATCTCCTGACGCAGGGACCTGGTGCGTTCTTCTGACGGGGTGGACAGGTCCACTCCGTCGAGTGCGCCTTCAGGCGCGAACCCTTTCCACCTGATGCCGTGTGAGCGGGTTCTGTGAAAAGAGCCGATGAGGTCGGCTTCGAGGAGTGCTTTGACCTCGTCGTACTTCTTCTTGAGCTCCTCGGTCAGGTCTTCGTACGTGACTGGCGTGCCTTCCGCCATCTCAGATGTAGATGGCGATGGGGTTGATGTCGAACATTGTCCCACCGGGCGTGCCAGAATGTGTTGCGGTCAGAAACCCACCGGCGAGCAGCGACGGGCAACATAGTAGAGCCGGGAACAACCTAGGGCTGCGGCTGGCCCTGGTCCCTCCGAGCGACGGCCCGCAAGGCTTCTGGTACGCACGCGCCGATGCTGGTGCAAGGGCATGCCACCTGACCTATACCTGGTCAGGAAGGTGATGGATGATGCCTCGCTTAGTTTCCTGCATGGCATACACGTAAACATTAAATACGAGCCTCGATCGGCTCTCAGGTTGTCCTGTGAATCGGCTCAAAGAGCCGATACACCCATGATTCGTACGAGGTGCACGAATATATGGTGGTCCTGCTTGATCGAAATAAAGCTAAAACGACCTACTACGATTTAGGGTTTTCACCGCATAATCGGAACATCCTACTCGTGATTGAGCCTCGCGGCCACGCACGGTGATCGTAAACCGACCCTAGACAAGGCCTAAAAACCAACACGAGGTTGATCCCCGGAACATCCTGTCTAGGGCTAGCAAACTACACCCTACACGCCACTGGATCCTTCAACCCGTTTGTAAGGCCTAACTATGCAGATATTAAACTAATCCTTGCAGAACAAGGAGCAATCATAACGGATCGGATCTACTGAATAACGATCAAGCGGGGTGCCGCCCCTACACCTAAGATAGGTGTAAGGGCGGCTAGACGTCTCAGGGTTGCACGACGATAGCATATGATACGATAAACAATGCTAACCCTAACACGTCTAAGATAACTACGTTGCTCGCCATCAAAAAGGCTTCAGTACGAGCAACGCATGGATAGCGAATAAACTTGTACTGCCTAGATCGCAAGAAGCGATCTAGGCAGCATGATGCTTACCCGGAAGAAACCCTCGAGACAGGGGAGTTGGCGATGCGCCTAGATTGGTTTGTGGTGAACGTGATTGTTGTTTATTTTATAAACCCTAGATCATATTTATAGTCCGTAGACTTTCTAACGTGGGAATAATCCCAACCATGCACGAGCCAAACTCTAACTAACCGACACGTATCCTACTATGTTACAGATACAAGGGCAAACTAGCCCAAACTTCGTGTACAAGGCCGATTCACCTATTTCTTCCATATATATTCTTCAAGCCCATCTTGATCGCGGCCCACCTCTGACTTGGTCAAATTCTGGTGATAACAGCAGTATAGCCCTATACTTCGGCATCAACAACAGGGTGTATGATTTTAACTTTTTTCTACTAGTTCTACAATCTGACATCTGATGAACATAATGTTAGATTAACATGTGAATTTAAAGATGCTAATTGCGCAATACATAAAAGTATTGATATGAGCTTGGTTCACAAAATATTGTAACTTGTTTTGCATGGAAGGCCATTGAGATATTTTATTTTTGACATGCTTAAATTATGTATAAACCCTGTGTTTAAATGTAATGTTCTTCTATAATTAAGTTTTATTCATTTGTAGTATATGTTTGGGGATAAACTGCTAAATGTGGTGATATTTTTTCAGTCTCAAGGCACCTATGTAATTGAAGGAATTACCGGTTTTGCCAACATCATCATAACCAGGGGCGAAGCTCCCAGTGGGGCAAGGTAGGGCAGCCTGAAAGGATGAGGTGTCACCTAGAGGGGGGTGAATAGGCGTTTTTAAAACTCTTACGAATTTGGCTTGTAAGAATGCAGAATTAAACTAACGTTTATTTTAGAAGCACAAACCCTAAATATGCTAGGCTCAACTAAGTGCAATAACAACAACTAGAGCTAAGCAAGATAATCACAATATATATATGAACAACAAGTGATAGCAATATATAATAAATACTTCAAGCTCAATGGGTATCACAAAGGAAAGTAAAACTCGGGTATAGAAATAACCGAGGCACACGGTGATGAAGATGTATTCCCGTGTTCTCTTCCTTTGCAAGAAGGTACGTCACGTTTGCGGTGGGGATCCCACGAAGGATTTCCCAAAGCCACCAAGGCTCAACTTATTCTCCGAGCCTATCCCACAAAGGAATAGCCCTTTTCTTATGGCTAGGTTTTCCTCCACTCCGGAAATGGCATGCTCCAAAACCACTTCACAAGCTCTACGAAGGAGAAGCCCGGACCTCTTCACAATCTTCCATGAAGGGGTCACTGAGACACCAACCTGATGGGTTCGTTCCATAGAAAACAAAAAATTCTACCGTGAAGAAAAACAAAACCAAGATCCAATCTAGGAAAAACCAAGATCTAATATATGAAGATCGAAGCAATGAGAGAGATGAGAGACTAACCTTCGAAGATTCAAAACCTTACGAGATCAGATCTCGCTGGTTGACGTGATCGTTCCGGTGCTACAATCCGGCAGCACTTCCGTACTCGATCGCACGTACGGTGTTGATGAAGTCCTTCCTCTCCCCGTTCCAGCGGGCAGCGGAGGTGTGGTAGATCTCCTCGGAATCCCAGCAGCACGATGGCGTGGTGGTGGTGGTGGAGGAGAAATTCATGCAGGGCTTTGCCAAGCCTGCGCAGGAAGAAGGAGGAGGGGGAGAGGGACGGCTAGGGTTTGGGGAATCATGTGTTGCGCCCCAACCCTCCCCTCCCTCTTATATAGGCGTGGGGGCTGCCTTGGCCCCTCCTCCATTATATGTTTTCTATGTTGTCCCGGTATGGATGTCTAAGTTGAGAATAATCAAAAGCGAGAAATCCAATGCGAACTTTCTCCTTAAACCTTTGTACAGGCAGCATAGAGGTACCCCTTTGTGACACTTGGTTGAAACATATGCTATGCAATGATAATCCATGTAAATCCAAGCTAATTAGGACAAGGTGCGGGCACTATTGGTAATCTATGCATGAGCCTTGCAACTTATAAGATATCTTATACATAACACATATGAATTATTACTACCGTTGACAAAATTGTTTCTATGTTTTCAAATAAAAGCTCTAGCACAAATATAGCAATCCATGCTTCCCTCTGCGAAGGGCCTTTCTTTTACTTTTATGTTGAGTCAGTTTACCTACTTCTTTATATCTTAGAAGCAAACACTTATGTCAACCGTGTGCATTGATTCCTACATACTTGCTTATTTGCATTCATCATATTACTTTGTGTTGACAATTATCCATGCGATAAACATGTTGAAGTTGAAAGCAACCGCTGAAACTTATATCTTCCTTTGGGTTACTTCAAATCTTTCTACTAAGAATCTATTGTTTTATGAGTTAACTCCTATGCAAGTCTTATTGATGCTTGTCTTGAAAGTACTATTCATGAGAAGTCTTTGCTATATGATTCAGTTGTTTAAATTATTGTCTTTACCATTGCTTTAAATCACTGCATTCATCTCATATGCTTTACAATAGTATTGATCAAGATTATGTTAGCATGTCACTTCAGAAATTATCCTTGTTATTGTTTACCTACTCGAGGGCGAGTAGGAACTAAGCTTGGGGATGCTTGATACGTCTCAAACTTATCTATAATTTCTTATGTTCCATGCTACTTTTATGATAATACTCACATGTTTTATACACACTTTATGTCATTATTATGCATTTTCCGGCACTAACCTATTGACGAGATGCCGAAGAGCCAGTTGTTGTTTTCTGCTGTTTTTGGTTTCAGAAATCCTACAAAGGAAATATTCTCGGAATTGGACGAAATCAACGTCCAGGGTCTTATTTTTCCACGAAGCTTCCAGAAGACCGAAGAGCATACGAAATGGGGCCACGAGGGCCCGTAACCATAGGGGGCGCGGCCTGCATGGGGCCCGCGCCGGCCTATGGTGTGGGGCCCCTGCGCCGCCTCCAACCCTGCCCTTCCGCCTACTTAAAGCCTTCGTCGCGAAAACCCCTGTACCGAGAGCCACGATACGGAAAACCTTCCAGAGACGCCACCGCCGCCAATCCCATCTCGGGGGATTCAGGAGATCGCCTCCGGCACCCTGCCGGAGAGGGGAATCATCTCCCGGAGGACTCTTCATCGCCATGATCGCCTCCGGATTGATGTGTGAGTAGTTCACCCCTGGACTATGGGTCCATAGCAGTAGCTAGATGGTTGTCTTCTCCTCATGTGCTATCATTGTTAGATCTTGTGAGTTGCCTATCATGATCAAGATCATCTATTTGTAATGCTACATGTTGTGTTTGTTGGGATACGATGAATATGAAATACTATGTCAAGTTGATTATCAATCTATCATATATGTATTGTTTATGATCTTGCATGCTCTCCGCTGCTAGTAGAGGCTCTGGCCAAGTTGATACTTGTAACTCCAAGAGGGAGTATTTATGCTCGATAGTGGGTTCATGCCTCCATTAAATCTGGGACAGTGACAGAAAGTTCTAAGGTTGTGGATGTGTTGTTGCCACTAGGGATAAAACATCAATGCTTTGTCTAAGGATATTTGTGTTGATTACATTACACACCATACTTAATGCAATTGTTTGTTGTTTGCAACTTAATACTGAAAGGGGTGCGGATGCTAACCCGAAGGTGGACTTTTTAGGCATAGATGCATGCTGGATAGCGGTCTATGTACTTTGTCGTAATGCCCAATTGAATTTCACTCTACTCATCATGATATGTATGTGCATTGTTATGCCCTCTTTATTTGTCAATTGCCCAACTGTAATTTGTTCACCCAACATGCTATTTCTTATTGGAGAGACACCACTAGTGAACTGTGGACCCGGTCCATTCTTTTACATCTGAATACAATCTACTGCAAACATTATTCTTTACTGTTCTTCGCAAACAAACATCATTTTCCACACCATACATTTAATCCTTTGTTTACAGCAAGCCGGTGAGATTGACAACTTCACTGTTAAGTTGGGGCAAAGTATTTTGATTGTGTTGTGCAGGTTCCACGTTGGCACCGGAATCCCTGGTGTTGCGCCGCACTACACTCCGTCACCAACAACCTTCACGTGCTTCTTGACTCCTACTGGTTCGATAAACCTTGGTTTCTTACCGAGGAAAAACTTGCTGCTGTACACATCATACCTTCCTCTTGGGGTTCCCAACGGACGAGTGCTTTACTGCCACAAGGAAGCTACTTTCTGGTGCCGTTGCAATCCAACACCCACGTCAGCACGGCCGTCTACACGCTACCCCGCCGACCAGTACGTCTGCACGGCGATCCCGGTCCGCCGCTTCTGCCTTCTGGGCCAGCGGCAACAGCGTCCTGCCGCACGACGGCAGAGCTCCTCCCAGCCGCCGACCCGGCCTAGCGCTCGATCACACCGGCTGCCCGACCGGCCTACCCGGCCCACCGCCCAGCCTGCCGCCCGGCTCTCCGCCCGGCTCTCCGCCCGGTCACACCGATTGCCTGGCCGGCCAACCCGGCCCGCCGCCCGGCTCTCCGCCGGTCAGACCGGCCCCCGGCCGGGCAACCCGGCCCGCCTCCCGGCCTGCCGCCCGGCCCTCCGCCCGGGCCCCCCGGCCGGACCACCCAGCCAGCCGCCCGGCCGCACCGGCTTCGCGACCGGCCCGCCAGCCGCTGGTGCATCCACCTCCGTCCTCTCGCCGGTCCCCACCTCGGCTTGCGCTGCTTTGCGCGACCCGCATTGGCGCGCCGCCATGCAGGAGGAGTACGATGCGCTGCAGCGTAACCGGACCTGGGAGCTGGTTCCTCGGCCCCCTCTCGCGCCAACGTCATCACCGGCAAATGGGTCTTCAAGCACAAGCTCGGCTCCGACGGTACTCTCGAGCGCTACAAAGCGCGCTGGGTCGTGCGCGGCATTCGGCAACGCGCTGGCGTCGACTTCACGGATACGTTTGCCCCGATTGTCAAACCGGGCACGATCCGCACGGTGTTGCACCTTGCCGCCTCTCGCGCGTGGCCGGTGCATCAGATGGACGTCTCCAACGCTTTTCTTCATGGTCATCTGCAGGAGCAGGTATACTGCCAGCAGCCGATCGGCTTCGTCGACGCCGAGCGCCCCGATGACGTGTGCTTGCTCTCTCGGTCCTTGTATGGACTGAAGCAGGCACCCCGCGCCTGGTACCAGCGCATCGCCGGCTTCCTGCATCAGCTTGGGTTCCGCTCCACGCGTTCCGATGCGTCGCTGTTCGTCTACCGGACCGGCAGCAACATGGCCTACCTGCTGCTGTACGTCGACGACATCATCTTGACGGCCTCCACCGCTGGTCTTCTTCGACAGCTCACCGACAGCCTTCGCGCCGAGTTTGCGTTGAAGGACCTCGGCCCGCTCCATTACTTCCTCGGCATCGAGGTTGTCCGGCGTGCGGACGGGTTCTTCCTTCATTAGCGGAAGTATGCCCACGAGCTTCTCGAGCGTGCAGGAATGCTTAACTGCAACCCTGCACCTACTCCTGTCGACACGAAGGCCAAGCTCTCCGCCAGTGACGGGTCGCTGGCGTCCGACGCGCCGTTCTATCGCTCCATCGTCGGTGCCCTCCGGTATTTGACGTTGACACGTCCGGAGCTCCAGTATGCCGTGCAGCAGGTGTGTTTGCATATGCATGCCCCACGGGATGCTCATTGGGCCGCGGTCAAGCGGATTCTCCGCTACGTCTGTGGTACCATGGGCTACGGCCTGTCGCTGCATGCCTCGCCCTCGACATCGACCGACCTTGTTGCCTACTCGGACGCGGACTGGGCAGGCTCCCGGACACTTGGCGCTCCACCAGCGGCTATTGTGTCTACCTCGGCTCGTCGCTCGTCTCTTGGTCCTCCAAGAGGCAGCCCACCGTGTCTCGCTCCAGTGCTGAGGCCGAGTACCGCGCCGTGGCTAACGCTGTGGTTGAGTGCACGTGGCTTCGCTAGCTTCTGTCCAAGCTCTCTTGTCCCGTTGACAAGGCTACGGTGATCTTCTGCGACAATGTGTCGGCTGTCTACCTCTCCGCCAACCCCGTTCATCATCGGCGCACCAAGCACATCGAGTTGGACATCCACTTCGTTCGTGAGCAAGTTGCCCTCGGTCGCGTTCGAGTTCTTCACGTACCGACGTCTCAGCAGTTTGCCGATATCATGACGAAGAGATTGCCATCCACGACTTTTCCTGAGTTTCGCTCCAGTCTATGTGTCGGTGCCGACCCTTTTAGGTATAGGTTCCCGTGTTTTGTCAGAGTTGTACCTGTAATTGTACATGTGTTCTCCTATATATACATGAACAGCCGGCTCTATTGGTGCTGTGCAATCTCCAATACTTTTCTACACATAAATCGTGCTCGTTGACATCTTGTGCTGCCGCTGTCTGGCGCATGAAAGCAGATATCGCCCTGTAGGATAACGTTGCATAGAAAACAAAAATTTTCCTACCGCGAACACGCAATCCAAGCCAAGATGCAATCTAGAAGACGGTAGCAACGAGGGGTTTATCGAGTCTCACCCTTGAAGAGATTCCAAATCCTACAAGAGTAGGCTCTTGTTGCTGCGGTAGACGTTCACTTGCCGCTTGCAAAAGCGCGTAGAAGATCTTGATCACGATCGCTTCCGGCGCCACGAACGGGCAGCACCTCCGTACTCGGTCACACGTTCGGTTGTTGATGAAGACGACGTCCACTTCCCCATTCCAGCGGGTAGCGGAAGTAGTAGCTCCTCTTGAATCCGACAGCACGACGGCGTGGTGTCGGTGGTGGTGGAGAAATCTGGCGGAGCTTCGCTTAAGCGTGCGGAATGTGGTGGAGGAGAGAGACCGCTAGGGTTTGGGGAGAGAGGGGGGTTGGGCGCCAGCCCTCTAAGGGGTGCGGCCAAGTCTGAGGCTTGAAGTGGTCAGCCCCCTCTCTATGCCCCTCATTATATAGGTGGAAGCCCCAAGAGTTCTAGTCCAAGTCTTCGAATAAGACCCCAACACTAAAAACTCCCATATGTGGGAAACCTACTCAAGGGGGGAGTCCTACCCAAGGTGGGACTCCCACCTTTCCTTGAGGTGGGTTGGCCGGCCACCCTAGGGGAGTCCACCTTGGACTCCTCCCCTTTAGGGTTGGCTGGTCATGCAAGTGGAGTCTCTTCGGGACTCCACTTTCCAAAGTGCCATTCTTCCGGACTTTTCTAGAACCTTCTAGAACCTGCCATAAATGCACCGGATCATTTCCAAACTTGGAATATGACTTCCTATATATGAATCTTATTCTCCGGACCATTCCGGAACTCCTCGTGATGTCCGGGATATCATCCGGGACTCCGAACAAATATTCGAACTCCATTCCATATTCAAGTTCTACCATTTCAACATCCAACTTTAAGTGTGTCACCCTACGGTTCGTGAACTATGCGGACATGGTTGAGTACTCACTCCGACCAATAACCAATAGCGGGATCTGGAGATCCATAATGACTCCCACATATTCAACGATGACTTTAGTGATCGAATGAACCATTCACATACGATACCAATTCCCTTTGTCACGCGATATTTTACTTGTCCGAGGTTTGATCTTTGGTATCACTCTATACCTTGTTCAACCTCGTCTCCTGACAAGTACTCTTTACTCGTACCGTGGTATGTGGTCTCTTATGAACTTATTCATATGCTTGCAAGACATTAGACGGCATTCCACCGAGAGGGCCCAGAGTATATCTATCCGTCATCGGGATGGACAAATCCCACTGTTGATCCATATGCCTCAACTCATACTTTCCGGATACTTAATCCCACCTTTATAACCACCCATTTACGCAGTGGCGTTTGATGTAATCAAAGTACCTTTCCGGTATAAGTGATTTACATGATCTCATGGTCATAAGGACTAGGTAACTATGTATCGAAAGCTTTATAGCAAATAACTTAATGACGAGATCTTATGCTACGCTTAATTGGGTGTGTCCATTACATCATTCATATAATGATATAACCTTGTTATTAATAACATCCAATGTTCATGATTATGAAACTAATCATCCATTAATCAACAAGCTAGTTTAAGAGGCATACTAGGGACTTCTTGTTGTCTACATATCACACATGTACTAATGTTTCGGTTAATACAATTATAGTATGATATATAAACATTTATCATAAACATAAAGATATAAATAATAACCACTTTATTATTGCCTCTAGGGCATATCTCCTTCAGTCTCCCACTTGCACTCGAGTCAATAATCTAGTTTACATTTGTAAAGATATAACACCTTGGCCTTCCGGTGCTTTATCATGTTTTGCTCACGGGAGAGGTTTTAGTCAACGGATCTGACACGTTCAGAAACGTATGTATTTTGTAATTCATTTGCGTCTCAACGCATCACTCATTTCCAAATGAGTCGGCATTAAATATGTTTGGTCTTCTGGTGGAACCTTAATTCCGCGGTCTGAAATATGTCACTAATATTGTCACACACAATATAGCTTCAAAGTTCTGACACTATCGGAACTACACCAAGTTCTCAAAGAACTTCTTGACTTAACATCCTTTGTCATTGTCAAAACAATGACATACTCTGCCTTCTTTTGTAGAATCCGTCACAATATTTAGAACTCTTCTAAATCTAGCATAGACAACTTCTAGCTCATTGTGCTACCTTTTAAACAATACTTAGTCTAATTTGAGATTTGAAATTTTATTTCCATATGTGACAAAATTAGTATCGGTGCAACACCTTACAGCGATTTGTTTTGTCATTTCTCCATATAAAACTATATATATATACTTGGTTCTTCTTAAGTACTCAAGAATATTCTTACTGTTTTTCAGTGATCATCACATGAATCATGCTCATAACACTCTTAGAGCATAGGATATCTGATTTTGTACATATTATTCGTGATCTATAATCACTCATGTGTTTTTACTCATTGAGTGTCAGATACACTCAAGTCTTGTTAAAACTTCACATGACAAGAACATCTTCTTAATATTTCTACATTGAACTATTTCAATATCCATTCTATGTACTTTGACTTAAACTTATTTTGTGTTTCAATCTATCTTCATAGATCTTGACACTAAATTTGTTTCAGTCCATATCTTTTCATTGAAGTTAATTTCTCAATGAAACCTTTTTAATCAAGTATATAATTACATTATTTATAACCAACTAAATGTCACTTACATAAAGTATTATAAATATGTCTTAGCGCTCCCACTTAATTTCTTGCAAATGCAAGCCTCTTCATCGTCTCTGATGAAATCAAAAACTCTTTGACTATTTCATCTGGTGAAGATTCAAACTCCGCGATACCCACTTCATCAAATTGAAGTTTGTATACCTATCTAATATTCCACGGACCAGCAAAACTCTTGGTTGTATCTTGTATACACCTTTAATACATACTTCTGATAAGTAATGTATTTTGCCATCCTACTAGCATATCTCATGAAAGAAATATGTAGCGATTACTAGAATAATCCACATAGACTATAAGCATTGCTACGGAAGATCTAATCTTATCGTAGTCAACTCTTTGAACTTTGTCGTAAACAACTTTTCGACAAGTCAAGCTTATTCAAGGATATTCCATCCAAGTCCATCAATTTTATAGATCCGTTTACTTTCAAAAAGTATTCATCTATCTTGGATTTCATGGCGTATAGCCATTTTAACGGAGTCAGGGCCCATCATAACTTCTTTGTATGTAATTGGTTTATCATTGTTCAAAAACAATCCTTTGTTCACAAATCATTTATTTGATCACAAAGTAAACCATACCTACAAGGTTCAATAAGTACTTCGATTTCCATGACTATAACATTTTGTAGACATGCATGGGAGCCATGATCGTCGTGGCCGCTTCCGGAACTAATTCCGATGCTGCGCTACTCTGATCATTATGCTCAGGTTCATAAACCTTATCAAATTATATTGTCCTCCCACTCAAATACTTCACTAGAAACAATTTCTCGGAAATAAGAAACATTGACAAACACTTTTGTCTTTGTCTCGTGGGAAGAATTCCCAATCAAATCTCTGGGATAACCAACAAAGACATTCATCCGATTTTGGTTGTAAACTTATTTACTTATGCTATGCATACCAAAATTTAAGAAAAGACTATCAGGTTTCTTACCTATGCCATAACTCGTATGGTGTCATTTCAACGGATCATGATGATGCTCTATTTAGTGTAAAAGCGGTAGTCACTAAAGCATAATCCACAAAAATATAATGGCGTCATAATATTTTTATCTCATCATTAATCCAACAAGGTTTGGATACATATCTTGAATACTATATCATCATTATGATACTCCAAGAAATGTGAGTTGTAGAACAATTTCATAACTCTCTTAGATGTTCGCTAAAACTCGTAATTCAAATATTTCCATCATGATCCAATCATAGATATTTGATTTTTCTATTACGATGATTTCCACTTCATGCTGAAATTTATTTGAATCCATTCAAAAGTTTCAAACTTCTTCCTTATTGAATATATCCACATATATATACTCAATTCATTGTTGAAAGTTTTCATGAAGTAGAAGAATCTCCCGCACACAACTATGCCCAGTGAACCACATACATCATCATGTATTTTTCCACTAAGTTAGTTGCCCGTTCAACTTTTGGCCTATGAACGGTATTTTAATCATTCTCTTTAGAAAAGATTTGCAAGCGCCAAACGATTCAAAAATCAAATGACTCCAAAAATCCATTTGCATGGAGTTCCTTCATGCGTTTCTTTTTAACATGACCTAAATGGCGGTTCCACAAATAAGTGGAATTCAAATCATTTGCCTTATGGCATTTTAGCGTCAGTGTTATGTATGTGTGTTTCACCATTAAGATTTATAATAACTTATCCATCGTACATGGAGTAATGTCATAATTTGAACAACTCATTGTTTTCATTTGACCAGAGCAAAATAACAATTATTAAGTTCTTTATTATAAATTCTAAGGGCTAGATAGAATGCCAACGACGAACATAATAACACTTTATTTTGTTCCAGACGTGTATTCCTATCATATTCCTTGTCAATCACTTAGGCCATTGTATTCTTGTATTGTGTTGTTTTGTATGACACTTCATACCAACCAATATAGTACTAATACCCAAGAATTTCATAGTGTGACTTAACTAGGAATACAACCATAACATGTATATCATTTATATACACCTGAGCTAGACTTTCTAGTCTTTTCTTTTCTTTTTGCCAAAATATCTTTTGCAGTTTCTCTTTTAGCTTTCCTCATTATTTAGAGAAACACATCAACTTCAATAACTTCTCGGTTTGTTGGTCAAATACCAATAACCTTGAGGTTCTTACTTTGAAGTTGATCATCATATGACAAGTGTTCCGGATTTCACTATTAGTAACCTTGTAATATGATGAACAATTTCACTCATAATTTTATCCATTGTATCATGATGAATTTCTGAGACCATGTCTGTACATGCTAGGCTCATAAAGTTTTAACCTTGGTATTCGCATGTGCAAATCTGGCTTGCACCCGTTGTATCCACACGTAGAATCTATAACACCCGATCATCACGTGATGCTTCGATACGACGAGTCTTAGCAACGGTGCATACTAAGGATGATAACTTCATGGATATGCGAATATTGTTAGTGCCCCAATAGTTGGAGGATGGGGACGCCTTGCGTCTTCAACCTTCGTACATTCCCATAAAACTTATGAGTTTATGTAGTCTCACCAAATTATATTCTATCATCTTGCAATAAGGTCTTAGATATCACATATATCTCATACCTTGATTATTTCTGAAAACTAAATTTTCAGCTCCTTACTTTTCAAACAGATTTGAACTTCGAGTTTCACGGAGACAAGATAACTTTATGTACTAATTGAAACCATAGCTCTTTGAATCAACAATATGAGGTTTATCTAAAAGTTTGCAATAGGACTTAATCAATTCTTGATTCTTTAACAATACGGTACCAATCCGTAAAGTTTCTTATCAGATTTTAACAGTATTTCTATCTCAATTACAAGACTAGCGCATAGTAGTAAACGGATGCCAATACTACAAAATTAATTCAAAATACTACTTAGACTATGTTTATGATAATTAGTTCATGTTTTTAATCTAATTACTAATGAACTCCCACTTAATACAACATCCCTCATAGTTGTTAAGTGGTACACGATCCAAATCCACTACATCAAAACCGATCATCACGTGAGATGATGTAGCTTCAATGGTGAACATCAACATGTTGATCATATCATCCATATGACTCGTGTTCAACCTTTCGGTTTCCGTTGTCCCGAGGCCATGTCTGTACATGCTAGGCTCGTCAAGCAAACCCAAGTATTCCGCGTGTGCAACATGGCTTACACCCGTTGTATATGAACGTTGAGTCTATCACATCCGATCATCACGAGATGCTTCGAAACGACGAACCTTGGCAACGGTGCATACGAGGGGAGAACACTTTATTATCTTGATATTAATGTGAGGGATCATCTTATAATGCTACCGTCGCGATCTAAGCAAAATAAGATGCATAAAGGATTAACATCACATGCAATTCATATGTGATATGATATGGCCCTTTATTCTTTGTGCCTTCGATCTTCATCTCCAAAGCACGGACATGATCTCCATCATCAACGGGCATGATCTCCATCATCGTCGGCGTAGCGTCAAGGTCCATGGCGCCGTCTTCATGGTTGTTCACCTCATGTAGCAACTATTACAACTACTTTGAAATACTACTCAACATGAAATTTAAAGACAACCATAAGGCTCATGCCGGTTGCCACAATACAATAATGATCATCTTATACATATTCATCATCACATTATGGCCATATCACATCACCAAACCCTGCAAAAACAAGTTAGACGTCTCTAATTTGGTTTGCATATTTTACGTGGTTTAGGGTTTTCGAGAGAGATCTAATCTACCTACGAACATGAACCACAATGGTGATACTAGTGTT
Organism: Lolium perenne; assembly: GCF_019359855.2. NCBI lineage: Eukaryota > Viridiplantae > Streptophyta > Magnoliopsida > Poales > Poaceae > Lolium > Lolium perenne. The sequence goes on along the minus strand of NC_067250.2, from coordinate 12,589,465 downwards.
GTCAATAGAAGAGTAAATTGAATCTTCACTATAGTAGGAGAGACAGACACCCGCAAAGCCTCTTATGCAATACAAGTTGCATGTCGAACGAGGAACAAGTCTCATGAACGCGGTCATGTAAAGTTAGTCCGAGCCGCTTCATCCCAATATGCCACAAAGATGCAGAGTACTCAAACTAAAGATAACAAGAGCATCAACGCCCACAAAACCATTGTGTTCTACTCGTGCAACCATCTATGCATAGACACGGCTCTGATACCACTGTAGGATAACGTTGCATAGAAAACAAAAAATTTCCTACCGCGAACACGCAATCCAAGCCAAGATGCAATCTAGAAGACGGTAGCAACGAGGGGTTTATCGAGTCTCACCCTTGAAGAGATTCCAAAGCCTACAAGAGTAGGCTCTTGTTGCTGCGGTAGACGTTCACTTGTCGCTTGCAAAAGCGCGTAGAAGATCTTGATCACGATCGCTTCCGGCGCCACGAACGGGCAGCACCTCCGTACTCGGTCACACGTTCGGTTGTTGATGAAGACGACGTCCACCTCCCCGTTCCAGCGGGTAGCGGAAGTAGTAGCTCCTCTTGAATCCGACAGCACGACGGCGTGGTGTCGGTGGTGGTGGAGAAATCCGGCGGAGCTTCGCTTAAGCGTGCGGGATGTGGTGGAGGAGAGAGACCGCTAGGGTTTGGGGAGAGAGGGGGGTTGGGCGCCGGCCCTCTAAGGGGTGCGGCCAAGTCTGAGGCTTGAAGTGGTCAGCCCCCTCTCTATGCCCCTCATTATATAGGTGGAAGCCCCAAGAGTTCTAGTCCAAGTCTTCGAATAAGACCCCAACACTAAAAACTCCCATATGTGGGAAACCTACTCAAGGGGGGAGTCCTACCCAAGGTGGGACTCCCACCTTTCCTTGAGGTGGGTTGGCCGGCCACCCTAGGGGAGTCCACCTTGGACTCCTCCCCTTTAGGGTTGGCTGGTCATGCAAGTGGAGTCTCTTCGGGACTCCACTTTCCAAAGTGCCATTCTTAGGACTTTTCTAGAACCTTCTAGAACCTGCCATAAATGCACCGGATCATTTCCAAACTTGGAATATGACTTCCTATATATGAATCTTATTCTCCGGACCATTCCGGAACTCCTCGTGATGTCCGGGATATCATCCGGGACTCCGAACAAATATTCGAACTCCATTCCATATTCAAGTTCTACCATTTCAACATCCAACTTTAAGTGTGTCACCCTACGGTTCGTGAACTATGCGGACATGGTTGAGTACTCACTCCGACCAATAACCAATAGCGGGATCTGGAGATCCATAATGGCTCCCACATATTCAACGATGACTTTAGTGATCGAATGAACCATTCACATACGATACCAATTCCCTTTGTCACGCGATATTTTACTTGTCCGAGGTTTGATCTTCGGTATCACTCTATACCTTGTTCAACCTCGTCTCCTGACAAGTACTCTTTACTCGTACCGTGGTATGTGGTCTCTTATGAACTTATTCATATGCTTGCAAGACATTAGACGGCATTCCACCGAGAGGGCCCAGAGTATATCTATCCGTCATCGGGATGGACAAATCCCACTGTTGATCCATATGCCTCAACTCATACTTTCCGGATACTTAATCCCACCTTTATAACCACCCATTTACGCAGTGGCGTTTGATGTAATCAAAGTACCTTTCCGGTATAAGTGATTTACATGATCTCATGGTCATAAGGACTAGGTAACTATGTATCGAAAGCTTTATAGCAAATAACTTAATGACGAGATCTTATGCTACGCTTAATTGGGTGTGTCCATTACATCATTCATATAATGATATAACCTTGTTATTAATAACATCCAATGTTCATGATTATGAAACTAATCATCCATTAATCAACAAGCTAGTTTAAGAGGCATACTAGGGACTTCTTGTTGTCTACATATCACACATGTACTAATGTTTCGGTTAATACAATTATAGTATGATATATAAACATTTATCATAAACATAAAGATATAAATAATAACCACTTTATTATTGCCTCTAGGGCATATCTCCTTCACGCCCATCATAGAACGCGATGGGTTGCGACGGGAGGCTTTAGCAATGGTGCCAAGCCCTGGTCGGCGTCCAAATCGATGGATTCCGTGGCTGCCGAGGAGCTCACGGAGGGCCGGATCTTCACAGAACAGGGGAACAGATCGACAGGTTCGCAGACCTTCCTCGTGCGCGCGTGGCACGGCCAGGTACGATGGCCTGCAGGATGCAATAGCTAGAGGAAAGCGACGATGGACTGCATGATGCAATAGCTAGATGAAGCGACGCGGCTCCACTGCCTTTCGCACGCGGCGGAGGAGCAGACGGTGCTGACGGCGGCGGGATCTTCTTCAGGGCTTTTCACGGTGTAGCGGGCATCGTGGCCCAGGCGTTGCCGGGTCGACGAGGCAGCGTTTGACCCGATTTTTGGCAGCCGATACCCTTCTCGTGCTATCCACAGATTTTTTTTCTAGCGTGATCTCTAGGTCACGCTCGATTGCTGCTGGTGCGTACGAACAACTGATCCGAATCTATACCTAATATAATAATAATAATAATAAAGAAAATAAGGTTTCTTGTTGGTCCGTCTATTGTTGTCCCTGATTTTGAATGAAATTACATAAATTGCCACTCCTAAGTAAAAAAGAAAAACGGTTCGTCTATTGTCTAGCCATTTTTCCTCAGTCGGCCCATCAAATCCCTCAGTCCCCGATACCATGGATGCCCGATGCACAATCGTCAACTATATGCTCCAAAAATAGAGTAAATACATGGATCAGATTTTCGAGGAATTCATAATACTCTTGCTTAGTTTATCACCGACTATTTTGGATCAGATATAAACTATATTTGTTTTTTTAGATGCCCCCTATAGTAAATATTGTTAGATTCTAATTTTTGTGTTAGTATATGAATAGCAAAACTGATGAAAAACCATCAACGAGTAAATATGGATTTCCATTGCAAAATTTTCACCAAAGTCAAACATGTGTATGGACGTAGCTTTTGAAAGTGTTGTAGGACCGTCAAAATTCCGGTAACGCAATCAAAAAAAGCATATTGCGAAACATAATACTTATGTTGTGCCATGAAGAAAAATTTGAAGTGTTGTTTTTTCAGTTGTAGCGATGTTCGATGTGAATTTGGATTTTTGGGGGAAATTTTGGATAGTGCTACGCTTTTCGACGAAAATATGTTATTCCACTTCCGGTGCAAGGCACGGGCATTTTTCCTAGTTTAATAGTAAAGATTTTAGTATTTGTATCATTCAAGGTTCGCCCTACCCCAGATTTTTTTGCTCCATCGCCACTGATCGTAACAAATAATCCCAAAGTACATCAGCTAAAAAATAAAGAAAAAAATGTTTGTGTGAGCTTCTCCCCACAAAAATTTAGAAATCAATTTGTCCATAAACTCATAAGCTGAATAAGAAATGGCCCTTCTATTGGGGATATTCACTTTGGCTCGTAGGAGCATTTGCTCCCGTTGTGTGAATCCACATTTCGAAGTGTCAAAAAATTCTTAAATAAAATTTTTTCATGTACATCTTCACATTTTATGTTCGTACACAAGTTTTCAAAAAAAAAACTAAAAAAGTATGTGGCTCCTGTAAAAAATATAAATTTTGATGCTATAACATGACTACGTACAAGATATTTTTTATCTTTTTTATACACGCCACATAAAATATTATTTCTCCACGAAAACTTGTGTACTAACATAGAATGACATGATGTACATCAAAAAAATTATGTCAATTTTTTTTGATATTATTAAAATTGTTTTTTAATTATTTTATATAATGGGAGCATTTGCTCCTATGAGCCAAAATGCCACCTTCCTTCTATTGCTTGTATTTCCTTGAAGTTACCTTTACCAAGGGTGACAGTCTCAATCGACCCCCTTACGAATCACATAAGGGTGATATCTTATTTTGACCCAGACAAATGTGCGATATTACAATTATTTGATGTTTGGTGATGATCAAACCTTGTGAACTTTCTTTTGCCTTGTGAACTTGGAAACGGCATGCGCTGCTCAATACACTCGTGCATATCCATATCCATGCAGGAGAGCCTAAACATCCACCATCGTAGGTTATATACACCTACCTACGTACAATAATGCCAAAGCTAGGATAGTAGATGTCCTTGTTTATTTTTCAATACTCCCTCCTTTCCAAAATAGTTGACGCGGATTTTTTTCCAAATGAGTGAAAACGCACACCGAAGTATCTAGCTAGATATGCATACCTGAACTAAATCCGTGTCAACTATTTTAGAATGGATATAATATTAGTTATCGATGTTGTTGTTGCTGCTATGTTGGTGCAGTACATAGTTGAGACTTCCTACTATCTCATCTGCCTTGATGGTAAAACCATCCTGGACCTGAAAGTGAAGAATGATGCATATATAAAGCATGTTAATTTCTTGTAAGAAGCTCCAATCCGGATGGATCTGGCGGACAATACACATAAATCCACAATGAAACATTTTTTCCATAATAATTTTCCATTGTTGCTCTAAGAAAAGAAGAAATACAAGATCTGGCACTCCAATAGAAAGAGTCCACCCACCTTATAATTAATGTGCCAACAAAGTGTTCAATATTTTAAGGAAAACTCATTGCTCCATCATCAGCTAATCCATTTGATTAAACAAACAAAGTTTAACTAGCAACGAAGAAACATAAATAAATGAAGAGTAGTATCTAGTTGCTAGATGGCATGGATTATTAATATTGTATCCATAATATTTGCTACACATTTCGATGAACCTTTCCGGGACTCCAGGGAAAACACGAGTGAAACCCACTAAAAATGGTACCATATAGGACAAATCATAACAATTTTTGGGAACCTGACAATTGTCCCGTGCACCATTTCATTATCTGTCATTGTGTTTCACTCTGTCTTACCAAATTAAAACACAATGAATCTTGATGAAACTTGGAGAAACAGTGTGGCACAAATCTTGTAGCAGTAAATCAATGGCACAAACGTTCACGGGAGGATACAAGCATTTCTCGAAACTTTGGTGCTTATAAGATGCAACATTGGTCATTTCTTTATTTACATATGGGTATATGTATGTTATAGCTTGTCTATCGTGTTTATATATTTCTTAAAGAAGAGATTGCAAGTTTTTGGTGGACAAAAAAGATAATAGATTAAGTATAGCTAGGAGATATCGAGCAGCATGCTTGATGAGCACCAACAAACAAACAAACAAACAAACAAACAAAAAATATAAGATATACGAGGTTGATCTTTTCAAAAATCAAGAGCATGCTACATAGAGCTCGCCAACCAGTACAGAAACCAAAGTGGATATTGGAGATCTAATTATAAGATACTAATGTATGTTGTATGTATCTCATACAAGCTAGTATCAGAATGAACGAAGTACACACAGATAAATGAGCTCGAATTTATAAAACAGCTACCTAGTAATGGATTAATTACTTGCCTTTGCCATGATAGTTATGATCACGGTGGACGCCGTGAACGGCATGACATTGCTGTGCACGATGCGGAGGTGGAGCTCCTCGGCCACGGCGAGAACCCGAACGACCAGCCCTTTCCCGTTCTCGCAGTGGATTCTTACCATCACGTTGTTCTCGGAGAGCTTCGCCTCGATCTCCGGCAGTGGGCTCCTCGTCGGCGCGGAGAAGGATCCTTCCGGGAAGCTCTCATCGTCACCGCGCGCGACCACGCACGCCTTCTTGACGAGCACCACGGTCTGACCGTTGCTGGCGCCGGCCGCGGCCTCCAGGAACTTGACCCTTTCCTGGAGCTCCTTCACGTGTCTCAGCGCGTCTGTAAGAATCGTCGCCTTGTCCATCTGATCGACGGAACATTAACCGATCGAGATGATGACATTGACTCTTATTCACACGGCACCATGCGTGTAGAATTGAGTGCAGGACAGGACTTATTAATTCACCTTCTTGAGGCCGGGGATGACGGCGGAGAGCTCGATGAAGCGCTGGTTGATCTTCTCCCTGCGCTTCCTCTCCGCCATGATGTGCCCCTGCGCATACACCGCCGACGCAGAACCCGTGCCGGCGGTGCTCCTCGCCGTCTGCGACCCGTACACCAACTCCGGTATAGGGGAGGCGACGGCGACCAGCGTGCCACCGCCGCTGCTACTCGGTGGCGCCGATACAGCGCCGAAGTCCCAGCTCATGGGCACAGACGACGTTCCGCCCGAGTTGGGTGACATGGACCAGCTGACACTGCCGATTTCACTACCGCCGCCGGAACTCCTGTAGCTTCCAGTCGCTTCTGCAGCAAGTTCCGTTGGTTCTAGGACAACGGTGGCTGCTTCTCGGGGCGCCTGGATTGATGGAACCTCGCCACCGTTGTCGGCCAAGACTCCAGGATCGCGGTGCTGGAACGTGCTCACAGCCCACTGCAGGAACATGCTTGAGTCGTCCATGTTGTCCGTGAGCAATTATAGGAGGAGTAGTGTTTAATTAGTGTATTATTCTAGCTATAGCACTGATCTCGCACACGAATTGCTGGAGTTACTTATAGCGAAGCATATGCATCAATCAAGTCATATGATCCCCTTGTAGTACTGAGCTAGTCTCCTGTCACTGTAAGGGTTGCTCACCTTAGACCTCTCAGTGGCCCCTCTATAGCCTCAATAAGGGTCCAGCATGGACAATTAACAATCATTTGTTGGATTCTGGCTTATGTGACCTAGATCGTGTGTAAATGATTTTCTAATCCAGACAACAAAAGGTGCGTGTAGGGTAAAAAATACAAAAAATCGTGATGAGACTGCGAGAGTCATTTTTTTGCAGAACCTTGCGTAAGATCATCCCCACTCCCTTCCCACGCCCAAATCCGGCAAAATTTTCGTCCGGATTAGACGAAAATTTGGCCTGGAGAGGGCCAGTTTCCCAGCCGTGATCCCAGTCGTAGCCGTTGATTTAAATTTGAAAAACGTAAACTTGACGAAATACGGCAAAAAACGACTGAATTTAGACTAAATTTAATGATATTTACTATATAGAGGGCGAAGTTCATACATAGAGGCCGAATTTGACTATATTTCGAATTCGGCTAGGGGAATACAACTATAAATTTTAAAACACGGAGCTCTACATGCCGAAATGGCGGTAGAACACCGTGTAGTCGCCGCCATCGCCGCCATCATCGTCGGAGCCGTCATCGTCAAACTGCGGTGGCGCGGCCTGGCTGCTGCCCTGACCGGCGTCTCCCCACCGACCACTGGTGCGAGGCGGGGACGGCGATGGCTTGTACCAGTCGTCGTCGGACTCCTCGAGGTCGATGACGGGGACGGCGACGCCGGATGGAGGAGTCGCAGGCCGGCGGTAGCGAGCGACGTCGTCGAGGAGCCTCGCCTGCCGCTCCGCCTCCTCCTTCTCCCATTGCTCCCTCGACCAGGCGCAGGCCTGGTCGAGTGGCATGGAGTTCTCGGCGGGGACGAGGTCCTGGAGGGACCTCGTCATGACGGCCTCGAGGATGGCGGCGTCCTCAGCGCTTTCGGCCTCCTCCACCTTCACCTTCCCCGGCTTGCGCTTCCGCTCACCGGAGGTGTCGGGTTCGCGCTTGGGGCGGCGCCGTCCTTGCGCCATCGATGGCTCGCGGATGACGATCCCGCCGCCGCGCGCGCGGTTGCTCGGCGGGGAAGACGAATCCTTTTTCACTGGCGCCAAGGATGGCGCCGACCTGGAGATCGACCTCGCCGCCGAACCGGACGACGACATGGAGTACGGTCATAATTTGAACAACTCATTGTTTTTATTTGACCAGAACAAAATAAAAATTATAAGGTTCTTTATTATAATTTGAAGGGCTAGGTAAAATGCCAATGACAAACATAATAACACTTTATTTTTGTTCCAGACGTGCATTATTACCACATTCTTTGTCAGTCACTTAGCCCATTGTATTCTTGTATTGCGCTGTGTTGTATGACATCGCATACCAACCAATATGGTACAAATACCCAAGAATTTCATAGTGTGACTAAACAAAGAATACATTCATAACATGTATATCATCTATATACACCCGAGATAGAGTTTCTAGTATTTTCTTTCTTTCTGCCAAAAACTTTTGTAGTTTCTCTTTTGGCTTTCCTCATTTTTCAGAAAACACTTCAACATCAATAACTTCTAGGCTTGTTGTTCAAATACCAATAACCTTGCGGTTCGTACTTTGAAGTTGATCATCACATGATAAGTGTTCCGGATTTCACTATTAGTAATCTAGCTTTTAATGTGATGAACAATTTTATTAATAATTTTATCAATCCAATCATGACAAATTCATGATTAAGCTACGCTCTACCTTTGTATCTTGTGATCCGAGACCATGTTTGTACATGCTAGGCTCATCAAGTTTAACCTTAGTATTCGCATGTGCAAATCTGGCTTGCACCCGTTGTATGCACACGTAGAATCTATAACGTCCGATCATCACGTGATGCTTCGAAACAACGAGTCTTAGCAACGGTGCATACTAAGGACGACTATTTTATGGATATGCGAATATCGTTAGTGCCCAACTAGTTGGAGGATCGGGACGCCTAGCGTCTTCAACCTTCATACATTCCCATAAAACTTATGAGTTTATGTAGTCTCACTAAATTATATTCTATCATCTTGCAATAAGGTCTTAGATATCACATATGTCTCACACCTTGCTCATTTCTGAAAACAAACTTCCACCTCCTTACTTTTCAAACAGATTTGAACATCAAGCTTCACGGAGACCAGATAATTTTTTATACTAATTGAAACCATTGCTCTTTGAATCAGCAATTTGAGGATTACCAAAAATTTGCAATAAGACTTAATCATTTCTTGATTATTTAACAATACGGTACCAGTCCGTAAAGTTACTTGTCAGATTTAAACAATGTTTCTATCTCAATTTCAAGACTAGCACATGGTAAATAACGGATGCCAATTCTAAAAAATTAATTCAAAACACAATTCAGACTATGTTCAGGATAATTAGTTCGAGTTTTAATCTATTTACTAATGAACTCCCACTTAATTCAACATCCATCATAGTTGTTAAGTGGCACACGATCCTAATTCACTACACCATGTTCGACCATCACGTGAGATGATGTAGTTTCAATTGTGAACACATGTTGATCATATCATCTATATGACTCGTGTTCAACCTTTCGGTTTCCTGTGTTCCGAGGCCATGTCTGTACATGCTAGGCTCGTCAAACAAACCCAAGTATTTTCGCGTGTGCAACATGGTTTACACCCGTTGTATCTGAACGTGGAATCTATCACATCCGATCATCACGAGATGCTTCAAAACGACGAACTTTTGCAACGGTCCATACGAGGGAAGAACACTTTATTATCTTGATACTAATGTGAGGGATCATCTTATAATGCTACCATCGCGATCTAAGCAAAATAAGATGCATAAAAGGATTAACATCACATGCATGGATAATGTGATATGATATGGCCTTTTCATCCTTGTGCCTTTGATCTCCATCTCCAAAGCACATGTGCATGATCTCCATCATCACCAGCATTGCGCCAAGGTCCATGGCGCGCTTCATGGTTGTCCACCATCCATAGCAACTATTACAACTACTAACTCATAGTAATGAAATAAAGCTATTACATCGTGATTGACACGCGGGTCATGAAACAATAAAGACAACCATTACGCTCCTGCCAGTTGCCATAATACAATAGTGATCATCTCATACATCAAATATAGTCACCATCACATAACCATATCACATCACATCACATGCCCCTGCAAAAACAAGTTAGACACCTTGAAAAAGTGTTTGCATGTTTTACGTGGTTTGGGGCTTTCGAGTAAGATCCGATCTACCTACGAACAACAACCACAACGTTGATACAAGTGTTGTCAAGTGCAGATTGCAAATTGGATCTTAACTATGGTGGGAGAGACAGACACCCGCAAAGCTACTTATGCAATACAAGTTGCATGTCAAGCGTGGAGCAAGTCTCATGAACGATGTCATGTAAAGTTAGCTCGGGCCGCTTTATCCCCCCATACCGCAAGATGCAAAGTGCACAAAAAGCAAGCGACAACAAAAGCATCAACGCCCACAAAACTATTGTGTACTACTCGTGCAACAGATCTATGCATAGACACGGCTCTGATACCACTGTTGGGTTCGTTGCATGGAAAACAAAAAATTCTATCGCAAAGACGAATAAATCCAAGATCCAATCGATGGAAAAGCCAAGTGATGACCCACAAGTATAGGGGATCGCAGCAGTCTTCGAGGGAAGTAAAACCCAAATTTATTGATTCGACACAAGGGGAGATAAAGAATACTTATAAGCCTTAACAACTGAGTTGTCAATTCAGCTGCACCTGGAAAAGCACTAGTAATAGGGGTGATGTGAAAGTAGCAGTGATATGAGAGCAATAGTAACAGTAACACAGCAGCAGTAATAGTGACACAGTGGCAATGGCACCAGAGAATAGTTGATACTACTTCAAATGACATGTAGCACGAGTATATAATGATGAGAGATGGACCGGGGTTCCCAGCGATCTACACTAGTGATAACTCTCCAATAACAAGTGACAAGTGTTGGGTGAACAAATTACAGTTGGACAATTGATAGGATTGATAAAGCATTAAGAAAGAACATCAATTCATTAATCATGTAGGCATGTTTTCCAATTATAGTCGTACGTGCTTGCAATGAGAAACTTGCACAACATCTTTTGTCCTACCAGCCGGTGGCAGCCGGACCTCAAGGAAATCTACTGGATATTAAGGTACTCCTTTTAATAGAGCACCGGAGCAAAGCATTAACACTCCGTGAAAACATGTGATCCTCACATCACCGCCATCCCCTCCGGTTGTCCCGATTTCTGTCACTTCGGGGCCTTTGGTTCCGGACAGCGACATGTGCATACAACTTGTAGATACAATCTAAGCAATAATTATAGAGCTTAAATCTAAGATCATGCCACTCGGGCCCTAGTGACAAGCATTAAGCATAACAAGATTGCAGCAACAATAACTTCACAAACTTTATAGATAGAATAATCATAATGTATCATCCATCGGATCCCAACAAACACAACACCGATTACATCAGATGGATCTCAATCATGTAAGGCAGCTCATGAGATCATTGTATTGAAGTACATGGGATAGAGAGTACCAACTAGCTACAGCTAGAACCCGTAGTCTATGGGGGAACTACTCACGGAGCATGATGGAGGCGGTGGCGTTGATGGAGATGGCTTCCGGGGGCACTTCCCCGTCCCGGCAGGGTGCCGGAACAGAGACTTCTGTCCCCCGAATTGGAGTTTCGCGATGGTGGCGGCGCCCCTGGAGTCTTTTTGGAGTTTCATCAATTGGTACTGCGTTTTTAGGTCGAAAGGGCTTAAATAGGCGAAGAGGCGGCGCAGGAGGGGCGACAGGGTGGCCCCACACCAGGACGGCGCGGCCAGGGTGTGGCCCGCGCGGCCCACACGTGTGGTGGCCCCCTGGCTCTCCTCCGACTCTCCTTCGGTGTTCTGGATGCTTCCGGGAAAAATAAGATGTTTGGCGTTGATTTCTGATACGTCCAAAACGTATCTACTTTCCCGAACACTTTTGCTATTGTTTTGCCTCTAATTTGTGTATTTTGGATGCAACTAACACGGACTAACGCTGTTTTCAGCAGAACTGTTCTGGTGTCTCGTTTTTGTGCAGAAATCCAACTTTCAGGAAAATCCTCGGAATTTATGCAGAAGGTCCTATTTTCCCAGAATATTGGCGGAGCTAGAAGGGCAAGCCAGGTGGGGGCCCGAGGGCCCCAAACACTAGGCCAGCGCGGCCCAGGAGGGGCCCGCGCGGCCCTAGTGTGTGGCGGCCTCGGTCGGCCCCCGACGCCCTCCTTCGGACTACTTATTGCCTTCGACCTAAAAACGCACGAAGAGAAGTCGAAGTCGCCAGAAACCCTCCAGAACGCCGCCACATCGCGAAACTCCGTCTCGGGAGCCAGAAGTCTCCGTTCTGGCACTCCGCCGGGACGGGGAATTGGAGGAGATCATCGCCGCCATCACCACCGACGCCTCTCCATCAACCAGCAATGTTTCCCCCATCCATGTGTGAGTAATTCCCCCGCTGTAGGCTGAAGGGGATGGTAGGGATTGGATGAGATTGGTCATGTAATAGCATTAGATTGTTAGGGCATAGTGCCTAGTGTCCGTAATTGGTACTTTGATGATATTGTTGCAACTTGTTATGCTTAATGCTTGTCACTAGGGCCCGAGTGCCATGATCTCAGATCTGAACATGTTATTGTTTCATCATGATATTTATTGTTTATGATCTTACCTGCAAGTTGTATACACATGTCGCTGTCCGGAACCAATGGCCCCGAAGTGACAGAAATCGGGACAACCGGAGGGGATGGTAGTGATGTGAGGATCACATGTGTTCACGGAGTGTTAATGCTTTGCTCCGGTACTCTATTAAAAGGAGTACCTTAATATCCAGTAGATTCCCTTGAGGCCCGGCTGCCACCGGCTGGTAGGACAAAAGATGTTGTGCAAGTTTCTCATTGCGAGCACGTACGACTATAATTGGAACACATGCTTATTGATTGCTTTGTACTTCGACACCGTTTTATTATTATCTGCAAATGCCCTGCTATGATTGTTACATGAGTTTCTCTCATCCATGCAACGCCCGTTATCCGTCCCCGTGCCTACAGTATTTTAATCCTGCTGTTTACTATAATCACTACTGCTGTCTTTATTACTCTGCTGCTGTTATTCTACTACTGCTACTGTTATAAAACTGTTACTACTGATAAACTCTTGCGAGCAAGTCTGTTTCCAGGTGCAGCTGAATTGACAACTCCGCTGTTAAGGCTTTCAAGTATTCTTTGTCTCCCCTTGTGTCGAATCAATAAATTGAGTTTTACTACCCGCGAAGACTGCTGCGATCCCCTATACTTGTGGGTCATCAATTTCGTCCAATTCCAAGAATATTGCCCGAACAGCCTTTCTGGAACCAAAAACAGCAGAAAACAGGAACTGACACTGTGGCATCTTGTAAATAGGTTAGTTCCGGAAAATGCATAAAAACATTATAAAGTGCAAGCAAAACATGTAAGTATTGTCATAAAACAAGCGTGGAACATCAGAAATTATGGATACGTTGGAGACGTATCAGCATCCCCAAGCTTAGTTCCTACTCGTCCTCGAGTAGGTAAACGATAAAAAGAATAATTTCTGTAGTGACATGCTACTTACATAACCTTGATCATACTATTATAAAACATATGAGATGAATGAAGTGACTCAAGGCAATGATCTATAGTTGCTAACAAATAGATAACATATAGCAAAACTTTTCATGAATAGTACTTTCAAGACAAGCATCAAAAGTCTTGCATAAGAGTTAACTCATAAAGCAATAAATTCAAAGTAAAGGCATCGAAGCAACACAAAGGAAGATATAAGTTTCAGCAGTTGTTTTCAACTTTCAACATGCATATCTCATGGATAATTGTCAACACAAAGTAATATGATGAATGCAAATAAGCAAATATGTAAGAATCAATGCACAGTTCACACAAGTGTTTGCTTCTAAGATGGAAGGAAGTAGGTAAACTGACTCAACATAAAGTAGAAGAAAGGCCCTTCGCAGAGGAAAGCAGGGATTAAATCATGTGCTAGAGCTTTTTAAGTTTTGAAATCATATAGAGAGCATAAAAGTATAGTTTTGAGAGGTGTTTGTTGTTGTCAACGAATGGTAGTGGGCACTCTAACTCCCTTGCCAAACAGACTTTCAAAGAGCGGCTCCCATGAAGGACGTTATCTCTACCAGCAAGGTAGATCATCCCTCTTCTCTTTTGTTTACACATGTACTTTAGTTTTTATTTATGGGTGACACTCCTCCCAACCTTTGCTTACACAAGCCATGGCTAACCGAATCCTCGGGTGCCTTCCAACAATCTCATACCATGGAGGAGTGTCTATTTGCAAAATTAAGTTGCTTACTGATGAATCAGAGCAAAACATGTGAAGAGAATTATTAATGAAGTTAATTAATTGGGGCTGGGAACCCCGCGCCAGCTCTTTTTGCAAAATTATTGGATAAGCGGATGAAGCCACTAGTCCATTGGTGAAAATCTGTCAAGAGTAAATGACAAGGTTGAAAGGTAAACAGCACATACTTCCTCATGACCTATAAAACATTGACACAAATGGAGAAGCATTTTGAAGGTTTAAAGGTAGCACATGAAGTATTTACTTGGAATGGCAGGAAATACCACATAGTAGGTAGGTATGGTGGACACACATGGCATAGGTTTTGGCTCAAGGATTTTGGATGCACGAGAAGCATTTCCTCTCAGTACAAGGCTTAGGCTAGCAAGGTTGTTTGAAGCAAACACAAGTATGAACCGATACAGCAAAACTTACATAAGAACATATTGCAAGCATTATAATACTCTACGCTGTCTTCCTTGTTGCTCAAACACTTTTACCAGAAAGTATCTAGACCTTAGAGAGACCAATCATGCAAACCAATTTCAACAAGCTCTACGGTAGTTCTCCACTAATAGGTTTAAACTACATGATGCAAGAGATTAATCATGATCTACTTGAGAGCTCAAAACAATTGCCAAGTATCAAATTATTCAAGACAATATGAAGCATTTTCTGTTTCCAACCAAATAACCATAAGTATTGTAGCTTCCAACTTTTATCATTGAACATTAAAAGTAAAACGAAGAACAAGTGTTCATATGAAAAAGCGGAGCGTGTATCTCTCCCACACAAGGATTGCTAGGATCCGATCTTATTCAAACATAAAAAAAATAAAAATATACAGACGCTCCAAGTAAAGCACATAAGATGTGACCGAATAAAAATATAGTTTCAATAGAAGAAACCTGATAAGTTGATGAAGAAGGGGATGCCTTGGGCATCCCCAAGCTTAGACGCTTGAGTCTTCTTGAAATATGCAGGGATGAACCACGGGGGCATCCCCAAGCTTTGACTTTTCACTCTTCTTGATCATATATCATGCTCCTCTCTTGACCCTTGAAAACTTCCTTCACACCAAACTTCTCATAAACTTCATTAGAGGGGTTAGTACTCAAAAAACTTGAATCCACCTTGGTCCTGTAGTGACACATTGCAAGAACTCAATAAAACATTAGCTACAGCTCTCCACATCTAGAAAACATGGCTTAAAGTCCACAAGAGACAATGCAAAAAAACAGAGACAGAATCTGCCAAAACAGAACAGCCAGTAAAGACGAATTTTAAAGTGGTACTTCCGTTGCTCAAATCAGAAAACGCAAAACTAATGAAAGTTGCGTACATATCTGAGGAACATGCACGTAAATTAGCAGATTTTTTTGAGTTACCTACAGAGAAAACAGCCCAGATTCATGACAGATAGAAATATGTTTCTGCGCAGAAATCCAAATCTAGTATCAACCTTCGATTAGAGGCTTCACTTGGCATAACAATGCAATAAAACTAAGATAAGGAGAGGTTTCTACAGTAGTAACAACTTCCAAGACACAATAAAACAGTAGCAAAATAAAGACATGGGTTATCTCCCAAGAAGTGCTTTCTTTATAGCCATTAAGATGGGCTCAACAGTTTTGATGATGCACTCGCAAAAAATAAAAGTTGAAGCAAAAGAGAGCATCAAAAAGCAAGTTCAAAACACATTTAAGTCTAACCCACTTCCTATGCATAGGAATCTTGTACACAAATAAATTCATGAAGAATAAAGTGACAGGCATAAGAAGATAAAACAAGAGTGACTTCGAAATTTTCAGCATGTAGAGAGGTGTTTTAGTACCATGAAAATTCCTACAACCATATTTTCCTCTCTCATAATAATTTTCAGTAGCTTCATGAGCAAACTCAACAACATAACTACCACATAAAGCATGTTTCTCATGATCCATAAACACATAATTTCTATCAAGCTCAAAAATAGTTGGATTAAAACTTCCAAACCCACTTTTATCAATAATATAACAAGATGCTTGATCATTGTCAAGAGATATGGGACTCCTAGATAAAGTCAAGACTTCTCCAATCTCATTTTCATTAGTAGTACAATTAATAATATCAAGTAACATAGGACCATCATCTAGAGATTTATCATAAACATTTGCTAAGCAAAATTCTTTAGTACCATGCATTTCGACATCAGGCACAAACAAAGCATTATCATAAGATTTATCAAAGTAGCATGGATTATCATAGGTAACAGTAGCATAATTATTCTCAGAAGTTTTACTCATAGGTATTATTTCAAGAGAATCCACAGGAACATAACATTCAACCTCTTTTGGTAAGCATGGAGGACAATCAAATAGTGTAAGAGATAAATAGTTACTCTCATTAGAAGGTTGGCATGGGTAGCTAATCCATTCTTCCTCCTTTTGTTCATCACTCTCCTCTTCTTTTTCATCCATTGAGCTTTCAGGTTCATCAATTTCCTCCTCTTTTTCATCCAATGAGCTTTCAGGTTCATCGATTTCTTCTTCCACTGGTTCCTGTAAATTGTGAGTGCATTCTTGTGCATTAATGAGTCTCTCTTTATAATCAATAATATAAGGATTATCGCTGTAGCTTTTTATGCAAAAATTAAGGATAGAAGAGACATAATCTTTAAGGTCCTTACAAACAACACAAGTTTCATAATTTTTAACCATGAAGGATTCTATCTCAAAGGATCCCATAAATAAAACAAATTGTTCTACCTCTTCGAACCCAAGATGAATATAGTTATTCCAATTATAGTTCTTAATTAAAACTTCTTCACTAAAGCCACATTGAAATTTAAGATGTTTAGTATCCTGTTGAGAGCAACAGTTTATATCATGGCGTTTAAGCAAGATTTTAGCAATTGTATCCAACTTTTTTATCGCAACACTCATAACTTTACCCGTTCTTGATTCTCTATAATTCATATATAATTCAATAAGCTCCAAATAGGTTGTAGGTTCTCTCATAGCAACAGTTTTTAATTTTTTTGGTTTTTCAATTTTTTATGGATTTTCGGGTATATAGGGAAAATAAAACAAGACAAAAAGAAACTAAGCAAAGGTAAACTAGGAAAAATAATACTAGACAGAAATAAACTAAGCACAAATAAACTAGACAAAAGTAAACTAAGCAAAACAAAATAAAATAAAATAAAAACAGAGAGAGAGGTAGAGTGTACTCCCCAGGTGAACTTATGAGTAGAGCTATGCCTCCCCGGCAACGGCGCCTGATACGTCTCCGACGTATCGATAATTTCTGATGTTCCATGCCACATTATTGATGATATCTACATGTTTTATGCATACTTTATGTCATATTTATGCGTTTTCCGGTACTAACCTATTGACGAGATGCCGAAGTGCCAGTTCCTGTTTTCTGCTGTTTTTGGTTTCAGAAATCCTAGTAAGGAAATATTCTCGGAATTGGACGAAATCAACGCCCAGCATCTTAGAATCCCCAGGAGCTTCCAGAACACTCGAGAGCCGCCAGAGAGGGGCCACAGGGGGGCCACACATGGGGCTGGCGCGGCCCAGGCCCTGGCCGCGCCGCCCTAGGGTGTGGTGGCCCCAGACCCCCCCGAGGCTGCCCTTCCGCCTATTTAAAGCCTCCATCGCGAAAACCCTATCACGTTGGACGAAACCCGCAGAAACCTTCCAGAGCCGCCGCCATCGCGAAGCCAAGATCCGGGGGACAGGAGTCTCTGTTCCGGCACGCTGCCGGGACGGGGAAGTGCCCCCGGAAGGCTTCTCCATCGACACCACCGCCATCTTCATCAACGCTGCTGTCTCCCATGAGGAGGGAGTAGTTCTCCATCGAGGCTCGGGGCTATACCGGTAGCTATGTGGTTCATCTCTCTCCTATGTACTTCAATACAATAATCTCGTGAGCTGCCTTACATGATTGAGATTCATATGATGATGCTTGTAATCTAGATGTCGTTATGCTAGTCAAGTGAATTTTACTTATGTGATCTCCGGAGACTCCTTGTCCCACGTGTGTAAAGGTGACAGTGTGTGCACCGTGTGGGTCTCTTAGGCTATATTTCACAGAATACTTATTCACTGTTATGAATGGCATAGTGAAGTGCTTATTTATATCTCTTTATGATTGCAATGTGTTTTGTATCACTATTCATCTATGTGCTACTCTAGTGATGTTATTAAAGTAGTTTATTCCTCCTGCACGGTGTAATGGTGACAGTGTGTGCATCGTGTTAGTACTTGGCGTAGGCTATGATTGTGATCTCTCGTAGATTATGAAGTTAACTATTGCTATGATGGTATTGATGTGATCTATGCCTCCTTTCGTAGTGTGATGGTGACAGTGTGCATGCTATGTTAGTACTTGGTTTGGTTATGTTGATCTGTCATGCACTCTAAGGTTATTTAAATATGAACATCGAATATTGTGGAGCTTGTTAACTCCGGCATTGAGGGTTCGTGTAATCCTACACAGTTAGTGGTGTTCATCATCCAACAAGAGGGTGTAGAGTCTAGCATCTATTTATCTATTCTGTTATGTGATCAATGTTGAGAGTGTCCACTAGTGAAAGTATGATCCCTAGGCCTCGTTCCTAAATACTGCTATCGCTGCTTGTTTACTGTTTTACTGCGTTACTACTGCTTGTTTACTGTCCTGGGCAAAGCACTTTTCTGGTGCCGTTGCTACTGCTTATTTACACCACCTGTATTTCACTATCTCTTCGCCGAACTAGTGCACCTATTAGGTGTGTTGGGGACACAAGAGACTTCTTGCTTTGTGGTTGCAGGGTTGCATGAGAGGGATATCTTTGACCTCTTCCTCCCTGAGTTCGATAAACCTTGGGTGATCCACTTAAGGGAAAACTTGCTACTGTTCTACAAACCTCTGCTCTTGGAGGCCCAACACTATCTACAGGAAAAGGAGGGGGCGTAGACATCAAGCTATTTTCTGGCGCCGTTGCCGGGGAGGAAAGGTAAAAGGCACTCATACCCCGGTTCCAGGTAACAATACTTTTCTGGCGCCGTTGTGTTTGTGCTCGAAGCTATTTCCTTTAGATCCTGCAATTGCATCTTTTTGTTTCTTGTTTACACTAGTTAGGCATAATGGAAAACAACAAAAATATGAGAGATCTTTATGAACTTTATCTTGAATTAGGACATGATGTGTTTGAAGAGAGAATTAAGAAACCCATGGAACTTTATATGCATGCTAATGGGAATGTTATTACTATGAATGCTTTGAACACCATTGTTGCTAATGCTATGGAAAATTCTAAGCTTGGGGAAGCTAGTTATGATGAGTGTGATATTTTTAGTCCCCCAAGCATTGAGGAGGAAATTTACTTTGATGATACTTTGCCTCCTATTTATGATGATTATAATGATAGTAGTCTTTTGGTGCCACCTACTATGGAGGATAAATTTGATTATGATTACAATATGCCTCCTATATATGATAGCTACTTTGTTGAATTTGCTCCCACTACAATTAATAAGAATGACTATGCTTATGTTGGGAGTAGTAATAATTTTATGCATGAGACTCATGATAAGAATGCTTTATGTGATAGTTATATTGTTGAGTTTGCTCATGATACTACTGAAAGTTATTATGAGAGAGGAAAATATGGTTGTAGAAATTTTCATGTTACTAAAACACCTCTCTATATGCTGAAATTTTTGAAGTTACACTTGTTTTATCTTTCTACGCTTGTTGCATTATGCCTACATAACTTGTTTATTTACAAGATCCCTTTTCATAGGAAGCATGTTAGGCTTAAATTTGTTTTGAATTTGCCTCTTGATGCTCTCTTTTGCATCAAATACTACTTCTTGCGAGTGCATCATTAAAACTGCTGAGCCCATCTTAATGGCTATAAAGAAAGCACTTCTTGGGAGATAACCCATGTGTTATTTTGCTACAGTACTTTGTTTTATATTTGTGTCTTGGAAGTTGTTTACTACTGTAGCAACCTCTCCTTATCTTAGTTTTGTGATTTTTTGTGCCAAGTGAAGCCTCTAATCGAAGGTTGATACTAGATTTGGATTTCTGCGCAGAAACAGATTTCTATCTGTCACGAATCTGGGCTGTTTTCTCTGTAGGTAACTCAGAAAAATATGCCAGTTTACGTGCGTGTTCCTCAGATATGTACGCAACTTTCATTAGTTTTGAGTTTTCTGATTTGAGCAACGGAAGTATTTATTAAAAATTCGTCTTTACGGACTGTTCTGTTTTGACAGATTCTGCCTTTTATTTCGCATTGCTTCTTTCGCTGTGTTGGGTGGATTTCTTTGTTCCATTACCTTCCAGTAGCTTTGAGCAATGTCCAGAAGTGTTAAGAATGATTGTGTCACCTCTGAACATGTGAGTTTTTGATTATGTACTAACCCCTCTAATGAAGTTTATGAGAAGTTTGGTGTGAAGGAAGTTTTCAAGGGTCAAGAGAGGAGGATGATATACTATGATCAAGAAGAGTGAAAGCTCTAAGCTTGGGGATGCCCCGGTGGTTCATCCCTACATATTTCAAGAAGACTCAAGCATCTAAGCTTGGGGATGCCCAAGGCATCCTCTTCTTCATCGACAACATTATCAGGTTCCTTCCCTGAAACTATATTTTTATTCGGTCACATCTTACGTGCTTTACTTGGAGCGTCTGTTTGTGTTTGTTTTTATTTTTATTTGAATAAATGCTTGTGTGGGAGAGAGACACGCTCCGCTGGTTCGTATGAACACATGTGTTCTTAGCTTTTAATGTTCATGGCGAAGGTTGAAACTGCTTCGTTAATTTGTTATATGGTTGGAATCGGAAAATGATACATGTAGTAATTGCTAAAATGTCTTGGATAATGTGATACTTGGCAATTGTTGTGCTCATGTTTAAGCTCTTGCATCATATACTTTGCACCTATTAATGAAGAAATACATAGAGCTTGCTAAAATTTGGTTTGCATAATTGGTCTCTCTAAGGTCTAGATAATTTCTAGTATTGAGTTTGAACAACAAGGAAGACGGTGTAAAGTCTTATAATATTTACAATATGTCTTTTATGTGAGTCTTACTGTACCGGTTCATCCTTGTGTTTGTTTCAAATAACCTTGCTAGCCTAAACCTTGTATCGAGAGGGAATACTTCTCATGCATCCAAAATCCTTGAGCCAACCACTATGCCATTTGTGTCCACCATACCTACCAAACTACATGGTATTTTTTGCCATTCCAAGTAAATACTTCATGTGCTACCTTTAAACCTTCAAAATGTTTCTCAATTTGTGTTAATGTTTTATAGCTCATGAGGAAGTATGTGGTGTTTTATCTTTCGATCTTGTCATTTACTTTTGACAGACTTTCACAATGGACTAGTGGCTTCATCCGCTTATCCAATAATTTTGCAAAAAGAGCTGGCGCGGGGTTCCTAGCCCCAATTAATTAACTTCATTAATAATTCTCTTCACATGTTTTGCTCTGATTCATCAGTAAGCAATTTAATTTTGCAAATAGACACTCCTTCATGGTATGTGAATGTTGGAAGGCACCCGAGGATTCGGTTAGCCATGGCTTGTGTAAGCAAAGGTTGGGAGGAGTGTCACCCATAAATAAATAAAAACTAAAGTACATGTGTAAACAAAAGAGAAGAGGGATGATCTACCTTGCTGGTAGAGATAACGTCCTTCATGGGAGCCGCTCTTGAAAGTCTGGTTGGCGAGGTAGTTAGAGTACCCATTACCATTCGTTGACAACAACAAACACCTCTCAAAACTTTACTTTTATGCTCTATATGATTTCAAAACTTAAAAAGCTCTAGCACATGATTTAATCCCTGCTTCCCTCTGCGAAGGGCCATTCTTTTACTTTTATGTTGAGTCAGTTCGCCTATCTCTCTCCACCTCAAGAAGCAAACACTTGTGTGAACTGTGCATTGATTCCTACATACTTGCATATTGCACTTATTATATTACTTTACATTGACAACTATCCATGAGATATACATGTTACAAGTTGAAAGCAACTGCTGAAACTTAATCTTCATTTGTGTTGCTTCAATACCTTTACTTTGAATTATTGCTTTATGAGTTAACTCTTATGCAAGACTTATTGATGCTTGTCTTGAAGTACTATTCATGAAAAGTCTTTGCTTTATGATTCAATTGTTTACTCATGTCATTACCATTGTTTTGATCGTTGCATTCATTACATATGCTTACAATAGTATGATCAAGGTTATGATGGCATGTCACTCCAGAAATTATCTTTGTTATCGTTTACCTGCTCGGGACGAGCAGGAACTAAGCTTGGGGATGCTGATACGTCTCCGACGTATCGATAATTTCTTATGTTCCATGCCACATTATTGATGATATCTACATATTTTATGCATACTTTATGTCATATTTATGCATTTTCCGGAACTAACCTATTGACGAGATGCCGAAGTGCCAGTTCCTGTTTTATGCTGTTTTTGGTTTCAGAAATCCTAGTAAGGAAATATTCTCGGAATTGGACGAAATCAACGCCCAGCATCTTAGAATCCCCGGGAGCTTCCAGAACACTCGAGAGCCGCCAGAGAGGGGCCACAGGGGGGCCACACATGGGGCTGCCGCGGCCCAGGCCCTGGCCGCGCCGCCCTAGGGTGTGGTGGCCCCAGACCCCCCCCCCCCGAGTGACAAGGGATTAACTTGTCAATGCCTATGGATTGTAGGCTAGGGTTTAGTTAGAAGTAGAGGGCAAGTAGATCTCGAAGGTTTCAGCCGAAAAGTGCTCGACGACTATGAAAACTAGGGTTTGCAGACAATGATTCGATTCCCTCTTTTGTCCCTCGACTCCCCCTTATATATGAGGTGAAGCCGAGGGATTCGTGCTATACAAGTTTACAGAGTCCGGGACGGTTTCTAACTCGTCCCGCCAGATTACAAACAACAATTTCTATTACAACTCTATCTTTCCTTAGTAAATCTTGGGCTCCCGAATCTTCTTATTCTTCGGGTATTGGGCCTCCAGTAAACCCCGGGTACCATCTTCGGCAGGCCCATTTGGGATGCCTATGTCAAGAGTCTCCCGAGATTTTGCTTGAATCGTAGAGTCAGGGAAAATCTCCATTGTTTATTTTTACTCAAAAGCTTTAACCTTTTATATTTCTTCACATAAAATTCTATATTGTACAGGGATACTGGTAATTGGGGCTAGTTCATCTGACGGATCAGGTACTAGTTAACTGCTCTAGTGGCAATCCGCAAAAACCTACTTCAAAATCACGTCCCCGGACATGATCTCGGGATACTGGTGTAAACGTCGACAGGTGCCGCTTAAGGTCTTACCATTCTGTCGAGTCCCAGTCAAATTTATCGGGTACCTAACGCGTCCGTTAGGATTTTTCTTCGTATCTCGTTGATACGGATAAAAGTAGCGTAGCGCAGTCTTTGGCGATGCCACGCCCAGCAGAACGGATCTGGGGTCTTACCTTCGCAAATTTTGCGGCATTCAGAAATTGATCGCAACTTCGGCGTTCTGAGAATATATTGTCGAGTGCTTTTCCGGCTGTTGGAATGGCACATTTTATCGAGTCATATATGACTTATATTGTTCTCCCGATGGGAGTATATGTAGAGTTAATTATAACTCGAAATATACTCTCTTGTTTTTCTATTTTTGTTAATTTCATCGGGCACGCGAACAGCGTTCCCGATGGGAGTAGCCCCCGAGGCTACAACCAAGAACTTGTGCTTGGTTGTAGGCTCAACATTTTAGTCCACCTTGTCGCTATATTTTCATTACTTCCCAATATGATCTCTTTCTTCTTCTCTCTTTTTTTTTTTTTTTTTTTTTTTTTATATCTCGGGTGCGCGAACAGCGCTCTCGATGGGAGTAGCCCCCGAGGCTACAGCCAAGGACTTGTGCTTGGTTGTAGGCTCCCGCAATTTCTATAATTTTCATAAACGAAAATTTAATTTTTCTGAAGTAGCCCCGAGCATTTGGGCAAAAACTTGTATTTGACCAAAGGTTCCCGAGGTATTGAATAATTCTTTCTGTCGCCGTTTTTCTTGTCGACATACTTCCCTTAATCAAATTTACTTCATCCTCCTCGAATAGTCGTGATTTTTCTGCCCTGTGGGTCCATTGCTTCGACCATGTTGACACGTCGTGCAAGTGGGGGACACACGTCCTCCGCTTTTCCTGGCGCACGTACGGTAACGCCTATCTCAATAAAAATACTCTTTTGCCCTTGTGTCTAGAAGATCCATCCTCACCACACGATTTCTTCATCCAACGGCAGACTGCTTCACCCGAATCTTATATAAACCCTTCTTCAACCTTCGTTCATCCCCTCGCTTGCGCCGCTCACCTATTCCTCTTCGCAAAACTTCCCCTGCGCCCAACTCTCTCCAATCTTCCGTACGTACATACATTGCTCTGCCCACTGCCGTTGATGCCACCGCGCACGCGTCTGACTCGCCACAGCACGCCGGAATCCAAGATGGCCGCCGAGGATCTTGAGTGGGAGAGATCCAAAATCTCCAATCAAGACATCAACACGCTGAAGAGGCTCGGCCTCATGACGAAGGAGGACGCCATCCGCTTTCCTAGCGAAGAAAGCTACCCCAAGCCTCCAATGGAGTATCGGGTTAGTTTTGTTGATCACCTGATCCGCGGCCTTTCAACCCCAATCCACGATTTCCTCCGCGGCCTTCTTTTTGTTTACGGGATTCAACTGCACCAGTTGACTCCCAATTCCATCCTTCACATTTCTATTTTTATCACACTTTGCGAATGCTTCCTCGGAATCACTCCCAATTGGGCTCTGTGGAAGCGCATTTTCTGCCTCCGCCGTAATGGCTCCCACAACGTCACTTATAACATAGGTGGCGTTGTTATCTGTGTTCGGACTGATGTCGATTATTTCGACGTCAAGTTTCCTGATTCTGTCCAAGGATGGCGCAAAAAGTGGCTCTACATCCACGAAGAAAGCGCCAATTCTGTGGAGCACAACATAGTTCCTTTCGACGGAAGTGCCAGGATTCAGCGTCGCCGTTCCCCGGGATGCCGAAGCTTCGAAGAAGAGAAAAAGCGACAGAGGCGCTCATGGCTCGTATCCGTCATCTTCAAAACACTCGAGGCAAAGAGCTATCTGGTGTTCAAATTATCGCCTACTTCCTTAGGATTAGAGTGCAGCCTCTTCAGGCTCGCAAAAATCCCCTTTGGACGTATTCTGGTGAAAATGACGCCAACAGAATCTCCAGTGATCTTTCTGTAAAGGACTTGGAAAAATTGGTTCGAAGAATTTCTCGATTAGGCAAGAAGGATCCTATTCCCTCCTCCTGTCGAGTGGAACCATACAGTGCTTCCAATCCTCTTCCCGAGGTATTTTCTCTTCTCGAAGTTTTATCTTGTTTTGAACTGTTCCTCGTATCTTATTTGCAGTGGTATCTCACTTATTCTCTTTTGTCACTATTTCTTTGTAGAATCATCCTACTATGGCTTCCCTTCCTCCTCTTCCGGAGGATGGAGAGGTCGACGAAATAGCCGTTGTCGATGATGTCAACCAGAGACCCCTCTTTTGTGAATGAACCCGCAGATTCTCGAAAATCTGCGGGATCTACTGAGAAGGATGCTGCCTCTGAAGATACAACATCAGCGCAATCTCCTCCTCCTGCTGTTTCTCCGAAGAGCAAAAGGAAAAGGAGCAATGCCGAAGATTCCGGGACCTCGAAACCCGAAGAAACTGCTCCTGCACCTCGAAAAGCAGCTTATGATCCATACATCGAGAGTATCATCAGCTCGTAGGTTCCTTGCTCTTTTCCTTTTTTATTTGAAGAATTTTATTTTGCCTTGCTTTTATGCTGCCACTATTTTGTCACAGTGATGATGAAGAAACACCAACTTTAGATGTGGCTGCTCGAACGAGCACGTCACATACTTTAGTTATTTCAGAAAAACCAGTTGAAGGGGAGGAATCGTCGCCTCCTCAACAAAATGTTGATACATCTACTCCTTCGAGCCCCCGTGCCCCTTCACCAAAAAGGGCACGGGTTGAAAAGATTGTTGATCCTGCCCCTCAGTTGGGCAGTTCGTCGCCCCCGCTCCTAGATGATGTAAGTTTGTCGACATCTATATTTTCTTTATTTTGTTTCTTCACATCTTTTTTTTTTTTTTTTTTTTTTATGCCGATGTTTCTCTTACTGTGTTCACGTTGAACAGCCTATGATCAAGGATCTTCTCCGCATCGGTTCCCAATTTATTGGGTACCGTGAATATGCTAATAGAGCCGAAGGTAACGACTTTCATACTTGTCGTTTTTCCTTAATTTGTCACTCCTGTTACTTGCCGCGATTTTTTGATCTTTCTTCTCTCTTTTTTCCATATCTCGACAGAGAAACTTGCAGAGGCTAACGAACGCGCCGACGCACTGGCTCAAAAACTTGAGCAAAGTGAGGCGGCTCGCAAGAAAGCTGAACTCGCTGCTAGCAAAGCCAAGGTCGAAGCTGATGAAGCTAAGGCGAAAGCTGCTGGTGTCGAGGAACTGCAGAAGAAACTTGAGGATGCGGCTTGACTGCCTTGGATGAGCACAAAGCTGCACAAGCTTCTCGTGACGAAGGAATCCTCAAGCGTTTGAAGTCGCAAAGTCGACGTACTACGAGTAATATTATCAATCCCTTTTATTTTACCGCACTTCTGTTTCTTGGTTGTTGGTGATGTCTTGTCTCGTGTGGCAGCCCAAACAAACCAGGATTTTGATCTGGATAATCCTGTCAACGATCCTCTCCTTGACGCACTTTCTCTTCTGGAGTTTCACGGGCGCGAAATTCGTGAAGGCGTGGCAAATGCTAATGCAGGATTGTCAGCGTTGTTCCCTTATTTCTTCCCGAAGAAAGAAGAACCCGCAACTTTCCTTAACCTCGCCAAGATGTTTAATGCTTCGGAAGACCTGGGATTGAAGATGCGTCAGGAGAATATGAAGGTTCTTTGTCGAAATCTTGTTGCCCTGGTTGCGACAGCCAACAGACGCTTGATTGGATGAAGGTTGGCGACACCAGTCAGATAGAGCAGTCAAGATGGAGGTCGCTGATCAAGGCGGCCAAGCCCAACACGAAGAAGATCTTGGCGTATCTGGGGATCAAGCCAGCTTCAACTCCTAGCTCTTCGAGGCCGGAGGTCTAGTTGCATGCCTCTGTTTTTCTTTCTGTTTCTTTTGCTTCTGTCGCCAAAGTAGTCATTTGGCGACACGTACTTTCTTAACTCCACTGTAATGCCCTTGTAATTATTCCAAGAGATTAATGAAGACTTCTATCTTTGCATTTTATTTGATGTTGTCTTGTTTATTTTTCAGTTGATATTTGATAACTATACTCCATCTTCTGCTCCTTCCAATGTTTCGCCTTCTTCTTCCCGCACGAGGAAAGCTTTTGGTGATACCGCTCCTGTTGACGATACCTTGTCGCGAGAACTGGATGAACTTCGGCAACAACTTCAGTATGCGAAGAAGCAAACACTTGTGATGATGGAGCAATCTCGTAAGTCATCTGAAGCCGAAAAAATTGCTCTTCAACAAGCTCGCGAGGCCGTAGCTGCTAAGGAAATTGCTGCTTCTGATGCTGAAAAGGCGACTACTCGAGAAAATTTCATGCTCGAATTAATGAATGAAGCCAGTGCAGATATGTCGGGTATGTCTATTTCATCCTCTGATATCTTCCATCTTCATGCTACTGTCTTTTAAAGGTTTCCACTTCTTTGTTTTGATAGGTGCCTTTATCGATGCTGCCGAGGAAGAGAGGGTGAATGCTAGGACAACCCTCCTTGTTAATCTCTCCTTGGACCATGGTTCTTTGTTTTGGGCTACCCCGGAAAGGACCCGCCAAATTGTCAGATTTCAAGATCGCGCCTCTCAAACTCGCGATTTCCTCGACTTCTGTACCAAGACCTTGTCCATGGTTTACAACTCCATGTTTCCTCGCAACGTCCAACCAAAAACTCTTCCTGAATTGATGGAAAGGTTCAAGGATGCTCGCAGTATCCATGATTTTGTCAAAGCTCAACTAGTAGCTGGCGCCAGATTTGCTCTTATCATGCTCCAAATCTGCCACTCGAAGCTTGACCTTACCCAGGTTGTCGAGAAGGTTCACCAAAAAGTAAAACGTCGGAGAGTTGGTGTTGACAGGATTAACACGAAGGTTACGCCTATAGCCGAAGAAATGATTGAGGACCTACTTCGGATGGATGCCGACTTTTTTGCCGATGGCCATTATGCCGATTTTCTTGGTGCTGCTCCTGAGGAAAACAGGGTTACTCTTGATGACATATTGAATCAAGACTAATTAGTTTCTTCTTGTAGATATTTTTTCTTTGTAATCCACGACTATATTGTAAAGCAATCATTATATTTCTCTGTTTGTTTAGCCCCCGAGTGTTTCGGTGACTCTTTACTATATTTGTATACTTGCGAGGTTTTGAACCAAGGCATTTATATATTTAAGGCGAATATGAGCCCCCAAGCTTTTTATTGAGCACTATTTTGTATTTTTGTTGACTCACGAGGTATTTGAATACCAAGGCAAGTTTTTCCTTTTGTCGATGAACTATATTGAAATTCGTCGGAGCGAAGACTTTGGTCATGTCGATAAGGAAGAAAAGTTATATTGTCACTATCTTTATTATATTGCAGCACCGCGAGCCCGCCTCATTAAAAACCTTCTCCGGCCCCACTCGGTGCCCCGAAAAAGGAAAAGAGTGCGTCTGAAAACTCGCGGGCGTTTCAGTACATTGAAGCTTTACAAAGACTATATTTTGACTCTAGGCGTAAAACGCCTAAGTTGCGCCACGTTCCAGGGGTTTGGCTCCTCCACCCCTGTCTTCTTGTCCTTTATTCGGTATGCTCCTCCTCCAATTACTTCCGTGACAATGTAAGGGCCAAGCCATGGTGACTCGAGTTTTTCATGACTTTTGTGCGTGAGCCGAAGAACTAGGTCTCCCACCTGAAAAGATCTTGGCCGCAAACGTCGACCGTGGTAATTCTTCAAGTCCCGTTGATATTTGGTTACCCGAGATAATACTTCATCTCGAGCTTCATCAAGTGCGTCGATCGTCGTCTTCTAGCACTCTTCTCGACGTTTATTCATCATATTCAGCGTCACGTGGAGAGATGTGCTCTATCTCGATTGGTAGTTCTGCATCTTCTCCATGAACCAGGAAAACGGAGTTTCTGCGTTGCTTTGTGTTTGGTGTTGTTCGGATGCTCCACAACACGCTTGGTAGTTCTTCGGCCAGGTATGTCGAGCTTTTTCCAGTGGTCCTAACAAGCGTTTCTTAATACCATTGCAGATGATGCCATTGGCTTTCTCGACTTGCCCATTGGTTTGAGGATGTGCGACTGACGCAAAGTTCAGCTTAATACCCACCTCTTCGCAATAATCTTTGAATTCATGGGATGTGAAGTTGCTGCCGTTGTACGTGACGATCTGTGGGGCACTCCAAATCTGAAGACGAGGCCTTTTACGAATTTTATCATGCGGATGCTCCATCTGGTGAATTTATCGGCTTCGCTTCTATCCACTTTGTAAACTTATCGACAGCTACTAGCATGTACTCCTTTCCTCCTGGCCAGGATTTGTGTAACTTACCCACCATATCAAGTCCCCATTGAGCAAAGGGCCAAGACAATGGTATTGGTGCTAGCTCTGCTTCTTTGGAGAGTGAGGTTTTGCGGCGAACCTTTGACATGCGTCGCAAGTTCTTACTATGTCCTTGGCGTCCTCGATTGCTGTCAACCGTAGAATCCTGCCCGAAAAACCTTGGCTGCGATAGCTCGACTACTTGCGTGGTGGCCACATATTCCTTCGTGTACATCCTTCAGGATTATTCTTCCTTCTTCGGGTGTAACGCACCTTTGCAAAACGCCTGAAATACTTCGCTATACAATTCTCCCTTGACCACCGTAAAAGCTTTGGAGCGTCGAATTACTCGCCTTGCTTCAAGCTGGATCATCGGGTATTTCTTTCCTCATGATGTATGATATGTACGGCTGCATCCACGGTATCTGTATCACCATGACCAAGTCCTGATCCTCTTCTTCGTCCTCTTGCTTTTCCTTGGCAGCCCCCGAGGGTTTCTTCTCCTTCTTTTTTGACTTTGTTGGCTTAGTGGATCTCTCTGTTATCTCTTCCCAGAATACACCTGGCGGGATTGGAAGGCACTGTGACCCGATGTTTGCAAGAACGTCGGCTTCGTCGTTGCTCAACCTGCTAATATGATTTACTTCGCATCCATCGAATAACTTTTCAAGCTCGTTGTACACCTCCTTGTATGCCATCATGCTATCATTGATTGCATCACATTGGTTCATAACTTGCTGAGCCACCAACTGTGAGTCGCCAAAGATTTTTAATCGAGTTGCTCCGCAGGCTTTCGCCATCTTCATCCCGTGTATGAGAGCCTCATATTCTGCTTCATTGTTAGATGCGTTAAGGAACGTCATCCGGAGGATGTACTTCAATTTGTCGCCTTCAGGTGATATGAGTACTACTCCTGCGCCAGCTCCTTCTAGTCTCTTGGATCCATCAAAGTTCATGGTCCAAGTTCTCGATAAATCTGGTGGTCCTGTATTTTGCAACTCCATCCATTCTGCGATGAAGTCTGGCAGTATTTGCGACTTTATTGCTTTTCTTTTTTCATACGTGATGTCCCGAGGGGAAAGTTCTATTCCCCAAAGGGAGACACGACCCGTAGCTTCTGGGTTATTCAGTATATTTGACAAGGGAGCTTCATTGACCACTATGATCGGGTGTGCCGAAAAATAGTGGCGCAATTTTCGTGCTGTCGTGAACACTCCATATGCTAGCTTCTGGTACTGAGGGTACCTTTGTTTTGAAGGTGACAAGACTTCGCTCACGAAGTATACTGGCCGCTGCACTCCATGGATTTTCCCTTCTTCTTCTCTTTCGACAACTAATACCGTGCTAACCACTTGGGGCGTGGCTGCAATATACAGCAGGAGAGGTTCCTTTTCCTTTGGAGCCACCAGGATTGGTGGTGTCGAGATTTTTCGCTTCAGATCCTCGAAAGCTCTGTCGGCCTCTTCGTTCCACTGGAATTTATCTCCTTGTTTTATCAGCGCATAAAATGGTAACGCTTTTTCTCCTAACCTGGCGACGAACCTGCTCAAAGCTGCGACTCGCCCAGTTAGCTGCTGTATTTCTTTCAACTTTGTTGGCTTTCTCATTGTTACTATGGCTTGTATTTTGTCGGGATTTGCTTCAATCCCTCTTGCCGAAACTAGAAACCCGATAAGTTCTCCTGCTGGGACGCCAAAAGAACACTTCGTCGGGTTCAGTTTGAGGCAGAATTTGTCGAGGTTGTCAAAAGTTTCTTTGAGATCCTCGATCAATGTTGTCCCCTTTTTTGATGTTATGACGACATCATCGATGTATACTTGCACGTTTTTCCCGATCTGTGTTGCTAAACACTTCTGCATCATCCTCTGATATGTTGCTCCCGCATTTTTAGACCAAAGGGCATTGTTTTGTAGCAAAACACGCCGTAAGGTGTAATAAACGCTGTCTTGGCTTCATCATCTTCTTTTAATCTGATCTGGTTATAACCAGAGTATGCATCCAAGAAGGAAAGACGTTCGCAACCTGCCGTGGAGTCGATAATTTGATCGATCCTTGGGAGGAAAGTGATCCTTAGGACAATGTTTATTGAGACACGTAAAGTCGACGCACATGCGAAGGACTGTCGTGTTTTTCTTCGGCACCATCACCGGGTTAGCTACCCATGTGGCTTCGTAGATATTTCTCTGATAAAACCAGCTACATCGAGTCGAATTCTTTCTGAAAGCATGGGCGTGCGGTTTGGTTCCGAAAAACGCCGCAAAGGTTGTCTGATTGGTTTATTTGTTGGATCCAAATTTAGGTGGTGCTCGGCAAGTTCCCTGGGTACTTCGGCATGTCGGCTGGACACCATGCAAAGATTTTCCAGTTCTCACGGAGGAACTTGACGAGCGCGCTTTCCTATGCGATATCCATATCGTTTGCGATAGATGTCGTCTTTTTTGGATCTGTCGGGTGAATCTGCACCTCCTTAGAATTTTTCTCTGTGTTGAAAGTTGATTCTTTATTTGGCCTTCCAGCGTCTGGCAGTACGTCGTAATCAGTCATGCTTTTTGACGCCAAGTACTCGGCTTGCATCCCGAAAGTTTCTGCCAACTTTGTGAAAATCCTTGTCGCACTTATCGGCTAAGGCAAAGCTTCCCTTGACTCGTGATTGGTCCTCTTGGTCCGGCAACCTCCACAACAGGTATGTATAGTGTGGTACTGCCATAAATCTAGCATATGCTGGTCGTCCCAACAGAGCGTGGTATTGTGATGGAAAATCCACGACTTCAAATTCGAGCTTCTCGATTCTATAATTTTCTCGGGTCCCAAATTGAACATCGAGATTGATTTTTCCCAATGGATAACTTGGTTTCTCTGGTGTAATGCCGTGGAACCTTGTGTCTGTTGGTTTCAAGTTTGCTAAGGATATGTTCATCTTCCTCAATGTATTCGCATACATGAGGTTCAAGCTGCTGCCGCCGTCTATGAACACTCGAGAGACATCAAATCCTGCGATAAGCTGGCGAGAATAAGTGCTTGACTGCCCCGGTCGAGGAACTTGCTGCGGATGATCTGCTATTGTGAAGCCGATATCTTGTCCTGACCAATTAAGGTACTCAACTGTTGGTGGAGGCATTTTTTCTGCCATAAACACCTGTCGAGAGATTACTTTTTGAGCTCTATTGGACGGCCTTCCCTACTGAATCATCAACACTGCTCCGTTGGAATTAGGATCAACATAGGGTGGTGGTGCAGGTGCTGCCGCTATTCTTAGCTGGTGTCGATTGTCCTCTGTAATCGCGGGAGGTGGCGGGAGATGAACCTCGCTCCTAGGCTCCCGAGGGTTTCTCTGTGCTGCTCGAGCGTGAGCATTTTCTGCGTATCTGAACATTGCCTGAAAATTTCGACAGTCTTTCTGCAGGTGCCCCGATTGTCTTTTCCCGTTCTGTCGAGGAAGAAGTGCATCCGGCACGGTCCGTTCAGCATTTCCTCGGGGACACGAAAGGTCTTGGAAACCTCGGCCCACTATTTTGCCTCGTTGCGTGAATCATCCCTATTATCACCTCGCTGTTCACCGCTTCTCCGGTAATCATCTCTGTTGCCTCCTGTATTTGTCCGAAAACCTGCCGAAATTTGTCCTGGGGCGTCGTAGTTCTGGTACGTCCGAGGAAATCTTCGCCTCGGTTGGTAGTTTCGACCACGGTCCTCCTCTGGCGACCTGTGTCGTTTGTTGTGGACAGCGTCTTCTCCATCTGCCCATTTATTTGCTATCTCCATTAACGCGGATACTGTCCTTGGATTGGTCCTTCCCAAATCCTCGACAAAGTCTCCACGCCTGACTCCTGCGACAAACGCATCTATTGCTCTCTCGTCAGATATGTTTTCTGCCGAGTTTTTGATGATATTCCACCTCTGGATGTACTTTCTCATTGGCTCATCTCGGCTTTTGTCGACACGCTCTCAACTCCTCTAACGATGCGGGTTTTTTGCACGTGGATCTGAAGTTCTTGACGAACACGTCCTCGAAACTTTCCCCACTGTCGATGGATCTGGAGCGAGTTTCTTTATCCATGATCGTGCGGCACCACTCAGGTGCACCTGGATGCTTTGCATGGCTGTTGCCCTAGTTCCTCTGTCAGGCCTTCACCGTCTCCAGGATAGTCGACTAGCCAATCCTCCGGATCTTGAAGGCCGTCGAATTTCTTGAAATTATCGGAGTAACTTGAATCCCGAGGGGACTCGCGTTTTTCGGACTCTCCTCGTGAAGCATGGTAAGCCGCACATATCTTCGTCGTTAAGTTAGGGGATTGCCGATGATCCCTTCTGCTTTGCCGCGCTCTGTCGACTCTTGCTTGTGCTGCTGTGTCTCTTGCTCCACTTGGCCCTTCAGGTGCTGCCGCTGTTGCTGCTGCGGGTCGCGGACTATTTTGCCTTGCCACTCCTTCGGGAGGCGTTGATATAAACGCTGTCCCCATAGCTCCAACTCCTGCTACCGCCATATTGTACAGTGTTTCCCTTGGGTCACCGGAGGTGGTTGAGATGCAAGGATACAAGCAGGTGTCGCCATATACCCAGCCTCTGGTGTCTTAGGGATGATGTTTCCTCTTGTATCTATCGACATAAAGGACATGTCGAGGTTTTGAACCAAGTGTTCTCTTTCCGCCTCGGGTATGTGTTGCAGTCTTGACCTTGCTCTATTCCGCGCCTCCCGATGGCTATCACCCGTAGTTCTAGATTGTCGACTTAGATCTGCCCTTCTCTCCGCTGGATGCGAAGCTGCCTCCTTTCTCTGTTCAACTCAGTCGTCTGTTTTTCCAATTCCCTGGCAGCTCGTGCGAGCCTATATTGATATGCTTGCAATTCTTCTCGTGTGTGGCTGTGGTAGCCATTGGTTCTGTGCCGTTCATAGCTCTCGCAGCTCTATCCCACGCTGCTTGTGAAAGTTGAACTCTATCTCGCGGCTCTGGCCCGACGTATTTGTTGCCCAAGCCTTGTCGCAGATTGGAGGGATCGACGTATGGATTTCCCAAACTGTCGAAAGCCTCAGATGTCTCCTCTTGACCTTCAATGGCGTAAATCTGATGATACCTTGTACTCAGATCTATGTTGGGTTTGGTGGCATCATCGTTGAGATTGATGAAGACCTTGCCCACTGTGAGAGATTTGTCGAT
The DNA here is from genome assembly GCF_019359855.2 of Lolium perenne. Classification (NCBI taxonomy): domain Eukaryota; kingdom Viridiplantae; phylum Streptophyta; class Magnoliopsida; order Poales; family Poaceae; genus Lolium; species Lolium perenne. Next base: position 12,554,667 of record NC_067250.2, on the reverse strand, counting down.
GAAGTCATGACTGTCGACATCGCTTGAGCCATCGCTTATATACGAGTCCGCAGATGACTCAAACGATATGTCGTTGAAGATCTTGGCGAGTTTCTCTCTTGCTCTGATACTGACGTAGCGTGTCGCCGAGGTTCCTTCTTCTCCTGACTCGTTTGACGATGCATAGCTTGAAAAATCGGAATCGGCCACTGATGATCCCGACGAAATCGGAATTTCGACACGATACGATCCTTCCTTCTCGACGCGAAAGTGGAACCTTCCGAACGTCATCTCCATGGGCTCCGCCAGATACGCATATGCATCCAAACGGGAGGGTGGGTGAGGAACAAAATCGACAAGACCAGTAGCGATCTGTTTACCTCGATCCATTGTGTTGCTTGCGGTTGACGATGTCGAAGATCTTGAGCGTGCCATCGAGATCAGCTCCTTACGCCTCTAATTCCCACAGACGGCGCCAATTGACAAGGGATTAACTTGTCAATGCCTATGGATTGTAGGCTAGGGTTTAGTTAGAAGTAGAGGGCAAGTAGATCTCGAAGGTTTCAGCCGAAAAGTGCTCGACGACTATGAAAACTAGGGTTTGCAGACAATGATTCGATTCCCTCTTTTGTCCCTCGACTCCCCCTTATATATGAGGTGAAGCCGAGGGATTCGTGCTATACAAGTTTACAGAGTCCGGGACGGTTTCTAACTCGTCCCGCCAGATTACAAACAACAATTTCTATTACAACTCTATCTTTCCTTAGTAAATCTTGGGCTCCCGAATCTTCTTATTCTTCGGGTATTGGGCCTCCAGTAAACCCCGGGTACCATCTTCGGCAGGCCCATTTGGGATGCCTATGTCACCGAGGCTGCCCTTCCGCCTATTTAAAGCCTCCGCCGCGAAAACCCTATCACGTTGGACGAAACCCGCAGAAACCTTCCAGAGCCGCCGCCATCGCGAAGCCAAGATCTGGGGGACAGGAGTCTCTGTTCCGGCACGCTGCCGGGACGGGGAAGTGCCCCCGGAAGGCTTCTCCATCGACACCACCGCCATCTTCATCAACGCTGTTGTCTCCCATGAGGAGGGAGTAATTCTCCATCGAGGCTCGGGGCTGTACCGGTAGCTATGTGGTTCATCTCTCTCCTATGTACTTCAATACATTAATCTCATGAGCTGCCTTACATGATTGAGATTCATATGATGATGCTTGTAATCTAGATGTCGTTATGCTAGTCAAGTGAATTTTACTTATGTGATCTCCGGAGACTCCTTGTCCCACGTGTGTAAAGGTGACAGTGTGTGCACCGTGTGGGTCTCTTAGGCTATATTTCACAGAATACTTATTCACTGTTATGAATGGCATAGTGAATTGCTTATTTATATCTCTTTATGATTGCAATGTGTTTTGTATCACTATTCATCTATGTGCTACTCTAGTGATGTTATTAAAGTAGTTTATTCCTCCTGCACGGTGTAATGGTGACAGTGTGTGCATCGTGTTAGTACTTGGCGTAGGCTATGATTGTGATCTCTCGTAGATTATGAAGTTAACTATTGCTATGATGGTATTGATGTGATCTATGCCTCCTTTCGTAGTGTGATGGTGACAGTGTGCATGCTATGTTAGTACTTGGTTTGGTTATGTTGATCTGTCATGCACTCTAAGGTTATTTAAATATGAACATCGAATATTGTGGAGCTTGTTAACTCCGGCATTGAGGGTTCGTGTAATCCTACACAGTTAGTGGTGTTCATCATCCAACAAGAGGGTGTAGAGTCTAGCATCTATTTATCTATTCTGTTATGTGATCAATGTTGACAGTGTCCACTAGTGAAAGTATGATCCCTAGGCCTTGTTCCTAAATACTGCTATCGCTGCTTGTTTACTGTTTTACTGCGTTACTACTGCTTGTTTACTGTCCTGGGCAAAGCACTTTTCTGGTGCCGTTGCTACTGCTTATTTACACCACCTGTATTTCACTATCTCTTCGCCGAACTAGTGCACCTATTAGGTGTGTTGGGGACACAAGAGACTTCTTGCTTTGTGGTTGCAGGGTTGCATGAGAGGGATATCTTTGACCTCTTCCTCCCTGAGTTCGATAAACCTTGGGTGATCCACTTAAGGGAAAACTTGCTGCTGTTCTACAAACCTCTGCTCTTGGAGGCCCAACACTGTCTACAGGAAAAGGAGGGGGCGTAGACATCAGCGCCAGAAAACAGTCTTGATGACCCACAAGTATAGGGGATCGCAGCAGTCTTCGAGGGAAGTAAAACCCAAATTTATTGATTCGACACAAGGGGAGGTAAAGAATACTTATAAGCCTTAACAACTGAGTTGTCAATTCAGCTGCACCTGAAAAAACACTAGTGACAAGGGATTAACTTGTCAATGCCTACGAATAGTAGACTAGGGTTTCGTGTTATGTAGAGGGCAAGTAGATCTCGAAGGTTATCAGCCGAAAAGTACTCGACGAAATAAAACTAGGGTTTACTCAACAATGATTCGATGATCTCTCTCGTCCCTCGACCCCCCCTTATATATGAGGCGGAGCCGAGGGATTCGTATTGTACAAGTTACAGAGTTCGGGGAAGTTTCTAACTCGTCCCGCAAGATTACATACAACACTTCTTATTACAACTCTAGCTTTCCTTAACAACATCTTTGGGCTTCCGAGTCTTCTTATTCTTCGGGTATTGGGCCTTCAGTAAATCCCGGGTACTATCTTTGGCAGGCCCATTGGGGATGCCTATGTCAGTAGCCCCCGAGATTTTGCTTTGAATCGTAGAATCAGGGAAAATCTCCCCCGTTTATTTTTACTCGACAACTTTTACTTGTCTATATTTCTTCACATAAATTTCTATACTTGTGCAGGGATAATGGTAGTTGGGGCTAGTTCATCTGACGGATCAGGTACTAGTTAACTGCTCTAGTGGCAATCCGCAAAAACCTACTTCAAGATCACGTCCCTGGACATGATCTCGGTGATACTGGTGTAAACTTCGACAGGTGCCGCTTAAGGTCTTACCATTCTGTCGAGTCCCAGTCATTTTTATCGAGTCCACAGCGCGTCCGCTGGGATATTTCTTCACATCTGTTGATGTGGAAAAAAGTAGCAGAGCGCAGTCTTCGGCGATGCCACGCCGCACAGAACGGATCTGGGGTCTTACCTTCGCAGTGTTTTGCGGCATTCAGAATTCGCAACTTTTGGCGTTCTGAGAATATATTGTCGAGTGCTTATTCGGCTGTTGGAATAGCACATTTTATCGAGTCAATTTCTGACTTATGTTGCTCTCCCGATGGGAGTATATGTAGAGTTATCTTTATAACTCGAAATATGCTCCTTCTTTCTTCTTTTTCTTTCTTTCTTTCTCTTTTTTCTTCTTGATAATTTTCATCGGGCACGCGAACAGCGTTCCCGATGGGAGTAGCCCCCGAGGCTACAGCCAAGGACTTGTGCTTGGTTGTAGGCTCAACATTCTAGTGCACCTTGTCACTATATTGTCATTCTTCTCGATATTTTCTTCTTTTTATCTCTCGGGTGCGCGAACAGCGCTCCCGATGGGAGTAGCCCCCGAGGCTATGAACAAAAGCTTGCATTTGATCATAGACTCCCACAATTTCTATATTGTCATACCCGAAATTTACTTTTTTCCGAAGTAGCCCCCGAGCATTTGGGCAAAAACTTGTATTTGATCAAAGGCTCCCGAAGTATTCAATAACTTCTTATGTCGCCAATCTTCTTTTATTTTTCTTGCCGACATTTTCTCCCTTGGCCAAAGTTACTTTGCTGCTGTTAATAGTCGCAATTTTTCTGCCTTGTGGGTCCACTGTCTCCACCACGTTGACACGTCGTGCAAGTGGGGGACACACGTCCTCCGCTTTTCCTGACGCACGTACTGTAGCGCCTGTTTCGTTTCATCCTAGTAAAATTACTTTTGTACCCTTCACCCGCGGGATCTTTTTCCACCGCACGATTTCCTCATCCGACGGTGTATTGCCCTGCTAAATTCCTATATAAACCTTTCTTCCACCTCCGTTCGCACCTTCGCTTGCGCCGCACCTCTGTTCCCCTTTGTCAAAACTTCCTATTGCGCCCAAGTTTCCTCTGAGCTTCACCTGCGCACAAGCTTCGCTCCTCCGGTGCTGTTGATGCCACCACGCGGACGACTCACTCGCCACAATATTCCAGAGTCCAAGATGGCCGTTGAAGGCGTCGAGTGGGAGAGATCCAAAATCTCTAACCAAGATATCAATATGCTGAAAAGGCTGGGCCTAACGAAGGAGGAAGGCGCCATCCGCTTTCCTAGTGAAGAGAGCTATCCTTCTCCGCCAATGGAGTACCGGGTTAGTTTCGTCGACCATCTCATCCGCGGTCTTTCCACCCCAATCCATGATTTCCTTCGTGGTCTCCTCTTCGTCTACGGGATCCAGTTACACCAGCTGACTCCCAATTCTATTCTCCATATCGCTATTTTTATCACTCTCTGCGAGTGCTTCCTCGGAGTTCCTCCTAACTGGGCTCTGTGGAAGCGCATTTTCTGCCTCCGCCGCAATGGCTCCCACAACGCCACCTACAACATAGGCGGCGTTGTTATCTGTGTCCGCACTGATGTCGAATATTTCGACGTCAAATTCCCTGACTCTGTCCAAGGGTGGCGCAAAAGGTGGCTCTACATACATGAAGAAAGTGCCAATCCTGTTGAGCACAACATAGTCCCTTTTGATGGAAGTGCCAAAATTCTGCGCCGCCGCTCTTGGGATGCTGAAGCTTCTGAAGAAGAAAAAACGGCGACAGAAGCTCTTATGTCCCGCATTCACCATCTTCAAAATACTCGAGGCAAGGAGCTGTCTGGTGTCCAAATCACCGCCTACTTCCTTAGGATTAGAGTGCAACCTCTTCAGGCACGCAAAAATCCCCTTTGGACATATGCTGGTGCAAATGACGCCAATAGGCTTTCCAAGGATCTTTCTGTGAAGGACTTGGAGAAGCTTATTCGAAGAATTTCCTCGCTGAGCAAGAAGGATCCTATTCCCTCTTCTTGCCGCGTGGAACCATACAGTGCTGCCAATCCTCTCCCCCAGGTATTTTTGACTTCTCGAAGTTTTCCTGCTTTGTTCCGAATTTTTCCTGCTTTTTCCGACTTTCCAAATTTTACTGATACCTCTACAATTGTTTTCGCTATTTTGTCTGTAGAACCATCCCACTTTGGCTTCTCTTCCTCCTCTTCCTGAGGATGGAGAAGTCGAAGAACAAGCAGTTGTCGCTGAAGACAACCAGGGGTCTTCTCTCCCTGAAAGTGACGTCGCAGGTTCTCACAAATCTGCGGCTTCCTCTAAAAAAGAAGCCGAATCTGACGCCAGCGAGTCGACGCAATCCCTTCCTCCTGCTGTTTCCCCAAGGAACAAAAGGAAAAGGTCTGAAGCCGTCGACACTGGTACCTCCAAGGCTGCCGAAGACGTTGATCCTTCACGTCAAAAGGCAGGCTATGATCCATACCTTGAATCCCTCATCAGCTCGTAAGTTTTCTGTTCTATTTTTTTTTATTTCTTCTTATTTCTTCACTCAAAGTTTTCTGTCTGTCTTGCTTTTTATGCTGTCGTCTTTTATCCGCAGTGATGATGAGGAGGAACCACCAACTCTTGACGTGGCTGCTCGAACGAGCTCGTCGCGTACTTTAGTTGTTTCGGAGATGCCGGCTGAAGGAGAAAAATCTTCGCCTCCTCACCTGAATGTTGGCGCTCCCACTCCACCTTCAAGCCCTCTTGTCCCTTCACCAAAAAGGACAAGAGTAGAAACAATCGTGGAGCCTACCCTTGACTTGGGTAGCTCCTCCAATTCTCTTTTGGATGACGTAAGTTCTAAATTTGCTCATCTATATTCCCTCTTGATTCCCTCTTCGATGTCTTTAATTTTTCCCGTATCGACGTTTTCTTTCTCTTTTCTTTCTTTGACAGCCTATGGTCAAAGAACTTCTTCGAATCGGTGCCCAATTTGTCGGGTACCGTGAGTATGCTAGCAAGACTGAAGGTAATAATTTTTTATGACACCTCTTTTTTTTCTCCTCGATTTCCTGTTCCTACTTTGCTTATGCTTTTTGACGACTTCTTGACTATCGTGGCAGAAAAACTTGCTGAAGCCAACAAGCTTGTCGACACTCTTACTCAAAAGCTAGAGCAGAGTGAAATGGCTCGCAAGAAGGCTGATCTTGATGCTAGCCGAGCTAAAGCAGAGGCTGAGGAGGCCATAGCCAAAGCTTCTGGTGTCGAAGATCTGCAGAGGAGGCTGGCTGATGCCGAAACTGCTTTAGATAAACACAAGGCCTCCCAAGCTGCTCGCGAAAAGGCAATCACCAAGCGCTTACTCGCGCAGAATCGGCGCTTTGTCGGTAATTTTGTCGTAACCTTCTATCTTTTTCCCTTTTGTAGTATTAATTTTTCTTCCTGCTGTCGATCAATATGTATTTTTCTCGGCAGCCAAAACAAACCAAGAATTTGAGCTTGAAGATCCCGATGATGATCCTCTTCTGGACGCACTCTCTTTCCTGGAGTTTCACGGGACTGAAGCTCGCGAAGGCATAGAACATGCTGACGCGGGCTTATCAAAGCTGTTCCCTTACTTCTTCCCCAAGAAAGAGGAGCCGAAGACTTTTCTTGCTCTTGCCAAAGAGTTTGATTCGTCGGAAGATCTTGGCCTGAAGATACGCCAAGAAAACATGAAAGTTGCTGTGGAAAGCACTGTTGCCTTGGTCGCAGATAGCCAGCAAACTGTCGACTGGACGAAAGTTGGTGCCACCGAGCAAATAGAACAAACGAAGTGGCCTTCGTTGATTAAGGCAGCCAAGCCCAATGCGAAGAAAATCCTGGCTTATCTCGGGATCAAGCCAGCTCCGACTCCCAGCTCATCAAGGCCGGAGGTCTAGTCGAAAGCTTCTTCTTTTATTTTTTCTTTATGATTTTGATGTTGTCGCCGAAGTAACTGTTTGGCGACACCTATCCTACTAGCTCCACTTGTAATGTCTTGTGAATATGATGAACAATCAATGGAAATTCTATCTTGCTTGTTGATTGATGTCGACTTTTTGTTAACTTTCAGTTGGTGTTTGATAACTATACTCCGTCTCCTGCTCCTCTCGATGTTTTGCCTTCTCCTTCTTGCTCGAGGAAAAATCTTGCTGATGCTAAACCTGTCGAAGATTCTTTGTCGCAAGAATTGGATGAACTTCGGCAGCAGCTTCAGTATGCGAAGAGACAAACGCTTGTGATGATGGAGCAGTCTCGCAAAGCATTAGAAGCCGAGAAGACTGCACTTCAACAAGCTCAAGAAGCCTTGGATGCTAAAGAGACCGCCCTTGCTGAAGTTGAAAGAGCGACCGCTCGAGAAAATCTTATGCTGGAGTTGATGAATGAGGCTAGCGCAGATATGTCGGGTATGTTTGCCGACACTCTTTAGACGTTCACGACGCCTTCTGTCCTTTCGCCATTTCTCCTGTCTTTAAAGCTCGTGTCCTGTTTCTTGATAGGTTCCTTTCTTGACTCTGCTGCTGAAGAGGAAAGGGTAAATACTAGGACTAACCTCCTTGTTAACCTTTCCCTTGACCACGGTTCTCTGTTCTGGGCTACTCCAGAACGGACTCGACAAATTGTCAGGTTCCAAGACCGCGCCTCGCAAATTCGTGATTTCTTAGACTTCTGCACTAGGACCTTGTCTCTTGTTTATAAAACAATGTTTCCTCGCAACAAAGCGCCTGATACACTTCTTGGTTTAATGGAGAGATTTCGAGATGCTCCGAAAATCCATGGATTTGTTCGGGCGCAGCTTTCTGCTGGTGCTAGATTTGCCATGATGATGATCAAGATCTGCCATCCCAAATTTGACATGAGCCAAATTGTTTCCAAGTGTTTGGCCAAGATGGCGAAGAGTCGCGGGATGTCGGTAAAATTGATGATCATGTGACTCCCGTTGCCGAATATATGATGGACGAGCTTCTTCATATGGACTCCGAATTCTTCGTTAAGGGCAGCTATGCTGAACACAGTACCCGTCCTGTAAATCGGGTGACTATAGATAACATACTGGGCCATCATTAATTTTTTCCTTGATTGTTTTCCTCGAAACTCTTGTGTGTATTGAGATCACTTTCTATATTGTATAGCGAATAAACTGTTCTTTCTTCGTTGATACTTCAAGTATCGTGGTGTCGACTTTACTTATTGTATGCGCGAGGTTTTTAAACCAAAGCGTCGGAATTTGTATTGAACATACTATATTTGCGGGTACTAGCCCCCGTGCCTTTTTTGATTGCTGTTTTTGTCTTTATTTCGCGAGGTATTTTATACCAAGGCGAAAAAATTGTGGAGAACGTTTATTTCGCGAGGTATTTTATACCAAGGCGAAAGAATTGTGGAAAACGTATTTTGCAAGTCGGAGGCATAAGCCCCCGAGCCTGCCGAAGAAGCGTATGTCCCAACTATCTTTACTATATTGCAGCACCGCGAGTCCGCCTCATTAAAAACCTTTCCCGGCCCCACTCGGTGCCCCGAAAAAGGAAAAGAGTGCGTCTGAAAACTCGCGGGCGTTTCAGTACATTGAAGCTTTACAAGGACTATATTTCGACTCTAGGCGTAGAACCGCCTGAGCTGCGCCACGTTCCAGGGATTTGGCTCCTCCACTCCTGTCTTCTTGTCCTTTATCCTGTACGCTCCTCCTCCAATTACTTCTGTGACGATGTAAGGTCCAAGCCATGGTGACTCGAGCTTTTCATGACTTTTTTGCGTGAGCCGAAGGACTAGATCTCCCACCTGAAAGGATCTTGGCCGTAGACGTCGACTGTGATAATTCTTTAGATCCTGCTGATATTTAGTTACTCGAGAGAGGACTTCATCTCTAGCCTCGTCAAGTGCATCGACGTCATCTTCTAACGCTTTTCTCGACATCTCTTCATCATATTCTACGACTCGTGGAGAATCGTGCTCTACCTCAATTGGTAACACTGCTTCTGCTCCATGAACCAAGAAAAACGGAGTTTATTGTGTCGCTGTGTTTGGTGTTGTTCGTATGCTCCATAATACACTGGGCAACTCCTCTGGCCAGGTATATCGAGCTTTTTCCAGTGGCCCTAGTAAGCGTTTCTTGATGCCGTTGCAGATTATTCCGTTGGCTTTCTCGACTTGACCGTTGGTTTGCGGGTGTGCAACCGACGCAAAGTTTAGCTTGATACCCACTTCTTCGCAATAATCCTTGAACTCATTGGATGTGAAGTTACTGCCGTTGTCCGTGACGATGCTGTGAGGCACTCCAAACCTGAAGACGAGACTTTTTACGAATTTAACTGCGGATGCTCCGTCTGGTGAGTTTATCGGCTTCGCTTCTATCCACTTTGTGAATTTGTCGACAGCTACCAGCATATACTCTTTTCCTCCCGGCCAAGACTTGTGTAACTTGCCCACCATATCAAGGCCCCATTGAGCAAAAGGCCAGGACAAGGGTATTGACATCAGTTCTGCTGCTGGAGAGTGAGGCTTTGCGGCAAACCTCTGGCACGCATCACAGGTTCGTACTATTTCCTTCGCGTCCTCTATCGCTGTCAACCAGTAAAATCCGGCTCGAAAGACTTTTGCAGCAATAGCTCGGCTACTCGCGTGGTGACCGCAAATTCCTTCGTGTACATCTTTCAGGATCAGCCTTCCTTCTTCGGGTGTAACGCACCTTTGTAGTACTCCCGAAATACTTCGCTTGTATAGCTCCCCTTTGACCACAGTAAAAGCTTTTGATCGTCGAATAACTCGCCTTGCTTCAACTGGATCGTCGGGTATTTCCTTCTTCATGATGTATGCTATGTACGTCTGCATCCATGGTACCTGTATCATCATGACCAAGTCCTGATCCTCTTCTTCTTCCTCCTCCTCTTCCTTGGTAGCCCCCGTGGGTTTCTTCTCCTTCTTTTTTGGTTTTGTCGACTTTGTAGATCTTTCTGCTATTTCTTCCCAAAATACGCCTGGCGGGACTGCAAGGCATTGCGACCCGATGTTTGCCAGCACGTCGGCTTCGTCATTGCTCAATCTGCTGATATGATTTACTTCGCATCCGTCGAACAGCTTCTCGAGCTCGTTGTAGACTTCCTTGTATGCTATCATACTATCGTTGACTGCGTCGCATTGGTTCATGACTTGTTGAGCTACCAACTGCGAGTCGCCAAAGATTTTTAGTCGAGTTGCACCGCAGGCTTTCGCCATCTTCATCCCGTGTATGAGGGCTTCGTATTCTGCCTCATTATTGGACGCGTTTGGAAACGTCATCCTCAGGACGTACTTTAACTTGTCGCCTTCAGGTGATATCAGTATCACGCCTGCACCAGCTCCTTCCAATCTCTTGGACCCATCGAATTTCATGGTCCAAGTTCTCGATAAATCTGGTGGTCCTGTATTTTGCAGCTCCATCCATTCTGCGATGAAGTCTGGTAAGATCTGCGATTTGATTGCTTTTCTTTTTTCATACGTGATGTCCCGAGGGGAAAGTTCTATTCCCCAAAGGGAGACGCGACCTTTGTTTTGAAGGCGATAAAACTTCGCTGACGAAGTACACTGGCCTTTGTACTCCATGGAGTTTTCCTTCTTCCTCCCGTTCGACGACAAGTACCGTGCTTACCACCTGGGGTGTGGCCGCGATATATAGTAACAAAGGCTCCTTTTCTTTTGGTGCCACCAGAATTGGTGGTGTCGAGATTTTTCGCTTGAGGTCCTCAAAAGCTCTATCTGCTTCTTCATTCCATTGGAACTTGTCTCCTTGTTTGATTAAAGCGTAAAATGGTAACGCCTTTTCTCCCAGCCTGGCGACGAATCTGCTTAAAGCTGCGACTCGCCCGGTTAACTGCTGTACTTCTTTTAATTTTGTTGGCTTCCTCATCGTTACGATGGCCTGTATTTTCTCGGGGTTTGCTTTGATCCCTCTTGCTGATACTAGGAACCCGAGAAGTTCCCCTGCAGGAACACCGAAAGAGCACTTTGTCGGGTTCAGCTTGAGGCAGAACTTGTCGAGGTTGGCGAAAGTTTCCTTCAGGTCCTCAATTAGGGTATCGCCTTTTTTGGATGTTATCACGACATCATCGATGTATACTTGTACATTTTTTCCTATTTGCTCTGCTAAGCACTTCTGCATCATCCGCTGGTACGTTGCTCCCGCGTTTTTCAACCCGAAGGGCATTGTTCGATAGCAGAACACGCCATAAGGGGTGATGAACGCTGTTTTCACTTCGTCATCTTCTTTCAATCTAATCTGGTTATAACCAGAATAAGCGTCCAGGAAGGAAAGACGTTCGCATCCTGCCGTGGAGTCGATGATTTGATCGATCCTTGGGAGGGGAAAGTGATCCTCTGGACAATGTTTATTGAGGCACGTGAAGTCGACGCACATGCGAAGGACCTTCGTGTTTTTCTTCGGCACCAACACTGGGTTAGCTACCCATGTGGCCTCTGTATGTATTTCTTTGATAAAACCTGCTTCTCTGAGTCTGTTGATTTCTGACAGCATAGCCTTGCGGTTTGGTTCCGAAAAACGCCGCAAAGGTTGTCTGATTGGTTTCGCGATTGGATCCAAGTGTAAGTGGTGCTCGGCAAGTTCCCTGGGTACTCCTGGCATGTCAGCTGGACACCATGCGAAGATTTTCCAGTGCTCACGGAGGAACTCGACGAGCGCGCTTTCCTACGCGAGGTCCATGTTATTCGCGATGGCCGTCGTTTTCTTCGGGTCTGTTGGGTGAATCTGTACTTCCTTGGAATCTTTTGCTGTGTTGAAGGTTGAGTCCTTGCTAGGCCTCCCTACATCTGGTAGTACGTCGTAGTCTGTCGTGAGCTTGGACTCCATGTACTCTGCCTGCATCCCGAAGGTTTCTGATAGTCGATGGAAATCCTTATCGCACTTATCGGCAAGCGAAAAGCTTCCTTTGATCGTGATTGGCCCCTTCGGTCCAGGCATCCTCCACAACAAATATGTGTAGTGTGGTACTACCATGAATCTAGCGTACGCTGGGCGTCCCAACAGAGCATGGTACTCTGATGGGAAATCCACGACTTCGAACTCCAACCTCTCGATCCTGTAGTTTTCTCGGGTGCCAAACTGAACGTCGAGATTGATCTTCCCCAATGGGTAACTTGGCTTGTCTGGCGTGATGCCGTGAAAACGTGTATCCGTTGGCTTGAGGTTTACCAATGATATGTTCATCTTCCTTAGTGTATCTGCATACATAAGGTTTAGGCTGCTTCCTCCGTCGATGAAAACTCGGGACACATCGAATCCTGCGATTACTGCGGGCAGAATAAGTGCTGACTGCCCTGGTCGAGGAACTTGCTGCGGATGATCCGCAATTGTGAAACCGATGTCCTGCCCCGACCAATTGAGATACTCGACTGTTGGTGGAGGCATCTTTTCTGCCATGAACACCTGTCGCGAGATTACTTTCTGAGCTCTATTGGATGGTCTTCCTTTCTGAATCATCGAGACCGCTCCATGTGAGTTGGGGTCAACGTATGGTGGTGGTGCTGGTGCTGCCGCAATTCTGAGCTGGTGTCGATTTTCTTCCGTGATTGCGGGAGGGGGTGGTAGGTGTATCTCACTCCTAGGTCCTTGGGGATTTCGACTTGCTGCTTGAGCGTGAGCTTGTGCGGCAACCCTCATCATTGCTTGAAAATTTCGACAGTCCTTCTGTAGATGTCCTGACTGCCTTACTCCGTTGTTATCGACGAAGAAGTGCATCTGGCATGGGCCGTTCATCATATCCTCAGGGGTCACAAAGGGCCTCCTAGGTCCATTGTTTGGTCTATTATTTCGTGTGTCATCCCTGTTGTCACTTCGCTGCTCACTGCTTCGTTGGTAATTGTCTCTATTGTTTCCTCCAGCGCCTGATCGAAACCCAGCCGAAATTTGGCCAGGTGGATCATAACTCGAAAATCGAGAAAATCGTCGTCTGCCTTGATAGTTTCGGCTGCGGTCCTCCTCTGGTGACCTGTGTCGCTTATTATGCACAACGTCTTCACCATCTGCCCATTTGTTTGCTATCTCCATCAATGCTGACACTGTTCTTGGGTTGGTTCTTCCCAGATCCTCCACGAAATCTCCTCGCCGGACTCCTGCAACGAACGCGTCTATGGCTCTCTCGTCAGATATGTTTTCTGCCGAGTTTTTGATAATATTCCATCTTTGGATATACTTCCTCATAGATTCATCATGTTTTTGTCGACATGATCTCAATTCCTCGAGTGTTGCAGGCTTTTTGCAGGTGGACCGGAAATTCTTGATGAATATCTCCTCGAAATCAGTCCAGTTGTCGATGGAGCCTACTGGAAGCTTCTTTATCCAAGATCTTGCGGCTCCACTCAAGTGCACCTGAATGCTCTGCATTGCCGTCGCCCTTGTACCACCGATTAGTTTTACTGTCTCGAGGTAATCTACCAACCAATCCTCGGGATCCTGCAATCCGTCGAATTTTTTGAAATTGTCGGGTAGCTTAAACCCTGAGGGTACCCGAGTTTTTCGGACCCTTCTGGTAAAGCATGGTAACCCGCACATATCCTCCTCAGCTAGGTCTGGAGAGTGTCGATGTTCCCTTCTCTGTTGTCGTGCCCTGTCTACCCTTGCCTGGGTTTCTGCGTCCCTTGCGTCGCCTGTTCTCTCGGGAGCTGCTGCTGCAACCGCAGGTCGTGGACTATTTTGCCTTGCTGATCCTTCAGGAGGCGTTGATGCAAACGCTGTTCCCATGGCTCCAACACCTGCCATGGCCATGTTGTACAGTGCTTCCCTTGGATCTCCAGGAGGTGGCCTGGATGCGAGGATATAAGCTTGTGTCGCCATGTACCCAGCTTCCGGTGTTTTGGGAATAATATTTCCTCTTGTGTCTATCGACATAAAGGACATGTCGAGGTTTTGAACTAGATTCTCTCTTTCTGCTTCAGGTATGTTTTGTAACCTTGACCTTGCCCTGTTCCGAGCTTCTCTGTGACTATCTCCCGAAGTTCCTGATTGTCGACTGAGGTCTGCCCTTCGCCTGCTTGACGCAGAAGCTGCCTCCCTTCTTTTGTTCAGAACCTCTGTTTGTTTTTCTAATTCTCTTCCAGCTCGAGCAAGTCTATATTGGTATGCCTGCAATTCTTCGACCGTGGCGGTTGTCGCCATTGGTTCTGAACCATCCATAGCTCTTGCGGCTCTGTCCCACGCTGTTTGTGGCAACTGAACTCTCATACGTGGTGTAGGCCCGACGTATTTGTTGCCCAATCCTCGCCTTAAGTCAGAGGGATCGACGTATGGGTTTCCCAAATCGTCGAAAGCCTCCGACGTTTCATCTTGGTCACGACTTGCTTCTCCGATGACGTAGACTTGGTGATAGTTAGAATTCTGCGCCTTGCTGGATTTGGTGACACCATCATAGAGATTGGTGAAGACCTTTCCAATGGTTATAGATTTGTCGATGAAGTCGAAGCTGTCGACACTTTCGGAATCGCTGCTTATATAAGAGTCCGCAGACGACTCGAAAGACATGTCACTGAAGATCTTGGCGAGTGTTTCGCTTGCATTGATGCCGACAAAGCGTGGCGAAGATGTTTCTTCGTCGCCTGACTTGATCGATGACGCCGAGCTCGAAGATTCAGTATGCTCCACAGGAAACCTCGGGAAGGTTGGAACTTCGAGACGATAACTTCCTTCTTTCCCGACGCGAAAGTGGAACCTCCCGAACGTCATCTCCATGGGCTCCTCCGGATATGTATATGCATCCAAACGGGAGGGCGGGTGAGGCACAAAATCAACGAGACCAGTTTCGATCTGTTTACCTCTATCCATGATGTTGCTTGCTGCCGATGAAGTCGACGATTCTGAACGTGCCATCGAGATCAGCTCCTTGTCTCCTCTAAATCCCACAGACGGCGCCATTTGACAAGGGATTAACTTGTCAATGCCTACGAATAGTAGACTAGGGTTTCGTGTTATGTAGAGGGCAAGTAGATCTCGAAGGTTATCAGCCGAAAAGTACTCGACGAAATAAAACTAGGGTTTACTCAACAATGATTCGATGATCTCTCTCGTCCCTCGACCCCCCCTTATATATGAGGCGGAGCCGAGGGATTCGTATTGTACAAGTTACAGAGTTCGGGGAAGTTTCTAACTCGTCCCGCAAGATTACATACAACACTTCTTATTACAACTCTAGCTTTCCTTAACAACATCTTTGGGCTTCCGAGTCTTCTTATTCTTCGGGTATTGGGCCTTCAGTAAATCCCGGGTACTATCTTTGGCAGGCCCATTGGGGATGCCTATGTCAACTAGTAACAGGGGTGATGTGAAAGTAGCAGTGATATGAGAGCAATAGTAACAGTAACACAGCAACAGTAATAGTAACACAGTGGCAATGGCACCAGAGAATAGTTGATACTACTTCCAATGACATGTAGAACGAGTATATAATGATGAGAGATGGACCGGAATTCCCAGCGATCTACACTTGTGGTAACTCTCCAATAACAAGTGACAAGTGTTGGGTGAACAAATTACAGTTGGACAATTGATAGGATTGATAAAGCATTAAGAAAGAACATCAATTCATTAATCATGTAGGCATGTTTTCCAATTATAGTCGTACGTGCTCGCAATGAGAAACTTGCACAACATCTTTTGTCCTACCAGCCGGTGGCAGCCGGACCTCAAGGAATCTACTGGATATTAAGGTACTCCTTTTAATAGAGCACCGGAGCAAAGCATTAACACTCCGTGAAAACATGTGATCCTCACATCACCGCCATCCCCTCCGGTTGTCCCGATTTCTGTCACTTCGGGGCCTTTGGTTCCGCACAGCGACATGTGCATACAACTTGTAGATACAATCTAAGCAATAATTATAGAGCTTAAATCTAAGATCATGCCACTCGGGCCCTAGTGACAAGCATTAAGCATAACAAGATTGCAGCAACAATAACTTCACAAACTTTAGAGATAGACTAATCATAATGTATCATCCATTGGATCCCAACAAACACAACACCGATTACATCAGATGGATCTCAATCATGTAAGGCAGCTCATGAGATCATTGTACTGAAGTACATGGGATAGAGAGTACCAACTAGCTACAGCTAGAACCCGTAGTCCATGGGGGAACTACTCACGGAGCATGATGGAGGCGGTGGCGTTGATGGAGATGGCTTCCGGGGGCACTTCCCCGTCCCGGCAGGGTGCCGGAACAGAGACTTCTGTCCCCCGAATTGGAGTTTCGTGATGGTGGCGGCACCCCTGGAGTCTTTTTGGAGTTTCATCAATTGGTACTGCGTTTTTAGGTCGAAAGGGCTTAAATAGGCGAAGAGGCGGCGCAGGAGGGGCGACAGGGTGGCCCCACACCAGGCCGGCGCGGCCAGGGTGTGGCCCGCGCGGCCCACACGTGTGGTGGCCCCCTGGCTCTCCTCCGACTCTCCTTCGGTGTTCTGGATGCTTCCGGGAAAAATAAGATGTTTGGCGTTGATTTCGTCCAATTCCGAGAATATTGCCCGAACAGCCTTTCTGGAACCAAAAACAGCAGAAAACAGGAACTGGCACTGTGGCATCTTGTTAATAGGTTAGTTCCGGAAAATGCATAAAAACATTATAAAGTGCAAGCAAAACATGTAAGTATTGTCATAAAACAAGCATGGAACATCAGAAATTATGGATACGTTGGAAACGTATCACCAAGATCTAATCTATTAGATCAGAGCAACAAGATAGATGAGAAACTAACCCTCGAAGATCCAAAGCATTAACGAGATCTGATCTCGTGGTTGATGAAGACGATCCTTCCAGTGTTGCAATCCGGCAGCACTTCCGTACTCGGTCACACGTACAGTGTCGATGACGTCCTTCCTCACCTTGTTCCAGCGGGCAGTGGAGGTGGTAGATCCCGTCGGAATCCAGCAGCACAATGGCGTGGTGGTGGTGGTGGAGGAGAAGATTATGCAGGGCTTCGCCAAGCCGGTGCAGATTGTATGTGGAAGAGGAAAGGGGCGGCCAGGGTTCAAGGATGAAGGAGGGCTGCGCCCCTGCCCCTCCCCTCTTTATATAGTGGGGAGGTGGGCTAGGGTTGCCCCCAAGCCCAAACCCATCTAGGGTCGGCGCAAGGTGGAGGGGAGAACTTTCCTTCCCCCCAAGCCTTCCTTATTTAGGGTTTTCCCTAAACCCTAGGGGGGCTGGCCGGTCTGGGCCTTGAGGGCTGGTGTGCCAGGCCATTTAGGGCTAGGATGCATCCCCTCGGCTCATGTGGCCCCTCCCGGGGTCGTGGGCCCATGGGTGGACCCTCCGGAACCTTCTAGAAGCTTCCCGGTCTTCCATCGGAAAATTCCCGAACTTTTCCGAACCCCGAAATATTACTTGCCTTATATGAATCTTATTCTCTGGACCATTCCGGACCTCCTCGTGATGTGTTGGATCCCATCCAAGACTACGAACAACATTCGGTCTCCAACTCATATTCCAAATCTACTATACGACATCGAACCTTAAGTGTGTCACCCTACGGTTCGTGAACTATGCAGACATGATCGAGAGACCTCTCCAATCATTAACCAATAGCGGGACATGGAGAACCATAATGGCTCCCACATATTCAACGATGACTTCGTGAATGAATGAACCATTAACATACGATACCGATTCCCTTTGTCGCGTGATACTTTACTTATTATCCGAGGTTCGATCATTGGTATCTCTATACCTAGTTCAACCTCGTTACAGATAAGTACTCTTTACTTGTACCGTGGTATGTCATTCCTTGTGACCTTGTCACATGCTTCCAAGCTAATTAGATGACATTCCACCGAGAGGGCCCAAAGTATATCTATCCGTCATCAGGATGGACAAATCCCACTCTTGATTCATATGCTTCAACTCATAATTTCCGAATACTTAATCCCATCTTTGTGACCACCCATTTACAAAGTGGTGTTTGATGTAATCAAAGAACCCATCCGGTATAAGTGGTTTACATGATCTCATGGTCGAAGGATTGGATTACTATGTATCGAAAGCTTATAGCAAGATGAACTTAATGACTTGATTTTATGCTACGCTTATTATGGGTGTGTGTTCGTTACATCATTCTCCTAATGACATAATTTTGTTATTAATAACATCCAATGTTCATGATCAGGAAACCATGATCATCTATTAATCAACATGCTAGTTTAACAAGAGGCTTACTAGGGACTCTGGTTTTTTTACAAAACACACATGTAATAATGTTTCTGGTTAATACAAATATAGCATGGAATGCAAACATTTATCATGAACACTAAGATATAACAATAAACACTTTTATTATTACCTCTTGGGCATATCTCCAACAATTAAGTCTCAGGAATTCACGACCAGGAGCTGAATATTTACGACTTCTCGTCGTCACGGTGCATGGCTTTGCTAGTTTGGCAGTCGTTAACCTGCAAAGCAACTTTTTACTAGCATACTACCTTCATACCGGTTTACAGGGGTATTACGCAGTTTGAGAAAGTAGTTTGACTACAAATTTGGTCAACAAAATAAGAGATATATGCTATATAAAATTTTACCATCAGATTTGTAATCAAAATAAGTTTCCAATAGTATAATTTTTATGATATATACATGTTATATTTTGTTGACCAAATTAGTAGTCAAAGTTTTCTTGAGATGCATAATATCCTTGTAAATCGGTATGGAGGGAGTATAATAATGTACGGCTTTTTGTTCCATATTATATGGAATTGCATGTAATTGTTAGCCGTAAACATCAACGCCTATATATGGGTCTCCATTCCGTAAAATCTTTTGCATGTTGAGAACGCACATATACATATGCTACCACATTGCATACTGAAAATCAAAAGTATGTAGCTTAGATAAAAATGACAAATTTTTAAATAATCATTAAGAAGAAACTTCCTCCCCTCCCGAATGATCTGTAATTTAGAGGTTGTAAAGCTATGTAGTTTAAGAGCGTTGTAAGTATTATCGGGTTCAACAATACCTATGTTCTAAAAACTCGTGTTACCCATTTAACAAATATATGTTCTTCGTTGGTTATTTTCAGATTTTATCTTTTCGTCTGTATTATTTGGCTTATTTCTCGTTTCTCTTCCCTTAGTTGATTTTTTAAAACAAAAATATTGCATCTATAGGGAGATCAGGAGGAATTGTTATTGTATGTGACAATTTTGTTTTCAGTGGTAGATGTGTTTTTCAGAATAGATATGCTATATCAGTAGAATTGCAATCAACCAAAACAGATTTCTTCTGGACTGTGACTAACATCTATGCACCATGTCAGGATAGTGAACAGATAGCTATTTTCATTGGCTTAATAATATTGTAATACCAGATGATGAGAATTGGCTTCTTGCTGGAGACTTTAATCTGATAAGATCTCCCCAAGATAGAAATAAGGCACGAGAAAATGTTAATGAAATATTGTTATTTATGAAGCTATGAACAATCTAGGTCTGGTGGATATTCCACTCAAAGGCAGACAGTTTACCTGGAGTAACATGTAGGATTCTCCTTTACTGCAAAGGCTATATTTAGTTTTCACATCTGTGGTTTGGTGAACCACATTTCCAAATACTATGGCATTGCCTTGGCCATGACTACTTCTGATCACGTGCCTTGTATTATCTCCATACGAACTTTCATACCAAAATCTTCAGATTTCAGATTTGAAAATAGATGGCTTGATCTGCCTAACTTCCTCTCTACTGTGGAAAAGCTACGGACATAATCTATTCATTATGCTGATGCTGCAAAAAGGATTACTGCCAAGTTCAAAATCTAGAGAAAAGAATTAAAATTGGTCAAATTATATATCTTATATTAATAAGGATATTGCAGACTTGAATGCTCTAATTGCTGGGGTTCGCAGCATATAAAACAAAAAAATTCTATCGCAAGAACGAAGACCACCAATATCTTATCTACCAGATCTGAGCAATGAGATAGATAAGAGACGTACCCTTGAAGATCCAAAGTGTTAATGAGATCAAATCTCGTGGATGATATAGTCGTACTTTTGCCGAACTCAAGTTCGAGATGTAGTCCTTCTAGTGCTGCAAGCGGGCAGCACCTCCGTACTCGGCCACACGTACGGTGTCGATGAAGACGTCCTCTCCTTGTTCCAGCAGACAGCGGATGTAGTAGATCCTTCACGGAATTCCAACAGCACGACGGCGTGGTGGTGGTGGTGGTGGAGAAGATTTTCTGAACGGCTTCGCCAATCCGGTACAGGAGCAAGGATAGAGAGAGGATGGCGGCTAGGGTTTCTTAGTTCAAGACCCTTAGCACCCTTGCCCCTCCCCTCTTTATATAGGGGAGGGAGAATCCATGGGATGCCTTGGCCCCTTACTTTTCCTCCTTGGGCCGGCCCACAAAAGAGGGCAAACTTGACCCTCAAGTTTCGGGGAAGCTTACCCCTTAAGTCTTGGGAAACTTGTCCCTTAAGCTATGGGAAACTTGTCCCTTAAGCTTGCTTGGGGTTGGGCTGGTTGGCATGGTGCGCCCAGCCCATTGAGGCTCGGCAGCACCTCTTTGGCCCATGTGGCACCTCCCGAGGTGGTGGGCCCACCGGTGGCCCACTAGAACCTTCTGGAAGCTTTGGTCAAAATACCGACATTTTTCCCGAACCTCGGAAGATGACTTCCCTTATATGAATCTTATTCTCTGGACCATTCAGGACCTCCTCGTGATGTTTTGGATCCCATCCGAGAGTCCGAACAACATTCGGTCTCCATCTCATATTGCATATCTACTTTAACAACCTCGAACCTTAAGTGTGTCACACTACGGTTCGTGAACTATGCAGACATGATCGAGACTCCTCTCCGATAAATAACCAATAGCGGGACCTGCAGATCCATAATGGCTCCCACAGATTCAGAGAAGACTTAGTGATCGAATGAACCATTAACAAACGACACCAATTCTCTTTGTCGCGCGATACTTTACTTATCTGAGGTTCGATCATCAGTATCTCTATACCTAGTTCAACCTCGTTACTGATAAGTACTCTTTACTCGTACCGTGATATGTCATCTCTTGTGACCTTGTCACATGCTTGCAAGCCAATTAGACGATATTTCACCGAGAGGGCCTAGAGTATATCTATCCGTCATCAGGATGGACAAATCCCACTCTTGATCCATATGCTTCAACTTATACTTTCCGAATACTTAATCCCATATTTATAACCACCCATTTACGCAGTGGCGTTTAATGTAATCAAAGTACCCATCCGGTGTAAGTGATTTATATGATCTCATGGTCGAAGGATTAGGTTACTATGTATTGAAAACTTATAGCAAGATGAACTTAATGACTTGATCTTATGCTACGCTTATTATGGGTGTGTGTCTATTATATCATTCTCCCAATGACATAATCTTGTTATTAACAATATCCAATGTTCATGATCAGGAAACCATGATCATCTATTAATCAACAAGCTAGCTTAACAATATTCTTACTAGGGACTCTTTATGTTTACGTAACACACAAGTATTAATGTTTCAGGTTAATACAATTATAGCATGTGATGCAAACATTTATCATAAACACAAACATATAATAATAACCAATTTATTATTACCTCTTGGGCATATCTCCAACAGTCTCCCACTCGCACTAGAGTCAATAGTCTAGATTACATGGTAAGGTACCTAACACCCATGGCGTTTTGTTGTAGGTCATGTTTTGCTCTAGGGAGAGCTTTAGTCAATGGATCCGCCACATTTAGATCTGTGTGTACTTTGCAAATCTTTATGTCACCATCTTTGACATACTCGTGAATCACATGAAAACGTAGCTTGATATGTTTTAGCTTCTTGTGTGACCTTGGCTCTTGTGCATTGGCTATGACACCCATGTTGTCACAATAGATGGTCAATGGATCCAACGCACTAGGAACCACACAAAGCTCAGTAATGAACCTCTTCATCCATATCGCTTCCGATGAAGCTTCTGAAGCAGCTATGTATTCAGATTCAGTTGAAGATTTCGCCACCATGCTTTGCTTAGCACTCGTCCAGCTTACTGCTGCACCATTCAAAATAAACACATACCCAGATTGAGACTTAGAGTCATCTGGATCAGTGTTCCAACTAGCATCGGTGTAACTGGTTACAGCGAGCTCCTGATCACCTCCATAACAAAGAAACATATCCTTAGTCCTTTTTAAGTACTTCAGGATATTCTTGACCACTTTTTAGTGTTCCATTCCAGGATCACTTTGATATCTGCTGGTCAAACTAACAACATGTGCGATATCCGGTCTTGTACACAACATGGCATACATGATAGAGCCTACTACCGAAGCATAGGGGATCTTGTTCATCCTTTCTCTGTCGTAGCCGGACCTTGAGTTTTACTCAAAGTCTTACCTCGCAACATAGGGAAGAACCCTTTCTTGCTTTCATCCGTTCTAAACTTCTGTAGAATCTTATCCAGGTACGTACTCTGTGAAAGCCCTATTAGGCATCTTGATATATCTCTATAGATCTTGATGCCTAAAATATATGCTGCTTCTCCATGGTCCTTCATTGAAAAACATTTATTCAAATAACCTTTGACACTACTTAGAAGTTCTATATCATTCCCAATCAATAATATGTCATCTACATATAATATCAGGAATGCTACAGAGCTCCCACTAACTTTCTTGTAAATACAAGCTTCTCCAAAAGTTTCTATAAATTCGAAGTCTTTGATCACCTTATCAAAGCATCGGTTCCAACTCCGGGATGCTTGCTTCAGTCCATAAATGGAAGGCTGAAGTTTGCATACCTTATGCGCATTTTTAGGATCGACAAAACCTTTGGGTAGTACCATATACAACTCTTCCTCAATATCACCATTAAGGAATGCCGTTTTGACATCCATCTGCCAAATTTCATAATAAAAAAAGGAGCGATTGCTAATAAAATCCTCACAGACTTTAGCTTCGCTACAGGTGAGAAAGTCTCATCATAGTCAACTCCTTGAATTTGTCGGAACCCTTTCGCGACAAGTCGAGCTTTATAGACAGTAATATTACCATCAGCATCTGTTTTTCTTTTGAAGATCCATTTATTCTTGACAACCTTGCGGCTATCAGGTAAGTCTACCAAAGTCCATACTTGGTTATCATACATGGATTCTATTTCGGATTTCATGGCATCTTTCCATTTGTTGGAATGTGGGCTCAACATTGCTTCCTCATACGTTGCAGGGTCTTCATCATTGTTGTCCAAAATCATGACATTTAAACAGGGGTCGTACCAATCAGGAGTGGTAATAACCCTTGTTGACCTGCGAGGTTCACTAGCAACTTCGTTTGATGTTTCATGATCATCATCATTTGCTTCCTCTCTTACTGGTGCAAGCGGCACAAGAACATCTTCCGGTGCTGCGCTACTCTCAAGTCCGAGAGAAGGTTCAATAACCTCGTTGAGTTCTACTTTCCTTCCAGTCACTTCTTTCGAGAGAAACTCTTTCTCAAGAAAGGATCCGTTCTTGGCAACAAAAATTTTGCATTCTGATTTCTGATAGAAGGTATACCCAATTGTTTCTTTAGGGTAATACTATGAAGATGCATTTCTCCGCTTTGGGTTCAAGCTTGTCAGGTTGTAACTTCTTTACATAAGCTTCGCAGCCCCAAACTTTAAGGAACAACAACTTAGGTTTCTTACCAAACCAGAATTCATACGGTGTCGTTTCAACAGATTTAGATGGTGCCCTATTGACATAGGCATCCCCAATGGGCCTGCCGAAAATAGTACCCGGGGTTTACTGAAGGCCCACGACCCGAAGGATAAGAAGATTCGGAAGCCCAAGATGTTATTATGGAAAGATAGAGTTGTAATAGGAAGTGTCGATTGTATCTTGCGGGACAGGTTAGAAAACCTCCCGGACTCTGTAAACTTGTGTATTACGAATCCCTCGGCTCCAACTTGTATATAAGGGGGAGTCGAGGGACAAAGAGAGGATCGAATCATTGTTTAACAAACCCTAGTTTTTACATCGTCGAGTACTTTTCGGCTGAAACCTTCGAGATCTACTTGCCCTCTACATCCAACGAAACCCTAGTCTACAACTTGTAGGCATTGACAAGTTAATACCTTGTCAATTGGCGCCGACCGTGGGGTTTAGAGGCGACAAGGAGCTGATCTCGATGGCACGTTCAGGATCGTCGACTTCTGATAACCCACAAGTATAGGGGATCGCAACAGTCTTCGCGGGTAGTATTACCCAATTTATTGATTCGACACAAGGGGAGACAAAGAACACTTGGAAGCCTTAACAGCGGAGTTGTCAATTCAGCTGCACCTGGAAACAGACTTGCTCGCAAGAGTTTATCAGTAGTAACAGTTTTATAGCAGTAGCAGTAGTGAAATAACAGCAGCAGAGTAGCAGAAATAGCAGTAGTAATTATAGTAAACAGCAGGATTAAAATACTGTAGGCACAGGGATGGATAACGGGCGTTGCATGGATGAGAGAAACTCATGTAACAATCATAGCAGGGCATTTGCAGATAATAATAAAACGGTGTCGAAGTACAAAGCAATCAATAGGCATGTGTTCCAATTATAGTCGTACATGCTCGCAATGAGAAACTTGCACAACATCTTTTGTCCTACCAGCCGGTGGCAGCCGGGCCTCAAGGGAATCTACTGGATATTAAGGTACTCCTTTTAATAGAGTACCGGAGCAAAGCATTAACACTCCGTGAACACATGTGATCCTCACATCACTACCATCCCCTCCGGTTGTCCCGATTTCTGTCACTTCGGGGCCATTGGTTCCGGACAGCGACATGTGTATACAACTTGCAGGTAAGACCATAAACAATGAATATCATGATGAATTAATAACATGTTCAGATCTGAGATCATGGCACTCGGGCCCTAGTGACAAGCATTAAGCATAACAAGTTGCAACAATATCATCAAAGTACCAATTACGGACACTAGGCACTATGCCCTAACAATCTAATGCTATTACATGACCAATCTCATCCAATCCCTACCATCCCCTTCAGCCTACAGCGGGGGAATTACTCACACATGGTTGGGGGAAACATTGCTGGTTGATGGAGAGGCGTCGGTGGTGATGGCGGCGATGATCTCCTCCAATTCCCCGTCCCGGCGGAGTGCCAGAATGGAGACTTCTGGCTCCTGCGACGGAGTTTCGCGATGTGGCGGCGTTCTGGAGGGTTTCTGGCGACTTCGACTTCTTTCGGTGCGTTTTTAGGTCGAGGGCGATAAATAGTCCGAAGGAGGGCGTCGGAGGCCAGCCGAGGGGGCCACACCATAGGGCCGCGCGGGCCCCCCCTAGGCCGCGCCGCCTTATGGTGTGGGGCCCTCGGGCCTCCACCTGACTTGTCCTTCTGGCTCCGTGAGTCTTCTGGGAAAATAGGGCCTTCTGTATAAATTCCGAGGTTTTTCCTGAAAGTTGGATTTCTACACAAAAACGAGACACCAGAGCAGTTCTGCTGAAAACAGCGTTAGTCCGTGTTAGTTGCATCCAAAATACACAAATTAGAGGCAAAACAATAGGAAAAGTGTTCGGGAAAGTAGATACGTTTTGGACGTATCAACTCCCCCCAAGCTTAGCTTATTGCTTGTCCTCAAGCAATTCAGTTAACAACTGAGCGATAAAAGAACTTTCACGAACACATTTGCTCATATGATGTATATATTCTCATGCTATGGCTAATACTTAGGTAGTTCATAATGAGATGCATGCAAATAAGATCATCTAACAGCTATGTCAATCATGGAGAGGTACCAACAATTAATAATAAGCATCATAAATCATCTATATAAGCAGGATTGCAATGTTCACAAGAGAGTATGATAAAGTGGTATCTCGCTTGCCTGTATTTGAATAGCAAAACATAAATGCTCAGGCACCTCTGAGGTTCATAGAAAGACTAGAAATAGAGATTGACAAAGATAAAAGCATCAAAGTTATACCACAATCAATAATATTTTGAGACAAGCATATTATACTAAGAATGACAGTTGTGCTCTCAAGAAAGTGCTCAAAGAAAGGATGGAGACACAACATAAAAAATAAAAGATTGACCCTTCGCAGAGGGAAGCAGGGATTAACATGCGCTAGAGCTTTTCATTTTTTTTAAAACAAGAGTAAAATTATTTTGAGAGGTGTTTGTTGTTGTCAACGAATGGTAATGGGTACACTAACTACCTCGCCAACCGGACTCCCAAGAGCGGCTCCCATGAATTATTTGCATATTTATGTGGCACTCCTTCCAGCCTTTCTTACACAAACCATGGCTAACCGAATCCTCGGGTGCCTGCCAACAATCACATACCATGAAGGAGTGCCTTTTTATTTTAGTTTTATTATGATGATGACACTCCCCCCAACCTTTGCTTACACAAGCCATGGATAACCGAATCCTTCGGGTGCCGTCCATCAATCACAAACCATGGAGGAGTGTCTATTTGCAAAATTAAGTTGCTTACTGATGAATCAGAGCAAAACATGTGAAGAGAATTATTAATGGAGTTTGATTAATCGGGGCTGGGAACCCCATTGCCATCTCTTTTTGCAAAATTATTGGATAAGCGGATGTGCCACTAGTCCATAATGAAAATCCGTCAAGAGTAAATGACAAGGTTGACAGTTAAACACCACATACTTCCTCATGAGCTATGAAACATTAACACAAATTGAGAAGCATTTTGAAGGTTTTAAAGGTAGCGCATGAGAATTTACTTGGAATGGTTTGAAATGCCATGCATAGGTATTTATGGTGGACACTTTGGAACAAATGGAGGCTAGCAATAGACTGGGGAGCGACAATCAAGAGAGCAGTAACTGTCATAATCATGCTTGCGGTAAAATAAATTAACTGAGGCATAAAAGTGATACAAGAACTCTGAAGCAAATTAAATCATCGAGGCTTAGTTGACTTTTGTTCAATCATATGCATGCGTGAGCATGTGCCAAGTCGATATAAATGAATTATTCAGAGGAGGATACCACAATGTCGTACCTACTTATGAATAAAACAATGCAAGCAAACATCCATGACATGCTACTCATATTAATAAATTGGTGCTAATCATGAGAGATCATGAACTACTAGACTTTCTTAATTGACATATACCTCACATGAACCAACTAAGCATGCTCACATGGATGAGTATATGTAAAAAATGAAAACAAATAGAGTTCATACCAGCCTCTCACCACAGTCGAATTGTCGTAGATCGTCATTATTGCCTTTCACTTGTGTAGCTTGAATAATATGAAATGAAAACCACGCTCCAGCCACCGAAGACCATTGAACTCATAATGAATTTTACAAAACCAAAGAAGAACAGCAAATATTTTTGGTGTTTTCGAATTGGAAACAAGAACAAAAGGAAACAAGCAAACAAAGCAAAATCTTTTTGGATTTTCTTATAGCAAACCAACGATAGCAAATAAACAAAAATAAAAGCAAGAAACCAAAATAAACAAATGGTGAAGAGAAACAACAGAAATATTTTTGGTCTTTTTGTGTTTTAGGAAAGAAACAAAGCAAAAATAAGAAATGGAAAACTAGAAAAGTCACATAAACACAAAGCAGCAGGAATTCGTCAAACTTGACAGCAGTACAGTAATTGATTTTTAAGAAATTCTTCTGCTGCTCAAATCGAAAAGTGTTCAACTAATGAAAGTTAGATAACAACCTGGGGAACATGCACAAAAATTGGCTTCGCAAAATAACGTTCTGGCTGTTTTTTAGAATTTTTATGGTGACAGTCCAGAATCTGTTTTCAGGCAGCACTTCCCCAAATATCATCTCCCTCTCATTAGAAAACCACTCAAAGAAGCAAAATAAGTATATACAAGTATCCAGCAACCATAATATGCAAAGAATGAGTGATGCCGGTATACCTCCCCCAAGCTTAGGCTTTTGGCTCTTCTTGATCATATTATATCACCCTTCTCTCTTGACCTTTGAAAACTTCTGCCACACCAAACCTCTCATAAACTTCATTAGAGGGGTTAGTACTCAAAAAATTTAATCCACTTTAGTCCTGTAGTGACACATTGCAAGAAATCAATAAAACATTAGCTACAGCTCTCCACGTCTAGAAAGCCTTACTTAAAGTCTACAAGAGACAATGCAAAAAAAAAAAAAAAACAGAGACAGAATCTGCCAAAACAGAACAGCCAGTAAAGACGAATTTTTAAGAGGTACTTCCGTTGCTCAAATAAGAAAACTCAAAACTAGTGAAAGTTGCGTACATATCTGAGGATCACTCACGTAAATTGGCAGATTTTTCTGAGTTACCTACAGAGAATCATACCCAGATTCGTGACAGCGAGAAATCTGTTTCTGCGTAGTAATCCAAATCTAGTATCAACCTTCTATCAGAGACTTTACTTGACACAACATTGCAATAAAATAAAGATACAAAGGTATTGCTACAGTGAGTAAAACAAGCGGAGGAAGAAAGGGATGTTGTTTAACTCCTCTATGCATATAAAAAGTATTTGTTAACAAGGTTGATCAAGTCTTGCCACCAAATAAATTTTACATAACATATGAAGAAATAAACCTCAAATCAATCATGTTACCTTGTATTGTATTGATATGGATCCAATCATAAGAGTTTGATATTCTTCTTTAGGCTCATATATTGGACAATCAATAGTTCCAACTTTGATAGTTCTCACATTAGAGATAGTATTAACTCCACATGCTTTCTCAATCCTCTTGGGAAAATAAACGGTATGTTCCTTATCATCAACATTGAAAGTAACCTTCCCTTTGTTGCAATCAATAACAGCCCCTGCGGTGTTAAGAAAAGGTCTCCCAAGAATAATAGACATATTATCATCTTCAGGCATTTCCAACACAACAAAATTAGTTAATATCAAGCAGTTAGTAGTAACTTGAACAGGAACATCCTCACATATACCAACAGGAATAGCAGTAGATTTATCAGCCATTTGCAAAGATATGTCAGTAGGTATCAACTTATCTAAATAAAGTCTCTTATAAAGAGAAAAAGGCATAACACTAACACCGGCTCCCAAGTCACATAGAGCAGTTTTAACATAATTATTCTTAATAGAACAAGGAATAGTAGGTATACCTGGGTCGCCCAACTTCTTTGGAACTTTGCCATTGAAAGAGTAATTAGCAAGCATGGTGGAAATTCCCTCATTGGGGATTTTCCTTTTGTTAGTAACAATATCTTTCATATACTTTGAATAAGGAGGCAATTTAATAGCATCAGTCAAAGGGATTTGCAAGAATAAAGGTTTCATCCAATCACAAAATTTATTATAGTGTTCTTCTTCCTTTGATTTTAGTTTCTTAGCAGGAAAAGGCATTTGCTTTTGCACCCAAGGTTCTCTTTCATTACCGTGTTTCTTAGCAATAAAATCTTCTTTAGTATACTTTTTATTTTTAGCATGCTTTTCAGGTTCATCTTCAACTTCTTCTTTATCAGAAGCGTCATTCTTATCATTATCATTACCATTATCATGTTCATTACCACTTTCAGTTTCAGCATCGGAAATAGAAATACTATTAGGATCATTAACAGGTTCAGAGGATTCTACAACATTTTTATGTTTCTTCTTCTTTTTCTTAGAAGGAGTATTAGGTTCAATTCGTTGAGAATCTTGTTCAATTCTTTTGGGATGCCCTTCAGGATATAGAGGATCCTGGGTAGAGACACCGCCTCTAGTTGTTACTTCATAAGCATGTTTCTCTTTAGAATTATTTTTTAACAAGTCATTTTGAACTTTAGTGAGTTGATCAATTTGAGTTTGAACCATTTGAAAATGTTTAACAAGCATCTTAACATCATTGGAGGTTCTCTCCACAATATCATGCAAATTGCTAATAGCTTGAGAATTTTCCATTAGATGATTCTCTACTCTCATATTAAAATTTTCTTGCTTAACAATATAATTATCAAACTCATCTAAGCATTGAGCAGGAGGTTTTGAATACGGAATATCTTCCCTAGTAAAGCGTTGAAGGGAGTTTACCTCAATCATGGATGAAGGGGGAATTATCTCACATATATCTTTTATGGGAGGTAGATTCTTCACATCTTCGGATTTAATACCTTTTTCCTTGAGAGACTTCTTAGCTTCCCTCATATCTTCATCATTCAATTCAATTAAACCCCTCTTCTTCAATATTGGCGTTGGAGTTGGTTCAGGTGTAGTCCAATCATCATAATTCCGGCTTATTCTAGCCAATAATTCTTCAGCTTCGTCTGGAGTTCTTTTCCTGAAAACACAATCAGCACAACTATCCAAATATGCTCTAGATTCAATGGTTAGTCCACTATAAAATATATCAAGTAGATCATTCTTTTCTAAATCATGTCCAGGTCGAGCTCTGATAAGAGAACAAAATCTTGTCCAAGCCTCAGGCAATTTCTCTTCATCTCCCTGGTCAAACCTATAAATTTTCTGTAAAGCAATATGTTGAGCACTAGCAGGAAAGTATTTCCGAAAGAAAACATCACGCAAATCAGTTGGACTTTTAATAGAACCATGAGGCAAATTATTATACCAAGTTTTAGCATCATCCTTTAATGAGAAAGGAAAAAATTTAGCGACAAAGTAAGTACGCATCTTGACATCATCAGAAAACAAGCTACTCATAGAAGAAAGCTCAATCATATGTTCTACAGCACTTTCTTTTTCAGTACCACAAAAGGGTGTTTTCTCTACAATAGCTATATGAGATAGATCAAGAGAAAAATCATAATCTTTATCCTTAATGCATATAGGAGATGTGGCAAATTCAGGATCAGGAGATAACTTATGTCTAACAGTATATTGTGCGAGAAACTTTTTAATTTTTCTTGCATCAGTAGTAGCATTGCATCTATTAATAAAATCATCATTAAGCTCCACATAATCCTCATCAGGATCATCACTAGAATAATCAACAGACTCAGGTGAACTAAAAGGTGTAGTAGCATTAGGAGTTTCAGCATTTTCAATTTGTCTAGACCTAGCAATTGTAGCATCTAGAAAGGATCCCAATGAACCACTATCATCAAGCACAGCAGAAACATTATCAATATTATGAGAGTTTTCAGATTCAGCAGAAGTACCCGCAAGTAAAGCTTGCGGCGGTGAAACAAGTTGACTTATCACAGATGGTGAATCAAGTGTAGCAGAGGTACTCAGAGTTGTACCTTTTCTTGTAGTGGATGGTAATATGGCGACTTTAGGATCGCGAGTTTTACCCATGATGGAGAATTTGCAGCGAACAATATCAATCCAAGTGAACTTCCAAATAAAGCTATGCTCCCCGGCAACGGCGCCAGAAAACAGTCTTGATAACCCACAAGTATAGGGGATTGCAGCAGTCTTCGCGGGTAGTATTACCCAATTTATTGATTCGACACAAGGGGAGACAAAGAACACTTGGAATCCTTAACAGCGGAGTTGTCAATTCAGCTGCACCTGGAAACAGACTTGCTCGCAAGAGTTTATCAGTAGTAACAGTTTTATAGCAGTAGCAGTAGTGAAATAACAGCAGCAGAGTAGCAGAAACAGCAGTAGTAATTATAGTAAACAACAGGATTAAAATACTGTAGGCACAAGGATGGATAACGGGTGTTGCATGGATGAGAGAAACTCATGTAACAATCATAGCAGGGCATTTGCAGATAATAATAAAACGGTGTCGAAGTACAAAGCAATCAATAGGCATGTGTTCCAATTATAGTCGTACGTGCTCGCAATGAGAAACTTGCACACCAGCTTTTGTCCTACCAGCCGGTGGCAGCCGGGCCTCAAGGGAATCTACTGGATATTAAGGTACTCCTTTTAATAGAGTACCGGAGCAAAGCATTAACACTCCGTGAACACATGTGATCCTCACATCACTACCATCCCCTCCGGTTGTCCCGATTTCTGTCACTTCGGGGCCATTGGTTCCGGACAGCGACATGTGTATACAACTTGCAGGTAAGACCATAAACAATGAATATCATGATGAATTAATAACATGTTCAGATCTGAGATCATGGCACTCGGGCCCTAGTGACAAGCATTAAGCATAACAAGTTGCAACAATATCATCAAAGTACCAATTACGGACACTAGGCACTATGCCCTAACAATCTAATGCTATTACATGACCAATCTCATCCAATCCCTACCATCCCCTTCAGCCTACAGCGGGGGAATTACTCACACATGGTTGGGGAAAACATTGCTGGTTGATGGAGAGGCGTCGGTGGTGATGGCGGCGATGATCTCCTCCAATTCCCCGTCCCGGCGGAGTGCCAGAACGGAGACTTCTGGCTCCTGCGACGGAGTTTCGTGATGTGGCGGCGTTCTGGAGGGTTTCTGGCGACTTCGACTTCTTTCCGTGCGTTTTTAGGTCGAGGGCGATAAATAGTCCGAAGGAGGGCGTCGGAGGCCAACCGAGGGGGCCACACCATAGGGCCGCGCGGGCCCCCCCTAGGCCGCGCCGCCTTATGGTGTGGGGCCCTCGGGCCTCCACCTGACTTGTCCTTCTGGCTCCGTGAGTCTTCTGGGAAAATAGGGCCTTCTGTATAAATTCCGAGGTTTTTCCTGAAAGTTGGATTTCTGCACAAAAACGAGACACCAGAGCAGTTCTGCTGAAAACAGCGTTAGTCCGTGTTAGTTGCATCCAAAATACACAAATTGGAGGAAAAACAATAGCAAAAGTGTTCGGGAAAGTAGATACGTTTTGGACGTATCAACTTCATCGGCAGCAAGCAACATCATGGACAAAGGTAAACAGATCGAAACTGGTCTCGTTGATTTTGTACCTCACCCGCCCTCCCGTTTGGATGCATATACGTATCTGGAGGAGCCCATGGAGATGACGTTCGGAAGGTTCCACTTTCGCATCGGGAAGGAAGGAACATATCGTCTCGAAATTCCAACCTTCTCGAGGTTTTCTGTGGAACACACTGAATCTTCAAGCTCGGCATCATCGGTCGAGTCAGGCGACGAAGGAACCTCTTCGCCACGCTACATCAGCACCAAGGCAAGCGAAAAACTCGCCAAGATCTTCAGCGACATGTCTTTCGAGTCGTCTGCGGACTCCTATATAAGCAGCGATTCCGAGAGTGTCGACAGCTTCGACTTCATCGACAAATCCATCACCATTGGAAAGGTCTTCACCAATCTCTATGATGGTGTCACCAAATCCAGCAAGGCGCAGAATTCACAATATCATCAAATCTACGCCATTGGAGAAGCAAGTCGTGATCAGGAGGAAACGTCGGAGGCTTTCGACGATTTGGGAAATCCATACGTCGATCCCTCTGACTTAAGGCGAGGTTTAGGCAACAAATACGTCGGGCCTACACCACGTATGAGAGTTCAACTGCCACAAGCAGCATGGGACAGAGCCGCAAGAGCTATGGATGGTTCAGAACCAATGGCGACAACCGCCACGACTGAAGAATTGCAGGCATACCAATATAGACTCGCCCGAGCTGGAAGGGAATTGGAAAAACAGACAGCGGCTTTGAACAGAAGAAGGGAGGCAGCTTCCGCGTCAAGCAAGCGAAGGGCAGAACTAAGTCGACATTCAGGAACTTCAGGAGATAGCCACAGAGAAGCTCGGAACAGAGCAAGGTTAAGGTTGCAAAACATACCTGAGGCAGAAAGAGAGAATCTAGTCCAAAACCTCGACATGTCCTTTATGTCGATAGACACAAGAGGGAACATCATCCCCAAAACACCGGAAGCGGGGTATATGGCGACACAAGCCTTTATCCTCGCATCTAGGCCACCTCCTGGAGATCCAAGGGAAGCATTGTATAACATGGCCATGGCAGGTGTTGGAGCCATGGGAACAGCGTTTGTATCAACGCCTCCTGAAGGATCAGCAAGGCAAAATAGTCCACGACCTGCTGTCGCAGCAGCAGTTCTCGAGAGAACAGGCGAAGCAAGGGACGCAGAAACTCAGGCAAGGGTAGACAGGGCACGACAACATAGAAGGGAACATAGACATTCTCCAGACATAGCCGAATAGGATATGTGCGGGCTACCATGTTTTACAAGGAGGGTCCGAAAAACTCGGGTGCCTTCGGGGTTCAAGTTGCCTGATAATTTCAAGAAATTCGTTGGACTGCAAGATCCTGAGGATTGGCTGGTAGATTACCTCGAGACAGTGAAATTAATCGGCGGAACAAGGGCAACGGCGATGCAAAGCATTCAGGTGCACTTGAGTGGAGCCGCAAGATCTTGGATAAAGAAGCTTCCTGCAGGTTCCATCGACAGCTGGACTGATTTTGAGGACATATTCATCAAGAATTTCCGGTCTACTTGCAAAAAGCCGGCGACACTCGAGGAATTGAGATCATGCCTCAATGAGGAAGTACATCCAAAGGTGGAACATCATCAAAAACTCGGCAGAAAACATATCTGACGAGAGAGCAATAGATGCATTTGTTGCAGGAGTCCGACGAGGAGATTTCGTGGAGGACTTGGGAAGAACTAACCCAAGAACAATATCAGCATTAATGGAAATAGCAAACAGATGGGCAGATGGCGAGGATGTTGTACATAACAAATGATACAGGTCACCCGAGGAGGACCGCAGTCGAAATTTTCAAAGTAGGCGACGATTCTCTCGATTCTCGAGTTATGATCCACCTGGCCAAATTTTGGCTGGGTTTCGGGCGAGCGCTAGAGGAAACAACAGAGATAACTACCACAGGAGTAATGAGCAGCAAGGCGACAATAGAGACGACTCCCGAAACAACATGTCAAACAATGGGCCTAGGTTTCAGAGACCTTTTGTGTCTCCCGAGGATATGATGAACGGCCCGTGTCAGATGCACTTCTATGTCGACAATAACGGGAAGAGGCAGTTGATACGTCTCAACGTATCTATAATTTCTTATGTTCCATGCTACTTTTATGATGATACTCACATGTTTTATACACATTATATGTCATTATTATGCATTTTCCGGCACTAACCTATTAACGAGATGCCGAAGAGCCAGTTGCTGTTTTCTGCTGTTTTTGGTTTCAGAAATCCTAGTAAGGAAATATTCTCGGAATTGGACGAAATCAACGCCAGGGTCCTATTTTTGCACGAAGCTTCCAGAAGACCGAGGGGGAAAGGAAGTGGGGCCACGAGGTGGCGACACACCAGGGCGGCGCGGCCTGTGCCCCGGCCGCCGGCCTGTGGTGTGGGCCCCTCGTGACGCCCTTTGACCTACCCTTCCGCCTACAAATAGCCTTCGTCGAGAAACCCCCAGTACCGAGAGCCACGATACGAGAAAACATACTGAGACGCCGCCGCCGCCAATCCCATCTCGGGGGATTCAGGAGATCGCCTCCGGCACCCTGCCGGAGAGGGGAATCATCTCCCGGAGGACTCTACACCGCCATGGTCGCCTCCGGATTGATGTGTGAGTAGTTCACCCCTGGACTATGGGTCCATAGCAGTAGCTAGATGGTTGTCTTCTCCTCATTGTGCTATCATTGTCTGATCTTGTGAGCTGCCTATCATGATCAAGATCATCTATCTGTAAAGCTACATGTGCGTTTGTTGGGATCCGATGAATAGAGAATACTATGTTATGTTGATTATCAATTATGTGTTGTTTATGATCTTGCATGCTCTCCGTTGTTAGTAGAGGCTCTGGCCAAGTTTTTGCTAGTAACTCCAAGAGGGAGTATTTATGCTCGATAGTGGGTTCATGCCTCCATTAAATCTGGGACAGTGACAGAAAGTTCTAAGGTTGTGGATGTGCTGTTTCCACTAGGGATAAAACATTGATGCTATGTTCGAGGATATAGTTATTGATTACATTACGCACCATACTTAATGCAATTGTCTGTTGCTTGCAACTTAATACCGGAAGGGGTTCGGATGATAACCTGAAAGTGGACTTTTTAGGCATAGATGCATGCTGGATAGCGGTCTATGTACTTTGTCGTAATGCCCAATTGAATCTCACAATACTCATCATGTCATGTATGTGCATTGTCATGCCCTCTCTATTTGTCAATTGCCCAACTGTAATTTGTTTACCCAATATGCTATATTTCTTATGGGAGAGACACCTCTAGTGAACTGTGGACCCCGGTCCATTCTTTTAATCGAATACAATCTACTGCAATACTGTTTTTACTGTTTTCTGCAAACAATCATCATCCACACTATACATCTAATCCTTTGTTACAGTAAGCCGGTGAGATTGACAACCTCACTGTTTCGTTGGGGCAAAGTACTTTGGTTGTGTTGTGCAGGTTCCACGTTGGCGCCGGAATCCCTGGTGTTGCGCCGCACTACACTCCGCCGCCATCAACCTTCAACGTGCTTCTTGGCTCCTACTGGTTCGATAAACCTTGGTTTCTTTCTGAGGGAAAACTTGCTACTGTGTGCAACATACCTTCCTCTTGGGGTTCCCAACGAACGTGTGTGTTACACGCCATCAAGCTCTTTTTCTGGCGCCGTTGCCGGGGAGATCAAGACACGCTGCAAGGGGAGTCTTCGCAATCCAATCTCTTTACTTTGTTTTTGTCTTGCTTTATTTTATTTACTACTTTGTTTGCTGCACTAAAACAAAACACAAAAAAATTAGTTGCTAGTTTTACTTTATTTACTATCTTGTTTGCTATATTAAAAACACAAAAAAAAATTAGTTACTTGCATTTACTTTATCTAGTTTACTTTATTTACTGTTGCTAAAATGAATACTCCTGAAAATACTAAGTTGTGTGACTTCACAACTACAAATAATAATGGTTTCTTATGCACACCTATTGCTCCACCCGCTACTACAGCGGAATTCTTTGAAATTAAACCTGCTTTACTGAATCTTGTTATGCGAGAGCAATTTTCTGGTGTTAGTTCTGATGATGCTGCTGCCCATCTCAACAATTTTGTTGAACTTTGTGAAATGCAAAAGTATAAAGATGTAGATGGTGACATAATAAAATTAAAATTGTTCCCTTTCTCACTAAGAGGAAGAGCTAAAGATTGGTTGCTATCTCTGCCTAAGAATAGTATTGATTCATGGACTAAATGCAAGGATGCTTTTATTGGTAGATATTATCCCCCTGCTAAAATTATATCTTTGAGGAGTAGCATAATGAATTTTAAACAATTAGATACTGAGCATGTTGCACAAGCATGGGAAAGAATGAAATCTTTGGTTAAAAATTGCCCAACCCATGGACTGACTACTTGGATGATCATCCAAACCTTTTATGAGGACTGAATTTTTCTTCACGGAACCTATTGGATTCAGCTGCTGGAGGTACCTTTATGTCCATCACTCTTGGTGAAGCAATAAAGCTTCTTGATAATATGATGATTAATTACTCTGAATGGCACACGGAAAGAGCTCCACAAGGTAAGAAGGTAAATTCTGTCGAAGAAACCTCTTCCTTGAGTGATACGATTGATGCTATTATGTCTATGCTTGTGAATGATAGGACAAATATTGATCCTAATAATTTTCCGTTAGCTTCATTGGTTGCACAAGAAGAACATGTTGATGTAAACTACCTTAAAAATAATAATTTCAACAACAATGCTTACCGGAACAATTCTAGTAACAACTATAGGCCATATCCTTATAATAATGGTAACGGTTATGGTAATTCTTATGGGAATTCTTACAACAATAATAGGAATACACCCCCTGGACTTGAAGCCATGCTTAAAGAATTTATTAGTACACAAACTGCTTTTAACAAATCTGTTGAAGAAAAGCTTGGGAAAATTGATATACTTGCTTCTAAAGTCGATAGTCTTGCTGCTGATGTTGATCTTTTGAAATTGAAAGTTATGCCTAATAGGGATAATGAAAATAAAATTGTTACTACAGCAAATGCCATCCAAGTTAGAATTAATGAGAACATAAGATTAATGGCTGAACTGCATGCTAGGTGGGAAAGAGAAGAAAATGAAAAACTAGCTAAAGAGAGTAATGTAGCTAAAGTTTGGACTATTACTACCACTAGCAATGCTAATGCTACACATGTTGCTGCACCTCCTACTAATAATGATAAAAGAATTGGTGTTAGCAATGGTTCCACTTCTAATGCAAAGCGCGAAAAACTGCCTGAAACTGCTAAAACTGCTGAAACTGCCTGTGATAAAACTGCTGAATTTTTTTCCAACATTGGGGATAATGATCCCATTGCTTTAGATCATAATGGTTTAGATTTTGATGATTGTAATATCTGTGAAGTTATAAAGTTCTTACAAAAACTTGCTAAGAGTCCTAATGCTAGTGCTATAAATTTGGCTTTCACGAAACATATTACAAATGCTCTCATAAAAGCTAGAGAAGAGAAACTAGAACGCGAAACTTCTATTCCTAGGAAGCTAGAGGATGGTTGGGAGCCCATCATTAAGATGAAGGTCAATAACTTTGGTTGTAATGCTTTATGTGATCTTGGTGCAAGTATTTCTGTTATGCCTAAGAAAATTTATGATATGCTTGACTTGCCACCACTGAAAAATTGTTATTTGGATGTTAATCTTGTTGGTAATGCTATAAAGAAACCTTTGGGGAGAGTTGATAATGTTCGCATTACCATTAACAATAAACTTGTCCCCGTTGATTTTGTTGTCTTGGATATTGAATGCAATGCATCTTGTCCCATTATATTGGGAAGACCTTTTCTTCGAACTGTTGGTGCTACCATTGATATGAAGGAAGGTAATATTAAATATCAATTTCCTCTCAAGAAAGGTATGGAACACTTCCCTAGAAAGAGAATGAAGTTACCTTTTGATTCTATTATTAGAACAAATTATGATGTTGATGCTTCATCTCTCGATAATACTTGATACACACTTTCTGCGCCTAGCTGAAAGGCGTTAAAGAAAAGCGCTTATGGGAGACAACCCATATTTTTACTACAGTACTTTTGTTTTATATTTGAGTCTTGGAAGTTGTTTACTACTGTAGCAACCTCTCCTTATCTTAGTTTTATTGCATTGTTGTGCCAAGTAAAGTCTCTAATAGAAGTATGATACTAGATTTGGATTACTGCGCAGAAACAGTTTTCTTTGCTGTCACGAATCTGGGTCTATTTCTCTGTAGGTAACTCAGAAAATTATGCCAATTTACGTGAGTGATCCTCATATATGTACGCAACTTTCATTAGTTTTAAGTTTTCTCATCTGAGCAAGTCTGGTGCCTTTTAAAAATTCGTCTTTACGAACTGTTCTGTTTTGACAGATTCTGCCTTTTATTTTGCATTGCCTCTTTTGCTATGTTAGATGGATTTCTTTGTTCCATTGACTTTCAGTAGCTTTGTGCAATGTCCAGAAGTATAAAGAATGATTGTGTCACCTCTGAATATGTGAATTTAATTGTGCACTAACCCTCTAATGAGTTGCTTTGAGTTTGGTGTGGAGGAAGTTTTCAAGGATCAAGAGAGGAGGATGATACAACATGATCAAGGAGAGTGAAAGCTCTAAGCTTGGGGATGCCCCGGTGGTTCAGCCCTGCATATATCAAGAAGACTCAAGCGTCTAAGCTTGGGGATGCCCAAGGCATCCCCTTCTTCATCGATAACATTATCAGGTTCCTCCCCTGAAACTATATTTTTATTCCGTCACATCTTATGTACTTTCCTTGGAGCGTCTGTTTGTTTTTGTTTTTGTTTTGTTTGAATAAAGTTGGATCCTAGCATTCATTGTATGGGAGAGAGACACGCTCCGTTGTTGCATATGGACAAATATGTCCTTAGCTTTACTCATAGTATTCATGGCGAAAGTTTCTTCTTCGTTAAATTGTTATATGGTTGGAATTGGAAAATGATATATGTGGTAATTGGTATAATATCTTGGATAATGTGATACTTGGCAATTGTTGTGCTCATGTTTAAGCTCTTGCATCATATACTTTGCACCCATTAATGAAGAAATACATAGAGCATGCTAAAATCTGATTTGCATGTTTGGTCTCTCTAAGGTCTAGATAATTTCTAGTATTGAGTTTGAACAACAAGGAAGACGGTGTAGAGTCTTATAATGTTTACAATATGTATTTTATGTGAGTTTTGCTGCACCGCTTCATCCTTGTGTTTGTTTCAAATAACCTTGCTAGCCTAAACCTTGTATCGAGAGGGAATACTTCTCATGCATCCAAAATCCTTGAGCCAACCACTATGCCATTTGTGTCCACCATACCTACCTACCACATGGTATTTCTCCGCCATTCCAAAGTAAATTGCTTGAGTGCTACCTTTAAAATTTCCATTCTTTATCTTTACAATATATAGCTCATGGGACAATTAGCTTAAAAACTATTGTGGTATTGAATATGTACTTATGCACTTTATCTCTTATTAAGTTGCTTGTTGAGCGATAACCATGTTCCTGGGGACGCCATCAACTATTTCTTTGTTGAATATCATGTGAGTTGCTATGCATGTTCGTCTTGTCTGAAGTAAGAGTGATTTATCATGATCAAATGGTTTGAGTATGCATATTGTTAGAGAAGAACATTGGACCGCTAACTAAAGCCATGATCCATGGTGGAAGTTTCAGTTTGGACAACAAACCTCACTCTCTTATGAGAATATTATCTGTTGTTGAATGCTTATGCCTTAAAGAGGAGTCCATTATCTGTTGTCTATGTTGTCCCGGTATGGATGTCTAAGTTGAGAATAACCAAAAGCGAGAAATCCAATGCGAGCTTTCTCCTTAGACCTTTGTACAGGCGGCATAGAGGTACCCCTTTGTGACACTTGGTTGAAACATGTGCTATGCTATGATAATCCATGTAAATCCAAGCTAATTAGGACAAGGTGCGGGCACTATTGGTATACTATGCATGAGACTTGCAACTTGTAGGATATAATTTACATAACTCATATGCTTTATTACTACCGTTGACAAAATTGTTTCTTGTTTTCAAAATAAAAGCTCTAGCACAAATATAGCAATCGATGCTTTCCTCTTTGGAGGACCTTTCTTTTACTTTTATGTTGAGTCAGTTCACCTATTTCTCTCCACCTCAAGAAGCAAACACTTGTGTGAACTGTGCAATGATTCCTACATACTTGCATATTGCACTTGTTATATTACTCTATGTTGACAATATCCATAAGATATACATGTTACAAGTTGAAAGCAACCGCTGAAACTTCATCTTCCTTTGTGTTGCTTCAATACTGTAATATCCCAGGTATTGGGGTTACAAAAATAGAGGAAACATATGTGTGCATTGCATTCATGCATAGAAAATCTGGGGAATTTTCGCGCTTTAAAGTAAAAACTGTCATAGTAACTGAAGTTTCACTTGACCTTGGTGGAATTGAAGTAGCTCATCAAGTCAAGCGCTATAAACCTCAATGTGACTTTGTTAAAACTTTGTTTTGGGAAAAGATGATTTGATCTAAGGGGTTAGATCAAATGGAATTAAAACCAACACAAGAAAATATTAATTAAGGATCAACTACTTGATCTTATTAAAGATAATAACATGGTGTTTCTTGAACCAAACCTTTGAACTTAACACCAACAAAAGCTTATCATTAAACCCTAGAGATGGGAGAGGTATATAACCATCAAAGAGATAAGAAGCAAACTCTAAATTATAAACACTTAAAAGTTAAGAAACTACCTTGGGGTATAATTGAATTCACTTTAAAACTAATTGCCAATTATGGTAACACACAAGGACCTAAGTGCATAAAAGCCACACATTTTGATTTTAATCATAACTTATTAAATAGGTGGAATATTACAAAACTAAATTCGTTTACATTACGAATTATAGTTCAAACTATTTGAATAAAATAAACTATGTGTACTTTGAAACTTATATGATCATGCCTTGGTGAAATCAAAATCATCATTCAAAATTGGGGTATAATTCTTA
This sequence comes from Lolium perenne, assembly GCF_019359855.2. Lineage (NCBI taxonomy): Eukaryota > Viridiplantae > Streptophyta > Magnoliopsida > Poales > Poaceae > Lolium > Lolium perenne. The sequence goes on along the minus strand of NC_067250.2, from coordinate 12,512,817 downwards.
TTCTTGACATTTTGATCCCAATTATAATATAAATACTATCACATATGATATAGTGACTCAATCATAAGCATAAGATCATTCATAAGACATTTAGTAACAAAAGCCACTTGGCCATCCAAAAACAAATCACATGAGAGGATAATACCATGCCACATAGGATGAAAATATCTACATAGCTTGAATCCTAAGCAATGCCACCTCATGCTTAAGGGATTACTATGGATAAGAGCATGACACCCAAGCACCTTACTCATCAAATCAAAGCAAGAGTCATACACCTATGTGTCATGACACTAGAGCATGCCCAAGCCTATAAAAGGAGCCTCACACTTCATCCATTCCATCATCTTGCACCATATGCAAGGAAACCAACACATTGAGCCACTCCATAAAATAGTTAGGATCAAGATGAAGCAGCTAGGAGGTGGAGGCATGCCACAAGATGCAGGTTTATCAGAATTCCTGAAGAACAAGCTACAGAAGATAACAAGGTAGAATTCTTAGGCAAACCACATATTTAGTTAATCACATCATCATTCCTTGAGTAGAAACCTAGATTATAGTTCATGTCCTTGTGAAGTGAGAGGGGTAATTGGTACAACCATATCTAAATATTTCTAGTAATAACTTAGGAAGCCAAACCTTGATCATTATAAATGGTGTAGTGATCATAAACCTTAAGAACTTGAAGTAGAAGATATAAGCTCATAAGTAAAGCTTAGAGTTAAAGCCTATAATATATATGGTGAGAAACCATACATCCATATGACCAAAGTTAACTATAAAAAGAACCATAACCACTTTAATTACCTTAATGATAGATTAAGGCTAATATTAGAAATCTATTGGTAGAAGATAAAACCAATTCTCAATGTCCTAGTAACTAGAGGAGAACATAAAATGTTAAGTAAGCAACCACCTTATCATAGTTAGGGGATATTAAACCCTAGCACATGCAATATGATGTCATTCCATATCTACAACTTAGAATTATAACTCAAACCTAGTTTGTGCATCACTTGGGTGATCACAACTAAAACCTAAGCCATATTTGAGATTCAAACCATGTGCAATTAGAAGAATATGATTATAACCCTAATTGTCCATTAATTAAAACCCATGCTTCAATTTATTAAACATGAGATACACCTAATGCCAAATCCTATACTTAAACCCATGTGTGGTGATCAACTACTTATTACTATAACCAAGACCAAACCATATAGAGAGTAGCATCTACTTTAGGTATTTCAAGGTATTATTAAAATAAGGTACAAGTATTAACCTTGAAATAGGGTTATAATCCAACCTACAAGACCTTAATAAAGAAGTGCTCACATAAAATCATGTGCAAGTGACCAATTCCTCAATTATGAAGCCAAGAGCCTAGAAATATTTAGGTACATAAAGCCCTGTCATTTGGTCATCCCCTTAAATCATAAAAATATATGGAATTTCAAAAGAAAGTGAGTGGAAGATTATTATTTTTAACATACATATCTGAAATATGGTGTATGTTGAACCTGTCATTATATTAAAAATCAAAATAGTAAGTCTCAAGTAGAATTATTACTTAAGAGGTAATTGCCAAGTTAAAAGTATTGGCAAATATCTGCAAGGCAGAATTGAATTCAAATTTGAATTCAACAAATAGAATTGAAAACAGAAAATATAAAACAGGAAATGGAAAAATAGAAAATGAGAGAAAAACTCACCTGGACTCACCTGACCGCACAGCCCACCGTGCAGCTCGTGGCACGGCTCAGCCGCAGCCCAACCGGAGAGCCCAGTAGCAGCCAGCACCACGGCCCAGCATCTGGCCCAAACCCCACATACCCCTTCGTCTATTATCTACGCGAAGAGGACGAAGCAGTCTTCGTCTCCGTCTTCCTCCGCATGGTCGATAGCACGACGCCGGCGAGCCACGTCCCAGCCGCCAACGTGGACCAGACGACCATCGACGACCGACGATGAGCCTATAAATACCCCGCCAAATCCTCCTATTCGTGTTCTTCTGTTTCTTCCCCATTCTCACCGAAATTCCGAAACCCTAGCCTTCACGGCCGTTCCCCGTCGCCGACGTTTGGAGCATCCCCGTGTTTTGTCATTGATGCCATCGTCACCGCCACCCTCGACTCGCTCCCCCTGCAGAAGGAATCGAGCTGGGGGGCATCGAGTACCGCGAATCGGCCGCGTCTCTGTCGTCGGTTATCGCCGGAAATGACGAGACTGAGCTCACCTCCGCCCCTAATCAACATCGCCGATCCTCTGGAAAGAATCACGGTAAGATTTCCCGTCGATAGGTACTAGTTTTGCATCCTAGATCATTCGGTAGCATCCCGTAGACGTGAACCGTTGTCCGCCGCCGCGGTTCGTGCTCGCCGGAGCTACTCCGGTGACCAATAGGAGGGGGCGCCGCCACTCTTTAGCTCAACATGGCCCCGCGCGTCCATCCAGCCGCTCAGCATAGGCGCGGTGGCATCGAGTCACCGTCACCGTCGGCAACTGGCCGTCGGCCGGCCACTCCCGAGCCACTTCGTCAATTTTGACTCCGGTCAAAGGAAATGTGGCAGCTGACGTGGCTCCGGCCCACCAGTCAGTGTCCCAGTGGGTAGACAGCCCGGGTAAATTTAGCAGTTTCGTTTTAATTTCAATTCAATAAATTGCTGCAACTTTAGATAATTGTAGAAAATTCATAAAAGCTCATAAAAATACAAATGAGATATCAAAATTCTTATAAAAGAAAGATCTATCCAATAAAAATATAAAATGAAATTTATATTTTTAATAGAAAATCAAATTGTTTAATACTCATTATTTAAGCCTTTATTTCCTATTCTAAATCCAATTAAAATTCAATAATTAGTAAAACCTTTCAAACTAAATAGAAATCAGTAAGAAAATAAAGAAAACATTAAAACTAATTTTTCTTATTTTGTTAAATTATTATTAGGGAGAAATTTAAACCCTAATTAATAATTACCTTAATTATCAATTCTTTAAAAATAGTAAAATGCCAAATCCAAACTTGTGTTTATTTTTAAAAGTGATGAATAACTTCAACCCTATCATGAAGTTATTACATTAAAAACTATATGGTTATTAGCAAACCCTAATTCCATATTGAATGATATTACAACCCTATCATTTCATGTGATTCCTAAAACCCTAATTCCATTAGGAACCCTAGCTCCAATATTTTATGTGGGAACCCTAAATGGTTTCCAAACCTATACCCAAGTTAACATGTGATCATGTTACTTCAATAGTAGTAATAGAACCAGATAGAAACTAGTGACTTGTCATGTCCTCATAAAATGTAGAAGGCATATCACTAATAAGATGGGTATTCCATGTGTTTATCTCCATCTAACCTAGATGATCAAATAGGACCAACCCTAGTTCCTATCTTCGGAGACACCAAACTTAGTTATCCATGCTTAGCATCACACTATTGTGATGAATTCTAATAGCAACTATACTAATATTGACATCATAACCCATACACACTAAACCCTATCAGTATGAGATAATTATTAATCATCCTATTTAGGAAACCACCATTTCTTACTTAGTAAATCCAATAGCAAACCCTAGACAACCTCAACCCTAATTGATATACTTCTTATTACTTAAGAAGTATGTTCTTCAAAAGTTATTCTTTTGAAGTAAATAAAGAATCATCACCAACCCTGCTTATAAGGACCTATAAACCCTAGCCAGCTATCACTAGCAAGATAAACCAACCTTGACAACAACCATGTATAATGAATTGCTTAGGATGCCTAGGCTTATCTTAACCTTACAAGCCCTAGGTGTTAATGAATCCAACTTTGTTGGGATCCATCTAATACCTATTCCAACAACTACATGAAGCCATAGTCAACCATAGAAAACCACCAACCTAATTAATATACTGGTTCTTTATCAAAGAACATGTTCTTCAAAGATTATTCTTTTCAAGTATATGATAATCAATCATTAACCATGCCATACAGTACTAAAACTGACAACTGTTCTTTACATGTTAACATTATGCCAATTATCATTCTTGGTGTGCTAAATTGATTACTGTGCTTCATTATCTACCTGTTTATGATACCATGTAACCACACCTGAATAAGAACCTTGTATGAGAATCATTCTAAAAGTGCAACACACCCGAAACAAATCATTTCAACTCACTAATCCTAAATCATCGGGGTTAGGACACGCTTAGAGCGATTGCATCTCATATTTATGCATTATTGCATCCTTGGCAATCTTTTAAACATCGTCCTTATCGGACGATGATGCTATTTCAGAACTTGGAGTTATTGCGTATCGAAGACCTTGCCTGCATAATCTTGCAGTCAAGAAAGGCAAGTTCATCGCTTGCTCATGTCATTTGAGTATCTTTATCAAATTACTTGCAAAGTACTATGATTATCACTATTGCATAAAAACCAAAACCACTATTTTCATAACTATGAATATGACTATGTGGTGGGCAATGGAACCATGGATTGTGTTGATATGGTGGAGGTTCCATTGCAAGGGTTTATATCCATCTAGGATTAAACAACAAATGTCGTCCAGTGATTCTTGTGCCGTAATATCTGTGTTAACCATAAGATCCGGAGTGGGACGGAATAGTCAAAAGTGTTTCCACCTCTCGTTCATCAATGGATGCGCTTTACCGTAGACACTTGTATCTGTCGGTGGCAAGCGGTAGGCTGGGGAAGCCATAAGTTCCCCACGGCATTGTCCGTAGACACTTGTCGCCCGAAGAGCAAGCGGTAGGCTGGGGAAGCCATAAGTTCCCCATGGTATTGCGGTCTATGATGGGTTGCAGCTACCGGCGTAGGAGTGTATGGTAGAGCCCAGCACTGTCGTCGTGGTCGGGGTCCACCTTGAAATCTACAGGAATAATGGGACCGGCGTGGACCCAGGGTCGGGGCATGCAACAAAGGGTGGGTGTTCGAGGTAGCGGAGGAACATGATTGGCTAGACCTTATACCGGGCCTCACACCAAAGGAAGTGTGGACGAGCTCGCGGCTCGGTTGGCACCAAGGTTAAGATCTCTTATGGGTAAAGCAACACACCTCTGCAGAGTGTAAAGAACCGTGACCTGTCACTCCCTGTTCCGGGATATGGAACTGCGAACGCTGCCGGAAAGGAACTCCATGAAGTTCTAGTAAACCGGTGAAGGCTGACAGACATAGTTCTTTTGAATAAAAGCAACCTTTTGAAGAAATGGTTATGAAAACTTGCATTGGTATTAGACTTTCTGGTCTAATGCCGTAGCTAGTGCATTAAACACCTCTTTCCTATAATGAACTTGTTGAGTACGCTCGTACTCATCCCACTCTTAAATCCCCTGCTTAGATATGGAGGCATCGAAGAAGGATCTACAGTGCAACTCGAAGACCGAGGAGTCAACAACTACTTCAAGGGACATGACCAGGCAGAAGAGTCAAACACCACATCCAACAAGGATAAAACCTAGATTATCGATAGAAGGGAACTAGTTTCCTAAACCTAGCTCCTATTTAGCTAGAATCTATTCATAGCCTCTAGAGTTAGTTAAATACTCTACAAATAGAGTTCGTGATAGGACTAGACTACGAGTCGTTCTTCTGGAGTTTATTTGCAGTTTTACCTCATTGTAAAGTAGGAGGTTGTGATGATCTTATGTAACAGAGTCAAAGTTGTAATTCTATAGACATGCCTTGGACCCGCATATGTTTCTGTTGTACCACTCTGAGCGATATAAGACTAGTGGAACGGTGTTTCATTGGTGTTATATTAGACTTGCATACTACACCATGCAGTGGTATGCCGGGTCACCACAAATACCTTTACTTCGAATTATTGCTTTATGAGTTAACTCTTATGCAAGACTTATTGATGCTTGTCTTTAAGTACTATTCATGAAAATTCTTTGCTTTATGATTCAGTTGTTTACTCATGTCATTACCATTGATTTGATCGCTGCATTCATTACATGTGCTTACAATAGTATGATCAAGATTATGTTGGTAGCATTGTCACTTAAGAAATTATCTTTGTTATCGTTTACCTACCCGGGACGAGTAGGAACTAAGCTTGGGGATGCTTGATACGTCTCAAACGTATCTATAATTTCTTATGTTCCATGCTACTTTTATGATGATACTCACATGTTTTATACACATTATATGTCATTATTATGCATTTTCCGGCACTAACCTATTAACGAGATGCCGAAGAGCCAGTTGTTGTTTTCTGCTGTTTTTGGTTTCAGAAATCCTAGTAAAGAAATATTCTCGGAATTGGACGAAATCAACGCCCAGGGTCCTATTTTTGCACGAAGCTTCCAGAAGACCGAGGGGGAAAGGAAGTGGGGCCACGAGGTGGCGACACACCAGGGCGGCGCGGCCCAGGCCCTGGCCGCGCCGGCCTGTGGTGTGGGCCCCTCGTGACGCCCTTTGACCTACCCTTCCGCCTACAAATAGCCTTCGTCGAGAAACCCCCAGTACCGAGAGCCACGATACGAGAAAACATACTGAGACGCCGCCGCCGCCAATCCCATCTCGGGGGATTCAGGAGATCGCCTCCGGCACCCTGCCGGAGAGGGGAATCATCTCCCGGAGGACTCTACACCGCCATGGTTGCCTCCGGATTGATGTGTGAGTAGTTCACCCCTGGACTATGGGTCCATAGCAGTAGCTAGATGGTTGACTTCTCCTCATTGTGCTATCATTGTCTGATCTTGTGAGCTGCCTATCATGATCAAGATCATCTATCTGTAAAGCTACATGTGCGTTTGTTGGGACCGATGAATAGAGAATACTATGTTATGTTGATTATCAATTATGTGTTGTTTATGATCTTGCATGCTCTCCGTTGTTAGTAGAGGCTCTGGCCAAGTTTTTGCTAGTAACTCCAAGAGGGAGTATTTATGCTCGATAGTGGGTTCATGCCTCCATTAAATTTGGGACAATGACAGAAAGTTCTAAGGTTGTGGATGTGCTGTTGCCACTAGGGATAAAACATTGATGCTATGTTCGAGGATATAGTTATTGATTACATTACGCACCATACTTAATGCAATTGTCTGTTGCTTGCAACTTAATACCGGAAGGGGTTCGGATGATAACCTGAAAGTGGTCTTTTTAGGCATAGATGCATGCTGGATAGCGGTCTATGTACTTTGTCGTAATGCCCAATTGAATCTCACAATACTCATCATGTCATGTATGTGCATTGTCATGCCCTCTCTATTTGTCAATTGCCCAACTGTAATTTGTTTACCCAATATGCTATATTTCTTATGGGAGAGACACCTCTAGTGAACTGTGGACCCCGGTCCATTCTTTTAATCGAATACAATCTACTGCAATACTCTTTTTACTGTTTTCTGCAAACAATCATCATCCACACTATACATCTAATCCTTTGTTACAGCAAGCCGGTGAGATTGACAACCTCACTGTTTCGTTGGGGCAAAGTACTTTGGTTGTGTTGTGCAGGTTCCACGTTGGCGCCGGAATCCCTGGTGTTGCACCGCACTACACTCCGCCGCCATCAACCTTCAACGTGCTTCTTGGCTCCTACTGGTTCGATAAACCTTGGTTTCTTTCTGAGGGAAAACTTGCTACAGTGTGCAACATACCTTCCTCTTGGGGTTCCCAACGAACGTGTGTGTTACACGCCATCAGCAGTCGGGGCATTTATAGAAGGATTGTCGAAATTTTCAAGCAATGGTGAGGTTCGCTGGGCAAGCCAATGCTCAGGCAGCAAGTCGAAATCCTCAGGGACCTAGGAGTGAGATCCACCTACCACCTCCTCCCGCAGTTACGGACGAAAATCGACACCAGCTCCTAATAGCGGCAGCACCAGCACCACCACCTTACGTCGACCCAAACTCCCATGGAGCAGTCTCGATGATTCAGAAAGGCTGACCGTCCAACAGAGCTCAGAAAGTAATTTCACGACAGGTGTTCATGGCAGAGAAGATGTCTCCACCAACAGTCGAGTATCTCAATTGGCCAGGACAAGATATTGGTTTCACAATTGCGGATCGCCCGCAGCAAGTTCCTCGACCAGGGCAATCAACGCTTATTTTGCCAGCAATGATCGCAGGATTCGATGTATCTTGAGTTTTCATCGATGGAGGAAGCAGTCTAAACCTTATGTATGCAGATACATTAAGGAAAATGAACATATCCTTGGCAAACCTCAAGCCAACGGATACACGTTTTCACGGCATCACACCAGAGAAGCCAAGTTACCCATTGGGCAAGATCAATCTTGATGTTTAGTTCGGTACTCGAGAAAACTACAGGATAGAGAGGCTGGAGTTTGAAGTCGTGGATTTCCCATCGCAATACCACGCTTTGTTGGGGCGTCCAGCATACGCCAGGTTTATGGCAGTACCACACTACACATATTTGTTGTGGAGGATTGTTGTCGTCAGAAACCCACCGGCGGGTAGCGACAGTCAACACAGTAGAGCCGGGAACAACTTAGGGCTTCGGCTGGCCCTGGTCCCTCCGAGCGACGGCCCGCAAAGCTTTCTGGTCACACGTCCGATGCTGATGCTAGGGCGTGCCACCTGACCTATACCTGGTCAGGGAGGTGATGGAGATGCCTCGCTTAGTTTCCTGCATGGCATACACGTAAACATTAAATACGAGCCTCGATCGGCTCTCAGGTTATCCCGTGAATCGGCTCATGGGAGCCGATCCACCCATGATTCGTACGAGGTGCACGAATATATGGTGGTCCTGCTTGATCAAGATAAAGCTGATAAGATCTACGACGATTTGGGGTTTTCACCGCATAATCGGAACATCCTACTCAGGATTGGGCCTCGCGGCCACGCACGGTGATTGTAAGCCGATCCTAGACAAGGCCTAAAAACCAACACGAGGTTGATCCCCGGAACATCCTGTCTAGGACTTGCGAACGACACCCTACGTGCCGCTGGATCCTCCAACCCCTTATAAGGCCTAACTATTGCAGATATTAAACTAATCCTTGAAGAATCAAGGAGCAACCGTAACGGATCGAATCTACTAAACTATGATCAAGCGGGGTGCCGCCCCTACACCTAAGATAGGTGTAAGGGCGGCTAGACATGCAGGGGTTGCACTACGCAAGCATATGATACGAAGAACTATGCTAACCCTAACACATCTATGATAACTACGTTGCTCGCCATCAAAAAGGCTTCAGTACGAGCAACGCATGAACAACGTGGAGCTTGTGCTGCCTAGATCGCAAGATGCGATCTAGGCAGCATGTCGCTTACCGGTAGAAACCCTCGAGACGAAGGAGTTGGCGATGCGCCGAGATTGATTTGTGTTGGTTGAACGTTGGTTGTTGTTTATTCCATAAACCCTAGATACATATTTATAGTCCGTAGACTCTCTAATCGTGGGAATAGTCCCAACCGGGCACGGGCCCAACTCTAACTAAACCGACACGTATCCTACTATGTTACAGATACAAGGGCAAACTAGCCCAAACTTGCTATTAAAGGCCGATTCACGTACATTCTTCAATATATAATCTTCAAATCCATCTCTGATCGCGGCCCACCTCTGACTTGGTCAAATTCCGGTGATAACACATGCCCCCCTGGTTTTGGTAATGATAATTTCAAAACCACTCTGTTTTTCCTTCGAAGGGTCATGTTGTGGCATTGCAGAACCGTCGCAGTATCTTTCATCATGACACCTTGCCTTCTCAACCTCTCTGCACGATTCAACAGTTTTGGCACCACCTCCTCGGAAATCACCACAGCATTAAACTTCCCCGTCCCCTTTATTTTTAACCGCGTCGAGCGGTTTGCTTCTTCATCCTCCTGCTCCGCAGTAGCCATCGGCAAACAAAAAACCCTTCTCGGCCGCCATGGATTCCTCTTCCTCCTCCAGCCTGTCCTTCCAGTCCTCCTCCTCCAGCGAGCTCGAGCAGGAGGTCAATCTGATGGCCATCTACGAGGCCCGCGCCCCAGAGTATTGGGACGCGCGGGACTGGGATTTCTCCATTGAATCGGAAGACGACGAACCCCTCACCGATGGGGAGGAGGACCTCCAGTTCCTCGTCGACGGGGAGCTGGTACCGGCGGGCGACGACGACCTCTTCCCATGGGAGGCAGTCCTCTCCTCCGACGAGGAGGAAGAAGAGGCGGAGGAGTCGGAGGACGACTCCTCCTCCGCGGGATACCCGCCGGCCAAGCGCTTCCGTGGCTGGCCCTGGTCGGATGACGACGACGATGACGAGGAGGATGAAGCCCCTGCTGGCGGCTTCATCAGCAGCGACGAGGAGCCCGCCGACGGCAGCTACGATGGCGACGACGAGGGCGGCGACGGCCCTTAGATCAGGGAGTAGCATAGGGCTAGAAGTAGTAGTGCATTAGGCATCGGATGATCTTTTGAGAGCCATCGGCTCTTCCTTGTAAAAATCCCTCTTCGAATCAATGAAAACTGTTCTTTCAATGTGATTCTCCATTTGTTCAATATCAAATCTTCCGACTGCCAAAACAGGTCAACGCACCAAGAACCGATAGCAACGTATCGGCTTTTCGCCCTCACATGCCCATAAGGCCGAACTCAAATCCCAAATCGGACAGATATCCAGGCAAACACTCCTCGACTCAGACTGTAACTTGATATCTGACCACAACATTTCGCAACTCTAAAGTCGATGTCTGTGCATCGGCTGTTTCAAAAACTTTTTACTGGCCGATTTCGTGTACCGGCCTCCACATTTTACTATCCATCGATTCTTCACTGATGATCTTGAGATCTGGTGGGCAAAGTAGAGTCTCCCGGAACGCCTTTGAATTCTTCCAACCAGACCCGCTGGTCTTCCTCGAACACTCATCATTTTGTGAAGAAGGTTGCAACGAAGGCTTAGCCGATGGTACCCCCATCGGCTCCTGAATAGAGCATCCACCAGGCCTGCTACCCCCCGAGCCTTACTTGAGGCGAGAATGTCAGAAAGGATGCACCAAAGCCGATTACCTTCCTTCGAAAGTCGATATACCTCTTCTGACTTTGTCGACCGTCAGTTTAACCAATGCTCAATGACTGTCGGCAACGTATCGGTCCCTGACGATAATCTGCAAGAAAGCCCCACTCTTCAGGGCAATTGCGATGTAGAACCAACCGATTCCAACCAAATTGGGTTTCCAGGGCCAAAATTTTTCGGGGCGAGCTGCCACTGGCCTCCCAGTTAGAACGCAGAATCAGCCGATTCTGACCAAATCGGCTCTTCAGGGCAAAGATCTTTTAGGGTGAGCTGCCCCCCGAGCCTTAATCAAGGCGAGAATACCGGCGAGGATGCACATGTCATTGATCAGCTTCCTTCCACTGAACGCCGATGTTGTAGACGAAATACCAAACTGAAAACCATCCTGACGAAAACGTGAGCCTTGAGCACATAGCCAGTAGGTCTTGGTCTTGGTCTTGGTCTGTACTAGAGTCGATGGCCGCGCATCAGCTTTGTTAAAAAATTTTGTTATTGGCCGATTTTTTCCTATCGGCCCCCAGTATTTTACTGCACACATGTTTACTGCAGTGTCCATCTGATTAGGTGCCCCCCGAGCCGAATCTGTCAGGGAACGGCAGATATCGGCTCTGTAACTTGCGCGTCGGCTCCTGATGGGACTAAGGACGAACACCAACAGAACATGTGGTGAGGATAATTTTGGCCGATCGCTGGGCTCGGCCTCCATATTCATTGAAGTGCTGACTGAAGGTTCTGCAATGTTCCTTCATAATTTTTTGGGGCCGATCCCAAGGATCAGCCTCGCCTTGTTTGCTCATTGGTTTGTTCTTGCTACTCGGTCAGGCTGGTGGATAGAACCAGCCCAACCTCTGACTTGATGCGCCTGCTGTCGTCCACCTTGAGTGCATCGTAGAACCGTGGAGCACTAAGCTCTGTTGGAAGGACGAGCACCATGTTTGTACCAGCCGATGCTTCACCGTCGGCTTTCCTTTGCTTGGGACGCCACTCCATTTTTTGTGGACGACCCTCTTCATCCAGGGTCCGCTGAACTTTTGCAGCCAGATCAGGTCGCGCCTTCCTTAGCGTATGCAAATACAACCTTTCGGCTTCCTCCAGGCCGCGCAATCGCTGAACCCTGCGCTTCTGGGAACGGCTGAGTCCATCAGGGCACCACCTTGGACGGTGGTACCTATCTTCTTCTTATTCCTCGTCTTCTGAATCCTCGAGATCTTCCCAACGAGGTGACTCGGCGCGTTTGCTTTGTGGCGGGAGAGGCCCTAGGCGCTTGAACACAGACACGTTGGCTGCCTCCTCCTTCTTCTGGTTGCATTCTGGGCAATTGCCGATTGTGGGTAATCGGCTCATTCCTGAATCCCAGCAGTGTCTGAAGAAGGGGCAGTCCCAGTGCCTGTCGTTGTCGTCTTGCTCCCTTGATTTTCCCATGGCACGGCGCTCGTGCTCCTCCTCATCGTTATCCCGCCGACGATATCTTCTGGCTTCTCTAGCCAGACGATCTCCTTCGTTATAGCTGGACTGTCGGCTGTGGTCATACTGACTTACATATTTGTTGAGGAGGTGATCAGAGAGGGGTCGCTGATATCTTATGTTCTTCACTTCTCCCTCTGTGACGTAGCGCTTGCCATCATGACGAAGCCGATCGCGTGGAGCGGCCTCCCCTGTGTCCTTGCTATGAGAGCAGCTGCCCTCGTCTCCATCTTTGCCAAAGTGGTTCCCAGGTCCTACCACGTTGATGCTGAACGAGGGTCCTGGTTGGCAACCTTCAGGGTAAGTACATCCCACCAAGTTGACGGCGAGGAAGGGGTGAGTGTCGACCTTC